>NC_069659.1:184948750-186248333 GCF_027244095.1 Hemicordylus capensis | reverse complement strand
TTGTTTTAATTATGTAAACCGCCTCAAGTCTAAGGGAGTCAGGCAGTCAATAAATTTGGTTCTGCTGTGCTGTAATTTACACCTTTTAACTAGTTGGGATAGTTAGCAGAGTCTACATTGGGCCAGGAGAAGGAGAGGAAGGTGGTGACGGATGACGGGTGGTGGTGGGGGCCCATTTTAAAAACTTGTCTCTGGGCCCAAGCCAACCTTGTTACGCCCCTGGTTCAAATATTTCTAGGAGAATTCAAGATAGCCATAAACTAGCATAAACGTCAAGACTGCATTCTGAAAATAAAGCTGAGTAAATTTAGTTTGACACCTTTGGAGCTGTGCTATTATAGGTGCTACAGTCAATCTCCAGTGTTTAATATGTAGTAGTATCTTTATTACTATCTCTGACCAACACAGTTTAATTTGTACATATCTGTGACTGGGAGCAGGAGCGGCCGGTGTGGGTGCTGCTGGGTGGGGGTGGGGGCAATGAGAGGCACCTTTAAGCACAAATTAATAGGTGCTTACCTCCGTTCCAGCTGCAGCTGCAAAATGCCCTGAGCAGCGCTGCCCAGCACTCCCAGTGGTAGCGGATCGGCTCCACCACTCACCTGGCTTCCATGGAGGCCATCCCCCACCAGTGGCCAACATAGCATAGTGGTTAGAGTGTTGGACTAGGACCGGGAAGGCCCAAGTTCAGATCCCCATTCAACCCTGGGTGACTCTGGGCCAGTCATGTATCTCTCAGCCTAACCTACCTCACAGGGTAGTTGTGAGGATAAAAATAACCATGTACTAGAGCTTCTCTTACCTCCTTGGAGGAAGAGCGGGATATAAATGTACAAAATAAAATAAAATAAAATAAATAATAGTGGTAACTTTAAAGGCTACTTATAATGGCCTGAGTCCTGCATACATATATACTTATCTTCCATATTAATAAGGTGGTAAGATTCTGTTGAATATTTCAGCTATTAATGAAGCTACACCTGAGTGCCACTAGAATAATAACTTTTCAGTCATGGCCCTGATTTTAGAAGATGGACTCTATAGCTTTGTTCATTGGAACTCAACCCTGCAGGGATCTGGGAAGCCCCTTCATATTAACATTAAAGCTATGTATGGTATTTCATACTAAACCCTACCACTGTTAAACTAGATACACTGATAGGAATTTTATCATGTGTTTTGGTTTTTTTGGTTAAGGCTTTACTTACAATTATTAATACGGTTTGTGTTTGTGCATGCACACACAAACACATACCACATACATACACAGATACTTCTAATATTTTTGTTAAGTGGGAGATATTTGTAAATAAATTCCCCCTTGAAGTTGTTGGATAGACGATTTGGGTTGTCAGGAATTCATCGCCCTCCAGTGGCTGATGGAAGAAATGGAAATTAATCCTCTGTTAAGGTCAGAAGAAGATCCTCATCCAACAGCTAGATTTTTTTTTTTTTTTAATTACTGCTCCCTTTCTGGAAAGTAGTATAATTGCTTCTCATTTTATTATTATTTATTGCTCAATCTCGTCTTTGCTTAAAGGTCCTTAAGGCACAATACATTATTTCCCATAGCCACTTATTCTAACAACCTTGTGAGGTGGGTTAGGCCGAGAGATAGTCACTAGCTCAAGATCATTCACTGAGTTTTGTGGCTGAGTGGGAACTTTAAACCAAATCTTCCCAGTCCAAGACTAAGATATATTCACTAGACCACAATGAATCTTTAGAAAGATGACTAACTTGCTCTCTGTCACAGGCCTTTTCTAGAGTACGTCTTGAGACTTCATTTCAAATTCCCACTTGTTAGAATAAAGGTGTACGTGTACATGTACAAAAATTGGCAAAAGTTACACATTGATGAAAAAATTGGCAGAAGCCTCAATTATCACTGGCAGCAATAAAACAGAATACTTAAATGTATAGTTAAGATTAAGTGCTGAACTAAATTCCATCATTATGACCCCAATTCTAGTGGTCATAAAATCAAACAATCTATCTAATCGCTCTTAAATTTGCAAAGGAGCAACTGAGTGCAATGTACCACCACCTGTCCAAATTTAATGAAGAGTGGTTGATAAATGACTAGGATACAGTCATTTGAAAACTAGTTTCACTTAACCAGCTTGACCTATATTTGGCCAAGGTAAGATACCTCTCTTTCTTTTTTAAATCACCCAAGAACTCAGGTCCACAGTGGAATGTTTTCCACTAGCAGAATGCCATAGGTGAATGCTCTTACCCACATGCTAAAGAAGTGCCTGATGAATACATCATTACAAAGAACAGTTCTTCCCCCAAATGCCACCTGCTGTAGTAAATATCCAGACAGAAATTCAGTAGGTGACATTTTGGTGAAGCACTGAACCTTGCAATGATGCAGGCAGAAATTAACCTTCTGCCTGTTGAATTTCTGCCTGAACATCTCTCCCCAGCCCAATGTTGAGCTGAAAGACCAAGGCAAAGTGTGAGTACATGCACCCTAAAATTTGTAATACCAGCACAATATGTGGTGGGCAAAGATGCAACTTTTAAAATGGAGGCTCTCTTTTATATTTAATGTGGGTTAAGCAACTGTTCTTATTTAGCCCAGCACAGCATCACTTCAGGGGTTTTTGCTCAGCTGTATGATGGTCGAACTAGACACACAGGTCGGCTTGCAATGGTGGCTCAGCTGGTTCACATTGAAAGGGTGCGGCTGGTAGTCATATTTATTGAAGGGAAAAGTTGCAACTAGGAAGAGTTGAAATTTTCAACCCTCCATTGAATACCTGTTATGGGAACTTAACTCGAGAAATACTCAATGATTTTTTTCCCCCAAAAGGAAAAGACATACTGTATGCTGAACCAATGGCTAGGGGAGATTAAGTTCCATCCACTGAACTCCAGCACAACTGGTTTTCAAAGATTTTCAAAAGGCAGCAGCCTACAATCACCACAGCCCCCACCCCCCGCTTTTGTCTACTTTCTGCAAATCTAAGTATTTTGTGCTTTAATTTGTAGGGATATGCCAAAACACAATTTGGAAGCCGAATCGCAGCACAAACCCCTGGCCATTTGTGTGCCAGCAACGCAGGGGAGCAGCTGGGGGAAAGCGCCACTGGCGTGTGAGGACAGCT
This sequence comes from Hemicordylus capensis, assembly GCF_027244095.1. Lineage (NCBI taxonomy): Eukaryota > Metazoa > Chordata > Lepidosauria > Squamata > Cordylidae > Hemicordylus > Hemicordylus capensis. The sequence goes on along the minus strand of NC_069659.1, from coordinate 186,245,217 downwards.
GGGGGGAGCGCTGCCAGTATGGCAATGGTGGCGAGCGGAGGAGAAACAGGGAAGGATCAGCTCTTCTCAGCGTTAAAGGGGCTGGGGAGCCCTCAATTTTAAGAGGATTGTGCTGCGATTTGGCTTCTGAATCGCATTTCAAACATATCCCTATTAATTTGATACCTCATTTATCTTTCCACCATAAGTGTCCTAAAACTTTGCAAATAAAGACTATTTTTCATTCCAACATTGTTACGTGTCATTGTTTTTAAGCTTTATCACATGACTAAATACCACATTCATATGACACTTGTTTTATAAATTAACAGTGTAGAATTATGGAAATACAGCTTTGCAAAATAGAATGCAGTTTGAAAGCAATATATTAAAAACAAGAAATGAGCATTACCTTATGTTGGCAGCCTGACCCATGTTGGTCATACAGGAAGTCATTATTTCTGTTGTAAGGCTTTCAGCAAGGCTGATTCCATCTTGGCCAATTCCACTATCAGCTGCCAAACTTGTGTTACTAAGCTGCCTCTCCGCTTTGTCAAAAGCTGTAGCAACCACATTTTCAGCAAATACTACTTTCTCATCCATATCGATATGAATTTTGGGAATATCCAGGGGAAGAATGTAAGATTTTGGACAGATGCCTTCTAGTCTTGAATTTGGAACCTGATGAACTTTAGAATAGAGTTCTTGTCCAGGCAGGTGCAAAGATGAACGCCCTGTACAGTACTGATGCTCCTTCATACTGCAGTATCTACAAGCAGTTGCAGAAAATGGAGACAACTTTTCTGTATATGTTGACCTATCTCCATTTGTCCAGTTTTCGGTAGTCTGAAGAGTAGCAGATTCCAAGCTTACTTCTAAAGTGTCATCTACTACCTTCCTAGCATATTGTTCTATGGCATGAATAATACCGTCTCTGTAGGTATGTTCATTTAAACTCCCTGTGCTATGATAGAGCTTTTGTTTGCAACTGAATGGCGGAAATGTTTTAGAAAATGACGTAAGATCAGTGACTTTATCAACCTTAGATTTTTTATACAGACAAGAGTCAGTTAAGGATTTTGGCAAACAAGCTGCTGACATTTTTAATTTTCTTCTGACGTCAGATGTTATACTATGAGCAAGGGATTCTGAGAAATCTAATAACTTTGTACACTCAGTTCTGTGTTTGCTGCATTTATTCTCATAGCCCTGCTTTCCAATTTGACAAATGTAACCTTTTTTCTGTTTTTTTATATCTTTATCTGTATTCTTGTTTACTGTCTCAAATAGCTCAAACTTACTGTTTATCTTTGAGCTTTGGGCAGGAGCTATTTTTCTAGTATACTTCGCCTTGAGTTTCCTGGCCGCTTGCTGCATACCAGATTTGATAGATCTGTAAGCAAGCCTACTGGCAAATTGATCCATTATTAATTCACTGTGACCACCTTCTCTTTTCAGAATCCGAATAATGTGGTCTGCATATTCATCAGTTACACTTTCACAACTTGGATATTTGGAGGTGAGGCCTGGATCTTCTGAACTCTGAGGTAAATAAAGTACAGAAGAGTCTGTTTCTCTAGACCACTGATCTGCCAAGGGATGCTTCCTGCCTTTTGACCAATGTTCATCATGGTTTCTTTTAAAACGAAAACCATCGGCCTGATGATTACCTTGCTTCACCCTCAAAAACTTGCAATGTCTTGATTTGACCATTTTCTTAGCTTCACTAACAATCTTTCCAGCCGTATCACCAGCATAAACCCACAATGAATTTAATGTTTTTTCTGGAACATTTCTAATTGCAGTATACCCACATCTTTTGTCTTTCACACTTCGCTGAAAATGTTTATTCTCCATTTGAACTGTTTTGTCAACTAAATGCGAAGCAGCCATTTCAGTTGCCACAGAAATTATATGAGTAGCTAGATGATCTGCATACTCTATTGTTCTTACTGGTGCTTTAACTCTCTCTGCCTGTGTTTCAGAACGCTCTTCATCTTCACTGCTTTCAACTTCCTCAGAAAGAGACCGCATCAGTTTCAACATAAACTCTTCCTTTTCTAAGTAGGGATGTTCACTTTCATAGATTCCATCCATTTCTGATCTGTAAGGTGTGGATGGGGGTGTAGCAGGTGCAAACGCCTTTGCTAGTTCACCTTTAAGTTTCTTTGTTAACTTTCTTAAATTCCACTCAGAACCAGCCTGGGATGGTGTTAAAGGGGTTGGTGGTGGAGTGTCTGGCACTACACACACATTCCCATCTCTAATGCTCGATTTATCTTCTCTTTGAAATGCATCATCACAGTTTGACATCACAGAAGTGAGGGTATTCATGTCAAGAACTCTTTCATAAGCAAATGCAGTGCATCCTGCTGCTTTATACACTTTGTGCTTTTCTAGTGGATTACTTAAGGATTTGACTGAACAACTTTCTGAATCTGATAAGTCTTCAATGTGCTTTATGAAAGATACAGCAGAACAAGGAGGGGATGTGCATGTAGAAGTCCTGCAAGCTACATGTTTTTTTCTTTCCTCGGAGTCTTTACAGTCTGAGAGCAAACATCTATTAGAATAAAGCGGAGTTACATGAAATTTAGATGAGCTGTTCAGGGGCATCTGTTGCTGCCCCACAATTACTGGAACACTCTTTGTTGTTTCAGATGGTTTTATTCCACTAGAAAATTCTTTTCTATTGCTTTTTTGATTAGTCCCTAATCCCACACAGTATGCTAATTTCTCACTTGTAGCGGAACATGCAGATTTTGATTCATCTACAGACTGTTTTACTATTCGCTTGGCCAAATAATTAGCAAACACATTCTTGCAGGTGTCTTCACCAATGCATTGCAAATATGGCTTTTTTTCAGTTTGTAATATATCCGTGTATTGCTCTACAGTTTTAGAAACTTTGGAAGAGGTGACTGCTTCATATGCCTCTGTTACTATCATATCTACCATTGTGCCAGAAAAATTACTAATGCTTGGTATTCCAGTGGTTAAGTCTGATATGTTACTGACTTCAGGATTATTTGCTTGCTTAAAATCACTTTGCTTACATAAAATATGTACCTTAGATTCACTACTTGGACTGTTATCTGCTGTCAGGTAAATGCTCCTGAGAGATGTTACTTCATCTTGTCTCTTTTTTGTTGCATAACACAGCAGTGTAGAGTCTTTGTATGCTTTCTGATTGTCATCCAACACTGAATGAATCCTTGCCTTTATGTCATCAGATGAAGAACGACGCTGATAAAGTATGCTTCCAGCTAAGGGCACAGGAATTGAACTTGCAAGGCCAGAAGTATAGAACAAGGCTTTATGGACCGTATATTCCTTTCTAAATGCCTGTACTGGATTCATAGCTACTGGAACTTTATCAGGAACCTCAGAGTGAGCACTGGAGGTCTGAGTTGACGCCGACATACTTTCTGCACTTACATACTTTACGTTGTCCATGGAAATACTAATCGCTGCTTCTGATGTAAAGGTCACATCAACTTGAGATAACTCAATGAAAGCCTCTTGAATAACTGACTCAGACAAGTCTTTGGCATATGATCGTACAACTTTATCATTATACTGGAAGGACCAGTCTTGAAAAGCTGTTGGTGTTAATGGGTGTGAAAACTGACATACTTCCATTATTCCCTCAAAAATAAGTTCCTCAGCAAGGTCTGCTGCAAATTTTGCAACTGTATTGGTAAATATTTGTTGCTTCACAGAATGTAGCTCTTTTAAAGCACCAGTTATTGCTTCACTCACCAAAAAGCCTGCTAGTCCATTAATAGCTTTCTTCTTCAATGAAATGGCTTGCTGCCTCCCAATCTCATAAAAAGCCATTTGAAATACTGAAGTAGTCAGTTTAGCAGCTAAATGACAGAGGGCATTAGTACATGAAGTAACACCTTTCTGAAGATCTTTAAAAGCACTGCCAAAACTCTTCTCAACAAGCTCTGATGCAAATTTCTGGATGTGGTCTTTAACCATTAATGATTTGTGTTTAGATTTACATTTCTTATCTAGCTCTTTCCCAGCAGTTTTCCCTTTGACCTTTGCAGTGTGACCTTTGTCTTCTTTTGAGCCAGTCCTATTACTGCTGGAAGCTTCCTGTGCATATCTACATAATGATGAACGAGAACTAAAGACAGAACCCAGGATTTCAATGGAAATATTATTTGCAAAATCTGAGTGTGTGTGACAAAGTAAATTGTGGTTTTGGTTAATAGTATCTTTATTGATACCCACTCGACAAAGGCACTCTGTTGAAAAACAACCGCCTAATGGGCTGAAAGCAGATGATCTGATAGGGCTGAACAATCCTCCACTGTCTTCACCTGATGTTTTCACAGGACGGGGAGAATCTGGAACATCCAAGAGGCTGCCATATGGAGATTCTGGCTTGCGAGGAGTTGGCTTTCTTACATTGGCTGGAAGAGTGGGACGATCAAACTTGAATTTTAGAGGATTCGTTGCAGCTGTTGTACAGCATGACTTATATGAAATCATTTTCTTTTGGGATTGATTACTAAGGACAGGATCCTGAACAAGTTTAGAATTGCTTTTAAGGGTTTGTTCTTGTTCATCAAACTGGTCAAAACTATCAAAAAATTCACTTACTTCAGAGTCTGAATCTTCTATACCATCTTTCATTACTGGGATTTTTGGTAGCTGAAGCTTTGCCTTTAAGCTTCTTTGATACCCTTCTTCATCTAAGAAAATAACAGGGCTTGGGCTAGAGCAATCTGACTCTGATGATTCAGCAGGAGAGGAAGAAAACAATGTTTTATGTAAAAGGTTAAGACTTTGATCAGAAGAACTGTGTGGCCTGAAGAAACTTCTCTGTATCCAAGGATCCGAAATAGAAGTTGTGACTGAACTTTTTACAGACGATGACAATTCCTTAAGTTCCAAGATGTTAACTAGAGAAGCAGATGATTTCACAGTTGACTTCCGGCGCAGGGAATTAATCTTTGGATCAACAGATTCTAAATGATGACCAGGGATAGTCTGTGAAGTAGCATCTTGATGTTTCTCAGGTGTAACTTCACCTATGCCCATGGGGGGAAACAAAACAAAATGGTTACCAGATAATATTCCTGAAGGTAAAGATCGCAAGGTAACTGTAGCTGGAACAATAAATAGTATGACATTTAGTAGACTTTTGTCAACAACTGAGGTGCACTATGAATGTTTTATTGGGAACAACTCCCATTGAGTTTAGTGGGGCTTACTCCCAAGCAAGTGTGCATAGGATTGCAGCCTTAGAAGGCTACCAACATCTTAAATTATGAATTTTATTCTGTATATGGTTCCTTTAGATGGAAGAAGAAAAACAGTATCTTAAGCTGAACTTAGATTCTATTTCAAGAGCATCTTATACTGATGCAATCACAAGCTCCCACTTCAAGAAGAAGGATGAAATCTGAAGTCAAGACATTACAAAAAAAAAAAAAAAACATTTTTAAAAACAAAAAAATATGAATATGACAGGAGAATATTAAGCAAGGACTGTAAAATGATTGTTTATTCAGTAAAATCATGTTTTAAGCGAGAATAATTCTTTGTTGGAGGACATGATATTGGTTTAATAAAAAACTGCTTTTTTTTAAAAAAAAGTGTCATTAATATATATGCAAATGTTTTGAGAAAATAAAAATTACAGTACAAAATCCCTTTACAGATACAATACAAAATCCAAACTATTTAGGCTGTCACAATACTGCAGAAACACTAACCAGAGTTTATCTTTGCAGATTCATCTTCATCTAAATGTTCTAAAGCAGTAACAAAATCATCCTCAATTGATGACACTGAGTGATTAGTGTCATCCTCCTCTGTGTGGGATATGTCCGACAGATGCTTCTGCAACAAGTACATTTCCACAGTACATCTTATACCAGCAGTATACTTGCTCAGCAAAGTAAAAACAGAATCAACTCTGAATCTTGGAAGTGAAGGAGACAGTCTCATCACACACAGTATTCGTGATCGATGATTCTTACAAGGAGAGAGAAGGGGGAAAGTATAAGTCATCAACTAATATTTACCAGTCTAAAATCAATGGTTTGGATCTAGAGTTGTACAATATAAGGAATAAACAAACAGGTTGACTACTCTGGAACCCTCGAGAATACTGTGGGATGTGGAAGGGGGAGGGGGCCTACAATGGGAAGGGAGAATCAATAGATATTATCCAATTTCTGATTATTCCCTCACAGAAGCCCCACCACACCACATACCATGCCATTCTGGAGGATCCCCGGGAATGCCTTTTCAGGGGGATGCTAAGACAAAGCCCAACAAAAGTGACATTCTGCTCATTCAATTGGAGCCACACAATTGTTTCCTGAGCCACAAGGGTACACATTTAGGATATACCAGCAAGCTTCAGCTCATAATTTTAGCAGAACAAGAAGAAGTTCTGGTAAGAACTAATCTGACTACTTTCCTTTCACTATAATCTTAATTGATAATTGCCATCTTCATAAGTTACCCCACTTCTACCTCAGTGCATTCACCATCCTGAATTGGGATGGATGACATCATCACAAACAACACCGTTGAGGTGTCCCTACGTATCACTAAATTAATGTTGTGCCGTCAAGTTGGTGTCAACTCCTGGTAACCACAGAGCCATGTGGTTTTCTTTGGAAGAACAGGAGTTGTTTACCATTGCCACCTCCTGAGCAGTATGAGATGATGCCTTTCACCATCTTCCTATATCTCTGCTGCCCAATATATATGTTTCCCATAGTCTGGGAAACATACCAGCGGGGATTCAAGCCAGCAACCTCTTGCTCCCCAGGCAAGTTACTTCCCCGCTGCACCATGAGGTGGCTTGACTATGTATGACTACAATGGTATCAAATTTGGTCCAAATCAGTTAGAAAGTTTACAAGTTAACCCACTTGCACCTCAAATGTTCATGCATCTGCCAACTTGAATTGTGGTGGATGACATCATCACAAACGAACCCATTGAGTTGTCCCTATGTGTCCCTACAATTGTTCCAAATTTGGTCCAAATCGGTTAGGTGATTCACAAGTTAGCCCACTTTCACCTCAAACATTCACATGCCCGCCATCTTGAACTGGGGTGGATGACATCACCACCAACTATGCTGTCAAGGTGTCCCCATGTGTCACTACAGCTGTTCCAAATTTGGTTCGAATTGGTCCATGCATTGTGAAGTTGATAGAGCGCACACACACACACACACACACACAGAGCAAGCTGGGTGATCTCATAAGCTTACTTTCCTTAAGGAAAGTATGCTTATGAGATCACCCAGCTCTGTGTGTGTGTGTCTCCTCTATCAACTTCGTAATGCATGGATCAATTTCCTTAAGGAAAGTAGGCTAAAAAATACATTCCCTGAATATATTGAGGGAAATATTCAAAGCAGCTTTCCATTATGGAATATTGATTCTGTTACCAAGACTTCACCTTAATTCTTCCAATGTTTGCAATCAGTTTAATCACACAGCTTCAATAATTTCCAACACAAGGTTTTGTTTTGTTTTTTTAACTCACACTAACTTGAATTTGAGTTTTATATTCAGAATGCTGTATCATCATAACAGGACTCTTATGAAAGGCAAACTAATTCAACAATATTACCAATCATATATTTATGTATCTTACAAAAAGGACCGTTGCTTACCTTTTGTTTAAGGACATCAGTAGTTCTTAATGGTTTATGTATATCCTTTAGAAAAAGAATTTCATTTTCATTTAAACTGCACAAATGGAGCGATTTCAGAAGATCCGGGAGCTCTATAGACATGGCTGCCAATTCCTAAAGCAGACACAGTACACTTGAGTAAGGCTAATGCATGCATACTAAGAAAACTTTCCTTTTTATAAAACTTCAGCAGCTTGTGGCCAACTCAACACACCATTCATTTGCCAAGACATAATCCCACACTAACAGAACCTTGTTTTATTTACAACCAGGAATTTTAATTAGAACAGTAATGTGGCAACACCACTTCTTATTGCTTAGAACAACTTTAGCAAAAAGAAAAACTCATTGGCCTATTGCACGGTGGAAGCAAATCTTCAGGCAAGTAGAAGGCAGAAAATAAGGCATTCAATTTGAATTTCATCAAGAAGCAGTGTTAATCCTCTTAACCAAAAGTAATCTTCAAAAAGGAAGGTAATTGGTCAATTTCTGACTCCTATAAAGGCACTTTAGCATATTTTAGTACATAAATTGATAATTCTGCCATTTTATGAAGCGCTGATATTACTTAAGTATAATAGAAGTTGCTGCAGCACGGCTCCTTTCTGTACTCCTTTCTGGAGTAATGCCAGACCAAATGGGAGTTTCCAACATGGCTGCCCTGATGTAGTCCAGTGTTCTGATATTACCTCAGTGCACCTACATTGCTATTTGGATAGTATCAGAACGGGCTCATTGTGTTTTCTACTATTCCATATTTATAAATCTTAAAAATTGCTTTTCATTAAACTATAGAATTTCATACTCATTCTAAGCATTATACTTAGGATTAAGTAGGGTTCTGATTTCTGAACTGGCATTTGGGAATGCTCTTAATCACAGTTAGCTACAGTCAAACATGGTTAAGAGGGAGGGCATGCTGGGCAGGGCTGGCTCACCCATATGAGGTGACTGCAATGTGCTGCCCTGCCCCCTCCTGACATGCCAGCCCCATTCCCTTGGACAATAGCCCAGCACCCACTGGCTGGCCACTTAGGCTGCAGCATGCTGTTGATTCCCCCTTTCCTTCTTCTTTTACTTATGAGTCCCTCCCCTCCTGGGTGCCCAGCCCCACCCCCTGGCCCAGAACCCATGCCACTGCTCCTCTTCGTTCCCATCTCCTTCTACTAAGGCACACCCTGCTCGCCTTGCTGCTGCTGTTCCAGATTTAAAGCAGGCAGCTTTGCCTTCACCCACCCGGAGTTCATGCACTCTGTTCATCAGAGCTAGAGAAGCCAGGGGCAGGCAGCAAAGGAAAGAGGAGAAGCTGACTACAGTTCCTGAGGTTAGCATAATTCTTGACTGTGGACAGAATTATACAGACTGATCTTTAGAAGGTCTGTGTGCTCCTGCCACATAGCAGAGGATTAAACTAAACGGTCTTTTTATCACTTCCAACTCCATGAAGTCACCATATAAGACTAGGATTCGACTTGGAAAAGGGATTTGTAGTGACCTGTATCACAGGTGTATGAAGGAAAATAAGGATTGTAGAGCTAATGAAGTTATCAATAGCACTAACATCCACTTACTACTAATAGTTATTTTTGGATTTTACATAACAGCTAAATTCATTACTGTTTTATCTCTCAATATCACACAGCTCTGTTGCTTTGCTACAACAGATTAACACCGCTACCCATAAATAACTTTATCTCCAACCCTGAGAAAAATGATTATGAATGCTATAATACAAAGAGAGAACACAATTAAAGTCTCAAGTTGAATACAGTCGCTGACATTCAGAGCAAGGAAGCGACTGGTGCAGTAAGAGAAGCACACTAACAGCATTTCCAAACTAACTGCACTGGGGAAAGGACAATTTTCAATGCTCTACCTTTCCCCAGGAACCCTTCTGTGTCATCTGAAATATATCCCTGAGGGCTGCACACTGTGCAGCCCTTCAGGACATATTTTTGGTGGCACAGAGGGCTTCCGGAGAAAGTGGGGGACATCAAAAATTGCCCCTTCCCCAGTGGAGTTAGTTTGGAAGTGCCATTAGGCTGTTCACTCACTGCACTGTTACTTCCTTACTCTGAATATCAACTGGTGCTTTAAGCAGCTACCATACCTTAGGAGCAACAGCAGTCTCATCAGCAAAACACAGAAATGTGACCTGCAAGTGAAATATACAATACTTAAATATGGACTAGAAGAATTTTTTACATAAGGCCCCCAAGTCTCTATGATAGATAGCTTCCCATAAACACATTTTACCGAGAGGCGTGAATATCCTCTACTACTAAGTTCCTCTATACATACTACCCAGGATGTTCAAAGTGCAGGCCATTTGTGTTCTTTGGCCATTCCAGGGCCTTGCATAGGACCACTCAATACCCTTATGAGAGATGAGCAAGTGCCATGTAATGACAGGATGTGGTGCAGTGTACTCGGCACAATGTACTTTATGTCTGTCTAAGACTCAGGAGGTATACGAGGTTCATGGCAGGTTTTGCATTCCACTTAAACCTGCAGGTACACTCGCATGTAGTTTTAATATGGAGACAAGGGAACCTTTTGTTCAAAAAGTTCCAAGAGATGCTGCTGTGGTTTGACCAGTAATCCTTACCCTAATTAAGGAAAAAACAGACCAGGGGAGTAAGTGATTATCAAATTAGCTGTTTAATCAGTAATAAATCTAGAACACTGTTTTATACTCCAATTTATGATTTATTGGAATAATTTTTTAAAGACTCACTTCTTTTCCTTTCAAAATGTGAATGATGGTCAATGCTGGCATAAATCTTTTTCACAATAGTTTTATGAATTATGTTAAAACTGCATGAGCTTAAAAAAATTCACACAGCATTATAAATAGCTTTTATTGTGTTGATAACTCATGGTGGGCGACATCCAAACTAATTTCTCGACGAAACCATTGAAATAAAACCACTGAAATAAAAGACAAGACATAACTAAACAGATTAGTTATGACTAACTTAAGTCCCATTAATCTAAATGAGACTTAGTAATGACTAAAACTTAGTTTGGATGCTGCTTGTTATCTGCCAACATAGCTGCTAATATGGGTATGTGCTAGTCTTTTGATTAGCTGTGCTATTCTTTTGTTGATCCAGTAGAATAAATGGATGGCACTGAGACTAATTGTAGTTTTTATTGATTTATTGTCACAAACAAGGATTAGCTTCCATGGGCATTTCATTTAGATGATAGGTTGGAACTGGGGGAAGTACAGTAGAGAGATCAGCTGAAGATAGATAGAATGAAAACATTATAAACTTATTAAAGGTGGGGGGAGTCCCTTTAAGAAGTTTAAAAACGTTTTCATTCTGTCTTCAACTGTTCTCTCTACCATGCTTCTTCCAGTTCCAGCTTAGCATCAGATGGAATGGGTTGCTGAACCGAATGCTTGTTTGTAACAGAAAAATATCTGCAATGCCACCCATTTATTCTAATAGCTGCAAGTATTTTTAAAGCATGTTTCAAATGTATTAAAAATGGTCAGCACAATGCCAAACCTCATTGAAATTGTCTTGCTCCTCCTTCAACTCCTCTGTTGACACTGTGCATAATTCTTTTTGACTCTGCAAGAATACCTTCATGGGAGGCAGTGCACATTCACTAAAGCTCTGGAAGAAAGAAAACTTAACTGAGTAGGAAATGAAAATACTTTTTGTATGCAGTGTGGTACATTTGAATACTGTTGAATGTATCAACATCCTTTTTGAATGGTGGTCCCAAATTTTAAAATGGATCTTTCTAGAGCAGATAATATAAAATCATCTAAAACACTTTTATCTGATGAAATAATAAAATAAAAGCTTTAACGTGGCTATAAATTAGATTTATTTGTTGTAAGTCTCAACAGCAAGTTAGCTAAAACCATATATCTAATAGCAGTTTACCTTCTTCATTGATATTCTAGTCTTCCTTTGACTGCTTCGGACCCTGCTAGGACCATCCATAGTTTAATTTTTGTTTTCAGTGAAGGATTCAAAAATTTCTAAAGAAACACAACATTGACATAGTGATATCTTTTACTAAACCAATCTTGGTTTACATTTTAAAACATTCATTTTTGTAAAACACGCCAGGCTTATGTATCTAACAGTACAATCTTCTTTATATATAATTCGCTAAGGCATACCTGTGGCTAATCCCATATGTGGCAGCTCTCGCGAGAGTTCGGAGAGCTGGTGGATAGTGACGGGGAGGGGGAAGAAAATGGTGGTGGCGGCAGCAGCCATCCAGCCAGTGGGCCAGGGAGATAACAGCGGGCAAACAATGGTGTCAGCGAGCACAAGGAAAAGGTGGGGGCGGGAAGGAGAAAACGATGGTGGCGCGGAGGGTAGGCAGGGGAGGAAGTGGTGGCGGGGACAACTAAAAAGCACCAGCCAGGCTGGCCGGCGAGGGAAAGCAGACTGGGAGGGAGAGCATGGACTGGGGCTGAAGCAGTGTAGGGGGAATGAAGATGGGGAGGAGAGACAGGACACTGATGCTCTGCCCCGGATCAGCTAGTTCTTACTATGCATGTAAGAGGTTCTGGGTTCATTCCAAAGGGATATCTTTAAACTTTCTGTTTGAGCTGTATGGCGGAATACACAAGCTACGTTCCAGCAACAGCTTTCTTCTATGTTGTAACAACCTGGAGGTTAGCGAGGACTGGTGGGTGCACCTTGCCAGACTGCTGCAGTGCACCATCCACACAATCTCAAGTTAGCAGCTTTGGGGGAGCAGCCTGTGGAAGCCATTAGCCTCCAGGGACCCAGATGCAATCCTGGCAGCCCTTGTGCTGCTTTCACACTGGAAGGCCTTCAGCATGCCACCAGCCATGCTCCCACTGGCTCCAATGCCAGAGTGGGCAGCTGAAGCAGCTATGAGTACACAAGGCCATATTTGGCAATCCTTGGAGTGCTTCACCAACACTTGGCTCCACCAAGGAGATGGGGCAGCTGCTGAAGAGAGTGCCAGCTGCCTTAACCCCTTCCCTGCAACAGGGTGCTCAGCAGGGTTTCATCCTGACTCATCCCCAGATCACCCCAGCAGGGAGAGGAGAGGCACAGAAAGGGGCTGTCCAGGACTAGACTGACAAGCACGCTGTACGCTTAGACAGCCCCACCTGAACCCTGGGGCTGGATTAGGCAAATCCATGGACCCCGGGGCAACCCAGCCAGCACCGTCTATGGTGCCTGCCACCATCTGCATCCACAATAGGCAGGTATGCCTCCCATGGGAGAGGACAGGGAGGACCTTCCCTGCACTCAGCCACTATGAGTTTAACAGTAGGCAGGAGGTAAGGTGACAACATCACCCTCATAGACTCATTGCTCTCTGTCAGGGTTAGCAGAGGGAAGGATGCCCACCCACCAGTTTACCCTCTCCCCTATCAACTTGGCATTTCCGACTTGCTCCAGCAATTTTTTAAAAAAAATATTTATTTTTCATTTAAAATACAAACAATGCATCACATAAAAGCAGCATCTACAAACAAAAATCAGCATTAATATCAAAAAGGGCACATAAAATATCCATATCATTTTAAACCTAAGTATTTCACATAATAAATATAATCTTTGTTCCGACAAAATTATTCATCCTCTACTTGACTGGAGCTATCCCGGGTGCTGCAACAGGGAGTACAATTTTTGGAGGGAGCTTTCGCCCCTGACCATCACTGGTCCAAAACAGAGATAACACACTCCATGCACACAGTAGCTACCATATAACCCCGCCCGCTGATCTAGGCCATGGATCCAGGACAGCAGGCATCAGTCCACTGGTATCATGACTGTTGCCAGCACTCACCCTCCCTCCCCCGCTTTAGGCAAACATCTGGCTGTGGGCCAGAAGAAAGGGAGCCATTGTCCTCAGCGGAGACTGAGTCATTGCTCTGTGGCCGCACCAAATAAGATACATGCTGCTGAAGGAAGGAAGGCAGCTACCGTATTTACCTGAATAGAAGTTGACTCTGAATTTAAGATGGTGCCTTTAAAAGGTAAGGTAAAGTTGTGCCGTTGAGTCGGTGTCGACTCCTGGAGACAACAGAGCCATGTGGTTTTCTTTGGTAGAATACAGGAGAAGTTTACCATTGCCATCTCTCGCACCGTATGAGATGCTGCCTTTCAGCATCTTCCTATATTGCTGCTGCCCGATATAGGTGTTTTAGTGGAGATTCAAACCAACAACCTCTTGCTCCCTAGGCAAGTTACTTCCCTGCTGCACCATTAAGATCGAGGTCAAATACAGGTTGTACCTGTATTTACCAAAAAAGAGGACTCTAAATCAGAGGTACAGCTAGATAATTTTTGACCCTGGACGTAATGAACTTAGGGCCATCCCCATCCCCCGCAAAATAAGCATAGTGTCCGTATATATACGTGTTTCACCACAAATCCACAGGTCTCAGCTAGAGTGAATTTGCCCAGCCCCCTCAAAAAAAGGACTATGCAAGCCCCAATGGATTCATACAGCTTCTTGACAATTCACAAACTAACTGGGACACAACACGTGTCCCTTGCTCCACTGTTCAAACACAAAACCAACTTGGACATATAATGCATTCATAAAGGAAAAAATTAAAACCACAACACATGCCCCTTGCTTCACAGTTCTCATGCAGACCTTTTGGGTCACATACCAATTTGAGAATAGTGCATTTGTAAAAACAAACATGTTTGTTTATTCAGATGTAACAGTTAGTTACACTTTCATTTGATGTGAAGTACTCTATGGATAGAGATAACTTTTTCTGGCGGATTTACTGCAGTAGGGGAAAAATCATTAAACATCACAGGATTGGCCAGTTTCCTTGAAATAAAAATACATACAGTCCTGTCATTGTGGACTCCATCTTGGAGTGGAGAGGATAGACAGAGATAAATTTTTCTCCCTCTCTCAGGGGTCACCGCATGAAACTGAAGGTTGGGAATTTTAGGACAGACAAGAAGAAGTACTTTTTCACACAGTGCATAATCTATGGAATTCCTTGCTATGAGATGTGTCGATGGCCACCAGCTTAGATGGCTTTAAAAGGGGTTTAGACAGATTCATGGAGGACAGGTCTATCAATGGCTACTAGTCTGATGGCTTTGGGTCATCTCCAGCCTCAGGCACGATGCCTCTCAATACCAGTTGCAGGGGAGCAACAGCAGGAGAGAGGGCATGCACATACCTCTTGCCTGTGGGCTCCCCAGAGGCATCTGGTGGGACACTGTGTGAAATAGGATGCTGGAATAGATGGGCCTTGTGCCTGATCCAGCAGGGCTGTTCTTATGTTCCTGTGGACTATATATGTGCCCAATTTCAGAACTCTAAGACCAGCCATTCTGGAAATGAAGAGGGTTGGGCAACAGTGGGGGGCATGTTGTATCTTTTTTATGAAAGCAAAGAGCAGATTCTTCCATGATGGTCCAGTGGGAGACTACAGTTCCAGAAGTTTTTGTAATTTTCTAGCATGAAACAAGCCACTTATAGGACTTTGACTTTTTTGAAAAAAATTTCAAATTAAAAAAATCATTAAAAATCATCAGACTAACCAATCCACTTCCAATCCACTTCAATCCACCGAGTCCTGCTAACCTGTCCTACATCTGAGCCCAATTTCAGAACTCTAGGCCAGCCATTCCAAAAATATAAAAGGGGGTGGAACAAAGGGTGATATTTACTCCTTTTTATGAAGACAAGAGGAAGTTTCCTCCACATGGGGGTGGAATGATGGTTGTGGTGGTGGGGAGGCTTCAGTTCCAGAAGTTTCTGTATTTTTCTGCCATGCAATAAGCCATTTATAGGACTTTTTGGGAGTTATTTTTAATTCCCCCCAAAATCATTAAAAATCCATGGATTAACTGATCTTCAAAATCAACACAGAGTCCTGATAACCTTTCCTACATCTGTGCCAAATTTCATAACTCTACTCCAAGCCATTCTGGAAATATAAAAGGGGCCCTCTTTTCCCTTGGAGAAAATCATAGAGCACTCTAGGAGAGTGGGCACATGGACCTGGACCCCCACATTGGTGCCTAATGGTGCTCCTGCTCTGAATTCAAGAATATCCCCCCAAATTTAACAGGAAATAATTGGGAGGGGGGACTTCATCTTAGATTTGGGTAAATACAGTATGTAGTATACCGAGGCATTACTTTTATTAACATATAGAAACACAGGTGTGTTTCGTGGTAGTGGTCCAAAGTCAGTTGCATGAACATACAATCTGATGTATTTTGTGATAACTTTCTAAAATCAATAATGGCTTGCCATCTTAAAAATCAGACAGACTTGGTTTGGCATCTCTTTTCATTTCCACAAGATTCAATTCTCTATAAGAGCAAAACCAAATCTTTATTTTGAAACTATTATGTTACTATCAGTATTTTAACATGCAAACATCACTTTCTCTGCAATCAAAAGATTATGATCACAATTGCATACTGATTTCAAGTGGCACAAATGTGACCAACCTCGCACTGGACTGGCCAATCAACTGGCAATTAGTATTTCACACCACATAATATTTATCAGAAGGATTATGTCAGGAGATTCTGCTAATTTGTTCCTGGTTATTATGCAGGTGATCCTTCTGGAAATGAAAGAAATTCCATTCATGCAACAAGTGAGCGATTTTCTGTCTTCTGCTCCCAAAAATCATTTTCTGAATGTACAGTGGACTGCAGAGAAAGGGGGAGATTGGCAAAGATCACCCCTCCCCTGTTGTGTGTGTGAAACATTTTTTGGCACATGCAATATTAGTCTGGATGCCAGCTTCGGTCTCCCTATGTGAAGCACTATTGTTGCTAGCTTATTTTCAGAACAGTAGTGTAAACAATGTACAAGATATATGTTGCTTTGTAGTTTCATCTTATGATCAAGCAACAGAGCAAAAGGCCCTAATCAGATAACTCATACTATCAGCTCCTGAAGAATCCACCAACCGCCTTGGAGAACTGTTGGGAGAGCCTTTTCCTCACCTTCACATGAGCCACTTAAAGAGCTGTGCACCTCGAGCGGAAGGAAGAAAAGAAAGTGCTCAAGGCCAGAAAGCTCATTTTATTTATTTATTTATTTTTACATTTTATATCCCGCTCTTCCTCCAAGGAGCCCAGAGCGGTGTACTACATACTTAGGTTTCTCCTCGCAACAACAACCCTGTAAAGTAGGTTAGGCTGAGAGAGAGTGACTGGCCCAGAGTCACCCAGCTAGTTTTACGGCTGAATTGGGATTTGAACTCGGGTCTCCCCGGTCCTAGTCCGGCACTCTAGCCACTACACCACGCTGGCTCCATCAGTTGCAGAGAGGCCACCAATTATCTGAGACACCTCCGTTGTTTCATCTTTTATAATGTGTGTGTGTGTGTGTGTGTGTGTGTGTGTGTGTTTGTGTTTCTGTGTCTGTGTTGAAGCTGTAAGGTGCCTTGAATGCCTTGCAAGGCAGATAGTATATACATGCAATAATAAATTAATCATTCAAGTTAGTATTAGGTATCATATCTTTTGTACTTTCCCATAATGTTGTCTCATTGCAGTTGGTTCTTTGGATTCATCAAAGGTTCAACAGACACAAACAAAACTCCCAGGCAAATATAAGTGCTGCTTTCAAAAACAACTTTTTTTTCCAGAGACAGAAATATAAATAGAAATAATGTTACTCAGGGGAAAGATAGTGTAACGCTCCTTATCACTCAAGGAAACATAGGGAGAACAAGCTTAGAGAAACTAAATGCCAAGTTAGGAAAAAAAATACTAAGGTTTTAAGAAGGGTACAATTCATATAGAGGTAATCACTAGCAAAGAAAACAATTGCTTCATTAAGCATGTAATTGTCTGAAATCCTGTTTTTATCTAGAAGGACAAATCTTCCCATTTCAAATGTAGTAGCAAAAGAGAGGTCCCCTAAAAATCATTCTTAAAAATACGGTTTTCCAAAGTAGACTGTACCAGGAATACTAAACACATTTAGAAAACCAGGAAAAACTCCATTTGCAATTGCTCTTGAAGGATAGGCCTCTACCCCCAAATATCACATGGAATGGCTCTTTTTAGACTGCATCTTTTCAGAATGCAAACATGATTAAATCCTGACCCACATCAAAAATTCCCTGGACATGGAAACCCAGCAAGTCACACAAAAACGTTCCAGCCAGCCTTAGTTTTCTACCTTAGGTTTTCTACAGTGGTGTGGGGGAGCGGGGAGCGGAGAGAGAACAAACACAGAGTCAAACACTACACGTTGGCTCGATTCAGACATAACACTAACACGGGTTTTATGATTAATTTTAGGAGTTATTATATACCACCTTTCAACAACAAAAATCACAAAGCAATTTACAGATCAAAAGGAATGAGAAAATTTAGCATTATGTGCATGAGCCATGGTGAGTCACACTCTCCGTTCCTTCTTCATTCATGAGGGGAAGATTTAAAGCTCCTGTTTGCAGTTTGGAATAAACCACAGTTTCCCATTTCACCAAAATATAAGAAACTGTACTTTGTACAAGCCAAGAAGTTAACCAGGCTATCATAACAATATCAAACCATGGTCTATTAACTACCTACTGTTTATTCAAACTGCAGTTTCTTATATTCAGAAATGGCCAGGAGTGCTTTTTATCAGCTTTGGCTGATATATCAGCTATGCTCATTTCTGGAATTAAATGACCTTAAAACAGTAGTACATATACTTGGCTACCGTAATACACTCTATATGGGGTTGCCTTTGTATGTAGTCCGGAAACAACAACTGGTGTAGAATGTAGCAGCCAGACTGGTCTCTGGGACAACCTGAAAAGACTATATAACACCTATTTTAAAAGAACTGCACTGGCTGCTGAGCCAGTTACTTCTGACCAAAATACAAAGTGCTGGTTATCACCTATAAACTCCTTTATGACATGGGTCCAGGGTATTTAAGAGAGCCTCCTTGGTAATGAACCCTGGTACCTGTTAAGATCATCTGGGGAGGTCCAGTAACAGTTGTCTCTGGTTCATTTGGTGGCAACTTGGGACCGGGACTTTTCGATGACTGCCCCATAGCTTGGGAATCCACTCCCTGTCAAAATAAGAGCTTATTCATCTCTAGCTGCCTTTAAAAAGACCCTCAAGGCACACCTGTTTTCTCAGGTTTTTAGTTAAAAATAATGTTTAACTCTTATAACTGTTTTTATGGTAGTTGTATTTTTAAATCAGGGAATTCATGTATCAGGTGGTATATAAACATGATAAAATAACAAAATAAAAGATATAGGAAACTGCTGTTCATACCAAATTACAAATGGAAGCTTAAAAATCTGCTCTTCTCATGTGTGGAAGAGAGCATGTGAACTCAAGGATCATCATGGCTTGTGTATATAACACTAATCTATGGTTTTGTCTTATATCTGAATCAGGCTTTGAATTTTGTAACTGTACCATGTGTGCATAGGTAGCTCTGATGTTAACAAAATTATCAGTATTAATTAGAATTAATTACCCCTGCTAACTTGGCAGAGAGGCACCTTTTAATGTGGTGATTCTCTTTTTTTAGCAGGGGGAAAGTAACTGGCACTATCCACCCCCAGCACAGTACCTCCAGTGACTCTTGCTGGTATCATGTTTCTTTTAGATTGTGAGCCCTTTGGGGAAAGGGATCCATCTTATTTATTTATTATTTATCTGTGTAAACTGCCCTGAGCCATTTTTGGAAAGGTGGTATAGAAATCAAATTTATTATTGTTGTTGTTGTTTACACAGTCAGACAGGTGTTAATGACTGGTTTGTTTTATCCAGGCATCGAGTCCTTCCCAAGGACCTGGGATGCCAGAATTTTATTGTCAGTTGTTATAGATATCGTCGCAGAATATAGGCTGTTCCCAGTAAAGTTGCTTTTTGTAATTGGCTGATGGTGATTTCTGTGGCCCCTATGGTGTTAAGGTGCTCTTCAAGTTGTTTTGGAATTGAACCTAGGGTGCCAATTACCACTGGGATTATTTTGGTCTTCTTCTGCCACAGCCTTTCAATTTCAATTTGTAGATCTTTGTATTTTGTGATTTTTTCTATTTCTTTTTCTTCTATTCTGCTATCCCCTGGTATTGCTATGTCGATTATTTTAACTTGTTTTTCTTTCTTCTCGGCTACAGTTATATCTGGTGTGTTGTGTGGCAGATGTTTGTCTGTTTGTTGTCGGAAGTCCAATAATATTTTTGCATCTTCATTTTCTACAACTTTTTCAATTTTATGGTCCCACCAATTTTTGGCTACAGGTAGCTTGTATTTTCTGTAGATGTTCCAGTGTATTCCAGGTATAGAAATCAAAATATTATTATTAATTATTATTAATTATTATTATTATTATTTATTATTATTATTATTATTAATTATTATTAATTATTATTATTATTATTATTATTATATAACTCCAGGTTCATTTATCCAGCTCAATTAAATGGCATAAAGCTCTGCCAACTCCAAATGCAAATGTTGACCCTGTGGGGGGGAAGGGGGATATATATTTCAAACACATTTTTAATTAATTGTAAATATGTAATTTACACCACAACCAAGTGTTAAATAATATTCTTCATTTCCTCCAAAGAGCTCAGTGAGGGTTTCACTTCAACAACCCTGCGAGGCAGGCTATGCATATCAATGTTCTTGCCTCGGCTGAGGCAACCTTTAACAGGAGGATGCTTCAGATTGTACTGATGTCTAAACTTGGGCATTTGGGGCACTGTTTCAATATACCTCCGCATCTTGACCACTGGACAGCGACAAGTTGCAATAAGCAAAACTAGCCCATCTCATTTGAGAGCAGTGAGAGTATTCTAAGCTTTTCTGTAGGTGCACACAATGGAGCCTTACTGACTTAATTCACAGGCATGTTTAAGACAGTAGCCACATTAAAACTACTGTAAGTTAAACCCAATGAGCCACCTAATGCAGGAGTGGGGAATTAACTTGCCTAGGGAGCAAGAGGTTGCTGGTTCAAATCCCTGCTGGTATGTTTCCCAGACTATGACTCTCAGGCAGCAGTGATACAGGAAGATGCTAAAAGGTATCATCTCAAATTGCACAGGAGGAGGCAATGGTAAACCCCTTCTACCAAAGAAAACCACATGGGTCTGTGGTCGCCTAGAGTCAACACCGATTTGACAGCACAACTTTACTTTACTTTAAGTTAAACCCAATACTGTAGGCATATAACAGAACATACTGTGTTGAAGTATAAACAATGGCTGACATCCTAACAAAGCATCAGTGCAAAGGGAGAAGCACTTGTGCTTCTGAAAAATTCCAGACTAACACAGCATCAGGGTGTGAGAGGAAGAGAGAGAGTTTGTGTGTAGGGAAATTCTGACAACCTCTTCTTCCCCTGGAAGCCCTCTGTGTCACCTGTGTAGGCCTCAGGGACATTTTTTCAGGTGGCACAGAGTGCTGTGGCACAAGGGGAGGTGGCACAAGGGGAGGTTGTCAAAATTTGCACCCCCATTGAGCCTTTCAACTAACACTGAAAGTTAGTTGAAACTTTCAGAAGCGCCACAGTTTGTCCCATGACAGTAGTGCTTTGTTAGGATGCCAACCAGTGTCTCTGACATGCACACTAAGTTCTGTGCAAGAAGGGACTGCACTTTTTAAAAAATGTATATCCAGAATGTCTTACCAAGTAACTCAAAACAACTTACAATAATTTAAACACACAATCACATCAATACATCACCCTCATAATGTCTAAAAGTGCACTTTTTGCTAATAGGGATATTGGGGTGTCAACAACCCTTTTGACCTGCATGAGAATATCAAAGCACTGTGCACTAATGGTGCTAGGGGTCAAAGAGACTCCATAAGATGCTGTCATAATACTGTAGGAATGTTTTATGTCCATAGATGCTTAGACTGGAACCTGCTCCTTCCACATCTTGTGCAAAAGAAGCATAGATGCTGAACACATAAGATCTTTCCTAGATTCCTAATGCAGTAAGTAATCACTCTTCTCAAGCATGTCTACAAATGGTTTGGGGGATAAATAATACCACAAAGATTAACAAATCCTTTACAAATCTGAATTGAACTAGCATGTTTCTTGTAGTTAAGAGCCTTCCTTGAGAACTATCAGAATTGGTTATTTAACTTATTAACTCTTCACAGATTCAATGTTAACCAATTCAGCTTTTGAGGTATGTGCAACCCCACTGCACCTCCAAATCTGTGTGAGGAACCAAAACCAACACATCTTAGGAGTAGGTCAGCTTTCTAGCACTTCACTATGAAGATCATAAGGTGGATTCATACAATCACAAGAAATGTGGTTGAATGCTGGTTACCCACATTGGCGTGATCACCTGTGCAGCACCAGCAATCTTGGTCCCTATACCAGGACAAAAACCTGGCAACACACTCACCTGTCACGCCCATCTACACCTGTCTCACCACTCACACTCCCACACCTTCACTCCCATAACACAGCATGTCATGGACAGCAACACATGGCCGGCAGCACCACACTCCGACAGTTGCCAGTAGGGAGACCTGACTGCCCACGAACAGAAAAGCCAGATAGGTGCCTCTGTCACCAGTGGCAATGGATACTGCTTCCTCACTTCAGGGGATAGAGGGACATGTCTATATGCTTATGTGACATGTGAAAAGGGAGACATGGAGATGGAAAGGGTTGCACTATTGGCTCTAAGGGTTGCACTATTGGGTGCCCTTGGTCTGAAGTGGCTTCCCTTCTTTGTTTATATTATTCACCATTGGAAGGCAAGGCCTAAAGCTTCCTTCCAAAAATTGTATTCCAATGACTTTTAGTGGAGCAAATACCAAGTTGATGGGAGGAGGAAAGTGATGAGTGGGTACTCTCCTCCCAGCTAAGTCAACCAGAGAACAATGGGTCCATGAGGGAGATGATGTCCCCTTGCCTCTTGACAACTGCCTAATGCACAGTGGCTGGCTACATGGAACAATCCTTCCCTGCCCTCCCCACCCAGGATGCACACCTGCCCATTGTGAGCTCAGGCAGTGGACCTGGTATGGCAGCAGACATGCTAGGTGGTACTGTCCAGAATGTCCCAGGGGCCATGGATTTGCCTTATTTAATCCCAGGGTTTAGGCAGGGCTGTCTGATTGCACAGCCCGGTCAGGCCAGTCCTGGGCATCTCCTTTCTGTGCCTGGCTCTCCCCGAGTGCCCTGTGGCAGGGAAGGAGCTTCTGGCCGCAGCAACTTGAAAGCACACTGGGGTTTGCTGAGTGCTGCTGAGCACAATCAGAGCTGCTGTGCCCACCCACTCTGGCATCAGGGTCCATGGGAATGGAGCTGGTGCTGGCCTGAAGCCTGGGAAGTCTGTATGGTAAGGGCTGTGGTCTGTGGTGGCCATGTGAAGCTGCAGAAAACTAAATAAAGTGATCATGTGGGGGATGGCTGTGAGGCAATGAGGATGGTGTGTTCCACCACAATCCTGAACACAGCTCTCCAAACAATCATGCAGATGGGCCCATAGACATTACCACTGGACATAGTGTCTGGAAGGCTTAATGAAAGCAATCAACAGCCCAGAAGGCTATTGAAAGAATTCTGGCCATCTTGTTAGGATGCTTGGGGAGGCTTCTGACAAGCAAGGCAAGACTGGCAGAACAGCTTAGAAAGATATTTGCAGAGGAACCCTCTAAATCTGAATTTGAGGAGTTCAGGGGCACCTTAGGGCTTTGAGGAGGTAACAGAAGACGACAGTAAATTGGACTCTAAAAGACGTGGTGGGCATGCTGAAACACAACAATCCTTTTATGAAGAAAGTTCTGAAAGTGATATGGAGGGTATGTAATTCTTCACTTAGGCATGAAGCTCCCAGAGTGGCAGTTAAATCAGAATCATAATTTCATCACATTGCCTCACCTATCTTTAACATGTCTTGCCCTTTGGCAATTCTCCCATTTGACAATTCATGCAGTGGTGAATTGTGGTGCTCATATTTCAGTTATTTAGCAGGGGCAAGTTGTTACCAGTACTTTGTATTTCATTCGGAAACACATCAGCAGCCAGTGCAGTTCTTTTAGAATCGGTGTTATATGGTCCCTTCAGATAAACCCAGAGACCAATCTGGCTGCCGCATTCTGTACCAACTGCAGTTTCCTAACTACATACAAGGCAGCCCCATGTAGAGTGCATTACAGTAGTCAAGCCTAGAGGTTACCAGCATATGCGCCACCGTTTATGTTAACAAATGGTAACATATTATATTAACAAATGGTAACATAATGGTTATTACCTATAAAGCCCTTAACGGCTCGGGTCCAGGGTACTTAAGAGAGTGCCTTCTCTGTCGTGAACCCTGTTGCCTATTAAGATCATATGGAGATGTCCGATTATGGTTGCCAACTCATTTGGTGGCAACTAGGAACTGGGCCTTCTCTGTAAGAACATCTCCTTCTCTGTTTATTTCTAGGAGGACCCTGAAGACATACCTGTTTTCCCAGGCTTTTAACTGAAATTTAAATTTAAATGTGTTTTTCTCCCTCCCTGACATCTCCAAGATAGGGCTGAGAGAGATTCCTGTCTGCAACCTTGGAGAAGCCGCTGCCGGTCTGTGAAGACAATACTGAGCTAGATGGACCAATGGTCTGACTCAGTGAATGGCAGCTTCCTACGTTCCTATCTATTGTGATTTTTATCTGTTTCATGAATTTTAAATGTTTTATATTTTATATTATGTTTTAATTTGTACACCGCCTAGAGATTTCTATATCAGGTGGCATAGAAGTTTAATAAAATAAAATAAAATAAAATAAAATAAAATAAAATAATAAAATGTTACAGTTCATTCAATTGTTTCCCCTCTATGTTGTTCATGTTATGAGTCTTTTCATATTTTAATCAGTCTTTTCATCTTTAAAAGCAATGGGGTACATTATGCCCCAAAACTGTTTCTGTACTACTAAAGCCAACACTACTTGGGGGTAGACTTGTGCAGAATGTTCTGATAGTGGAATGTTCCGTCTCAAAATGGGTGTGTTTCAAGTGTTCCAAGCTCAGAACAGAATGCCCTTAAGCAAGGGGTCCTGTTCCAAGCTCAGAATGGAACAACCCCATTTTAGCCAGAACGTTCCGTCTGCCATTTTGGATTCCAACACGGTGGTCTTTCTGGTCTCTGTCCATGAACAGCAGCCATTTGCGTGGTGGTGCTGACCACACAAATGGCCCCCACACATGCACACAGGCCAGAAAGACCACCATGTTGGAATCCAAAATGGCAGCCAGAACAATCAGGCAGGACGGGGTGACTCTATTGGAACAACCAGCTCGGCCAGCTGTTCCAACAGAACGTTTCACACATTTTGCATCTTGTGCACACCCTGTGTACCATAAACTATTTAACCATAAACAGTTAAATAGTAAATAAGATGTTGCTTTTCATTGTGCAGTTGGTGTCATACTTAATGCAACACACAAGTGTTTGGGTAACCTGGGATACTTGCTGCCCAAATACTGGAATGATACAGTACATTTGTAGTCTTCTTGAGCAGTGGTCCCTCTAATTTTTCTCATCTCTGTGCTGAATGAGTTTTGTTCTGAGCGGCAGTATCAAGGCAATGCATGCACATGTGCATTCAGAGTGGGGACCTTCCTGATTCAACCTAAGCGGGATCTTAAACTAACTGAGCAGATATTTAAAGTCTTGTGAGCTCACTCACACATGCACCCCTTAGAGGGAACACTGTTCCCCCTTAGAGGGGAACAACTATACTAAGAGGGAACAACTATACTAAGACTAAGGTGATGGTTTTTGCAAAATGCCCCCAAACCCATAAATGGACATAACATTGAGCAGGTCAAGGTTTTTAAGTATTTAGAGGTTGTATTTCATTCCAGTGGATCCCGGAAAGCTCATCTTAGCTTTGTATCTCACAGTGCCCAGCAGACGGCAAATGTGATTAAATCTTTTTACTTCTCGAGAGGTGCTCTTTTTGTCCCAGCAGCTGTCAAATTATTGAAGGCTAAAATATATCCCCAAATTCTTTATGGCGCACAAATTGGGCCTTTTGATAACTTTACAATCTTAGAAGCAGTCCAAACTAAATTCTTAAGGGCTATCCTTCAAGCCCCTAGAGGCACAGCTAACGTGGATCTCCATAGAGAGGTTGGGGTTACCACTTTGAAAACGAAAATATGGCTTTGCATAATCAAATTCTGGCTGCATTTGGTTTTTCCCCCAGTCGGTTTAGCACCTTTAGTGTTAACTGACAGCTTTACATCTAAATGGGAAATTGCTCTAAAAACAAAATTACATCAACTGGGCACGTCTCAAGAAGACCTTATGGCGAGGGGTTTAGATCAGGCGTTATGTTTTGTTAGGCAATGTCTATTAGATATAGATCTACAGGAGGAGTGTGCTCGACTACCAGGGGGAATTTATATAGGTTCTCAAAATTTCAGCCACAAACCGGCTGAATACTTAGATCACATGTTTTTACCCAAGTTTAGGAGAGCAGTGACCCTTGCTCATTTGAACGCCCTTCCCTCTGCACTCCTAGACAGGAAATATAAACGAGTCCCATATGCACTGTGTCATTGCCCTTGTGGCTCAGGGGATATAGAGTCAGTTCTTCATGTTATTCTGTATTGTCAATTTTATGGGGATGCTCGTAGTAAATTTATTGCTCCTCTCTTAAAGGACTATCCTGGTCATACAGATCAATTTTACTTGGATGTTTTATTGTCAAATTTTAAATTTGTTACTTCTATAAACGTGGCCAAGTTCTGTTTTGTTGCATCCAAACTTCGTAGAGCTTGTATCAGCAATTTGAATATTTTGTAAATTATAATTGTATTATTTTAAATGTTAAGCTGGTCTAAGGACCGTAATAAATTTACTACTACTGTTCTTGGGGGTATTATATCAATTTTACTTGGATGTTTTATTGTCAAATTTTAAATTTGTTACTTCTATAAACGTGGCCAAGTTCTGTTTTGTTGCATCCAAACTTTGTAGAGCTTGTATCAGCAATTTGAATATTTTGTAAATTATAATTGTATTATTTTAAATGTTAAGCTGGTCTAAGGACCGTAATAAATTTACTACTACTGTTCTTGGGGGTATTATATACTTCAAAATCATTTCTAGTCTTGCTTGAGAATAGTGATCTCTGATTCCATTAGGAATCTATGAAAAATCTTGCATGTTCAACCTCTATGCTCGTTACCCATAAAATATGGAAGGAACAGGTTCTAGACTAAGCATTTAAAGACATGATGAACCATGCTTACAGCACTTCCACAACATTTTGTGGGGTCTGTTTGAACCCCAGCATTACAACTGCATAGTTCTTTCAGTTAACATGGATTCCAGTTGGGGTTGTTGACACTGCAATCGCTGTATTAATGAAAAAGGTACTTTTAGACAATTACAAAGAGGGTGGCAGCTGAAATACCACAAGGCACTTAACCTCATTAACCTTCATGTGAAAGTTGTAGCACATTAACCATAATGTTTTATGATTTTTTTAACTTTTCAAACTGAATAAAATTGGCCCTGTTTTCTGCTGAGGGTTACGAAGAGTTTGTCTTATTCTAACATGTTTGGGAAGGAATATAACTCAGTTGTCTAACACTTTTTTTAATACTTTAAAAATACAAATTTATGCTATGAAGTCTTCATTCGCATCTCACATTTCCAAGAGCAACAAAATTAACCAAGCTCTTTACATTTACTTCCTGACTGCATATAAATAACATGAATAGTATCACTGCATGCCATAAAAAGCATTCAACTGCCAAATTGTTGATGCTTGCCAACTAAAGAAAACACCCACCTCGGAACACATATTTTGAACTTACCATTAAATGACTGCAGATTTAAACCAATTTAAAGATCAATAATGACTGGGACAGCATCATTGCTCTGCGCATATGCACACAAACATGCACAGTATCAAAATTTGGAGAGGGTTCTGGAAGTGGCATCTGTAACAGGACCAAGTTAATAAGATGTCTATTATAAGCTGTCAACGATAGAACATTTATGAATATAATTGAAATTACTAAGTGTTTTTAAAGTTACAAAAATGGCTTGTAGCTGCCCATAATGAGGTATGGAAGGAGGGAGGCATACTATATCCCTTACTCTCCAGACTATAAAGACTACAAGGATAGTGATGAGACCAGAAGAACATGATGCCCGTGGATATAACCAATTAAAAATGATGGAAGACAGCAGATATTCATCAAAATGGTATGAGAGTGTGAGCCTCAGTAATTAGCATTTTCTTTCCAATCACTAATTATTGGATCAAAGGAAAGATGCTAAAACAGAATAAATTACTTCAAAAGTATACAGAAATTAAGTGGCACATTTTTCAGGCAATATTTTTGGGGGAAAGCATATGCAAGTTTTCAGATTACACAGAAATTTCCACCAGGTAATTAGGAGTGCTTAGAGCCACGTAATGGCGCAGCGTGGAAATGACTTGACTAGCAAGCCAGAGGTTGCCGGCTCAAATCCCCACTGGTATGTTTCCCAGACTATGGGAAACACCTATATCGGGCAGCAGCAATATAGGAAGATGCTGAATGGCATCATCTCATACTGTGCGAGAGGAGGCAATGGTAAACCCCTCCTGTATTCTATCAAAGACAACCAAAGGGCTCTGTGGTCGCCAGGAGTTGACACCGACTCGACGGCACACTTTACTTTTAGGAGTGCTTAATTTTCAAACACAGAAGTGCTGCAGCTCAAGTGTGCCTAGAAGCTTTCACCTGAAGACCTTCCTATCTCACCTCAGATGCATGGGGGTGGGCTGTGCTTGATTAGCAATGAGGAAAATGCACTTTGCTCAGAACCCCTCTGCTTTGTTATTACTTCACATCTTCCAGGACTGAACCCCAGTACTGAAAACAAGTTCCATGGCTGAGACCTAGCACACTGGAATTCAAATCAAGAAACAGAAAAAGCGAGGTGTAATTTGAAAATATGCATGTTCTTTCACCAAAAGCAAATGGTGCAGCCTTACCTATTATTGTATTCGCTATGCCTAAACACAATATTGGTCTTTACAGGACTTATTTTCAAGAACAGCACCACAGAACTGAGTGAAGCAGAAACCATATGGATTTTTCACCACTTGTCCTTTTATGTACAGGTGCAGTTTGACATGGTAAAAAAAGTAACCTCTTTTTTATAATACTTTCTCTAAACGTGGTGTAATGGTTAGAGTGCTGGACTAGAACTGGGGAAACCCGAGTTCAAATCCCCATTCAGCCATTACTAGCTGGGTGACTCTGGGCCAGTCACTTCTCTCTCAGCCTAGACTACTTCACAGGGTTGTTGTGAAAGAGAAACTTAAGTATGTAGTACACCGCTCTGGGCTCCTTGGAGGAAGAGCAGGATATAAATGTAATAAATAAATAAACCAATTATTCAACATGCAGAAGCCGCATCCCTCTTTGTACCTCGCCAACCCAATGACAAAAACGATTAAAGGCCTACAGTACACATAAAATGCAAAGAACTAGCTGAACACCAAACTGGCTGCAAAATACATGACCTCTGCCAACCAGTTAAAATTATAAAGATGCCAGTTTAATCACAAACTGTTCAAATGTAACCTCTTTTTTATAATGCAGAAACTAGCAGTATCTGGCAAAAACCTGACATAATAGGTACAATTCCTATAGTTCATGACTGAAGTACTAAATAGCTAAAATATCTGAATATCATATTGGGCACCAACACAGGACGAGGGAGGGACAGGTTTGGAGATGAGAGACCTTGGAGGTGTCCAGAAAAAACACTCCCCAACCACTCAAGCTGCCAGGAGCAAAGGGATGGGCTGTGCATGTGCATAGTGCCTTCGTGCTTCTAGCAGAGAAATGCACCCAGGCACAAGTCATTACTTGCCAAATTGGAAGTTCAGCAGTATGGAAGCAAGTAGTTTTTACCCTTGTACCTAAAGGGACAGGGAAACATCAGTTCCAGAGGACCAGTCTCCAAGCTCAATCACCTGCTCCGGATCTGAGACAGAGACTGCCTCCTTGTGGTTTAAATGGAAGGTGACAAATTGGCTGTGGAGGAGATATAGCCTCAGGTACATTTCTTATAAAGCAAATGATAGGTGAATCAGAAACTTGCTTCTGCACATGGATCTCCTTCCATGGTCAGGCGAGGAAGCATCAATGGGTGGAGGGTGCAAATGAAAGGTAACATGAAGAAAAATTTCCTCCTACTACCACTTATTGTGGCAGGGGTAGGAATGCAAGAAAAAGGTTGGATCAAAATATACAAACTGCCATTCCTTCCAATTCTACACTTAATCTATCTTTAAAACACAAAATTGTAGGAAGCCATACTGGCTGATAGAAGAAAAATCCACAATAGGATAATGCTTTTATTAGGACCAACCAAAACATCAAAGCATTAAACAGTTTCTTGAGTCCTAAAGGCTAGAAGGAAAGCAAAAGGATGAAAGGGAGGGGACATGTTGGTACCTCAGCAGTCTGGAGTTTGCAGAACCAAAAGATGACAGTGCAGGTTTTATGAAGACTTGAAGCAGCCTTTGAAAGGTACGACAGCCAACTAAGCAATATACTGCTTTTCAATGAAAGTTTCCAAAGCGGTTCACATAGAGGAACAGTGGTGCTCTTACCCCTGGACTTTGGGGCCGAAGTCCAGGGCCTCCACACCCCCTGGGGGCCGCCAAATCCTCTTTAGTCTGCACCGCTCACCAAAACTGTGCTGGGAAGCCGAGTGTGATTGTGACATGTGTCGGGTGCTTTAGAGACGGGGATGGGGAAGAAATGTTTTGGATGGGAATAAGGTACGTGCTGAAATATTTTTCATATGCATATTTGCATAAATATACATATTTATATTACATTCTTGTGAGTATGGTTGCTGTTTGTACCCTCAAAAACCCATGGGTTAAAAATACTGTATGTGTCACAGTGTGTGTGAGATATAGGGGAATGATCCTTGACTTGCAGTGGGGGTGGGGTCCAGCAAGGGGGGCCCTCCAAAGGCTTTTAGGTCCAGGCTCCAAAATTACCTAGGTGCACCTCTGTAGAGAATTAATTAATTAATTAATTATAAGATGGCTCCCTGTCCCCAAAGGGCTCACAATCTAAAAAGAAACATAAGATGGACACCAGCAACAGTCACTGGAGATATTGTGCTGGGGGTGGAGAGGGCCAGTTACTCTCCCCCTGCTAAATAAAGAGAATTGCTACATTAAAAAGGTGCCCAGTTAGCAGAGATGTTTTCAAAACACACAAAGGGTTGTTCCAAAACTTTCTACTTACCATCCTGATGAAGATTATTGTTGGATTCAAAAGCTTCCTGTTTGATTCTTTGTTCTAATAAAAACATTATGCTGCTTTGGACTATATATCTTTGTGAACTAATTTAGCATATCAGATAAGAGCTGTGGCTCATGAAGTCCCCAGTTTAGATCTGATGTCTGTCCACAACTCCTTTGGCATTAGGCAAGCCATTATTTCTCAGCTCCCCCATCCGTAAAATTACACAGGCTCAGAAGTCCCTGTGGCTTATGGGTGGAGAGGTAAAATGGCATTCTAATGTGTTATTTCACCTAACCTCCCCAGCTGACCTCCCATAGCTTCTCAAAGCTTTCCTTTTGCACTATTCATGCTAGAACAGGCATTTTAAAGCTCAGAATTGCCTGCTGAACAAATGTGTCAGTTTTTAAATGAATCCATGGAAAAAATGGCTAAGTTATGAGGAGCAGAAGTTGAAAAGCACTCACAAAATCGCAACCACTGTTAAGTCTACCTAACATAGACCTAACATAGGTCAGCTACCTAAGCAGTGCATTCTCTCTCTCTCTCTCTCAGGCTCAGCTACCTTGTAGGGTTGTTGTTGATAAGTTGTAGGTTTTTATATAACCTGAATGCATGCAAGCAATTGTGTGCCCTATTATTGGGGAGGTAGCCAAGCCTGAGAGAGAAAATGCACTGCTTATATGATTCCCTTCCACTCCTTGCTTATCCCCAACAACACTGTGAGGTAGCTCTCTACATTGCTGAGCCAAGAGATTTGGTGGCCATTGTCCACAAGCCTAGTATAATTGCCTCTGTCACTCCCAATATTTGCCTATGATCCTTACTGTGTTAGAACTTTTTTTTAAAACAGAACACAGCCACCATACAATGCAGTAAATGGGCATCATACAACAACATACCACCACCACAACAACTGCACAATAAAGTTGTGGCTTGTTTTAAACCCAAGCTTTTATTACTTTGACTCCTTGTATTGAACACACATATTGTGGCACATACAGGATCCTCCTACATTTTAAAAAGCATTAAACAAAGCAATTAAAGCAAAAAAACTTCCGATTTACAGAGATAGTTATGCATCTATCGGCAACTCCAACTGAACTGCAAAAAACCAAGAAATCCAATGCCCCATGATGTCCATACCATGGGGACGTGAGACCTGATGTCCAGTCTGAGATATTAAGAACATAAGAAAAGCCCTGCTGGATCAGGCCCAAGGCCCATCTAGTCCAGCATCCTGTTGCACACAGTGACCCACCAGATGCCACTGGAAGCCTACAGCAGGAGTTGAGGGCATGCCCTCTCTCCTGCTGTAACCCCCTATATTGTACTGGCCTATAAAATCATAACCCAGGAAACACGATCTGGCTAGTTTCTCCATACTCCAATCCACTACCTGTGTAGGCTGGTGGCAGTTGCAAAAGCTGCGGCATTTGATAACATGAGCTTCTGAACAAACAGCAAGTACTGTCACCTCATTTACAAATTGTGCTGACTGTAGTTGTTGCCTGCTGAAGTAACAGCACTCACCATATGCTCAGGGGCATGTTACTAAATTTGTTTTAAACTGCTGCAGCCCTAATCCCAGTGATGATTTTGTAGACCAGTACAATATCTCAGACTGGACATCAGGTCTCATACCCCTACGGGGTGAACAACATGGGCTATTGAATTTCTTTGCTTTCTGCAAATCATTTGGAGGTGCTGCACCTATAACTATCCCTGATAAGCAAATATTTTTTGCTTTAATCAGGTATAGATAATACTACTTAGGATGAACACAGACTTAACATTTGAGAGTGTGGTGCAAAGGGTCGATAATACATATTCAATGCCTTGAGAGACAGCAAGTATGTATTTTCAAAGTCAAACACTTGAAAATATTGTATCAGTCATCACACTTACTGACCTACCTCACAAGATAGTTGTAAGGTTTATTACCACAACCTGCATGAAACACTTTCAATACTTAAAAAAAAAAGGTATGCAAATACATTAATCATCATCATCACCACCACCACCACCAACAGCAGCTCCCTTGGATTTTTAAGCGTTGACAAGGTATCCGAGAGTCTCCCTCTCACCACCGTTTGGAGAAAGGGAAGGGGGATAGGAGAAGGGAAGTACTTTCGGGGAATGCTTCCCGAAGAAAGTCACCGGAGACCAACATCACCACCACCCGGGTAAAGAAGAGCGAGATAAGGGAGTGGGAAGGGCCTGCGCGAGAGAACGGAGTCAAGATGCAGGAGAAGCAGCCCAGGGCCGGAAGAAACCATGGCAGGCAAGACAAGCCGACAGAATTCGTCCCTCACTGCCCCCCGCCCAGGGACCCTTGACCCTGGCTGGCTGGCTGGCTCACGGCCCCTTCCCTCCCTCCGTCCCTGTCGTCGCCTGTGCAGCCTACCACGCGCTGCCCGGCCCCAACTCCTGCGGGCCTCACTTTCTCAGCCACCGGCAAACGGCCTCAGCAGACGCGTCCCTTTCTCACACGACACGTACATCACGGTGACAGCGACCGGCCCGTCTCATTCGCGGCCCTTCCTTCTTCTTCTCGCGAGACTCCCTACTGCCATCGCGTCCCCTTCCGATCGCTCCTGCATCCGCTGTCGCCCCCCGTCCGCCGCGCTCCAAGTTCAGAGGCTGCGGGGCGAGGAGGAGGGGAGGAGCGCCACCATCACCCAAAGACGTAGTAGCTGCTGCTGCTGTTTACCAAGCACACGCGATGTCTTCCTCCGCATGCTCAGTAGCAGCGGGTGAAGCTACAGTCAGAGAAGGGATTTGCTTCTTGCGTGCATCCCTCCTGGCTCTGCTGGGATTGGGCAGCCGTCAGGTCGAAGGATACCAGTGGTGGCCAAAGATGAGAGAGAGGGAGGGAAACAGTGTGCGAGGCGTGTAGGTGTATTGATAGCTATCGTACAATACATGCATCGTTATCTTAGTGTATGTTAACAGAGAGAGGAAATTATGTTGAATGGGAAGCTAGGACAAGATTCAGAAGCTTGCGCTGCAGCCCAGACCTTGCTCTAGTGACCTTGGAAGGTGGTTCCCGGCTGCTGTTGAAAAGCTCAGGTGCAAAACCCAAACACACCAACAGACGCAAAACCTCTTCGGAGAATGGAGGTGCACTCATTTCTTCCTCATCATGAGTGTCTGTTTTGGGTCGGTTATTGAAGTGGTTGGGCCTTTTTCTCCCAGCCGGGAAGCATGCACCAGACTCGCCAGAGAGTGTCCTTCCAAGCCCTCTTTCATGAGGTCGGAAGCCACCGTGCCTCTAGCCCCTTCCCTCAAATGATAGATATTTGTTTCTTTAGGAAATATCTATTCTGCTCTTTAATAAGATCAACAATAAATATGTTGCAATATTAGAGCAAATACCTGCAACAAAATGTTATAGTATATCCCCTGGTGTGCATGTGTTACTTGAGAGCCTGTGGCTGAACATGGTGAAAAAAATGAAAGTTCATAACAAAGAAAAGAGGCGTAACTAAACCAGGGGCATAACTATAATTGAGTGGATGGGTTCAAAGAATATGGGTCCTCCAGGTCCTGAGGGCAGCCCCCCAGCTCCACCCCACTCTATTTTCTCCATTATCCCCCTCACTCGGAGGGGCCACCAGGGAGAGGGGTGAACACAGGCAGTCTCCCTTAGCTACATCCCTGCTCTACTCTAACTTAGGACTTACTTCATATTAGAGGAGGCAGACAAATCTTTGTGAAGGCCTTGACTGGCAAGACCATCACCCTGGAGATGTAGCCAAATGACACAATACTGAGAATAGTGCATGTCAGAGGCGGGCCTTCTCTGTAGCTGCTCCCGGGCTGTGGAATGCACTCCCAGCAGAAATTTGCAATCTTAATTCCTTACTGACCTTCAAGAGAGCCCTTAAAACCCATCTTTCAGGGTTTTTAATTAGTTTTAATTGTTTTAATGTTAACCTGGTTTTCAGGGTTTTAATTGTTTTGTTTTTTAAGATGTGTTTTAATTGGTGTTCATATTTATATTTCTGTTTTAATTGTTATTGGTTTTAATGGTTTCTGTTTTTAATTGTAAACTGCCCTGAGCCATTTCAGAAGGGCGGTATAAAAATCAAATGAATAAATAAATAAAATGTGAAAGTCAAAATAAAGAAGGCACCAATCCCTCTGACCAGAAGAGGCTGATTTTTGCTGGCAAGCAGCTGGAAGCTGGCCATACCACTCGGCCTACAACATCCAGAAGTTGTGGTGGAACATGAGTAAACTCTTAAGTTACTGCTGAGCTGATATGGCCAATGGTGCTTGTGATACTGAAAACTGCCGGCTTCTTGAATTATTATATTATTGTGCAACATGTAGCAAGTATTAGACGGAAAGGGCTTACCTGTGAGGTCATTCACACAACCAAAAACTGTGTTTTACCCAGGTTTGGCAGCTGTGTGTGCTCCCAATTTTCGGTTTTGTGGAAACAAGGTAAGAAGAAAACCTGGGTTGAAGTCAGGGTGTAGCTAGGAGAGGGCCTGTGTTTGCCCCTCTCCACAGCAGCCCCTCGAAATGAGGGAGATAATGAAGAAAATAAGAATGGGTGGAGCTGGGGGGCCTGGGGGTACTTTGAACCCATCTGCTCAATTATAGTTACACCCCTGGTAGGGGTGTGCACGGAACCACAGTGGGGCAGTTTGAAGGTGACGGGGGTCTCCCTTTAAGAGTGGGGGGAGGGTGCACTTACCCCTCCCACCACTTTCACCCCACCGGTGTCAGTTTTTTTTAAAGTCCATCGGTGCGGTAGCATACCTCCCTGCCTCCCCATCACCCTCATCTTCAGGATATGACCAGAAGCCACCAACACACCAGCACAGGCATGTGCAGGTGCTTTGGCGAGTTCCAGTCATATCCAGAAAACGAGGGCAACGGGGTGGCAGGGAGGTACTCTGCCACCCCGATGGGCTTTTTTAAAAAAATTGACGCCAGAGGGGGGAAAGTGGTGGGAGGGGTAAGTGCACCCTCCCCCCGCTGCCTTCGAACCAGCGGAACTGCAGGTTCTTCAAACCGGTTCAGAGGCCCATAAAGGGCCTCCAAACCAGTTTCGTGCACATCTCTAACCTCTGGTTGAAGTGATTGTGTGCAATCGAGGTAGAAGGAAAACCTAGGTAGCTTTTCCTCCTATCTTGGTTCCACACAATCACTTCTACCCAAGTTTTCTTCAGGGTGTCTTCAAGAGACTGTAAGACTAACTTTGAACACATGAATTAAAGTCCAGTTTATTGCTAGCAAAGTATAGCTAGAAGCTAAAGTAAAGAGGTGTTTAAAGTCTGAAGTCAGTCATTGAACAGAATGTGTTGCAAGTTTGTGTCCATAATGGCTAAAATTAGCTCATCTAAGTTATTTGGAGTGCTTAAGCTAAAATGTTGATCTTAAACTCTGAAATGTTAACTTTTTTATGTGCTTATCTCCAATATAAAGCATTCCAATGTATAATTCAGTGTTTTAATCTACAGTGGATTCTGATTGGACAGTGATTCTAATAGCAGTTTTAAGCTTCCAGTAGTGTTAAATGCTGCTGAAATAGGGGAAAGCAGGCATAGCCTGACAAAATTGTGAATTGTAGCTTGGCTTCTATTTTAGGTTGAATGCTACAAATAGCAAGGAGGACTATTTTATTCACAGCTAATTATCAAACAAATTGATAATGGATCCCAAATGCAGATGTGTACCTGTCCTGCTCCAACAGCTAACATGGCTGTATAAGGCTCTTGCACCATTTTCTTGATAGATGGGTAGCTGTGTAAGTCCAGCAGCAAAAGCTTGTGATGACTTAGATGACAATCTATAGCATAGGTTTTTGTGGACTGGAAGTCCCCAAATGCATCAGATGCATGATTTTCAAGTGCCAGATGTGTGTGGATAAGATGCTTGAAGAGAAGTCATGAAATATCAGAGGTGTAAATAATGACATTTCTGCAAAAATAAGCATCTACAGCTCCATTAATTAGTTTTCATTACTGCAGTTATAAATGTCATTTATTTTGTCAGAATGTACTTTTGGCTTTTCAATATTATTTGGCTTTGCCATTTTCACAGGTACAGAAACCAAAAATATGTCTGTCAAAAATATTTTTCATCTCCATGTAGCCCACACAAGCTTGTGCAACAATAAAACAGCAAGTCTTCTAAAGTGTTCCAAGATGTACTGCTATTAGGTGTTTAAGCCATTGCTGAGCAATGGATTCAAGTTCACAGTATTCCAAGGATGGTGTGTGTTTGTGCTTAATGGAGATTATAGGCATAAGCATAGCTGCTTTCATTAGAACTTGCTAAAATGGAAATATGAGATATGGCAATGCTATAGGATGAACACTTGGCAAGCTGATTCCCAGAATTAAAAATGCAGTGTACAACATATTTTGCAGTTCTTGGAGTATCCAGAGGGCAATGCAAAACAAAAACAAAAAAACAAAAGGAGATTGTACCACCTGAAATACTTACAAATCTTCTGTTGCCAGAATTCACTTCAGTTAGTAAGCTGACAATGCAATACGCATATTTAAAAAGACTCCCAGGTATTTCTTTAAGACCTTCAAATTTATTGTGTAAAAACAGATGATAAAACCTTGTAAAATGTTGTTAAAAGCATAATAAAAACACATTTCAGCATCAGACACCAGCCTCAGTGTTGTTCCTGCTTCTTCTTTGGATCACCTGCTTATATGGTTCACATATTACACTCTGGCAGTAATTTCAATCAACAAATGAGGTTAATAGGTGTGAGGGAGAGAAAAGGGATAAAGAGAGCCAAGTTCACACAGCTGTGTGTCTGTGTTCTTACACCACATACTCCATAGTAGCCAATATATTTCACGGTCTCCTTTGGCTCTTCCCTACCATTTACACTGGGTTTGAATTTCTCTCTCTCACCTCTCTAATCTTCACATTAAGCAACACTCCACCTCTCAACAGGTATTATTATTCCCTCATTATATTTGGTTACATGTGCTGACCATGGCATCTCTCTCTTCACATACTTTGTATCTGCCAAGTGTTCTTTAAATCTAGTGATTAACTCTCTTCCTGTTTCTCCAATATAAAACTCCCCACGCTCTTTATAAGCTATTCTGTACACTTCTCCTTTCAATCCACAACTCCCTTCCCCCATTTCATATACTGGACAATCTGTCTTGTCACATCTATCATATAACCTCGTTCTCACCAGTTGTTTCAACATCTTAGCTGACTGAACCACCACATTGGCCTTAATGTCATACTTATGTAATGTTCTCTGGCACTGTCTAACAAAATTGTCAGATACAAAGGAAATGGGTAAGCCAGGTACAAA
Organism: Hemicordylus capensis; assembly: GCF_027244095.1. NCBI lineage: Eukaryota > Metazoa > Chordata > Lepidosauria > Squamata > Cordylidae > Hemicordylus > Hemicordylus capensis. The sequence continues at coordinate 186,206,998 of NC_069659.1, read as the reverse complement.
TTTAATTCCTGCTATTCTTCGTAAAGGAAGCCTGTAACCATTACTTTGTCCCAGTGCTATAGCTCTTTCTTTTGATTGTTCTTTATATTATTCTGATGAGACTGTTACTGCTCTTTTAATTATATTATCCATAGTGTGAGTTTTAATAATCTGTGGGTGTGCTGATGTGTTATCCTCTATAATAAAAGGCTTGGGTATGCGCCCGTGTCTCTGTGCCTGTGTCTTTCTCGGCTGTTCTGGGCATGCGCAGAGCGCATGCCCAGAACGTCCGAGAAAGATATGGCCGCAGGCACCAGGCGGCCATGTTGGGTCCCAGTCCGGACCTCCAAGCGGCGGCGAAGCATCAGCAGGAGGCGGCGGCGACTAGGGCCGATGCCAGCTGCGGCGGGGCGACAGGGCCTGATGGCGGCGGCCGCTGCCACAACAGGACAACAGGGAAGCGATAGCGGCGGTGAGTGGGGCCCATGGCGGCGGTGGCAGGGCGACGGTTGGTGGCTGCGGAGCCGGCCCGGCAGCGGACGGGCAGCCCGCAGTGGGCCCCGATACCAGGGGCAGAAGGTGGGAATGGGGGGAGCAGCGGCTGTCTGGCAGCCGGCCGCAACGACAGACAAGGCGGCAGCGGCCACGGCAGGCCGCTTGGTGTGGCGGGCCCACCGCGGCCGGCATCGGACCCAGTCGCCGCCGCCTGCTGCTGCTTCACCGCCGCTTCCAAAATTAACTGTTTGCCGCCCGGGAGGAGGAGCGGCGGGCCAGTAAGAAGAAAATTTAAAAATGCAGGGGGAGGAGGGCAAGGGGGAAGGGCGGGGGGAGGGGCAAGAGGAAGTGGGGCAGGGGGGAGGAGAGGGGGGAAACATAACCCAATTAGCGCCCATTATTTTAACGGGCTTAAAAATACTAGTTAATAATAAAGTCTTTATTTGCCGGATTCCTATACCACTTAGTCTTGGGACTACTCCCTGCAAGATGAATTTTCACTTCCAAATACTGTAACCAACCCAATATGTTGGGAATCTCTCTAGTTAACCTTATGCTTCCTACTGTATTCAACCTCTCAAAAATCTCATCAGCTTGTTCTCTAGACCTAGTTATGATGATTATATCATCAATATATCTTTTATATAGGCGTACATCCTGTTTTACACATTTCCTTTCTAGTTTGTCCATATAGCTAATATCGGCCCTAGATAGCTAATAATGGGGCAGGGCCATAGCAAGTCCTCACTCCTGTGAATAAAATTTGCCATTAAATTTGAAAACATTCATTTTATCTGAGCTCTGTCATTTCTTCTATATCCCCAATTGTAAATCCATAGTAAATCCACACACACCCTCACACTCCTTTTATCCTCACAACAACCCTGATTTAAGGATGAGCCACAGGGACTTCCCAAGTTTACCCAGTTAATTTCATGCCTCTGTGGGGCATGTGAGAGTGAAAGATAGAGGCTGTCTCCCAACTTGAGCTTCATGTCTGAGTAGCAATTTTATGGCTTGAATATTCCCACAGCCCTGTGAGATAGCTTAGACTGGAAGGCAGAGGCTGTCGCCAAAGAGCTTAAGTCTTTGCCATTTAAAAATCTCCACAGGCCTATGAGGTTGTTCTATGTTATTGTGGGGCTTCTGCACCCCTGTACTGCTGCTGTAACTATCTAAAACAATAAGTACTATTGAGCAAGAGCGCTCTTATGCTCATGCATAAAATTGAGCAGTCACACTTGCGCAATGGTATGACCATTGGAAATTATGGCTGTAGCATCACGCAAAAAGTTCTACATATTAGTACAAGAGCACTCTTGCACAACAGTGTTGGCGTTATTTTAGATACCCTCAGCAGTGCGCCAACATGCTCTGCATTCTTAAAACACCAATCTCTTAGCTAGACCAAATCTCTCACTTGCTGTCTTCTCACCACCCATTTTCTTCAGTGTCACCTACCTTTTGAATCCACTGCTTCCTGACAGTAGTATGATTCAGTCTTTCCTAGTCTTTAAGCAAAGCCTCAAGACGTTTTTTTAAATTTGAGGCCTTCCTTAATTTGCTATAATTTTGCTTCCTCCATTGCCTTCCTTACTCCACTTCTTTCCTTTCCTTTTGTGTTTATTTAGACAGTAAGCTTTCAGGCAGGAACATGTCATCGTTAATTTTATGTAGATACAGAACTACTACATCAGAACCTAGTTTCTTATGTGCTTAAGAATAGTTACTATCACTATCATCATCATCATCATTATCATCATCATCATCATCCCAAGTGGTTGGCAAGAAGGCATCCCTCACAATCATGAACAGAATTGTCCCCTCCTGCTTTGGCTTCCCAATCATTGCATTTGATTGAAGTAAACAGACCTTTCCCCAATGAGCAGGGAGAACAGCACTTTGGCCACATGGGGTATGGTTAGGCAAGCCAGCTCTGTCTCTCACCAACACTGGCACTACTACAGTATATAAGTGAAATAATTAATACTAGCTGGGCAGGGCACAGAGCATCTGCGTCTCTGGCTGGCCCACCCACCACTGCTGTTCCCCCCCACCCCCAATGCCGACACGCCTGGCTTTCTGGCCAACTGGCCGCTTCCCCCCTGCCTGCTTCTTTCCACCCATCCCATGCTTTCTGGCTTGCGGGTTGGCCAGAAAGCCAGGCTGCCACCTCCTCCCACCCACTCCTGGTAGTGGCCGCCGCCTCCTGGCAGCCTGGCTGCGTCGTCTTGGCCCACCGCCGCCTCCTCCCGGCAGGTTGGCCGGGTCAGCCTGGCCCTCTGCCGCCTCATGCTCCCAGTGGCTGCCCGCCCCGCCACCGCCTCCTGTTCCTGCCAGCAGGACCGGGTCAACCCGCCTTCTTCTCCTGGTGGCAGGCTGCCTGCCATCACCTCCTATTCCCATTGGACAGGCCAGCCCGCAGCCGCCTCCTCTGGCCAACTGGCTGCCACTGCCGTTGTCTCCTCATCCCCATTGCTATCTCCCAGGCAGCTGCTCTCGCAAGAGCTGCCACACATGGGATTAGCAACAGGTACTCCTAGGAAAAATAAATATATAGATTCTACACCTGCTGCCAAAACAGCTCTGGTCTCCAACTGCCTTTTGACATTACATGGGTATCCCCATGTAATTTACCATTTCACTGTGGGATATATATAACATATCTCACGGCACAAATATTTGATGTAAATAATTTGTAGAACTGTCTATTCGTATTAATTCCCCTACTTAGACTCCCCCACTCCTCAAAATGTTTTGAATAGTCATACACTGAAGTACAGGTCCCTTTATATAGTCTAATTTTCTCTTTGTTACGTGTGATGCAAAAGGGAACACAACATTTTTAGAGTTAACTCTGAATGATCTAATGTATGATGAAACCAGATGAAAGCTGCCTGTGTCTCAAATATGGTTCCTTCTTGCGTTTATTTTACATTAGTCTTTGTTGATGTAGCTAAACCAATGGGGGCATCTTGCTTTGGTGGAGAGCATAGAGGTTCACCACTATTTTAACTAATCATTACCTGGGAATGAAGTGCAGTGATGTCTCTATTTGGGGGGTGGAAGGACATTCAACAGATTGGACAGTCCATCCTATTTCTTCAGTAAGTGTGCCTCGACATAAACAGTTAAAGGAGTGGACCAGGTGATCTAACACATGGTCAATCTGCAGATACTAAAATGTGAAGTATAAATCTGGAGACTGCAGGACACATGTTAAAGAATAGAATCAAAGTAGAAGTAGGTTTTGCAGTAAATACAGGAGTAGCTGCTAGTGCAAATGCATCCTTAGTGAAAAGAGGGGTGTCTGGAGCTTTTGGAATGGGGAAAATGGTACAGAGGTGAAAGTACCAACATTTATTTATTTTTTTACCCCAAACATATGGTTTTACAGACATTTGATTTTACAGAAATTACCCATTCCAGCTGCAAGTAATTGGACACTGTACCACTTCATCATCCAAGAGTCAGTCAAATATCCATCAACTGCTTATACAAGTGAAGATGACCTTTCATGTATTATTGTGCAGTAGACAAAGGAGAGCTACAGTATGACATGCAGAGCACAAGATTCCCATGTGATACTGCAACAACTGATGGTTCCTATGGTGATTTTACTTGCTGGGGTCCCATATCCTCCAGTCCATTCATGGAATTAATTTTTAATGTATTCCCAGCTCCCAATGTGGAATCAGCAATGTGTATTCTAGCTTACTGGGTCACCATAGCTGGGATACGATATGTCTCCCACAAGACTTCTACAACGGTACTGAGTAAGCCCCAATTCTGGGGAAAGGTAGGTACTCCCTCCATTGATCTCCTTGACTTGACAACTCCAGTGGCCCCATACAATACAGGAGGACATGGGCCCCTGGGGAAAGTCTTGTTACAGACGACAAGTGTTCATGGGGATATGAAGGAAGCCAGTGTGAGCAAAGTGGAATGAATAGTCAGGGCAAGGTGGAGGCAGGCAGACAGAAGTACATTAGGTCTGACATACTATGTAAGACCATAGGTTGATTAGTATTAGTCACTCTGGTACATTAAACAAAATTTTCAGACAAAAATTCAAAGTATTTATTGCGATTGTATGCATCTGTTTATTTGAGTAGGAAGATCAAACAAGTGCCTTTTAAGAGAGGCATCTCTCATAAATGTACAATAAAATCAACCATTGCTTCTAGCAGCGTACAAAAATACACATCTCCATGACTTCCATCCAATAATAAATAGTTAATCATACATCCAATAATAAGAAGGCACAGAAAAACGGTCACTTAGCAGTAATAAAATTACTATTAACAGTCACCCAAATATTCTATACACATGTAACAGTATATCCCAAAGGTGCAAAACACATAAAACATCTTTCAAAATAGTATATGCAATAAATACCTCAATTGTTGTATATATTAAAAATAAACCTGTGCCATTGTAAACAGTATGTAAACAAACAAAACTCACTGCTCCTCAACAATTACATGTAAATAAAATTGAAACTTACAATATCCTCTGCTCAACAGATTTCATGGGCAAGTTTGTCAGACATTTAAAAACTTAATTCTTTTTACAGCACACACAGACTGAAGAGAGGTTGATCAGCAGAATGTTCCATTGCCATACATCTCTCTATGCTGAAAGGAGCCTGGTCTGGCAAAATATTTTGAGAACTGCCAGCCTTATGGTCAATTAATACTGTACCTGCACTAAGGTTGGCCTACTGAATGCAATGGAGCTATCCATGTTGCAGTGAGTCTGTATCACACGCTAGAGACAACCATAAGTTTTCAAATACCTGAACAAAAATAGGTTAATCAATATCAATAAACTTGTAAGAATGGGGGGGAGACCCTATTTTTGTAGTAATTGCAGTTTTAACATAGATATTTCCAGAGTGTGTTATAAATAAGCTGATAAACGTGATCCTTATTTTCCAAATGGGGAAAAACGTCAGCACAGAAACATTAGATTGTTTGTGATCTCACAAGCTGGGAATAGAAGCCTGGCCCTTGAATAGGGATTTCTCCAATTATGCTCATGGTGACTTTCTGATCTGAATTATCATGGCATTTATATAACCATATGCACCTGTGTCCTCACAGTCATGAAAGAAGCCACTTTGATTAAAGACTCAAAGGAAACAAACTCATGAGCCCTAAAAGATTAAACAAGGGGTGCAGCTGCTAAATAGTCATTCATTCATTCATTCATTCATTCATTCAATTTCTATACCGCCCTTCGAAAAAATGGCTCAGGGCTCAGATTGCAACTGTAGGCTGCAATCCTATGCAAAGTTACTAGGGGGGTTAAGGCCCATTGAATCAGTAGGATTACTTAGAGGATTGCAAAGACATGCAGATAGAAACCAAATGAAAGAGAGTGTATGCACCCAAGCATCTAAGGTATGGCTGGGGTTGTGGGGGGACTTCTTTCAATGAAAGTTTTCAGACTATCCTCAGTAAAATATATGCATTGGACAATAAGAACAATAAGGTTGCTATATGAGCAATATGAGCAATTCCATCTGCTTGTGGAGTTCACAGGTCCTTGGGCTTGTGACTCACTTGCTGACTCTGATTAAAAAAAAAAACCGAAAAGAGCATACCTTACAGAAGCGAAAACCAAAACTAAAAAGAAGTGTGGAATATATTTTCTGCTTTGGTGAACAGCCAACCATTTGCATAATTACCATTCACAGGCAGGACTACCCTGTCATTACTTTTCAATATTTGTGCACATCAGGGATATGTTTACTGAGTGCCATATTGTCTTAGAGGCTTTTGACTTCTGATCATATATGGGAGTTACTTACTAACCTTATGATCATGATTGGCACTCTAAAATACACAGACTTGGCTTCAACTATTTCAGATACAAAATATAATTTATTGTTTTATGGCTATTAGGGGAAAAATGCCCCCATTGTACACATGCCCAGCAAGGACTCAGGAAGCAATTGTTTTATATCATGCCCCACAGATTTATTGCATTAAATTCATTTTCTTACCATCAGATTAACCCCAAATCAACCCAATGTGGTACCAATTTTAAACTACATGCATTTGGAAAATAGATCTCAAATACTTAGGAAGATGATAGCTGGGAGATAGATAGGTGTGGACAATTGCTTTACAAAATCTGGGGTGGTTGCCATGTGCAAACTATGGTCTAACAGGTGTCACTAAATGCATATAGGATACATTTAGACTTGAGGGAGCTCATACTGAGCATCAATTGAACTGGCACCAATTTCAGTTATGTGAAAGTGCACAAAACAAAGCTTTTCTGGCCCAAATTCACAATGCCTGGGATCCACTGGGCAGTCATTCCATGTTCAGGAAGAAGCAAGTATTATCTGGCATATTGGATAATTCTAGAATAATCCTAAATTTATAGTGGGACTGGCTAATCAGGCTCATTCAGTGATGTTTCACAGAATCAAAAGTACCTGATCCTCCTGTATTTATTTAAAGACCTAGTGCATAATAAAGCCTTGGTAAGCACTTTTAAATTTCATTAATTTCAATCGGAAAGATAGGAACATACGAAACTGCCATATACTGAGTCAGACCATTGGTCTATCTAGCTCAGTATTGTCTTCACAGACTGGCAGTGGCTTCTCCAAGGTTGCAGGCAGGAATCTCTCTCAGCCCTATCTTGGAGAAGCCAGGGAGGGAACTTGAAACCTTCTGCTCCTCCCAGAGTGGCTTCATCCCCTGAGGGGAATATCTTGCAGTGCTCACACATCAAATCTCCCATTCATATGCAACCAAGGCAGACCCTGCTTAGCTATGGGGACAAGTCATGCTTGCTACCACAAGACTAGCTCTCCTCTCCCACTTTAAGATTTAAGCATGCAACCATTCCATTGAAATCAATGGGATTGATTTGCTTTGGCTTGATTTGTTGTTAAAGAGGATAGTCCCATTCATGGAATATGGCTGTAGGATCCAGCCCCATCAAACTTTGGATGAGTATTAACATTTTTCTGCATTATTCCCCACCCCCCCGCTCAGTTTTTAAATCTATGGACATTTTGTTGATGATATCAGACAACATTCAGACTAAATTAGTCAGAACTAAGTCCCACTGGAATTAATGGGACTTAAGTTAGTCGTGAATAATGTGCTTCATTTATTTCAGTGGTGCTTAGTTATAAGTAACTAGTCTAATGGTGCCCATCATTTTTAAAGTGCATGCTGGAAATATTCTGAAGCCACATGAAGACTACCGGTCTTACTTTCTGGGTAGGTCTTACTTTCGGGGAAACAGGGTACATAATGCCAGATGTTAGAACTAAGATAACATCCTTGTAAAAATAAAAATATTCTTCAAGATGGTGGAAACAATGGAGAAAGAAATGTTTTAGGGGAGCACAATGAAGGCTTATTTTATTTGCTGGCAACATACATTTTTCACATTAGAAAACTTAGTAAGATTTCATAGGTTTTCAAAGTTTGTATTATATGGTATAATGGTGCATGTATGGCTATATGGTGTAATGTGTGCTGTACAGTGCATATCAGTGTCAAACTTTACAGGTTACAAAAGACATGCCAATTTCACATTGAAAAAAAGTATTTCTATTTCACTTACCTTAAGAAGTCACATTAAAAAACAGAGTAAACAAGAGAATCAAAACCTACAGAAAATCACACATGGCGACAGTCAAATGCACTCTTCCCTTCAGCTATAGGTTATAAATATCTAAACTATTAACAGCCTGATCCTATGCAAAGTTAGGTGCAACTAACAGTCTGTAAACATTCTGAACCATAAATTTTCACCATTCATCTTAATACAAAAGTAACTATTATAAAAAGCTATCCATAATGTATGTTTAAATTGCCCACTCTACATGTAATTTCCCACTCAACATGAACGTTTACATGACATTCTACAAACACACACACAACTATGTTTGTGTATAAACTTATGAATTCCAGCTTCCACCATTACAATATTAATTTTCATGAGAGGAATGCTTCATTTCAATTTAATATTTAGACCCTTCAATGACTCTCATTTAAAGCTAACCATGCATATAGTGCCTTTGCACAACTGAGATACATAGATGGTAAAATCTAAAATTTTATTTACATTTAATGTAAACTAAACTGTTTAATCTAATCAGCATACTCTCTCTGTCTCTCTCTATATATACTGTGTATATATATGTGTGTGTGTGTGTGTGTATATACACACACACACACACACACACACACACAGTATATATATATATATAATATTATATAGAGAGAAATTTAATTGTCACTCTTCTTTAAATATCAGGTTCAGTGGATGGATCCTGCAGTAAATTGTGTTCAGGTTTTAAAAAAATGTGAACGGTTTCCCCACAACTAACAAACTAGAAACTAAGTGCCAGTTATGGCACTAAAATCAGGTGGATATGGTCCACTTCCAGCCTCAGAGGCATGACACCTCGGAATACCAGTTGCAGGGGAGCAACAGCAAGAGACAAGGCATGTCCTCACCTCTTGCCTTTGGGCTTCCCAAAGGCATTTTGGTGGGCCACTGTGGGAAACAGGATGCTGGATTAGATAGGCCTGATCCAGCTGGGCTGTTTTTATGACTTTTGGGAAGGTCGGGGAGAGAGCTTCACCAGAACTCAGCCTCAGTCAGTCCCTTTCAGAAGGTCTGCAAGAACCCAACTCCATGGTGAAGCCTGCAGATGAATGGTTTCTCTTCCAGCAAAGTATCAGCCCAGATTGCTCTACTAGTCACTGCCAGAAGGTCATGTGTACCAGGCTCAACTCTCTAGCTTTTGCTGCTGTGCTGTTGCTGTTTATTCTACTATGCAAGTATTCACTTTGACTAGGTCTAGGCACAAGCATGAAAGCCGTCATAGCTCTCCAGTCCATCAGCAGCTCTTCCCAGAGCCGATCAAGCAACAGACCCTCCTTTTCTGATTTCTGTTCTTTAGCTAATCACAGGCACAAGATTCATAAGCAAGGCCCTACTGGCAATGATGGTTTCCTGGATCACACCTCCTCCCTTGCTTTGACCCTCCCTACAGGGCAGGCCAAGGAATTAATACAATTCCTGCACTAAATAGTTTGTTCCCCCAACAGCTGTCATCAGACAGATCAAAGGCTTCTTTTGCTTCAAGTCACAAGAAAGTGGATGAGCTCTTAGATGAAGATGAAGAGATCTCCACTCATGATCTAGACAGATTATTTCCAGGGGATGTCATTCCACTCCTATTGGCCAAGGCATGCCACACAACTCATATAAGCCAAGCCTGAGAGTGAGGCTTGATCAGCACACAAGGAAGCAAAGTACAAGGTACTCCTGGAACTCCCAAGATGCCAGTAATCCATGCACCAGCAGCTGCCCTGACATCAAATGAGTCATGCCTGCAGGCAATGAATACAGACCTAAGGACCCCAGTGATGCGGGTGGAAGCCATTCTTTGCAAGGGCTTTGAAACACTGGATCTGGCCTTTGGGCCTCTGCTACCAATTTCATTAATGACCAGAACCTTACACCCTCACCATGGATTGAGGAGCTGCCAGCACTTGGCTGCTCATCCAAAGATGTGAAGAATGATCTGAGAAAGATAATCCTGTGTGCAGCCTTTCTGACCAGTTCATTCTTGGATGCCTCCCAATGCTATGGCATCCAATATTGTTGCAGAAGGAACATCTGAATGAGAATTTGAGATGCAAATCCTGGCCCCCCGACTTGTCTAGCTGGCACATTTGTTGCAACTTCCAAGCTATCTGAGAGCTATCAAATGTAGTCCTGGTAGAAACCAAGGACAAAAAGAAGTCCCTTTCTACAATTAAGAAAGATGATTACAAGCTGATTTCAAAACCAAAACTATATTCTGGATACAAAGCCAAGTGGTTTGTATCTTGGGATACCAACAAAATATTGACATAATGAGTATCAACTGAATAGCCCTCTCATTGATCTAAATCAAAAACAGCACTTCTCCTGATGCCAGTCAACCATGTACCCCAAAAACCATAGAAGGCTTCCCTATATGTACCAATCAGAAGGTATCTCTGCCAGACACACAAGGTACCTCCATGTTGTACACAAAATGCTGTTCGAATACAGGGCACTGCCCTTTCAGCTCACAGAGGTATCCTGGTCCCATCAGTGACTCATCTGAGATAGCAGGTGATATGTCTTTATTCATACTTAGATGGCATCCTCATTTGCTCTACCTCTAGAGGCAAAAGCCAGAGGGATTATAGAAGCTATACAACATGGCTCAGAGAACACAGAAGCATCATCAAGCTGGATATGAGCTCCCTGTAATGGTTGCAAATGATTGGAACACCTGGCTGTGATAGTGGATACAGTCCAACAGATACTTCTCTTGAAAGATAATCAAAGCAACATTTTTGTCCTAGCCTTGGAGGCATGGGAAATGAAGAGGGAAGACCTCATGGCCTCGGCACAACTCATGGGCAAGAAGGTCTTTTGCCAGGAATTAGTGGAGAGCACAGGTGGCCCACTAATAAGGCTCCATGAGGCACCAATTTCAGGTGGCAGGTTAGCATAGGTGGTGAATTGTTCACTTAATTGCAACTTAGTGCACTGCCACTAAGAGTGATAAGGGGGAAGAGGCATGAGCAGAGTGGGAAGGTGCGTGGGAAAGGAAAGGACAGTGCACTTTGCATGCTGCAGGGGAAACAGGAAACTTGAGATTGGGAATGGGTGGGGAGATCAGGGATGGGGGAAGTGTGCTTCAAGCACTGGGTAGACCTAGAAAGGTGGGATAGTTGCAATGCCATTCATGGGCGGTTACTTCCAGTCCCGGAAAAGATAGCTCACTGGGCTCATCCCACAGGACCTTTGGATCTCCCTGACTTAGTCATTAGTTTGTCACCTGACTCACAACAGATGCCAAACTATCATGACAGACACTAGCCTGTTCTGATAGGGATCATACACAGAGGACCCAACTCACAGAATCACGTCGTCCTCAGAATCACGGAACAGCATAAATTGGTTGGAACTCCAGAGCAAACTGGCCTTGCTAGAAATTCCAGTCTTGCTTCTTCACAGTGACATTCCCATTCAGGCAGACAATATGTCTGCAAAAGCCTGTAACACGCAAGGGAGTACTCGATCCACAGAGCTCCATCAGGAGGCCAGTGCAATAGCTGGAATGCCTGACTGGCCCTGCCATGTATTTCTCTCTGATCAGAAATTTATCCCTTTTCAATCAGAGCAATTTATCCCTCTTCAATCAGAGCAAAGCATCTGGCAGGGTCAACCAAGTTGGTATCAGATTTGTGCAAAAGGAAGTTGATGCAAGAGCTGGAATGCACTCTCTGCTCCATGTCATCAGACAGATTGTTGTCACTTTGTCTGGGAGTTCTGATTGAAAAGGAAATTCTTACTGTGAATTCATGCTCTTCAGGACTTCTGGAGGACATTCTCCACACCTTAACTTACTAATGAACAATTCATGTTATTGCTGGTTTTTATTTGCAGACTTCTGCCTTGCTAGACATGTTGGCAGGACTCCTGGGTCTGGTGGTGTTCCTACTATCATGTCTTCTTTTCCTTCTTTGCTCTTTTAGCGGGTCATTTTATCTTTAATGGAGGTTTTTCTTTTGGTTGCCTTGTGTGTGTGTGTGTCTGGGGGTTGCATTGTTAATTTGTTATTTACAGGTTCAGGAATGAGGTGATCTGTTGCTTTTCTGTTTATGGTCTGGGTGAGCAGAGATCCTCTCTCCTTGCTGCAACAAAATGGCCTTGTCTCTCCTCAAAGGATTACCCAAGAGATTTATGCAGAATGCCTACTGGGATCTTAGAGAACAGGGATTCATGGCAAAAGGATGCTTTTTTTTTGTTCTGTAAAGTCTAGTAGACAACCAAATCTTTGGAACAGAATGGACCTTAGTACACTCTGGACTATGAAATGCAAATACCCATGTACCTAGCACACCACACGGAGGTGCCCTTGGATCACATGCAGTGAAGCTTAGCATGGCCTGGTAACATCTCCAAGGGCTTGATAGGCCCTGCTGCATTTATGTGCTTAGAGGGGCTATCATTACACCTCCATTAGTCAGGATGTCATCAACAAAAAACTCATTCCACACTACATTTTATATTTTCTGAGGTTTCCAAAACCCTAATCACTGAAGGTCCTCTATTAGCAATGATCACATAAAGGCCCTCTACTAGTCAAACAGTTGTCAGAAAATTAGGGGTACTTCTTAGTGGAGGTCAGACCATCCACTGTCAAAGGCAGGTTTTGACCCCACTACAAATTATTCCAAAGGGATGTGGTTCACTTTTCCCCATAAGAGTGAATGGCAGACATTCAAAATTATATGAGAGAAAATAAAGAGACATATTCACAGGCAACACAAGGGAAATGCCTGCCCTCTGCCCCAGTGACCGCAGTTTCTGGGAGGGAGGAGGGCGTGTAGCTCCCATCCTTGCTGTCTGCAGCCCACTTACTTTGTCCCATAGAATTTAATGCAAGCAACTGAGAATCAAGCCAAAACCTATTTGTCTAATCCTATCCATTCCTTCATGATGTTAGAATTTCAGAAAGAGACAGAATCAAGGAATTTTCTTTTACATGTAGGATCATGTATCTTTTTCTGCTTGTAATGAGACACACACATTTATTTTGCCCAAATACTTGAAATATATAAAGCAAAAAGAAATCAAATACAAATCTGGCGCTTTCACTAGTTATACAGGCTTGGAATTTCTGTAGTGGATAAGCAGCAGTTGAGATAAACAGCATCGGCCTCACTTGAGATCAACCCCATTCTCAAATATTTGCAGTTATCAAATCGCACTCTGAAATGGAGATGGCAGTGGTAAGCCCCTCCTGTATTCTACCAAAGAAAACCACATGGCTCTGTGGTTGCCAGGAGTCAACTCGACATCAACTTGATGGCACAATTTTACCTTTTTCTTTACAAATGTTAATGCACATTATATTAATGCCAATGCACTACAGAATGTTTAATTTGGGCACGATCCAGCCAAAGTTAAGCACTTGCTTAACTCTCCTCCATTGAAAACAATGGGATTTATATGTGCTTCACTTTGCTTAGATTATTAAACATTCATAGAAGCAACTTCCAATTAGAATACCACTCCTGAGCTTTTATTGGGTAATTCTTCAGTGGCAACATCAATATATTATTCTATATTACCCATTCCCCAACAATTTATCTGACATAATTTTATAAACAAATATTTTTTTAAAAAAACTCTTTTAAACAACCAGTTTTCAGTTACCAGAACTGTCAAGCATGTTAACACTATGTAAAAGTTAACGGTCCAGACAATGATATAAACAAAGAGTGATAAATAGTGCAACCATAAATATGAAGAATCAAACAATATTGATTCTGTCTTTTTACCTCATATATCTAACATGGTATCTACATACAATATACTCTTTCAAATTTTTAACAAACATTTTAAAAGACCAAATACCCTCTCATTCATCTATTTATTTAGGTGATGTATTAAGTGTTAAACTGGAATCCTATGCAAACAAAATAGAAGGCTAAAGCCATAATAACAAAACTAAGTTTATCTATACATGTAAAAAATAATAACAATGTACATATGGTTAGGGCCTAGTGCAATTTTCATGAAGTGGCTTGACATCTATTATTCCAGTTGAAAAGCAAGAAGCAGTACAATAGATTTAGAAATTTGTTGGCAACTGTTGAGTTAATGCATGGAATAAGAAAAAAACAAGGTTTTTGTGAGAATTTTAACCATGTGAAATTCTGTCTAGTTAAGCCATTTGGAAAAACTGGAGGAAATTCTATTTCAAATACTAAACATTCACATTTTAAAAAAAACAAACTGCCTGTATTCTAGCCAATATACTGTTCGTTAACAGTATCAAGGCCAGAATGAATGACTGATCTCTTTCAGACATGGTAGAAATATTGTGTTTCATTTTGTTTGCACCATATTGTCTTCATAGAGATACCTCCAATATTATGAGGAAGCCTTTTTGTGTAAGTAATCTTTATGCACAAAGCTCCTACAGAGTAGAGCCACTATAAAAAGGACTAGATTTTTTTTCTGAATTATAATTTACTATTGCAACTGTAATTTCCTCCAGAAAATTGTCATTTTTAAATAATCTGAAATATTTCTATAAAGAACAGCTGAAAATCTATTTTAAAATAAGGAATTAAATGGAAGTGTAAAAAAACAGAAACATTTGTTGATCTTTAATAAGTAAGAGAAAATCTGAGAATCGGTTCTTCTATTGGAAAGGCAATGACTTTCTTTTTATAAGTAATTGGACATGAGTAAATAAGGGACAGCCACTTAATGGCGTGGTGGGGAAGTAACCTGCCTAGGGAGCAAGAGGGTTGCCAGTTCGAATCCCTGCTGGTATGTTTCCCAGACTATGGGAAACACCTATATCAGGCACTGTGCAGGAGATGGCAATGGTAAACTCCTCTTGTATTCTACCAAAGAAAACCGCATGGCTCTGTGATTGCCAGGAGTCGACACCGACTCGACAGCACAACTTTTAGATGAGGAACATTAATGGCACATCTTATCTTGCTCTCTACAGAACCAGTTATTTCAGTGTGCGTTTAACATTTCATCTGAATAATAAAGGATTCAGTATCAATTTTGAAATCTTTTAATGCTTAATGTTGTTTATTTTATTTTATTTTTTACATTTGATAGCCTGCTCTTCCTCCAAGGAGCCCAGAGCAGGGTGTACTACATCCTTAAGTTTCTCCTCACAACCACCCTGTGAAGTAGGTTATGTGCAACTACATCTCTGGTGGAAAGTTCTGCCTACTTTGAGTGATAAAATGAGTCATGGCTCTGAGGAGCACTAATATCTATTTGATCTGTCAAATTCTTTCAAAGCCACAATGAACCACATTCAAAGGAGATGTGATTGCCTCTCTCAGGATCCCCTATTTCTCACTGCAGCTAAAGCAGTAGCGTAAAGCAGGGCATATATTATGAGGATAGATATATTATCTGTCTTCTATCAGATGCTGGCTCACCTATCACACCAAGCAATGGGAGCAGCTGGAGCACTGACCATGCTGTGGCATCTATGTAAACACCGCCGGCGGTGTTGCGCAACAGGGGGTACTGCTCCATTGCAAAATTGTGCAAATGTAGTTGCGCAATGTTCATAGGAAATGAGTGTTGTATCACGCAACTGCATTTGCACAACTTTACAACAGAGTGGTAGCCCCGCTGTTGCACAACACCATCAGGAATGTTGTTTACACAGATGTAGCCATGTGGGCAGTTCTCCAACTGCCCATGTTGCCTTGCACAGTATGTGAGCCATTATCTTTATGATGATGCTTTTCATTACTGGACAATCTAAAAACATGTGATACAAATCAATTTAAGGCCCAGTTCTTGATATTGCTCCTTTATAATGTGAAAAGCTTTTACATGACACCCAAGTGTCATCTGCCTCCATTAAGATACAAAAACATACGTGTTGTAACATATTTTAGAAAGGGGTTAGAGTTCTTAAGTCAATCAAACATTTCTTAAACCAATTCACTGGTCCTCATTAACAACTGCACTAAAAAAACCCAGGCTTCACACTAGGAATATGCACAAAATGGATTGTGCAGTTTTGTTTCGAGCTTGAAACAAAATGCAGATGGCTGAAATGTTTAGAGTGTTTTGCTCATAGGGAACAATGGGGAAACTTGAAACACCCCATTGTTCCCCATGGAGACACTATCGGGACACCAAAGTGGGTTAGGTTGTAGGGCATGATGGTGCCTCCTACCATCCAACCCACAAAAGAAACAGTCAAGCGGGTGACTTTTAACAAATTTTTAACCTTTTCCCCAAACCCCCACAGGACTGCAAGCCAATGTGCAGCCTGTGTCTGAAAACCAATCAGCAAGGGAAAAACAGGCCTCCAAAATGGTGCTCAAAACATCTCGAATCAAAACAGGGCTTTGAAACAGGCAATTTATTTAAAGGGTGTTTTGTTTCAAGCTCAAAACAAATGGTTTGTTTCTAGTCAAAACAATTCACTTTCAAAACAATTTACACATCCCTACTTCACACATATTCCAGGCATTAAATATTTCTGGATATTAATTTCTATAGTGAAAAAAGTTTTTACTTGATATATACAGGAAAGACATGCCTTGTGATGATCAACTGAATAATACATCTTAACAATACTTTTTATTGACTTCATAAAAATTGCAGAATCAAGCCCTGATATTCACAAAATTGGTCCTAGTGATAGGGATACCTTCAATATGAAGTAATTTTAGGTCACTGCACACAATTAGGCTGTCACATCTGAATTAGCTATCATCACGATATACTCAGTGCTGAAGTTCAGATATTCAAGGTAAACTAGCAATTGCCTTAAGAGAAGCTATAAGAGATAAACACTGCATATTTTATATCCTATAAGGAAATGTTATGATAATTCTGTCTTTTGGGAGCCAACTCATAATTTCATGAGGTACCAGCCTTTAAAATACTTTGAGCACAGAAACTTTCCATATTTAGCACATATCCCTTGCTGAGTATGGCAGAGATGTTTATAGCTAAATAGTCTTTGCCTCGTGACGCATTTAGGTAACAAGTAACAACAGAAAAGTATTTAAACGACACAGAGTAGTAATAAATTAAATCTTATTAAAACAGATATAAAAGTTGTTCAAGTGTGTAAAATATCAGATATCTCATGCAACAAAAAGGCAAGAGTTCAGGCAGGCAAACCATGCATTATAGTTTGCATTTGTGGTGTAGGACATGGCTCTAGCCTTATTTCTTAGCCAGTGAGAGAAAGAGAGGGGTTGCTGAGGTATCAGTGTCACCTAAAAACCCATATGTGATCAGTCTCTCCAACACTTGTGCAAGAAATTCCACTTGTGCCTCAGGAAATTTTCAGACCCAGTTATCTCTTTTCATTATTTGTTGTGGCACTGAGAGACCTCCATATAAGTAGGAAATGCAATCATGTCTTGATTACCCTTGCCAGGCAATGCATTAACCACCTAGCCAGCATTTTTACCCACATGTACACATTTGAACTGTTCTTCACAATACTTCACAGACCTTTATGCACACAAAACCTTTCAAATTCTCACATCAGACTTTTTGTAAAGCAACATCACAGACACAACATGCACATCACATACTGATGCTCACTCATCCATGGAATAACCTACACAGAGGGTCATGTGCCTCCACAGCTTTGCATAAGTAGCATTTCTTCTTTCAAGTGGCAGCAGTATAGCTACACTTCAGACAAAGGTGTGGTCCTGCCAAGTTCTTTAATTCCCTGGAGAATTCGCTTCATATGACCCACTTTCGTTATCCCCAGGTCCTACAAGACAAGGAGAATTTAAAGTTCACTTACAGAAGACAAGAGTATCTAATTATCTTTAACTTTAAATAATGAGGACCAATTCAGATGACCAACTGAGGGAGCAGATATCCAGTGATTACCCTATCATCATTGAAGGGTAATGGGATCAAAGTGATGCACTCATGAGAGACATTTCACTCATCCACGGCCACTTTGTGACAGTTACATGATAAGTGCTAGATCATGTGGCTTACTTTACAGGATTTTTAAAAGGAATGCTGAGTATTATTATCAGATTGTGGTAATTTCACATCAAATGCACTTCTAGATATCAATGCAGAATAGTATTAATTTTTTTGTAATTGACGAAAAAGGCATTTGAGCCTACTGAGATGTCCCTTATAGGTTCAGATAAAAACTGTAATCAAGGAAAGAGTTTTGTGGCACATTAAGGTCTTTTAAGGTGCCTCTATTGATTTTGTTCCAACAGCCTAACACAGCTAATCGTCTAGAAGATTTTATCTAACATACATAACAATTGCTCATAAACAAAATTCTCATAGGACACCCAAGCACAGGGTTTTTTCAAAGCTTCTAGAAAATGTTCAACCCCTATTATATAATTATATAATAATTATTAGCTCCTTGTAACCAATTGGTGAAAGATGCTATACAAATATAAATAAATAAATGATCCTTGAGAGATATTCTGGCAAAAAGATATTAAATCCATCTGTGTGCGTAACCAAAAGACTGTTTTAGATTTCTCCCTGTTTTGTAAGTAGATATAGATCTTCTGGTTGGACAACTTTCCTTCAGAGAACAACTGCTGAGGGCAACTTTACACTCGGACATGTTTCCTACAGATCATCTGTGTGTGGAGAAAAATGTCACCTATAAAGTTTGGTATGTTTGTATTTTGCTGTGAGTGTCCAAAAACAGGAAAGGCACTGCAAGCACTGGCAAAATGTATACTCATGCTGGCAAGTCACAACAAAGAGTTTTCCTACATGGAGAATATTGTAGAAAAAACTATTCATAATGTCAAACATGTACCCTAAATTGTTTTTTATTAAGGGATATAAGTGGTAATTTGAAAACTGAGAAAATTTCCCTCAGACAAGAAGTTGTAGCCAGACTAAATCAAGCATGCAGTACAAAACATGTACCATAAATCTTACTTTATCAACACTATTGGTGTAGTAATAGGATTAAATATGCTAGAAATTAGCTCCTAGGATTTAAATTCCAAAGTTGATCACCTTTTAAAAAAACAAACAAACCTCTGAATAGCTGACACAATTGATCATTTTATAATAATCACCAAACTATACTGGGCAGCATATAGACTAGATAAGTCTAGACTACGTCCCATTGAAATTAACATGTTTCATTTATTTCAATGGTGTTTAAGTCATGTTTAACTAGTCGGGATGCTGCTCACATTTTATATTGCAGCCAGTTCTATCCTAGAATAAGTACTGAAGTTACCTGCATAAAAATACAAACCACATTGAAAACCCTTGTTCTTACTCTTGCCCAAAAACAGTTACCCTCTATACAGTTACAAATTTCCTTGCATCACAAAAGAAGGGAAGGACAGGCCAGCACAGAGATCAGGGGCAATGAAAAACATCTCTCTCATAGTCTTCCTGAGGTGAGACTATAGTGGAAGAGTGTGTGTGTGTGTGTGTGTGTGTGTGTGTGTGTGTGTGTGTACTGTTTCCCAGCATTAGCTCCAATCCCACACAAGGAAAACTAGCATATCACAGATAAGGCTACCCAAGAAACCTTTCCCTGACATAGTATGTATTCCATATGGAAATATTTCTTCACATTAAGAAGTATTCATGCATCCTTGGCCTGAATTGTGATGGTACAGCCAGATGATTTTCCTGACAATTCTTCATTTAATATTAAAATGTATATCCTGCCAAACACTGCTGCAAAGAGTTCAGAACAATTTAACTTTTTGTAATGAAACTTATATAAACAGACATCATAAAGACAATATAGCCACAAATGCAGAGCAAAATAGAAAGCTGCCTGATGGATCGCTAGCACCAGCTAACTGACAAAGCCTCACTTTCACAAAAGTCTGCAGGAACAAACTCTTTTTCAATAGTCTTCTAAAAGTAAAAACTGAGATGGCTTGGCACACCTTTGAAGAAGGAATTCCACCAATAGGTTGTCACTACATAACAGGCCCTGCTCTTTGTTGTCAAAACTAACATCTTTGAACTGACTAAAAATATAAGAGCAGTCTGCTGTACTGTACCAACAATTAAACAAGTTCTGTATCCTGTTTTCCAGTGGCCAGATGCCTTTCAGAAGTAGGGATGTTCATGGAACTGGAGGTGGCTGGTTTGATTGCGGGGGAGGTATCATTAAGGAGCAGGGAGGGTGCTCTCCCCCTGCCACACTCCCCCTGCCACACATTTTCCCCGTCAGTGATATCTTAAAAACCGGTCCCATGGGGTAGCAGCGTGCCTCCTTGCCGTCCTGGTGCATGTCAGACTGGAAGTGTACGTGCGCACGTGCACCAGGCACTTCTGGTCCGAGGAGCACCAGGGTGGCAAGGAGGTGTGCTGCTGCCCCGCGGGACCATTTTCTAAGACAGCGCCAGTGAGGGAAACGTGGTAGGAGGAGCAAGAGCACCTTCCCTGCTCCTTAAAGGTAACCCCCGCCACTGAACCAGTCGAACCACCGGTCCTTCGAACTGGTTCGGAGGTCTGTAACAGGGCCACCGAACCGGTTCAAGCACACCCCTACACAGAAGCCCACATGTGGGTTATCAAGCTGAAAGTCCTCCCAGATCTAGTAATGGCATAGATGACTTAAAAAGGAGGATCATATTCAGATCAATGGCTATTAACGATGGCAACAGAATGAAACCTCCTCAAAGCCAGAATACTCCCCAAATACCAGTTACTGAGGTTCAACAGCAGAAGAAGGCCCTTCATGCCCTTTTGATTGGCCACTGTGGGAAGCAGGATGTTGAACTAAGATGAGCCTTTGGTCTGATCCAGCAGGGTTCTTCTTGTGTTCTTCTGTTGTTCGACTAGTTAATAGCCCTCAAGAGTAACCTTTCCACTAATCTCAGGACTTAAATTTACCCAGGAGCCTTTTGTGAGGGACATTGTGAAAAGCTTTTTGGAAGTCTAAGTATAGAAGGTCTATCAGATCACTTTCTATGATTACTTCATCTAAACAGCAGATGTACCTCACTCATGAAACCATGAATGGGCTGTACCACTTCAAACTCCAAGTGCGGTATCCCATGATTGAATGCTTCCCCATAGGAGCAAAGAGGCAACTTTTAAAGTGGTGATTCTTTTATATTTAGCAGGGTGAGAGCAACTGTCCCTGTCTAACCCCAGCACAGCATCCTTCCAGTGACTATTGCTGGTGTCTTACCTTATTTTTCTTTTTAGATAGTGAGCCCCTTTGGTACAGGGAACCATCTAATTCTCTAAGGCATAAAGGTAAAGTGTGCTGTCAAGTTGATTTTGACTCCTGGCGCCCACAGAGCCCTGTGGTTTTCTTTTGGTAGAATACAAGAGGGGTTTACCATTGCCTCCTCCCGCGCAATATGAGATGATGCCTTTAAGCATCTTCCTAGATTGCTGCTGCCTGATATAGTACCAGCGGGGATTCGAACCGGCAACCTTCTGCTTGTTATTCAAGCATTTTCCCATACCTATGGCTTAAGGCATGGAAGATCCACAACATTTAACTCCCCGAAGGTGCCACGTGGCCCCATTGGGAGCTAGACTTGGGCTGGAACTGCGTTTACAGCACAGCCTGTAGTGGCGCTTCCCTGGTAGGGAAGAACAGCTCCTGGCTGCGCAATGAATGCAGTGGCCATTTAACTCCTGAATGGGAGCTGTGCTCCTCCGCACGGGAGCTAAACCAGTGTGTGTAGGGGCTGCGAGGTGCGGCCCCTGATTGAGCGCGGCCCGGGTTCTTTGAACCCGTTCGGCCAATGGTGGCTCTGCCCCTGGTCATCCGTTATCATCACATATGTCGAATCGTTCCTCTGACTGCAGCAATGCTTACCCTGGTGACCAGTTATGCTCATGAGTAAGCCTAGGGACCACAAACACCCAAGGGGAAGGGGCTGGGCCCCTTCCTCAACCTTTCTGTGAAAAAATTAGAACTTACTGTTTAATAATCCCTGGTTGAGGCTGCCTTTTAAACCCAACCCCAGACACGCACACACACACACACACACACACACACACACACACACAGAGCCATTTGTTCCCTTCCCGTTGCTGTGATGGGATACCCTGCTTATGTTGCCACCTGGAGTGTTTGTGCTTGTCAACATACATCATTGTTGCTTCATTCTCAGGGAGCAAAGCACTTAGTGCCCATCCTGCCATCTTTCCCCTCCCACTTGGCAGGTGGGGGTAGCATGGGACAGAGTGGGAAGAGGGCATGCCCCTGAGTGACTGTGCAGCCTTGACAGGATGACAAGGTTGGGATCAGACATGGCAGCATTCCTGTTGCCGGGCAACTCCATAGCTAGATAGGTGACAGGAGGGACGGGACTGCTGCTCAGAGAGGTGACCACTGAAAAGTGCCACAGCCCATGGAGCAGCCGCTTTCCTGGGTGGGTATGCACATGACTTTAAAAAATAAATCAAAGTGTGAGTTCACCTGTAACATTTTGAGTTGATCTTTGCTGTGCCTCTCCACTTCATACAGAAAAGTCTATTTTAGACACATAACATGGATGCACATCTCTGTTCAACAATAGTCTCCAAGAAGATGAATCAACTTCGCCTGGCTTTGTTATTTTACAACACAAAAAAGAAGCTTTTGTGCTGGTCTTTCAGGTACCAAAGTTAAAAATCAACTAGTTGCCAAATGAGAAAATGTTATGTCAGCTATTAAAACAAAACAACGAAGGCCCTGTTAAAGTTGTAATGGAACATTCCCTTTTTAAAAACAAATATATAGTAATTTCTCCTTCAGAGCAAATAGCCCCTTTCACTAAAAATATATATGGCTGGAAAGTGACACATTATGAATAAAGAACCAGAAGTCATTACAGATATTCAGAATGTTAACACTGAACAGAAGTAAGTTAACATTGGGATTATTAAATCCAACAGATTCTCAAAGCTTGTTCAGTCCAATTTCAGATGAATTAGCAATGCCATCAGAAATATATTTAAGTTTTCTAACGTTGCCAAATGACTCATTCCATTTGAACAAAAAGGTCTGAGTGTTTTACTACAAACCTTCAGAGCCCATTCATATTTTGTTCCACACATGTGGTGGCAACTTTGAATCAGCTTTATTGCCATGTGTAGATGTGTGCAAATGACTTCTGTAAATTAGTCAGATACTGCTGGCTCCCCTACAGAACTGCAACTGTTGTGAGCTGCAACTGCTCAGGTCAGTTGGAAAGCAGTTGCATCCAGTACTCCATCAATATATCTTCCACAGAAGATATATTCTTCTGTGCTCCCCTGTAGCCTTCCATAAGCCAACACTCACCTGGGAGCATTCATTTCTGGGAGCGTCTGGCAAAAAATATTGAAAAATGGGGCAGCAGGGGGGAGAGAGAGAACGGACCACAAACATTAGAAATACAACCACACCCTACTATAACCCAGCATAGTATAAGCATCCTGAATGCAGTTTTCTCCTTATTTCTACTTGGAAAAGACTCCATTAACATGGTCTATAGTTGTATAAATGCTTCCAGAAGAGAAAACTTGTACCAATAGTAATCAAAGATTGCAATCCAAAGAATGAAACTATCCCAAGTTCTTTGGAGGTTTTTGCCCTGGAATGAGTTTCTGAAGTGTGACTCTGGGGGATAAGTACAAGGGAATATGTTGATATCCCACAACAGGGGTCTCAAACTGCAACCCTCCTGTAGGCGTTGGCCTACAATTCCCACCATCCTTGGCTATTGGCTGTTGTTCCTGGGAATGATGGGAGCTGTAGTCCAACAATAGCTACAGTTTGAGACCCCTGTGCTATGATGTTCCAGATAACATCTCCAACTGTGACTACCAACAGGGTTTTGTGCGCCCAGTACGCACTTTGTTTTCAGCTTTGCAGGCCCAGCTTTGGAACTGTGCTCTGGGACATATGCCTTCATCATCTGCAGCAGGGGCTGTGTTTAAAGAAGTTTGGCTGGCTCCACCTCTCTTGCCTAAGGACAAAGGTTTCGAAGTCTAGGGTCACCAACAGATTACTTAGGAGCTCTTGCTGTCCTGGGCTTTCCTACAGACACATAAGTGCAACAGAAGGTAGAGGGATGTATCTAGTATGATCAGCTGAGCTTTCTGCCAGTTGCTTCTGAGTGAATGAAAAGTGTTGTAGCTAGTAGGCAGGTCTGCCCCATAACCAGCCCCTCTTGGGTCTGGTTCACAGGGTCCAGCTATACTTATCTGTTTGCAAACAAGTCCCCAAACCTTCCATGAAGTTGAAGGAAAATGAGAGATAATTTCCCCTTTTCCAAATGAGTTTAAAATGTAAATATTGTTCATCAAGTTTCAGCCCTTATATTTGCTGCTTTGCAACTTTAATCAAAAGGTGCAAATGCTCTGCATTCAGCTTCTGTGATCTGCATAAAGATCAATTTCCTTTGTCTTATATTAACGCCATCCTGTTGGCAATGTTGTGATGCCCCCTTATGTACACTTCTGATCAGTGCAGACATCGATTTGTTTCCAAGTCCTTCCCCGTCTACTTCAGTAGGAATGGCTGCAAAGCACATGTGCAATGGCTCAGCTGCTTAGAGCTGAAAGTTCATTGGACTATGAAAAGCTGAAAGGGCCTTATCTTCCTAAACCCCAACCTGAGGTGAACAGAAACAGAATGACAGAAACAGCGGCCTGTTGATTCTGCTGAAGCTTGGTAACAATACATGATCAAGCACGAGGATGAACTGGGCTGAATTCCATGTCTTTGGTGAGTCTTTACGAGGTGACATCCTGGGAGCTTTTGTGCCATTGTAAAGCATCCCCAGAACTACTGAATCCAGCTGCATCATTATTCTGTTTGTGTGTTTCCCTGCTCATGTTGTCATCCCCTAGACACCATCTAGGTGGAGAAATGTGTGCACATTTGCACTGTGCACAGTACTGGGTTACATATGCAACTGTACTAGTGTAGCCCAGGACTGAGGGCAAGATCTCACCCCCACCCCTCTTTGTACCCGACAATCAAATCCATAATTGGTAGATTATCCAATGCACGTAGATTATCCAAGCATGCATTGCCTAAATTTTTAAATTCACAGGTGGATTGTTTCTCTGCCGCACTGATAGCATATGTTCATGAGTGTTCACTCTGAATTTGCCAAATAACCCCCGTTAAGGAGGAACTACATGTTGTATCACAAGTTTCCTAAAGATGTTTGTTGATTAGTGTAAATATGTAGGGAAGGCCTTATTAATGCTATTAATTGTTATTGTTTGTTAATCTGGTCTGTGACCGCAATACACATACTACTACTGTAGAGAAGGCATTTGCAGGGGAGAATTAGCAGGCAAAAGTAGAGTTGCTTAACTCTTCCCCTCTGAAAATGCTCCTTCCAGTTTGTTTTCCCCCACAGCCAAGCTTCTTCCAGTCTTGGAACCTCGGGGAATAAAGAATGACGAAATCACCAGAAGGGCCCATTTGTAGAAAGTAATTGGCTTTGGAGCGGTTTGGATACATTCATTGAGAGGTCTATCAACGGCTACTAGTCTGAGGGCTATAAGCCACCTCCACCCTCAGAGGCAGAACACCTCTCAATACCAGTTGCAGGGGAGTAACTGCAGGAGAGAGGGCATGCCCTTAGCTCCTGTCTGTGGGCTTCCCAGTGGCACCTGGTGGACCACTGTATGAAACAGGATGCTGGACTAGATGGGCCGTGGACCTGATCCAGCAGGGCTGTTCTTATGTTCTTATGCTTAGGCACCTGCCACTAGGGATGTGGCATCTACCACTGGTGTGGATGGTTTACCCCTGCTAACTTGGCAAAGAGGTACCTTTTAACGTGGTGGTTCTCTTTATTTAGCAGGGGGAGAGTAACTGGCCCTATCCACCCCCAGTACAAGTACCTCCAGTGACTGCTGCTGGTGTCTGTCTTGTGTTTCTTTTTAGATTGTGAGCTCTTTGGGGACAGGGAGCCATCTTATTTGTTTGTTATCTCTCTGTGTAAACCACCCTAAGCCATTTTAGGAAGGGCAGTATAGAAATCAAATCAAATCAAATCAATCAATCAATCAACCAATAATTTATACCCTCTTGTCGCCCCAGTCAGCATATAACCAGAAGTGGTGGGTGTGCATTTTGCCCGCGCACCTGCCACTTCCAGTTTTACGCCGACCGGGGCAGCAAGATTTTATACAGCCACCCCACACCAGCAGTTTTTGAAGCAGCCCCGGAGGGGGAAGCACAGTGGGGGTGGTGAGGATACCCTCCCCGCACCTTAAAGGAACTCCCTCGCCTCCCAGCTGTGCATGGAACCAGTTCTTATCTGCCACCAATACTTGCTAGGAGTGACAGACAAGTGTGGAACCATGTTTCCCACACCAAGTTTAATTCTGCTCTTATTCTGCAACCCCTGTAGGTCTGAATCCAGCCTTTTGCCTTTAAGCAGAAGAACAAGGACACAAACATGTGAGGCATTATGATAGTTACCTTGGGGTAGAATTTAACATAAGGTGCTTGCAGACATCCCATCACAAATATCCACTTGTACCTATGTCTATAATCTGCATGGCTAATACGTTCCACCATAATCAAGTGTTTCCTGACCAAATTGGTCGTGGGAAATACTATACCAAAGCTCCAGCATCTAATAGCATGTAGAATTCCAAGTGTTGGGTTTAATCAATAAATACCTTGCACACTTTAGAGCCCACCTTCATCCCTGGGTCACATTTTGAATTCTATGGTTCAGTGAATGATAGTGCCACATGTCACCAAATCCAAACAGCGGGGCACTATTCACTCACCAGCTTCAGACTCCTTTCCTCGAGGAGATCTGACCAAATAACATCAAAAAGTTATGCTTTTAATTCAATCAAGCATTTGCGGGATTCTTTTTTTAGTAGCTTTGTAAAGCCATTTCGATTACTTGTTTCTAAATGTTATCAACTGCCTTGAGCCTTTCAGGACGGGCGGGGAACCTGAGGCTCTAATCCAGCTGTCCATGTGCTCAGTCCTACACTCCTGCACACCCTGGGGGCAGCTGATTGGTGATGTCACTGATTTTCTCATAGGACAACTCACACACAACTCCGTCAACTAAATTGGGAGAGAAACCACAGCACACACTGGTTTACATGCACAGTTCTCCAGCGTCTCATACAGCAAGGAATACATGTGTACCTTCGCTAGATTGGAGCATATACAGAGCCCTTTCTCACAATTGGGAGAAGCGAAGAGACAGTGGGGAGGAAGTCTTAAGAAGCTTGCCTCCCCACAGATGATCCTCATTGAGAGTCTGGATGCAGAGATTGCACATCCAGATGTGCAACTGCCTCCTCAGGCAGCATAGAGATCGGGGAGCCAGGAAGCATTGCCCCACCTCCCGGAACCCCCATAATACATAAGTGTATGGTGCATTTTGGGGATCCCCCCTCTGCTCCCCAAAGCTGGCCGGGAGCCCCTCAGTCTGCAAGCAGCCAGGGCTGGCAGACGATTACAAAAACGTGTGCTCTCAACCTTGTTTAGGAGAGTGGCTGGCTTGGTGGGTTTGCCGCCGAAGCACCACTGAGATCGGGCCTGATCCCAGTGGTTCTCACACACAGGCAAGAAGGGGATTGGTTTTGTTAGCCCGATTTTGCCTGCAGGTGAGAACAGCCTCATAGTTTCACAAAATGTGAATACAATTTACACGAACAGATAATCATTAGGTCTAAACATAACTTGTTCTGGCATTTGTAAACTAGCCTAAAGAGCATACATATTTCCAAATGAACATGAAATTTCTAAGGCTGAGACAGTGAATTTATCCCTTATGCCCTGACAACTCAATGAACTCTGCTCATTCTTATTTCAGTTACCCATGCATTAGACAATGGTT
This sequence comes from Hemicordylus capensis, assembly GCF_027244095.1. Lineage (NCBI taxonomy): Eukaryota > Metazoa > Chordata > Lepidosauria > Squamata > Cordylidae > Hemicordylus > Hemicordylus capensis. Next base: position 186,179,153 of record NC_069659.1, on the reverse strand, counting down.
TTCAAAGGCAGGGACAGACCTGGAGAACAGGAGTAGTGGTCATGGAGGAAAATCTACCAGATAAGTTCAAGTGGTGAAGCCAGTTAGAATTACAATTGCCTGTTCTAGCTACATCACAAAACTGGCTGAAACCATATGGATAGGACAGTCAGCAGTAACAAAGATGAAATGAAGACCTTCTGATTGGGTGGGCAGAGTTTACTCCAGAGTTTGGTGGTGGGTTTCTATCTCCTCAATTAAAAAGGGAGATTTAGAAGTGTCCTAAATCTCCAAGGAGAGGAGTAGGTGCTGGAGAGAGTTTAGGAAACCACAATTCAATTCAACGTAACATCTTACACCACATATATCTTACACCACAAATTAAGTGTTTCAAGTTAATGTAATAATTCTGACATAGCTAAAATGCTTAGTGCTTTCCTGTTTCTACTATCACTCTATATAAATTCTTTTAGAAAATGAAAATCTTCAATATTTCTGGTATTATAAGATAAAAATATAGCTTAAGCAGGATAGCATTGTTAGGTTTGGGGTTTTTTGTTTTGTTTTGTTTTGTTTTGCATAATTGCACGCTAAAAGCCAAGCTACAAGCACATAACTGGAGTGGGGATGGGGGAAAGTGTTATTAATTTCTGTCAAAGAAAAATTCTCATGAGCGGAAAAGTAGCACAAAGAAATACCTTAAGATCTCGCCTTTCCAGGTGCAAAAGCTCAGAGCCTCGGATGTCATGGCTGATGAAGATTTCTTTGTACTCTCCCAAACTGAGCAGATCCAGCCAAGCAGCAACTTCATCTGTGCCCCATTTTTGAACTACCAAAGTTAAGAGCAAAACCCCCTTAATTTCTACATGCTCAACTGCATTACAAGCAAAGGTTAGGCCACAGAGTGGAAAACAGAGTAGAACACTGCAGTGATAGCAAAAGTCAAATGTAAAATGCAGAAATGGGCAGCTTCTTTGTTCATGCATGTTACAAGTTAGCAAAACCTGAGAATGTATGCAAAAAAGGGAGAGGAGTAATTCGCATTGTAGCCATGCTTTCAGCTTCAGCATCAAAACTATCAGAATTTGAAACATCAATGTAACTACATGTACAATATAACCACATTAAGATCTGTAGTGCAGGGTCTATGTGAGTTCTATATATTTATAGGTTTTGATGTAAGGTTATAATGTCACCATTAAAAACTCAGCTCTCATTAAAAGATTCAGCAGATAGCCATATGAGGTGAAGAGCACATTAAAAAGTTCTGTCAACATTGTTCTCTAAGGTTAGTTGCCCACACTAAACTAAGAAAGCTAAGTTCAATAAGGGAATATGAGAATATAAACTATTGCTTCAGTTTTCAAGTATTTTATTCAGTGCTATTTTGCTTCAGAAGCTAGATATATATTTGCCTTTGAAGTGTTAGCATCAGCTACTACTCTATTTTAATTAAGTTTCTCAAATGTATTAACAATTCTGTTTCTTTTTAGCATTATTTTGAAACATGTTGCATGTTAAAAGACCCTGTTATGCAATCACTATAATGAACAGTGTCTCAGTAGCATGTACACAAGCTATTGAAGTGGGAAGAGAGGGTGAAGTCTACTCAAACTGTTTTCGAGAGACAAGGATGTTGGCTTTAAAAAACTAAACATCATTGGCTTAAAAAAACTAAAAAAGCAAATGCAAATTAGTATGAGGAATGTTTTCCTTGTGGATGTGTCTACCAGGTGGTCCTGGAACATGTTCCAGCATGCATGGTCATTTCTAGCAATGGTCACTGGCTAGGCCTTTTGGGCCTCAATGTTGCTCCACATAAAATGAGAGTTTGACCAAAGCTATATTCAACACTCAGCAGCACACTCTGGAGGAAGTTCAGTAATGGAGGATAGACAGTCTTCCAAGAAAGCTTGTCTGCCATTATTGATTTTCTCCTTAGAAAAAGCAAAGAACACCAGAAGACAGCTTGAAACCCTTATTTATGATTAGCCTTGAAGAGACAATTAGTCCAATTATAGACAAATCAGTGAAAGATACTTCACATAATCTCAAAGTTGAAAGCGCTCAATACAACACAAAAATCTTCTACACATTAGTAAGCTTTCAGGATGCATCCGCAAAATCATTTAGCAGAGAACAATATATGACAAGGCATATATTTCAGCACATGAACAAATATGATAAGCATGGTGCATTATCTGAACATGTAATGAATGCTTTGAAGCCACATATTTTCCAAACCAGTCTTTTCTTAAAAACATACCAGGCTGAGAGCTGGCTTTCTGTCTTTGAACCTTTTCCTTTTTAAACTTTGGCACTATCCGAAATACTGTGCTTCTGTTGTTTCTTTTAGCATATTCCAAAGGAGGATCCTAAAAATAACAAAGAGGGGAAAGCTATGTTAAAAAAAGTAAAATTTTAGAAATCAGATAGGAAGGGAATCTATAGAACAATCTAACAGAATAAATGAAAAAACAGAGGCCCAAAGGTTTATTCCAAGTCATTTGAATAAGTCATGGGGAGATAGGATATTCACAGGTAAGGACTGGTATCCTTTCTGTTAGACACCCTAAATAATTATCAGAAAGAGTGCTTCCCACCCCCCATTCCCTAGAAAAGAAGAAAAAATACTCTAGTTGATGACAGTCAGTGTGTGGGCTCACTCTTTCTGAATCCAGATTACTCTTGCAAGCCAAACAGGCCAACATCCTGATTATAGCTGCATGCATGCAAACAAAAGAAGCACACATGCAGCCAGCCGTGAGACTGATTCAGTTCGAATCCGCACCAGATTTGAACTGACCTGGTCTGGGCTCGGGTTCGGCTGAATTGAGTCCAGTCTGGTCTGGCCATAGAACCGGACTGTATTGGGCAGCATATCGTAAAGGGGAATCCCTCAAGAATTCCCCTTTACAAGTAAAGGGGGACTCCTTAGAGTAAAGCTGGGGGTAGGGAGAGAAAAGGTAGTTTTTTCCTTTAAAAATCAGGCACCAGGGATGGCAGAGGTGGCTGTGGAGACATTGGAGGCAGTGGTGTGGGATCCTCCAAGCCTCCCAACCCCTCCAGCCTCTCAGCCTCCCAGATGACAGCCCATTTCGGGACTCTGCATACGCACGGAGGCCATTTTTGTGATCTCCACGCAGGCGCACAGGCCATTTGCATCACTATGTCACCACAGGCCATTTGCGTATACCCCACAAGCCAATTTTTCAAACCAGTTCAAACTTGGACTGCCAAAACCGGGCTGGCTCGATGTCAAGTCTGGCTCAAAGCACATCCAGTCCTGGTTCTCAAAAGTCCAAGCTCGCATGCTGGGTGGAGTTTTTTTGTGTGTGAATATCCCCTTCCTCCAGAAGCACTCTGTGCAACTTGCAAATATGCCCAAGGGCTGCATGACACAAATGATGATATGATTTACAGGAAAAATAGAAGGGATTTACAGAATGTAAAGGAACTTCATGTGTTCTGGACAGGTGACTGATGCAGCATGAGAGGAAGAACAATAAACTGTCAATGATGGCATAGTGAGAGAGACTAGAAAGAAAGCAGAGCAGGATATTATTGAACCAGTGGTGGCATCAAGGTCAAAAATAATAGACTACCTAAAGTGTGTTTGATTTTCTATCTTGCTCCATCTGATTTATTTTATATGTTTGCTTGGAGGAAACAGAACAGCTACTGTCTGGTCCAAATACTCTAGGACCTTGAGCATCTCTTACTTAGCTTCTAAGTGCTTAGTCTCAAAAGGCCAGGGGTTTTATACTACTTAGCCTTAATAGGGCCCATGGGCTGATAATCCCATCAGGAAACCTAGCAACATTTAACATATTTTAATCATTCTGGATGGATTTTAACTTTAATAAGCCATTTGCTTATTATCTTGCAACCTCAAATCATCAAGATGGGATGAGTTATCAAATAAACATTGATAAGCAGGCTTGCTGCTGAGATGGAAAGTGGGCTGGGAGAGGAATGACCCATACCTCCTCTGGGGGAAGCAGTTTGGTTCTGATCCTACACTTTAGAATGGGGCCTAAAGTGTCCCTTGTTTTTAAAGGCAGCCTCAGTTTAGCAAGGGCCCACCTACTGGGCACATGAGAGGATATAGGAAAGCAAAACTTGGCTAAGTTAATAAGATACAGCAGCTTCAGGGCAGCTCCTAAAAGGCAGACATTGTACAGTAGGACACAGATTATTAGCACAGCCATTTAAATAGGCCTGAGCAGCAAGGGGGATATTTGTAGAAATGATCATCATCATCAGCAAAAGTAATACCCCTCCTTCAGTGTTTTTTTCAGGGGGAATGGGTGGGGGGAACAGAGGTTTCATCAGGGAGCAAAAAAATGTTTACTCAAATGAATGCAATCAGTGATCTGATTGACTAGAATCACCAGCAAAAAAGCATTGCCTTCATTACAAATCAAATTCAGCTCATATATCAGTCGTCTGATATACAAGAACATATTATTACAAAAAACATAACCTACATTGCGAGTAAGTCAGAAGCTAGGGTGTACCAAGTGTTGACTCAGAGTGCCTCGTACAGTATGACCTCATAAGCTTCATACAAAAGCATAAGCACATCATGAGTCTTAATACCACCAATGACAAATTTAAAAGTTGAGTAAGAATTGAAAACATTTTTAGGATAAGACTGAAAAAAAGAAAGATATTTTCCAGAAAACGTTCAATAATGACAGCGTTTGTTTCAAGTAATGATATGGGTTGTTTGTTGTAGGTTTAAGCAATTTATTTCACAATACTCTACAAAAATGGCAACACTAGCAGAGATGAGTATGATACACAGGTTTATAATGATGATGACGGCACAATTTACATTTATTTGTGTAATAAATTGAAAACAAGTTTGCGAATGTGAACCCACCTCATCATCATTCAGTTGAAGAACATAATAAAGCCAAGGAATTTCAGCAAGTTTTCTTAATTCAGTTTCCAAACTGTGCACAGCTGTTGAGAGCAGCTCTTCATGAGGGGATTCTAACTGCTATCGAAAGAAGCCAGAAATAAGATATTAAAGCCTGTGCCTTTTAAAAGGGAATCTCTAATTGTTATCTTGATGACATATGCATGTGAAAAAGCTAAACAAAATGAATATTATTTTCAATTTTAAAAAATAAACATACATGTCCCAGTGACTACAGTGGATTTAAGTCAAAGCTATAGAAATCTACAACACTAAATTAAACACTGAGCCATGACATGCTTTGAACTGATGCACATAAGGAATAAACAACATTTGTTGGCAAGTGATACTCTTACTACAACAACAACAATATTTATATACTGCTTTTCAACAAAAGTTCCCAATGCAGTTTAGATAGATAGATAGATAGTAAGTCAAGTCAAGTCAAGTCAAGTTGTATTTACGGTCCTAGACCAAACAATGGTCCTAGACCAAACAAGAAAGAAAGAAAGAAAGAAAGAAAGAAAGAAAGAAAGAAAGAAAGAAAGAAAGAAAGAAAGAAAGAAAGAAAGAAAGAAAGATAGATAGGCTCCCTGTCCCCAAAGGGCTCACAATCTTTAAAAAAAACCAAACAAAAACATAAAATAGACACCAGCAACACTCACTGGAGGGATGCTGTGCTGTGATTTAATAAGGCCAGTGATTTAATAAGGCCTCTGCTAAATAAAGAACCTTTTAAAAGGTGCCTCTTTGCTCAGTGCGGTTCATTCTGAAAGTCATGTGAGCCATGTTGCATCATGTTGTAGAGACAGGAAAACTTTCAGCCCCCAGAGGGAAGGACCTTCCCCAAGCTAGCTGACTTAGCTTGGGGAAGCTTCTCTTTTCAACCACACATACAGTCCTATCCTGCACAATACAGGAAAGGGAAACCATGTTCAATTATCCACCCACATTAAAAAAAAAAAAATCCCCAAAGTTCCTAAAATATGGAAAGTTAAGAATGCTAAGGAAGAAAAATTCCAACTTAGCCTCCTTAAAGTACTAGCTTCCCCCACCCCCACAAACACACACAAAAAGGTGGTGGTGGGGGATGCTACTTGATATAAGGAGTCCCTTATGCAAATAACGGATATGCAAATACTGTCTCCAATTTTATTTTATATTTTGCACATTTGAATTGGCTCAGTTAACAATGAAGAAAGTGCATGTCTAAATAGCCCAGATAAAGTGAAGGAGAGTGGACCTGACCAAGTTCAGCAAAACATCAAAGCTAAAAAGCCATTCATTGTTAAGAGTAGGGTAGCTGTTGCCATCATGCAGTTGATCATGAGGTGATCAACATAATACGAAGTATATACTGCAACTCCACTTGACACATTTTTTAAACTCTGCTGCTTCTGCAGTCTACAGGCAAGCCACGCTCTGCTTCTCTGATGCCTGCCCTCAGCTCCAAGTGTCATCCACCCACCCACCTTTCTCAAGGAAGAAAAATGGCCAGTTCTTCAGCAACACAGGGCACAAACTATTTTTTTGTCTAGGGCAGAAAAAGATTGACGAAACTGACAAGATGTTAAGTACTTAAGTGAGCCAGTAAAAAATTCCTTAAAAAATAAATAAATTGCCACCTTACCAAAGGAACCCTTCCTACTAGCAAGGATCCAGTTTCATCGTGCAATACCTTTACATTGATAGCTACTTCAAGGGCAATGTTTCTGGTAAGGCTCTGTGAAAAGAAAAACATAAAACAAAGTTTATATACACAACAGTATAAAAGTCAAAAAGTGTTTCCTTCCAGAATCTAAACAGGGGTTTTAATTCTTCTGAACTAGTTTGAAAGTTTCACAATCAACAGATTGTTATTTTTTAAAAAAATAACAAATCAATTGCTAAAATAGACATTCACATGTCTATTCACATATGATCACATATTTGGGATCAGGATATAATTTTTCCTTAGATCAGATGGACTGGAAACTTTGGGAATAGTATGCAGTGCATGTCTTGGGTCACTTGTTTGAGTCATTTCATCTGATACTACTTGCTCTGCAGGTACCTTCTGCAATAAATCTGCTCATAGGAACATAGGAAGCTGCCATATACTGAATCATACCATTGGTCCATCTAGTTCAGTACTGTCTACACTGACTGGCAGTGGCTCTCCAAGGTTTCAGGCAGATGTCCTTCCCAGCCCTACCTGGAGATGCCAGATGCCAGGGATTGAACTTGGGACCTTCTGCATGCAAAGCAGTTGCTCTATAACTGAGCTATTGCCTAATCCCCTCCACCTTTCTCTCCACCTGTGTGTCTGTGGCTCAGGCCCAGCAGGGCAAGCAAGCCTTGTGCTAAATAGAGGTGCTGGGATGGGACCAAAGGCAAGAGCTGAGCTGGACGGCCAAGTTGGACAGGCAAGCAGAGTCTGATGATCCAGTGTAGGCTTGGGTCAGCAGCCAGTTAAAAGGCTAGAATTGAATTTGAGCAGGAATTAGAATTTTGCTCTCAAATTTTGAGTAGGTTCTAAATTTTGCTCTCAAATAGGAGCTGTTATATCAGCAAAGGCCAGGTTGCTAATGCTGGGCTGATATAGGGAACTGGAACCCATCTCTTCCTGGTACCTGAGCTGGCCTCCATTCTTCCTTCATGTCCATTGAGAGAGAGAGATGCCAGGCGGGCATTTTACCACCAATGGTGGAGTTCAGCCCTGGGTTGGCATGTTCTCCACTTGTGGTTCACTTGTGTTCCACTGTACAGATATTAATTCTTGCTCTTTTATTCATTTACATCACTGTTTATATATAATGTGCCTAAACTTTGCTTTACCTCAGGAAATCTTGGACTGGCTTTGTTTAATGCATGAGAACATGCATTTACAGCATGAGCCAGTTCTTGTTCCAGTAGGCCATGTATTTTTGCAGCTTCACAGATTCTGCAAGAAGGGTTGTGGGGGAACAGAAGGATTAATTAATAATATACTATCAGTTTGGCAACAAACACCTGCCTGAAGACAAACAAAAACAACAGAAATTTGTACTTATAGCATTTGTTTTATTATTTTATTTATATTCCCCCTTTCCCTGTTAAAAACAAGCATATCAAGACTAACACTGAGCCTGTGCAACAGTGCTCACATCCAGACCTTATATTATATATATTAAAAAATATCATGTGAGTAGCAATTCTTGCCAATCTCCCCTTCCTTCTGAGGCCCACTGTCTCTCCTGAAAATAGGTTCCTGAGGAAAATGCAAGCCCACAGAAACATATTTTCAGAAGGCCCAGTGGGCTTCAGGGGGAAGGAGAGATCAGCAAAAAATATCTTTCTCTCTCTCACATGATGATGCAGCATTTTAGATGTGAGCACTGTTGCACCAGCACAGTGATGCCCGCCAGAAAAACACAGTATCAAATATATTATATAAATTAAAAATACAGTACACTATTAAAGCAGCAGTTCCACAGAGACAGATACAAGTTTCGCTTATCTAATAAGTGAAACTTATCAGCAATTATATATATATATATATACACACACACACACACACACACACACACACACACACACACTCTGCTTTGGGAACTTTTTGTTGAAAAGTGATATATAAATATTTGCCATATTCATATTCGTATACAATCTAAAAACCAAGTAAAACTCAGAAGGCTTCAATTGCCATTTAAAAACAGCAAAGGGGGCGAGGCTGACATATCTCCCTAGCGAAAGAGTTCTTTGGGTGTGCTGCTGCCACTGAAGAAGCCCTGCCTTTGGTAACCATCAAGCATATTCCGATTACAAGGAGGACACAGACAAGAGCCTTTGAGGCCAATCCAAGGGCCAAGGCATATGGGAGTAGGTGGTCCTTAAGGTAACCTGACCTCAGCCCATGCAGGTCTTTATTTATATATTATTTCTCTGTGTAAACCGCCCTGAGCCATTTTTGGAAGGGCGGTATAGAAATTGAATTATTATTATTATTATTATTATTATTATTATTATTATTAATGGACAACACCACTACTTTGAATTGAGCCCAGAAGCAATTGGGCAGCCAGTGTAGTTGCTACAATATAGGTGTGATATGGCTCCCTTGTCTGGTTCCTACCAACTTCTTGGCTGTGACATTCTGCCCTAATTCTAACATGAAGTTATAAATATATTGCAGTCAGACCAGCCATTTTTATCACTATCTGATATAGAAAATCATGCAAGAAAGGGATGCAGCCCACATACTGCTCTCAGACACTACCTGAACACCCTCCATTATCAGTCTTTTCTTTTATGATAAACTTGACCATGAGCTCATGAATTTGATTATGATTTTTATGTCATGAGAAAAATGTCATGAAAAATGTCATTTTTCTGTCATGAGAAAAATGACAGAATGACAGACTTTATGCAGAACAAAAAATTAATATCTCTCTCACTACCATCCCCCAGTTTCTAGAAATATGTGATGTAAATGTAGCTTTTAGCAGCCATTTGTTTCTCTGTACCTGGTAATCAGTTCATCAGCAGCCAGAGAACACAACTGGATCTGAGAAGCTTCTTCTTCCGTAACTAGCTCCACAGCCTGTTGAGGGTACAAAGGAGATCTCAGGACTGGTTTGCAGGGATCACACTTCTGTTTGTCTTCCCAAGACTTCAAGGTACTTTCAAATGCCTGTTCAAAATTGAATAAAGGACTTGATATTACTCACAACTCTTCCATGTAAGATCATTATGAACATATCAGTTCACACCAATTATTTCAAGTTGCTCTATATTCAAATCATTAATACAAAGGGCCAACAAAAAGAACCCCACAATTTTATTTCAGGAGGGATTGGACAGGTCATCACTTCAGCCATAGTAAATGGAGATAAGGCATTCACTCACACACACACACACACACACACACACACACACACACACACACACCCCAAAACGTAGAGCAAGCCATCTTCAAGCACACACACTCATACACACACCCCTCTTATCTTCGTAACTTTTTTTTCTTAATGAAGACAAAACAAAGAGATTTAAACAAAAGACATATCAAAAAAATCATTCCCGTAACATACTCTATCTCGTGTTAGCATCTGAGCTCTGTTTTTATGGACAATTTTAATAATTCCTGGAGGCTGGATCCATGCTTCTCCATCTACTTGCACTGGAACCCCTTCATCTCCAAGTATGGTGATCTTTACTGACCGGCACTAAAAGAGAGTAAACAAGTCTCAGAACAGAATAATGTGTTCATGAAACTGACAATTCCCATGAAGTAGTAGCAATTGTGGCTCCTGTCCAAGTACATCTCAAGGGTACAAATCTGTTGCACTTTTGTCTTTTAAGAAGATTTGTTACACACTTAAATTGAAAACAAATAGTCAGCACTTGATTTATATGCACTTTAGAAGTCTCATGGACTTCCCTGGTAGCTCCTTTCCTTGCTCTTGGATTGTATACATACCTGGGCTATCCTATGATGCTGTAGCTTGATAACGCGGGAAACTGCCATTTGCATGCTGCCAAATACTGCAACAACTTCCAAGATCTTATCATCAAATGATGGTGCCCCAAATATCTGAGGGGGGAGAAGGGAGAAGGGAAACAACAGTTTTGGTTTCTAGCTGTGATGGAAACCTACAAGCAGTTTAGAGCCAAGAATATGTCTGTTATGCTGTAACTCATCAAGGACACTTAAGGACTTGAATACCAGTACTAATGTTTATACTCCAGCATATAATTAAAGTTTATACTCCAGCATATAAACCAATAGCTCTTAAACATCAATGAAGAAGAAAGGCATTTGGCACACAGTGTTGGATTGCAGTATCAAAGACAACTGCAGTGCAGTCACATTTGGAATAGTTACAAACTACACATACAACAGTACCCTGTTGTTGTGGAAGTGGAATGCTTAAACATATACATGCCCAAATGTGTTGGCTATTCAAGATGCTTCTGAAGACAGAAGTAGCATCTGTCAGTAAACACAAAGTCATTTAAGCAGATACATCCATTTTACTTAGATATATTAAATTCAGAGAAGTCTCCAATTCCCAAAGTGACAAAGGAGCCTCCCTAGAGAAGTGAAGACAATGCCAGGGAAAAAGTGTAAACTCTTCCTTGGCCTTCCCACACTCTCAGAATTATTGCTTCTCCAACCTGTTTGTCTTCCTGCATGTACGTTTAGTGGGGCCACTTTCCAATCAATGTACTGTGAGGAACTCTGAATGTTTTGAATCCCTTATGCAACGCTTGATTGTGCTCGGTATAGCGTTAAAATTCAAGCTTTAACAAGAAGTCTTCGGGTATATATAAATGGTCAATAAAGCTGCAAAAATCCTGCTTCACAGCATCGTGGCAGTAAAGGGCTCTTTTTTAAAGCAAGCAAGCAAAGACATTACTTACATCATCCTCCTTGGTTCCACCCCAGAAATTAGTCCCACCAGCATAGCTTGGGATATTCAAAACAGCGATGCCTTGAAGACTTGGGAGTGGGATATATTGCCCATCACACTGCAATGCAAAAAGACTATTTAACATATGTTATCCATACATTATCCATGAAGCAATTTGCTATTTTCTTTATGGGACTGGACCTGAAGATAATCTAGTCCGGCCTCCTCCCTAGAGATGTGAAAGCCAGGTGGGAGGAGGGGAGGGGGGGTGACAGGGTTGGAACAGGGTTTGTTTTTTGCCCCTTTTTCCCTGGAAAAAATGTTTTTCCCCAGTTCTTCACAACTCTATTCCTGTCATTAGGCAGACAGTTCTCTGTATTTTCAGTATATTCACACTACTCACCCAGCCTCTACAGATTATTCTCTCCCACATGAATTAAACACAGAAGGAGCAAAGAGCAAATAAAAGGTTTTCAAAACCAGAAATGGCTGACTGAAAACAATCCAGATGGCTGAAGAAATTGAGCCAAGCCAGAGACTCTAGTGAAAGCAGAATGCTGCAAGATCGCTAGTCAACCTGACTGTTGGAAAATACCTTCTGATTCCATATATGGCAGTCAGTTATACCCCGAGCATGGGTCAAAACTTATACAACCAGGAGTAAGGTAGCTTAACTGAATTAATTAATTTTTTAAAAGGGGGAATCTAATTTTTCATAGAAGGTACATGTTTTAAAACCATATGTTGGTACAAAGGTTGGGAAATGTAGAGCAGAGGCATAATGCCAGGAAGGATGAGAAGCTGTAACACTGCTCCTAGACCCCAGAACAATGCAGGCGGTGGTGAGGGAGCAGCCCCCAAAAAGCCCCAAGGAAAAAAGGCAACCGTGGGAGAGCTACACAGTGCCTTTCAATCTGGCAGTTTCTCACTTGCAGTTTTTGTCAGTGCAGCAGTGGGAAGGGGGAATCTTCCCTCTATCTGACTTTGAAAATGCCAAAGGCATTGAGAAGAAGTCCTTACTTTGACCCTCTTTTTCTTTTCTCTTTCTTACATTTACACACACACTTTCTCTCTTTATTTTGCAGCAAACTAAAAGCCTTATGCTGAGGCAGAAATATGTCTTGAGCCTAAAGAGAAGGGCAGTCTTAAGGAATGCGCTCAAGGACACTCTTGCATATCTTCTACCTCCTACAGATCACAGAGGACTATTACTAGATTGGAGTGGCACCCAAGACAGTCTCTTCACTTATGCTCCTCACCAAGATTTCCAAGATACAGATGGATCTTGAACGTGTTTATTTTAACCCATTTTTAGTTAGTATATTAGAGGGGGAAATTGCAGGTAGCTATGCTGGTCCATTAGAGGGGGGAAACATCTGAAAGCAACAGTAATATAATAGCTTTTATTAGGACCAACTAAAATGTCACTAAGTAGTGAGTAAGCTTTTAGGTGCCCCAGAAGTCTTCTCCAAGCTAGATGTTTAGTACAAATGAAAAGGAGTAGGGAAGAGAAGCTTTTTCAAGGCATGATGGGAAAAACCCTGGAATCTGCTTTACACAGATCTTGGCTACAATCCTAGTAAGCCCCATCGAACTTAGTAGGACTTATTTCTGAGTAAACAATGCATAGGATTGTGGCATTAATTAGGTTAAAACAAGGTAGATGATAACAGTTTTCAGGCTGTAGGTGTTTTTCCTTTGAAATTATAAAAGCCATAAGTAATTTGGACCCCTTCTAGAACACACAGATCCTTCATAAAAAGCAGAGAGCAGAAGAAAGAAAAAGATGGTAATTCTTATATTAGCAAAAATGAGGATTAATTTAATATTAGGACGCATTCCATATTTTCAGATTTGTGAAGGAAAATGTTAGAGTGGAGACAAAGGAATACTCATATACATTTAGATCCATTTGTTTTTAAAGGAACTTTCTGAAATCATTTCCCTTACTTTTCACAGAAACATCTAACTCACTGAATCACTGGTTCTAGACCTGTTACCTAATAGTCACACGTCAAGACCTCAAGCTTTTCAAACCTTCACCATAGGTCTTAGGGAGCGTCCCTGTCTTTTAGCCCTTAGTGAACAATCACCATCCTATCCTGTCAGTCAGAGAAGGGAAGGCAGGGAGAATTATTCCTGAATTCTTAATCTTCAAGCACACAGAAACATGCAAAAAAGATGCATTTTAATTAGTGTATTCTAAATTTAGCTCATAACTTCTCTATCACATTCTGCCAACAACATACAGATGTATGTCTTCAGCTTTGTTCTCAAACTGTGCTTGATTCCACCCTGCCCAACGATGTTAGCTACCAGGAGATAACGCTCTCAGGGAAGCAAACAGAAGACCTGAAAATAAAAACTTCCTAATTTCTCTGAATCTTCCCAATAGTGCATTGGCTGACCTGATTCCTTTTTGAAAGGACTTGCTGCCCCACTCCCTACTTCTCTCATCATCTCTTACCCTCATCCTTTCCTTGGCTCCCTGATTCCCCCTCCACTTCTTTCTTAGATACTCCTTCTACCCTCTATTGACTTCTAGTAATCTCTTTACATTCACACCCTAACATGCATGGTAATCCTAACCTTCTAAGTTAGTGGTGGTGGGATGCTGGAATGGGGGAGGATGGGGAGAAGTGTCTGGAAGGTGGTGAATGAAAAACCAAGGATGGAGTGTTTTTCTTCCCATCAAACTTGATAAGTTATGTAGCTAGTTATTTGTAACCATTACCTCAAGTTGAACTTTTTGTTCTAAATTCTTGTAGGTTCGTTGTAATAATTCTTTAGTACCAAGCACACCATACCACATCATGTTCTTTGTTCTGCTTCTAAAAAGAAAAGGGGGAAAACCATGATGGCACATACAATACACAAATCAATCACTTTTGTGTTAACTGCCAACCACTACTAAGATGTTAAAGTGGGGGGGCGGAATAAAGGCATTGCATATGTGCTTATAGAAAATATAGTCATTCACAACTCGGCAGTGACTACATTACCTGCATTTTTCAGGGTGTTCTTCTCGTTTATTATTAAATTCTAATGAAATTTTTGCATCTAATCCAATGCCAAAATAGTTGTTCATGACACACTTCTCTGAATATCCTTCCCTGAGAGAGAAAAACACATCTGTATAACAACCATATCACTGGTAAATTAGATTGTCACTACTGCAGGTACAGGTATACAACAGTACATTTCTAACTTTTCAATTGATTTCTGCACTCTCTAGCTGCCCTGCCCTCCTCATGGTTGTATTCTTCCCTTGTCCCACCACGTGGCAGTCAGAAAATTATGCTTAGTAAATATTTGGTGGATTTGACAAAGTACATAATGTCCTGTGTATATATAGCAGGTGGTCTGCTTTAATGCAAGAAGCACTAATAAGCAGGGCTGTATATACTCCATGTTTCAAATAAATGTTTCAAAACTAAGGTAACCCAACCAAGAAAGCTGAATCCCATAGCTTATATAAATCGTGCACAGATATGCAAACGGTATTCACGTCCTTTATTTGCATATTTTATTTTATTTTATTCTAGACATGCAGAGGGGTGATGAGCTATGCAGGCTACTGAAATTCCATCCCCTGAGCACCAAGAATCTTACCCAGCTAAACTACCCATCCCCAGCCACAAATTCTGCAATTCCCCTAGTCAGTGAACACATATTTGAGAGCCAACAGTAGCAGCCATAAGAACTGGATATTTGTACTTTTAAAAAGTGAGTGAAGAGATTCTGAGGATGCTGAATTCGGTGCTATTTCCAGATTTTATTACTTTTCTGTACAAAGCCTGCCAATGGTGACCATGCCTCCTTAAAAAAAAGAAAAGAAAATCTGGAAAACATTTTTTTCTATGTTAAAATTTGGTTCTGACCAATGCACAATAACTGACAGAACCAGCTCTGCTTATTTCACTGGCTTAGCATTGGTCAGGATGGTGCCTGCTAGTTTGTCACACTTGGCTCTAATAAAAACAAGAATTATTGATACCTAAAATGCTGTGGTTGAAGCAATCCCCATAAGCAGGTATAATTAGTGATGGACAAACTTCCCTTGAATTAATTTGGAACTGGGCTCAGTACAGTGAACTGCTTTATTCCCCAAACATAAAATCGTATTTCCCCTCCCTAAACCAATTCTGAAGTTCTGAGTATACCAATCTTCCAATGGCATAATCCCAAGCACAACAGGGTCTGGATCCAACCAAATGCAACCAAAGCAAACCCTGCTTAGCAAAAGGGGACAATTCACGTTCACTACCACAAGACCAGCTCTTCTCCTCATAGAATGAAGAACATAGAAACAACAAAGAATAAAGACAATGCCTCCCTGGTATTACCAACTGAATTCTAAGGGCTTCCATCGTCTCAGGAAATTAAGGATATCACCATCCAACAACATACCATCCCAAGCTGGTTCATTCAATTTGGTTTTTGTGATCCCTCTATTGTGTGAATCCCACTTCCAAATGGGTCATTTCAGACATCAAGCACAGCCAAGATTAAACCTTGGATTTGTGCACCATTTCTCGGGGATATGCACCATCCCTACCCTACCAACATTCAGAAGAATTCTAAAACCAATTGTGGTTATAAGCCAGCCAGGATTAGTTGTGATGCCCAGACTGAAGGATTCTGACTTATTCTAACCAAAGTGCTTAAAATTAGGGATGTGCGAATCGATTCAGGTACAAAACGATTTGTACCCAAATCTCTGTTTTGGGAGATTTGTGGACAAAATAAATCCCTGCTGTGCTAGCTGGCCAGATTCGGGTCCAAAACAAATTGCCCAGATTTCGGACCTGAAAATTTGTAGATTCAGACTTCCATTTTGTGGCAATCTCTCTTGCTGTCTCCATTTTGTGTCAGGAAATCTTTTTGAAAATCCCACCCTCCCAAGCTTCAGATTGGTGACTTACAGTGTGCAACGAATGACTGGCAATTCCTCCCTAGTTCTAGATTGGCTCATTTCCATTCAAATCTTGTGTTGCCAGGGGTGACCGACCCAACATTGGCTAGGGGAAGGGTCAAAGAAGCAACAAGGGTGGGCGGAGTTCGAAGGAGGGATTTTCAAATGTAGTTAAGGAGGCAGCCAGGCACCATTCTGCTTGCCTGCCTCGTGAGAGAAAAGAGAGAGCCAGAGGAGCTTTGCTTTGCCTTGCCTGTGGCCTGGAGTGGATTCTCTGCTTTGTGTTCCTGCTTTCCTGATTGAGGAAAAAAGAAGGGAATTTTTTCCCCACCCCCTTCTTGCTGCTGAGATAATCACTGCCTACACCTGCGTGAATTGATTTGGATACAAAACTGTACCCAAATCTACGTGTTTCGGGAGATTTGTGGACAAAACAAATCACCCCTGTGCTAGCTGGCCAGATTCAGACCCAAAACAAATCGGGGGTGATTCAATTAAATCGAATCAGAAAAATCAATTCATGCCCATCCCTACTTAAAATAAATCATGATCTGAACCAAGGTTTGGAGCTGGGTTTAGATTATGGTTTATTTTAAGCATGTTAATTAGATTAAGGCAAGATAATCCAGTTTGGACCATCACAATTGATTGTGGCTTGTTTCTAGCCATAACTGGAAGTGGAATTCTTCCAACTTGTGTGTGGGAAGGGGAGCAGAGAAAGCACATGCCTGAGCCTGAGACACAGAATAGAGCCAAGGTTTAATCTTGGCTCCGCATGATGTCTAAACTGCCAGTGCCTTCACACCCAACTTACCCTCAACAAGGCACCTATTTTGAAAGCTTTGGTTAGCAGTATACTCAGGATGTGCTCTGGGATAGAGCCTCTTCTGTTTGAACACTGGACCTTCACATTCCCTTCAGAAAGTTTTCCCTTCTCCTGAATAGGAGTTTTAAACTATTGACTGTGCATCACATAGGCGAGACACTCACCATGGCCTGCAAAGAGGCTCCTGAGATAGCACACCTTGCCTCAGTTGTTTTCAAAATAACAGATACACTACTCAGATCAGAGTTTGTCTCTTACTACTGCTTCCTTTGCCATCTCTAACAGCAGAACTGATGTATATATGTGTATGATGCGGGGGGGAGGGAGCTGCTTTCCATTCCACAGGGAAATGAAATTGGGCTCTAACAATGTCAGAGAGCAGTGGCTGTAGTTGTCCTTGAGCTTCTCATGGTCTACCCCAGGCCTGCTCAACTTTGCCCCACTCCAGCTGTTTTTGGACTACAACTCCCATAATCTCCAGGCACAGTACCCAATAGTCAGGGATTATGGGAGTTGTAGGCCAACATCTGCAGGAGGGCCAAAGCTGAGCAGCCCTGTTCTATTAGCAGACCAAGCTGTCCCATTAATGTTGTGCTGTTTGAAGAGGCTTTGCACCCTTACAAATGGTCTGTTTCCCTTTTGCGCCTGTACTGGGAATGGGAGAGGGAATAGTAAAGAAGCTGGTGCTGAATGTGCTAGTCCAAATCTAAAATGAAAACAGTGCTGCAGCACTTCCTATCTTGGAAGCTTAATCTGCTGCTTCTGTAGGTTGACGAGAAGATGTGCCCTGCCTTCCTACTCTGAGTGGGAAGAACGCCATAGACAGCCGAATACTCTTCTCTGATCATCTGGAGGGCATAGGACGATCCCTGGACAAATTTCTTCTCCAGAGAAAACTCTTTCCACAAAATTCTAGTGAAACGTATTTCTTCTCTCAGTTTAGATATCTGAATTCATTAGAAACATTTACACTTTGTTTTCTGCATGACTTCTTGCATATTAACTTTGTTGGGATGAGGGTGGGGGAAAGAAGAATGCCAGCTAAATGAAAAATAAAAGAAAGCATGAATTAAAAAACAATGTTTTTTTCTTACAGTGATTCTGGATCAGGATCAATAAAAGGTGTAGCACCAAATGGATCAATGTTTGCTAGTAACATTTTGCTGATAATGGAACTCCCTGCAATAGAGGCAGCTAGACCTGCCCTTAGACCTGATGGGAAAAGAAAAAAAGATGCATGTTTAAAGTAAGAGCAACAACAAATCTCTCTAAAATAAACTATGTGAAATGGATACCACCATTGCCTTATGACCAAATATAATGTAAACGCCAGCTCAACTCAACTCAAGTTTGGCCTATCACATCTAGGGATGTAAAAAGTCTGGATTTTTTTGAAAACAATGGGACATAATAATCCACATATCCAAGGGAAAACAGGAGTTTTACTGGAACATTCAAACATATGCAACACTTATTTTCTTATCACATGTAAACTTATTTTAATCACTTTAAGAACACAAATGCTTAACTCTTAACTTTGTTAGTACATAAAATTGTACTGTTCAAGTATGTTTATGAACATTAAAAGTATAAATGGCTCCATTTTATTCAAACAATAATTAATTAAAAATATACCAGGTGTTAGAGCAGTGAGCTGCTGTACCCAAAGATACTTAAGCCAATTGGGAAAATAGCATAATATACAAGTTGAAGACAGAAACCATCACCATCATAACAAACAAAATGAAGTTCTTCTTAACTGGACTTGGAAACAATCTCCTCATATTATTAGCATTATCTAGAAAGAAAACAAACAATTCAAAAACCTACAACATCAGTTTACTAGTGTAGCGGAAATACCTTCAAGTGTCCAATCAACTGTCCGTACAGGTAAGTCATCTGCCAGTCTTACAATGCTGCAGTAAGGAGATACAGGTGGGTCTCATGACTGCCAACGGATCACCTCCAGATCGTGGTTACAGGTAAGCAACCTGTTTATCTGGAAGTGATCCATTGTCATCATTAGAAATGGATGACTAACCAGCTTCCCCACCCCACCCCCCATGGCGGGGGTGCAGCCATTCCACCCACTATTCTACGACTCTCTTGAGTACCTCTCTTTCAAATCTGGTTTCAGCAGCCATACATAAGTCTATGGCATAATGCTTTATAAAATGCATACGTGTAGTCCAAGTCCAAGTGGCAGCTGCATACAAGACCTTAAAACCAAGTCCAGATAAATGAGCAGCAGAAGTAGTGTACGCTCTTGTGGATTGTGCTTTCACCACCTTTGGTTTTGTAGCTTGTATGTTAAGAAAATCAGTTCAACCAACCAATGAGAGAGCCTTTGTCTCGACACCGGCATGCCCTTGTTCTTGCATTTAAATAATAGAAAAAGCATCTTTGTACACTGAAAGTCTTTTGTCCTTCTCAGGTAATGGAGAAGGCAGCGCCTGACATCCAACAAATGTAAAGCCTGTTCCAGGCATGTCTCAGGTTCATGAAAAAATGATGGAAGCACAATATTTTGATTCAAGTGAAATTCTGTTACCACTTTAGGTAAGAAAGATGGATCAGTATGCATAACCACCTTGTTGAGGAAGAACTGTGTATATGGTGCATCTGCCCTTAAAGCAGCCATTTCACTAACACGACAGACAGTAGGTATGGTGATGAGAAAAGATGTTTTCAGTATCAAATAATGCAAGTGTAAAGTGATGCACATTGGGACGAAAAACCCCAACTTCAAGTATACCCTGATGGGATCTGAGCTGTCAGTGACTGACCAGGAGAGGGATCTCGGGGTTGTGGTGGACAGCTTATTGAAAATGTTGACTCAATGTGCGGAAGCTGTGGAAAAGGCCAATTCCATGCTAGGGATCATTAGAAAGGGGATTGAAAATAAAACGGCTAACATTATAATGCCCTTATACAAAACTATGGTGCAACCACACTTGGAGTACTGCGTACAGTTCTGATCACCACATCTTAAAAAGGACATAGTTGAACTGGAAAAGGTGCAGAAGAGGGCAACCAAGATGATCAGGGACCTGGAGCACCTTTCTTATGAGGTAAGGCTACAACACTTGGGGCTTTTTAGTTAAGAAAAAAAAGATGACTGTGGGGAGACACGATAGTGGTCCATAAAATCATGCATGGTGTGGAGAAAGTGGATAGAGAGAAATTCTTCTACCTCTCACATAACACTAGAACCAGGGGTCATCCCATGAAATTGATTGCCAGGAAATCTAGGACCAACAAACGGAAGTACTTCTTCACATAACGCATAATCAACTTTTGGAATTCTCTGCCACAAGAGAATGGTGACACGTGGTTACAGCCAACAACCTGGATGGCTTTAAGAGGGGTTTCAATAACTTTATGGAGGAGAGGTCTATCATCGGCTACTAGTTGGAGGGCTAAAGGCCACCTCCAGCCTCAAAGGCAGGATGCCTCTGAGAACCAGTTGCAGGGGAATAACAGCAGGAGAGAGGGCATGCCCTCAACTCCTGCCTATGGCTTCCAGCAGCATCTGGTGGGCCACTGTGCGAAACAAGATGCTGGACTAGATGGGCCTTGGGCCTGATCCAGCAGGGCTGTCCTTATGTTCTTAAGCTCGCCTCATGAAGTGGCTTAAAGGGAGATTCCATTAGTACTAGAGATAGACTCCACTGCTCAGCCAGGTGGCATATAGGAGGGTATATGTTATTAATGCCATGCAGAATTTTTTTGCATCGAGGATAAGAGAAAGTGGTCTTGCCTTGCTAGCTTCCATGCTTAGCTGAAATAGCAGCAAGCTGCACCCGTAAGGATACATTCACCAGACCAGATTCTTTCAGACTGGTAAGGTACCATAGGACCTGATTCGTTCAAGTGCTGAATGGGTCAAATCCATGGTCCTTTTCATAAGTGGTAAAACTTACATTTACTGGTGTAATTTTTCCGCATAGAAGGCCTATGACAGTTTAGTAGGATTCTCTTTAACAGCCGACCTTCCACAGCGCCAGCTGCAGTGTCCACAGAGCTGGGTGCACTATTTGACCTCTGTCTCTTGTTAGCAAATCTGAGTTGAGAGGTAGATGGCAATAATTGTTCCCCGTCAGTCTGAGTAGCAATACAAACCACGGCTGGGATGGCCACCATGGCATCACAAAAATAGCTTTTGCACCATCCTTTATCAGCTTGCCTGCAACTCTGTTGACTAGGGGCAGTGGAGGGAACATATGTAGCAGACCCTTGTTCCAGTTGTACTGAAAAGCATCCCCTAGAGATGCTTGTCCAATGCCCACTCCAGAACAGAATTGTAGAAATTTCCTGTTCTTTCCATTGCGAACATATCCACCTGGGAAATCCCCCATGTGGTGGTCAGATGGTCCAGGTATGCTTACTTGAGTTCCCATTCATGATGTTGATGATTCTTGAATGTCCTGCTCAAGTCGTCTGCTAAGATGTTCTCCACACCCTTGATGTGGATGGCAATCAGGAACACATTTTGGGAAATGCACCAGTTCTAAAGCTGTGTGCTTAGCTCACATAAAGACCATGAAACTGTGCCTCCCTGACCATTGACACAGGCAATCGCCGTAGTATTGTCCATTTGGAGTTGTACTGTGGAATCCTTTGTTAGTGGCACAAAGGTCTTTAGAGCCAGAAACACCACCATCAGCTCTAGGAAGTTGATATACATCTTCCGTTATGCCATCCACAAGCCCTGAGCTTGATGATTCCCGCAATTTGCCCCCCACATCATCAAGGAGGTGTCTGTTGTCACCCACCTTGTCAGAGTTGGAGGTTCAAAAGATATGCCTTGAAGTAGGTTCCCCGTACTTTCCACTTGCAAGGTACAGAAAGGGGGATTTCTAGCAGCATCTGCTGACTATCAACATTTGGGTGGAATGACTGCAGAAAGCAAAGCTGTAGTTGCCGCATACGTAGGCAAGTATGGTGGATGGTTGCTTTGTAAGGCCGAGCAAACTCTGAACCTGTTGGGCCCGCTGTAGCAATTAGTTTTTGAATGCCTCCACCAGAGAACAAATGTGAAGATATTGTTCCTCCGGTAGGTATGCTTGTTTCGACAGCACGTCCAACACTGCCCCAATGTAGTCTATTGATCTTATTGGTTGCAGCTTTGACTTGGTCCAATTGACCTGGACTCCCAAGTCCTCCAACTGTCGCAAGACATACTGGATCTGGGACCTATCCTGGTGTACCAGGGACCAGTCATCTAGGAAAGGGAATACAACAATACTTTGCGTGCTGAAGTAAGCTACAACTGCTGCCATACATTTGGTAAACACCCTTGATGTTGTAGACAAGCTGAAGGCCAGGACCCTGTACTGGAATACTGAGCTTCCTACAGCGAACCGCAAGTACTTCCATTGGTTGTGTTGAATCTCGACATGAAAATACGCGTCTTTGAGATCTAACATAGCAAGTCAATCCCCTCTGGCGAGGAGTGGAAGAATTCCTTTCAGCGTCGTCATACGGAACTTGTGCATATCAATGAATTGGTTTAGGCCCTGGAGTTCCATAATCGCCCTGATCCTGCCATCCCACTTCAGGATGAGGAAATAACACAAGTAGAATCCCTTCAGCTGGTCTGTCCACCGCACTGGCACTATTGATCCCTTCTCCACAAAGTCTGGATTTCTTCCCACAAAGCAGGATTTGGGGGAGCGATCATCATGCCCTCAAAGCCTGGCAAAGTTTTGAACTCGATTGAGTAACCCATATTGATAATTCTTAAGACCCACTGATCTGATGTTATCTGGTGCCATGCTGAAGCATGGCTGGCCAGTATGACACAGGGTAGCAAAAGAAGTGGTATTACAGGCATGCCACTGATAGCCAGTACTTTGGTGTTCAAAACTCTGGCAGGCGATGACAGTATGTGTAGTGGACGATTTTGGGGATCAAAAGGACTGCTTGAAGGCATCTTTTCCAGGATGAGGTCCTTGATTTCTGTTCTTTTGTCCAAAGCCCTTTTTGTGGTACGATTTGTACTGTTTCTTATACTCCTTATGGTCTTGACCAGAAGCCAGAACATTGTCAATTGAAGTTCCAGTAGTGGGAAGAGCCTTGAGTAGTAGTTGTAGTAGACAAAAAGCTCTTCGCAGTCAACCTTGACTTTTTAAAGGTCTCCATTGTAGAGTCTGTTGTCTCACTAAAGAGTCCTTTGCCGACTTGAACAAGTCCTTTGCCAACTAAACGGCAGATTTTCAATGCAATCTCTCATGTCATTCAGAATTCTCATGTCATTCTGTAAGAGTCATCAAGACTGTATAGGAATCACCTCTGCAACCGATATTGGGGCACCTGCTGGGATGAGACCTGTCTCCAGCAAGAGGTGGTATTATTGGACATTGAGGTAAGGAAGGTGCCGTAGGTGTGACAGGCACATCAACTGGAAAAGGTGTAGTCTGGACACCCTGGTTTACCCCCACGATTGCCACAGGTGTAGAATGAGGTGGTGGAGTGCAGCAGGCTGAGGAAGCCATACACATTGCTGCACAGAAACAGGTTGCTGTTGAATAATATGGCTTTATAGCATATGCTGCACCCTCCATAAATGAAATTCAGCAAAACCCAGTTTAGTTTCAGGAGACATTGCATGTCTAAATCCACACACGCATGAAGGGTCCCTTTGTGGCAGCAAAGGATGCGAAGGGACAAACTTAGAAGATGGCCTCCACAAAGTCGCAGCAGTGGTAGGCGGCAAAGTCACTGTCAACGTAGCAGGTCGGAACCAAATGGAAAGAGGAGAGACCTGTTCTAGTCGTAGAACTTGTAAAAGGTGACATGGATGGAGTTTTAGGAGTTGAGTCTCCATCCACATCGACATCAATGTCCAAGACACCACTCAAGAACCCTTGGAACGTGAGGCCAGAAGGAGTGCTGGTGGTAGAGTCCAACATACTCATTAGTGACTTTGCAATGCTCTGATCTAAGAAGGTATCATCAGTATTGTCAAACATCAGGAGCAGAGACCTCACCGATGTCTGTGCTGGAGATAATGTCAGAGGCTTGTAGGAATGAAGAGGCACTGTTGCCAATGGTGAATCTGGAACATTCCGTTGAGTCAATTCATGTTCAATATCGACCATCAATACCAATGTGCTCGGTATCGAGGCTGGCATTGATGTTGACATCGACACCACCATGACCATCGATGTCGACGGACACAATAGAGGGCCAGCAGAGAGCAGAGAAGTCTTCAATGTCGAAGGGTTCGTTAGCGAAGGATCCATCTATGTCAATGAATCTTGACATTGAATTGACGTAGACTATGGAGACCTCGATCTCGATGGACGCGGAATCTTCAACTTATGTTTCTTCAGAGGTGGAGAGTCGGCGTTGGAAAAGACTCAATGCCATTTATGTTTCTTATGTCCAGCATTGGAGCTCCTTGGCTTTTTGGAGATGATCTCTTCTGGGTCATTTGCCAGGGTTTTAGACTGTGCACACACAGACCCAGACTCTGACATTGAAACTGTCGATGTTGACTTCGGAGCTGGACCCATAGATGTTGATCTTGATGTCGACTCCAGCCTTGGTGTCAATGGACACAGTTCGTCCATTGTACAAAGCTGCTCTGAGGCGCAATGATTGATTTTTCAAAGTTTGTTTTGAAAACGATTTGCAAATTCTACACACGGCAGGGACATGCTGTTCACCCAAACACAACAGGCACAGATCATGTTCATCAGTAGAAGGTAATTTCGCTCTACACTGAGAAAAACATTTGAAAGTAGTATTTTTTCTCTCCACTCCCTCTATTCTACTGGCAAAGCTGTAGAATTCCAAACAACCAAGTCTGACTTCCAGAAACCAAAGAATAGTAAACTCACAGTCCGTAGTCAAAAACACAGTCAAATCCGACTAAATAATGCTTTGTTTTCTCATTACTGAGGAGCAACAATCCGAAGGTCTCGAAGCATCCGTGGTCAAAAAGAAACTGAATCAAAATAGTGCCCGACTGCCAAGTAAAAGAAGGCACTGAGCACATGCACAGCAGGGAGGGGCACCAGAGAGGAGCTAATAAATAATTCCAGAAAGTCCCTGTGCAGGCGCAGTAACCCATTTCTCATGATGACAACGGATCACAATGTTAAGGACTATCAAGAAATCTGGATAGATTTTGAGTTAAATTTTGTATTGGGTTAAATTTTGCAACAACATGTCCATTTTCAGTAGTGTATCATGACCATACACAACAACAGTCACAGAAATTGTGAATAAAATTAGTTTCATGAAACCGAAATCATGTCATTTAAACAGTAGCTTATAAATCCTGAAAATACTAGCACCTAATCAGAATCAGTTCCCTAATCAGAATAAATTTCTGGAAGATCAATAGCATCTGATTATGAATTTTCATTTTTATCTACACAGAATTCTGAGAACTAAATCCAGTCTATATGGACAAACCACACTTTCACATATTAGCGTTTTTCTTGATAAGCTATTTGACAAGAAATGCACCTTGCCGGGTACATTTCTAAACATAAATCAGTTTCTTGTACACGCTGTAGAAAATGGAGGAATCTGAAGCAGGCAAGTTGATTTTAGAGTAATGCATGTTTACAATTAATTCCTTAATATGGTAGATTGTACATCATTGTACGTGAAAAACATATTTATGTACAAGTTTATTTCCCCCAATTTTGGCAAAAATTTCCAGTGGAAAGATGGGAAATGGTGCCTTGGGGAAAAACAAAAGCCCAGCCATTCTCCTATTCCAAATTTCCCATTTTCCCCCTGGAATGCCTCCACATTTCTATAGCATCATGCTTCCCTGTACTATCTACAGATCTCTCAAGCAATCAAAACAACCCATGATGAGGGGACTACTTCATTAAGACACCCAGAGGAACAAGTTTGTGCCAGTATATAAATATGCTAAATAAATAAGCACAGTGTTATCAGAGAGAGTTAAAATTATACTCCATTGTAGTATTCATTGTAGCATGAATACAATGAAGAAGAAGAAACAGAGAGGGAAAAATCAGAAGCCATTCAGAAGGCTCATCAGTGAGAGAATACAAACTATTTCCCATTATATCTATAGCAGAAAGGTCTCATTTAGAGGGAAGGTGTGCTTATCTACTACCAAAATAAGTGAGAATCATGAACTTTGTGATGTTCATAGCTCCCACTTACTTCAATGGGATGTAAGTGCACTTACATTTCACTTATTTGTTCTATAAGTTAATACAGGTGGCCCTGGTTATTTGCGGGGGTTCTATTCTCACCTATAGCGTGAATACGGAAACTGCAAATAACAAATCCTTGAGTCAATGGGAATTGGGGGATTAGGCTCCTAATTTTTTTTAAGGGCCAAAAAAGCAAGCAGGGCAGAAATAAGTAGGGGTGTGCATGGAATGGGATTTGTGTTCCGTTCCAAGCTTGGAATGGAATGCAAATCCCTGGAACATTCCATCAGAAAAAAACAGGTGAGCCAATTGTTCCAACAGAACAAGCTCAGAGTATTTTCGAGTGTTCCACGCACTATTTTGGTGTGCTGTTCCCCTTCCTTCCAGCTTTACTGCTTAGAACATTTTCACTCGGAACAGTGTCATTCTGTTCCAAGTTCAAAATAGGCCCTCCATTTGAAGGGTGTTCTGTTTCGAGTACGAAACACTCGAAAAGGCCCATTTCAAGTCAGAACATTTAGAACTTGGTATATTCTGCATACGCCTAGAAATAAGAGAAGGAAAGGGCAATACCTTATTCTCCAGGACATCGGAAATCATTTCTGGGTCATTTCTGGCCACTCAAAACTACAGATAGGCAAATTTCACCTATTTTTCTACCCGTGGATAATTAAACTGGGTCTCTAAGACCCAATTGCAGATAAACAAAACTGTGGATATGGAGTCCATGGATAAGGAGGGCCACCTCTACCTATTATTTGATCATTTGGCCACCATCAACCCCCCCACACACACCACTGTATCATGTGCAACCAACTAATATTTTAACATCAAACATTATACTACAATTCTACTAAGCAAAGTATTTTCAATAAAACTATACTATACAGACTCAATCCCAGCCACCTGAAGTCAGGTAGCAAGTTCCTACATTGCTCCAAATATCATCTGTTGTGGGCACTAGTGAATTTTGAAGAGAAATCTCATACATGTGGAGAACCACTAAGAGTGGCTCTCTGCAGATCCACATCATTTGCATATGGCATATGGATGGTCCAGTTACTCAGAAGCCCTTGACTGACCCTAGAGATTGCGATGAGACAAGAGGTGTAACCGCCTCTGTAGGGCCCTTCAGCTTATGCTTTATGGCTCTACACACAATCAGTGTGCAGAGCCGAAAGGGGTTCAGCGAGGAGAGCGGGCTTGACCCGCTCTCCCCACAGACGATCACGCACCCCTCCTCGGGCAGGCAGGTTACCCGCCCAGACAAGCGGCAGCTTGGCTCCAGTACTCACACGGCAGCTTCAGGGGTCAGGTGAAGGCAAGTGGTAACACGCGGCACCCCACCCCCGGAGCCCCAGTAATGTGCTGTGCATTCCTAGGATCCACCCTCCGCTCTTGAGTGTGCTCACAGCAGATGCGGGCAGCCACAGAGGACACATGATCATTAAAACGGGGTTAACAAAGCACTCGCTCCATTAACGTCATTTAAGGGGGAGGGTATTTAGGCGGGCTTGCCACCATGGAGCCACCTGGCTCACCCGCGAGCCCCGTGGTTCTCATGAGTGAGCAAAACTGAGCTAAGGGAGCCCAGCCCGGTTTTGCTCGCTCATAAGAATCGCCTCTTCATCTCAGATCTTATATTGGGTGAGACCAGGAATGAGCTTCCAACTTGTTTGCTCCCCACCCATACCTCACCACAAGTAACAAGTGAAGTGGGAGATCCTGTGTTAAACATTCACATATTATCTCTGACTCTAGAACACCTTTTCTCTTGCAGAGACAGAGTGATCCCCCATTTATATTATATTGGCTCTCTTAGTTCACTGCCAACTGATGCCTGTGATGAAGGAAGAAGGGGAAGAGCAAGGAAAGATTGATGAGCCAAGGCCAGCCCCCAGTTACTCCCAGAATTCAGATAAAAGTGATATCTGAACAAAGTTTCTGCTATTCAGACTGAAAGTCATTTACAGTAAAATTAATTAGCAGTGCAACTGCTAGTCATGTCAGTAAGACAGTTACAAATTCACAACCTATCATTCAATACATGCAGCATGATGTCCAATTATCTTTATGACTATATAATGTTCATCTAGAACTCTGAAAGCTCTAATAGATTTTATCAATTTGCAGGTGCTTTCAAAATTGGGAACAAAGTGTTTATGTTAAACTACTAAACTGCTTTGATAATACACCTTGCACCAAAAACACAACACTAGTACAGTTACCGAGGCAGGGGTCCACAAGTTTTGGTTTGCCTCGGTAGTGAACCAGAATTGTGTGGCCACCAGGAAACCTGCTTCTATATCTGACATTGTGCTGTGCCTCTAAAACTCAGTAAGAGGTCAGGGTCACTCTGAAGGGCTGGGCATCTCAATAGTACATGTAACATGGAAGAGCCCCAGTCCTCCTACTGAACTTGGAGGAGGAGGAGAACATTCTTGCAACTGTGCTGTGCTTTCAACTTGCCAGGCGTGCCTTGCAAGCTCAGTGTAAGAGACAAGCCCCTTCCAACTGGAGAATGGTTGGGATCATTCCCACAGTTGCACTGTATGTCTGAGGCTTTCTGAACATTTCCAAAGCATGAAACAACTGCTGGAATAGTCTCCTGTCCTCTCTCCAGTCCAAGCTCAAGAGCAGGGCTATGGATTGTAACCCGATGCTTCCAAGACCCTTGGCATGCCTTAAAAAAGCAATGTAACTGTGCCCCTTCCCAGATTCAAAGTGAGGAGAAAGGATGGGGCTTGTCACACTCACTCACCAGAGTGGAGTGGGACACTAGCCATGGCGAGGGTCAAGTGGAATTATAGACCTTTGTATTATGCCAATGAAAGGACTAGCAAATGAGAGAAAATGTATTACCTGGGCAAATTATCCTTGTGTTCAGTACTGGAAGGTTTTCTTTGTTGGGTGTGCAGGCTGGGCCTGAAAATGAACTTGTATGTGAAGGAATGCGACTTCTCTGTCCGTCTGGAGATTTCGGAGCAGATTTAACTGTTTGGAGGAGAGAAAACAGCAGTTTTCTTACAAATAAAGATTATATAAGTGAGTTGTGTGAAAACATGAATTTATCTTCCAATATTTGCTCATAAATATTTCCACCAGGTCAAGGAAGAGGCATATTTAGTTCTACTTCATTCAGAGCATTGTAAGATGCTCATTTATTTATTATTTATTTATAACTTATTTATTTGTTATTTCTCTGTGTGAACCGCCCTGAGTCATTTTTGGAAGGGCGGTATAGAAATCAATCAAACAAACAAACAAACAGCTCTATAGATTCCTACAGGATGATGAATAATGAGTGAGAGAATGAAAACTTCATCCAATGGTATACCATTCTAAATTAATACCTTTTAAAATGATTAGAATAATCAAATTCAATTAAAATGCAGAAGTGATGGACATTTTTAAAAAGCAAGAAAAACTAGAAAACTATGGGCAGGTTCAGACCACAAGTAAATAGATGAATCTCCAATTCCCAGAGTTCAGCAGTGAGCCCGGGAGGCGGGGGGAGACGGGGGCGATAAGTCAACATTAGTCATGTCATACAAACCTGCCAATGCCAGAACCAACATCTGTAACAAACTCTTAGTTACAGATGTCAGTTCTGGAACCATAAGTAGGGCTGATGAAGTTTACATTGGCAGGTTTGTATGACATGACCAGTGTTGACTTATCTCCAGTCACGTCCACTACAGAACTCCAGGAACCAGAGATCTGACTTTTTACGTGTCATCTGAACCCACCCTATGGAAAAAGGGATAATAAAGCAAAATTTAACTTTTCTAGATAAGAAGTGGGGAAAGATATAGAAAAGAACTTAAATTAGGGTAAATACATTTCAAAGAGATATAAGTGATTTATGACACAAGTAGAAAAACATCCTTCGTTGTCTTGTTTTTAACAAAATCACATTTGTGAGAATGACTTTCGGCATTCAAGGACTTCACCACAACATGAGGATTATCTGGACAATGACTCATATATCCATTCTACTACCAGCCCATAGTTTTAGAATATATATACTTATTTTAACTTTATGTGATATGTCCCTTCCCTACAGCACTCCAGGGATTATATTAGGATTCTGACTCATTCCCCTTTCCTCCAAGAATCCATTGAAAGATCTCCAGGCTACTGTAGAATTTGAACCCTCAGCCCCGTTAGATTATCCAACCCGATCCCCCAAAAAGCATCTCTGAGGGAAGGTAGGATGCCTCCTAGTCTTAAGGAGGCAATTATTAGACAGCTTCTAAAGAAGCCTACCTTGGATCCCTCAGAGCTGAGTAATTACAGGCCTGTCTCCAACCTTCAGTGGCTGGGAAAGGTAATTGAGAGGGTGGTGGCCTCCCAGCTCCAGACAGTCTTGGAGGAAATGGATTATCTATCTAGACCCATTTCAAACTGGCTTCCGGGCTGGCTATGGGGTGGAGACTGCCTTGGTCGGCCTGATGGATGATCTCCTATTGGGAATAGACAGAGGAAGTGTGACTCTGTTGGTCCTTTTGGACCTCTCAGTGGCTTTTGATACTATCGACCATAGTATCCTTCTGGAGTGTCTGGGTTGGGGGTGGGAGGCACTGGGTTGGGGTTGGGAGGCACTGCTTTGCAGTTGTTCTGCTCGTACCTCTCAGGCAGGTTCCAGATGGTGTCCCTTGGAGAATGCTGTTCTTCAAAATCTGAACTTTTGTATGGTGTCCCTCAGGGCTCCGTATTGTCTCCGATGTTGTTTAACATCTACATGAAACCACTGGGAGAGATCATCAGGAGATTTGGTGCAGGGTGCTATCAGTATGCTGATGACACCCAAATCTATTTGTCCATGTCAGGGAGAGGGCATAACCTCCCTAAATGCCTGCCTGGAGTCGGTAATGGGCTGGATGAGGGATAACAAACTGAGACTGAATCCAGCTAAGACAGAGGTATTCATTGTGCGGGGTCGGAACTCGAGAGACAATTTTGATCTGCCTGTTCTGGATGAGGTCACACTTCCCCAGAAGGAACAGGTACAAAGTCTAGGGGTGCTTCTGGATTCACGTCTCTCCTTGGTGTCCCAGGTTGAGACAGTGGCCAGAAGTGCCTTCTATCAGCTTCAGCTGATATGCCAGCTACGTCCGTTTCTTGAGTTAGACAACCTCAGAACAGTTGCTGGTAACCTCCAGACTGGATTACTGCAATGCGCTCTATGTGGGGCTGCCCTTGTACATAGTCCGGAAACTACAGTTGGTCCAGAATGCGGCAGCCAGGCTGGTCTCTGGGTCATCCAGGAGAGACCATATTACTCCCGTATTGAAGGAGTTACACTGGCTGCCAATATGTTTCCAGGCAAAATACAAGGTGTTGGTCATAACCTATAAAGCCTTAAACAGCTTGGGCCCTGGGTTTTTAAGAGAACGTCTTCTTCGTTATGAACCCCAGTGCCCATTGAGATCATCAGGAGAGGTCCATCTGCATTTGCCACCAGCTTGTCTGGTGGCTACTCAGGGACGGGCCTTCTCCGTTGCTGCCCCGAGGCTTTGGAATGCGCTCCCTAGTGCAATAAGAGCCTCCTCATCTCTGACATCTTTTTAAAAGTCTCTAAAGATGCATTTCTTCACCCAGACTTTTAACTGATATTGTTTTGATTGTTTTAATGTTGTTTTTAGAATATTGTTTAAAATTTTAAATTGTGTTTTAAATTTCTTGCTTTTAAATTTTTTGTTTTTGTTTTTCATTAATGTTTTACTTTTAATCTTGGTGTAAACCACCCAAAGACGTAAGTTTTGGCCAGTGTAAAAATATGATAGATAGATAGATAGATAGATAGATAGATAGATAGATAGACAGACAAACAAATAAATAAATAAAATCTTGAGAGTAAACCTGCAGGGCTGAGAATCTAGTTAATCACAATCTCAGTCAAAGGCACTGTTAACGATCCATTTGGGTGTCATCCTTATCTGATATGTAAGCACTACATGGTTTGGGTTAAGTCCTCTCTGTAGTTCCAATTGGAAAAGTTCAATGAGCATCATCTCCCCACCCACCTGTTATCCAGACTTGTAGCCAGAAGTTCTCCTCAAATCCCAACAGCTGTTAGTACTGCAACAGCATGCCAAGTCTAGAGTGGGTGGGCAACCCTCCCATATGAGGCACCATAAAAGGCATTAAAGATGTCTATGAAAAATGGCGACTGGGTACAGTCCAATGCACCTACGATTGTAGCAGGGACAAAAGGCTTCCAGTGCCAGCTAGAAATGCTGCTGTTCGCTCTTAATCACCCCAAGAGAGGCCTTAAGACAAAGGAGCAATCTGCCTCTAACAACAATGCAACGCAATGCAATGATACAAAAACACAAACAGAAGCCCAGAAAGGAAAGGAATGTGGAGCAGAATGAAGAAGCCTGTCACTTTGGCATAGAATCAAAGTGACTCTGGAGGAAGTGGAAGGGAAGCGCCTTGCCTAGCCTCAGGAATTTGGAAAGATCTTCCTTTTATTGGTTGAGCAGTATCTGGTCAGGCAACAGCAGGGAGAATTCTGTTTTGTTTCATTTTCTAAATCTACTGTGCTAGTGTGTTATTTGTGCTCTGTGCACTTCAGAAGATAACAGAACCAAAATGGGGGGAAATTCAAGAGAATACATATTCATTATTGAGAAAGACTGGTGGAAAAGATACTGATAAGTATTCTACTAATGCCATAAACCGTAATTAGTAAAAACTAATTTCTTCAGGAAAACAGGAAGTTGAAGAAATTTTAATTGTCCCTTGCACTGACATCATTAAATATGTCTAGTGTCAATGGATTTAGATGCCCCAAGCCTTAGCTGTTTCACTACTCTTAACTGTGCCCCAAATTCCCAGTTGTCCGGCCCAAGGTAAGAGGATAACAGAGTTTGTTTTCTTCTCCAATAGCTTGAATTAAACAAATGAAAAACATCCCCTCTGGCACAAATAATTAAGTAACGAGAAGCAAATTTTCACATTTGGAATCTGAGGAAGGATACACCTTCACTGAATTTTTCACCCATCCATAGGACATCCCTAAGAACCAAGCAACAAAATTAAATCCTTACAGTTTCTACTGGAAGATTTTAAAAATATATATGTTTCCAGAATACAGCACTCATGAGGTAAATAGCAAGTATAAGAAAAGAGTATTTGAAACTATGTTTCCTCAAATCTCATCTCAAGTAAAACAGTACTAGCAAACTATTTGATTTAAAATTCCTACGTATCTTTTTCATGTTTGGAATTTGTATCCCATTCATCCCTGAACAGAAAGCCTAGGTCACTGACAAGGTTAGCTCAATCCCACTTCAGAAACAAGAAACTCTTGCTGGGCGAAGAAAAGAAGGCATCTTAGGTTACTTCAGTATATTTCTTATGACTTGGTGACTCAGTCTATAGAGCAGTGTTTCTCAACCACCGGTCTGTGGACCGGTGCCGGTCTGCAAGGCATTGGGTACCGGTCCGTGAGGCATCACTAATAAAAATCACACACACACACCCAAAAAACCCAAACAATTTCGGGCTGGCAGGGGCCACGGGGAGCTCTCCAGAGCTCATTTCCAGGCAGCCCTTACTGCTGGATAATGTTCATTTCACTTCCTTGAAATGAACATTATCCATCAGCGAGGGCTGCCTGGAAATGAGCTCTGGAGAACTGCCCAAAATTGTTTTTTGGGGGGTGCCTATGGGTGAGGTTGGGGGTGAGGGGGGCAACCCCCTTACTAACAGGAAACGGCATGTGAATAATGTACCAGTCCATGACTCCAAAAACGTTGAGAAACACTGGTGTAGAGGGTGCCCATGTCAATCAAAACAGACAATTAAAAGCTGTCATTTCAACAAGTGCAATATAGTAACTACATTCCACTGGTGGCTGATTTACATGAAGACTCCACTTAATGAAAAACAAGAATTTGATGCAAAATCAAAACTGAAAGAGCCCGTTCACTCGATTAAACCAGGTGTCTGTTACTAATACACGTGGAGGCCTAGTGCTCTCTCCTTGTCTTATGGGGCACCAAACAACCGGGCTCCTTGATCTATGCTCCAGCTCATCAGAAGTTGGGAATGATGACTTAACTCTGGCTTATTAGCCACAATGTGAAACCAATTTCAAACTGCAGTTTCACATCCTGGTCCATAAGCCAAAGTGAAACCACCATTCACGGCTTTGCACAAGGTGCAAAGATGTGATTTAACAAGCCAGGATATAAATATTACCATTCTGCACAGAAGGTAAAAGTGGGAAGCAAGTCGGCTTGGCTTACGTGAGCCAGCCTAGACTATGAGGATAGTTTTGTTTCAGTCCTAGCTGGAATATAAGTACATATAAATGGAAAACTGAATGAAACAAAGTTTTTTTTTAAATTTTATGAAGTGCCTAAAATTGCTGCATACTGCATATTAAGATACATTTGTGAATGCAGATACTATTTTTCTTGTACAATATATATGGTCTGATGCACCCTTTGTGTTTTGCATATGTTTACGACCTATGTTTTAAACAAATAAATTAATCAACAGGCCGATTATTTTTAAATTTTCCACCAAAACTTGACTAATTTGATAGAAACTGTAAAGCAAGATTATCTTCAATTTTTTGGTTAGAGTTCATATGCAATTCTTGTTTTCTGGTTGCTTACTTGGTTGAGAGTCAGATTCTTTAGTATCTTCTTCTTTTTCCTCTTCCTTGAATTCATCCAATTCCTTACTATATTCAATTGGTGACTGATTTACTTGCTCTTCTGTATGGGCATTCTGTTCATCCACAACTACAAGACCAGATAAATATGTACATGTGATGTTATCCAATTATACAGAATGTGCTGTACACTAATAAATATGAGTGTAGTTAGGCAAGCGAAAAACAAAAGCAAAAAAAAAAAAAGAATAAAATTAAGAATTTATTGTTGGGAAGTCAAACTACTAAATATTTACTAAATATAATTGAATTTATAGGCTTGGTTTTTCCTAAAAATCTACAAAAGTGAGACATCCCTGCATTCTTTCCATGAAAAATTATTATCATGCTTCCTCAACGTAAAAGAGAGATTCCTAAAGTACTGTTTAATTTTCAGACAAAGATATCTGTGAGAGTATCTCTCATTCACTGCAAAGGAAGTGCACAAATTATATTAAAAACATACACAAAAGGAATCTAAGAGACTCCTCTCCCTCTGGGTACATTTATTCCATAAAAATCCTCATGTAAACTAACCCTATTCTCTGACCCTTGAGGTTTCTGTGTATCTCACTCTTCAAGTGTCCAAGTCCAAGTTTGACTTGGACACTTTGTGGAACATAACATTTATCTTTAGCAAATACAATGAAGAAAGACTAGGAGTATATATAAAGTATGTCACAAAAGCAGAAGAACACAAGCAAAGGGCATTTCTATATTTTAAAAAGGCTGTAAAGCTCTGAATAAAGTGGAAATTGAACTTAAATAAGTGAGCATGTTTGCCAAAAAGGAAGTGTCACAAGCAAAAGTAAAAGCTAGCAAGCAAAATTCTCCTCCTCCACACCTTTTTCTGCTTGTTCAATGATCTGCCTTAGCGCCTTCTTTAGACTGTTTGCTCTGAGCATTAGCTGTTCTCGTGGCTTGAAAATCTGGGGAGGGGGAGGCATTGTGTTGCTCTCTGTCAGCTGTTCCTTCACATCAGATAGAGACTCTTCACTTGATGACTCTTCGGCTTCTTCCTCTACAATGGGGGGAGTGATCTGTGGCAGTACAGGAGTAACCTGGGCTTCAGCATGAAGGGCCTGAAGCAACATGTTTAGCTTCTTGTTCAGTTCTGAACACTAACAAAAAAAGAATACACATGAGTACTCTTGGAATATTTGCAGAATCTAAAACCAGCATCAATGCACTACCTCTGCTAACTCGGCAAAGAGTCACCTTTCAACATGGTGATTCTCTTTATTTAGCATAGAAATCAATCAATCAATCAATTTAGAAGGGGGAGAGTAATTGGCCCTATCCACCCCCAGCATAGTGCCTCCAGTAACTGTTGCTGGTGTCTATCTTATGTTTCTTTTAGATTGTGAGCCCTTTGAGGACACTGATCCATCTTATTTATTTATTATTTCTCTGTGTAAACCGCCCTGAGCAATTTTTGGAAGGGCGGTATAGAAATTGAAATAATAATAATAATAATAATAATGCCCCCAGTGAGGCACTACCTTGGCATGGTTGTGGGGCTTGTGTGCTCTGATGAAGGTGAGAGCTATGCCAGAGGTCCAACCATACTGGACAGGTCTCACCAGAGGAGCCAGACAAAGAGTGCCTCTCCCATCAACAATATGGTGAGACATAACTTTAATAAATCTATACTGGATCGGTCGTCGCCCGGGTCAACAAGGACCGCGCCAGATGCTATAGTCCCTGGACATCTGGTGGCAAGTGGGCAACAGGACTCAGGATCTTCAGTTGAGCAACCAGGGCTGTAGACAGCAAAGTTACTGGAAGAAACGTCGCTTAACCGAAAAAAAATACGAAAAATGCCAACAAGGAAATAATGATCTGCTATTACAAGTCTAGTCCAACTAGAAGAGGTTATTTAAAAAGAATGTACCAAATTTGGAAAGAGAAGAATCCAGAAACAGAAATAACAGAACAAAGGCTAGCAGACCAGAGAAGATTCATAATAAGAAATAAAGTATTCACAGGAGTTGAGCTGGAAGAACTGCAAAGAGCAACACAGGCTCAAGATATGGAAGAAGAATTATCACCAACAGAAGAAGTTGCTCAGGCGCAGGTGGAGGAGGTGTTGGAAATCGAGGATGCCACTGTTGCTGAACTGTTTCAAAATCAAAACCAGGCACCCTCCCCTTTGCCTTCACCTCAAAAACCCAAATGCCGTTTAACAGAAAAGCAACAAGAACTAAAGCAAAAAATAACTGAGCACATGAACCAAACAACCACCAGGGTTCGACTTCCAGCTCTAAAAACAGTTGCCAAAAAACAACTTGCTCAGGCATTAAAAGATGTCAATGCTGCACTTGCAGAAATAACAACCAATAATTTGCAAAAAACAAACCAACTAATGTACAGTACAGCAACAATAACAACACAAGAGCTCGGATATAAGATCAGTGGACCTGTCAAAAAAGAAAGCAGTACATCACCTAAATGGAAAATTAGATTAGAAAATAAAATCTCCAGGCTTAGATCAGATGGTAGTAAATGGAAAGATAGGAAAGACAAGAAGCTGAAGAATGAAAACACCAAACAGTATCTGATCCAAAAATACCACCTAGATTCAAGGAAAATTAGAGAAGTCCTGGAAATAATAAAGCAGCAAATAACAGCAGTGTCAAAGAAGATTAGCAGATATGAAGCCAGAATTACACAACACAGGCAGAATCTCCAATTCCAGTCGAATCAGAGACGTTTCTACCAAAGCATAGAAGGAGAAACTGCAAGAAACCTAGAAACACCAAATAAAGAAGAAACAGTGCAATTCTGGCGGGAATTATGGGACAATCCAATAGATTATAATAAAAAAGCAGGCTGGATGAAAGAGGTCAAAAAATGTAACCAACAAATGCAAGATCTAATAATCACACCAGAATTAATAAGTGAAAGAGCAAAGAAAATTAAAAATTGGACTGCACCAGGCGACGATCAACTGCATGGCTTTTGGCTTAAACATCTAACAAGCCTTCATATACAACTATCAAAACAGTTCAATCACATTATGAAAAGCGGTGATATTGAACAATGGCTAAGAACTGGGAAAACTCATCTCATCATGAAAGACCCAGCAAAAGGTGCAGTTCCAAGTAATTATAGACCGATAACCTGCCTGCCAACCATGTTCAAATTATTAACTGGAATAATAGCAGATGAAGTGATGCAACACTTATTAACTAACAAACAGCTTCCAGTTGAACAGAAAGGAAATTGCCCGAACACCAGAGGCACAAAAGACCAGCTGCTGATTGACAAAATGATTTTAGAAAACTGCAAGAGAAGAAAAACAAATCTAAGTGTTGCATGGATTGACTACAAGAAAGCCTTCGATTCATTGCCTCAAACATGGATACTAAAATGTTTAGAAACAACTGGTGTCAGCAAAAACATTCAGATATTTATTAAAAAAGCAATGAGCATGTGGAGTACACAGTTAACAATCAATGGCGAGGCACTTGGACAGGTTAGCATTAGAAGAGGCATTTTCCAAGGGGACTCACTATCCCCTCTGTTGTTTGTAATCGCCATGACCCCACTTTCACAAATACTAAACAAAACAGGCCTCGGATACCAAACATCTAAAACATCAAGTCAAATCAACCATCTGCTGTACATGGACGATCTGAAGTTGTATGGAAAGTCCCAGTCAGAAATTGAATCACTGCTAAACACTGTCCGTATATTCAGTAGCGATATAGCAATGGAGTTTGGACTAGACAAGTGCGCTGCATTAATAATGAACAGAGGAAAAATAACAAAAACAGAAGGAATAGAACTGCCCAATGGAATCAACATCAAGAACCTGGAAGAGAAAGAACCTTACAAATACTTGGGCATTCTCCAGGCTGATAACATCGCACACACTGAAGTTAAAAGAAAAATGGGAAGTGAATACATCAGGAGAGTTAGAAAAATCCTCAACTCCAAACTCAATGGCGGGAACACCATACAAGCCATAAACACCTGGGCTATACCTGTTATCAGATA
This sequence comes from Hemicordylus capensis, assembly GCF_027244095.1. Taxonomy (NCBI): domain Eukaryota; kingdom Metazoa; phylum Chordata; class Lepidosauria; order Squamata; family Cordylidae; genus Hemicordylus; species Hemicordylus capensis. The sequence continues at coordinate 186,140,304 of NC_069659.1, read as the reverse complement.
CACTGCAGGAATAATAGACTGGACCCAGGCAGAGCTAGAGACGCTAGATCGTAAGACCAGGAAAATCATGACCATCAATCATGCTCTGCACCCCCGCAGTAATGTCGATAGGCTATACCTCCCTCGCAGCTCAGGTGGAAGAGGAATGCTGCAAGTCCATCAAACAGTTGAGGAGGAGAAAAGAGGCCTTGAAGAATATATCAAGGACAGTGAAGAAGATGCACTTCAAATGGTCAAGAACGAGAAACCCATTCAACACCAATGAAACAAAGCAGGCCTACAAGAAAGAACAAGTCAAGAACCGAGCAGAAAAATGGAGAAATAAGCCCTTGCATGGTCAATATTTTCACAATATAAGTGGAAAATCAGACATCACCAAGACCTGGCAATGGCTTAAGAATGGCAACTTGAAGAAAGAAACAGAGGGTTTAATACTGGCTGCACAAGAACAGGCACTAAGAACAAATGCAATTAGAGCAAAAGTCGAAAAATCCGCCACAAACAGCAAATGCCGCCTTTGTAAAGAAGCAGATGAAACCGTAGACCACCTAATCAGCTGTTGTAAAAAGATCGCACAGACTGACTACAAACAAAGGCATGACAAAGTAGCAGGGATGATACACTAGAACATCTGCAAAAAATACAAGCTACCTGTAGCCAAACATTGGTGGGACCATAAAATTGAAAAAGTTGTTGAAAATAAAGATGTAAAAATATTATGGGACTTCTGACTACAAACAGACAAACATCTGCCACACAATACACCAGATATAACTGTAGTCGAGAAGAAAGAAAAACAAGTCAAAACAATCGACATAGCAATACCCGGGGATAGCAGAATAGAAGAAAAAGAAATAGAAAAAAATCACAAAATACAAAGATCTACAAATTGAAATGGAAAGGCTGTGGCAGAAAAAGACCAAAATAATCCCAGTGGTAATTGGCGCCCTGGGTGCAGTTCCAAAAGACCTAGAAGAGCACCTCAACACCATAAGGGCCACAGAAATCACCATCAGCCAATTACAAAAAGCAGCTTTACTGGGAACAGCCTATATTCTGTGACAATATCTATAACAATTGACAATAAAATTCAGCCATCCCAGGTCCTTGGGAAGTACTCGATGTCTGGATAAAACAAACCAGTCAATAACACCTGTCTGACTGTGTAAACAAGCAATAATAATGGTTTAATACTTGCTGCACAAGAACAGGCACTAAGAACAAATGCAATATGAACAAAAGTAGAAAAACCAACGACAAACAGCAAGTGCCGCCTTTGTAAAGAAGCAGATGAAACCGTGGACCACCTAATCAGCTGTTGTAAAAAGATCGCACAGACTGACTACAAACAAAGGCAAGACAAGGTAGCAGGGATGATACACTGGAACATTTGCAAAAAATCCAAGCTTCCTGTTGCTAAAGATTGGTGGGACCATAAAATTGAAAAAGTGGTAGAAAACAAAGATGCAAAAATATTATGGGACTTCCGACTACAAACAGACAAACATCTGCCACACAGTACACCAGATATAACTGTAGTCAAGAAGAAAGAAAAACAAGTTAAAATAATCGACATAAAACCAGGGGATAGCAGAATAGAAGAAAAAGCAATAGAAAAAATCACAAAATACAAAGATCTAAAAATTGAAATTGAAAGGCTGTGGCAGAAGAAGACCAAAATAATTCCAGTAGTAATTGGCACCCTAGGTGCAATTCCAAAACAACTTGAAGAGCACCTCAACACCTCAGGGGACACAGAAATCATCACCAGCCAATTACAAAAAGTTAACAACGACATTGATAATAAAATTCAGCCATCCCAGGTCCTTGGGAAGGACTCGATGCCTGGATAAAACAAACCAGTCAATAACACCTGTCTGACTGTGTAAACAAGAAATAATAATACTATTTCTGTTGTCTCTATTTGTAGAATGAGGAGGAAAGCAAATCTGATCAAGTGATGAAAATGATTGCACCCCATGATGATCAAAATGTTTGCCCCCCATGCTCCCACCATTTTGAAAACATAAGGTATCTCAATAAGTTGTATAAGTAAAATACAGCTATCCTGGAATTTAGCATAACAAAATAAATACATTTTGATATAAAATCAATAAATTAATGAAATGAAGAAAAAGGGCAAGCTTAATTCTTACTTTAATGGCTATAGCATCTGCTTCTGCATTTTCCATTGGTCTTTCACAGGTCTTTCCTATTTTGGCAACAAAACCTTTTACAGTTTCGCATAATATCCTTGTGTGAAGAGAAAGAAATGCCAAAGCAAAGAGAAAGGGAATGGATAAAGTTATTTATTCTGTGTGCATTAATTCCATATGTTTCTACTTAATTTTGATGTTCCTTATTACAATCTATTAAAAGTGTAACAGCCATGTACATTACAGCTCACTAGCAGAAGGCCCATAACATTTTACAGGCCAGGGGTGGGACTCAAGCTTCTTGCCTCATTTCAATTACAGTCCTTTCCACACTGTACTCCATATGTGACTTATTTAATACCACTGGAATCCAGAATTGCCTTGGTGACAGGGTCGGAGTCTCCCTCCCCCACCCCTCTGTTTCCCTGACCCACTGCCTAGTTCTTCTCTTCTTGAGGAAAGAAAGAAAAATTGAGATGTTGCCAGTGCTCAGAATGCTTGACTTGTTCACCACATAAGAGCAAACAAAATTACCGCATCAGAAATTAGCATCTTCTCAAATGCTTTGATTCTCTGAAGAGAAATAGTAGACAGTGGAACCACAATGGCAGCACAATGAAGCTTTGCAGGTGGGGTGGCGGGGGAGGGGGGGAAGAGAGAATAGTGAGATGATGGAATGGACATTCCCAGTCCCTCAAGATGGTTCCAGAGTCTGGTGGTGGTGGAAAACACTGCCTCAACACATTTTGTTTGTTTGTTTAGCATATTTGTATACCGCCCAAAACTCATGTCTCTGGGCGGTTTACAATAAAACACAAATTAAAAACAAAGTTAAAACAATAAAACAATTTAAAACAATGATAATTTATATAGCATTGCTTCTCCCTACTTCTCCTACAGGAGCCAGCTGGTTCCCTTTTGTCATGGGTGGTTCTCCAAATGGGACAGATGGGAACCAAAAGGCTTTTATTTCCCTCAACAGATAATAGCAGCCAGTATTGCTGGTCTCATGCAGGTCTCACAGAATGAAATACCCTGAATAAAGCTTCTGGGAGGAGAGCTGGTCTTGTGGAAGCAAACATGAATTGGCTCCTTTGGGAATTGGGTCTGACCCAGAATTCGGTCTGCCCTGGTCTGCATTTTGGATGGAAACTACACACGAGTGCTCTCTGCTCTAAGATATTCCCTTAGGGGATAGGGGCATAGCTGAGTGGTAGAGTATCTGCTTGCATGCAGAAGGGCTGAGGTTCAATCTCTGGCATCTCCAGGTAGGGCTGGGAGAGACTCCTGCCTGAATCCTTGGAGAGCCGCTGCCAGTCAGGGTAGAAAATACTGGGCTAGATGGACCAATGGTCTGACCCAGTATAAAACAGCTTCCTGTGTTCCTATAGTGATAGATACACATAGCATTTAAGGAGATCACTTTAAAGGCTCAAAGATTTCAAATATTTGGATAATGTTGCAAGTTGTGACTTGCTCAAATACATTATATTCTGTTTTCAAGACATAAGTCATTTATGCCTCGCCTTCAGTCCTAGTTCTGTTGGTTTTGGAAGCCATTTGAAAACTATTTAGTAAAATTTAATCTGATGAGAACAAGAGCCACCAGAATGCTTTTGTCATTCACCAATATTATTCAAAGGATTCTGGCATTGCCAGTACATAGCTCTATATTTCTACTAGAAGTACATATAACAGACTTTAATATATAATTATGCCATACTAATTTGAGACAGGCATTTTGAATTATCTGCAAAAAAATAAAATAAAATAAAAGATAATACAGCAACTCCATGTGTTTTGTTAGCTTGGATTCATCCCTCCTCATTGTGAAGCATTTGTACTGGTACTCTGTCACAAGCACAAACCACAACATAACACCCACCTTGGAGTAGACTGAGAGGTGGCTTTATGTTTGCGATGAAGCAATCATGTGAACTCTTCACCACAAGCATACTTGAACTCAGGCTCAAGCAGTAGAAGCACAGAGACAAAAATAAGCAGCTGTCCACACACCTGGAACTGTGTGGAAAGTGTAATAGGGATACTGCTTTATCCTGATCACCTTTTATGGTGAACAATATCAGTCTAAGCCACTGTGACCATTGTAGAAAGAATGTATTTGGCAAATCACAGGCTGATGTGGACATTCCTAACAAATTGGAATTACAAACATAAGAGTCACTCATGTTTCATTTTTTTCTGTAAGCCACCTTGATTTTTTTTTAATTTTATTTAGATTAACAGCAGGATGTAATTTCTTAAATAAAAGAAATAAATACATGTATGAATTTCTACTAAAACTCATTTCTGAAGGGGGCGGTGGCGAGTGGGGGGATGGATCTCACTCACAGTCAGATCCATACACTAAAATGAGCACCCTGAAACATGGCCATGTGTATTCACATAAAATATGAGTCCTCTAATAGCAAGGACTTAGAAACATTAATGATTCTAGCATCTGCAATCCCTGCTAAGTAACATTTGAACTAGCCCAGAGTCAGTTTAAGTTTATAAGTAAAGTTTCCATACTTGTGTGCATTCTGTGGAAGATGCCACACACACATTCCTACACATGACATTATGATTACAAATTATTCAACTTACTTGGCAGATGATATGACAACTGAGTGTTGATCAGAATCAAGGATCTTAGCAAGATGAACAGCAATTGAATCCTCATATGCAGATATCTGAAAATGAAGCAAAATATCTTCATATTTTATCTGTGATTATGTTTAAGTAACAAAATGATCTCACACACTTACTTTAATGCAATGCTCTTGCAGGGGAGCAGCAGCAAGAGAGAGGGCATGCCCTCACCACTTGCCTGTGGGCTTCCCAGAGGCATCTGGTGGGCCACTGTGTGAAAGAGGATGATGGACTAGACAGGCCTTGGGAACCTGATCCAGCAGGGCTGTTCTTATTAAGCATGTCAATGCATATCTTAGTACATATGTTAATGCAACAGATTACAATTTGGTTTGGGATGAATATTCAAATAGGGATTGTTGTAAAACAAAAAATTTCATAGATTAAATTTTGTAGAGTTGTGTGCATGCAAAACAAAGGTTGATTAAAAATGGTTTACTATTGAACACAAAGTATCTTGTGACACAACTACACAAAGTTCAAATTACTGAGCAATCCAATCTAAGCAGTCACGTTCAGAATCCAATTCTAATTGTTAGCCTTCTTTCTACAACACTTTGAAAAATGTTGCCATTTTTAAATGTAGGTTTTGCCTCTAAGGGTAACTTAACTTGATTACTTGTGTGTCAACATCCAAACTATGTATCTATTACATTAGATATGAAAGGAACATTTAACAAATTGTCACTTTTCTCAAATTACATGCAAACAGGGGCCCAATCCTTGCCACCTCCTTTCTTACTCAGAGGGAAATCAGGGATCTATTTATCCACAGGTACATAACCATATCTCAGAGATCAAGTACAAAACACACATGTATCATCAAAGAACAATCACATTTAATGTAACTAATGTACTTGTACATGCACCTAATGTAGTGTAATCAATTATTAAATTAATGTGAATATATAAACTGTCAATAAAAATCTATCATGGTTGCCAAAAATTGTCAGCTGAAAAACTCCCTGCCATATTTTTTTGTACAACTCTTAATTATGCTATTATTTTTCCAGAAATATGCAAATGAAGTACATAAGAAACCCAACATTCACCTGACATTCCTCAGACTCCTCTTCTGGAGTACCCAGAAGAATCGATTTCTTTGACAATAATTTCAGTTCATATGACATTATGCTCCATCTGAAAGAAGTTAAATGTATCCAAATGACCAAATGCATACAGCAGAAACAATTATTTTTTGTGTTGCAACAACAAAGAACGAGATGTCAGTCATTCAAATGATAAAAGAGAATTCAATGATTGCAAACAAAAGAAACTCTTTATAGAGAATTACGAAGAGAGAGAATACTTCAGGTGAGTGACTGGTTATGCAGGTGGTATCAATGAGAGTAATTCAATTTCTGAGACCACGATCTAAGTTTTTTAAGAGGACCAGCAGAAGATGCACTTTACCGCACAAAGGCTGGGGGAAAGGTACTTGGCAGAAGCCTGATAAACCTAACCACAAGGCTTTAAACTAAATCCTGGGCAGGGGGGCGGCGGCGCAGAGTCAAAAGCCCAAATAGAAGTATGAAACTAAGCACTGAAGATAGAGCCTTGAGTTTCGGAGGAGAAACTGGGAGAGTTGTGAGGGTGCCTGACAAATCCTACAACGGGATAGTAGGGAAGACATTGGCGAATAATATTTATGGCTTGTGTTGTTTATAATACTAATGGATATAATATGGAAAATAAACAAGATGAGCTTGAACTCTCAGTACAAGAAGGTAAATACTACTTAATATATATAAATGAGACTTAGTGGGATGACTCCTAGGATTGAAATGTAGCAATTGAAAGGTATTACTTTCAAAAAAAGAATAGATGCAACAGAAATGGAAGGGGAATAGCATTGCATAACACCATTACATCATACCCAAGTAGACATCTGAGTAGAAATAAATGAAGGAGGAAATAAAAACCAACATTGTAATTGGAGTCTAAAATAGATTACCACACCAAAGAGGAAATGTAGATGATGCTTCCCTGAAGCAAATTACAGGTGTTTCAAGGAATTAGGAGTAACAAGGTACTTCAACTACCCTAATGTCTGTTGAAACACAAACCCTGATAAGCATTAAATATCTTATATATTCCTGATGTGCCCTGCTGATAACTTCTACTTTCAGATGATAAAGGAAAAGAACAAAGAGAAGATCATCATCTATCCTTGGCTTGGTCCTAATAAGTGGGAAAAGTTGGTCAATGAGGTTGAAGTAAGAAGGGAAGTAAGACGTGGAGTCCTCCAGGGATCTGTACTGGGACCAGTGCTCTTTAAGTTGTTCATAAATGATCTAGAAGGAGTAAGCAGCAAAGTGGCCAAATTTGCAGATGGCACTAAAATATTTAGGATAGTGAAATCCAAAACAGATTGTGAGAAGCTCCAAAAGGATCTCTCCAAACTGGGTGAGTGGGCCACAAAAGGGCAAATGAGGTTCAGTGTAAGCAAGTGTAAAGTGATACATGCCCTCACCTCTTGCCTGTTGGCTTCTCAGAGGCATCTGGTGGGCCACTGTGTGAAACAGGATGCTGGACTAGATAGTAGTAGTAGTAATTTTTATTTCAGTCACTGACCAGCAAATAAATAAAAAGGGAAAAAATAAAAATACATAAAATTCCTTAAAATTCCTAGAAACATTTTAACATATTGCGGGGGGGCGGGGGGCGGGGACACCAACATCATTTGTTGGAAGGCAAGAAACTGGTTCAGTTTATAACTGCTATCTTCGGTAGATGTGATACTTGGTTGTTCAGCTACATAACATGGTCTTACAAATTCTGCTGGCAGATCTTGTCATCATGATCTGTTCAAAGGTAGCATATGTAGAAATCATTGGAGCAGCCCAGAAAATTGAATAAATATGGAGTAATATGCATATTATGGATGTCCCTTTAAAAATTACAATATAGAAGAACATGCTTTGTTGATTCTATAGCTCCTGAATCACAGGGACAAAAGCACTCCATAAACAGGATTTTGTTAAATCTGCCTTCAAGCACTGCAGTGCGCAGAACATCGAACCATGCTTGGGTAAACACCCTGCGATACTTAGTCAGTGTAATCTGGTTAAGATATTTAGCAGGGCATGTGTTCAGGATTTAATTTCCCAGCACTACTCCCCTTGGGATGAAACTTTGGTCTGTCTGCCATACAACATCTAAGATTCTTTGGGTAACCACCAGCCTGGCCCAGTCATAGCCCATCATTGTTAGTACTTGGGGTGACTGGCCATAAGTAAGCAGCTTCTACTCAAGTAAGCGTTCTATTGGGCTTGATCAAGCCTTGGGCTTGATCCTGCAGAGCTGTTCTTATGAAGTAATGGGGATTTGGGGGGGAAATTTCCCATATGCTAAAATTCTTGATCTTATAAAAAGCTAAAGGTGACTATAATCAAAACACATTTTGTTTTGTTGTTGACTGTGAAATCTTATGGAGAGGAGAGCTGGTCTTGTGGTAGCAAGCATGACTTGTCCCCATAGCTAAGCAGGGTCTGCCCTGGTTGCATCTGAATGGGAGACTTGATGTGTGAGCACTGCAAGATATTCCCCTCAGAGGATGAAGCCGCTCTGGGAAGAGCAGAAGGTTTCAAGTTCCCTCCCTGGCTTCTCCAAGATAGGGCTGAGAGAGATTCCTGCCTGCAACCTTGGAGAAGCCACTGCCAGTCTGTGAAGACAATACTGAGCTAGATAGACCAATGGCCTGACTCAGAATATGGCAGTTTCCTATGTTCCTACATATCCTGGATTTCAGGAAAGCTGATTTTAATAATCTCCAAGAAGTGCTAGAATGAATTGTATGGTCAGACAAACTGACCGGGAATGGGGTCCATGATGGGTTTAAAAAGTCACCCTGAAGGATCTGGTTTGCAGCTTGTGGGTGGTCTTTTATCCAGCACTGTCACTAGAGACTCAAGTGCCTTTTATCAACTTCAGCTGATACGCCAACGGTGACCTTACCTGGACAGAGATAGCTTGGCCACAGTTACTCATGCTCTGTTAACCTCTCGTTTAGATTACTGAAATGTGTTGTACATGGGACTGCCTTTGAAACTGCAGCTGGTACAAAATAGGGCTGCAAGATTACTAACTGGGACTAGACGTTTTGAACATATTACGCTGTGCTTCGTCAGCTGCAGTGGCTCCCAGTCAGTTTCTGGGCCCTATTCAAAGAGCTGGTTTTAACCTTTAAAGCCCTAAATGCCTTGTCCCCAAGTTTACCTGAGAGAGCGCCTTGCCCCATATGTCCCAACCTGGTCCTTAAGATCTTCTTTGGAGGCCGTCCTCCGGGCGCCCCAACAAATGAGGTGGGGCAGGCGGCTACTATGGAGAGGACCTTTTCGGTGGTTGCACCCCATTTATGGAATAGGCTCCCCAGTGAGGTTTGCCTGGTTTCATCACTTTATTTTACATGCCAGGTAGAGACTTTTGTGTTCACTTGGGCCTTTTAAATTTAAATTTTTGACATTTCTTGATGTGATTGAAACTGGTTTTTTAAAAATGTTTTTTTAAAAAATTTGTATTGTATTTTCTTTCCCTCCCTTTATTTGGTCTGTTATGATCTAATGTGTGTTGTAAGCTGCCCAGAGGACAATTTGTTATGGGGCAGCTAACAAATAATGTTTATTATTATTATTATTATTTGTGTGGCTGCACAAAAAGCTTAATAATGAGCTGGATTTTTTTTTTTTTAAGGACAAGCATAAGAAACTGAAAGGGCACCAGGGATGAATAAAGACAAGTAGCTCAGACTTGTAGGGAAAGGGTTAAAAAAAGAGAGCTAAAACTCAGAATGAGCTGAGGCTCGCATGGCATGCATTTGTCACAAGCAACAAAAATGGTTTTTTCAGAAATGTTAGCAAACTGTTAGCAAACTGGTCAAATGTGGGCTAGATGATAATACTGTTAGGTGGATTAATAATTGGTTGGAAAACCATACTCAAAAACCATCAATGACTTCTCATCAGACTTCTCATGTGTCAGCTGTGACACATACAAAAAAGGGCCAATAAGATTTTAAGCTTCATTAACAACACCATTTGGTCCAAGTAAGGAGAAGTGTTATTCCATTTTATTCTGCATTAGTCCGACCTCATCAGAAGTACTATGTCCAGTTCCAAGCACCATATTTTAAAAGGAAATAGAAATTTTGGAATACATTCAGTGATGGTAACAAAAATGGTCAGGGATTTGGAAAACGGGCCCTATGAGGAAAGGCTGGATTTGTTTCTCCTGGAAAAGAGAAAACCAAGGAAGGTTATGACAACACTCTTCAAATACCTGAAGCGCGAATGCCAAAGACTTGTGTTCTGCTGCCGAAGAAACCAGGAGCAGATCTAATGAGCTTAAGATACAGGAGGGCAGATGTTGGTGGAATATTGGACGGGGGGGTGGGGTGGGATTTCATAAGGAAAAGAGCAGTTCAACAATGAAGACAGTTACCTAGCTGTGGGGTGGGTTCTCTCTGGAGATCTTCAAGCAGAGGTTGGATGGCCATTTGTTGGGGATGGGTAGTTCTGGATTTCCTGCATCAAGCAGGGGATTAGACTAGAATGGTCTACAATGCCATATAATTTCCCCCAAAGGAAAAAAAGCTTACTTACCTGTCTAGCATTTTTGTGCTAGCCCGTTCTAACTTTTCTAAAATTTGAGGAAGTTGAGTGTCATCATCACATGACCCTCCCCAGCCAAGGACACGGGCAAGGTCATTTCCTGTACCAAGGGGTAACACTCCCAAATGACACTAAAAGTAAAAAAGAAGAATTTCTTATTCAGTGTTTTATATTTATAACGTTGGATATTGATTTACACCTTGCATCCTCATATCTAAAAAGAGATGCTATCATACCCAGTCTAAAGCAACAACTCCAGAAATAAATCCTAAAGCAGCAAAAGAGGATCAAGACAGAGAGAGTAACAATGGTAGTGAAAACACAAATAACCAAGGCCATTGAACTTATTGTTTAAACAGGCAATGTGAAGGGTTTGCTGAACTTTTATAAGTTGACTTATAAAGCAATATTTGATTACTACTAGTAACGGAAGGATTGTTTGCTTCCAAGTGCTTCATTTCCAGCAACTTAAAAAACCAAACTCACTCACTGACTCTTCTTTCCCCCCTCTCAATCAGAAGAAGCAATAAAAGAAACTAAACACCTACTTGTTTGTGTAGGTTGAGTTTATCTATTTCAGATAACACCCAACCAACGCTTCCATCTCCTCCACACACAAGGATTCGGAAATTGTCAAACTTCTGAAATAGTCGTAAGCTGAAAAGAGAGTTCAATTTCTGTATTCAAATCTACAGGTAATTATAATATAACAAACCTGTGTAAAAGGCCGAATGTGAATTATGCCACATTTTCTGGGAAATAACATACTGCTTTTAAAAAATGACTTCAGATAGCACATTCTCCTTGTTTTCATTTTCCAAAGTTCAGATACTTTAAATTTTTTTGAGATCAGTCCGTACCAATAACTTTTGACCTGCAAATACACCTGTATTACATGGTGGTTTTATCATTACAATCAATATATAAGGTTTGGCAAACACATCTCAATAGGATTCTTCCCGTGTATTGGGGCAACCCATTGACCCAGCTTGTGGCTTTCTAATGTGAATAAAACCAGAGGCAATCTTTCTACAAGATCATGAGCACAGCAGGGAAACAGTGCTGTTGCATTCTATATTGCCAGTTTATCAGTAACTCGTTTTCACTGCCTTGGGTTTTTTCATCTGTTACCCAGATTCTGGCCATGATACTAAGTGTCTAGTAATTTCTTTGGGTGATAAAGAAAAAGCAGATAGACAACAATGAGAACCAAAAGAGCTGTGATACCAAGATGAAACATAAAACAAGATATCAAGGAATAGATCTGTTTGGGAGACTAGGGAGAGCAATGACAGAAAGCTAAGAGATCAGAGTGGGGTGGGGGGGGAAGATAAAAACTGCCTCCCCTAAAAAAAGGGGGGGGGAGGGATTTCTGGTGCTTTTTTCTTCACAGAAAATAGCCTTAATGCAGTCTCCAAAGTGGAAGTAAAACAACAAGATATTTGAAACATTTCTAAATATTGATTGTAAGCAGTGTTTACTGTTTAACTGGTAGAAAACTTCTATATTTTCAGAGGCCACTATTTACTTAACAGCAGTCCAGGGCCAGAACAACCTGTCCAATGATCCGGCTCTATATTATTATTTCTTGTTTACACAGTCAGAGAGGTGTTATTGACTGGTTTGTTTTATCCAGACATCGAGTCCTGCCCAAGGACCTGGGCTGCCAGAATTTTATTGTCAATTGTTATAGATATCGTCGCAGAATATAGGCTGTTCCCAGTAAAGCTGCTTTTTGTAATTGGTTGTTGTTGTTGTTGTTATCATCTTTACATTTATATCCCGCTCTTCCTCCAAGGAGCCCAGAGTGGTGTACTACATACTTGGGTTTCTCCTCACAACAACCCTGTGAAGTAGGTTAGGCTGAGAGAGAAGTGACTGGCCCAGAGTCACCCAGCTAGTTCCATGGCTGAATGGGGATCTGAACCCGGGTCTCCCTGGTCCTAGTCCAGCACTCTAACCACTACACCACGCTCTATATAAAGTAGGGATCACCAGTAAAGGCTTTTACGGACTTGGATAGTATGAGGTCATAAATGGGAGCAGAAGGGCTGAAGAAAGACCTGTTTACCTGTAACTGGATGTGGAGTAGTCATCTGTGCAGTCACATCAACAGGATGTGCATCTGTACAGAATATTGAAAAATCCTAGATATTTAACTAGGAAACTGGTTCATTTCATGAAGGTTGGCAAAAGCCCTGCTTTGGTCCCCCGCAACAGTGGTGGCAATAGATGCTGCGTGTGTGTGTGTGTGTGTGTGTGTGTGTGTGTGTAAGTGTATGTGTGCAAGTGTGTGTGTGCATGCACACACTCACCTCTGTCACCTTCTCCTATAGAATATAGATCAGGCCCAAGGTCCATACAGTTCAGCATCCTTTTTCACACAGTGGCCCACCAGGTTTCTCTGAGAAGCCTACAGGCAAGAGGTGAGGGCATGCCCTCTCTCCTGCTGTTGATCCCCTGCAACTGGTATTTAGAGGCCTCTGAGGCTGGAGGTGGCCTATAGACACCAGACTAGTAGCCATTGATAGACTTGTCCTCCATGAATTTGTCTAAGTCTCTTTTAAAGCCATCCAAGCTAGTGGTCATCACCACATCCCACAGCAAAGAATTCCACAGATTAACTGCATGCTGTGTGAAAAAGTACTTCCTTTTGTTGGTCCTAATTTCCCTTGGTCCTAAATTTTCTGGCCTTCAGTTTAATGGAATGACCCCTAGTTCTAGTTTTGTGAGAGAGGGAGAAATATTTATCTCTCTCTTCTCCATGCCAGAGGAATAGCTAGGGAGGCCTGTGTTCGCCCCTCTCCCTGATGGCCCTTTGGAATGAGGAAAATAATGAGGAAAATAGGGAGGGGTGGATCTTGGGGGGGCCCTCAGGAGCTGGGGCCCCCGGGCTCTTTGAACCCATCCACTCAATTATAGCTACACCCCTGCTCCATGCATTATTTTATATACCTAGATCATGTCTCCATGTAGTAGCCTCTTTTCCATACTAAAAAGCCCCAGATGCTGTAGCCTTGCTTCATAAGGAAAGTGCTCCGGGCCCTTGATCATCTTGGTTGCCCTCTTCTGCACCTTTTCCAGGTTGTTCTAATGCCCTTTTCTCATTTTTGCTTCTGCTTCTTCCCCTTCTCAGAGGAGGCAGCGGGGAGCAAAAGACAAAATGACTGAATAAACTTATATCTATCAAAAGGAAACAGTAACAAAGAGAGGGAGAAGGAGGAGGTCAAGAGGAGAGGAACAGCTCTTTGCCAAGGGGTAGCTATGCCTCCACTTGGCAAAGAGCTACTCAGATGGCACAGGGCAGCAAGGGCATCTTGCTGCCCTGATGCAGCCCCAAAAACTCACTGCTTGAGGCAACTACCTCATCTTTGAAAACGAAGTGAGGTGTTCAGCTCTTTAGGCAGGAAGGCACCAGTCCCTGAAATTGCTCTGCACAGCCACAAACCCCATTTGTGTGTCTGCACAAAGCATGAAGAAAAACAAATATGCTATCTGAAAGGTTTTTCAAAACGGCAGCTTAACAATAATCATTTCCCTTTGCAGGCATGAACATGAGACAGCAATATAACAACATTAAGGTGAAATACACATAGACCATCTTCATTATTTATCCTTACAAGTGAAACCGAGAAGAGCTTGTTTTATTGCAGCTTGAGTAACAAGGCCACTGGGGGTCAGTAAAATTGTTCTGAGACTAAATCTGGCCCACGTTTGCCATCCCTGCTATAAAATAATACAGTATACTTCAAGGATAGAAATGAGCAGTAAGGGAGATGGGGTCATAGCTCAGTGTTTCATATTGTTTTAAGCCGTCTTGTGCATTTTTGAAAAGTCACTGTCTTAGACCATATTAATGATTATAAAAGGGGAGAACAGTCAATGTTAACACCTATGAACCTAAAATTTTCACAGACAACGCCTCTGGCAGCAAGTGATGATCCCTGCAATTTGCAACTAGAAATAGGGAGGATAATGCTACTGTCCAAAATGTGTAACAGAAAAGAAGTTTAAAAGACCTAATTTCCTATTATCTGGAAATTGCTCTGTACATTTTACAAGGAAAAATTCTACCAAGTGCTTAGTGATGTTCAGGAATCCCTATGTGTTAGAATTCACAACTCTGAAGTAGCCAGAAATAAAAAAGACACCCCATTTTGTGGAACAAAGTATCATTATGCAATGTACCCATTATGTAATGACCCAAATCTGACCCTTTCAAGAACGAAGGCTCATAAATAGCAATTGTTCATTACCCTAAATGAGGTCCTCCGTTCATTAAATCAAACACTTGAGCAGGATTTAGTGACTGCTTGAATCTTCGGAGAAATTTTACTCCCTGATTGTCTCCACTCTTCGAATTAACAAAAACCAAAAGAGGACTGGCACAAGATGGTGGGCATGTGGCTTTCCAGAATCCTGTGAATAAAGTAAAGAATAAAAATGACATAAACAAAGCTGAGGGAACCAGGTTCCTCCTGAAATCCCAGTAAAGTTTTCACTGGCTGCTTTAGCTAACAAAGAAAGCAACAACGCCCAGTCTAAAAAGCCAATTTGCACTGGCTGAAGAGAGCCTCCGGAGCGTTATGTCTGGAGAGCAGGTGGAGGGGCCGCTCTCCAGAGGGGCCGCTGCATCACCCTGCCCGAAAAGTCTGTGGGCAGGGTTGAGTTGCTTTTATTTTATTGTACCCTGCCTTGATTTTGTAACACATACAAAATGATAAATAGCTACTGTTACAACCCAGGATAACTTAACTTGGCTTGATCTTTTGAAGCAACTATTTAAATCATGTCTGTGAACTGCAGTGTATTTTTGTATGTTCTAGTATTTGTGTGTTTCCATCTAAAAGGCGTATTAAAGGCAGTATTTTTAAACAAAATCAAAATCAATGTATTTGTACCTCTGCTAGTTTTCTTAAGAACTAATCTAAATAAAAGCACATTAGGTTATGGAGTTTCCATTATTATTATTCCTATTTATATTTATTGATATAGCATCATCAGTATACATTAGACATGAAAATAGACTGTTCCTTGTTTGCATGGGTGGCTGTCTGCTGCCTTTTTATTGTAAGACAAAATTGTAAATCCGTCAAAGAGTTATAATGGCCCACTTCCATGCAAATGGCAGCTAGACAATATGAGATAATTGTAAATAGTCTGGCGGGTCAGCAGTGTACCTCCTTGCTGCCCCATTGTTTTGCTAAACGGAAGTGATCGGAAGTGACATGTGCATGTGCTCGCATCGCAGGCAGGCACATGCATGTCATGTGTGCTATGTGCGGCAGCCCACAACACACACACAGTACTTCCAGTCAATGAAACATCGGGGTGCCAAGGAGGTGACGCTGCCACCCCACCGGACTATTTATACACAGAGCACCAGAGGGGGAAGAACAGCCGGGGAGGTGGCTAAGTGCAACCCCCCCCCCCTTAAAGCTACCCCCGTCCCCGTGTTAGAACCGGTTCAAACGCAGGGATTCTGAACCTGTTCTAAGAATAGAACACCGAACAGGTTCATGCATATCCCTAACTACACCCTCCTCTATTAAAGTTAGACACAGTGGTTCTCATTCTTCCCTTCCTTATACTCACTCTTTCCAAATCCCCTTTTCACCTCTTACCTTCTGCAATGCCACCCTTCAGGATCAGGACAGCCCTCCCACTATCATGCCACCTCCTACTTCAAATCTTTCGTTAAATCCCATTTCTTCAGCATAGCCCTTCCGGGACACTTTTTTGTCGGCTCCTGTTAATGCTGTGTTATTCCAGCTCTACTACTACTTGTACAGCAGACTACTTGCCTTTTTTCCTCCAAATTTTTCGTCTGTCCAGTTTACACTTGTCATATCAATCCTTTATATCCCCGCTCCACCAGAACACCATTAACTGGGCTGACCACCTCTCAATAAGCTTTTCACTCAAATTCTAGTTTGTCTCATCTAGACAAGGCTGTCACAAACCAGAAAATTATTATTTATTCTCACAAAATTATTTTGTGAGAATGTATGATATGTTCATTGCAGTCTGATACTCTGGATACTTGCAAATTACAGCTGCTGCACCCACACTTGGACCTGAGAAGAGAGTCAACATCCTATTCCTTATTGTACAGTCTTTGATGGTCTGGTGCATGAGAGAATCCTGCTACCACTGCCTGTTGGAAAGAAGGTGGATCTATCTAGTTTGTACAAGCCCTATCTATTGAGCCACTTCATGTACTCAGCCCATAGTGAAGGATGATCTCCTACACTGTGTAAGAATAACTGCTGCTGCACCAGCACTTGGACCTGAGAAGAGAGTCAACAACCTATTTCTTATCATATGGTCTTTGATGGTCTGGTGCTCACTGCAAGGGCCATTTGTTCAAGATCATTCCTTTTTCTGTCCCCTTCCCTCTATGGACATGTGTCAGTAGAATGGGTCTGGGGCAGCACCCAGTTTTGTCAGTGCATTTAGTGGTGAATGTGTATTATCAGACTGTCACATCCATGTCATCCATGCCCTATGGAGGTTGTTTGGTCAGATATCTCAGCACAGAACTATTTAAGTCAATAAACATCTTCCTGTGGAGGCAGGAAGGTCTCCTGCTCCTACTGCCATTCAAACAATTAAGCCACTCCCACTCCTTCCCCACCATGTCCCGTCTTTGCCCTATCTGACTTGCACAAGGCCCTGTACTGTACAGTTCCTTCAGTGCATTGGCAAAAAGAAAGGAAAAGAAAAATGGCTGCATAACAACATGAAACACTGCATTACTTACACCCAATTATCTTTGCTTTCTGCCTTGCAGAACACATCACACTCTCGTATCATACACAAATGCACCTCTCAGGTTCTACATACCATCGGAGTCTATGCTGTTCAGTGCTGTAGGAGGGATAATGGACACTTTACACTGGCCAAGTGGACACTTGCGAGGATACAAATCTCTGCAAGCAGTGTGCACCTAGAAATAATTTAACAGTGGATGAGCCATAGTCTTTTTATATTTTGTCCCCAAAATATAACTGGATTTTTTTCAGTATTGTAATACAATAAAATACTTTTCAAGGGCATACAGTATATAAGAATAAAGTTGTATACTCATCCCAAGGGATGGAGCCACGACACACCTGAACAACCTCTAACCCATCAAGTCACATGCGGCCAACTAGCTATGTGTGGCAGCCCTTCAGGGACAATCTAGCTTTGCTGTCTGGTACTACAACAAAACACCCAGATAGTTTACCAGCAACTGATGATCTTTAAATGTTCATCTGTGCTGCTGCACATACACATAAACATTCCAACTAACTAGAGAGCTCTTGCAAAGAAAATTCTGAGAGTGTGTGTGTGTGTGTGTGTGTGTTGACAGCTGGGGTGAGCACTCAGGTCTTTTGCAACTCCTGCAGATAAAATATGCAGGAGAAACAAGAAAGAGCTGCCTCAAGGAGCGGGCAAGTTGTGTGAATGCACCAATGACGGCTCAAATAACCTCAGTTACAGGTAAGCAAACCTGTACTCCTTTGAGGTCACAATGCAAATCCACATATGGTTGATTAGAAAGCTGACCTATGTAGACGGTGCTGATATTGTCATGAGAATCAGCTGTTACGGAGAACTACCCTCTTGAAGACTGTATGTATGTATGTATGTATGTATGTATGTATGTATGTATGTATGTATTGGTTTATTCTTGAAGACTGCATCTTGGCAGCCTTTCACAAATCCAAAAGATCCTCCTAGAAAAGGTGGGAACTCTTCCAATAAAGTGACTCTTAGTGGAAGAGATTGCTTAGCTAGTTCATTCAGCTAGTCTATGAGAGTCTAGTCTATGAGAGTCTCTGTAGAGACAGTGTGCTTTCTTAAGATCTGTAGAGGAAGATGTTACTATGTTTCCTGAATACTGCCATCTGGTACAAATAGAAAGCTAGGGAACTGTGAACAACCAAGGTATAAAGGTCCCATTGTCTTTATGTTATGGTACAAGGACAAGGAGTACCACATCCCGATTAATGTGAAAACCAGAGATGATCAATTTAGGAGGAACACAATAGAGCTCTTCTCATGATCAGTGAGAAGAGCTCACAGGTGGGTTGCGGGGAAAGCGAGTTCAGCCTACCTTCCCCGCAGACGATCTCAGCTAAGTCCCTGTGCAGCAAGCTCGCCTGCCCAGATGAGCGGTGGCTCGCCTGCAGCTCACCCAGCAGCTGCAGGGGTCAGGGTGCTGGGATGCGCCGCCCCCAGGAGTCCCAATAATGCACCACACAAGTGCACAGTGCATTACTGGAATCCACCCCCCCTCCCGTCCGAGTGTTCCAGCAGCCGCAGCTGACACACAATTTTTTAAAAAACAGGTTAAGGGAGTGCTCGCTCCCCAGGTGGCTAGTTAGGCTGGTTTGCTGCTTTGTAGCTGGGCTGGGCTCCCTTAGTCCAGTTCTGCATGCTCGTGTGAATAGCCTCAAGGTCTGAGCAGAACAACACATTATCCTTCTGCATGTGTAGGAAAGAAGAATTGTGATGAAGTGCACAAGCTCACTTACAAGTGTAGCAAGCATTATTGCTACCAAGAAAGGCCACCTTAATGTGAGCCATTCAAAAGGGCTTCAACCTATGCTGCAACAGTACTAAACAGAAGCTCAGCACAGATGCAAGTACCTCTGCTAAGTGAGCAAAGAGGCACTTTTTAAGGTGGTGACTCTCTTGATAAAGAGTTGGCAGGGGAAGAGCAACTTTCCTTATTCAACCCAGCAAGGTATTCCTCAGTGGCTCTTGCTGGTGCCTCCCTTGTGTTTCCTTTAGAATAGGCTTGTACAACTGAAGGCCTGGGGGCCAGATTTGGCTCATGAGGAATTTTTTGCTGGCCTGCAGGAAGGAATGTCCTGAAGCAACAGCAAGAGCCAAGAAGAGTCCTTGGCCCTTCCTGCTGACAAGCAGCAGTGGCTCAACACAGTTGGCCATTGGAGACCAGATCCCCAGCACCACCAATTTGCCTTGCTAAACCTGACCCTGGGCCAGAATTCACTGACACCTTTCCTCATCCCTTTTTCCCTTCGCCTTCACCGGACTCCAACTCTCTGCCCCCCACTTTCATTAATATTTTAATAATTACTTTTAATGTAATAATTAAGGCCCTGAAAATTTATCTTGGCCCCCATATCATGGTTGGTTCCTGAGTTGTGCACCCCTGCTTTAGGCTGTGAACCCTTTGTGACAGGGAACCATTGTCTCATTCTTTTTGCTATGTAAATTGCTTTGTGAGTCTTTGGGGTGAAAAGTGGTGTTTATATATTATATTATTATTATTAATTTATTATTATTTCTTGTTTACACAGTCAGACAGGTGTTATTGACTTGTTTGTTTTATCCAGAAATCGGGTCCTTCCCAAGGACCTGGGATGGCTGAATTTTATTATCAATGTCGTTGTTGTTATTATTATAGATATCATCATAGAATATAGACTGTTCCCAGTAAAGTTGCTTTTTGATGGTTATTTCTGTGGTGATTTCTGTGGCCCCTATGGTGTTGAGGTGCTCTTCAAGGTCTTTTGGAATTGCACTGAGGGCACCAATTACTACTGGGATTATTTTGGTCTTCTTCTGCCACAGCCTTTCAATTTCAATTCGTAGATCTTTGTATTTTATTTTTTCTATTTCTTTTTCTTCTATTCTGCTATCCCCTGGTTTTGCTATGTCGATTATTTTAACTTGTTTTTCTTTCTTCTCGACTACAGTTATATCTGGTGTACTGTGTGGCAGATGTTTGTCTGTTTGTAGTCGGAAGTCCCATAATATTTTTGCATCTTCGTTTTCTACCACTTTTTCAATTTTATGGTCCCACCAATCTTTAGCTACAGGAAGCTTGTATTTTTTGCAGATGTTCCAGTATATCATCCCTGCTACTTTGTCATGCCTTTGTTTGTAATCAGTCTGTGCGATCTTTTTACAACAGCTGATTAAGTGGTCCACTGTTTCATCTGCTTCTTTACAAAGGCAGCACTTGCTGTTTGTTGTTGATTTTTCTACCTTTGCTCTTATTGCATTTGTTCTTAGTGCCTGTTCTTGTGCAGCCAATATGCAGCCCTCTGTTTCTTTCTTCAAGTTGCCATTCTTAATTGTTTATATATTATTATTATTATTATTATCATTATCATTATTGACCCACTTTGGTTGATGCCAGCCACATGAAGCTTTAGGGGTACAAGTATCAAAATTCATGCACCAAGGCCAAAGGCCCATCAAGGTTCTGCAAATATTTGCAAAGTCATGCCCCTTACTTGATGATACACTTAGTAGATACATTGTCCATTGTTATTTGGACCACCTTGCCAGGCATGAGTGGATGAAAGTGAGGACTATGCACACCACTGACATTGCAAGAAGGCCTCTACATCTTTTTATGCAGTCCAAGTCCCAATAATCCTGAGGGATCCACAGGCACCATCCCATTTCCACAAAGTTATGGCCAAAGTTCCAGAGTTCAGAATGGTACTGGTGCACCTCACAGGAGGCTCCGATGGTCCTGCACCACCTGCTCTGCTCACCATCTTTCAGAGTCTGTCTCAGAAGATACATCATTTGGTCATCAGAGCCTTTGCATAGTGCTGGAGCCTCAGGTGCAAGAAGGTCCCCACCACAAGCTCTAGAATATGCAGGAACCAGAGAGAATCAATATACCCTGGAGGGGACCCTGGGATAATTGCCATATCCCAAGCCAGGACCCTACTGAAGTGAGGCCCATCGCCTTGTGCTTCAGTGGATTAGTTGATAAGGACAAACTGTAATCAGTGAGGACTGAAGCCTGAGGGAGTACTATGTTTTTAAGCTGTTTGGGTGATGGCCTATTCATGTAATAAGGAATGGAAAAGAAAACACTACAGATAACAAATATCTGTTTCTTAAAAAGGAACCTAAATTGAGGTTTTGGCAATATGTATATATAAATTAAATTATAGGCAGTTTAATCAACTAAACATTTTAGTCCACTGACAATCTTAGTGTAAACCACGGCTCACCACAGACAGTGCTAACATTCCTTTGCTACTATGAGAAGAGGTTAAAAAAAAAAGTGTTGAGGAAAACAAACTCAAAGATGTGAACAATGTGAACCTACCATTGTTTTACACCAAAGGCACTTCCAGTCTTGCAGGCGCAGAACACTACCACAGGTCTTGTCACAGACTGCACATTTGGCACTGACAGGCAGATTTCCTTCTAACCACTGGTGAGGCATAGCTACCTGCAGTGGAGGTGTTATGGGCAAAAGAGGGGGGGGATAGGTAAGTCGTTTTCCTCTAAGTTCAATACGGCATTAGTTGCTTTTTACCTTCAACCCATTTTGAAAACTATTAGACTTGGATCCAAAGGGACATTGTACATGATCAAACCACCTCCTGTGTCCATGAGCAAAGGGGATTTTGCCAATTTCTCCTTCCAAGAGCAGCCTTTCACACCTTATAAAATGCTGCTCCAAAGTTTCCCCTGAACTTCAGGGTCAGGGTTTATTTCTTTTTTTAATGAATGGGGGTGGCAGGGTGGAAGGTGATGGAAGGGGAAGGCTGAAAAAGTCAGGCCGTTCTTTGGATTCTGGCCACTTACAATAAACCCCACATTATAGTGGTCATGGCTCAGTTCTTCGAAGTAATATTAGTATGTTAGCTAAGGGGTGAGGAGTTGGTCCCCACACATTATTGCTACAGAGAGAGAAGGCTTTCAGATTTTTCAGGGGCTGGAGGATCATTTCATATTGCCCTCCATCACAGCAGCTTGTTGTTTACCAAGGGAGCAAATGGGTTGAGCTTAGCTCATTATCAGAGCCATATCCAAACTCTACTCAGAGCTAGCCTGCTAATGAGGCCTGGTGAGGCAGTCGCTTTAGGCAATAGACTGGCCAAGGTGGTGAACTAGCTGTCCTGCTGCCTGCAGGGGCAGTCTTTTCAAGAGGCCAGGTGAGGCAGTCACCTCAAGTGGCAGGTTTTTGGAGTGCTACTAGGCCAATAATATGCTACCCACTACCTCACTTGCCTCCCTCTGCTGTCTACCTCTCACTGCCATCAGAGTAGCTGCTCAGGAAAGAGCTGCCCCAAGACAGTCCTTGGCTCTTAGAGACAATCCTCGGCTCTTAAGACTCCAACTCCTCACTCAGCTGCAGCCTCCTGCCTCCCTTACACTGGGCTAGTAATCAAACGGGGAAGGAAGCGGAACAATGAAAGTGCTCTATTGCCCTTTCATCATTTCCTCTGCTGTTGCTTTCCAGGTTTCATTGCTAACCTGGCATGAGGGAGGGAGGAGACTGTACACCGGGCCAGGCAGTAGTGAAAGCAGAAGCAAGTGTTCACACGTGTCTCCATGCACAGATCTAGTGAAATGGTGCCTACTGTTGCTACCACAAACAAAAGGAAGCATGCAAGGGGGAGGAAACAATGTTTGGTGCTAAGGCACACTCAGGCACATCAAGGTCTTGGGCTGCCACGGGCTGCCTGCCTGACCAACCTCTCTATTAGCAGTTGAATGGCAGCTGCAGCTATATCCCTGCCACCACTGCCCTTCCTCCCACTATGTCCTGCTCCCCCTGCATGGCAGGGGTGAGACATAGAGTAGAAGTTTGGGGTCCTCCACAAACCTCCTACTGTTCCATGTCCTGCCCCTGCCTTTTCAAAAAACAGGAAGGATGGGACAATGAAGCGGAACCAGGAGGAAGAGCTGCTCTGCCAGATAAGGATGAGTTTGGGTGAAGCTTGAAAGAGGGTACAAGGGTTGTGGTTTGTGAGAGGAGAAAGATCATGTGAGATGAGGAGGGGAAGATCGTGTAAGGATGCATTTCAGGCAGGGGGCAGAGGAGTGCTTGGCACACACAGTGCAATAAAGCCATAGGAATGGGAGTAGAAGGGGGTGGCAGTTTGGGCAGGGGGTTTGGGCAGGGGGTGGGCAAATCAGTGCATGGTGCACACTCTGCACAATACAGGGGTAGATGTGGCATCAGCAGCTCAGTATTCCCTCTCAGGTGCCAGGGAGCTTGGGCCAGACCTGATCTCATCCTTAGCACCCAAGCACCCATCTTTCCACTGGTCTTGCTGGCCACAGTATCTTCTGGCTGGTTCCCTTCTGCCTCTGCAGTACAAGGCCAGTGGAATAGCTGTTGTAAAAGCCCCCCACCCCACCCCAACTTGACATTTCCTGCAGAAAGGACTTGTTACAGTTACAGGTTACAGGACTTGTTTGCTTTAAGTACAATTACTCATCTCAGTCCAGAACAGAATGTGGTAAAGACTTCATAAATTTGCCCCCCTTTAATGTACATGAGATTCATAAGTAACTATAATTATAATGGCCCTACAAAATTATTATTAAATGCATGGTTTCTCTAAATAAACAGTGAAGCATGTGATGTGCTGTCCACATTTATGATAAATACTTACACCATCTTCATCCTCAATAATGTCTTTCCCAATTGAAGTCAATGTAGTCCATTTGCAGTTGTTTATTGCCCTGACTGCACATCTTTTATGAGCCTTAAATTTGCATACTAGAAGAAAACACATACACATTCCTTACTGAGATATTCCTTGACTGCAGTTTCTACAGATTCACATACTTTTTCCAAAACGTAATTAAATGCAGATCACTTCATTATGCAATATTCCATATTTACATATTATTACACAGTCATCAGCTTCATTCCACCTTGTTTTGTTCTTCCAACTTTAGACCTTCCCCAGTGTTACAGCAGAGAAGCATTCACCCTCTTAAGGCTCTAAACACATTTGGTCAACTCCTGTCAAAATATGAACCAGTCAAATGACCTTGAGAGTCAAAGTGTGATGCATTTACACATAAGAACACTTCGCTCATGAAATCCCTACCAGAATTCTGGTCTCTGCTTAGGGCAGTAATCTATGCCTGGAAAGTATGTGGCCAAGCTTTATGAGAGTCACTGAAGAAAGGGCCTGGCAAGGGCTAAGATATTGCCACTGTAGCGGCTGCAGGGCCATGTGCGGCACCATCTTGGGGACACAGCTAGCAGCCTCCACTGGTCCAAGCAAGTGCAGATCTGCTAATGGGGCTCAGATCACCGAGCTGAAGCCAACAGCCCACCTACCTCCTTCACCAATCCAGCCACATTACTGCACCCTGTGCTAGCCTGCAGACAAGACACCCCACCACCACCATCACTGCAGAATGGGTGCTGCAATCAACATCAACAAATATTTATATACTGCTTTCCAACAAGTTTCCAAAGCGGTTTACACAGAGAAATAATAAATAAACTTGCTGGGCTGGGCGCAGGGCACCTGCACCTCAGGCTAGCACCACGGCTGCCCCCCCCCCCGCCTTCCCGCCGGCCGGCTTGTCCACCCACCCACTTCTCTTCTCCACACACTTCTCTTCTCCACCAGTCAGTGCTTTCTGACTGGCAGGCCGGCCTGCCGCCTCCTCCTCCCAGCGGCCAGGTCGGCCCACCACCACTTCCTCCTCCACCTGTGGCTGTGCCAGCCACACCACTTCCTCCTGTGCCAGCCACACCACTTCCTCCTCCACCTGTGGCTGTGCCAGCCCGCCGCCGCCTTCTGCTTCCAGAGGATGATGGCCAGGATCCCTATTTTCTCCCCCGTCCATTTCGCTAGTCCGGCAGCTGCTTGCAAACTCTCTCTAGAGCTGCCATGCATGGGATTACCGACAGGTACATTTAAGAGAATTAAATATATAGAAGATAGATAAGATGGCTCCCTGTCCACAAAGGGCTCACACAATCTAAAAAGAAACATAAGATGGATACCAGCAACAGTCACTGGAGATACTGTGCTGGGAGTGGATAAGGCCAGTTACTCTCCCCCTGCTAAATAAAGAGAATCACCATGTTAAAAAGGTGCCTCTTTGCCCAGTTAGCCAGGGCAAAGTACAAGAGAGGCACCAGTTAATTTATAAGGTGAGAGGGGCAGGGGCTCACACCACCTTTTCCTTCATCTCAAGTATACTCTTTTACACACACTCAAAGGCTAAACCTATATTATTTCATCACTCACATCTTTCCACCCTGGCTAATCCCCAGGAGCCCTGGCTCAAGCAATGCCTGAAAAGCCTGCCAGTCAGGAGATATGGGGAGGCACATGAAAATGGAAACTGTGGGGTGGGAAGTTTTTCATTAGGAATTATTTATGAGCGTTTGGGGGGTGGGGAAGAAGGAAGCTACAAGCAGGGCAGGTTCGATAATGGTAAAGATACTGCAAAACCTTTTCTAAAGGCAAAGTGAGATGAGGAGCAGCAGTGGCAGCTGCTGCCACTACCACATGCCACTACCACCAGTTAAGGCAAGATAAGGGAAGTGGCAGAGGACCATAACTGCAAGGCTTTGGTGGGTGGGAATAGGGTGGAGGATGCCCATTACAGTTTCACTCAGGCTGTCAAGTAGCCTAGAGTGTGTGTGAAACTATTTAAGCATCAAGGAAAATGCAATGCAAGAATTATTTATTATAATTAAAGCATACTGCTGGCAAGCTTCACATAGTGCCATACACCAATCCAGACGCTCTGGGTTGGTGGTTTTCCAAGAACAGCTGCTCTCTCCAAATGCCTTTGTTGATTCCAAAAAAATGCAAAAGCATTAATCTGACAAACTATGAGTCCTGGGACTCATAGTTTAGCTTGTCAAGAAGCCGAACAGTTGTCTTGTGGGATTACACAAAACCTATTATTTTGTTTCCAAGAATATAAATATGCACAGCAGGGTTTAAAACCCTGCAAATAGATTTCAGATACTGACATGGAAACAGAACAGTGTTCAAAACAGGAGGTCAACTCTTACTCTGAATAGGAACCAAAAGTTGTTCACCAGCTCCATCTTGTCCTTACAGGAGTTAGCGCTGCATGCAGGGAGATATAGTTGTTCACCTTTTCTTTTCTTATTTCCAAAGTCAGACTAGATGCATGGTCAAGGGTAAGACAGGGAGACTACACAACCTCCCATAAATAAAAAGCTTACAAAATCATGGGGCACTGGGGGTGATACCCTTGTAGGTATATGATCAAGCTTCCACAGTTTTTGTCCTTGGCATGTGAGAGAGCCCCAGGTTATCTCCTAACCTTGGAGCGGAGAGCAGCTTCTCCCACCCCTTCCCCTGCTCTAAGCTTCAGAGGATGCCTGGGGCTTGTTCTGACATGGCAGTCCTAAAGTGCTCTAGAGCCTGGCTTCCCAGTGCCAAAACAAGCCCCAGCCTCCCCTCCTCAGGCTGGGGTGGGGTGGGGGAAGTGGGGTGGGGGAAGGCTCTAAACTTGGCTCTGGGCTCCCTGGGTGTTCCAACTACCCAGTAGGTGCAGAACCAGTGTTCCTTGTAAGAGGGATTTCCAGATGTTTTGTTGACTACAATTCCCCTAATCCCCAGCCAAAGGCCGTTGCAGCTGGGGATTAGGGGAGTTGTAGTCAACAACATCTGGAAGTCCCTCTTACAGGGAACACTGCACAGAATCCACCTGCCAGGCAATCATTTAGATGAGTTGCAGCTCAGACAGAACAGGCAGAGGGGGACTCTCTTGACTGCACTTCTGTGGAGCTGCACATTTGAGTACCAGCAAAGGATACACATATTCTATTCCATGTGCTGTGTGAACAACAACTCATCTAAATGACTACCTGGCAGGTTCAGAGCCAAAGAAGTACTAGCTGCCCTTTATAAATTGGAGAGTAAGTGGGCTTCTCCACTTGTCTATGTGCTCTTATGCACAAAGAAGCCTCAGGCACCCTTTTCTGAGCTGAAGAGGAAGGGAGAGAACTTATCTGGACATAAGTTCTACTGAATTTAATGGGACTTACTGCCAGATAAATGTGCTTAGCCATCCTATACACACATACTTGAGAGTCAACCCCACTGAACAGTGGGGTGAGTAAACATGCAAAGAATTGCCAGGCAAGTGCTTCCCTGCTGGCTCAGTACAGCTTCTGAACCTAAAATAATTTCAGTTTAAAGGAAGGTAAGAAATTGGCACAGACATGGGAGTGGGGTGGGAAGGGGAGACTATAAAGGGAACCCAAAGAATCAGAAAGAAAATAACAATTATTGCTGTTCTCTAAAACATGTGTACAAGAGCTTATATCAGAACTCACAAAATGCTATGTTAGATACATCCTACAGCTAGTTCTCACACTTCTCTGCTTGCACAGAAAGCTGTACAGTCTGTTGCCCAAGTAGAACATCTTTAGATTCTTTCAGTCCTTTTATTAACAGAAGATGCTTCCTGTATGCAGAAAAGCACTTTCAGATCTGCACCAATACATGTGCTATCTGATAGAAGAAACATATTTTTCCAGACACAAGAAGTTAAGATTTAAGTGACTGAAAAATATCTTCATAACATAAACATTGTGTTCAAAAATGAGGTCAGGATCCAATGCAACAAATTAAATATCAGTTCTGCATTTACTGCATGAAACCCAACCATGGCTATACTGTACTCCAAACCTCCTCTTCCTGCACCCCAGCCACACTGAACACAACAAATTACAAAGCCCATCTTTGCTTTACTTAATTCTTCAGAAAGCATGATCATTTCCCCCAAAGTTAAAAAGGCTTAAACGATATTCTTGAAAAGCTACTGCGACAAGTTATTTTAATAAACGGAAGTAAATCAAGTTACTAGCATCACCATTGAAACAAAGATCAGTGTATTAATTACTTTAATAGTAGATGCACATACAGTATGATGAAAGCAAAAAAGAATCTTGTGTTACCATTTTTCAAGAAAGCACTGGAAACTCAGTTATGAAACAAGATTCTAATTAAGCAAAATTCCATGAAACTTGAAATTTTCCAGCAGATCTTAAATACCTGTGGGTACTCCAGTAAAAGAAATCTTAACCAATATTACTTCTCTCATTCCATCTCACCAATACTGTATAATAATGGTACTCTAATACAACATATTTATAATATATGAAGTGTGTATCAAAGCATTCTTGTATTTTCTTAGGAACTAGTTTCCCAAGGCAAAATTGGGGAATATGGACCCAATACAGAAAGCAAGAGTAAGTTTTGAATTTTAGGAGGTTCTTTTTAAGAGCCCTAAACTAAAAAGTTAGAAGATATGATGTCTACTGATGCTTAAAAGTGAAAATATGGCTGGAAACACTCTTGTTTGACACATTAGTACTTAACTATGTGACAATATAAAGGAAAAATGCTTGCTTTACCTTCACAGGACAGGCCATGGGAAGTAACTCCAGAAAGGCTCTCCCTGCACACGTTACAGAAGGTGGGTCGAGCATGGGAGCAGGCATACCAGTTGTGCATCCCTGAGAAATGTTCCACATTAAACTGTGCAGTCTAATAAAGGAGAAGTTAAGACAAATTTGCAAGTACAAGATATCACTACAACAGCTAAAACCACTTCTTGTTCAAAAAGCGCAGCTTGCAAAGCAATATTCCAGCTTTTTGAAACAAAACATAATATGAACTATACATTATAAGTTTAACAAATCTATTCTTTAGTTTCATGGTTTTTCCACACACCAGACACACGTTTTCCTTCCATTTATTGTATACTGAAAAAAATCAGCAATATTTACAGAATGGATCCAATGTACCAATAGCAACATTAATCCTACCTCATAATGCTCTCTGGACTGCACAGACTTCAGTGAACTGATCCAATCCTCCATCTCTTTTCTGTTCTCTGCACACAATATTAGCCTCCTGAATGGAGTGATTATCTGAAACAGATCGCTTGATATAGTGATTCTGAATTGCTATAGGAAAGAAAGGCTAACACAGAACAAGAAAGCTACTTTTCCCTACTCAATGTGTAAATGAGATCACAAAACATTTTAAAGCCTTGATCCACAAAATAAATTTCAAAGGAAATTTATGTAGTTATGATAGTATAATCAAAGGTAGTCATAATTACAAAAATTCTTCATAAAAACATTACAGTGATAGAAGCAGAGAAAACTATTCTTGCCGATAACTTCAAGTCTAGCATTGCAAAGATATTTCTTCTACATCGTACCCCAACATTCACCATAGCACTTTGCATTTACATCATTTTGTAATCAAATAAAATAGTGTATACGTTATTATAGTAGGGTACATAGGGAGAAAACAGAGAGTCAAAACAGCAACCCATCCTGACAAATAAAAACCAAACAGCAATTCATCACCTTTTAAAATGGTTTATATTGTTACTCATAATTTAATATTCTAGAAATTATTCTTTTCTTGAAAGCTCAACATTGCTAAGCACAAAGTTCAGGATAAAAAGCCATTTTTTAATTTCCGAGCAGTACCAGATAATATTGGAAAACAGCAAGCATTCAAAATATTCACTTGTTCCTTGTTAGGATATATTCTGATTTATTAAATGCCAATACCACTCAAGCTAAACTGCAACCTATTTAAATCTAGATGACCGTTTCAAAATGTACAATCCATAAAATTAAAAGATAAGTAAAAAAGATATTTATCTTACTATGTCAGTTTCAGTAATATGTATATCATTTCGTGCAAGAAGCATTAACTTGTGTTGTTTACCCGATATTCTCTGCAGTGCGTTTGGTCTATGCAGCTCATCAATTAATATCTCTCTCAAGCTCACTAACTGAAGCACAGCATAGTGCATGAGTCACACAGAAGCAACATAAATTTGTAGGCATTTTTATACATACAAGCTGCCTATGAAAAGCAACTTCTCTCAGCCTTGTTGTTCCTGCCCTTTTAACACATATTAACATATTCAGAGGTACTCAGGATGCCTCTGAGTGCCAGTTTTAGGGGAGTAACAGCAGGAGGGAGGCCATGCCCTCAACTCCTGCCTGTGGCTTCCAGCGGCATCTGGTGGGCCACTGTGTGAATTAGGATGCTGGACTAGATGGGCCTTGGGCCTGATCCAGCAGGGCTCTTCTTATGTTCCCACTCTACTTCCTGAGCATGAGTGAATGAATAGAGGGACCCATATCTCATTATACAGGAACCACATGGAAGCTTTTTTATTACCAGTATTGTTTCAAAGAGAAACTTAGTAGTAAATCCAATAACACAAGGATTCTCAAACATTTCAGTACCATGACTCCCTGAAATAATACATAAAGTGAAGTGATCTCCCCATTAAAGCTAATGATTTGATTAAGTCAAGATAAAGCACATCTATCTATCTATTTTATTACATTTATAAACCGCCCCATCCAAAGGCTCGACCTTTTCAATGAGAAGGATGAGCTTGTTTGCTCCTGCTTAGTTTTTCAAACCTGGACTTTATACAATCTAATTTGCATAAGACTGGCAATCTAATTAAAATGGCAGCTGCTAAAAACTCCAGTTCACCCAAGTAGGGTGCTACAAAGAGATTCAGTATTTTCATTGCTTTCTCATTTAGTTAATCATATTCCACGTATACCCTAATCCAAAATGCAAGATGACTATCAATCAATAGCTTTATTGTGGTCAGCAGAGTATGATACATAAGTTAATATGGATTAAAATCAAGATAACTAATAAAGAGTAAAAGAGGGAGCCGTTCTTATTTGATCTGATGACGAATTCTACAAACACAAAACTGAGCAACCTTATT
Organism: Hemicordylus capensis; assembly: GCF_027244095.1. Lineage (NCBI taxonomy): Eukaryota > Metazoa > Chordata > Lepidosauria > Squamata > Cordylidae > Hemicordylus > Hemicordylus capensis. The sequence continues at coordinate 186,109,352 of NC_069659.1, read as the reverse complement.
ATATCTTATTTCAATATTCTGATCGGACAAAAGCCAGAAATATAAAACTCATAAGACCGACCAGGGGACTTTTTCAATTAATGGGGTTATTAGTACTCTCCAAGAATCTTGATACATTTGATAATATAGCAGTATATGATCAATGGATTTAACAACTTCAGTACCACAAGGGCACTTGCACTCTTCATAGGGAATTCTGGCATCTCTTCCCTCCAAGCCTGAGCTTGCAAGCACAAATACTCTTCTATGAGATGGAATTTTAAGAAACGCAAAATAATTTGCCAGCTTCAGGGAAAGATATAGTTAGGAACTTACATATAACTTATAGAAACTTCTTACTCAAGTACATAATTTCTAGCAATGTCATCTAAATATAATAATTCTTCTTTTTCTTTGAATGCTGGTAAAATTCACCATATTCTGTATGGTGCTGGTATTTATTTATCTTTGTCTTTTTTCTGCTCATATTAATTGCCAAATGGTGTTGTTTCTTTCTATATAATATTTCCAAGATTTGTTCAGTTATGCCTGTGGATGCAGCCAAAACTCTGGTTCAGGTTTCATTGCACTGACTGATATCCAGATTAATGCTGCTCTAATGCAACTAACAAAGTTGCATATATATACGAAGGACAGGGAGCTGTGTGGGGTTGTGGGGATCCTTAAAGAAGTGCTTGTGCAACCAGGACAGCAGAACAGGATGTAGGCATCTACTTACAGTATGTGTCTTGTTGTACAAGCACAACGCTACTCCAAAATGCAGGTGCCCAATTTAGGAGAACTAGCTTTTGAAACACTCTTGCACTAGCACATTTGCACTAGTGCAGCATTAATCTGGATGTCAGTCTGCAATTCTCCCCCCAGCACACACACTCACTTTCTCACCTGCTCTTTCTCACCTGAAGCTTTTGATTTATCTTGCTATGTGGCTTTTGTTTTGTTTTGCTTTGCTTCCCATTACAGCCTTTTCCCTTTTACCATTCTTTGAATTGGTTAAGCTATTCACATGAGCAGCCAGGCCAAGGCAGCTCAGATACCAGTGCTGCCCTCCTGCCCAACCTGACCTTTTTAAGGGCCTGAATGTGCCCTTAACTCTGCTGCCGGGGTCGTGTATATGCGAGAACCCAGAGTATCCAACTCATAAGGGATTCTTCAAATGCAGCAGTGGCTCACATGGTGCATTTAGGGATTCATGGGGGTGGGGATTTGTTTCCCCGGCCTCTAGAGATCCAGATCGCCAAGAGCAGCACAGATCATGTGGGCGCATGAGAAGCGCATCACACAATGCAGAAGATAATCTGGGGGGAAGGTACGTTTGGTTTTGCCTTCCCCCCGCCACACCCTCCCTGCTAGGCAGCAGTGGTCGTGTGTATGACGTTGCTGCCTGTTCAATTTCCTTTTCTTCTAATGCTCTTCCAATTATGCCGCTCTTCTGCTTTTTCATTAAGCCGCAAATCTCTACCTCATTTGCTCATTTACATTCACTGCCTCTCACAGTTGGAATTCTCTACCTTCTCATTTATGACATGCTGTTATCCTATTCTCTTCCAGAAATTTTCTCAAACTTCTCCTTGGTCTTCCCCTTCTGACCACAACCTTTATAAGTGGCAATCAGCAAGACTTGTTATTTATATTACTGCACATTTTGGTTTTCTTAAAGATTAATTATTATGGTGCCCGTCCTTGCAGCCTAGGAGCTGTTGGAACTATTGCTCATGTTCTCCTCTACTGTATATTTTATAATGACTTGAGTATTAAGTTAATTTAACACTTGTTAAAGCATTTTCAAGGTTGTTCAGAGAAATGTTATGTTTTGTTTCTTTTAATGGATAAACAAACAGATTTTACATATAAGGTAGCTAAATGTTATGTCTTAGCTTGTAGATCCTGCCAAGAAATCATATAGTTTTTATATGATTATATCATATAATCATAGGGATGTACCTGGGAGCAACTGAGATGATGTACATCATCTTAGTGATGTACCTGGGAGCAGCTGTTAAATTTGCACGGATGGTAAATACTTGTATGTTTTTAGTTGTGTGTTTTTTCTGCTGGTCTTTGGTGACAAAGGCTGATTAATTGATTATGGCACTTCTGATGTTGTTGTTATTTTTTCAGTTAATTATTCCTTTTTCTTCCAATTCCCCATCTCACTTGTACGTTGTTTTGTTAAGATTATAAGCAATGGTAGGGACTTGGCTTGCTTTTAAATGTGTACTGCACCTAGCACTATATTAGGAACAAGAAGCTAAAGCAGGATTGGTGGGAGCTGGAGATGCTAACCATAAATTGTAAACAGAGGGCTTGTGTGTCTGTTTTTCTTAGTTACAATATAGGACCCTAACATATATATCACAGCTAAGCATGTAAATTGAGGTCTGAATATTATATCTGTACCCTTCTTCAAGTAACTAGATTTAGATGCTTTCTGCAAATTTTCTGGTTCCAATTTATTTAAAATACATAATTAAAATAATGCATATTGGTTGACACCCTTGCTAACTGTGCACAAGAGCTAGATACAAAGTGACTTAATTTTCCCAATCTCTGCTTCCCCCCAAAGTGCTCTTTAACACCCACAAATATGTCCCTGAAGGTCGCGCAGCCCTCAAGTCATATATTTTGCATGTTAAAGAGTGCTTCCAGGGAAAAATCACCCCTACCCACATTTTGGGGCTCTGGATTACTAAACCTGGTGGGAGTGTTTTGCATGCAGTGCCTCAGCACAATTAGTGAGGATGTCAGCCTTTATTTTAAAGATATTAGAATAGTTTTTAATTAGGAATTTTAGCAGAATAAAAGTAGAATTATTTCTGTAAAATAATTTTTTAAAACCCACTTTTCTACTGGAAGCAGGTATAGATCCAACACTTTTCAGAGAATGAACCAGTTCTCCTAAAGAAACACAGAGAGTTGTTCAGACAGCTACAAGCTACTCTACCAACTCGGCATTTAGAGGTTATGTACTAGGACATGAGATGGAGAGAAGACCCATTCCTCCACCACCACCACCAACCCCAGTTCATGCAGTGTGCTCTATCATTTGCAGTTTGCAATTTGGATGAGAGTGGATGTGCTTATTTCCTATCTAGCGTGCTCCAAGTTTTTTTTTAATTAGACCTTGAAAAACCCAAACATAGACAGATGTGCTTGATACAGAGGAGGAGGAGGAGGAAGAGGAGGAGGAGGAGGAGGAGGAAGAGGAGGAGGAGGAGGTGGTGGTAGTGGTGGTGGTAGTGGTGGTGGTGGTGGTGAAGTGACTGTTTCTGTGGGATCAGTCTATGCTAGTAAGTGTTTGGTGACTCTTAAGTGTATATCTTCTTATACAAGATGGTTCAATAAATACACCCTTTTAAAAATGCAGAGGAAAGTTCTACTAGAAGAATGTTAAAAATTAAACAAAATGAATAATAAGGCATTTCTGAAAGCCTTAGTTATAAGTCAGTTATGTTGGTAACATACCGTGAAGCTGTTGTTGACATTTTTTGTGCTTGATTCAGCAACACTGGCATCTGACAGGTCAACTTCATCAAATATTAGGGACTGTGAAAAGAAAACAAGATTCATTGCATTTCTGAGTAGATGGTGCTGCCACTTAGGTTATTCCCCCCACCCCACTCCACCCACTTTTGAAAAAAAAGGAAAACAAAAACAGAAAGTTAAAACTCCTAATCTTATAGACATAACCATTTGATTAATCTGAAACGGCAAAAGCACAACATAAGCAGAGGTACACCTAGGTAATTTTGGAGCCTGGACCTAAAGGCCTTTGGAGGCCCCCCACCAACCCACACACACACACAAAGTATTTTAAACACATTTTTAATGCGACCACACCACACAGGACAGACAAAAAAGGAATTGGGGGCCTCCAGGGGGTGTGGAGGCCCTGGACTTTGGCCCGGACTTCCAGGGATAAGACTAGGAAGAAAAAAAGTATAAGCTACAATATCATGCTCAATGATAAATATCCCTAAATCTGGTGTGTGTTCCTTTTGTTCCAGAGCATCATAATTTTCTTGGATTATTCAAAAACTGTTCTTATACATCAATATAATGCCATGCTAAACAGAATAGTTTATCCATAATTTGATTTATTCCCATACAACTACTATTGTCTCTGTAGGGTATGACTTATCTCTCAGCCTGACCTACCTCACAGGGTTGTTGTGAGGCTAAACATAACTACAGGTTGCTTACCTGTAACTTGAGTTCTTCTAGTGGTCATCTGTCCTTTTACACCAATGGCTATGCGCCTGTGCAGAGACCTCATCAGAACCTAACAAGCTCAATTCTCCTGCTTTGGGCGGGAATCCCGCTCTTTGTTGTCTGTGATTCAGTAGACATCATGGAATCTGCAGCTCGGTAAACGAATAGGAATCTCCTCTATCCTCTTGTTGTTTTCTTCCTGCTTGCTTGCTTTTTCTTTCTTTCTTTCTCTCTCTCTCTCTTTTTTATTTTTCATGTAGTAGCCTTTTTTTCATGGCGTTCTGTTTTTCTATGGGTATTTCCCTTTCTTTGGAGCTCTGATCCCGGCTGGGACAGAGCGTGGTGGCCAGCTGGCCTTCAGCATTTATGCTGGGCATGACAAACTTCAACGGCTCTTGGTACCTGAAAGGTCCCTCGTACAGGAGACCTAGAACTGTTCGGGACTGGCGTGAGCCCCCCTCACACTCAGAGGGGAGGCCTCATTCTTGATCCCTGCAATGCTCCCCTCAAGATTGACCTGAGCAATGTGATTCGCCTTCTACAGCTCCGGTACCCCAACAGGCGTCACTGCCTACCCAGGTGCTGCCAACGGAGCCTCTCGCCTCAGTACCAGACATTATGGGAAACAAGCTGGATTCCCCTACGTTTTCGACAGCTTTGGCCCAGGATCCTTTGGTGCTTCCAGAATCAGACTGTGAGACTGATCCTAGTTCTCCAGGATCTGAGGTTGTTTCCCCGGGGTCGTCTCCGCTGGACATACAGTCGGATTCGAAGCCCGTTTCTCCATCGGAGGATTATAAGCAATACTCCGTGTATGTGGCCCACATGGCTTCGGCCCTAGGTGTGAGCCTCGGTATGCAGCAGAAAAGGGAATTGGATCCCTTGTTCAGCCTTATTGATGCAGAGGCCAAGGCACTTGCCGCTTTACCCCTTAACTTGGCATTGTCCATTGGTTCATTGGAAACAGCCAGCGACTCTTTCTCAACCCAATAGGCGCTTGGAGAAAGTTGATGGGGTGCACTGCAGGATGATACAGCTTTCTTAAAGAATCATCCCACCCCTAATTCTATTGTCATTGAAGCATTTCTACAGAAGGCCAGGGGTCACAGTGGGAGGAGGCTTTACTCAGCCTCTGCTCTCCACTTAAGAGTGGCCAACTATCAGGCCTACAATGCCCACTATAAGCACTTTCTGTGGGAGAAAATGGCCCCCTTTTTGGATCTCCTGCCACAGGACAAGCATGATCCAGCTAAGGCGTTCCTCTGCGAGGCAGTACAGGTGGCGAAACAGGAGTTCTACTCAGCTAGACATTTGGTGGTGTGTGCGGCCAAAGTAATGGCTACGTCTGTGGCTCCCAGGCAGCGCACCTGGCTGCATCTGTCTGGACTGACCTATGAGGCAAGGGTTGAGGACTTTTCCCTTTGAGGGTTCTAGCTTCTTTGCAGAACAGACGGACAACACACTCCAAAAGGTCCAGAAGCTGAGGAGCAGAGCGAGGTCCATGCCTTACTCTTCATCGACCCCCAAACCACAGAGGTCTTCCAGGTGGTCCCCTTAGAAGAGGCAGAAGGCCTCTTCTCAGCAGCAAACTTTGTCTGAGCATTCCTTTCGTGGCAACAAGTTCCAGTCCCGATACAAGTCAGGCCTCCAGCCTAGTAAGCCGGCCTTTTAGAAACAGCGCCTGAACACCTTTCAAAAGAAACAATGACTTGGGGCACTTTTGGACTCGCCTGGCCCCATTTTTGGCAAGCTGGGACAAGGTGAACATGGACCAGTGGGTCCTCATGGTCATACGTTTGGGCTACGTGCTCAAGTTCTGTGGGCCGCCACCCGTGTCTGGGGTCTTGACTACTCCGTATTGGACCAGGAGGTCTCTGCTCTCCTTTCAAAAGATGTAATAGAGCAAGTTGCCAATCCGGGGAGTCCTGGTTTCTATTCCCGATACATTGTCGTGCTGAAACCGGATGGAGGTTGGCATCCTATATTAGACCTCATGGCCCCGAAAAGGCACCTGGTGTACAGGCGTTTCTGGATGCTGTCGATATCGACAATACTGGCCCTCCTAGAAAAGGACATGTGGATGGTCTTCCTAGACTTGAGGGACGTGTATTACTACGTCTTGATTTGCCCTCAGCATCAACGCTTCCTGCGCTTCCAGATGGGGGGATCCCCTACCAATTCAAAGACTTGCCATTTGGTCTCACAATGGCACCAAGGGTTTTTACAAAATGCCTGGCCCCTGTGGTGGCTTTCTTGCAGGAATGAGGGTTGCAGGTCCTGCCATACTTGGACAATTGGCTCATCCTGGCGAGCACCAGACGGGTGGTCCTGGACACCCTCAAGACTATCTAGATACCCTGCAGGCTCTGGGTTTCCAGATCAACTTCGAGAAATCTCAGCTGGAACCAGCCCGCGGGATGCAATTTATAGGGCTGATCTTTGATAAGGCCTTGGAGAAGATCTTCCTCCTGGACGCCCACATATGTACTCTAGCGAGGCTGGCTACCATATTTCTAGCCAGAGGCCTGCAGACGATGCACTCACAGTGCAGTGCCTTTTGGGACATATGGCTGCCACCACATACGTGCTCCCTCATGCACGACTTTGGATGTGCGTAATTCAGAGGTGGTTCTTGGATGTATTCAATCCTCTTCAGGATTTGGCCTGTTTGGATCGCACGCCCCCTCAGTGGGTGTGCCCCCTCGGTGAGTGCAGCATGGTGGGCTGAGACTCGCCATCTAGATTTCGGCGCCCCTTTCCAGGCTCCCTGGCCACAATGGGTGCTTATGACGACATGTCAGAGCTCAGTTGGGGGGCTCACATGGATGAGTTTTGCCTGAGCAGCCATTGTTCACCCAAGGAGAGGGGCCGACACATCAACTACTTGGAGTTGTTGGCCATATTCCATACACTCAAAGGGTTCTTGCCCGTGATTGTGGGTTGCTCGGTGACGGTCCAGGTAGACAATATGATGGCGAAAGCCTACGTCAGTCGGCAAGGCAGCACATCTTCAAGGAGCCTCCTGTTCCTGTTGCTGGACCTTTGGCATTGGTGTGTGGCACTTGCAGTGTCGCCTCATGTGGTCTACATCCAGGGTTCCCTGAATATCCAGGCGGACACGTTGAGCCTGATGTTGACAGTCTCCCACCTTGGACCACGGTGTTCTCAGGGACATAAACCCATTGGTGTAAAAGACAGAGATCACGTCGAAGAACCATGTACACTGCTCTGGGTTACTTGGAAAAAGAACAGGATATAAATGTAAATAAACATAAACGATGTGAAGTATTCATAGTAGCAGAAATCTTCTTAATGCCTAGAGACAATGCTCTGCTTGATCTGAGTCAGCTGCTTTGACTATATTCAAGCACTACCTTAAGGGCATCCATACTGAGCTTTAGACAACTCAGGAAATTACTGGAGTTTTTTACCCCCCATTATCTTACAGACAGAAAATAAAACAATTGATTGTTTGAATGAGAGCCCAGTACACCAATGGTGGAATACTGCTGAATCCTTGTTGAACGAATGAATCCGGACCTCCCCCTTTGTCTATAGCTAGGTCATTTAAGTGTACCTTAAGGCAATGTCCATTTTTAGACCACAGCAGCTTTAACCAAGGTCAGTTTGCTCCAAACTGTCTCTTTTCATAAGGTGTCCAACATTTTATTCCCAAAATGAGAAACCAAACCTGCTATTAACTTGCTTCTTCCAAGAAGAGTACAAAGAAACCTACAAAGGCAGCAAAAGTAATTTGTAAAGAAATAGCTCCTACTTACGAAATCAATCACTTTAATACTACTTTAAAACTGCGTTCACAATAGGCTAAAAAGAACTCCAAAACCAAATTAGAGTTACAGAGACAGAATATTAATTGCTGACAAAATACAGCTTTACCTTTGAATTTTTGGCGTAGTAAAGAGTACGTCCCCGAAGTTTAAAATATCGTTTTTTCCACCTCTGAAAAGAACTGGTTTGCTTCAGAAGTATTCCTTCCTTTATACTGGTCTGTAACAAAAAAGAAGACTATATTGGAAGACAAAATTCCACACAATATGTTCAAATTGCTACATATATTGTATGATCATTTTTAAAAATATGAAATGAAGAGCCAGTTTCTGTTCTCTGAAGATAAATCATGTTAGACTCAAATACTTTGTGCATTTAATTATGGCTACTATAAAAATCTAGTATCCAAATAATAATGTGTTCTTAATAACGTTGCATCAAAGTTAATATCAAAATAATAACTCTGCATATATAAAGGAAGTCCAGACCCCCAAGAAGTCAGGCCATATAAATGTGAAAAGCTATGAATAAGAAAAGCTCATTCACCAGATTTTGACTAGAGCCCACATCTTCATTCCACTAACATGCTGCTTCAGGTGCCAAAGGAGAAGGAAGGCACTCACATACAGAAGATGAAAAGCTCATTCTGTTCCCAGCAGACAACAACTGAAACATTGAGGAATGGAAGTGGGAGCACCACAATAAATATATCCTATTTGTGAATCCAATCTATTCACTCAAGCATATAAATTAGGGGCTGGATGACCGGGTGGATCAGCAGAGGGTCTCCACTTTTCAAGACCCCATGGCTTTGTCCAAAAAAAGAAGTATGTGCATGTGTGGAGTCAAACCTAGCCCTGCTCTAAATCAAATAGCCCTTTGCTGGCATATGAACACTAGCTACTGGCAGCTAGGGAAGGGTTTGATCAGATCTATCACTGGAAAACTGAAAACCATTTGATAGTAGTTTGTGGGTTTTGTGGCAAAATCTGTGGATTGGGCAACTATGCCCGAACCAAGCCTCATACGGAACAGCCTCCACGCAATTGCTGGTTCACACAATTTTGTTCGTCACATTTCATATACTAAACGCTTTTAAACTTCATGTTTTAAAGACTGTTATACCCAATCTATAGCAAAATCGTAAAGGCACCAAATCACCAGCTGTATGTATGAAAACAGGGCTGAGCCACTAATGAAGTGTAGTGCATTCATCCCTTGCCAACCATGGCTTTCCCAACCGCGGTTTCAAGTATAAGCGAATAGGAAATTGTGAGAGGTCCTGCCAACTGCAACCTGAGCATCCACAGTTGGGGAGGTCTTTTAGTGATTTGGGGGGGGGGGTTCCCCAGCAGTTTTGAGGGTGGTTAGAGATTCAATCTGCTCATTCCCCTTGCTTACCCTTGCTGATCTTGCTTCTCTTGCCAATTTAAAATGCCTTTGAGTGATTTTGGGAGGTTCAAAAAATTCCCCGAGATTTGATCTGCTAATTCTTCTTGGTGACTCTTGGCGATACTACAGGATTTTTTAAATTTTTTTTAGCATTTTCAAAAAATTTCTTCCTTTATTTTTAGGTCTTTTTGAGGTCGTGGTTCCCCTAACCCTCTGTTTCCCATAGACTGTAATGCCTCGCCAACCACAAATTTGCCAACGATGAGGTTTTGCCAGAACAGAACCCTAGAGGTTGGCAAGGGATGACTGCAGAGCAGTTGTCTCAGACAGTGGGCTGATTGTGGCCGTGGATTAGCTGGAGATGCCTCCTGTGTGCCAAACTGGTCTCCACCCCACAGTATCCTCCCCTTACCCAGTTGTGTGCCCCTGGCATGGCAGCTTTTGCCTCCTGCCACTCCTCCTTCTACACGGGTTTTAAAAAGGCAGGGAGGGACAACTGATGCGGAATAGAAAACACGTGGAAGAGAGAAGAGGGTCGAGCCACCTCTGTTCTTCCCATACATTTCTTCTTCCACTCAATTCATTTCCCTCTGCCATTTTAAAAATTGGGGAGTAGGACGATCAGCAGCAGCAGCAGCCATGCTAGAATGACACTGGGAAAGCTAAGGAAAGGGAAAGGAAAGAAGAGAGGGGAAGTATTCAGCATGGCAGGTGGGGCAATGCTGAGCTCCAGCACCTCCTCAGGCACCAGGGGATGGTGCCTGGGCCCACCCTATGTGAAAAGTAGCCATCATATACTTTTCTGTAAAAGCTATCCCTTTTGAACAATAGTGTGCAATCAGCCCTGTTTGGTAGAAAAGGTGAATTCCAGCTAATTACCACAAGGTGGTAGTGCTGTTATATTACTGACAAATGCTCAAATGGATCCAAAGCAAGTTACTGAGGTCTCTACCTTCAAGAGCCTCTTTTTGTGCTGAAAATTAGTCACAAAACTTTGATCAAGGAAATGTTAAAGAGCACTGGTGTGATTCTCAGGTACAGGAACAGCTCTTACTGTTGCACTGAAACACAGTGGGGCTGTCAATTCCAGAACATCTCAGTAAGATGTTTCAAAATCAAGCACCCTGCAAAGAATTCACACTGCATTTAGGAAAAATTATCCACTGAACTGAACTCATTGATTTATGGTCAACGACCAAATAAACACTACAGCAAAGAGCAATACAGTATAATACAATAACATAAGTAAAAATTTAAAAACCAGTTTGCAGACACCTTATCTTACATGCCTCCGAGCAAAAGCAAGCAATCCTATGAGTAACTTCTTCATGCCTATCTCCTAAAAAATAAACAATAAAATGTTCCTCAGACCAATCCAAATGTTTCTTTTGATAGGGGGCGATCTGAATGGAATGGGTAATATCACAGAAAGGGCAGTTAAATAAAGTATGTGTTAATGTTTCCACTTCAGCAGCTCCACATGGGCACATACGTTCCTCCAAGGGGATCCCTCGAAATCTGCCATCCAACACAGCTGAAGGGAGGACATTATAATGGGCCTGAGAGAAGACCCTTCTCAGTCTGTGTGTAGGCAAATGTGTAAGGTACGCAGCTGGTCTCGGGTAATTTGAAAAACTGAGATAATTATATCTGGAAGCAATCAGGCTAAGATCACTCTGCTTTTCTATGTCTCTTACCCTCTGTGTAATGATCTTTTTTGCCTGATCATAATTTAATAATTGTAAATATTGCTCCGTGAGGCCACAATTACCCAAGGTGTCATGTATATTCCTCCTCCAAGTGGAACAGAAATCATCCACCAAAGTTAGTGAGCCTAACCCTTGGGGACAGCTAGTAAGTTTAAGCCAATATAAGACTGCTTGCAGCCGGGCCTGAGCAGTTAGTCCAATAACGCCTGCTTCCAAACACAAAGCTGCGTTCGGGACGCAGCTGGGGAGTTGGAAGATGTCCCGTAAGAACGCCTGCTTCCAGACACAAAGCTGCGTTCGGGACGCAGCTGGGGAGTTGGAAGATGTCCCGTAAGAACTTTGACTGAACAACTTCAAAAGATTGTAAGTTCCCAGCTAAAAGAATCTGGGCACCATATAGCATTTGAGCTCGAGGTTTCACCTGATATACCCTTAGTGCTGCCAGGATGTTCTGAGCGCCTTTAGAGTAAAATAATTTCTTAATAGCTGCAATGGATCTTTGAGCATTTGCAGTCACAAACTCACAATGTGGTCTCCAAGAATTCCTTGAATGGAATATGAGGCCCAGATACTTGTATGTTTTAACTTGTTGAAGGCTCCTACCATTGATTGACCATTTAGAAGATCTCCTACGTTTACTGAAAACCATTATTTTTGTTTTTTGGGTATTGATGGACAGCACCTCCTCTTCACAGAACTTTGCAAGGGCTCTCAATGCACGTCTCATTCCTACCGGCGTGATAGATACAATAGCAGCGTCATCAGCATATAATAAAATAGAAATGGCTCTCCTGGCTATTCTTGGCTGATGGAAAGAAGGGTCGTCAAGACAGTGAACTAAGGCGTTTATAAAAAATTAAACAAAAAGGGGGCAAAATACAGCCCTGCTTTACCCTTCTCTGTGAGGGGACTGGATTTGAAAGATGTCCTTGGATGTCACATTTAACTCTTAAAAAGGTGTTCTCATATAATGAACGAATCAAGAATAGCAAACGGGAGTCTAATGAAGAAAATCATGAATGAGAAAATTATCCAAATATGGCTGACATTTGCATTATTGGTTTCTACTTGCCATGGATGCAAGTTGTACATTTGATGTACACAGACAAGATCTACCCTTAACTAAATTATTATTACAAAGTCATTTCTTCCAGCATCTTCTTTCTAAATTACAAATTCTCTTAAATTTAATCCATAATAAAACTAACTAATTTAACTGTGAGAATGAATTACAAATTCACCTCTACCAGTCTACAACTTCTTTTCTTCCTCTATTACACTCTTTAAATACACCCACACCCATTTCAGTTTGTGCTATGGAGAATGATGACCTTTTCTTCCAAGTACCAGGGAGCTCAGATTGCATCATCCTCTTCTTTCTCTTCAGGTGACAAATAATCATATCCTTAGTTCTCTCCTCCAACTGTTTACTCCTTTCCATTGTCTCCACAATTTTAAAAATTTAAGTTATTGAATGGTCTCAATGCAACACTGGGCATGCAAAAGCAAACCTAAGCTTACCTCTATGAGGTTTCATGCTGCTATCATGTCTAAACTATGAGGCTCACACACAGCCTAACCCAGGCTAGGGACCCCCCAGCCCAGGTTAGTCTCACATGAGAACCACTGGGATTGAGTTAGATCTCGGTGGGCCAGCATTGCCTAGCCCGGCTTTTAAGCCCGGCTGTTAGCAGGGTTTCCTCTAAGGTGTATGCATGTGTGCACGATCACATTTTTTTTTTAAATGTCTGCTCAGTTAATTTTAGATGCCACTCAGGTGAAATCAGGAAGGCCCCATTCTGAATGCCTTGAATGCCTGAATGCCACACACTGCCTTGATACTGCCACCCAGAACAAAATTCATTCTGCACACAGATGAAAAAAATTAGAGAGAAAACTGGCTGTTAGTCAAGGTTAAGGGAGTGAGTGCTTCCTTACCCCTGGCTACCTGCTCGTGCATGAGCATGGGGTGCTTCCAGTCCGGCCACACACAGAGATGTGCGCCTAGAGCAAACAATCTTTGGTTCTTTTTTTTGTTTTAAGAATCAGAGGCAATATAACCATGAAATGGTACCAGTCAATATAGATGATAATTTAAATAGGGTGGGTTCACACATAACGCAGAAGCTACTTGTCAAGTCAGTAAGCAACTTGTCCTTGACCATCTGAGCCCACATCAAGGCAGGAACTGGAGGTTCTCATGGGGTGTCAAACTGAGATGTGTAATCAAGATTTGAAGTTGGCTTGTCAAACCAAGTGCTGCTTGCCTTGAGGTGTATACTACATCTGAACCTATGCTTTTCATGAACCTCTGGTTTGTTCCAGGCAAGCCAGCTCCCTTTGCAATTGGGACCAATGACTGAGAGGCAGATGACATAAGAAAGGCTTGCCACTCGAAGGGCAACACAAGGCAAACTGGGATAGCATCCAGGGCCTCACTGGGAGGCCAGGACAGGAGTATACCTCCCACTCAACTCAGTTACTACCAACAAACTGAGATATGTGATCATCTGTAGTGCCAAATCCATATGTCGGACTGGGGAAACTGCAGATATGTGTGAACCCCACCAGGTGAACACTGACCATTTCCTTCAATAAACCTCATACATTTGCATCATGTATTAGAATACAAAAAGAACTTTTTTGTTTAGAAAGCTTTTAATTTATGAGTTTTATTTTTCATGTTTAATTGGAATTGCTTTGTTACTGCATTTTTAATATTTGCCAGTTGCTTTGGATGCTCTTTTGACATAAAATGGGGTAGAAATAAATATTATCATCATGGTTATATTTGTTTAAATCCAATCTGAAGTGTTCTTTTTACAAAGTGCCACCTTAACTCTAAAAATTATAGTTATCTTAACCCTCATTAATATATCAGTTCCTTTTGGCAATTTATATTGACATCATTTAAAGGTTATTCTTCTAAAGACAATATTTTCTGTGTGTAGACCCAATTAAAAGATACACCACACTAAACATTTAATATACCATCTGTTTCTTAAAGGAAAAATAAAATAAGCCAAATTCAAGTAGGAGAAACCAGTGTGTGAATTCATAAACATTAGCTTCTCAGATTCTCCAAAAGAAGAGATTGTAAATAAAAGGTTTTGAATACATCACTCATATTTTAACCAATCAACTCATCTGTTTTTCATTTACAGAGCAGAACAATTATGTTACAGCAAGGAAATTGCCAGTGGAAAAAGAAATGCCAAGTTTTTTATACAACTTACATACCACTTCTAAAATGCTGATGGGAGACCTGCATAGAGAAGGTATCTTTATAGCCAATTACAAAATTCCTTTATTTACATTACAACAGAAAACAAAGTATTTTTCAGGGAGTTTATTTTTAGAATATGATAAGTTCAATTACAGCAGAAGTGTATAAGCACAGTGGCAACATCCAGACTAGCTAGTCATGACTAACCACCACTGAAATCAATGAGATTCAATTAGTCTGAATGTTGCCCAGTGTTTTCCACGGAGATCAGCAAACTGCCCAAATCCAATGTGATTAACGTAAAAGAAAAAAGTCTATCGTAAATTTAAATGCCATGATTTTTAAGTGCCAAATGATTACTTCGGCATGTTATCTACTCAGGAGAAGTAGAATTGCTGGGATTCCCTGAACGGCATCTAGGAAAGGCTAAAGCTGAAATATTAAGATGGGAAATGAGGAGTGCTCACCAAGGGATGCCATTCAGGTTTATAAAGGAGCAGTTGCTTTCAAAGGGCACAAAGGGTCATTTTACACTTTATTTTAGGCATCTAGAAGTAGCCAGGAAATGTTTCATCATGGGGGGCAGTACCTGGTGGAAGTTTAATATTTAGAGGTGTTTATCGTGTTCTTCCCTCAGAGCACTTGGAGTTTCTTCATAGGATTCAGAAGACTGGCAGGTTGTCCCTACAATTTCTCTTCTTCCCTCATCCTGACATTAAGGAGATTTAGTTAGCATATAAACTAGCCCTATATCACTTGAGAGATATATTTAGAAATAACTTGAGGTGAATTTAGTTTTAAACGTGCTACAAAGTAGGGATGTGCGAACTGGCTACAAGTTGAGCCGGTTTGCACTTGAGCCAGCCTGGTTTGAGGGCTTGACATAGAGCCGAACCCTCCAAGCCTGTTCAGGGGTGCCAGGGTCATTTTTTCATTAAAAAAAAAAATTAGTCACCACCATTGGGCCCTTATGGGGTGCTGCCACAGCCGCAGGAGGGTCTCTGGCAGTTCCCCCTCCCTGCACCAGCCTCCACCATCTTAAAAGGGCTGTTTCGGCCCTTTCTCAGAATGTGGTGGCCATTTTGGAGGCTGCTGCACTTGCATTACCACTTGCACATGCATGATCACCCAGTGGTGGTGAGTAGCAATATTTTTTATGGGGGGAATGTTTGGTTCTGGCACTCCCGAACCAGCCCAAGTCGGTTCTAAATCAAACCAAGCCAGACCTTCATTCGGGGTGCCAGAACCCAACATGTCCAGTGCAATTTGAATCCGGTCCAGATTCGACCTGAACTGAGCAGACTGGGTTTTTGCACATCCCTACAACATAGCATGGTGGCTAAGATTCTGATCTATGAGCATGGAAGCTGCTCATTGAAACCTCCACTTAACTATTAATTCAGGGGCAGATCCAGAGAGGGATGCAAGAGTGCAGTGACACACCCTGTGAATTTGGATCAAGATTGGCAGTACCATTGGCAGTAGCAGAATAAGGGTTAGCTTCCCTTCCTGCTGCTAGTCCTGTCCTCTCCCAACAGGTGCAACAGGAACCTGACTGGTTCGCCTGCAGTCTTGTGCTGCTCCCCCACTTGGCATTTGAATGTAACTGCAGAGCGAGGAAGCCATGAGGAGGAGCTGAATGGGAAGCTAGCTGTCGGGTTTGTCTCCCTCCAAGAAAGCAAAACATTTTTTTTAAAAACCAATCCTTATCAGTTTGTTTTGTTTTGTGAGTGATTTATTCCTCTTGCTTAAGCCACTATGTTTCTCTTTCCCCACTGTAGGAACCATGTGTGTGCATACATGTGAGCTAAGTCCTACCCCGACTTGAAAATCTCAATTTGTGTGCATGTGTTTCTTCTGTGTGTGCGTTTTAAACTTTAAAGTTTAAACTTTTTTAAAAAAATAATTATCAAAGTATAAGCCAAAACTGTTCCAGAACAAACTTGTACGAAAAACCCTCCCAATTCCAACAATATACTATCTTGTGAGGAGATTAGTCAGTAGAAAAGTAATAAATTTTAAAAAGAATAAAAGGGAAGAAAAAATGCTCTAAACAAAATGAATCTGTTTTTGTTCCTGCCTTTTGGTTTACCATGTGTTGCCTGTTGGGTTTGAAGATACTAAACTGCTTAAAGTTGGTCTGTATATGTGTGTCCCCCCACACCCCGCAACACACACTTATTTAAAATATTTATATGCTACTTTTTTAGCAAAAAGGTTTTCAAAATGGCTTAAATAGCAAAGTATATGAGAAAATGGTTATTTCTCAACATGTTTCTCCTTATAACAATTACTATTTTATTTTGCTTTCTACTTGTAACAGCAGCTCATATATAAATAACTTACATAGTGTATTTTTAATAAGCTTGTAATGGACTAAAATACCCCAATTTCTTGAAAGGAGCTTCACAAATTGCTAAAATGAACATTAAGCATTTTTCCACCCCCACCAAAAGTCTATTTTTATACACTTGCTTCAAAACAAGGCTTTGCAATTCAGATCACAGTAAACTCATTTTAAAAGCTTCCTTGCCTTTGAAATGTTTGCTTCTCTTTAAATCCTAAGAAATTAGGGCAACTCCATATATATCACTCCTACCACTTCCCCATTCTGAAAGTAGCTTTTCTCTAACAAGAGTAGTCACTGAGGATGCATCCTACAAAAGCCATTTGGCACTTCTTATGTAGTACAATATTAGTGCTTGCCGGACCCTCAGGGATATATTTGTGGGAGGCACAGTGGGCCGCAGAGAGGAAGGGAAGATTGATTAAAATTGCCCCTCCCTTATTATGCTTGCAAACCCTTTTTCAGCACATGCAGTCTGGATGTCAGCCAGAGGCAGAAACTATCTCTCTCTCTCTCTCTCTCTCTCTCTCTCTCTCTCTCTGATTAAATTAAAAGTTAAACAATGAGACAAAAGCAGTTCATTCAATACGCCTGTTCTAAAAAAGCTAAAGTCTGCCATCAAGTCAATTTTTACTCCTGGTGCCCACAAAGCCCTGTGGTTTTCTTTGGTATAATACAGGACTCCAAAATTTCTGAAGTTCTCCATAGTCATTCCCATTCGTACACTTATACAAAGGTCCCCTGGGACGAAATGCCCCTAGTATTAGGTACCCAGAGTCCGCACGTATCATTTCCCAGACTTTATATTATACTAGTAACCAATAAGCAATATTTGCATAATCACTGAAGGAATGCAAACAGAAACAAAATGTGAAAGGATACAAGAAATTTCTCAGAAACAGCCAACCACAAAACACAATTCTGGACATAGGGGAAAAATCAAGCCTCACCTACTAGTTTATTACAGTCCCTATTTGTGTCAAAGGAAGAGAAATTCCATGGCAACAAACTACAGTTTTAAACTTTAATGCTGTGTATAGGTTTATGTTCCCTGCATACTGTAACATAACAAGACGCTGATATGATTATGAGAATATTATTCCTAAAATAAACTCTTCATGTTAGAGTGCCTGTGAAATTCTAAGTGCTGACAGCTTTTGATTCTTCTTCTTCTTCAAAGAGACTGTGCTTTCCCCCCAAAATGCACTCTCTAATGTCATAGCTAAAAACATAACAACAGCCCTGCTGATGTCAGATGTCCGGATGGAGCACCCGATCCCTTCTCCTGCAACAGCAGGCAAGGTAGAGTCAGAAGCCACACCCAAGTCACTGCCAGCCACGCAGAGTCACAAACCATGGCCTCCTGAGCCACCAAAGGGCTATCAGGATTCCCCTGGAGTGGTCCTCCCTCAGCTTGCGAAGAACCTTTGGTATGAGGGGAAATGGTGGAGACAGATGAAGGAAAGAGCCTTTCCCGGACAGGACGAAAGCATCGCTCAGAGAGCCCTCCCCTTCCCCTACCCTCGAACAATAGAGGACACACTGCGCATTGTCCCGAGATGCAAAAGCATCCAGATCCAGAGCACCTCACATTGCAAATAGGTCCCAGAGGACACCTCAATCCAAGGTCCACTCATGGAAAATCGTCTTTAGCCTGCTCAGCGTGTGTGTCTGGACATTCAGGTTCCCTTGAATGTAGAGCGCATGTGGGGGGGTCACCACATGCACTACACACCAATGCCACAGGTTGACTGAAAGAATCAGGAGACTCCTTGAGGTTGTGCCTCCCTGCCAATTGATGTAGGCTTTCGCCGTTGTACTGTCAGTTTGAATGGTCATCGAACAACCCGCAATTACAGGTAAGAAGCCCTTTAGGGCATGGAATATGGCCAACAGCTCCAAGTAGTTGATGTGCCAACCTCTTTCTATCGATATCCAGTGGGCGCTCAGACGATAGTCACCCAAATGAGTACCCCAACCTAGCTCCAACGCATCAGTCGTAATCACCCAGTGTGGAGGAGAGACCTGGAAGGGAGAGCCAAGGTCCAAATGATGAAGCTCGACCCACCAAGCCACAGCTTCACGCACTGACCAGGGAGGCATGTGCTCCAACTGAGTGGCATCCCGAAGGGGGTTAAACACATCCAGGAACCACCTCTGAATGATGCGCATCCGAAGGCACGCATGCGGAAGCACGTAGGTGATGGCAGCCATGTGGCCCAACAGGCACTGCACCAAATGCATGGTCTGTGGCCCTCCGGCCAGGAAAGCGGAGGCCAGCCGTACAAGTGTCTCTATGTGGAACACTGTTGAAGATCAGCCCTATATCTTGTCAGAGATCACCTGTCGAAGATCAGCACTATAAACTGTATCCTGTTGACAGGATCCAGCTGGGATTTCTTGAAGTTGATCTAGAAGCCCAGGTTCTGCAGAGTATTTATGACTGCATCAAGAGAGCTCAAAGCAGCCTGCTTCGAACCCGCCAGGATGAGCCAATCGTCGAGATATGGCAGAATTTGTATCCCTCACTCTTGTAGAAACTCCACCACAGGGTCCAGACATTTTGTAAAGACCCTCAGGGCTGTCGTCAGGCCAAACGGAAAGGCCTTGAACTGGTAGGTGATTCCCCCTATCTGGAAATGAAGGACACAACAATGTTGATGGCATATTGAAATATGGTAGCACGTGTCTCTCAAGTCCAAGGAGACCATGCACATGTCCTTTTCCAACAGGGCCAAAATAGTGGGTACCAACGGCATCTGGAAATGCTTGTAAACAAGGTGCTTGTTTAGGCCTCTGAGGTCCAATATAGGGCCCTGACCGCTGCCTGGTTTTGGAATGACAATATAACGGGAATAAAATCCGGGGCTCATCACATTGGCGACCCTCGCAATCGCATCTTTCAAGAGGAGAGCAGAGACCTCCTGATCCAAAGCTAGAGTTGATGGAGTAGTCACAACCATGGACAGCGATGGTGTCTGTGAAACACAAAGGCATAACCCATGCGTATGACTGTGAGGACCCACTGATCCACAGTCACCTTGTCCCAATTCACTGCAAAGGGAGACAGGTGGGTCTGAAGGAGGACTGTTGCCGTGAAGGGGCTTTAGGCTTTTGATAGGGAGACCACCTGGGTTGCCTCTGCGGCTTAGGAGCAGAGGAAGAGTAGGACATTGATTTTGCCATACTCCTCAGCTTCTGCAAGTTGTCATCAGTCTGTTCAGCGAAGAGGCTAGAGCCTTTAAGGGGAGATCCTCTATCGTAGTGCGGGCCTCATAGGTCAGCCCAGAGGAACGCAGCCAGGCATGCCTCCTGAGAGCCACAGACGTGGCCATCACCTTTGCTGCACACTCCACAGAGTGTCTGGCTGAGTAAAGCTCCTGCTTAGCCACCTGTACCGCTTGGCGCAGGAAGGCCTTTGCCGGATCATGCTTATCCTGGTGCAAGAGGTCCAAAAAGGGGGCCATCTTTTCCCACAAAAAATAGTTATACCTGGTGTTATATGCCTGGTAGTTGGCAACCCGCAAATGCAGACCTGATGCCGAGTAAAGTCTCCTCCCAAAGACCCTCCTTATAACCCAGTGTGGAGTGACTGCGACCCTTAGACTTCTGCAGGGATGCCTCCTCTACAATGGAATTAGAGGTAGGATGATTCTTCAAGAAGGTTGTATCCTCCTGCATCTGTACCCTATAGAAGTTCTCCATACACCTGTTGGGTTGTTGGCTTTACCTATGTCCACGCATTACTCCCAATAGGGCCGTGCTAAGTGGCAGAGAGGCCAGTAACTTAGCCTCCATGTCAATGAGACCGAATAAAGGGTCCAGTTCCCCTTTCTGTTGCATATCAAGGCTCACACCAAAGGTGGAGGCCATGCGGGCCACATAAGCCGACTATTGCTTCAGATCCTCCGATGAAGACACGAGCTTAGAGTCCGATTGATTGGACAATCAATCCCAGGGAGACTACGTCTGAGTCTGGAAAGCCAGGTTCACTTTCACTTTCCATCTCAGGAGGCACTCCCGAGTCCTGGTCCAAGGCCAGAGGGACAGCTGGAGACTCTGTCGGGCTTTCCAGTGGTTCTGGTACAGACCCATCTGCCACCAGAGATGGTACTGGGGCAGGTTGCGGCACCGAAGATCGAACTGAAACTTCTGAAGTTGATCCGTGCCCCTTAGCATGGTCCCAAAGGTCTCTCCAAGACCGAGTTCTCCCTTCCAAATGCGAAGGGGCCTTATGCCAACGACGAATAGTCCTGACTTCTATAAATGACAGTGTCCTGATGCCAATCTCCAAAGGAGGAGGGTTGATCCTCTACATATGAGGAACTTCATGCAGAGACACGGTATCGATCTGCATACAAAGGCCTACATCAATCCCAGTCTCATCCGAATCTGTATTCATAAGAGCGCTCTTCCGAGTCCCAAGGCACCCTCCAATCTCCGGGTGGGGGAGGGGCTGCTCCATGCAGTGCATGGGAGATGAACGACATCGAGGCAGCTATGATGCATTTGCAGTAGGCTTTTCCAGTGAATAGGGTTCATAGTCTGACAGCATAGTCCCGTTCGTCAGCCACTATCGACAGTTCCTGTCACGCGAAGGTATGGTCAGGAGTCTGACTGGGAGACATCAAGGCAACTGGAGAATTAGGAGGAAGGCGAGGGTCAGTAGAGCTTGGTATTGGAGGAGCCAGTACCATGGCTGGGCGATCTTCTGACACTTGGTCTACGATTGTCGCACCATGCCCCGAAGGCACCAATTTCAGCTTCTTAACCAGCAGGGCCTCTGAAGAAGAGGCTGGTGGGGGCTTCTTCTTCTTGGGGATAGGCGGAAGGTGTTGCCCTGCTGAGAGATGGGGAACCAGCTTTGGCTTCTTCTTCTTTTTCTTTGGTAGCAATACTGAAGGGACCAAGGGGAGGTCTGATTACAGTAGGCACAGTTCGCTTAGGCAAGTCCTCCTGTGGCACAGAAGGGCCGAAACCACAGATAAATCTGAGACAGGCATCAACAACACCGGTACTGAGGCCGGGAGTTCTGGTGCCAGAGGAGCGGAGTCCATGCATCGAAGAAGCCATTTTAAAGGATTGCTTCAATGACAAGGCCTCTGAAGAATGGAGGGCCAAATCCCACAGGGCAGCACGCAAGCGAGAAGCTCTATTATTTCAAGACTGCTTTGTAAACCTCTGGCAATGAATACAGGTCTCGACAATGTGGGATCGTCCAGGCAGAGAAGACACCTGGTATGAGTATTGGGGGAAGGGATCTTAGATCCACAAGGAACACATTTCTTAAAGTTCTTTGTGCCCGGCATAGAAAGCTTTCACCCAGCTGGCCACAAAGCCCCGTCCCAGCCGGGATTGGAGCCACAGGGATGCGCGGGGGTGGGGGACGTAAAAAATAAAAATGCCAAGAAAAAAACACGAATGCACAAAATAAAGAAAGCAATAATAGGTGTGGAAACAGGGAAACAGGAGAAAAACAACAAGAGGATTCAAGAGTGGTCCTACTCGCTGCTGAGCTGAAGACATCTACTGAAGTGCGGATGACGAAGACTGAGGATATGTGGAGTGGCGCACCCACATATAGCAGCTGGGGGCGGGTGTCCCGCCTAAATCAGAATTGAGCTTGTTAGGTTTCGCTGAGGTCTCTGCACAGGCACATAGCCCATTGGTGTAAAAGAGGGTTTCTTAACCTTCGGCCCCCGGCCCCAGATGTTGTTGGACTACAACTCCCATCATCCCCAGAAATGGCCTTTGTGGCTAAGGATGATGGGATTGGTAGTCCAACAACATCTGGGGGCCCAAGGTTAAGAAACCCTGGTGTAAAAGACAGAGACCACGTCGAAGAACTGGTATTTAGAGGCTGGAGGTGGCCTATAGCCAACAGACTAGTAGCCACTGATAGACCTGTCCTCCATGAATTTGTCTAAGCCCCTTTTAAAGCCATCCAAGCTAGTGGCCATCACCACATCCTGTGGAAGACAATTCTATAAATTAATTATGTGCTGTGTGAAAAAGTACTTCCTTTTGTTGGTCCTAAATTTCCTGATCTTCACTTTCATTGGATGACCCCTGGTTCTAGTGCTGTGAGAGGGAGAAAAAAATTATGTCTCTCCATTCTCTCAACTCCATGCATAATTTTATACACCTCTATCATCTCTCCCCATAGTTGCCTCTTTTCCAGTCTAAAAAGCCCCAAATGTTGTAGCCTTGCTTCATAAGGAAGGTGCTCCTGGCCCCTAGTCATCTTGGTTGCCCTATTCTGCACCTTCTCCAGTTCTACAATGTCCTTAAGATACAGTGACCAAAACTGTATGCAGTACTCCAAATGTGCCCACACCATAGATTTGTATAATGCCATTATAACATTAA
The DNA here is from genome assembly GCF_027244095.1 of Hemicordylus capensis. Lineage (NCBI taxonomy): Eukaryota > Metazoa > Chordata > Lepidosauria > Squamata > Cordylidae > Hemicordylus > Hemicordylus capensis. The sequence continues at coordinate 186,086,308 of NC_069659.1, read as the reverse complement.
CATTTTTATTTTCAACCCCCTACCAAATGATCCCTAGCATGGAATTTTCCTTTTTCACAGCTGCCATGTACTGAGTCAACACTTTCAATGAGCTGCCCACATTGACCCCAAGATCTCTGTCTTTGTCAGTCACTGACAACTCAGACCACATCAATGTATATGTGAAGTTGGGGGTGGGGGTTTGCTCCAATACGAATCACTTTACACTCGCTTACAGTGAACCACATTTGGCATTTTGTCGCCCACTCACCCAGTTTGGAAAGATCCTTTTGGAGCTCCTCACAATCTGTTGTGGATTTCACTACCCTAAATAGTTTAGTGTCATCTGCAAATTTGGGCACTTTGCTGGTTATCCCAACTTCTAGATCATTTATGAACAAGAGTGCAGGTCCCAGTACAGATCCCAGGGGGACCCCACTTCTTACTTCTCTCCATTGTGAAAACTAGCAAAGCTTATTCTTTTTACAAATTAGCACTACAACGGCACAGCACCATATCACAAAGCTGAAGAAACCTAGCATTGGGCCAAGGTAGCTATAGCTCTCTCCAACCACTTTCTGCTTCCAAGGCAAGAACATGTGATTAATGGCACCTGCCAGTCTGTTTTCCCGTCCCAGCCTTCTCATGTTGAGACGAAGGGAGAGGAGGAGACCTGAAGGTGCCATAGTAGAGAACTGGTAACAGAACATAAAGCAACAGTGAGATACATTTTGCCAGAGGGACAGGTGGAGACAGCAAGCATCATAATGCACCACAGTTTTAAGTAGCACTTTACCATGACAGTGCATGTAGTGACAGGAGGACGGAGAAGGATCAAAGCATGCTTTGGTTATAAGAAAGAGAAGTACTCAAGGTGAGCAAGAGCAGCTAGTAATAACCACTCTCTTATAAGATACTGGTAAAGTTGCTTAAGCTTTATCTTAGGTACTGGACAACTCTGATATTATTGTTTACAATTTTTCAACTCAATTGAGGGATGCTCAGGTTGAGTAATAACCACTGTTAGGAACACAGGAAGCTGCCTTCTACCAAGTCAGACCACTGGTCCATCTAGCTCAGTATTGTCTACACAGACTGGTAATGGCTTCTCCAAGGTTACCCCTGCTAACTGAGCAAAGAGGCATCTTTCTAAAGTAATTATTATCTTTATTTAGCAGGGGGAGAGCAACTGGCCTATCCAACCCCAGCACAGCATCCCTCCAGTGGCTGTTCCTGGTGTCAACCTCATGTTTCTTTTTAGATTGTGAGCCTTTGGGGACAGAGAGCCATCTTATTTATGTATTATTTATTTTTTCTATGTAAACCACTTAGAGAACTTTGGTTGAAGAGCAGTATATAAATATCCACAGTAGTAGTACAGTAGGCAGGAGTCTCTCTCAGTCCCACCTGGAGATGCCAAGGAGGGAACTTAGGAACTTCTGCATGCAAGCATGCAGATGCTCTTCCGAGAGCGGGCCCATCTGCTTTTCTGAGAGCGGGCCCATCCTCTAAGGGGAATATCTTGCAGTGCTCACACATGTAGACCCCTATTCAAATGCAGCCAGGGCAGACCCTGCTAAGCAAAGGGGACAATTAATGCTTGCTACCACAAGACCAGCTCTCCTCCCTTATTTAACAGTTCTTTATTTCCATTGCTTCCATTTCCATCCAGTTAGCACAGCATCCACATGAAAATACTACATATTAGCAATAGAAGTTTAGCAAGATGAGCTGTTCTCAGAAGCCTCACAGAGCATAGCATAGTGTTCTCCTCCTAGACAATAAAGGCCTTTGAAAGACTGAACAATTTTTGGTAACATGTGAGGACAATTAAGCCAGCTTCAAAACTCGCAGAGATATGTAACCAAACTGAAAACAGTACACAACACCAAAACACAGGTGTCGGGCGGGGTGGGGGATACTCTACAGCTTGCCATTTGAAAAAATGCTCCTTAACATATGCCACAAACTGTATTTTTTCAACACTGTGAATGTCTGAAAGGGGACATTTCTAAGAATTTATTAAAACTTAAGAGGTTAACAAATCCTTATAAGTGTCACTTAAATCAGAAAGTAGAAATGAAATAACATGCTCACCTCAGCAACCCGTTCCCCACACACACCATCACATGTTCAGTTCACATGTTATGCCAAAGCATTACTTCACACTATGAAAAACAAGCCCTGTGCGCTCTCTCGCTCTCTCTCTCTCTCTCTCTCACTCACACACACACCCCTGCACTCTACTTAGTTCCTTCCTGGTTTGCCATTACATTAAAACTGGCAAACTATGTTTTGTAAAACAAGGAGTGCCTGTGGGGATGAGAGAGTGGGGAAGCATACTACCACAGAGTGCATTCCCACAGCGCCAAACCATGGTTTACCATTACATGTTAATTGATCTGTTCTGTGGGCCTTGTTGACTGTGATTATCCAGGTCATTTCTACTTTTTATTACTGTAATAAATGGAAATGCTATGCATTTCAGAGAATTATTACGATTTCATATATTTGGGATAGCAATGCTAGGAATGTTAGCCATTTCATATAGCTAGAAGTCTACCTTGAAAGTCTTCCCACTTTTTCAAATTTTGGGAACAGCTTCCTGAATCAAACATACAAAACAAACATAGAAAGCACAAAACCAAGATAAACTAGCTATTAGCAGAAATTGGGAAAAAGAGGGTCCTTTTAAAGCAAAGCTAGAGCTAGTTGTTATGGGATCCAAGGGGCTCCCGTAGGAGATGGCCATTTGGACAGCAGCTGGCAAAAGTGCTCCAAGTGTCTGGACTGCCAGGCATTAAAACAATCCCCAGCTTCCATGTTTGGAGCTGGAGGCACAGATCGTCCCTGTCATTGTGCTGCATTTCTGAGACTCTCCCAAATCCAAAACAACAGCTTAGACCCTATCCACCCCTCTAGGTGAGCAGGAATTGTCCTTGACCTCATGCAGAGGCACAGTCCAAGGTCAAGGATCAATAGCCCACTTCCATGCATGTTAAAGGCTGAAATTCTCCATATATTTACTAAAGAGTAAGAGTAATCCCACAGAACACATATGGACTTAATGCTGGGTAGTTGTGTATAGGATTGGGCTAAAGAAGGTGCTGGACCCTCGCGACCACACATTTTTGGTTTGACTATCAAGGCCAGCAAAAGTGTGCGGATTTCTCATGACAAATGAGTCTGAAGAACCTACAGTGCTGGAATTCAGCTGGGCTTGGTATAAACACCATTATGGAATGAGCTATGCATTTAAAACCAAGTTCACTTTGTAGCTGTGTCTGCTTTTAAGTCTAGCTGTAAAAACAAACTTGTCATTAAGGCACCTAATAACTAGGTTCTTTCTTCATTCTAAATTTCTTAAGTGGTGTTTTAAGAACTCCAATGTAGTCCAAAGCAAGCCTCCTGCCTAACATAACAAAATGCTCAGCAATGAAAAGCTGACAGACTGGCTTTATAGCAGCTATACACTCAAAGATCAAATCCACTGAAATTCTCCTGGACCAATTCCCCCCATAGAAGGATGATATTTCCCAGGGACTCTGCATGTCTTAGGATCCAGACAATCCACATTTTCTATTCAGACTGCTTGTAAGTGAATGGTTTCTCTATTGTGGTGATCATATCTGTCAAATTTCAGCATCATTTTAAGGAATACCACAACTCACCGCCTGTCACAGTCCAGTTTGTGACAGCAATTATACTGGGCCTAATACTGCCACCTAATGGCACAGCGGGGAAGTGATTTGCCTAAGGAGCAAGAGGTTGCTGGTTTGAATCCCCGCTGATATGTTTCCCATCTCGGGTAGCAGCAGTAAAGGAAGGTGCTGAAAGGCATCATCTCATACTGTGCGAGAGAAGGCAATTATAAACCCCTCCTATATTCTACCACTAAAACCACATGACTCTGTGGTCACCAGGAGTTGACACCAACTCGACAGCACGATCTTTCCTTTTTTAAATACTGTAACATCTAACAGTTGCCCTAACACTGCAAACATACACAGTTTCTAGATTGGGATGAAACTGATGCCAAGCAAAAGAAGCAGAATGAGATAATCTTTATCTCTTTATATGGTGGATTACATATTTTCAAATAACTCCTACAACTACTGTACTATTTTGTTAGTTATACTATTACAATTTATTTATAAATCAGTTTCCTATCACAATATTCAAAGCATTGTACAAAGCAATAGACTGAAAAGCAAACAATACACAGACATCAATAAATAGAAAGCCATAAAACCCATAAAACTATAACACACAGCATTTTAGGATGCTCAAAGTGTGTTCCTATTGTATCCTAAACTTTACAATAACCCTGTAGTGAGGCCAGCATTATTATCCCCATAAGGCAGACTGAGGCCGAGAAGGAGTGACTTCTCTAAAGGCACCTACTGAATTTGAATTTTGAAACTGGGGTTTCCACAGCTCACTCTCTTAGAATCAACAGTAAACTACACTAGCCCCTCTTACAAACAAGCTACTTAAATTAAATGGCTACTCCAAAAGAATAGGACACTTGTTTACTTTATTCCTGGAAAGACAATTTTGCAAGCTGAAGAGGGAACACATCCAAGAAGTACAGAGTCTAATAATCGCTCCTTGATGAATGTCTCTTCTACCTCAACATGGTTAGAAAGAACAACCTAGAAATCAATACTGAAAAAAACAAATTAGATTTGATAATTTACAAAACAGATTACTACAAACTATGCAGCCACAAGGGATAAAAGCTATATAAAATGACCCAATATTTTTGCACCCAAAGGCAAGGTACAACAAAACCTTTTGAGCTAAAAAGAACCATCAGCAAAATCCTATAATTGAAATCTTTACATTATGTTTAAGCCATAACTTATCTCTGTTTCCAAAGAATGCTTCAGTGTCCTACATCCAGTTCTCCACTGTGCTGAAAAAGAGGTCAGATACATAAACCAAGTGAGCAGCCACCTAATAGGGCAGTGGGGAAATGACTTGACTAGCAAGCCAGAGGTTACCAGTTCAAATCCCCACTGGTATGAAACACCTATATCGGGCAGCAGCTATATAGAAAGATGCTGAAAGGCATCATCTCATACTCTGTGGGAGATGGCAATGGTAAACCCCACCTGTATTCTACCAAAGTCAACCACAGGGCTCTGTGGTCGCCAGGAGTCGACAGCGACTCGACAGCACACTTTACCTTCACATACCCCAAGTATAATAACTGGGCCCAAATTAATTTATATTTCAATTGTATGTGGATTCCAGAGACCTACCACAGGGTAAAAGCAACTACTAGGTCACATCAAGTTTGGATGGAACCCTGTAACAAACTACAGTTAACCAGATTTTAAACTGGTTCCTAAACTTCAATTAACAGCAAAGTCTGATTAAAGTTAACCATGATTAAGGATGGTGATGGTGACAAAAGCCTTTATCGTGATCAAAGCTAGTGAGGGAAAGGCATCTATGACAGAGAAAGAAGGGGATGGGGAGCGGGGGGGAGAACAGGGGGAGCCTGCAGCCAAAACCATGGTTTAAAAAACTGTGCTCTCTTTAAATGAAAGTTAAGATTGTCAGGGTTCTAAAGTGGCCCCCAGATTCCACACTGGAGTCTATATTTCACAGTATAATCAGGACGATGCTGTTCCAATATATTTAAATTATCAGAAGCCTAGACCAACTGTAAACCAAGACCTGCTTATTCTACATCATGAAGCAGATAAGAAACTGAAGGCAGAACATGCAGCATTTTCAGTATTTCTCTGCAGAAAGATTAAGCTAAGTAAAATATGCAGTCAAACTCAGTTCAGCAACGGCAGTTTTCGTACCTGTAAATGTAGTTCTTCTAGTGGTTCCTGTGATATTCACACTCATGGGATCATAATTAGCAAACACACTTGGATGAAGGGAGCAATTTTATTTAAAATCAGAATGGAGAACAGAAGTGCCAAACTTGTTATGTGCCTTGGACTTAAGGCTTTGGAATATGTTCCCTGCTGAAATAAGAGCATCCTCTTCTCTGTTTGTTTTCAGGAAAACTCTCAAGACATACCAGTTTTCCCAGGCTTTTAACAGAAGATTTTTTTTAATGTTATGTGTTTTTATCTGTGATCTTGTTCTATTAGTTTTGTGAATTCTAACTGTTTTATACTGTTTTAATATTTGTTGTAATTTGTAGACTGCCTAGAGACATTTATATCAGGCGGTACAGAAATATGATAAATAAATCATGTAGCTATTTTCACAACCAGGAGAAACCAGGCTAAAGGAGCCTAGCCCGTTTTTGCCTGGTTGTGTGCTGCAATGGGAGACGCGTGCAGCAAGCCTCCCTATTTGCCCCACCCCTTAAACGAGGTTAGCGGAGTAAGCACTCTGCAAACCTCATTTGCTGGATCATGTGTTGCTGCTAGGGGTGTGTCTGAACCGGTCTGGAAGCCATTGTAAAGGCCTCCGGACTTTCCAGACCGGTTCGGATCTGGCTGGTCCGGGTCCGGGTGGGGGGGTTCCTTTAAGGGCGGGGAGGGTTTACTTACCCCCCCCGCCACTTGCCCCCGTCCAGCGCGCGTATTTAATGTAATAATTGGGGCAGCAGGATACTTCCCTGCTGCCCCTTGTCCCTCTGCAATGCCCCAGCTTTGACTCACAGTTTTGAAAATAAATTACTGCTGCCCAGTGCCAATAATGAAGTTGAAGAAGAAGCCGGCCTCCACTTCGGCGCCTCTCCGCCCAGCGGCTCCCCCAGGAGCCGCCGCCGCCTCCCAGCAGCCACTGAGAGCGGCTCTGCCATGGAGGACGCGCCACGGCGCCACGGCAACCCTCACTTCCGGCTTCCATGCGACTTCCCCCACATACAGAGTGGCAGAATGCAGCCACTCTGTATGTGGGGGAAAGTCGCATGGTAGCCGGAAGTGAGGGTTGCCGCGGTGCGTCCTCCATGGCAGAGCGGCTCTCAGTGGCTGCTGGGAGGCGGCGGCGGCTCCTGGGGGAGCCGCTGGGCGGAGAGGCGCCGAAGTGGAGGCCGGCTTCTTCTTCAACTTCATTATTGGCACTGGGCAGCAGTAATTTATTTTCAAAACTGTGAGTCAAAGCTGGGGCATTGCAGAGGGACAAGGGGCAGCAGGGAAATATCCTGCTGCCCCAATTATTACATTAAATACGCGCGCTGGACGGGGGCAAGTGGTGGGGGGGTAAGTAAACCTTCCCCGCCCTTAAAGGAACCCACCCCACAGTGCCGGACCGCAGCTCTGCGGTTCCATGCACACCCCTAGTTGCTGCAGCGTGGCTCTGCACCACAGTGACTCACGAGGAGACCCCCATCTGGGAAGCTACAACAAGCCTCCCGGCATCAGGGGGGCTCCTCAGAATGCCCCGCGCACTCCTTGGAGGTAATCCCTCTCCTAGTGGAGATTACCACTACCCAAACGGCTGTTTTTGAAGTTAGGGACTTAAAGACACAAGTTGCTAGTGCATAATGAGATAAACAGAAAAGAAAGAAAACTAAAACAAAAGGCAAACCTAACGTGAGGGTCTAAATGACCCTTTCTCCCACTCACCCTTTTTCTGGTTATAAAATAAATAAGATAATAACATAAGTGTAGGGGAAGAATGGCAGTTCAGTCCCCAAACAGCAGAGCAAAACCAGTTTGGTGAGAAAGCAGCAAAGCAGGAGGTCTTGAGACAGTTCTTTAGTATTGAAGAACTACAAGGATTTATTTAAAGAAAAGGTTACAAACAAATGTTAAAGAGCCTGTAGCTTATTTCAGCTGTAACTCATGGCTGAAGAGACCAAAACAAACAGCCATCTCTGGAGAGACAAAAATTGAGACTAATACTGGAAGAACAAAAAGGGGAGGAGTCCAGCACTTTTATCCATGACCCTGACCCCTCCCCCCGCTTGTGGTCACTATGAGATATTGCAGCTGAGAGCTGATGCTGCCAGGGTCCTAGCTCCAACAATAAGAACAGCCCTGCTGTATCAGGCCCAGACCCATCTAGTCCTGCATCCTGTTTCACACAATGGCCCACCAGTTGCCTCTGAGAAGCCCACAGGTAGGGGTGTGCACGGAACCGCGGAGCTGCGGTCCGGCACTGGGTGGGGGGTTCCAAAAAGAATAGGGGGGGCTTTACTCACCCCCTCAAGAATTCTGACGTATTTATTCAAGTAACCGGGCGGCATACCTGCCCGCCGCCCGCTTCATTCCCCCTCCTCCGGCGGCGCGCGGCTCGGCTTCCTCCTCCTGTTTCAAATCGGGCGGCAGGGTAGCTCCCAGTCCCTGCCGCCCGGCTGTTCAATCCCCCTGTCTCGGCTGGCGGCCGCCCCCTGAGGAGACCCAAGACCCCTGCCGCCCCTTCCCTTCCCATCCCATCCCATCCCATCCACAGGTGGTCGGCAGGAGAGCTCTCCTGCCGACCCCGTCCCCTTCCCCGGCTCGGCTGCAAATGGCTTCCTAGAAGCCATTTGCAGCCGAGCCGGGGAAGAGAGCGGACGGCAGGGAGTTCTCCCGCCGCCCGCTCGCTGAAGTTAACGTTAGGTGGGTATAAAAATGTAGTAAATAAATAAATAAAATATGGCTGCACCATAGATTTTTATAAGGGCATTATAATATTAGCTTTTAAAATTCTCAATCCCCTTCAGAGGCTCACTAATTACCGGACCTTGGGGACCCAGTCCTCCAAGGTCGGGGGGGGGGCTCCAAATAGCCAGGGCCGGGGCCTCCGGCAGCCACCCTGAGCTCGCCCCACCAAAGCGCTGCTTTTTAAAAACACCACCAAGGGGTGGCTGCAGGGGGGGAGTGGAGCAGTCCTTCTCCCTTCTCCCCCCTTCCCCTGGTGGCAGTGGGGTGGGAGCAGGAGCGACGCTGCACCCATCTGTTTGGGCCAGCATGTTTAAGCAACTACGAAGCGCGCCTGCGCTGAAAGTCTGTGACATCACAGGCTTGTGACAATCTCTCAACTGCACAGGCGAGCCTCGCAGTTGCTTGAAGAACCTGGCCCGAACGGATGGGTGCAGCGTCGCTCCTGCTCCCACACCACCACCACCAGGGGAGGGGGGAGAAGGGAGAAGGACCCACAGCCACCCCTCAGCCACGGTAAGAGTTTTTGTTTTGTTTTTTAAAGCAGAGCTTGGGTGGAGCGTGCCCCCAAATGAGATTTGGGGGGGCTCACAGCTAGGTGGTCCAGGTGCCTAAATTACCTTGGTGTGCCCCTGATCCCCTTATTAATGATCCTTAGCAGGTAAAGCCAGCTAGAGACGAAGGCTACAAGGATGTGTACTATGTGGCGGTCAATAGACTCGGGAAAGGGTGAACACGCTCTGCACTAATCAGTAGGGGGCTGCCGTCTTCCTACCAAAATGTTTTTTAAGGTAAAGCTTTAGAAGATCCTGAGATAGAGTTCAGCGTGTGCTTTAGCCCATGAGTGTGAATATTCAAGAATCACACAGAAGAAATCTGCATTTCACTCAATATTCAAAATTCAGTTACAAATTATTTAAGAGTCCTATTCCTCTATCTCAAATAGTTATTATTTAGTAATTTCTAAATTTGGAATCTTATCCTTGAGGAAAAAAATCTGCATTTACTTCTCAGTACTTTTAGCCTGCAATTAAGATCACCCCTCCAGTCAAGCGCAGAATGTGAATATACAACACTAAAAAGAAACTGTTTGAAGTTGACACATTTTTCATTGTTAAACCAAAGCTACAAAGTGATTCTCTCATCAGCTATAGCAGTTAGTCAAACTCTTCAATGACACCCAGTTATTTTCACACTCAACATCCTGCTACAAATGGTAATTAAGTCCCTGACTTGCAATCTTCACTGACAATCTCCATAGTATAAAGTCATGGAGATGTGAGCTCATTATCTTAAAATAACTAAATATTCATTCAGAAGATATTTTTCATACTTGGACATTTATTCCTGAAAACTAATGGCCATTAAACACTTTCTGTGGCTTTTATGGTAGCTTTATGGTGGCTTTTTATTAGTAGACTATACTGTACTCGCAATAGGAAAACGCAGCCCCGATTTTGGACTGATGCCTTGGAAATGATTTAGTGAAAATTATATAACCTGTTCTTTCCCCTCCAAGGATTTGCTCAAATTGGTTAACAAAAACAAAAAAGCAATAACTTAACTAAGTGATAGCAAATGGTAATATTTATACCACTCGAAAAGAAAAGCCTAACCTATTAAGCTCTATCTATAACCACATTAGGCCTTCAGTGAATAAAAACTTGATGGAATTGTCAAACAAGAAACTGTAGCTATAAATGAACAAGAAATTAGACCAATGCATGGGTATGATATTGTTCCTGAATCTTTACCAGTTTGTACCAACACTGGTACAGCCTAAGCCGGTTCAGACCCTTTAGTCCCTGGGAACCTCCTCAGTAGTAGACACCTATCTTGTGCATTGACTGCCTGAGAAGTAGACAAGCCGAGAGAGGGAGAGAACCCCCTTTGAGGCTGAGATCTTCCTCAAGAGGGCTGGCTGTGAGATCTTCATGCACTCACCAGACTGCCAAGGATCTTCAGTACTCTTCCCAAGATTGCTATGAGCTCACTCTGAACTAAAGACTGGGTGCTATGCCTGCACCCCATCAAGACGAGACACAGGAGATCAGCAGAATAGGAAAGGTATACACAAGGGTTGCATTGAAGGCCTTCGGAAGAATATTTAGATGCCATAATGTGCCTATAACTACAAACATTAGGATCATTCAGACAATGGTTTTTCCTGTGACACTCTACGGATGCGAAAACTGGACTTTGAAGGAGCAAGATAGAAAAAGTATTGACACTTTTGGACTTTGGTGCTGGAGAAGACTTTTGAGGATACCATGGACAGCCAGGAAAACAAACAAAAGGATCATAGAACAAATCAATCCAGAGTTTTCACTCAGGGCACAAATGACCAGGCTCAAACTATCATACTTCGGACACATTATGCGAATATCCAGCTCCCTTGAGAAGTCCATAATGCTGGGGAAAGTTGAAGGAAAGAGAAGAGGACGACCAACAGCAAGGTGAATGGACTCGATCACAACATCAATGAATGCACCACTGAGGGGCCTTAAAGGCCAAGTTGAAGACAGATCATCCTGGAGAGAATCTATCTATGTGGTCACTAAGAGTCGACACTGACTTGACGGCACTTAATCAATCAATCAATCAATCAATCAATCATCTGTCGCTTTACCGTGAACTCTGTACACCATATGCTATCCCCATCTTCCCCTTGCTTACCCATGTAATTGCTCCCCCCCCCCGCATTTTGGTTGATCATTTAGTTGTTTTAATTGTATTTTAACCCTTAAATATTTTCCTGCAGAATTGGTCTGTATTTCTGCCCTGTTTGCCAAATACTTCTATTTTGCATTGTGCCTCTGTTGTTTCAATAAACTTTGTTTCTGTTTTCACAAGTCTTGTCCCCAAGTCTGTTGCTCCTCTAGGGGTAGCAATACTCAGTACTCTAGTGTTGATTTGCCTTTACCCAGACTGAATAGTCCAGTGTTATTGCTGCTATTTCAGACTTGCAAATTGTTCAGAGCTAATTCCCCCAAATTAGCTAACTCAACCAAAAACAGTCACAGATTGTGGCAACAATCAACAACTCTTTGCACAATGAATGAGAGCCATGCTCTGCTCAGTACTGTGTCCTGCAGGAAGTTTATGCTCCTGTAACCTCTCATGCACATTGTAAGCCATACTGAAACCAACCAATTGGCATCACATTTCCATGCCTGCAACCACTGAGAGAGATTTCTGCCTGCCACCTTGGAGAAGCCATTGCCAGTCTGTGTAGCCAATACTGAACTAGATGGACCATTGGTCTGACTTAGTATATAACAGCTTCTTATATTCCCATGAATATTTATAGAACACTTTTCAACAAAAGTTCTCAAAGTGGTTTACAAAGCAAAATAATAACTAAAGATAACTCCCTGTCCCCAAAGGACTCACAATCTAAAAAGAAACGTACATCAAACACCAGCAACAACCACTGGAGAGATGCTTTGTTTGGATAGGAACAATTGATGTATGAGAGCCCCTAAATTAAGCCCCTCTAGCCCTCTAACTGCAATTTGTTTTTACAGGTCCACACTCCAAATCCCCAAGGAGGGATTTTCCCAATACAGACTGCACTCCTACTTTAGAATCCAAACAGCAATTCCTAAATCAAGTCCCATACAGAATGGTGAAATACACTGCAGAATAAGGGTCCAACTTTGGGTAAGTATCAACAGGATTATGTCTGTAGCTGCATCCACACAAGAGAAAGGGGCTATTCACATGACTGAAGAAAATCGGGGCTCGGCTGAGAGCCCGGTGGTTCCCGAGTGGGTAACCCGCTCCTGTAGCCCTCCCCATAGGCTGGGTTTGCGGAGCAAGCACTCTGCAAACCCGGGCTATCTGGTCGTGAATAGCCACGCCGCGGGTCCACGCCACGGCTACTCGTGCGTAGACCCCTGGAGGGGAGACAAAAAGCTGCCTCCCGGCTCCGGGGGTCTCCTCAGTATGCCCTGCGCGCTCGGGCAGGGCATACTGGGGCTTCCGGGGGCCACATGGCCCCCGAGCTCCCCAGCCCCCACCGGCTCCATCATGGAGCCGGCAATCGTGTGGGTGGCCAATCCGGCCGCCCAGGGCCCCCTCCACACTCATCTGTGGGGAGAGCGGGCTTAGCCCGCTCTCCCCGCAGTTTGGGAGAAAGCAGGTCTCACGGATCATGAGACCCGCCTCAAAGTTGAGTCCAAGGTGAATAAAGATAGGTGCTTTTTAAATAAAATAATATTGGGTTTTTGTATTTAAGTTGGATTTTTAAAAAAAATGTAAACAAAAGACCTTAATTTCAAGTTCTCAATCAAAAAATATTGTTCAAATTAAGCTTAATCACAAATACACTACACCAATCCTCACAATCACCTAAAAATGAATTAATGACTATCATACACATTGAGCTACCTACCAGTCAAACATGTGCTTTTACTCATCTCATGAAAGTAGCTCTAGTCTGTCTTGTAACTATCAACTCCTGCTTCTAGCAGATACTCGGCTTTTAGACACTGGCTGACATCCTGATTAATGAAGCACTGATACAATGGGAGAAGTACTGGTGTCGCACCAGCACTTCTGAAGAATTCCGGACTAACACAGCACCAATGCTAGTGTGTGTGTGTGTGTGTGGAGAAATTTCAACAATCTTCTCTTCTCCCAGAAGTCTCCTGTGTCACCCAAAACCTGTCCCTGAGGGTTGCACAGCTCCCAGGGACAGATTTTTGGGTGGCAGACAGTGCTTCCTGGGGAAGGGGAGTTCTTCAAAATTTGCTCCACACCACTGAGCCTGCAGTGGAGATGTGTTAGCTGAAATTTTCAGAAGCACTGGTGCTTTTCCATTGCACCCGTGCATCATTAATCAGGATGTCAGCCTCTGTTTCTGGGCAAACTAAAATCACATTAGGAGAGGAGAGCTGGTCTTGTGGTAGCAAGCATGACTTGTCCCCATAGCTAAGCAGGGTCTGCCCTGGTTGCATATGAATGGGAGACTTGATGTGTGAGCACTGCAAGATATTTCCCTCAGGGAATGAATCCGCTCTGGGAAGAGCAGAAGGTTCCAAGTTCCCTCCTTGGCTTCTCCAAGATAGGGCTGAGAGTGATTCCTGCCTGCAACCTTGGAGAAGCCGCTGCCAGTCTGTGAAGACAATACTGAGCTAGATAGACCAATGGTCTGACTCAGTATATGGCAGTTTCCTATGTTCCTATGTTCCACATGTGCAAAGACACCAGCTGGATAGGATTGTTATGTAGTACTTACGGTAGTGGGACTGGCCCAAGGACAGGCAGAGGAGTTAAGATAGAAAACTAGCTGAACCCACAGAGCATCTGTGCACCAGGACATTTTTGCTCTCCTTGCCTCGCCACAGCCCCTGCTTTATTGCTCAGTTTCAGCCACCCACTCTCACTCACCCCCTCCCTGGCGCTCACTCACTCACCCGCCCCCTCCCCACTCCCTCACTCCCCACTCGCTCACTTGCTCTCCCCCTCCCTATTCACCCTCTCATTCACTCACTCACCCCCTCCCCAGTGTTCGCTCGCTCACTTGCCCCCTACCCACTCCTCTTCCCTATCTGTATGTGGAATCCTCACTGCCCAGTCACCACAGTGCTTCTGTTCTGTTACCTCCAATTGGTAAAGCACTGTGTGGGTGTGTCACGTACAAGCTTAGTTATATATATGAGGCAGAGTTGTAGAAAGGAATAGTGAAATTAAAAGGAAACACAGTATTCAGTTCACACTTCTATTATTGCCCCATACTTCTATTATAGCCACAGAAAAGCTGTAATAGCTGGGCATAAGAAAGACCCTATCTGGGAACACACTGAAGACATTTATTCCCTAGGCAAAAATGGAAAACATATCAAGTGCTAGCATGCAACAAGGAGATGCAGAGCAGCTTGACACAGGTAATGACTAAAGCTATCAATTACCTTTAAAAAACAGGTTTTATCTACTATTTCCTAAATGAGTAAAAACAAAGTTATCTAAAAGAATAATAATGCAAGAACTGTATCTTCCTAGATGTTATAAATGCGCTATTGAGTTGTAAATTAACATGATTTAGTAATCTGATTTGCACCATTGTTTAAAAAATATGTGAAGAAGTATCAGTGGGAAACTTGATTTAAATCTATGATTGAAATTGCCTTGATTTAAATCAATCCACCTTGCTAAAGTCCCATAATGAGATATTAGAAAAGTAAAAATAAACCCACTGGGGACCAGTGGAAAAGAAAAAAAAATATTGGCAGATTTCAATTATTTTAGTCTGATTTCAATTATTTTAGTCTGACAGAATTGTATTTACTGGTGGAAAGATATAAAAACAAAGTATATACCAGTAGGCATAAATGTGCCATATCAACATAAGAAAAATGCTATACAATTAGTTCAAGAAGATCCCGGGATGCATAGGCATAGCGTCCATTGGACGAGGAAGGACAAATGTTCCTGGGCCTGGAGGGATAGGGGGCCCACAAGGGGCCCACAAGCAGAGGTGTCCTGCCTCCTGGGGGACTCCCAGTAATTTGAGGAAGGCCCCGCCGCTGCTGCTGCCACCGCTTGCCACCACTGCCCACCACTCTGCCAATATTTCTCATCTTTACCGCCAGGGGGTGTCGTACTTCTGTTAGCTCAGCTAACCCAACAGGATTTACAACCCCCTTCAGCACTCCCCAGTGAGTTAACAGAAAGCGGCAGTGGAACTGCACGAATGAAAAATAAAAGGCTCACAAAGAAAAACAGTAAATGAATTGAGTCCCCTGAACTGAACTAGGTACCCCGTCTCTAACAATAACTGAGTAATAAGTGAAAGAAAACACAGAGCAAGGAATAAAAATAGCGAAGGATGACAGAAGCAAGGAATTAACAGAACAAAGCAGGAAAGCATAAACAAGGCAAACTGGAACTCGGACAAAGTTTTGGAATTCAATGGCACACTGTCTGCAGCCAGCGAACATTGCAAACAGCACCTGAGCAATTGAGAGGCTGCCAAATATATATGACTCAAGAGAACCAGCAGCCAATCAGGCTTCCCTGAGTCAGCACTTCGGCTTCCTCTCTAATGATCTCCTGCGCCTGCGTGACTTCCACTGAGCCTCCCTCTTGAGCCATCTTCTCAAGACAGGTGAAATCCCAGGCTCCTCCCCATCAGAAATCATGTCTGGCAGCTGTTGTAAATCCTTAGCTCCAGAGTCTGGGCTCCCTACCAAATCCTGTTGCTGTGCCTCTGAACCCTCACTAGCAGGCAAATCCTCCCGTTCCTGCTCTGACTCTTCTGAGTCAGAAGTCTGAGCCATGACAGGGGGTGGGGAAGTGAGTTGAGCAGAGCAAGCCACCCCACTCCCCGTGGGGTGGCAGCAGGCGCTGCTGTTGGTGGGCCTCTCCTGTGCAGTTTGTGTATGGACACTGCATGCCCATGAGAAATATTGGCAGGGTGGCAGGTAGCGGCAGTGGGGCAGCAGTGGCAGGGTGGCCCCCCAGATAACTTGGAGGCCCCCAAGGAGGCAGGAGCAGTGGCACAGCAAAGTATCTTTTTAAAAACAAAGGTGAGCCTCGCAGTGGCAGGGGGCCCTCCAGGCAAGTGGTGCCACTGATGATGGAGAGTTGTGGGGCAACATGGAGCCTGTGGGGGTTAGGTAGGTTGCCTCATCCCCTTGCATCTGACATCAGGGGGCATGGCTTGGAGCGCTGGGGGGCACGCACACTTTTTGTGCATGATGGGGGGCCCCTTGCTGCACTTTGTCCTCAGCCCCCGGGAAGCTCACTAAGCCCCTGCCTGGATGTTCCAAGGATAGATGCAACAAGAACCTGCCCAGAAGTGCATTTGGCATGGGATGGGAATCAGGCAGGCCATCTTGGGTCTCCTAGCACTACAAGTTGTGTGTGTGTGTGTGTGTGTGTGTGTGTGTGTGTGTGTGTGTGTGTGTGTGTTTTTGTTTGTTTGTTTTGTTTTGTTTTAGTTTTTTAAAAAGCTCTAGGAAAAACTTTGGGGAAATCTGTGACTAATCAATCTTTCTTGACAGCTCATTTCAGTGAGACAAGAAAAATGAAGGCTCTGCCTAGAAAACAGAACAGATATTTGTAGGTTATTATTATGTTGGCTATGTTGCTGGTGTATACAGTATGTGCTTCAATAACATAGTTTCCATCTTTGATTATAAAACATTTTATAATTATAATAAGGACTTTTGAATAAAGAACATACATTGTCACCAACATCAGTATTAATTTATTCACAACCATTCTTGTTTCTGGATCATTTTATTCCCTGACTTGTGTTCCTTTTTCTCTCTCTACAATGCCACTCTGCAGTTTGCTCATTACCAGTTACTGCATAAATTCTCACTGAAGGATTATTGCAGCCAAGAGAACAGAAGTAGGTCAGAGACAGCTGTGATGGGGGTGGGTGGGTGGGATGCTTTAGCAAGAAGATGCTAAGAAAAAGGTGAACAGTTCTCATTTCCCTTTTAACCTTCAGTAGCCAAAGCATTATTAATTCCATAGACACATTTTAATTCATTTCCCATGTTACATTTATATATTTTTAGCAGGCAAAGGGTCATTACCACACAAAAGATGCATAAATATGAAATGACTATAAAGTAGTAGCCAAATGGCAACAATAGCAAAACCAAACCACAGACTAGGTAGGGAAAAAATATTGACCTACACATAGAATAGAAACATTGTTAGTTAACAGAATAAGCAACACTCCTTGGCCCATTTAGCACATTCAGAGAAAAAGAACAGATAATAACAGAAAAAAATATTCTGACTTCTATTCATTTCACTTTGAATATTATGTTGCTTTTTAAAGAGAGATGTCTTGAATAACAGCCATTAAAATGTATCATTCACCTTATTTGTTAATCACCACTCTATTGTATTAATTACACAAATACTAGACGCATGATAACCACAACATCCTGAACGAGAAAACAGCAGAAATTTTCATTGTCTGTGTAAGCTACCTGGTATTTTATGAGCCCCGTAAAAAGCCTTGTAAGATACAATAAATGGCCATCCTAAAAATCTTATTTCCAATCAAGGTTTTATTACACTGTAGATACGAAGCTTCTATTTTAAAAACAGCTTTAGTTGTGACAGAGATATAGAAGGTAGGGAGAATGTGAGGCAGGAGTACCTCATGCTTCTAACTAATCTCTGCAACATAAACCCTTGCATTTGGCCAGCAGAGCAATATGCAAGTTCTGTTACAGGGAACCATGGAGACAAGTAGCACGAACTTCCTGACCTAAAATCATCCTCTTCTTAGGGCTTTGCAAATTCAGAGTTCTCCTGTGAGTCTATTATGACTAGTTATTCCATTGACATCACTGCCCTATCTAAGTAAAGGATTGTCAAACTTAGACCAACCACATCTGGGGACCCAAGTTTGACAACTCCTGGCCTATAGGCTATTTCTCCTCCAAAACAGGAATTGTCTTTGAAGAGATGTCTTAGGATTAGGTTAGAGGGTACACCTTCTTAGGAGGGCATACCATAGGTTCCTCCTCTTTGCAGACCTTATTACCGATTGTACAGAATTATACCAGCTTACAGCCTTGAAAGAAAGAATTGTTACGGGTGAATATGGAGATACAGAAGTATCAATTAATATAAGCAATTTTGAAAAGAAACTAGGGGTGTTCTTGAATCATTTCAGCACATCCATTACAGAGCTGCCAAATCGATTTGGTGGGGCAGGGAGTGGTACGTTTAAGCATGAGTAAAGCCAGTGCTGACCTGCTCCTCTGCCGCATTTCCTGGTGTGGTGCTGTGCCACTTAGAAGTCCGCACGCAGCTGCAGCACTGCACCCAGCAGCCTGCACGTGGCGGCAGGACACACATGGATGCAGCCATATGCAGACTTCTGAGTGGCACAGTGCGGCACCTGGAAATGTGGTGGAGTGGTAGAAAAGCAGGTAAGGACCGGCTTTACTCGTGCTCAAAGGTACTGCTCCCTGCCCTGCCAAAATGATTAGTGCACATCCCTAAAAGAAACCAACATATAAAAAAGAATGTTATTTTCTTTTGCTATAGTTCTGTACTGTTCTGTGTAGCTAGTGAACCAAATCAGTTACTATGCTATAAAGTCACACATCTAGGATTCTCATTTATTCATTTCTATAAGCTCCATATTGTTAAAAAGATTAACATTTAGCTGCTTGAACTTATTTTAAAAATGACACGACCTCAAAGAAAAATCTTAATGTCTGTTTTCATCATTATAATCAAATATGAAATCCTGTCCATTTTTATGGACTACCGTTCAAATGTATCCCCCTTTGTTAAGAGCAGTCACATATCTGAAGCACTAATAGCAGCTTTAAAGACCTAATTAACACTTTTGGCTCATATTGGCTTTGAAATCAAAAGTGACTAAAATGCAAACCTCAGAAATTATCAAAAGCAATACTCCAGGAGACTGCAGCCATGATAGCTGCATTCATGTCTAATACAGTACAGTGGCTGTATACAATATAGTACCATTCCCCTTTGGGGGCTTGACTCTTGGTTATTACTTATGACTATTGGTTATTAGATAAAAGAGTGTTGGGCAGTTTTGGTGCTGATCAACCTTCTTTCCTAATTAGGCTCTAGAGTATCTGTTAAGACTGCATCCATGCAGGTAAATTGCCACTATCAATAGTCTTTTACCTTCTAAAAACCCAGTTCACATAATTACCTATTAAGAATTAAGCACAGGATACATTTTAAGAATGAAATGTTCTTGGATGTTGAGGATATTACCTTGGCACAGTAATATCTACCCAAGAATCCGAGTGGAAGCAGGTGAAACATGATTCAATTGACGCATAGGGCAGCTTCACACAATCTGCTGCAAGTAAGGATGGCAGGGAAAGGTGGGAGCCAGCATAAGCATCTGCTCCCACCCAAGTCTGGTCCCAAAATTCTCTGTCCGATATTCCATAACCAAGATTTGTCATTGGGCAGACTCTCAGAAGGATGTTGAGCAGATAACTCAGGAACCAGACTTAGGTGGATTCTGACGACACTCCTGCTGGAAGCAGGCACGCCACCATCCTTACTTGTGGTGAATTGTGTGAAGCTGCCTATGGAATAGTTTGTAACTGTCTCCTCCTTGGATTGAGTAAAATAATACACTTGGGGCAGAAAGCAGCAAGAGTTACAAAAGAGTGGAGTCAGATGGAGAAGACAGCAGCATGGATTCTTAGTAAGGAGACAGAAACACAGCAATCCAAGAAAGAATGTGTAGACTAGAATGTTCCATTCCTGATCCCCTTCTACCATCAACCCTCCCAAGGAAGATCCCATAATTCAAACTTTACACGGAGTAATACGGTAAGGTAAGAGAATAGATTATACAGAGGTGGGGAAAGGTAAGGGATGATGAGGCAAGGGAGAAATCTACAGTACCTTCTTTGCCTCATGAATGTTCTTTCACCTTCTAAAAACCCAAATCACATAACTGCTTTATTAATATAACTGTTTACTTTGTGTTTTTACTAAAAGGTCTAGAAGTTTTAAAGATAAAAATTACTAGCTCATCAAAGGCTCAAGTCAAATTTGTTATATATAATGTTCTTGTCTTAGTATCTTGCAGGAGTTTTATTATTTTCTACGAAAATTATTGTAACTGTATACTTTGAAAAGATAAATGTGTTTTATGTGTGTCTATGTGTGTCTATTTGTCTGTCTGGATCTACCTTATGTGGTGCAGCGGGGAAACGCAGAGGGTTGCCAGTTCAAATCCCTGCTGCTACTATATTGGGCAGCAGCAATATAGGAAGATGCCAAAAGGCATCATCTCTTTACTACACGGGAGATGGCAATGGTAAACCCCTCCTGTATTCTATCAAAGAAAACCACAGGGCTCTGTGGGTGCCAGGAGTCGAAATCGACGTGACGGCACATTTTATTTGCCTGTCTAGTTATTTATTCCACAAAGATCTATTTTTAATTAATGACTCATGAAGAGAGAGCGATTCCCCCTCGCACACTGGTATTAGGTGCTTGAGTCTTATTGCTCTGTATGTCTCACTTCATACGTGTGGATTCCTAACTGGGTTATTTGATAGATTAATTGTTGAGCAGTGCTTTGAATACAACTTATTTCGTTTAAGAAGCACTAGCTTGGATATTTCTGGAGCTCCATGAGTGCTTTTACAGGACCAGAAATCATTATTTAATAATCCATTTTTAAAATGCTGAATTATAACTAAATTAGGGACTTTTGCACATATTCATATTTCCTAAGATACATAAAATATTAAACTGTGTTCATTTGGGCAAAATTGCATGATTCAAGCACTTGCAGCAAAACTGTGCAATTCTAATACTTCTAGCAAATCTTGCAAGAGGAACTTTCTATAACTGGGAGCTGATTGATAAAACATAGTCACTTGCATTCTTTTCCGCAAACTCACAACTACAAAAAGTGCAAGACCACCTAAGTGACAGAGCTGCTCACAGGCTGCTTTAATAAACCTTATTTTTTCAGTCACTGTCCCAGCTTTGAGAGGCTTTTTGCTCCAAGATCTGCTTTAAAATTTGGCAACAGAGATTATTAGAAATGGTATAGACAGAGTTTCTCGTCCACGCTTAATCTACAAGAGATGGCTAGTTTAATATATCATTCTTAAGAATCAGAATGTAAAAGCAGATTTTACCACAAAATCCATAGTACTTACCACAAAAGGGATCCCAAAAGCCCAGGCACAATCAGAAGACACAGTATATCGTGGGCAACTAACTGAAGAAAACAGAACATGGACACAAAATTACCTGCTTTACTGTCAGCAATCAGGAAAATTAATTAAAGATAGACAGATAGACAGAATTTGTTTACATACACACATATATAAACACATCTATAAATATTAATTTTATACATAAATACATATATAATATGTATATATGTGTATGTGTGGATAGATAGATAGATAGATAGATAGATAGATAGATAGATAGATAGAAAGATAGATAGATAGATAGATAGAGTGCTATCAAGTCAGTGTCGACTCTTAATGACCACATAGATAGATTCTCTCCAGGATGATCTGTCTTCAGCTTGGCCTTTAAGGTATCTCAATGGTGCATTCATTGCTGTCGTAATTGAGTCTATCCACCTTGCTGCTGGTCATCCTCTTCTTCTCTTTCCTTCAACTTTTCCCAGCATTATGGACTTCTCAAGGGAGCTGGGTTTTCGCATAATGTGTCCCATGTATGACAGTCTGAGCCTGATCATTTGTTCCTCGAGTGAAAATTCTGGATTGATTTGTTCTATGATCCTTTCGTTTGTTTTCCTGGTATCCATGGTATCCATGGTTTTCCATGGTATCCTCAAAAATCTTCTCCAGCACCAAAGTTCAAAAGCATCAATACTTTTTCTATCCCCTGGTGGGCCCCTGGTTGCGCAGTGGTAAAACTGCCGTCCTGTAACCAGAAGGTTACAAGTTCGATCCTGACCAGGGGCTCAAGGTTGACTCAGCCTTCCATCCTTCCGAGGTCGGTAAAATGAGTACCCAGAATGTTGGGGGCAATATGCTAAAATCATTGTAAACCGCTTAGAGAGCTCCGACTATAGAGCGGTATATAAATGTAAGTGTTATTGCTATTGCTATCTTGCTTCTTCAAAGTACAGCTTTTGCATCCATAGCGTTTCATGAGAAAAACCATTGTCCGAATGATTCTAATCTTTGCAGGTATTTTATTTATTTATTTATTACATTTATATCCCGCTCTTCCTCCAAGGAGCCCAGAGCAGTGTACTACATATTCAAGTTCCTCCTCACAACAACCCTGTGAAGTAGGTTAGGATGAGAGAGAAATGACTGGCCCAAAGTCACCCAGCAAATATTTGGCTGAATGGAGATTTGAACCCGGGTCTCCCCAGTCCTAGGACTGGACTGTGTGTGTGTGTGTGTGACAGACACACAAATTCTATCTATCTAATTTTAATTAACTTTCCTGATTGCAGGAATTTGCAGGAACAGGTAATTTTGTATCCATATTCTGTTTTCTTCAGTTAGTTGCCCATGATATACTGTGTTTTACTTCTGGTTGTCTGAGCGTGGGATATTTATTTATTTATATTTAGATTTATATTTGAAGGAGGTTTTTTTTACATGTTTGTGTAAGACAATGACCTGCACATACCAAATTTTGCATACACAATCATGCCACTGAAATTAGCTGAATGCACTACATTTTACACCACAGTATACATGGGGCCAGGTTTACTTATTTTTTTAGCAGAAATTCTGAATTAATCATATTTTGATTGTTATTGTTCTCAACAGATTTTTAAAACTCAATAATCAGATCAATAATTCCAAAATGATATAATGCCCAAGAAAAACCAAAGATCTTTCTCAGATCCAAATTTACTATGATTCAAATTTACCATATATGGTCATCATAAAATAAAATGAATAATGTTTGAAGTTTAAATCCTATGAATTTCAAACTGTTCTTTTACTTCCCTTTTGCAAACAGACTAATAAAAATTGTATAATATATTTAATTTCTTAAACTTTCCTAGAAGTGTAATCTACACAAAATGATTTTTCACAGTCAACAACTAGTAGCCTCACCTACTAGTGGATAACACGTAACAACAGCCCTGCTGGATCAGGCCCAATGCCTATTTAGTCCAGCACGTTGTTTCACAGTGGTCCACCAGATGCCACTGGGAAGCCCACAGGCAAGAGGTGAGGGCATGCCGTCTCTCCTGCTGTTGGTCCCCTGCAACAGGTATTTAGAGGCATCTTGTCCCTGAGGCTGGAGGTAGCCTATAGCCATCAGACTAGTAGTCACTGAGAGACCTGAACACCATGAATTTATCTAAACCCTTCTTAAAACCATACAGGCTGTTGGCTGTCACCATATCTTGTGGCAGAGAATTCCATAGATTAATTATGAGCTGTGTGGAAAAGTACGTTCTTTTTTGTTGGTCTTAAATTTTCTGACCTTCAGTTTCACGGGATTATCCCTGGTTCAAGTGTTATGAGAGAGAGAGAGAGAATTATCTCTATCAACTTTCTCCACACCATATCTGATTTTATAGTACTCTATCATGTACTTCAGTTGTCTTTTTTCTAAACTAAAAAGCCCCAGGTGGTCTAGCCTTGCCTCAGAGGAGGAAACTTTAGGCCCCTGATTATCTTGGTTGCCCTCTTCTGCACCTTCTCCAGTTCTATAATGTCCTTTCTGAGACATGGTTACCAGAACTGTACACAGTATTCAGTACTATCTGTAGGTAGATAGCAAGATAGACAGCAAATGATCAGAAAGTGAAAATTATGTTTAGCAGCACTATAGAACTAAACATATAAGCATCTAACAAAAAATTCATGGCACACATTAAGTATAGAAATTTTAAAAAGCAAATAGCCCTCACATTTTTAAAATAAAAGCTTGAGTGATAAGTTATCCTG
Source organism: Hemicordylus capensis (assembly GCF_027244095.1). NCBI lineage: Eukaryota > Metazoa > Chordata > Lepidosauria > Squamata > Cordylidae > Hemicordylus > Hemicordylus capensis. Next base: position 186,062,352 of record NC_069659.1, on the reverse strand, counting down.
TGAAAAGGAAAAAAAAACATTTAATGAAATGCAAAGTAGACTACCAAAGCAGTGTTAATGTAATTCAAAATATATTCCTTTTCTTAGAAACAAAAAAAAAAATGCAGAAATTCTACATGTTCTGTTTTTTATATATTCTGATAGGTCACCGCCCCCACCCCAATCTTAAAGTGCACATGAATATAAAGATATACCACTATGGTACATCTATTTATTTTTTTAAAAAATTTTAAATCGGCTTCCTAAATCTTAGCATACTTACTGCTTTAGACAGAGATCCTAATGCAACTGCCTGAGTGTCAACCTATGAGAACACAAGGAAAGTCTGCTATATTTATAGCGAGGTTGCTGTGCCATTTCATTAGTGGTGCCATCCCTAATTATCAATTACTTCAGCATAAATGAAGATAAGCTTGTCATCTGGGATGGCTAAAAGAGCAAAGATGTGAAGTAGATCGCAATGGAAAATACACACTCCCTCTGTCTCTATCTCTAGCTGTACTAACTAACTGTTCAGCATTAGAACACTTATCCTAGAGCTGGTTTAGGTGTTACATTGGCCACAGGGATTCCACAGAACCTTTCCCACACACTCTTAGTTCCTAACATTCAGTCCACTCGCCACTTGAGTTGTAGAGTGAATTTGCCCATCCCTGCCACTGGAATGCTTTGTGGGTGAGGAAATGCATTACAAATGTAAATGTATTTTGCAAGCTGAACTAAAACTAAACTGGGGGGAGGTAAGGTCACAAATTCATCATGGGGATGCTGATTCCTCAGATATGTATATCAGCTCTCACCAAAAAGCACAAAGATTTGAAAACAAATCAAATTATTTATACATAAAAACAAACAATATCCTATAAGACCCTACCTAAAATCCTGTACATACATCTTTATCTTAACCTAGGTAAATGTATTTACCAGACCAATATTTTTAAAACTAAGCAAACAACTCAGTTTTTAACTCCTCTTAGCATTTTGTTAAGGAACCACATCAGCCCTTGCTCTAAATTAAATGCATGTGGAGTATTAACACCTTGGGAATCAATCACTTGAGAAAGCTTATTCACTATCATTTTTGGACACAAACCCATGATGCCTCTTAAACCAACACATAAAAGGCTTGATCTAACATGAAGAACTTGATCCCACTCTGAAATTCTGCTTAAATTTGATCTTCTGATCATTAAATAGTCCTCAATCTCCTGGTTTAGTCTCATCCATCCCTTTTAGGGAACCAGTAAATTTTATTCAATATGCGTAGCCATAGGCCATTGCACCAAATGAAATCACCACCACTCCAGTTCACATACAACTCAATACAAGGCTTGGTCACATATAACTTATTACACAACATGAAACACTAAACATGAAAACATACAGAAAATTGCTATTGTCTTCAGATCATGGTCAAATAATGGCTCTGATGGTCAGTTTTCAGCTTGCTGTACTATGGAGAGAACCTGATAGCTGAGAGAATTCTTCTGTCTGCCCTGGCATCATGACAGAAGATCCAATCTCTAAGATTCCCTGGATTAATCAGGGAGAGCATATTCAACAATAGAAGAGAATATGATTGAAGGAAACCACAAAAGGTGGTTTGCCATTCTTTCTGCTTATTTACGACCCCAAAGCATTGCTTCACAAGGAACTTGCTTTCCCTTATCGGGCAAACCATTTACAATAATAAATCAGAGCTTTAGGAATCAGGGTTGTAGCTATAATTGAGTGAAAGGGTTAAAAGAACCTGGGCCCCTGGCTCCTGAGGGCCCCCCAGCTCCACCTCTCCCCATTTTCTTCATTATCTCCCTCACTCTGAGGGGCTGCCAGAGAGGGGGTAAACATGGGCCCCCTCCCCTAGCTATGCGCCCCTGTTAGGAATACAAGTTCTCAGGGAAAGAAAACCTCTAATGAAGTGCAGTATAAAACATGCACCTGTTTGGAACTCACAGTTATAAACCTGATTAAAACCCCATCTGCTTACAAAGCCATATTCTAAACACAGCAGACTGCCTCGTTTCAGGATGACAAGGCCCTATTAATTTAGAAACAGCTTTCTGTGTGCTCAGAGGAGAACGTTTTGCTGGCTGGCTAAGGGCTGCTCTATATATTTTCAGCAAAGGAACAGACACGCAATTTGCATTTCAGTCAGAAAATATAACATGGGTCTACTCTCTTGCTGCTACTCCATCTCATTGTAAAGCTATTTGCCTAACATTTTTGGAATCCTGACCTGTGCCACAGTGCCAATCTCTTTTCCATTCAAACCCCTCACACACACCTGTCAAGCTTTGTTTTGGTTTCCTGTTTTTTCTGCTGCTGCTGCTGCTGCTTTGTTTTTGAGGTGGGTGGTTTTTTGTTTGGTTTTTGCCTTCACTCTATGTCAGTTGCCTAGTGCAGGCACAACATATGCCAATTTCTTATCCATGGAGGGCCCTAACAGCTTATGTGCTCCTCCCCGTCCTTCCTCTTGCACAAATTTCCTCTTCTCCTTGTCTTTTCAGTTTTATCCCTGGTGGAACATGACATTTGCAAAGAGGTTAATAATGAGTATGCTTAGCTTTAAAGTGGAGCAGGGGTTCCCAAGCTGTGGGCCTCCAGATGTTGCAGAACTACCATTCCCATCATCCTCAGCTACAATTTATTGTGGGTGGGGATGATGGGAGTTGTAGATCAGCAACATCTGGAGGCCCACAGCTTGAGAACCATTGAACTAGAACTTGGAACCACCTTGCTTACTGCTGAAAAGCTGAAAAGCTGGGGTGGGCCTACCATTGAAAGGCTTAGTGCTCTGCTTGTGGGCCACCAGGGGCCCAGCCAGGGGGAGGGCCACTAAGGGGAGCTGCCGCAAGCCCCACCACGTACCACCTCTGCCACAGGGCCCTGCCCACCACTGGCCTCTGCTGGTCTCTGTGGCTCTGCTCACTGTCACTGCCACTGCAGCCAGCAAAGGGAAGCCAGCTGGTGGTGGTGAGCAGAGGCCAGTGGCAGGCGGGGGGATGGGGCGACAGCCTGCCAAAAAATGTAAACATGGGCTGCTGCCAGTGTCACTGTGCCACTACTGAAAAAGAAAGGCAGAGAGGGGGGATTTGCTCCATTTATCCTAAGGAAAGCGAGTTCATAGCGTGCTTCCCATTCTGCACTAATAATCTGAATATCTCTTTTATGCACATGGCAAATTCTAATAATAAGAACTAGCAGACATGTTGCATTTATTTTATATGATATTCTTCAACAACATAGCCAAATTGGATACAGCACAAGAAGGTGGAGCAAATACAAACACACAAACAACCTGATATAAGATGAAAGCTTCCAGAGGTCATGCAGTCCAAGTGCACACCATAGGACCATGCACTCAATAGATCCCAGTACCTACAATGTATGCATGTATGTATGTATTGGTTTATTTCGGCCCAAGGCCAGCAGACAGTACCTACAATAAACCTATGCAATCCAGATCAAGATTCCAACAAAAAGCAAGTTGTGACATCCCTGGGGTAATTTGGAGAAATTTTAGCCCTCTTCACTGAGATATACAAGTGAGGAGAATTAGGGCTCAAATATATTATGGGAAGGAGTGGTTGATTTGGTTAAGAGGCAGGGAGGTTAAAAATAAATGATTTTAAATATAAGTTGGATTTTTTCTCCTTAAAACCAATTTGTAAAATAAAATGAACCTAGGTCAAATATATTATTATGAATAGTAATCATAACTTCAAATCAAATATAGAAATCAAATAACTTTTAATTCTATTCTATGAACATGCTTCTCAAAAAGTATATGGAAATGAGAGACTGCAGACCTGATCAGTCCTATTCTGCAGATGGTGTACACCCACACACAGAAGCAAGCCTTGCCTCTCTCTCTAAAAGTGCAAACACAAAAAAGGTCAATATATAGAAAATGTGAGGTGATGGGATAGATCTGAGAAAGGAGGCGGTGTCCGGATAGAAATGCAAGGGATGGGGGAAAGGAATAGAAAGGGAAACAAAAAGTGAGCAGAACATATCCATGCAATCCCGAGGGAACTTTTTCTGAGTATACCCTCCATAATAGAAAGGAAATAGCTATCATGGCAGCAGGCCATAAAAATGACCTCTTTGGGGAACATTTTAATGAAGTTCCTGTAGCTGTGGGTAAGACAGGCATGCGTGCAAAATGCAAACAGTGCAACAAAGAAATGCAAGGCCTGGTTGTCCAAATGAAAACAGCATAATGACAAATGATCCTGCTTTGAAGATACTGAAGGGAGCATGTCTGAACATGTGAATGTGCATCTGCTTTGGTACTAAATAAAATAACCAAATCATCAGCATCCCATTTTTGACTAAAATTAATCTGATTTTTTTCAGAAAAAATAATTGCTTATATAGGGTGCGTATATATAGTACAGTAGCATGTACTATAGTGTGTAGCTAACTTTTAAAAATGAAATCTATATCTGTCTCTGAGTAGTTATGAATATGTATTAAGGTTGTATCAGACAGCAAGAATACACTTTTTCTAGAAATTATGATTAAACAGAAATTTCCTGACTAGTGATTTAAACTGTGATCTAAATCATTAAATTAAGTCTTCCTGAGAAATTATTTAAATCATGACTTAATGAATTAAATTGATCCGATTTAAATCAAATCCACCCTGTTGACTGCTAGGTTCGTATCTTTTTTTAAAAATGGGTACAAAGATTAATATTTTTGTGTAATAATTTAATCTGATGATTATTTGCAGCACTGTTTCTCAGTCACACCAGGGCTCAGTCTCATTTGTTGGATTGCTTCATATTAGTGACTGAGACAACACTGAGGCGCTCAGAATTATTGCTGCTTTTTAAGGCCACATGATACCTTAACAACATGTGACCTTAAAAAACATCAAACCATAATGTGTATTACTTTTAAAGTGCTGGTCCCAACATTCAATCAGCTTGACAACCACTGCGTTACAAATCTGATATTCAGATTTATTAGTTGCACTTCATCATTGCTGTATATTGCAGTGCAAGCTGAAAAGTAACAGAGACAATATGAGTAACTGATGATAAAAGAGGATTAATGGTTCCCAGGAGTGATTAATGAAATTGGCTTGCATTTGTATAGTAGTATAGCTGGGACTAAAGTATTCTGGAAGCATTTAAGAGGACATCTAGGCTCCAAGTTCCTTCCCTGGCATCTCCAAGATAGGGCTGAGAGAGATTCCTGCCTGCAACCTTGGAGAAGCCGCTGCCAGTCTGTGTAGACAATACTGAGCTAGATAGACCAATGGTCTGACTTGGTATATGGCAGCTTCCTATGATCCTATGAGGACATGGACCAAAAATGACTCTGTGGGACACAGGAGCAGCGACCCAAGAAATACAAGGAAGTTACAGCTCTTTTCCTTTTGCTTTGTGAAACAGAGCAGTGCATGAATGCTCGTGCAGCTGCGGGCGGGGCGGGGTGGGGTGGGGTGGTGGTGGTTCCTTTAAAAAGCAGGTAAGCAAGACTTTTTGAACAGCAGCCTTTTGAACAGCGAGCGCCATAACCGGAAAAGCAATGGGGTGGCAGAGGAGCAGGTAAGGTCTTGCTTTTTAAAGGAACCGACCTCTGCCTCACCGAACCAATTCAAATGTCAGCGCCCAAACCGGTTCAACGCTTCCCTAAGGAGGAACCGAACTGGTTCAGGCACATCCCTAATGTGAAAGTGATGATGGAACAGCATTTTATTCAAATTTAGGAAAGATAGAAATTAAAAGTTTTTCACGCAGAGAAAGTGTCTCTATAGACAATCCACACATAATCACACTTTAAGAGTATAGAAACTTTATTTCATAAAATGCTTTGCCACTTGAAAACCATGGCCAGACTCCTGACTAATGAAGCACCAGTGCTTTGTATATGCTGCTGCTGCCTTCCAAACAAAGGCATGGGTATCTGTGTGTGATCTGCACTAATCTCTCTTGCCACCAGAAACATTCCCTGCAACCCAGAACTGGGCCTCTGAGAATCACACAGCCCTCAGGACCCACTTCCAGGTAATAGGGTATGCTGCCAGAGGTGAGCATACCTCTGTATGTCCATTCCCATGGACAGCGAGAATTACAAATAAGGAAGTTTTAGATTGAGTTAAAACAATATCGCTAGAAGCTAAGATTACCAAACAAAGACTGACATATTTTGGTCATGTCATGCGAGCTGATTCACTCGAAAAGACAATTATGCTGGGAATGATCAGCGGGAGAAGAAGACGGAGACGGCCTTGTACTCGGTGGCTGGATATTATAAAAAATGACACTGGAATGACCATGGTGGACTTAAAGGAAGCTGTCCGAGATAGGACGGCATGGAGTGCAGTGATCCATAGAGTCACCGAGAGTCGGACACGACTGAACGGCTAGAGAGAGAGCCAGAGGTGAGGAGACTGGCAAATATTGTCCCCTCCCCATGCAACCAGCAGAGTAGCCTAGTCTGCAGCACAGAAGCACCACTGCTCTTCATGGAATGCTAATGCTTCATCACTCAGGCCAATGGCTCAATTTTGCAGAATTTTGCTTGGGCATTAAAATGGTCGTAAACCTCTCCCTTAATTTCGCATTTCATGGAGCTAATAATTTCTCAGAATTTTTCACAGAGTATTCAGAACTGAGTACGCACAGACCTAGTACAGAGCATTCAGAACTAAAGCGCACAGACCTGTGACATTATTTCCACATAAGCCTTCTGCAGATAGACATCATCGCTTGTTTTCCTTAACTATGGCTAAGCATTATGTCTGAATACAAAGACTGGCCATAAACCAACAAGTTACACCTGTTGGGATATGCAACAGTAGCAGCTTAGCTTGCTGTACAGTTTGCATGCAATCTACTATGAAGCCCGAGGGGGCACAATACTTTCCTCTGTACTGGTTGGGCTAGCTAGGAGTTTCTATTCTCCTTCCTGTTTCTTCCTGTTTTGTGTGTGTGAGTCAGCAAGTTCTGTACTGACCTCATAGTGCCTTCGTCTCCCAAGTTAAGTTCTCTTAAAAACCTTCCACTTGTGTTTGCTCTGTACTCCATGCAGACAGAACACACTGTGCAACAATATCATGGTTTCATATGTGCCAACCATGGCTAAAGATGCACTGAGCATACTACAGTTAAGGCCGTTCCCCACCCCTACATGTACAAGGTGACAATCTGGTCTAGTTGGCCTCTTCCTATACACAAGGGATTAGTTCAGCAAGCTAAAACATGGTTTGCCTACATGCACTTGTAAATATTTAAAGGTTTAGCAAACTACGACACACACACATGCACCCCTACATATTCAGAAACGAAGAAAAAACATAGGGAGAGAAATGGATATGGAATCTAATACAAAATCAATGCTTTTCAACTTCACGGAGTACAATATTTCTAGCAGAGATCAGCATATTGCCACCAGAAACTCTGCCCAATTAAATCTGCTCTCAAACACTTTGAAGTTCATTGGGTCGGGAGTTTTTATCATGCACATGCAGAAGTGGTTAAATTGCACATGCTACCAATTAAATATGAACAAAGTATTATCTAATTCAGTACTACAGCCTGCACAACAAACAAAATGGGAAAAGAACAACTTCACTTAATAAGCTATTTAAATTTAATTATCTAATAATTTGATTTCATGTTCTGATACAACACAGTGTGGCCATAAATCAGTGTTAATTATGCCTCTTTTAATAAAACAGTATGTTCTGCTCTGGCTAATTCTAAGTTCTAAAGCATAAATTTCTTTGACCATCGAATCAAATGCAAATTGTTTATATAGTACTGATTTCTAAGGGCTAGTCCACACATGCTAACCGGCTTTTTGTTTTATTCTTCATGCTGTCACTTTCATTAACAGTTTTATGGAAACCTCCATGTTCATTGTGCTGTACACTGATTTAGCCCACAATAGCCATTTCTATAATATGGGCAATCCTTTTCTCAGGCCATATCTATATAGCATGAAGTTCTCATGAAAGATTATCCATGCATTTGTAACAGTGGCATAAGGAGGGCATGTTTGGGCCACATGCCCCCCTCCAGCGGCCCCCCTCCCTCCCACTGTGCTCACGTGGCAGTGACAGCATCCTTGATGAAACAGCCCTTTCTCCGCCACTCAGCTGGCCATTGTGCTGAGTAGTGGGTACAGGGCAGCCTAACCTGGGCTACTTCGTCAGGGAGGCCACTGCCACCACCGCCGCACACAGCACAGAAGAGAAGGGGCGCTGTGGAGGGGGGCACCGCCGGGTGCTTGTCACGGCAAGCACAGCAGCCCCAGAAAGAACTGGTGTGGCTCCAGCAGCAGCTGCGCACAGGTTCTTCGAACCCATACACAGAATTACAGGTCCACCCCTGATCTGTGAAATGGCTTTATGAAAACATGCATGCAAGTTTCCTAATATCTATGTTCAAAGGCCCCAATAATTAAAGTGCTACATCTTTGCAGATCTTATTCTTACTTTGAAATTTGGATGTCAGTCTACAAAAGACGGCAACTTAATCTTTTCTTCTTTACTCTGAAGTCAAGTTAAGTTCACTAAGACTTAAGACCTACTTCTGCATATACAGAATTGCAGCCCTTATGTATAAGATGATCTAATTTTTAAGCGAAATTATTAACTCAACATTTACTGTTTCTACATCTAGACTTTTGACAAGTGTTATCAGAAAGATTGATCATAATATTGTTTTAATGCCTATGTTTGTTTTTTATTATGTTCTTGTTTTAAATGTTGTAAGTCACCTTGAGAACTACAATTAGTAGGCTGAACATAAAATCTTTTAAAAGGAATATATTATTACACTTTGGCTTTAATAAAACTAAAACAAAATTTTTGTATTTTTTCTTCAATGGGAAGACAGCTTCAAAATAACTTCCCAACATTAAACAAGCAGATTTTATGACTATATTGGCAATGCATTCACCATATGAAAGTCATATTGTTCTGGATTGTGGAAACTTCCTTGTGCCCTAGTATAAGTCACAATGGACATTGACAAGAATAATTGCAAGTGGCTAACTTAACAGTTAATGGTGAGAATTATAATACCATTCATTTAAAACATTTTCCCATTGATAAAGTGATTACAGTAACTACAACTACAAAAAGAGAGGGTCTTCTGCCAAAAAAAAATTTCCTGACACAATAACCAATATTTATCCCTTAAAGATACATCTCAGGAACTTTAAAAGGTAAGCTCTCACCCTCAGAAGCAACAATAGTAAAATGGCTGAAGCTACATAGGTGAAAACATCTTTACAGAGTTATTGCCTCCTGGTAACATTCACCGATAGTCAGAGATGTTGGGTAGAAATTTTTCCACTGAAATTTTTTTCATACTTAATTTTTCCAGTGGAAAATTTCCCATTTCTAAAATTTTCACTGGCTGATATCTGGACTAGCACCGAACATGTGTAGCAGTGCAAGTTCCAGACTATGGCTGTGCTTTCACTTGAGTGGGGGAAGGGGCAACCTTCACCCACCCTCCATTCCCTGAAGCTATCTGTGTGTCACAAAAATATATCCCCGAGAGTTGCACTACCCTCAGAGACATATTTTGGTGACAAACAGTGGACTTTAGAAAAAAGGTAATATGGGCAAAAGTTGCCCCTTCCCTCACTCAAGTGGCAGCACAGCCGTAGTCTGGGACTTGCACAATTATTATTATTTCTTGTTTACACAGTCAGACAGGTGTTATTGACTGGTTTGTTTTATCCAGACATCGAGTCCTTCCCAAGGACCTGGGATGGCTGAATTTCATCATCAATATTGTTGGTTATTATAGTATTATTATTATTATTATTATTATTATTTTACATTTATATCCCGCTCTTCCTCCAAGGAGCCCAGAGCAGTATACTACATACTTAAGTTTCTCTTTCACAACAACCCTGTGAAGTAGGTTAGGCTGAGAGAGAAGTGACTGGCCCAGAGTCACCCAGCTAGTTTAATGGCTGAATGGGGATTTGAACTCGGGTCTCCCCGGTCCTAGTCCAGCACTCTAACCACTACACCACGCTGGCTCTCAATGTCCAAGTGTCTGTCCAGCATTGTTGCATGAAATTCATTAATAACAATGAATGGATACCGATCCAATATTAGGCCAGTTCAGCAGTTTCAAAGTTGTAATTAACGTTTTCCAGGTGACTATATCTAGGAAGTGTGTGACTAGTGATTTATTGAGTATTCCACATAAAGCTTTGAATTTGTTTCAATATAACAATTAAAGCACATGAAGTGTCTTTATTGATTTCCCCCTCCCTCCACCAAGCAAATATTTCTATTTAACTACTTTGAAAAACTTTTGAGATACAGTGTGGGAAATTAATATTGAGGAGGTGTGGTGTTTTAATTGTATAAATAGGCCAAGTACTACTACTACTATAACATGCATATATTGCTCAGCAACCAAAGTTCTCAAAGTAGTTGACGTAGAAAAATAAATAATACATAAATAGGATGACCCCCTGTCCCCAAAGGACTCACAATCCAAAAAGAAACATAAGGCAGATACCAGCAACAGCCACTGGAGGGATGCTGTGCTGGGGTTGGATAGGGTCAGTTGCTCTCCCCCTGCTAAATATAAAAGAATCACCACTTTGAAAGATGCCTCTTTGCTTAGTTAGTAGGAGTGTAGCATGTCAAAGCAGATCGCAATCTATTTAGGGCAGCAGGAAAATGTGTATAGATTTTTTAAAGAAAATTTTTAATGCAAATGTTATGTAGATGGGCGAAGAGGAGGATTGCACAGGATTTTTTTTCTGGAAAAATTTCCAGAAATTTTTCCAATTCAAAATTTTCCAGAAAATCCACATCTTTGCCATTAAAAAAGTGGTACTGAAGCTACTGAAAAGAGTGGTACTGCAGCAGATCCTGGAAGGAGTGGCTACATCTGATACAGACACTGTGTATCTCCCCTCGCTGCACTGCCTTTGCCAAAGCTATGGATTAAGACTACTGTGACCACCAGCAGGCATTTCTTTCACAACTTCCTCCTTTCTGATTTTGTGCAGCCTAAACTACTTCTGATAATGTGCGTGTATGTGTACATGAAGTACTGTATAGCTGTATCAATCTCACTGAAAATACAGGTTCCAGGGTGAGAGTGAGCTGTTGACTGAACAGGTCCTCACACTGGCAGATGCAGAAGATTATCAAACCATGGAAGCAACCCATGGAAGCAGCCCAACTCTGGATAAAAGATTCTCAGCTCTGCAAGTAGCAAATAAGGATGTGTGTGCCACTAGAGTTTATAGCACTTACATAGCAATAGCACTTACATTTATATACCACTCTATAGCTGGAAGCTCTCTAAGCGGTTTACAATGATTTAGCATATTGCCCCCCAACATTCTGGGTACTCATTTTATCGACCTCGGAAGGATGGAAGGCTGAGTCAACCTTGAGCCCTTGGTCAGGATCGAACTTGCAACCTTCTGGTTACAGGGCGGCAGTTTTACCACTGCGCCACCAGGGGTTTATATTCTTTCATGTTCAGCTTTTTAAAAATAGATTACTCAAAGGCCCTATAAAACTAGACAGTACATGAGACTGCTCAACAATAAGGATGCAAGAAGCTTTGCTTCCACCTGCACAAGATCTAGGAAAAAACACTATGGACATATATATGTGCTGGAAAACTGTGCAAATGGATAACACCTCGACCTGCCACTCTCTTCACCAGTATTGGTCCCTGGGAATGAAACAGTACTGCTGCTTGAATCTGCTACCAAACTCAGTTATCCTGGATGCTCAGTTAGTTTACTGATCTATCAGATCAATCAGATGCATAAAAGAGCTCCCCAAAAATCAGGACTCTCACTTCACTTTATTAGGACTCTCGCCTCACGTTTCTCCTCAGGATAAGTGGCATTATCAGATTCTTAGATATGCAGAAATAGCAAAGTTCAAAACATAATACAGGCTAGTGAACAAAATGGAAGTTGAAACTTACAGCCACCAGAACTTTCCCTCTAAAGTAAATGGAGTTAACTCAGGAAAAAACCCAAGATGTCTCAAATCTTCTAAATAAAACTTTTGTACTCTAGTTTAAAGTGAATGACATAACATGATGTTGTAGTGGCTGTTTAGAGTCAATCTACACAGAGGCACCTTCTAATGTGGCAATTCTCTTTATTTAGCAGGGGGAGAGTAACTGGCCCTATCCACCCCCAGCACAGTACCTCCAGTGACTCTTGCTGGTGTCTGTCTTATGTTTCTTTTTAGATTGTGAGCCCTTTGGGGACAGGGATCCATCTTATTTATTTGTTATTTCTCTGTGTAAACTGCCCTGAGCCATTTTTGGAAGGGCGGTATAGAAATTGAATAAATGAATAACAACAACAACAACAACAACAACAACAACAACATGCAGCGATGCTGCATTTTTTCATAGATTGCACCACACGAGATTGCAAATGAAGGAGTTGCACATTTGGAGGCTAACAAAGCCAAGCCTGGTCTTGCCCACGCATGAGAACCGCCAGGATCGCACCTGATCAGTGGCAAACCCACCAAGCCAACCAGTCTCTTAAACAGGGTTAAGACAGCTAGCACTCCCTTAGCCCCATTTTTTAAAATTGTCTGCGAGCTCCGTCTGCTTGCAGCCCCAGCTGAGAGACTGTGGGGCTCCCAGCGGGCATTGACAGAATCCCTGTAATGCACCACACAACTGCACGAAGCATTATGGGAGTCCCAAGGGGTGGGACGACATGTCCCAGCTCTCTGTGCTGCCCGAGGAGCCAGCTGCATGTCTGGCTGTGTGGTCTCCGCACCCAGACCAACAGCAAGGATCACCTGGGGGAGAGTTTTTTGAGGCTTCCACCTCTGCCCCTTCAAGCCCTCCTTATGAGTAGTGAGAAAGGGCTCTTGGTGTGCTCCTATGAAAAAACGCATACAGGGGAAACTAGCATGCTGAGTAGAACACTGACTTGTCACTTTCTCTGTAGTATGTTAGTTATCAATCAAAAGAGAGGGGAGTGGTTTTTTTTAAATGGACAAACCCTCGGTTACGGGATTTCCTCAACTGCAGTCTGATGTGGTGTAAAAAGCCAGAATGGTGACAGAGACAAAGTGCCAAATGTGGGTCACTGTGAAAAATGTACAAATCCTTTCTCAACCCATTGGGTGTCCAAATCTCCAAGGCTAACCTACTTCACAGAGTTTTCAGGACAAAAGAAGGGGATTTGTCAGCCTGAGTCTTTCAATGAAGGACAGGATACAAACGGAATAAAATAAACAGATTAATAAACAAAAAATACAATCCAGGAAAAATGGGACTAGCCAGCTATATAAATTGACCCAATATTTTTGCACCCAAAGGCAAGGTACAACAAAACTTTTTGAGCTAAAAAGAACCATCAGCAAAACCCTATAATTGAAATCTTTACATTATATTTAAGCCATAATGTATCTCTGTATCCAAAGAAGCCTTCAGTGTCCTACATCCAGTTCTCCACTGTGCTGGAAAAGAGGTCAAATACATAAACCAAGTGAGCAGCTACCTAATGGGGCAGTGGGGAAATGACTTGACTAGCAAGCCAGAGGTTGCCAGTTCTTCTAATCCCCACTGGTATGTCTCCCAGACTATGGGAAATACCTGTATCGGGCAGCAGTGATATAGGAAGATGCTGAAAGGCATCATCTCATTCTGCATGGGAGGAGGTAATGGTAAACCCCTCCTGTATTCTACCAAAGACAACCACAGGGCTCTGTGGGTGCCAGGGTGTCGAAACGAACTTAACGGCACACTTTATCTTTACACTTCTGTTGCCTGTGAGTCTTATTTCTGTGTTATATTAGTACTGCTGATGCTGTTCTTCTCTCAATGAACAATGAACTTGTAATCACCTTGTTGCAAGCAACTTTTCTTTCATTTGAAAACAATCTTCTAAATCATGATTCCAGCAAAACCTCAGGTTTATACTTTACAATGCACTTTGTGAGCTTTAAAATATTTTTCTTCCAGTAGGAAGAAAAATTTCAATTCTGATTCTTCTGAGAGTTCCAGAACTGCAGGTGTTACTACTAACCACAGACACACTGCCAAGAAAGTGTCACTACACAGCTTGAGATAAATGTACATGATCCCACCCCCGCACCCCCCGCAAATAGGCTGTGAGCAAAGACTACAAAATGTTCAATATTCTCACTTCAGTACACATTTTGCTGGGGAAATTATTTTAAGCACATGAATTTCTTTAATGTAAAGGCCGTGGATAAGGTTGTCTCAGGAGTCCTCAGCCAAATGCTTGAGTGGGCTCCCCAAACCTAGTGGAGGCTTCCCTGGCAGTGAGTGAGGCAGCTGTAACAGCCCAGAGTACTTCACAGGAAGTGTGCTGGTAGCTGCCACCTTTTAATTTTTTAAGTTATTAATTTTTAAAACTATGACACCTGCTGGCGCAGCCATCGCAGAACTCTCCAGGCCAATAGCCCATCGCCCATGTCAGTGGCAACTGGCAGGCTTTCCAGATGCCTTACCCACCCCTGGGTAGGCTTCTCTCAGAGGCCCCTGCATCATTGCAAGGGCTCCTGAAAGAAGCCTGTATATGTTTGGGGAAGGTACCTGGAATGAGGTGACAACAACAGAGCAACTCACTCAGTGGGGCAAATTACTCTCTCCTCCTCTGTCTCTACCTTTTCCATCCACAAACAGGCGCTTTCTTCAGAGGACTCTGTAGAGGCCTATGGAAAAAGATCCCATGCGCAGATGGGCAGGGCAGCGGAGGGCACTGACTGAGTGACCCTTGGCCACAGGGGATTATGCCACTGCCGTGAGCCTGGGTGGGTGAGCTTCAGGGATCGTCCACAAGTCTTTTTCATGGCTCTGGCCAGTGCCCAGCTTGGCTGATGATCCCTGATGCTACCCCTGGTTGTGGCATGCTGCATGAAGAATGCAAACATCACTCAAGTCACTGAACGCAAAGGCTTGGTTCACACTAAATACTAAACCATCATATGGTGTTGTAAAAATGAGCCACAAGCCTGCAAACACCCTTCTCTCCGTTTCTCACACCCACCTACAATTCCTCTAGCATAGCAAATTGAAGTTTGCTATTACATCCAAGACCACAAACTATGGTTTATTCTTGCCCTCCAATCCAGAATTGCAAGCCATGATCAACTCATGTTTGCATGCCTGCTTGGAAAGGCAAGACCCAACTATGGCTTGCCACAAAAGGAAGGGAACCAGAGCACACGAAGGACAGAAAAAAAGGTACAAGCCCAAGGTTCACTCATGCAATGCCAAAACATACTTTAGTATTATACGTAAACCAAGCCACAGTCTCCTAAAAACAGGGCTGTGGGTATGTAATCTGCACTAAACAAGTTACATCACAATTCTGTGCCATAATATCCCAAATTTGCACCAAGAAAGGCTAAATTCTACAATCCATTAAAGCTATGCTATTTATGAAACCTTGCATATGTATTCTTATTTGCATCATTTGTTTCTTTATCATGGAATGGGGCAGAAGATGTGCTGAGCAGCAAAGCCTGACCCCTTGACACTGGAAATCTTACTCCATTACCTCTGATTTCTGAAATTTCTCCAGGCCTTGCCCACACATTTTCAAGAATATCTTGGCAACCATAAGAATTTGAAACCCACTTTTTTAAAAATGAAAGCTATATTACAGGACATTGAATTATACACAGGACCAAATTCTGTTATTGCTTTCTGTACTTGCATAGAATTGCAGCATATACTTTCTTGCCTAAAATAACCACACAGAATGAGCACAGTATTAAACTGCCTTGGTTCTGCTGATGAAACTGTGTACAGCACAGTACAATGTATTATACTCTAGTTCTAAGAAGTGCACAATGCCATTGGTGGAGAAGTAATATCACATAGAACCCACAGAGTCCGAACAGCAGAGTTAGCCTTGGAGATGGGGAAGAGGTATATCACACTTCCACTCACACTCTTCTCCCAACAATAGCCAGGAAGAGGTTTTCCCCTAGTATCTTCTCTCAGTGTCCCAAAAGCATTTGCATCCTTCTCACTGGCCTCCCCAGGGTCCTGTTGCTCACCTATCTCTGTCTCTCTGGATAAGCTAAATGCCAATATATCTGACTTCTTGCTAACATAACAATGATTATGCTTTTTTCTGTTGGTGGGAGATATTTTAGTTGGTGGAAGGTATTTCAGCTTTCTTTCCTACAACATTTCAAAACCCTGCCTGCAATCTTTGTAGCAGGAATGCTAAAGGAGAGGTGCATCATGTGCTTTGCCACTTAAGGAGGCTGAACAAATACCTAACCCAGTACTGATCCCAGGGACATGGGATGGCATGAAATTGTCAGCCACAGTAATAATCAGGTTAAGGGAAGAAAGAAGAGGCGGGGGGGGGGACACAGCTGTCACAGCTTCCAATCCTGCCTCCAGTTCTAGCTAAATAGGGTGCGCTATTGGTCAGTATTACTTAATACAAGGTTAGTGCTAGTAAAAATCATTTAGAGTTGAATCTTGGCATATATCACCAAGACTCAATAGCTGAAACATGGTGGGTCAATACTGGCCCGACTGCTTCTGGACCACATAGGAAACATAGATAGGGATGCAAAGTCCCAATAGTACTCAAGATTCCATTTGATTATGTAAGTTCTTGCAATGTCAAGTCTTATGAAACTCATTTAAACTTAAGATAAACTTACTGAGTTTATGCTTGAAATAATGTAAGCTGCCCTGATACAGAGCCACATGGCAAGGTAGAATGTGCAAAATGAAATAAGCAAGCATTTTCTTTACCCTTCCCAGAACAGCTCCCATTGAGACCTCATACTGTCTCTAGCATTCAAGATAGAGGGTCAGTTCAGAAGATCTTCAAGCAATTATTTGGAGGATCAGAAACAAGCCTCAAGCTCACATGTTCCATCCCCGCATTCTAATTTTTCTCTCACGTCCTGGCTTGAGCAACTTTATATTTTGCCAATTGTTGACACAATGGCAAACTACAGTTCACCCAAACAAGGAAGGAATCAGAGCATGGGGGAGAGGGGTGGGGAGTTGAGTGGTGCACTAGCCCAAAGTTTGGAGGATCATCTGAACAGACCCAGAGACTCTGTTGATATACTGTCCCCCTCTGCAGCTGAGCTGATTCCCTTACCAAGCTCGCAAAGGTCATCTCAGTTGTTGGGGTCCACAAAATTATTACTTTGGGGTGCACTCTTCCCTCTAAGGCATGCACACATGCGCATGCTCACTAGTTTTTGGATGTCCGCTCAATTCATTTTAGATCCCGCTCAGGTTGAATCAGGAAGGCCCCATTCTGAATGTATGTGTGTGCACACTGCACAGAGATGAAAAAAATTAGAGGGACCACTGCTGGGGAGGCAGAATTTATTTCTGACAAAGGCGGTAGCATAAGCTCCTGACTTAAAGCAAGCTGATCCTTTCAAAGACTATGAGATATGCATGCACTCGCATTATTATGGGCATAGAACCTCTTTATTGACCATCTTTTTTCTTTTCCTTTTTTGTAGAGAAATGCTATAAGGCAATATCAAATACAGTAAGGGGCAAGCAGCTAATGCATGGGTCAGAATCAGGCTGCTACCAATTCCCTGTAAAGTGAAGGGAAACAAATATGAAACATAGTATATGAGGGAGAAGGTGCTGGATCTTTCCCCATGTTTTTTTCCTAGCTGTTTTTCCCCCTTCTCATAGGGCTCTAAGTCCACAAGCATCCTGCTGGAGAGAACACAGATGGCAAGAAACAGTTTTTAGAGAGGAAAAACAGGGGTAGAGGAAGAATTGAACACCTACCTCCATCCATTAAGTTGCCCCCTAACCCTGCTTTATAGGAAATTAGTATGATACATATCATGTCACAAGCTTTTTCTGGTTTGCTCCTTCTAGTGAATTCAGGCACAATTAAACATTGCATTGTTCCTTAAATACATCCCAGCCTTCAAACTGTCTTCTTGGTCCAGGAGAAACACTGCTGAAAGCCTAGGGTTGTGTTTTAGAATCCTGACAGGAAGCTTTATAAAACTCTGCTTAATAAACTTGCTATATTTCCAATGCTTGTGTGAAGCCTGAATCAAAAGTTAAGCACACAACATACCCCTAAACTCAAAAAATCTGATTATATTTTTCACAATTGTATTTAGCCAACAAGACAAGGGAGTCCAATTGCTGCTACTTTCAGAACAGAAAGCCTCTAACTTTTCATTAGTTTTAATGAATATCTATTGCAATTCAGTCTTCTACGTTAGTATAGTTCAGCTACAGAAACAAATTACATGTTTATATCCATTCACAAATTTACATTTGTTAGCATATGAAAACAACAGACTGTTATCATTCAAAATAACCTAAATAATGAAAATAACAGACTGATATCATTCAAGAATAAAGTTATACATCAATGACAAATTAAATAGTTCTTGGATTTCTTTTGGAACCCCGGAGTTATGGATATCTCTAACAGTTGCAAATGATGTTTAAAAACAAGACACATATAAGAAAAATTCTTAGTTTTGAAAATGTGATGTGGTTGTGTTGCAATTAAAGTATTTTAATGGCAAGCCATTGCCACGTTAAAAAAAACCAATGAAAAATAAAAATGTACTAACCATTTATTGTTAATCAGCATTGGCATTTAATATGGCACTTGTATATTTCAGCACATTTTCCAATAGTTCACTGTAAAATATTACCAATCTTCTACATTTTTCTTTTTCACTTAAAAAAATTACACAATTAGAAGATATGTAGAATTTCAGTCTCTGCAAGTCTGATTTTAAAATGGATAAGGGTATTTCTAGAAGAGGTGCACAGCAAATAACCTTACTAATGTACACCCATTTGTTAAATATTGTGATATGCACACTAAGATCTCCACTATTGAACAACTCCATCTGCCAAGACATCACCATATGCCAGTTTTCAGCTATGATTAACTGTACCAAAACAGCTAAAAATAATATCTTCCCATGCTGAACATGCAAAACATTTACCAAATGCAAAACTATGGCATATTATTCTAATTTGCAGAAGTGTTTCAACTAACCATACAAACAACCATTGCCAAGAGAAACATCAGGGTGCTACACTTGACTGCCCAATCAACACCTGAGATAGTGTCATATGCATGATTTGATCTCTATTTTTAGCTTCAAGAAAAGCCGAATCCATTTAATTAAAACCGTAGTCTACAAATGTGTTTGCTCAGTAAACTGCTGCTTAATGTACCTAATTTAAACAGAAGAGATTATCTTGGTAAAAGAGCAATTCTGTGATGATCCCTCTCTTTAGTGGTTTCTTGTAACCACAGGCCAACCACCAGTAGAAGAGCAAACAGACAGCTCATTGAATGGGAGTTTTCTGTCTAAACATAGCAACTTTTAAATAATGTAGCCCGAGTAAATAAAGCATCCGTGAATTATTCATTAAAGCTTTTCTCTTTAACAATATTATATCAATTAAATAAAGAAATACTACTATTCTGGTTTCATTCTCATCAGATAAAGCAATACAATCGAGATAAACAAATAGCCCAGGTGTTATGAGCACTTCATACAGAAAAATCATTATCAGATGCTACTTCTGTGCAGAGTAACAAAAATGAACTCTGTGCTGCAAACATTTACAGACACATTTAACTTGATCATCAACAGCATACCTCTGTACATAAACATTCACCAGGTGTGCAATTATTCTGAACAGTCAGGGAAATATATTTATACAACCTCACTTTTCTGCTTCTTTCATGCCCAGGTTCTCTACAGTCTTCATATGAAATCATGAAGTTAGCACAAATACACAGCTTCCAGCCCCTACAGCCTTCCCCAGAACTCATCCAAATACCATTTGAAATTGTCCCACTACCTTAACCCCAGTAAGTCACATTAATTATTATTATTATTATTTTTACATTTATATCCTGCTCTTCCTCCAAGGAGCCCAGAGCGGTGTACTACATACTTGAGTTTCTCTTTCACAACAACCCTGTGAAGTAGGTTAGGCTGAGAGAGAAGTGACTGGCCCAGAGTCACCCAGCTAGTTTCATGGCTGAATAGGGATTTGAACTCGGGTCTCCCCGGTCCTAGTCCAGCACTCTAACGACTACACCACGCTGGCTCCATCATACCTGAACTCTCAGTAACCCTTACACTTTCAGTGCAGTCAACCATTAGAACAGACAGTTTGTTTCTGCCCCTGTATGTTCACATATGATGTCTACATTGGACCAACAATGGACTAGTTGTGGAGTTGTAGACCATCTTCTGCCAGTCCAGCCTGTCATGTAACCCATGATCTCAGTATCTTCACTTGCAGGTGAGTGAGGTTCAGACGGTTCAGTGCCACACATCTCACCTCTGCATCTTCTTGCTTTCTCCACGTGGAACCCACTCCCACTCTTTTGCTTGGATGTATCCCACCAGGAGAAGCGGGAAAAGAGCAGATATGTACTGATCATGGTTAGTCCATTGATGCCAGCAATAATGAAGCTGAGATGCTGTGAGTGCTGCCTGTTGTGATCCTTCAGCCTTTGTTCTGGTGACTAAAATCCCTGCTTCTGCAAGTTCAGATGCTTCTGAATGATTAGCTCATTCCAAATACTAGATATTTAATATATTTATTTATTACATTTATATCCCGCTCTTCCTCCGAGGAGCTCAGAACAGTGTACATGGTTATTTTTATCCTCGCAACAATCCTGTGAGGTAGGTAAGGCTGAGAGATAAGTGACTGGCCAAGAGTCACCCAGTGAGTTTCATGGTTGAATGGGGATTCGAACTCGGGTCTTCCTGGTCCTAGTCCAACACTCTAACCACTACACTATGCTGGCTCTGCGATATGACATTCTGGGAGGGCTGGTTTCATCTGCACATACTAGGGAGCACAGAACTATTGGTCAGACACTATCACTTCAACCTTTCGAGGTCAATTGAGCTAGCAAAAGTAAACAAAACTTAGGTCCCATTTCTTTCTGGAAACTTGCTCTCCTATCCCAAATGACTAACATGGTGTTGATATAAAAACTTCACCAATGGAGAATGTCCATGCAGACTGGATTGGTTTTCCTCCCAGCTGACTTCTTTCCATACGAACTGCATTCTCTCTTGAATGCATGCGCTCTGAAAAAATGAACATGTGCGTGTGAGAGCCAGAATGGCCAAAGAGACTGCCACCACCAAGCCTCAGTGTCTGCTGCCTGCTACATAAAGCAGTGACATGCCAGCCAGAGCAGCTGGAGGACATCGTAGCAGTTGGTCTTCCTCGTGCACATGCTCTCTTTCCCCTCCAGGAAATAACTTCTGTGCTTTGTCTGATACAGACCAATCAGTGATTATATTAAGATTAGATTAGATTATTATTATTATATTATATTAATAATATTATATTAATGTATTATATTAATTAATATAATATAATATAATATAATATAATATAATATAATATAATATAATATAATATAATATAATGTGATTATATTATTTTAATGTCAGCTGAAGAACAGTGCTGAATGCTGCTGGCAAGAAGGGAGGTAGCAATCGGCAGGAGGCCTCGAGCCCCAGCAGTGTGTCCAGGACCTGGGTGTGTGGCCAGTGATGTGCGGGGTGAAGTGTCACGGAAGGGCTGACACGGGGGCAGGGTGAGGCTAGTGAGGCAGGGACACCAACTTCGCTGTCAGCAGCACCCCTCCTCAAGCTGCCCCTGAAGACTTGGCACTTCTGAAATTCCCTGCCTTAGAGGAATCTGGACCTTGTTTGTGCAGCAGCTGCAGCAGTGCTACATTCCTAGATCTGACATAAAAGCTGATGAGTTGTTCTGAGTGCTGTCTCTTCTGGCAACACATGCCAAGCAAAACAAAGAAGTATGGTTTGAAAATATGGTGATGCTGTGGTCTAGAAACATCCCACCCGCTGACAGGAGAGGTTTACCTTGGGAAGCAAGCTGGAGGACCACAGCAAAGACAAGCCAGCCTGCATGTTGTACAACAACTTGTACAGCTACGGAACAACACTTGGAGGATTGTGGTAGGGGATAACTTATAGAGCTTACTATAGAGTTGGCAGAGGCTCTCCTGAGCAAGGAGCTGACCTATGCAGGCACTATGAGACACAAGCCAAACCTAGCCACAGAGATGCAGCCACATTCACAAAGGGAACCACTGTGATCTGTGTTCAGCCTGGATGGACAGAGACATTGGTATTGTATGTACCCAAGAAATGTGTGCCCAAGGGCAGCTGACAGGAAACACTCCCCCGCCCAATAAAATATGTGACAATTGTAGGAAACTGGTTTGTAGAATGCACTTGACCAGCTACCAGATATGTGATAACTGCCTTTAGATCAGTTACAGTGTGTCCTTTAAGATGAAATGTGAAGAACTGAGATGTTGAAGTTTGGATCCTCATGAGCGTTGGGCTTGAGATGTTCATTTTTCTTAGCTAGCAACTCAATGTGCAGTTGCTCAGGTGCCATGCCTGGGGTGGGAGGGGTCACCACTGCATTACCCTGAAGCAAAGTATACAATTATTGTAGATTCTGTGATCTGGAAAAGTTGGGGGCATCTAATGTAGCTAATGGGACTACTCGGGAATAATGAAACCTACTCGTGAATAAAATTTCATGACTGAGGGAGAGGGTTAATTATAATTACCAGCTGAACCCACACAGAGCATCTGTGCGCTAGGACTTTGTTGCTCTCCTTGCCCGCACCCCACCACAGCCCCTGCTTTATTGCTTAGTGTTAGCCACCAACTTTCAGCTGCCCCCTCCCCACCACTTGCTCCCTCCCCACTGCTTGCACATGGAGGCCATGGCCAGAGGTGCCTTTGCCCAGCTTCGGCTGGTCCACCAGTTGCGGCCCTATCTTGACCAGCAGACCCCGGCAGCAGTAACTCATGCCCTCGTCATCTCTCATTTGGATTACTGTAAGGCACTCTATCTGGGGTTGCCTTTGAAGATGACCAGGAAGCTTCAGTTGGTCCAGAATGCGGCCCACCTGTTGCCTGCTTAAGGGCACTAGAAGATATGAGAGTGGGACACCTCTCTTGCAGTTACTGCACTGGTTACCTATTTGCTTCTGGGTCCAATTCAAAGTGCTAGTTCTCACCTTTAAAACCCTTCAGGGCCCCTTCAGGGCTTAGTGCCTGTTTACCTTCAGGACCGCCTCTCCCGGCTAGTCCTGTCCCGTCCTGTGAGATCTTCTCAGGTCGCCCTTCTTTTGGTCGCTGGTCTTAGAGATGTCCATAGTACTAGGGCCTGTGGAAGTGCTTTCTCTGTTGCTGTCCCCCTACTCTGGAACTCCCCCCCCCTCAGATTCGGTCTGCCTGCTCCCTTTCAGCCTTTAAATCCTTATTCAAGACATTTCTTTTCCTCCAGGCATTTACCCTTTAATTTAAGTTTATATTATATGTACATATACATATATGTATACATCGGATGCTGTTCTCGCCTTGTACACTGCCCTGAGTCTGTGGATTGGGCGGTTATGGGAGTTGTAGGCAGGAGGGCCAAAGTTGCAGCCCTGCCTTAGAGTGATTCCCTTAGATCCCAGGTAGATCTCAGGAGCTGTAGTTGGAAGCAGACCAGCAAAGCCCTGGTGCACATGAGGAATACCACATTAGATGCCAGCTAGAGTGATTAAAAAACTTTATTGTGTTCTTCCTCACAACAGTAATTCCCATATTTCAGGTGGGAAATTATTTCAGTAATTCCCATATCTCAGAAGACACAATGAGTTAATAAGAGTTGCCTCAGTTTAGAATTCAGGTCTTCTGGATCCAAATCCAACCCTCTGCCCCTTGGCCAACAGAGGCTTACTCTCATGGAGGACACAAAGTAACAAGGAATAGTAAGTATTCTCTAAACATATTTCATTTGAATCAACATACTGAAAACAATGAGACTTCGAAATAAATGCACTCAATATTGAGGCATGAGCTTAGGAAAGCAGGCTTGCAAGGATGTATTCAAGGGCAGATGTCCACCTTTTGCTTTACATGCCTGCACTCACTGGCTCCTCTGCCTCTAATTCA
Organism: Hemicordylus capensis; assembly: GCF_027244095.1. Lineage (NCBI taxonomy): Eukaryota > Metazoa > Chordata > Lepidosauria > Squamata > Cordylidae > Hemicordylus > Hemicordylus capensis. The sequence goes on along the minus strand of NC_069659.1, from coordinate 186,038,354 downwards.
GCACACTACATGCATTCAACTGGCAGTGCTCAGATGAATGTAAACAAGACTTGTGTCTCCTTGCCCCTCTTGGGTACGCAGCCCTTTAAGATATACTGACAGTGGGAGAAGCCAGCCATGAACATTGAAGCCCAATGCTGCCTTGTAACAGCACTGGGGCATGAGTGCAGCTCAGCTTCTTCCCCTTCTGGAGCAGCAACCATTGGCCAATCAGGTGCTCTCATGGGAGAAAGTGTGATTCATCTGTGCTAGCTCTGCTTTAAATTCACCTACTAATAAAACAGCTGAGTACCTATATGCTCTTCTATATCCAAAGATAAACACTGCACCAAGGGAAAGGAGATAGGTTTGAAAAGCAGGGCAGGTGGGGGGGGGAGTTTGGACATATGGAATCTTTGCCATTTAGTAGATGACATAGGAAGCTGCCATATACTGAGTCAAACCACTGGTCCATTTACCTAAGCATTATCTACACAGACCGGTAGCAGCTTCTCCAAGGTTGCAGGCAGGAGTCTCTCTCAGCCCTATCTGGAGAAGCCAGGGAGGGAACTTGGAACTTTTCGGCAAGCATGCAGGTGCTTTTCCAAGAGTGGCCCCATCTTACAGTGCTCACACATGTAGTCTCCCTCTCAAATGCAAGCTAGGAGGACCCTGCTTAGCAATGGGGACAATTCAAATTAGCTACCACAAGACCAAATCTCCTCCCATAACACCAGCTCTCCTCCCTTGACATCATTAGTGATGGGAACAAAATCCAAAAGAGCCCAGATTTATGAAATTACAAATTTATATTATTATGAGTAAAAGGTTAATACAAATAACCCAATAAAAACAGCCAGCAAGTCATTCAACAATCATAGAATTTGGTATGCTCACTGGATCCACAGAGTTCTATTCTCAAAACCTGGTCTATCCAAAGATTGGTTCAAAAAGTCTTTATACAACATGGTGGGAATAGTGATGGGCACATTTCCAGTATAATACACAAGAACACACATTTCAATTTATATTCCAGTATAACATTTTAGTGTGAAATTAAAACTATCAAGCAGTACAAAAGAGGTAGGACATGTACTGTAAAATGAGGAATGTAATTATATCTAAGACACACTATAATATATTTTCTTAGATGTCAGGTACCATAAACGATTAAATGACTGAGACAAAAGAAACCTGCACTTGAAGAAACCTGCGCTGGATCCCTCAGAGTTAGCCAGTTAGAGACCTGTCTCCAATCTTCCACCTAATGGCACAGTGGGGAAATGACTTGACTAGCAAACCAGAGGGTGCCAGTTTGAATCCCCACTGGTATGTTTCCCAGACTATGGGAAAAACGTATATCGGGCAGCTGCAGCAATATAGGAAGATGCTGAAAGGCATCATCTCATACTGCATGGGAAATGGCAATGGTAAACCCCTCCTGGATTCTACTAAAAGACAACCACAGGGTTCTGTGGGCATCATGAGTCGATATCGACTCAACGGTACACTTTACCTCCAATCTTCCATGGTGGAGCAAGGTAACTGAGAGGGTGGTGGCCTCTCAGCTCTAGGCAGTCTTGGAGGAAACAGATTATGTAGATCCATTTCAAACTGGCTTTTAGGCAGGCTATGGGGTGGGGACTGCCTTGGTAAATATGATGGATGATCTCCAATTGAATACTGACAGAGGGAGTGGGACCCTGTAGATCCTTTTGGATCTCTTGGCAGCTTTCAACAGCATTGACCATGGTATCCTTCTGAATTGCCTGAGGGAGTTCATATTGGGTGGCACTATTTAACAGTGGTTCCATTCTTACCTCCATTTCAGATGCTGTCGCTTGGAGACTGTTGCTCTTCAAAGTGAGAGTTAATGTACATAGTTCCACAAGGCTCCAAACTGTCTTCAATACTTTTTAAAATCTACATGAAACCACTGGGAGAGATTATCAGGCAATTTGGTGCAGGGTGTTATCAATATGTGGATGACACCCAAATCTATTTCTTGCTATCAGCTTCATCAGTTAATGGCATAACTTCCCTAAATGCCTGCCTGGATGCAGTAATGGGCTGGATGAAGGATAAGAAATTGAAACTGAATCTGAATAAGACGGAGGTACTGACTGTGCGGGGTCAGAACCTGAGAGAAAGTTTAGATCTGCCTATTCTGGATGGGGTTACACTCCCCCAGAAAGAACAAGTAAGTAGCTTGGGAGCAGTGTTTCCTCTAATTTTTATCTTCAGTGAGCGGAAAGAGTTTTGTTCTGGACGGAAGTATCAAGGCAGTGTGCATACATAACTCTCTCACTCACCCACTCACTCACACACACACACACACACAGAAAGAATTAATATGCTGCGCAAAGCACGGCACACATTTTTTAAAAATCTCCAAATTTCAGCTGTCGGGGGGGAGAGTCCCCCCCCCTTTTGCTTTATTTTTTAAAGCCACAGTGACAGTAGCTGCAGGAAGGGGGGCATGGGGAAAGTCCCCCCTTTTGCTTTAATTTTTTAAAAAGCCACCGTGGCAGCAGTAGCTGTGGGGAGGAGGGGCGAGGGGAAAGCTCCCCCTTTTGCCCCCTAAAGATCTCTGCTGCCAGCGGCAGAATGGGGGGCACTGGTGACAGCTGGCTTTTGAGTGGGGGGAGTCCCCTCCCTTTTTACCTTTGAAAGCCCACTGTGCAGTGGGGATGGAGGACGAGCTCCTTCCACCTCGGCCTCCTCCCAAGTGACTGCACGGGCTCTGCTGCCTGCAGCCCGTTTCCGGCTGTCCTTCGGAAATGGGCTGCAGACAGCAGAGCCCGTGCAGTCACTTGGGAGGAGGGGAGGTGGGAGGAGCTCGCCACCGCCCCCCATACTCCCGCACTGCACAGTGGGCTTCTCTGCTAGTGTGGGGGCTTCTCTACCAGTCGAGGAGAGGGGGAAATGGGGTAAAGCTTCCCAGGCAGGGAGAGGAGGAAATGGGGTGCCGGGCAGTTGGGCAGCAGCAGCAGCAAGTGCAGCAGAGAATACACACCTGCCAGAAACTGCTGTGTGGGGGCCTGGGAGTGTGCACGCACTCTTAGCAATAGCAATAGCAATAGCACTTACATTTATATACCACTCTATAGCCGGAGCTCTCTAAGCGGTTTACAATGATTTAGCATATTGCCCCCAACATTCTGGGTACTCATTTTACCGACCTCGGAAGGATGGAAGGCTGAGTCAACCTTGAGCCCCTGGTCAGGATCGAACTTGTAACCTTCTGGTTACAGGGCGGCAGTTTTACCACTGCGCCACCAGGGGCTCTCTCTCTCACTCTTGCTTCATGTAGAAAAAAAGAATGCTGGTCACATTGCAGAAGATGGGTTTTCCAGAGGAGTTTGTGATTTGGATCAGAGCTTTGTATAAATCTCCCACTGCTCATGTCATTACAAATGGAATGAGACCTGCCTCCTTCCTCCTTTGTCGAGGTAACCAACAGGAGTGCCCTTTTACCCTTTATTTGGCACTCAAGCCACTTGCTTGTGCAATTAGACAATTGCAAGACATACAAGGAATAGACTGGATCCCAGGAAATAAAATTGGCACTTTATGCTGATGATGCACTACTGTTCTTAGCCGAACCTGGAAAAGTCTGTCCCAAACCCAATAGCCTTAATTGAACAATTTGGTGGAACCCCAATAGTGCCATGTTTTAATTGACCATTTACATGGGAATCATTAGCATTTAAATATCTAGGAATTGTAATCCCTAAAAATTTATGGAAGACAGTAAATTCAGTCTAGATCCTTTATTAGCCAGAACTGAAAGAGATTTGACCCAATAGACTGAATTTACTTCCAGCCTATGGGGTCATATTAGTCTGGCCTATGGCAAACTCCAACTACCATTTAAAGCATGCACGGGATTGGGGGGGCGGATATTCCAAATCTTCAGTTATATCATAGGGCCTTCTTAGTTGTCCAAGTGCAATGCGGGGAGGGGGCAGCAAATGGTGGAAGGAGAGATACCACTTTGGGCCCTCCTGGAGCAACAAGTACTGGAGCCCCTGACTGGAAGGGCTGCCCCTGGATCAAATCATCTCTGGTCTCCGACACAATACATTCCCACAGTAATGGCTACTAGGGGAGCTTGGCTTTCACTGGCTGATCAGCTCAAATTTGATCCATATACTCACACTAGGCTGTGGTGCAACCTACACATTAAAGTAGGAGGCAGGTTCATAGCAGGTCTCAGTTGGGCCAAAAGGGGCCTACTGTATATCAACTTGATCATCTTATTACATCCGATTCCTATTATAAACCTTTCTAGACACTTCAAGAATAGGGGCTCCCACCTGCTGTTGCATGGCAATATCTGTAGCTGAAACATTGCTTAACAGCTTTGTTTGGGCCAGGTGCATTAGGGATACCTAAAACTCCAGGCCTAATAAAAAAACTTGGTCTAAACTTCATCTTTTCATAATTTGAAAGAAACTATTCTTCCAAATCAGAATGGGAACTGAAGCTAAAAGTGAAAATAGCAGCAGCCCTATGGAATTTGGCTTTGGGTTCAGTAAATACCTCATCGGTGGACCTGAGTTTGCAGCTTATACAGCAAAAATGGATGCTTAGGATATATTGGATCCCAGTTCATTTTCATGCTTTGGTTATCATGTCCAATTGCTGGAGATGTGGATGCAGGGGTGCATCTAACACATCTAATGTGGGCTTGTCCAATGCTGACCCCCTTTGGGGCTAGAATTTGTACCAGGATTAATATGACCCTTAACTCTTCCTACATATTCCTAGGGATACAGGCTATATTTGGACGGACCCCAGATAACTGGACCCACACACATAATTAAAAAAACATGGATAATTAGAGCATTCCTGGTAACAAAACAGGTTATCCTCAAACACAGGAAGTGCAAGGCCTCACCAAATCACAAGAAATGGATTGTAGAAATGCTAAAACAAGCAGTCTTTTATGTAATATGCATATATGAGGTGAGGGAATATGGAAAAATCAGAGGATGTCTGGGGTGAACTCCAGGAACTATACATGATCTAGATGCCACTTGAATCATGCCAGGGAAAGAAGTCAACTGTGCAACTTCTAGAATATACAATTTATGTATGTGTATATTTATTTTTAATAAATATTTTATTAAAATATTTAATGGACACAGCTAGCCGCAACCTGAGACACCAGGGAGAGGTTTGGATCCAGACGCACTGGAGAAGTGTGACCCCATCCAGAACCTACAGATCAAAATTGTCTCCTGAGTTCCAACCCTGCATGATAAGTACCTCTGTCTTATCTGGATTCAGCCGTAGTTTGTTATCCCTCTACCAGCCCAACACAGCTTCCAGGCAGGCATTTAGGGAGGCTATGCCTTCTCCTGATGATGCTGACATGGAGAAATAGATTTGGGTCACATCAGCATACTGATAGCACCCTGCACCAAATCTCCTAATGATCTCTCTCACTAGTTTCATGTAGATGTTAAAAAGCATTGGAGACAGTATGGAGCCCTGAGGGATGTCATATAAAAGTTCATGTTATGAAGAACAACAGTCTCCAAGCAACACCATCTGGAATCTTCCGGAGAGGTAGGAGTGGAACCACTGCAAAGCAGGGCCTCCCTTTCCCAACCCCCTCAGACACACCAGGATACTATGGTCCACAGCATCGAAAGCTGCCGAGAGATCCAAAAGGACCAACAGAGTCACACTCCCTCTGTCAACTGCCCATTGGAGATCATCCATCAGACCAACCAAGGAAGTCTCCACCCCATAGCCTGCCCGAAAGCCAGTTTGAAATGAGTCTAGATAATCAGTTTCCTCCAAGAATGTCTGGAGCTGGGAGGCCACCACCCTCTGAATTACCTTGCCCAACCACAGAAGATTGGAAACAGGCCTATAGTTGCTTAACTCTGAGGGATCCAATGCAGGTCTAATGATTGCCTCTTTAAGACAGGAAGGCATCCTACCCTGCCTCAGAGAAACATTTATAGGATCTACCAGGCCCTCTACACAACCCCTGCTTCCAAAATGTATAAGACATGTTGGGCAAGGGTCAAGAGAACAGGTGGTAGGCCACACCATTCCAAGCAGCTTATCCACATCATCACTAGTCACAAACTGAAACCAATCCACCCTAACCACATAAGAGGAGTTGCTGGACACCTGTGCATTAGATTCTGCAATCAGCCCAAATATGAGAGAGTTTATCCAATAAGAACTCATTTAAAACATCACAATGGGTAACTGGTGGTTCCAAATTCTGATTCGGGGGGTGGGGGCATGTACTAGCCCTCTCACACCCCAAACAACTCTGCAGGATGTGAGCTTAAGGATGCAATATGGGCAGAAAAACAAAATGTTTGTTTTTGTTTTTACTATTTTTATACATGATTATACATTTGTCAGAGGAGTGGGATGGGGGGAAGTAAATGGGCAAAGGAGCAGGAGAAGGGGAACTGGAGATGTAGATGTTTCTAAAACAACAAAAAAATCAGTAAAGTGTTAATAACAAAAAATAAATACAAATACATACAGGTCCATCAAGAAACTAAATAAGCACCTCTTGTGGTTACCTCCAGCTCCCAGAAAGTCTCACCCCAACACATTCAATATCTTGACAAATGAAACCAAACTGTTTGGTGTGTTTTTTTAAAGAAAGGACTGTCATTGCTTACAGATAACTTCCTTTCCTTTCTGAAACAGCTACTTACTAGCTATATTACAGGGGTTCCCAATGGGGGGTACTAGTACTTGGGAGTACTTGAAGGGCTCCCAGGGGTTCTCAGAGCTCTCCTGCCTCTGCAAGCTGCAGTAGTGCTATTTGTTCCTCATCTGGTGATCACCGGCTTGAAGTCAACGCATCTTCAGTGATGAGGAGGGACTCTGAGGAGGGAAGAAGATGAAAACTCTCCTCCTCTGCTCCCAATTGGCTGGCTACAAGCTGAAGCTTAGCATATCCCTCCCTTCAGACTGCCTGACAGGCTACAGAAAGTTAGCACCCATTGAAATTACTTGTCCCATGAATTTCCGTGACAGCCAACAACCTGAGTGGCTTTAAGAGGGATTTGGATATCTTCACGGAGGAGAGGTCTATCAACAGCTACTAGTTTGAGGCTATAGGCCACCTCCAGCCTCAGAGGGAGGATGCCTCTGAACACCAGTTGCAGGGGAGTAACAGCAGGAGAGAGGGCGTGCTGTCAACTCCTGCCTGTAGGCTTCCAGCAGCATCTGGTGGGCCACTGTGAGAAACGGGAAGCTGGACTAGATGGGCCTTGGGCCTGATCCAGCAGGGCTGTTCTTATGTTCTTAAGTAACTTAGTGTGGAGGTAAGCCAGTGAACATAGTAGTCTGTCTCTCTAACTGTAAAGTGTGTGTGTGTGTGTGTGTGTATAGACACACAGTCATGAGATGGGCCCACTGTGGTTTACATCCAGATTAAGTTACTCATAAGCAACTTTATTAAAATGGGACAAGTTTACTTATCCCATTCATTTCAGTGGGAGTACTCATGAGTAACTTAGTCTAGATGTAAGTCAGTGGCTGGTAAAATATCTATTGGGTACCTGAGTTGAAGGTTTGTGCACTTACTAAAAAAGGTTGGGAACCCCTGCTGTATCAGACCAAGGACCAAATCTTAGTGCTAGCTCTGCACTTTGGCAACACTGTTGGCAAGACCCTAAGAATATCAGGCACCTGTGCCTTTATCTACCAACAGTTCTTTTCAACCAGTTACACAGGTTAAAAAAACCCCTACCCAGATCAGACCATAAAGAGAGACCAATTTACAATTCTACTGGAAATACCAGGATAAGTGGATGAATATTTAAAAGTAAATACAATGACACTCAGCTCTGTCTCTCCTTAAAATCTTATCCTAGTGAGGCAGTGGATGACCTGAATCAGGGATGGAGGCAATGATGGGCTGGATATAGACTAGTAATATAGATGTAGACTAGTAAACCAAGATTGAATCCAAACAAGATGGAAGTCCTGTTGGTCAGTAGGATGCACTTGCAGGGATTTGACTTGTTCTGGATGGGGTTGCACTCCCCTTGAAAAAGCAGGTGCACAGTTTGGGGGTACTACTGGATCCAGATCTGCTTTTGTTTTTCCCCAGGTGGAGGTGGTGGCCAGGGGTGCCTTCAGAGGTTCACCTAGATAATTTTGGAGCCTGGACCTAAAGGCCTTTGTCCCGTCCCGTCCCCGTCCCCCCGCACTGCAAGTTAAGCATAATTTTTTAACACGTAGGTTCTTGAGGGCACAAACCACACCACCCAGCACAGACTAAAGAGGATTTGGGGGCCCCAGTGGGGTGTGGAGGCTCTGGACTTCCAGGGGTAAGAGTGCCTCTGGGTTCCTTTGCAAAACTTTGACTAGTGCACCAGCTGCATCCCCTTCTCAAGAAGGCAGATCTGACCATGGTAGCCTTTAGTCAAGTCACAATGAGTAATGGTGCAGTGGGGAAATGACTTAATTAGCAAGCCAGAGGTTGCCGGTTCGAATGCCAGCTGGTATGTTTCTATGGGAAACACCTATATCAGGCAGCAGCGATATAGGAAGATGCTGAAAGACATCATCTCATACTGCATGGGAGGAAGCAATGGTAAACCCCTCTTGTATTCTACCAAAGACAACCACAGAGCTCTGTGGTCACCAGGCATCGACACCAACTCAACAGCACACTTTACCTTTAATGCACTCTACATGAGGCTGCCCTTAAAGAATATTCGGAAACTGCAACTAGTGCAAAATGCAGCACATAGGGTACTGTCCAAAGCTGTTTGCTGAGACCATATCACACCCATTCTAAAAGAGCTACATTGGCTGCCAATTTGTTGCTGGGTCCAATTCAAGGTGCTGGTTTTCACCTTTAAATCCCTCAACAAGAGATGCAAGTATTGAGCGGTATAGAAATGTAATAAATGGATGGATAAATAAATAAATAATCAAATAATAAAATTAATATTCTCTGAAAGGACTAACAGATTTGTTTTCAAAAATTGCTTAAGAAATTTCCTCACAGAATATTTGTAGGTAAGACTTCTTTGTTGTTCTGCATTTAGCAGTAATTGCTTTTATCCTACAAGTACCAAACTTCAATATATTTATATATAAATATATACACTATCATAATGCCTTTATTATGTTCACAAGATGTGTGGGGAAAGATATTACAGTATATTACATGGATCCTGTGATGGTATTAATATGCAATGCATCTATGTGTGTCCTGTGCAGAGATTCAATCCCTGCGAAAGTTCAGTCAGTGGTCAGGCTACTCAGTGTCAGTGGCAGAAAGAAGGGCTTTTGTTCCTCACAAGTCCCCTTGTGGCGCCTTCTCCTTTTGTCCTCAAATGCAGCACTTTACTTTTCCCCATAAGAGTAAATGGCAACAATTTCTATACATGTGAGAACGTAAGAGAATGTGTGCTCAGATATCACTGGGGTACAGCCTATACCTGTTGCCTGTCCATTTTGACTACAGCCTTTGAAAGTCAATGCCTTCTCCTTCAGAGCCTGATCCTGGATTCTGTTTCTTGATCATATCATGGGTGACATGGGATGTTGGGAACTGGCTCTATATTTTAATATCTAATTCAAGATCTCTATAAATGCAAAGCAGGTAGCAAGCAAATACTTTATTCTGATCTGCTCAAAGTCCACCAGTTCTGACAGAAGCCCATTAATTCTAAAAATCAGCCATTTTTAAGTGTGTACAAATTGCTAAACCTTTCTTTATGTGTTTTTTCACACCTTAATGATAGAACATACTGGATTTTTTTTCAGAAAGGATAAAATGTTGACATTTCTTTTAAGAACCACCTGTGACTGTGACGTTTCCCCATAAAACAACAGTTAAGCAAACTATGAACTGGGCAGGGACAATTTTATGTATGTCCCTCTATAGCAAAAAGGCTAATTAGCAGCCAAGAAAGGTTGTACAATGGATACTTCTAATTGTATCAAGTGGTACAACTACACAGGAAGTGAAGGACTACACTTCTAGTGCTCTGTACTTGCCTTCCAAGATGGCACTAGGTCTCATCAGGGCTCAATTTCTCTTAAAGGAACCACCCACTCCGCCCCCGGCCATGGGAAAAGTACTGAGCTGCATGGAAATCAGCAAAGTAGGAAATGGCTCTCACACTGAAGGTTTGTTGCTGAAATGGCCCCCTCTTTATTGCTCTAACTACTTCAGCACACTGGCTCTTAGTATGCCTTAAAATGCAAATAGGAAGATTAGAATTGTTCTCTAGAAAAGCTTCTAGAGTTTTTCTGCTGTTGTGATAGCATTCTGACACGAAACATACACACATTAGAAGATATGGATGAGCAGACCTTAGTCCTTAAAAAGTCATGCCAAAAGTTGGTCTTACACTGGAGAGAGACCAAGAATCTTGGAGTGCATTCAAAACTGGGGCAGTGAGAATCCCTCATTTACTTTGGTCCACTATTGGAGGTGATTTGATCTATGAGCATGCTGCATCAACAAAAAGCTTAAGAACAGTGCTGGAATATCATCATGCCTGACCACTTGCAGAGGAATGTAATGAGCTTTTTAAAACACCTTGACTTGACAAGGCACAGAGCAAGAGTAACAATGTCTGAGACATATGGAGTGCTTGCGTGAAGAGATCTGTATTCAATATCCCCAGATAAATTGTTCTAAATTGTACTCTTCCAGGACTGTTCACACACGAGCACACACTTTCAGGAGCAGACCAAAAGGAGAAGGAATACTTCTTCGAAACAGTTCCTCTGTTTTGAGGAACAGAAGCACATTTTAAGTGAGAAAGTCCCTCAGAATGACAGCACATGGGAAGAGCGCATTACACCAGCCCGGGAAAGAAGGACGTTCGTGGCTTGTTCGGACAGATCCAGCACAGCAGGCAGCCTCCCCTGGCAAGGACTGGGAAGAGGCAACAAGGAAGCAGAAGCAACAAGCCGAAGCGCCGCTGAAACGACCGGTTCGGCTTGTAGAGAAGGCTTTCCTCTCCAGCGACTTCACCACAAGAAGAGGGAGGGGAAGAGAGACAGATGTGGATGCAGCCGCTGGAAGGAGGAAGATGAAGAGCGGAAGAGATCCAAGTTTCTCACCCCCGCCCGGACCAGGAAGGAAGAGGAGGCTGCGGGCTGCTCTGGCCAGGGAGCATCGAGGGGAGGGGAGGGGACCCCTCCCCTGCTGTCGTCGTCGTCTTCTTCTTCTTCTGCCCATCTCACTCCCCCAGGAAAAACAAATCTCTATCAAACCCCCTTCGCTGGTAACTCCTATAAGTTCGTTTGGGGCGCGTCTTCCACCGCCCGGTAGAGAGAGTCCTCCTCACCCACTTCCCGCTGGACCCGAGCCCGACCAGGATTCGCATCTCCGCCGCGGCTGAGGACGAAGCAGCATCCTCCCCGCCGCCACCACGCGCAACTCCAGCGGCGGCCCCACCCCGTTTCTGCCGGGGTAGCCACTCCACCCCGCTTCCTGCCCGCCGCGCCGCGCGCGCGCCCCTCGCTCACCCACCTTGCTCCGCAGCTGGCCTGAGGTGGACACTTTGCGGATGAGTTTCTGGGGCCCCTCGTGCTCCCCTTCGCTGTCCGACGACTCCTCTCCCGGCCCCGCGGCGGCGGCTGCTACTACTGCCGCAGCAGCTCCTGGGTCCCCCGGCTGCGCATAGATCCCGGCTGCGCTCAGCCCCGCCTCGGCTCCGGCCATCTTCTCCGACTCCTGCCGAGGGACACGGAGAGGAGGAGAAGGAGGAAAAACAAGAAAGCACGCGAGTCCGGCTCAGGTCCCGGCAGGCAGGCAGCGGGCGGGCGCTCCCTCCTCCTCCTCCTCGCCGCTTGCTCTTCCCGGGGCGGAGATGGAGGAGGTGCGGGAATTAAAGCTAGGAGGAGCAGCAGCCACAGCCAGGCTCCGCCGCCGGAGTGGAGGCCCGCCCCGCCTGCCGCCATCTTTCACCGCCTCCCTTAGGAAAGTGGGACAAGGATGCATGCCGCGCAGACAGATTCTCTGACCTGCCTGCTGGGAGTCCCCTCCATGCTCACGGGGATGGAGGACGGCAGGCAGGCATCCTCTTGCACGGTCAGTTGCCTCCAAAGGAGTTGGGCAAGTCGCTTTGCCCTCCCTGGCGAGGGTCGTCAGATATTGGCGGGAAGTGGAGGAGTAGGAACCAGGAAAAGATGGTCTGCGAACGATTACAGTGTTCTTCGGGGAGAAAAGTTGCCGAATTGTAAGGTCTATATTTGCATTTGAGGGGAGGATCGTTTAACAAGGAATACTTATTTGGAAACATCCCACTGAAAAAAAGTGAGACTCTTAATCCAAGTAAATATGGGGAGGGAATGGAGATTAAAAATAAAAGCGGCATGAGAGGAGAACTTTCTTTTCCAGAGAAACGGACACTGCCATTACATTCTTTAATCTGGAATAACATCCTCTTCTGCCCTCATAATAATTAAGTTGGAATTGCCACATATGAGGCTTCCAGAGGCTCGATTCGATGGCCATCTGTCAGGGAAGCTGACAGATTCCTGCACTGGACAGAGGGTGGATTAGAAGATCTCTCTAAGATCCCTTCCAAGTCACCTTAAGTGGTGCAAATACTTGACTAACAAGCAGAAGGTTGCCGGTTGGAATCCCCCCTGGTATTATATCTAGCAGCAGCCATATAGGAAGATGCTGAATGGCATCATCTCATACTCCATGGGAGGAGGCAATGGTAAACCCCCACCAAAGAAAACTACAGGGCTCTGTGGGCGCCAGAAGTAGAAATCGACTTGATGGCACACTTTAAGGTCCCCAACAACTCTGCAATTCTGTGAATCTGAAACCAGCAAGCCTACCTTTTTGCCACTTTTAGTGTAGCACCTATGCAGTCCTGTAGACAGAGTTGTTTGTTTATGGGTGGGAACTTCAGAAATCAACATAAACCAGCAAAATCCTAAACAGGGTGCAGATCATATTACATAAATATGTCATATTACAAAATAAATTGTCATTAATTTGTACTAAAACCAAAACAAATACCAAGTATCCATTGATTTTTTTTAATTAAACCAGAAAAACAATAAACCCATTACTTAAGCAGAGCGTGACTGCTAAAATTGACAAGCAAGGGAAGAAAAGAAATCCAGTCCACTGTCTTTTGTTTTTATCAGTCATCCCAGTGTGTTTGCAGTATTCATTAGTCAGAACACTAGAAGCCACAAGCTGGTTTATTTCTCACTGAGTAGCTGGTTAGAACACTGTTTGTTTTGTTTTCCATTTTATCTCCATAAGTAAAATTACTAGACTGGCTTTTTAAAATAAAGCTTAAACAATTCAGTGGAAAGATAGCTCCTCTACAGTATCTGTGCTACCTCCCGCCCCACTTGTCTATGGCCCTGAACTACCCAGCTGTAGACATAGTCAGACTGAATAAAACATATGAAAGAAACTCAAATTGTGATCAGAAACCATGAGCCAAAAGTGCTCTCTGATCAACAAGCACTTTGGCACTCCTGCCAAAGGCAAGAGGCAGTGACTGTCCATATTTGAGAGACAATATGGACAGTGAGGAACAGTCAAGCCTCACAGCACCTAAAACATAAGAATTGCCTTGCTGGGTCAGACCAAGGTTTGTCAGGCCCCATCTTCTATTTCCAACAGTGCCCAGCCAGAAGTTTATATGAAGCTCACAAGCAGGACATGATGGAGATAGTCCATCACCTGATGCCTGTTCCCAGCGTCTCTGCTTAGATGTTCTGCTTAGTTATCATAATGGTTTTGTCTCTCTAGGCATCTTGGGATACTAAGTTCCATATATTAATTATGTGTTGTGTGAAAGTACTTCCTTTTCAGTTTCTGCTAACAATACAAGTAGGAGGCTATTGTCAAGAAAACATAACATCTGAATAATTTTTTAAAAACTTGAAACGCCAAACCAGCCTTCTGTTCTAACACCTCTCATTGCCAAATGCAGCCAATGTATGCATTTATTCAATGTACATTCAAAATATAGTCACTGTTGGAATTTTGTCTCTGTTCAGGGCATCTCCACTCAGAGGACAATTATCACTTAATTCCTAGCTGTTGAAGTACAGAAAACCTTGCTATTGTGTAAAAAAACCCAGACACGACACAATGGGAGTTTACTGTTACGGGGACTATGCTGGTCTATGATTGTAATAAAGATTGATTGATTGATTGATTGATTGATTGATTGATTGTTATAGAGAGTTATAGCACTGTAATTATAAGTGGCCTAAGAAACCCTCACAGTAGAATTTAAGAAGTTTGAACTGAGGAACCCTGTATCTATTTCCTGCTGTGCAACTTTCTCAACCGATGAGTAATACACCCTGAATCTATGCATATTTACTTATAAATACAGTAGATCCTATTGAGTTCAGCGGGGCATACTTTCAAGTAAATATCTATAGGGCTGCAGCAGTGTTTTCTCTATTAATCTGTGTGCGGAATGAGTTTTATTCTGGGTGGCAGTATCAAGGCAGTGTGTGCACACATGCATTCAGAGTAGGTGTTGTGGTATTTTATTCTGCTGCCAGTTCTTTTATTGTTGGATTCCTTTTATGTTGCACTGTGCACTACTTTGTATGGATTTTTTAAGAAAAGCTGTATATAATTTTTCTAAATAAACTGACCTAAGCCAGCTATCTTGGTTTTCTTGATATCTGATATTTTTATGATATACTCTAATGCATGGATGAACAAAATCCTACCCACCATTATTTATTATAATTTTATTTTTATTTGTTTATATTGCACCATCAATGTGCAGGGCACTTTACAGAGTAAGAAACAACACGGGTCCCTCCTACAAAAGCAACAGGAGTCATCACATACCATAAATGGCTGCATTGAGCATACAAACAGCCCATAGGGGTGCAACATTACTCTGTACAAGGGACCCATAATTATTTGTATGGAGATGGAGAGTATGAACAAAATGTATAGAGTGTGTGGAGATGAAATGCAAAGATGCCTCTTCCCCTTCAGCCCTGATGCAATTCTGAGAGCTCAGTTTTTGCTCAGCAGAAGAATGTAGCAAGGTGCCCCATCCCCACAATGGGTTTAAAATCAAAGAGTGGTTAAAGGAGTGAGTAAGTCCATCCTCCCTTTGGCCTTGAACTGCTGCAGTGGCTGAGGCAAACTAGCCATCAAAATTTCAGCCCTGGACAGCTGAGAGTTTGTGCTTGTGTATGACTCTCTGCTGCCAAGAATTATCTGTGGCAGCAATAGGGCAAAGGACATGTGCAACCAGCAGTCTGGGGTAAAAGCCGAGGGTGGCTCCATTCCCTGCTATTTTTCTGCATACGTGGGAGATGGTAATGCCCCTCTCCCTGCAGAGAACTTCATTTTATTTGCTTCTTAGAAATGAGAGTGCAAATAATAGATTACATGCATAGACTGGGGTGGGGGGTGTCCAATTTTCACATGACAGGAGATTCCTACTTAATACCTAAAGGATGGGCACTGAAGGTGGGAGTTGGCCTGCACTGTAGTATCTTAGAATTTCTTCTTGCAATTAACCCCTGCTAACTGGGCAAAGAGGCACCTTTTACCGTGGTGATTCCCTTTATTTAGCAGGGGGAGAGTAACTGGCCCTATCCACCTCCACCACAGTGCTTCCAGTGACTCTTGCTGGTGTCTATCTTATGTTTTGTTTTAGAATGTGAGCCCTTTGGGGACAGGGAGCCATCTTATTTATTTATTGTTTCTCTTTGTAAACCACCCTGAGCTATTTTTGGAAGGGCGGTGTAGAAATTGAAATAATAACAACAACAACATTATGCTATGGGCATGAACATTATCCTACGGGGATGGAGTTGGGCTTGGAGAACACACAGTTAAAATATGTATGTTCTCCCAAACCAGCTTTCTTCCCCTCCCACAATTCTTTCAACTGTAAAAGAGCAGTTCCTCTCAAAGTTTAAATTATTTTTGGCATGAAGAATTGGACTTGGAGAACATGCTCCTTGAGCACTTCTCCATCTATGCCCAGTCTCCCCACCTCCTTCAGGTACTAGATTTAAAAGAAACCTGTCCCTCCCAACTCCTCTGCTTCTATGACTACTGCTACTACTATACTAATAGGAATATGTATACACCACTCTTCAACCAAAGTTCCCAGTGCAGCTTACACAGAAAAACAAATACTACATACATAAGATGTATGTCTAAAAAGAAACATAAGGCAGATAACAGCAACAGCCAACCACTGGAGGGATACTGTGCAGGCGTTGGATAGGGCCAGTTGCTCTCCCCCTGCCCAATATAAGAGAATCACTATTTAAAAAGGTGTCTCTTTCCCCAGTTAGCAGGGGTCTCTAGGACCTGAAGACTCACACCTGCTGCACCGTGCTTTCTGTTGCCAACATTGGTGCCAGCATGAGGGCAGCATACGTGTACAGCCCTCAGGCCCCATCACTTGAGGGAACAGAGCTTTAAACAAACCAACCTGGATTTCCCTGTGCATCTGCGGTGCCTTTCCCATCCACACAAACTACCAAGAGCCTTGCGCCTGTGCTCAGCATGATGCTCGCTTCAGTAATAGGCAAAAACCCTCTGCCCTTTATTTTCTGTCCAGAACTAGAAGCTAGTGAACTATGTTTAATTCGCACACACAAACACTGCAGCTCCACTTAAGCCTTTGACAGCTTTTCGGAGAAGAGATTCCCTTGGGAAATTCTCGGCTGACTAACATTTCCAATAGCCAGATGAAATGCACAGTATATAGCCATGTTGTAATGCTCTTGTGCAGAGGCTCTTCTGACGTTAGGGGGCAGATAGAATTAAAGGCATAGACCTAATTCCTTATATTGTTTATTCTGGTGATGGTTACAATATTTGTTTAAAATGTTGATCCTGTCGATTGCCCTTAGGCAGTGCCTAGTCACACTCTAATGCACACAGAAGCATATAATACAGAATTGTACGTGTTTAAAAAGCATGCTTTGCTATTCTGAGAGGATGTTGTCTTATCCCAGCAGAAAGACATTCATGGCTGTTCACTGGATAAAATGCTTGACTGGGACTGTAGTTCAGCTGTTAACTCTCTCTTGGGCAAGTCACTGAGGTCATTCACACGAGCAGCCCTACCTAGACTATTACAGCCCTATCCAGGTAGGACTGCTCGTGTGGAGTGCCAAGATTGGTCCCAATCCCAACACTCTTCGCCGGAGTAGCCCAGGTTTTTTACCCAAGGCTTATAAGTGAGGCAGAAGGGTGTGAGCATGCCCTTTTACCCCACTCCTCAGTAGTATGGGGCCTGCAGCCCCAGCTTTCATAGAGACAGGTGGCTAGAGTGCCCAGCAGCAGGGGAATCCCCCAGTCCATCGCACTCCTCACACAGTGCATTGTGGGATTTCTGGATGTGGGGGTCCATTCCCTCAGCCTCCAGATAGCTGTGCCACTCGTTGTAGTGCAGATCATGTGCACACGGGAGCAGCAAGGCTGAAGGGAGGCCGTGCTAATGTGGGGGGAAGGTAAGACCTATCCTGCCTTCCCCCCTCCCTCCCCAGCCACAACAACAGCAGTTGTGTTGCTTAAACTTTACTGCTTAAGACAGTAGTAGCTTTAAGGTAATAGTAAACATCTCTCAGGAAGATAGGGCCCAAATCAGACATTTACCTTTCTTAGGTAATGCAACTCATCCTCATAGACCAGCCAAATATTACAGGAGCTTTTTCTTGCCAAATCGAGAAGGGCATTTGCCTTGGCACACTTGAACACACTGCCCTCAGCTCTCTTAGAGGGTCACTATCTCGGTATTCCTTTCTCTCAACCATTACGCCCATGTCAGTCAGGAGCAGTTGAGATGATTGATCATATGTTGCTTTGTTTGTTTCATAGCTAGCACTTTTGTTACCTATTTTGTCTAGATTTCCAGGTAGGCAATCGGCCTTTTACGTCTCTCCTTTTGTCCAACGGTGATATTAATGTTTCCACCAATATGGCAAAATTTTGCGACATCGCAAGCTGTTTAAGGAAGCAATTGGTAAAATCATGTGTTGGTTGTTATATATATTGTTATATTGTTATTATATATTGTTATATATTATATATATAATATATATATATAATATATATATAATATATAATATATAATATATTATATATATATTGTTATATATATATATATATTGTTATATTGTTATATCTAAACTGTGTTTTGTAAGAAAGTACTGGCAAAATCATGATTGCTGGAGGTTACCACTTATTTATTGTGTTATATTTTAATCTGGTCTATGTAATAAAGATTCTATTCCAGTAAGCATCTGGGATATCTAAATTGCAAAATGTTGCCCCTAATTGCAGAAAATGGATTTTCCCCCCAAAGTGCTTAATTAGATTTTGTGTATAATTACTTGCTCTATAATCTGAGATTTGATGTTGAAAAGTAAAGTGCTGAAGGAGGCAGTATAAGTGCTGCAATTATCAATATCATTATTAGCATTTATTATGTGTAATAGACTATGATATATTAGAAGTGCTTTTGCAGAAATAGCTAAAATACCTAAAGGAAAAAGCTAGCTTTTGAATGAACATTAACAGCCTTACTACTTTAGAAGGGCATTAATTCATATTATAAATGGAGTCTTGTTCTTGGTTTTAAACAAATGTGCTGACCAGCTTAATTATGTAGCATTCAAATAAGCAAACAGCACATCTGTATTGGCAATTCAGGAGGATGTGCCTTACATATATATTGACTTACATCTATATTGTTCATATCAGTTTTTAGAACAGGAGTATGAAAGAAAAGGGGGAAAGTGGGGAAGTGGGGTTTTCCAGAACTTTGTGTATATTTCCCATTTCTCAGTGAGCCACAGACTTTTGTGATTAGGCCGTAGTAGACAGAGGCACACTGGGAAAGTGAAGAGGAAATCTCACCCCTTCTGTAATGGCCAAATAAGCAGTTGGAGATGAACTAGAACCAGACCTCAGTCCTCAGATCATGATGAAGTTGACAACAAGCAAACAGAAACTAATGAGAGCCAATGAAAACTAAAAAAAAGTTATCAAAGGAAAATGGCATTGCACATTAAAAAAACATTTAAAAGGTTGGGCCGGGGGGGGGGGGGAGAATCTATTTTTACATGACAATGTTATAAAGCTCAAAGCCAAGGAGCATGAATTGAAAGACATGATTCTAAATAATCAAATCACTTTAATAAATAGTGGGAGGAAATCCAAAAGTTTTAAAGATTAGTACAAATGCTGAGGACAGTATTGTAAGTAACATACCCTCTCAAACATTTCGAGATGAGTTCTGGACACCATCTTGGGAAAATGGCACCCCAAAACCATTTTTCAAATATATTTCACTAACATCTCCTCTGATAGGAAATAAAACGTAGAATTCAGTCAAAAGGTTTGCCATAAAATGATGTTTTTTTGTGGAATGGTTCTTCATGGAGACTTCATTGTCCCTTTCTTTGTCTGTAACTCACTTATGTCATTTTTCCCTACTAAACAGAACATATAAATGAGCTTATTTATGTTCAGTTTAATGAACATAAGTATCAATGGCTATTAGTCTGGTGACTATACACCACCTCCAGCGTGAGCATCAAGATGCCTCTATATATCAGTTGTAGGGGAGCAACAGCAGGAGCAGGCATGCCCTCCGCTGTTATCTGTGGGCTTCCCAGAGGCATCTGGTGGGCCACTGTGTGAAACAGGATGCTGGACTAGATAGGCCTGGGACTTGATCCTTCAGGACTGTTCTTATGTTCTTATGAGTTTGAAGAAGTGTTTAAGATGTGGGGAGACGTCATTCTGATCAATATAATCTTCACCTGTTTCAGACAAATCTAGTGGATTTGTATTAAGGTACAACTGTCCATGGCATTGGCTGCAAACTGTGGAGCATCGCAACCCAGCTTTTCTGAACAGAAATAATGAACCCATACCGAGGATTGCAGTAAAATTCAAGAATCAGTTGCAAAACCTGGGGGGAAATAGTTCCACTGCAAAAACTGAGAACTCAATACTTTCATTTGATGACCAGTGGTGTAGTGCTGCAGGGACGGGCAGGGATGCAGTCCCGGTAATCTCCCACCACCTCCGGGTCTCAGCAGGGACACAAAACCTTCAGCGTTCTACCTATTTATTACTATTATTCCTGTCTTAGGATCATAGGATGATGCCTTATACTGAGTCAAACCCTTGGTCAATTTAGCTCAGTATTGCCTACACTGACTGGCAGTGGCTCTCCATTGTTTCAGGCAAGAGTCTTTCCCAGCCCTTTCTGGAGATTCTGCCAGGGATTGAACCTGGGACTGTTAGCATGCAAGTCCTATGGTGGACTAGTGTCAGGACATCTTAAAATGAATGATGGAATGTCCACTGAAATGCACTGATTCATTCTAGTACATTCCCTAAATCTACATGATCCTTGACTGCTTGTAACAGAAACACCCCCCAACCCTAATTATTGCATCTATCGAAGTGAGCAGTGTGGCCATTGGGATGGCCATGGCCATGGGATGTGGCTGTCATGGTGGCTGTGACTATGGGGGCTCTCATGGAGAGCACTTGCACTTCTGAATTTGCAACTACATCACCAATGATGACTATCTTGAATTAATACATTAAAGCAGAAAGAATGGGTGTGTGTATGTGCAAGAAATGCTTTCATATTTTCACACATAGCTACTTCCCATATGCAAAAACATGAAGACTGACACAGACATCTTCCTGGAAGGAGGAATGACAGAACATGTTGAGTAGGTGGATTCTGAGAATATCTGTTGCTCATAACACATGCAGCAGCTTAGAAGCATTCTGTAGTGTAAACTTTGGTACTACAGAAGACTGTGTTGATATGAGGGAATAGTGCGTAGCCAAAGATGATGCAGAGGTTCAGAAGCTTGTTCAGTGGTTCTCAGCTCATCCTCCTTTCCCGGTTATGAACGAGATCATGTCTAGAGCAACAGGAGTTGTCAGCAATGAAAAAATAAACTGTCACAATGCATTCAAATGAGTAAAGCAACAATGAGTCAAATTATCAGCATTTTAGCTGATAAGAACATAAGAACAGCCCTGCTGGATCAGGCCCAAGGCCCAAGGCCCATCTAGTCCAGCATCCTGTTTCGCACAGTGGCCCACCAGATGCCACTGGAAGCCACAGACAGGAGTTGAGGGCGTGCCCTCTCTCCTGCCATTACTCCCCTGCAACTGAGGTGGCCCACAGCCCTCCGACTAGTAGCCATTGATAGACCTCTCCTCCATGAAGTCATCCAAACCCCTCTTAAAGCCATCCAGGTTGTTGGCTGTCACCACATCCTGTGGCAGAGAGTTCCACAAGTGGATCACACGTTGTGTGAAAGAACCAGCATGGTGTAGTGGTTAGAGTGCTGGACTAGGACCGGGGAGATCCGAGTTCAAATCCCCATTCAGCCATGAAACTAGCTGGGTGACTCTGGGCCAGTCACTTCTCTCTCAGCCTAACCTACATCACAGGGTTGTTGTGAAAGAGAAACTCAAGTATGTAGTACACCACTCTGGGCTCCTTGGAGGAAGAGCGGGATATAAATGTAGTAGTAATAATAATAATAATAATAATAATAATACTTCCATTTGTTGGTCCTGGACCTCCTGGCAATCAATTTCATAGTGACCCCTGGTTCTAGTGTTGTGTGAGAGGGAAAAGAATTTCTCTCTCTCCACTTTCTCCACGCCATGCATGATTTTATAGACCTCTATCATGTCTCCCCTCATTCGTCTTTTTTCTAAACTAAAAAGCCCCAGGTGTTGTAGTCTTGCCTCGTAAGAAAGGTGCTCTAGGCCCCTGATCATCTTGGTTGCCCTCTTCTGTACCTTCTCCAGTTCAACAATGTCCTTTTTAAGATGTGGTGACCAGAATTGTACGCAGTACTCCAAGTGTGGTCGCACCATAGTTTTGTATAAGGGCATTATAAAGTTAGCCGTTTTATTTTCAATCCCCTTCCTAATGATCCCTAGCATGGAATTGGCCTTTTTCACAGCTGCCGCACATTGAGTCAACACTTTCAATGGGCTGTCCATCATGACCCCAAGATCCCTCTCCTGGTCAGTAACCGACAGCTCAGATCCCATCAGCATATACTTGAAGTTGGGGGTTTTCGTCCCAATGTGCATCACTTTACACTTGCTAACATTGAACCGCATTTGCCATTTTGTCGCCCACTCCCCCAGTTTGGAGAAATCCTTTTGCAGCTGCTCACAATCCGTTTTGGATTTCACAACCCGGAAGAGTTTGGTATCATCTGCAAATCTGGCCAAATCGCTGCTTACCCCTGCTTCTAGATCATTTATGAATAAATTAAAAAGCACCGGTCCCAGTACAGATCCCTGGGAGACCCCACTTCTTACTTCCCTCCATTGTGAAAACTCTCCATTTATACCTACCCTCTGTTTCCTGTCTTTCAACCAGTTAGCAATCCACACATGTACTTGTCCCCTTATCCCATGACCGCTAAGTTTCCTCAGGAGTCTTTGATGAGGAACTTTGTCAAAAGCTTTTTGGAAGTCCAGGTAGACTATGTCAACTGGATCACCTTGATCCACACACTCATTGACACTCTCAAAGAAGTCCAAAAGGTTGGTGAGGCAAGATTTACCTTTGCAGAAGCCATGCTGGCTTGCTCCTAGCAGGGCCTGTTCTTCTAGGTGCTTTACAATTTTATCCTTGAGGATGCTTTCCATCAATTTGCCTGGAACGGACGTTAGGCTAACCGGCCTGTAATTTCCCAGATCGCCCCTAGATCCCTTTTTGAAAATCGGTGTTACATTTGCTACTCTCCAGTCCTCTGGTACAGAGCCCGATTTCAGGGATAAGTTAAATATTTTAGCAAGGAGGTCGGCAATTTCACATTTGAGTTCTTTGAGGACTCTTGGATGGATGCTATCCGGCCCCAGTGATTTGTTAGCTTTCAGTTTTTCCAGACAGTTTAGAACATCATCCCTTGTCACTTCTATCTGACTCAGCTCTCTAGCCTCCATCCCTAAAAAGCCTGGTTCAGGAACAGGTATATGCTCAGTATCCTCTGCCATGAAGACAGATGCAAAGAACTCATTTAGCTTCTCTGCAACCTCCATATCCTCCTTAATAATCCCTTTCACTCCCTCATTGTCTAATGGTCCAACTGCCTCCCTGGCAGGTTTCCTGCTTCTGATGTACTTAAAGAAGTTTTTGTTATTCCCCTTGATACTTTTGGCTAAATGTTCCTCAAACTCTCTTTTTGCCTCCCTTATTGTCACCTTGCATTTTTTGCCAGAGTTTGTGTTCCTTTCTGTTCTCTTCATTTGGACAGGCCTTCCAATTTCGGAAGGAAGTCTTCTTCCCTTTTATGGCTTCCTTGATGGTACCCGTTAGCCATGCTGGCATCCTTTTGGGTATACAATCTAACTGGGCTTCTAGTATTGTGGTTTTGACTCCATGCACTCTGGAGCGAAGTGACTCTCCTGATTTCCCCCCTCAGCTTTCTTTTCACCATACTCCTCATTTTGGAGAAGTTTCCTCTTCTGAAATTCAAAATGTCTGTGTTAGACGTCCTTGGTGATTCTCTCCCCACATGTATGCTGAATTTGATGGCACTATGGTCACTGTTCCCCAAAGGGTCGATGACACTGACATCATGCACCAGGTCCTGGGTGTCACTCAGAATTAGATCCAAGGTCGCCGTCTCTCTGGTTGGTTCCATGACCAACTGTTCTAGGGCACAGTCATTTAGCGTATCTATTAATTTGACCTCTTTGTCCTCACTTGAATGTGAATTTACCCAGTCTATGTGTGGGTAATTGAAATCAGCCATAATTACAGCCCTGACTCTCCTTGACACCTCCCTGATTTCCTCCTGCAACTCCCAGTCACTGTCAGCATTATGATCCGGAGGGCGAGAGCACGTCCCCAGTAGCACGTTCCCTTTGCAGCCTTGTATAGTCACCCACAGGGTTTCTGTGGACAACTCCAGTCCACCTAGGTTTTCTAGCTTGTTAGATTCTATCTCTTCTTTAACATACAGTGCTACCCCTCCTCGAAGGTGCCCCTCCCTGTCCTTTCTATAGAGTTTATACCCAGGGATAACAGTGTCCCACTGGTTCTCACTGTTACACCATGTTTCTGTTATGCCCACTATATCTATTTCTGCGTTAGCAACCAAGCACTCCAGCTCACCCATCTTGGCTTGGAGGCTTCTGGCATTGGTATATAAGCTGAATCTCTGAATCATATACACTGAATCTCTCCCCTGCTGTATGCTATTCTTTTGACTCTTTCACCTGCTGGCACAGGCTCCCGTCTGCTCTTTATGTGGTTCTGCTCTGTCCCCTTCTGTTTTATCTGAATTCTTTGCAGCCTCACACTTTAAAGGATGACTTTTGCCAAATGGGATACTGCCCAGCTCCCGTCGGCTGTTCCCCAGGTGTCATTTTAAAAGCTGCTCTGCAACCTTTTTGATTTTAAGCGCCAGCAGTCTGGTTCCATCTTGGTTCAAGTGCAGCCCGTCCCTTTTGTACAGGCCTTGCTTGCCCCAAAATGTGTCCCAGTGCCTAACAAATCTAAACCCCTCCTCCCGGCACCAACGTCTCATCCACTCATTGAAACCCCTCAGCTCTGCCTGTCTCACTGTACTTGCGCGTGGAACAGGTAGCATTTCTGAGAATGCTACTGATAATTTCGGAAAACTTCAGCTGAAACAGTGTAACATGGTACTTACACTGTCCACTGTTACAACCACCAAAGAAGTCCACGACTTGACTGTCCAGTTGATCCACTGCTGCTGTTTCAAAGAATATGCCTGCCCCCTGCCCCCAGGGAAAAAAACCCTACTAAACTAGGTTTCTGAAAAGTGTGAGCAACCCATGGGAAATTAAACTTTCTCACATATGTTAACACTTTATGGGCTTTTTTTGAATAACAGTTACAATTCACTAGTGCAGTTTCATTCAGTAGCTTCACAGTCTTTCAATAAAAACAGACAGGAAACATTCAACATTTAAGTATGATGTAATTGTCCAAGTGGAAGCCGGCCTTCGGTTTGACTCAAGTATTCAGCATTTTATGCTTGTTTCTTTATCTGCAATACGATGTCTCCCTTGAACATTAAGATAAGAACCATGTTTTGCTATGATGAAACTGGCCTACATTGTCCATGATTGCTAAGATCATGGCCAGATTGACATGCTTCTGTTTTTAAAGGTCAAAACTCCATATTGGGAATCAGCAAAGCTAACAGTGCGATTATTTATCACTTAGACCAGAGACTTAAACATGTTTACATGGACCACTTGAAAATTGCTCAGGATTTCTGCACACCACTTAATAAACTTATTTTGTTGTTCTACAAATCAAAGCACATATATAAAACAACAAAGATCATGTTCAAGGCAAATTACAGATGCTCAGCTTTTCCACCACCTTTCTGAGGACAACTTGAATAGAGCTCTTCCTGTTGGAAGTGAAGGACTTTGCGCTGTCTCTTGTCTCAGTGACATAGGACAGACTAGTGAGTCAGAGGGCTAGAGGGTCAAGACATTGGTCATCCCTTCGCTACTGCTGACACTATCCTTTTGGAATGTAGATTGCTACTCTCAGGGACTAACTTACTTACTTCCTGCTTTGCACTCTCTCTCTCCCCTCTCTTCCTGTTCCTTCTACCTTGCAACATGCAAGCTCCTCTCCCTGCACCATGTGTGCAGAGATGCAGAATCCATCTGCATCCAGCTTGATAGATAGATTAGAGATCCTAACTCCTCACTTTCTTATCTAGAATGGAGTTCTCTAATAAATGCCATATATAATGATTTGAAACTATGAACTGGCTCCAAGTTACTTTACTCGCAGCATACACGCATGCCTAACCAAATTCTGCTGTGTTGTGCCTCTGTGCACTCTGCTAAAATGAAAAGGGGTTCTCTTACCAGAAAGAATTCCCAACACTTCCAAATTTCTATCCTCCATGTTCACCTATAAATGCCCTGAAGTAGCATGTTCTGAACGAAACTGATCCAATGAGCCTGAAGAGATGTAAGAAATTCTACAGAATGGAAACCGATTGACAGGCCTTCGGAATTGTAAAGCACCAGAAGCCTAAATCAGGGAATCCAGTAGCAGGAGGCACACTCCTTGTGCCACTCCTTGTGCCACTCTCAGGTAACTATTGGCCCCACCTTTGCTGTGCTGCAGCAGAGATATGACTCCTCCATTTGAGCAACCTGACAATGCATACAGCAGTGCAGTCTGCCCCAACTGCCACCTTATCTGGACAATCTTCTGATCACATACTTGCCTCTGGCTCCTTGGAGCCTGATCTACCATTCAAAATCTGACCATCTGCCTGACTGTATTATATATCTGCCTCTGGCCTCTCTGATATCTGCTCACTGGTCACTGCTCTGGACCTTGAGCTTTCCTGACTTGACTGCACTTGCCTCTGGACCCCCTGCATCTTTACTCCCTTTTCTGAACCTTGACTTCCATCTGACCTGGACTACATACATGCAACTAGCCCTTCCGGCTGTACACTTGCAGGCCTGATCTCAAAGGGCCTTGTCAGAAATTGAATTTGGCTCCTGTAATTATATGTTATATTTTATATATTATATATTTGCAATATATTTTATATTTTATATATTATAATATATTATATATTAATGCATATATGAACATGTTTCCAAGAGTTAGAGAGCTTTTTAGAATATCTTGGTTTTCTTTTATGTTTTGAATTCCTGCTCATCCAGTTTCCTAATCATAAATTTGTTTTTTATCTGGATTTGAACCAGATGCTTAAATATTATGTTGTACTATTAACTACTGAGCATTAGATAATTGGGTTTTCTGGGAGAAACCGAAGTCTCATTACATGCCTCCCGGGGATGGAGAAGGGCAGTTTATTTATTTATTATTTATTCATTCCATTTTTATACCACCCTTCCAAAATTGGCTCAGGGCGGTTTACAAATAAAACAAAGACAGTTAAAACCAATCAACAATTAAAAATACAAAATACCATAAAACAATTAAACAATTTATAAACCCTGAAAAACAGGTAAATTAAAAACCCTTTACAACCATTTAAAAACCCTGGAAGGCCAGGCCAAATTAATCAAACTAAGACGTTGATAATTTTTTTTAGTTCATGAAGATACCAACAGAACAATTTTGTATGCAATGCCCCTGTATGTTGTAGGCATGTATAAATCTAAAATCTTTTTGCTTGCTTCAGATTCCTCCAACCATTGAAGCATGTGAAGGGAACCAATCTATATTTTGAAACATACACATTAAATCAAGAGACAACATAAGATAGGAACAAAAAGAAAAGCTCTTTTCAGTCTGTGCAAGCCTTCAGTTCTCTGAAGTCTACAGAAACTTTGTCCTTAAGGTAGTAAAAGTAAGTAAGTGAGAGGAAAGTAAACAGATAATGTGTTTTTGCTATTCCCTTCCCATCCTAACTAATGTTAAAGGAAGAGGGGAGAGAAGAAAAAAGAGGAAAGTAAAAGGGTCTGTCAATTAGTAGTAAAAGATAAAAAGAACAGAGATCCTTTGCAGCTGTGTTTACTGGAGAAAGGCAGGTCTGGGAGGGCCTTCTCCCTTGGCATCCTGGAAAAAATTCTAATTTCAACAGGTCCTGTCTGATTGGAGCAAGTGAGTGCCACGACCCATCTATCGGATACCCTCCCACACTGTGGGGAAAAATAAGTATCCCATGTATTTCCAGTTAACCCCCCAAATCCTTTTTTCATTGTTTTGCAGCCCCCGCCCCCCCAAAAAAAATCCAATTGGCAGAGACATTTTGTTCTGCCCCATATGCTTTATATCTCTCTTGTGACAATTGGGTTAGCACCTATATCTGTAAGGGATATCTTTGGACTAGGCCATTAACGTCTTAAAGCTCATCCTGCTGTAGTTGTTTCCATTCAAAAGTTGTATCCAGAGGCCTGTCAAAATCTTCTCGCTCTTGCTCTTTACAAAGATCTATGAAAACCTGTTCCAGTTGTGTTTGAAGAGCAGCAGCCCCACAATTAAACCTGCCAAAGACTGAATTTGGGACTGTCACTCTGTCTAGTGACAGACAGACAGACAGACAGGTTGGATTTCCCATTGCAACTAATGGGAGTTGGGGCCACATTTGCCCTGAAGGCCCCCTAGTGGAGAAGCTTTAATTATTATGCACTTCCTGGTACAAATTTGAATCGGGCTTCCTGACTGCATGTGCATGTGGTACTTTCTTATGTCTATGGATAAATCAAGAGACTGTTGCACTATGGAAACAGGAGTTGCTCCACCTCTAGATGCTGCTGCACAACAGAAATGGGAGTAAACTTATGAAGCTGAGCAGATGGGAAACAAAAGAAGACACGCAGCTCTAAACTAGAGATTGTTCATTGTATGTTTGGAAGCGCAACCAATGGTTTGGCACAAACAACAGTTTTGTCTTGTATACCAACCCAGCCAGATTGATGCTGATGGGATAAGTATTGAGATAGTAAATAGCTCACTGAAAATATTGTCAGTATCACATAGCAGTAAAAAAAACCCCAAAAACCCCCAACCAACAAAAAAAAATTATTGCAAGCTATTATTTGAATACAGGAGTATAGGAAGCTGCCTTCTAACAAGCCAGGCCATTGATTCATCCAGCTCTATATTGTCTACACAGGCTGGCAGCAGCTTCTCCAAAGTTGCAGGCAGGAGTCTTTTTCAGCCCTATCTTGGAGATGTCATGGAGGGAACTTGGAATCTTCTGCATGCAAGGATGCAGATGCTTTTCCCAGAGCAGTCCCACTCCCTGAGGGGAATATCTTACAGTGCTCACGCATGTATACTCCCATTCAAATGCAAATCAGAGCAGACCCTGCTTAGTAAAGGGGACAATTCATGCTTGCTACCACAAGACCATGTGCAGCCCTGATTTATTTATTTATTTATTGTTAAATGTATATACCGCCTTTCATTAAAGCAATCCCAAGGCGGTTTACAGCAAAAAAAAAAAATTAACACAAGATGGTAAAAAAGACACAATTAAAATATTAAGGGGGGGGGACATTAAACAAATCTGATTAAAAAAATTAAAACAAAAAGCATGAAAGCAATAAAGATTATAAAGAGCAGCAGCAGAGAATCAAATAAATGCCTGGGCAAAAAGTCAAGATTTTACATTTTTTCTGAAAGCTGTAATGGAAACTGAGGAGCAAAAAACCACCGGGAGAGCATTCCAGAGTCTGGGGGCAGCAACAGAGAAGGCCCTGTCCCGCGTACACGACAACCGAGACTCCCTCATTATTGGCACCCGGAGCAGAGCCCCCTCAGATGATCTTGTCAAGCGGGCAGCAACCCTTGGGAGCAGGCGGTCCCTCAGGTATCCTGGGCCCAAACCGTTTAGGGTTTTAAAGGTCAAAACCAGCACCTTGAATTGGACCAGGAAACAAACTGGTAGCCAGTGCAGCTCTTTCAAAATGGGTGTGATGTGCTCCCACTGGGCAGCTCCAGATAAAACCCTGGCTGCCGCGTTTTGCACTAGCTGCAGTTTCCGGATGTTCTTCAAGGGCAGCCCCACGTAGAGCGTGTTACAGTAATCCAGCCTTGACGTGACTAAGGCATGGGTAACTGTGGCCATATCTGCCTTCTCGAGAAAGGGACGCAGCTGGCGCACTAGCCGAAGCCGTACAAAGGCACCCCTGGCCACCACCTCCACCTGATCTTCCAAAAGCAGAGCCGGGTCCAGTAATACCCCCAAGCTGCGTACTTGTTCCTTCAAGGGGAGTGCAACCCCATCAAGAACCGGTAAAATCTCCTCATCCCGATTGGCTCTCCTACTGACCAACATTACCTCCGTCTTGTCTGGATTCAATTTCAGTTTATTAGCCCACATCCAACCCATCACGGCCTCCAGCCCCCGATTCAGAACATCCACCGCCTCCCTAGGATCAGGTGACAAGGAGAGATAGATCTGAGTGTCATCCGCATATTGCTGACAACTCAGTCCAAGTCCCCGGATGACCTCTCCCAGCGGTTTCATGTAGATATTAAACAGCATGGGGGACAAGACCAAATCCTCCAGGACCCCACAGGCCAATGGCCAAGGAGCCGAGCAGTAGTCCCCCAGCACCACCTTCTGGACCCTCCCCTCAAGAAAGGACTGGAACCACTGCAACACAGTACCTCCGATTCCCATACTCGAGAAGCGGCCCAGAAGGATACCATGGTCGATGGTATCGAACGCTGCTGAGAGGTCCAGCAGAACCAACAGGGACGCACTCCCCCTGTCTAGTTCCCGGCATAGGTCATCCACTAGAGTGACCAAGGCAGTCTCAGTCCCATACCCAGGGCGGAAGCCAGATTGAAAAGGGTCCAGATAATCCGTATCATCCAAGACCCTCTGCAGCTGGGACGCCACCACACGCCCTATCACCTTGCCCAAAAAGGGCAGGTTAGAGACCGGTCTATAGTTGTTCAGGTTGGAGGAATCAAGGGAGGGCTTTTTTAATAATGGTCTCACCATTGCCTCCTTGAGGCACGATGGCATCTTGCCCTCCCTTAATGAGGCATTGATAATCACCTCCAACCATCTACCTGCCCCCTCCCTGGCAGCTTTTATTAGCCATGAAGGGCAAGGGTCAAGGGCACACGATGTCACCCGCACACTGCCCAGGATCTTGTCCACATCCTCAGGCTGAACCAACTGAAAAGAATCCAATACAATAGGACCAGATGGTACCAGAGGCACGTCTTCCGGAACTGCCAAAACTCTAGAGTCCAAATCAGCACGGATGCGAGCGACTTTATCCGCAAAGTGACATGCAAACTGATCACAGCGGGCTGTGGATGGTTCCTCCCCCATTACCTGGGGGGATGTGTGCAGCAATGTCTTAGCTACACGAAACTGCTTCACCGGTCTGCACTGAGCAGATGCAATGGAGGCGGAGAAAAAGCATTTCTTCACCACCCCCACCGCCATGGAGTAGTCCCTAAAATGGGCTCTAGCCTGTGTTCGGTCGGATTCGTGACGACTCTTCCTCCAGCGTCGTTCCAGCTGTCGCCCGAGTTGTTTCATCACCCTAAGCTCCGAGGAAAACCAAGGAGCTGAACGGGCTCCACCAAGCCGGAGAGGGGGTTTAGGAGCAACCATGTCAACAGCCCGGGCCATCTCTCCATTCCAGAGATCAACCAGGGCCTCAACAGGGTCACCAGCTCCGGACACTGGAAACTCCCTGAAGGCCTTCTGGAATCCAAGCGGATCCATAAGCCTCCGGGGGCGGACCATTCTAATCGGTCCACCACTCCTGCAGAGGGCAGACGGAGCAGTCAAACTAAACCCCACCAGATGATGATCTGTCCATGACAAGGGAGTTATCTCAAACTCTCCCACCTCCAGATCATTTATTCCCCGGTCAGCAAAAACCAGATCCAGAGTATGTCCCACCATGTGGGTGGTGCCCGATACCAATTGAGACAGGCCCATGGTTGCCATGGAGGCCATGAAATCCTGAGCCGCACCCACTAGGGGGGCCTCAGCATGGACATTGAAATCCCCCAAGACAATAAGCTTGGGGGAACCCAAGGCCACTTCCGAGATCACCCCCGCCAGCTCAGGGAGGGAGACTGAAGTGCAGTGGGGTGGTCAGTACACCAACAGAATCCCCAGCCTATCTCGGAGGCCCACCCTCAAGGACAAACTCTCAAAATTCTGAGATTCCCTGACCGGGCAACTGGAAATGAGGAGGGTCTCTCGATAGATGACCGCAACGCCCCCTCCCTAACCCTCCAGGCGGGGCTGCTGCACAAGCTGATGCATGTGCAATGCAAAAAGCAAGGTTAAAGAAGGTATAAAAAGGAAAAACAAATATGATCAGGTTGCTGGAGCACTTTCCCTACTGAGAAAAAACTAAAGCAGTTGGGGTTTCTTCTTTTTTTCCTTTTGAGTCTAAAAAAAGGAGAGACAGGATAGAAGTGTTTAATGTTATAAGGGGTGTGGAAACTGACTAACACACATTCACTCTTAGAAATACTAAAACTTGAAGTCTTTGGATGATGCTAATTTGCAGTAGGTTCAGGTGAAACAAAATAAACATCTTTTCACACGAAGGCATAATTACAGAATTCATAATCACACTAAGTGGTGATAGCAACTAGCTTAGATGTGGAAAAGATGGTGTGAAGAAAGAGAGTGCGTCTCTTCCTCTCCTACAACACTAGAATCTGAGGTCATCTAATGAAACTGATGAGGAGATTCAAGACAAGCAAAAGAAGTACTTCTTCACACAGTGAATAATTAATTTGTGGAATGTGCTGCCACAGTAAGTGGAGACGGCCCTTTGCCTGGATGGCTTTAAAGGTGATTAGATAAATTTGGGTAAGGCAATTCTGTCAAAGGGCTACTCGTCATGATGGCTATATTCTACTTCCAGGTTCAGAATAAGGACTCCTTTGTTGCTGAGGAGCAAGAGTAGGAAAGAGAAATATTGCCTTCACCTCCTGCTTGTAGGCTTCTCAGAGGCATTTGACTGGCCACTGTGGAAACAGGATGAGGGACTAGATGGGCCTTTGTCCTGATCCAGCAGGGATCTTCTGATGTTAGACGACTTTTTAAATGATTAGATCCATCATTGACAACATATATATCGGCAACCATTAGCTACACTAAGTTAAAACTCGTGTTTTTCCAACAACATGAGTTTTGTAGTCACCACAGATGCTCACTCTGGAGCCTTGGGCTGCAAGCTTCTTTTTGTCAAAATCACACTGGCAGAAACAAATAGCTGCAGCTCCTTCTCTAGGAATCCACTGAGCTCAGTGTACAGGTTTATTCATCTCCTCTATAGAGTTACTCCTCACTTGCATATATTTTAATGTGAATGACTATACTTGCATTCATTTTAAAAGTGAACCTGGGTACAAGACCTTCAAATGCATGGTAGAGATAGGAAGTATACTATTGTATCTGTGACCAACATAACATGTGAATAACTGTACCTTTGTACAGATCTGTACCTGTGTACACTGTACACTGTGCACTCACTGACATCCAGACATTAGCCTTATTCAAGCATTATGTTGTATGAGTGTACAGATATCTGTGCACTTGTACAGTTTTGTGTGCAGATTTTAAAAGTGGTATCTAGTATAGGCCCCTCAAATGCATGGCACAGATAGGAAGTGTACTGCTGAACCTGTGTTCAACATAACATGTGAATAACTGTTCCTATGTACAGAACTGTAACTGTGTATCCCGCATATTTGTTGTACAAGTGTTGAACATAATGAGTGAATAGGGCTATTGTACTGGACATACGAGGCTAATGATGAGTGACTGAAAGATCTATGCATTTGGTTTAATGTTTTCTGCCACATGGAATATAGGAGCAATAGGGGCATGTCAACTGAGAAAGACAGTGTGATGCAACCATCTGAAGACAAGCTCACATCAGTACAATAGCTTGGATCATTATCCCACTTTGCATAATAGTCCTATGAATCCTCATGGGAATATCCTTGCTGTAGATGAGAGGTGTACTAGAGTCCATCCTGTTTTAAAAATCATGACAGATCTGTGCACTCCCCCTTTCCACTAAGAAAAGTCCTGCTAGATCAGACCAAAGAAGATCCGTTTAGTTCAGCCTCCTGTTTCCCAGAAGGCCAGCCAGATGGCCCTGGGAAGCCCGCAAGCAGGAGCCCACAAGCAACAGTTTCCCCCTGCTATTTGCCCCCCAAATAGCTGGTGGGAGCCTCTAAATCTGAAGGTTCTATCATGGCTGCTAGCTATTGATAGACCCACCCTCCATGAATTTACTTATCCTCTCTTAAAGCCTTCTAAGTAGCCATAACCATACCTTGCGGTAACAGATTTCATACATGAATTATGCATTGGTGAAGCAGTACTTTATTTTGCCTGTTCTGAATCTACAGCCAGTTTTATTAGATGACCGTAAGTTCTAGTGTTATTATGAAACAGAAAGTATTATCTCCTCTACTTTCTCCAAATCAAACATAATTTTATAAACCTCAGTAATGTTTCCCACTACTGGAGCATGCTACTAAAAAAAGCTTTAAAAATAAATGGGGTGGAAATTGCAAAATAATAGTAATGGCCATTTAAGGATAGATGAGCACTCCCTGCTGCAGTTGTACAGCAGAGGAACACTCAGTCTTTAAAGGAGTAAAATAATTAAACTGTCATTACCTGATACAACAATCTTGCTGAAGCTAAGCACATCTGGGTCTGGTGAATGCCTGGATGGGAGGCCAGCTGGGAAGCCTGCATACACTGCCTTGAGCTCCACAGAGGAAAGGTGGTATATAAATAATAACAATATTACATGGGCATGAGGAATTAGGGAAGTTGTTTTGCTCATTTCCATTCAGGTTCACATTGCATCAAGCAATATTTAGTTATGCCACCCCATTATGCACTGCAATCTCAATAGCAACGAGTATGCTACCTAGGAGAAGCATTTCATTTTACACAATAAAAAATATAGGGCTTTGGATTATTAAAAAAATCCACAGTCTTCTTGCAACAGAAGTGCCACCTTGAGGGAAGCACTTCCATCCCTATATAAATGATTTATAGCTGCATTTATTGATGAAAAAACATAGAAGAACTCTAGGAGATATTGTTAGCATCACTTGTGAAAATGCCCTTTCTCAAAACTTTCACCCAATTCCCATCAGTGCAGGAGGAGGGCCTGGGCAGGGTAGCAAAGCTGGATTTGCTTCCAATCAGTGATTGTGAGAACTCCAAAATCAAGGTAGGATGGGAGAAGGGGAGGAGGGAGCTGGGTAAACCCCTACCCAGATCTCTCTGTAGCTTTTTACCAAAGGTGGACAAAAAGCCATCCTACCCAACTCCTGCCTCCCATGTGGTCACTCTCCTGACCTCCTACTTTGATTTTGGAGTTCTCACAACCACTGATCAGGAGCGCACCCATTTCTTTTAACCTAGCTGGGTACTCCTCCCGAAGAAAAGGTGGTTTATAAGCACCTAGAAGGAAGAGCATGTAAAACTGATGTCAAAAATAGAATTGCTGTTCCTCAGAGACAAACTGCGATCTAGTGTGACTGATCCAGGATGGAGGATGAAGTAGCACACCTCCTACAGCAAACTGCTGTAGATTGGTGCAAAAATAGAGGCTTTGCAGCAACAGCAAATGGAGGCCTCACAAGAGCCTAAAGAGGACCTCATTGCCAGTCTGAAAACTTTCCTAATGCAGCATCATGAGAGCTCTGAAGCATGCCTGAGAGATGACTGGCAAATTATACAGGAGTAAGTGAGGCCCCTGGATGATCTGCTTCAAGGGGTCAAGGAATGCCCAGAAGCCTCAGCAAAGACTGGCTGAGGAGACCAACAAGTTTGATGGGCAGCTAAGGCATTTGGCTGTGAAGTAGCTGAGAACTAGGAAGCTTCATCTGTCCCAGAATCTGCCAGAAGTGATGAGAGTGAAGACTGGAAGTCTAGGGAATGGGAAAAGAATGTGCAGGAGTTGGAGCTGGAGAAAGTGAAGCCAAGTCAATTCCAAGGAATAGCAAGTTCCCCTGCTGAGGGAAGAGGAACCATTTAAAGTGGTGTCTCCCTTGTATCTAGTGAGGGGAAAATAACTGTCCCTATCCAATCCCAACACTGCATCCCTCCAGCAGCCGCTGCTGGTGTCTACCTTGCATTTGTTTTTAGATTGTGAGCTCTTTGAGGACAGGGAACCCTCTTATTTCTTTTTCTATGTTAACCGCTTTGAGAATGTTTTTGTTTAAAAGTAGTATATATATATATGTGGTAGCAGTAGAAATAGTAGGGGTGGGTTTGCTCCAAATCAGTGGAGAGGCAACCTGCAGCCTGAAGATGAAGAAAACATGCAGGGGGGAAGGTGGAAGTGTATGGGTCAGAAGGAAATCAGTCACCACCTAGAGGCATAGATGAAGAAAAACCCCTTATAGACTGTGTTGCCCCATGGGTAGCCCTTCAAGACCTTAGTGGGTAGAATCAGGCCCCCACATTTGGTACACGCCAGAGGTAAGATCCAGCAGTGGAGTCAGCATTGGAAGTGCAAGTTACAGGGGTAAAAGAGAGTAGGAAATCTACCAACCTCAGTTTTACATACTGTCCTGTATAAATGATTGGGGTGTTAAACAGAAAGGAGAATTTCAGCCCGCTTGCTTCAGCAGATTATCTCACCTGATTCTGTGCAAAGTATCCTCAGATAAAAACCTGTGGCAACCCCCAGATCTGCAAGGTACTAATTGCATTGGCCCAGGATCAAAGCAGTGAGAGAGAGAAAGCTACTTTCCACCATTTGCTACTGAGAGACAATTAGTAGATTTTCCATTTCCTTCATGAAGATGTGCCTGGCAGTTCTGAGTACAGGAACAAGCAACTCCACATCCCTTGGACAAAGAACTATTGGACAAAGAACTATTGAGGAAAATGCATGTTTGCGGGTTGCAATAAATGTTTTTGAAATCTTTTGATTTAGGAATTGTTTTAATAAAACAATTTTAAAAGTGGTATATAAATATCCGACATCATCGCAATAACTCCGTTACAGCAAGCAAATTGGATGCTAAGGATTACTGGGAAATGTGACTTTGAAAAAATAGAATGTAGCTATTAAGATTCGTGTGCATTTAGAGTGGCAAGCAAAACCAGTTCATGGCTATCTGCAGTGAAGGAGTACAGATTATTAGTGAATACATCTATCATGCAGTTTTGATGTTTAAGTAGAACTCAGAAAGCCTTGCCTTAATCATTTTAGTTAAATTAATTGTCTTACAAATTGTCTAAGTATGGGCACTGGGACTAAGGCTGAAGAAATCCTATCTTTTGTCTGATAAGCAGCAAAAAAGAAAATAAAAAGTCTGAATGAGTGTGATCTGAACCTTGTCTTCTTGGGTTGCTAAATTCTATTGGTCTGAAGAGAGATTGAAAAGAAGGGAATAATTCAACCTAACTGGTTTTAGAAAATTGGTCATGGGAAAATGATTACCATGTTTCAGGTGGTGCTCAACAACTGAGCCAGGGCCAGACAGGGATCCAGATGCTGGAGGGATTTCTAGGAGGGACACAGTCAGTTTCAGAGAAAGTACAGCAGGTAGTGTGTTCAGGACCTTGGATAGCTCCAATGAACTTAATATAACAAGGTAATATGGATGTTGCTCCAGCAGATGCTCAGATGTGACTTCTAGTTTATATAGCTGCTACCCATGTAGAGTGGATTGACCCCACCCCACCCCCAGGGAAAGCTCTGTAGTTTACAGAGGCCTCACTCAGTTTTGTAAGCACTGGTTCAGATGATGCTGGGGATCTCTGCTTGGACTGGCAGGTCACTAGAGGGGTCATTCTGAGATGGAGGATGAAGGCAGGGCCATATCTCCATGTTGTGATGGGGGTGCTGGCTCTGGTTCCCCCAGTTCTCCTAGTGTGAGAAGTTGTGGGGACACCCAGGAACTGGGTCACATGATCTTCGCTCCCTGTCTCATCTCCTAAAATAACTGCCTTATTCCCCAGTTAGGAGGTTTCCAGATCCAGGATTAAGACAATAATTTTGTAATCTGCATTTAACTAATCATGCATGTTTTTATTTTTTAATCTTCTTGTTAATCTGTTCATTGATTTTTCTTGCAGAAAAAGCTATGAACCATTTAAAACAGTGTGGGACTGAGAAAAGAATTGAGTTACAGATTTGGTAATGGCTACTTTGCCGCCACTTTCTGGCAGAACGCTGGCTAACAGTTGAGAAAGACACTGGATGTCTCTGAATTGGAGTATCCTGGTAAGGCAAGCCCCTCAGAGCCTTGTAAAATGTCATGTGCCTATATACACCTGCTGGGAGAGGTTGTTGTAAGATGACTCATGCCCCTCCCCAACTATGTGGAGGTGGAGAAAGACAAGCAGTAGCTTGGAAAACAGGCAGGCAGCCATTGACTTAACCTTTCTGGAGAGTCTGGAATGGAGAAGCTGAGCAAAGAGCTGAAGCACCTTAAGGTGCAGTCTTTTCTTTTTAGGGATGTGATATAACCTGTCACCTCTTGTAGGAGTATTCAGCTGTTTCATCTGCATCTAATGTTCAACTTGTATATTTGTAAATAAGTCAAATATACACCACTAGTGTTTTCAGGCCCGTTAAATAACGGGCGCTAGTAAGTGCTCTGGGCCCCCGCACCATTCTCCCTCCCGCCGCCCTCAGCCGTGGCCGGTCTCCCCATGCCGCGGCCGGTCTCCCCGGCCGGGCAAGGGCCCCAAAGTTCCCCCCCGCCCGGCTTTAGCGGCGACGCCAGGCCTCGGTGGCGGCTCTGCCGCCACCTCGGCCGGCTTCCCCCGCTGCCTCTTTCCTGTCTTCGCGGCAGGCGCTTCTGGCCCCGCCGTTTCCCCCACCACCTCTTTCCTGTCTTCGCAGCGGCCGCTTCTGGCCCCGCCATTTCCCTCGCTGCCTCTTCCCAGATTCTTCGGGGCGGCCGCTTCTGGCCGCCGGGTGCTGGCGGTCGTGTCTCCCTTGCTCTGTTCTGGGCATGCGCTCCGCGCATGCCCAGAACAGCCCAGGGAGGCACGAACGCACGCCTTGGTGTCCATCCACGGATGGACACCAAGGCTTTTATTAGAGAGGATAAGTCTCCAGAGACCTCTCTTCCAAAGGAAGTTTGAGAAACACTGCACCCACCCAACTTTTAGGGAAGTGGGAATCGAACAAAATGAACATCTATCTTGCATGTGACAAACATGTGACAAACATAGCAAATAGGGGCTTTTTCATGTTATGGCTGAAAAACACTCAAGAAAACAGGCTGTAGTTGTGGATCAGCGATGCAGGTCAAGGTCTGGTCAGTGCCTGAATGGATGACCATCCAGGGATGTTGTGCATGAAACTCTGAGCTCCTTAAAGGACAGGTGGGATAAGAACCTGGAATATGAACCTTTAGTGAGTAATCTGAAAAGAGCTTCAGCTTCAACCTTGAAACCAAGTATATTTCTGCCCCAATTTAAAACAATACTTAAAGGTATTTGGTGTCTGTCCATCCTGTTAACAGCTTGAGAAGCATGATAAGACTGAGCTCTTTAGACAAATTGAGGATTTTAATCCTAATCAAAACATTTGAAAATCTGGGGCCGTCAGTTAGCCTAGAGGGAAGGCCTGAGCCAGTGACTCTAGCCTTTGTTCCAGGTTAACTTTCCCTTCAATTCTGAAAAGTGTGGGAATCCCCAATAAATCAGTTCTACCTCACAAGGCTTGCTTCTATGTAGCATAGTTCACAATATGTAGCATATTTTTAAACTGGCTAACTTAAAGTTTAAATTTGAATTTAAACTGAGATTAAATCTAGCCACCTCAGATTAACTAGGATGTAGCTAGAACTGCACAGTGTCAAAGGTGAATGTTATTGTAAATGTATTATTTTTTCCATTGAATGTAAAACCTAAACTTGGTAATTTATGACAGAAGTCAGATGGAATGAAAGGCAGAAAAAAATCCAGAGGACTGTGACCCAACTGACATGCTATGACTTGCTAGAAAGATTACCTAAATTGCAGTCCTATGAACAAATGACTTGAGAAATCAGTGGGCCTAAATTAAGGTAAAGTTGTGCCGTTGAGTCGGTGTCAACTCCTGACACCACAAAACCATGTGGTTTTCTTTGGTACAATACAGAAGGGGTTTACCATTGCCACACAGTATGAGATGATGCCTTTCAGTATCTTCCTATATCACTGCTGCCAGATAGAAGTGTTTCCCATAGTCTGGGAAACACAGTCTGGGAAACATACCAGCAGGAATTCGAACCAGCAACCTCTTGCTCCCTAGGAAAATTACTTCCCTGCTGTGCCATTATTAGGCTGTAATTCATTAAACATTACACACCTAAAATCTGTGGGAAGTGGTCTAGACACCTGCAAATTCATGAACTGATTTTACATCCTAATAGACAGATCGTGGCAGAAGAAGGAACGCTGGCAGGTCAGCAAGCTGTTTCAGGGGAAGGGTGGTCAGAAATCTAATAGCTGTCCCCCTTTCCGGCTGTCCTGCCAGCTCTTTGACCTCGGAGAGCACTGCCAACATCCCACATAACCTTACCTTGCTCCTCTGCAATGCCAGGTCAGTCAAGAATCAGAACTCATCCATGATTTGATCATGGATGAAGGGGCTGACCTGATGTGTATTACTGAGACTTGGTTGGGGAAGGCTAGTGGTCCAGTCTGGTCCCAGATTCTCCCGCCAGGATATTCTGTAGAGGAGCAGGTGAGGGGACGTGGGCGGGGAGGTGGAGTGGCTGTGGTCTATAAGGATAACATCTCCCTTACCAGGGTCCCTGTTAGGGTATCGGACCATATCGAATGTGTGTACTTGAGTTTGGGGGCCAGGGATAGATTGGGACTTCAGTTGGTGTACCAATCGCCCCGCTGCCCAACGGAATCCCTTACTGAGCTCATGGGCTTGGTCACGGAACTTGCGTTGGAGTCTCCCAGACTTTTGGTGCTGGGGGACTTCAATGTTCATTTTGGGACCAATTTGTCCGGGGCAGCTGAGGAGTTCATAGCGGCCATGACGACTATGGGCCTATCCCAAGCGGTCTCTGGATCGACGCATATTGCAGGTCACACACTTGATTGGGTCTTTTATTCTGATCAGGGTGGTGTTCCGTGGGTGGGGACTCCTACGATCTCCCCGTTGT
Source organism: Hemicordylus capensis (assembly GCF_027244095.1). NCBI lineage: Eukaryota > Metazoa > Chordata > Lepidosauria > Squamata > Cordylidae > Hemicordylus > Hemicordylus capensis. Next base: position 185,997,753 of record NC_069659.1, on the reverse strand, counting down.
CATGGACAGACCACCATCTGGTTAAGGTTGGACTTACAACCGCTTTCCACTTTCGCAGGGGTAAGGGGCCTATTAGAATGGTCTGCCCGAAGAGGTTACTGGATCCGGTAGGATTCCAAGAAACCTTGGAGGGATTTAATGTTGGCTCTGCTGGTGATCCTGTTGATGCCCTGGTTGAGAACTGGAACAACTTGCTCACCAGGGCTGTAGACACGATTGCTCCTAAGCGTCCCCTCCAACCTGCTTCAAAATTGGCCCCTTGGTATACGGAAGATCTACGGGGGTTGAAGCGGCAAGGTATGCGACTGGAGCACAAGTGGAGAAAAACTCGACTCGAATCCGACAGATTACGACATGGAGCACATTTAAAGATCTATGCTCAGGCGATACGTGCAGCAAAGAAGCGATTCTTTTCTGCCCGTATTGCCTCTGCGAGTTCACGTCCGGCAGAGTTGTTCAGGGTTGTGAGGGGACTAGTATCTGCTCCCTCTCCCTTGAACCAGCATTTGGAGGCATCAGTTACCCGCTGTGGTGTGTTTAATGAATTTTTCGCAGACAAAATCTCTCGGATTCGGGCTGACCTAGATGGGGACTCCACAATTAATTTGATGTCTGAACTGGAGGTGTCCGACAACTCCTCTTATACGATTCGACTGGATCAATTTCAGTTTGTGACTCCTGATGATGTGGACAAGCTGCTTGGAGCGGTGAGGCCTACCACTTGTTCTCTTGATCCTTGTCTAACATGGCTTGTTCTATCTAGCAGGGATGCTGTTGTAGGCAGCCTGGTAGAAATCATAAATGCTTCTCTGAGGGAGGGCAGGAAGCCTCCTTGTCTTAAGGAGGCAATTATTAGACCTCTTCTAAAGAAGCCTGCGTTAGATCCCTCAGAGTTGAGCAATTATAGGCCAGTTTTCAATCTCCCATGGCAGGGCATGGTAATTGAGAGGGTGGTGGCCTCTCAGCTCCAGGCGGTCTTGGAGGAAACTGATTATCTAGCCCCATTTCAAACTGGTTTTCGGGCGGGCTATGGGGTGGAGACTGCCTTGGTCGGCCTGATGGATGATCTCCAACTGGCAATGGACAGAGGAAGTGTGACTCTGTTGGACCTCTTGGATCTCTTGGCGGCTTTCGATACTATTGACCATAGTATCCTTCTGGAACGTCTGAGGGGGTTGGGGGTGGGAGGCACTGTTTTACAGTGGTTCTGCTCCTACCTCTCGGACAGATTCCAGATGGTGTCGATTGGAGATTGTTGCTCTTCAAAATCTGAGCTTAAGTATGGTGTTCCTCAAGGCTTCATACTCTCTCCAATGCTTTTTAACATCTACATGAAACCGCTGGGAGAGATCATCAGGGGATTTGGAGCTGGGTGTTACCAGTATGCTGATGACACCCAGATCTACTTCTCCATGTCAACTTCTTCAGGAGCTGGCATATCCTCCCTAAATGCCTGCCTGGAAGCAGTAATGGGCTGGATGAGGGAGAATAAACTGAAGCTGAATCCAGATAAGGCCTCCGGGGGTCAGAACTTATTGTGCGGGGTCGGAATTCTAGAGACGATTTTGATCTGCCTGTTCTAGACAGGGTTACACTTCCCCAAAAGGAACAGGTTCGCAGTCTGGGAGTACTTCTGGATCAACGTCTCTCCTTGGTTTCTCAGGCTGAGGCAGTGGCCAGGGGTGCTTTCTATCAGCTCTGGCTGATACGCCAGCTGCGCCCGTTTCTCAAGATAAATTACCTCAAAACAGTGGTACATTTGTTGGTAACCTCCAGACTGGACTTCTGTAATGCGGTCTACGTGGAGCTGCCTTTGTACGTAGTCCGGAAACTTCAGTTGGTCCAGAATGCGGCAGCCAGGTTAGTCTCTGGGTCAACTCGGAGAGACCACATTACTCCTTTGTTGATGGAGTTACACTGGCTGCCAATAGGTTTCCGGGCAAAATACAAAGTGCTAGCCCTAAACGGCTTAGGCCCTGGGTATTTAAGAGAGCGTCTTCTTCGCTATGAGCCCCACCGGCCGCTGAGGTCACTTGAGGAGGTCCGTCTCCAGTTGCCACCAACTCGTTTGATGGCTACACAGAGACGGGCCTTCTCAGCTGCTGCCCCGAGATTGTGGAATGAGCTCCCTGCTGAGATACGATCCTCCCCATCTCTGGCAATTTTCAAAAAACACCTGAAAACACATCTCTTCAACCAGGCTTTCCCAGCTTTTTAAAACTTGTTTTTAAATTGTTCTGATTATTTAATTGTTGTTTTATGATGTTTTTAATTGTTAGTCATTGTTTTATGCTTTATAATTTTTGTTTAATTATTAATTGATTTTAATGGTGTTTTAATGTAAACCGCCCTGAGCCTTTTGGAAGGGCGGTATAAAAGTTTTAATAATAAATAAATAATAAATAAATACTAAATCAGGAGTGCTTGTTGGTGCCTCTCAGCACATTAGCATTTTCACATAAGAGGCGAGAGTGGTTAAAGGAGAGAGTAGGGTTGCCAACATTCCACAGACCAAGGCAGGGAGTATGTGGGAGTAATTGCAGTCTGAGTGCTGTATGTGTTTTTACCACTTTCAACTAAAACTATGGTGTAATTTACAACTTAGATTTGCTTCTCCTCTGTTTATTGATATAGCCATGGTGAGCCAAACTGGGTGGGATGTAATTTTGTTTTCTAGAAAGAGAAAAGTGTTGTTTGCCAGTTAAAAAAAATACGTTTCACTCATGAGCACTATCTAGTAGTCATTGCTTGCATTATGCTCATGATCCTGATACCTGGATAATGCTATTTTAGCTAATCATTTAAAAAATTGGGATGTTTTTGTTGATGTCCCCAATACAGGACTGTTGGCAATCCAAGCCTGCAGCCCAGCAGAACAACAGAATACTCTGGTAGGGAGGAAGAAGGGAAAGGCCTTGGAGCTCATTAATTATTTCGTTATTAGTGAAAAATATTTTTTTCCCCATTATAAAGGCTACAAACTTTCAGGAGCCAAAAAAAGTAGAAAACCTCATCTCAGCCGCGAGCACGCGCAATACTTCTCTTTGGCTTCTTGGCGAGCAGGCAACACAAGACAATCGAGGGGGAAGCGCGGCAGCATCAATTTCAAAAAGAGAATTTGGTACTTCACATGAGATCGAAGGAAATCTCCAGCTTCGATAGGGAAGGGAACCACACCAACCACCCTCCTCCTCGATCCCCCGCTTCCTCTTCGACTTGGTAGCAGTTGCTCACTCTTCATGCCCACAATGCGCGCAGGACAAAAAGGGAGGCGGTGGCTAATAATCCCAGATTGGGAAACGACAGCGGGAGGAGGGCGCGTCTTTCGATTGCCTTAGGCGGGCATCTAAGGGCGGGCACAAGAGTGAGAGATGAGAAGGGCAACCTCCAGTGGAGAATCCTCGGAGTCCTTCCACCTCGCCAATAGCCCAGAACAGAGGGTTTCCTCCTCCTCCCCCAAGAGCTTGTACCTACCAGCTCCTCCCAGAACTGTAGCGGCTGGTACCATAGGCGGGCAGCCCGCCAAGTCGCTCCACGACCGCAGGGAGGAGCCAAAAGGGGAGCCGCCGCCTTCTCGCCTCTGGCTGCTCTGTCGCGCTCTGCTCTGCTTTCTGCTCGCTCTTTCCCTCGCTTTTGCAAACGCCCGCACACAGTTCCCTTCCCCGCCCTTCCCCTCGGGAACCGGCTCTGCAAGCAGCCGCTTTGGCAGGCGTGCCATGGCCTGCCATCTATGGCGTCGCCGTCACAGCGGCCCCAGGTCCACGGACCTTTATTTTGAGGGGAGTGGGGAGCTTGGTTGACATGGGGCTGGGCTCAGGAGGATCCAGCCGGAAACTACAGGGGGTGCCACAGGAATTCCTTTTTCATAAAAAATAAAAATTCCCTATATATAAAAATATCGGGGCTTGGGTTTTCTTTGTCCTGCAAATGCCCTATGCCAGAGTGTCAAGTCAAATCTGGTGGTGGGCTGGATTGGATTCCAATGCACCTTGTGTGTGTGGCGGGGGAAGCATATAGTCTTGTGTGCTGCCTTCTCTCACCTTACACCCACTTCACACCACCTTCTGTCTTCCTCCTCCTCACTCTTTCTCTCATTCCCTTTCTTTCCCCCCTCTTGCCCTAACCACTTAAATTAGCGTGACTATTACACCAGAATTTGCTCAAGGGAATTTTAAATAATTCTTTCCCAATCACAAGAATATGCTGGGGAGGCGGCGGTTAACATAACCATCTGAACATAACCATGATTTTACTTGTTATTGTTCTCAACAGATTTTTAACAATTATCATAACAAAAAGCAACAGTATGCCAAATTAAAACAGAACTCTTCTTCCCCTCTACCTTACCCTCCACTAGGGGCACATCTCAAAAAGCACCATGTGCTCTCAGCACACACATAGTGCCCACACATGGCTGTTTGGTCTGCGCATCCCACACGGGGCTTTTTGGGATGTGTGCCACCCAAGCTGGAAGGGCCACAGAGAGCAGGTAAGCATCTGCTCTCCTTTCTTTTAAAGTTCCCTCTTGCATTTCCCTACAATTGCTCAAACCATGCTTCAGACTGCAGTTTGGGCACATCCCCACCACTCAATCGTCTTTCTTCCTCCTCCTCTGCTCTCTTTCTCTCACTCCCTCACTCTCTTTACCCTCCATCTTCTGACTTTGCCTTCCTCCTCCTCCCACTTTCTTTCCCCTCTACCTCTTCTGGGCTAGCACTTTGCATGCTGAAGAGTCTGCCATGACGGGGGTGGGTGGGGGGAGGATAGTTGCCAACATTCCAAGGAATCCACACACTTCTTGAGCCTTCACTTCAAACCCTGCAAGTGTGGGAGAAAAGAGAGAGAGAGAGAGAGAGGTGATGGGAAAGCTTTACAGAGAGGAAAAGGGAAAGAAAGAGAGAGAAAGGGGATAAAAGGCTTGACAAGAGAGATAGAGAAGGGATGGGGAAGCTTGACAAGAGAAGAGGGGATGGGGAGGCTTGACAAGAGTGAGAAAAACAGAATGAAAGAGCGGGAGAAAGGGAGGGGCTTCACAAGAGAGAGAAGAGGTTGGGAGACGACAAGAGAGAGAAAGGGAAAGAAAGAAGAGAGAAAGGGGATGGGGAGGCTTGGCAAGAAAGAGAGATAGAGACTGCAAAAGGGAATTAGTACGGGAGCATGCACAATGTCTTGGGATTTTTGTGATGGCAGCAAACCACCTATGCAGTTCTCTTCAAAATATCTCAAAGAATAAGAAAAAAATATGTTGGCAGTCTGAGAATCTGCTCTGACTGTTGTGCTGATCTGTGAAAGTTGTTAATGAATAATTAAACGATAGATAATAAACATTTTGCGTAAGTGACTTTTACTACAAGTATTGCATAAGGTTGTTGTTGTTGTTTTTAACAAAAATGAACTACCTTGCACCTAATTAATATGGATTGATTGACTGATCACGTCCCATCAAGTCGGTGTCGTCTCTTAGCAACCACATAGATAGATTCACTCCAGAATGATCTGTCTTCAACCTGGCCTTTAAGGTCCCTCAGTGGTGCATTCATTGCTGTCGTAATTAATATTACAGCATATGAAAAATGTTCATAATTAATTTTTAAGGGTTTTTTTGTGCACTTTGGCACATCACATTATGTGTATTAATTTGCTTCTTCCTAGAGATCCTCATTGTCTTCTTCCTCTAGCTCCTTGTCCTCTGGATCTTCATTCTCCATCATGTTGTCACAAGCATCCTCTTGGTTCTGTGTGTTTTAGGATGCACAGGAACACATGTCCAGCAGATCAACCCTGCTTTACAACAGCTGCATCTTCCCCCCTGGCATCTGGAGGTAGTGCATCCACACCTCACCAACTGAAGTACAGCCTTTGGAGCTGGGACTTGATTGGTCATTAATGGTTTCCAGACATCCCCTTCCATTTTCCAAACATATTTTTCAAGTGATGGGATGACATGCTTCATGGTCGTATCATTATTCCAAATGATCACTTGATGGTGTCCTCATAGTATTGTGTGGTGTAGAGCATCTCTTGTAGGTGGAAAGCTCTCAGATTGGGCTTGTTTCTCAGTGAACAGCCACCACCTCAACCTATCAACCTGTGAGATCTGTGTACAAGGCATGTAAACCTGACATATAAATTCCCCAAGGGCAGCAAATGTACCATTACTGGGGAGTAAATCCTTCCTCAGGCTTGCAAGTGCACTTACAATACGATCACTGGCATTCTTGAAAGCTTTCCAGAAATGTAGTTTGCCTTTCCTTGCAAAACCTCCGGTATTGTCTGCAACACTGATAGCATGTAAGCCAGGCAAAGCGGAAACCTTGCTGGGTCCAAGAACTTCATATATGGGCAGTCGAGGGATAGTGTGGTACAGCTCTCCTTTTCCAGTAACAAAATTGATGTCAGCGCATAATTCTGGGTACCATGGAAGAGCTAGTACAAAAACATCAGTGTCTGGTGAGTGAATGTTGATTCTGGAAGCCCCCTTGTTTGTTGCATCAGCAGCATAAAGCTTTGTATCCGCTTCTTCCTGATTACTTTGAAGATGGCTCATATCTCTGTGTGTAGCTCTGCATTCACATCCCCATGCCACTACCACATTTTTACCACTGGTAGGTGCTTTTTCAGGTATCTTCCTTGACAAGTAATGTGTTAGTTCCATCTGTGTTTTCACATGTGGAAGAAACCGCTTCATTGTTAATTTTGCTGTTTGTTGTATCCGTGATGTGGTAAACTATCACCGGTTGTTGCCCTAGAAAATAATCTGTGAAATGTTCAGTAGGCTATCCACAGTATTTTTATGCTGTCTGGCTTATGAAGTGACTAGAGTTCTGCCATCGCACCTACAAGCCCCACCTCAAATCCAGCAGACTGATTAGGCTCACTATGAATGGCTTCTGTTTTTTCCTTGTTCATGGCTAGTGGCTCTGCATCCTCATCATCAGGCAATGTGTCTTCCCTAGTGGGTAATTTTTCCAGAATAGCCATCAGGCTGCTTTTGTTTTGGCATTTCAGCATTGTACCAGTTCATGTTTCCCTATAGAGTCTTCAAGATTTATTTTTGATCTGTATTTTGTCACCAGTAACATTCAAGCAAAAAGGTTTCTGTCTTCTTTGAGCTCAATTGTATTTGATCACTCTCCCGCCCTCCGCAGTGTTCTTAAAAGTCTCGGTTCTGCCGATGGTTTATGACAATCCAAAAGTTTAGTTATTGTACTTGAGAGTTTCTTCAGTGAGCAGATTTGAGTTCTCCCTGTTAGCTCAGTTTTTGGTGCCTCATCTTCAGCCTCACATCTCTGATATATAGCCATTGCTGTTCCATGAAGGGTCTGTTTACCATTGGGTGTATCTTCAGCAAAATCAATATTATCTATTGCAAAGAATATGAATCTTCCTTCAACTACATCAGGAGCCAAATAAATGCCACCATTGACCAGCATTCTTTCTACAACAGCTGTAGCTTTCTGTGCCTCAAGTTTTAAAATCCTGTTATAGTCAACACACAAACCAAACTGATGCAACATGTTGACAAGCTTCTTGCTCCGAAAAGCTTGGCGAATTGCTATTGCAATTCCCAGTTGTTGAGCTGTTTCATGGGTGGTCCTTAGAGTCTGTGATTTCTTGTTTTGAACCTGGTCCTGGGACAGAAACAAAAACACTGTATTCTGAGCTAAACTCATGGCATGCTGGTTGACTTCACAGTCCTTTTTTTCTGTGGATAGGCTTGTGTTTGGTCCCTTGAGAACTCAATGGAAGAAGCTATACAATTCACTTGGAACATTCCGATTTGTAACTTCTGTAAGTGAACCACAAAATACACATCTCTCTACTTTGGTAATAAGTTTTCATAGAATCTTAGCAACATCATAGGGTATTTTCATGTCGTCATTTCCATCAGTGTGGCTCTCTTCTGCTAATTGAATTGTAGCATCCCTTAAAATTTTGATAGAAACACGCTCTGATTCATTCACTCGTTTTGGTTTATGGAATTCTATACTTGGTAGATCATGCTGTATAAGTTGCTTTATTTTTTTACGGCTGGGATGGCTGTCCACATTATTTGCCGTAAGGATTCCTGTGTATGCCTCTTGAAGATGAGCCATGGTGACGATATTTCCATCCAATAATGTATTCTCAAGAAGACTAAGGAATTCGATTTCGGCTGCCACTTCATTTGCCTTGCTTGGTTTTTGTGGGTTGAGTGTTGAGTGATTGACATTTGTTTCATGTGTTGCCCAGCACCATTTATGGTATTTAATGTCAATTTGAGGATCAATGGATGTACAAAACTTGACAAGCAGTTTCTCATTCCCACTTCTTTCAACTGCATCTTTAAGTGACTGACCAGCATTTTCTGTAGCGAATAAATGCAAAGGGTTCTTGTAACCCGGTCCATTCTCACAAAAGAAACACAATTCCCTTTTGTAAGGTGATGATCGAGATTGAGTGACGGTACTCCTTGACAGTATTGGGTCTTCCTCTGTATTTGATTTTATCTTTTTTCCATATTGTTCTTTGGCATGTTTGAGTATTTTGGTATGAACAGTCTCTTGATAACATTTTCTATGCCATGAACATCCTTTTGCTTGAAGATCTTGCCATGTGACTTCACCGAGGTGCCTACTAATCACAGGGAAACTTTTCTCTCCATACTGAGCACACTCCCTGATAAAGCTCAGTAATTTTTCATAGGATATAGCCTCAGGCTTCTCTGCCAATACCTCATTTGTCTCTATCTGACAGATGATACAAAGTGAGTAGTTATTGCCATATCTTGCTACTTTATTGTTTGTTTGTTTATTTATCATATTTTTATACTGCCTGATATGTATATCTCTTTAGCTCCACCAACTTCAGGGTGGGAAATGCCTTCCATTGTTAATCAATGAACAACAGTCACAACAATATTTAAGTGGCTCGGAGGATCTGAAACACACACAAAAACACAAATTGAAAACTATACTAAAACAAACCTGTACACATCAAAAACAACCTCAAACCCTTAACTAGGGAAATGTCATGATCAGCTGGGGTTCAGTTGGTTTCCACAACATGCAACTCCCCCTCAAACCTCTGATAATGTTGAATTACATTTTTATGTTACTAGTGGGCCCGGGCACAGAGCATCTGTGCCTCTAGTTGGGCCCAGCTCACCTTCGCCACCGTCATCCTGGGTCAGGCCCCCGCCCCCGCCCTCGCGGCCGGGCCCGCCGCCGCCGCCTTGCTGGGCCTGCCGCCACGGCCCGCCGCCTCGCCCCGCTGCCGCTCGCTGGGCCCACCGCCTCGCTGGGCCTGCCGCCTCACCCCACCTCACGGCCGGGCCCACCACCACCGCCTCGCTGGGCCCCGCCGCTGCCTCACTGGGCCCGCCGCTCGCTGGGCCCGCCACCTCACTGGGCCCCGCCGCCGCCGCGCTGGGCCCGCCGCCTTGCCTCCACAGCTGCCCAGCCAGCGAATTCTCCTGGGTGTGCGCTAGGACCAATCAGGCGCCCCCACAGCCCAGCCAATCAGCTGGGCTGCCGGGACACATTTTTCCTGGGCACACCCAGGAGAATTATATAGATAGATAGTTAAATCACTGCCTAACTGTGGTTAATTACCTTGTCTGTTGGTTTAACAGACATGAATATTGCTTTTACTTTATAAAATACCTAAAACATTAACTTTCTTTTTAAATGATTTGATTGATTGATTGATTGATTGATTGATTGATTGATTGATTGATTAAGGGCCATCAAGTCGGTGTCGACTCTTAGCAACCACATAGATAGATTCTCTCCAGAATGATCTGTCTTCAACTTGGCCTTTTAGATTTCTCAGTGGTGCATTCATTGCTGTCGTAATCGAGTCCATCCACCTTGCTGCTTGACGTCCTCTCCTTTTTTCTTGAATTTTCCCCAGCATTATGTACTTCTCAAAAGAGCTGCATAATGTGTCCAAAGTATGATAGTTTAAGCCTGATCATTTGTGCCTTGAGTGAAAATTATGGATTGATTTGTTCTCTCATCCATTTGTTTGTTTTCCTGGCTGTCCATGGACTGCCAGCATGTTTTTTTTTTCCTGTTGTAAAGTATTCTGAAGATAATTACATAAGTGATTTGCTTTTATCACAAAAATCCCACGGATTTCCAAATCATTCTATATGTTCCCACACTGGAAGAGGGGGAGAGAAATACCAGTGGTGTACGGCCGGGGATGAGGCGGAAAGGAAGGAGCAGCTCGAGAGAAATCCTGTCAGTACTTTGGATGTAACTGCTTTGTCCGGAAGAAGGGAGGAGAAACGCAGTGTGGGGAAGGAAGCTGGCACTTCAGTGCATAGCAAGGGGTGGTGAAAGGAAGGAGCAGGGTGGCACAGCAGGGGGAGGGAAGGAAGGAAGGGTGGAGCTGTGGGAAAGGAGCTGTGTGGGTGGCTGGATCCCATATTTGAATCAATTCACAGGGAGTGCCAGAGCACCCTGGCACCCCCTGGATCCACCCTGCCTGGGCCAAACCCGTCATCCCATCCAAAACACAGGTGAGAAGGTGGGACTGCTTCCTCTAGTCTCCTCCAAGGAGATTAGATCCCCAGCTAACATCACAACTGATCCAAGGACTACTGAGTGTGATTTCAAAGTGCATGCAAGTTACATGCACATTTCTCTGTCTGCTGCACATATTCTATGCATGACACTATGGAATGTGTGTTTTGTTTGGGTTTTTAAAACAAACATTATCTTAACTAACCAAAAGAGCAGTTTTTGGAAAAGGAAACAGGTATGCATGTACATGGTGTATGAGAAATGCATGACAGGACACACCAGGGATGAACCAAATACAATTTAATTAAGATTTGCTCATGTAGACAAGCCCTTGGAATGTGGAATCCCTGCTCACAACATCCTGTAGTTTCCAAGTCTTCAAAAGACACGTTGCCCCACGCATTTTCAACCTAACTTGCTTTTGCTATCTTTCTTTAAAGTAAAGTGCTTTTCCTCATTTGTATTCAATATATTTTTTTTAGGTACTACACCGAGAGGTGCACAATACTTTGTACTCTTCAGGTTGAAATTTTTGTTTTCCCTTCCTTTTCATACCATCCCATACAGCAACACTTGGTAACATCAGGTTTATTTAATACTGGAATATATTTTCAGAGTGATAATCTAAAAATATTGTGTACAACTTATTTTTCATACTTATTGATCCACCTGACTTAATGCACTCACATCAGGGCTTTGCTTCTCCAACCAGACATGCATTATTTGTGGCGTAGAGGTGAAAAATAAAGAGTGGGTGGGAGGGGGGTGGGGGAGAACTGTGAAATGTTCATGACCACACAGCTTACTTTTCAAGTATTGTGTTGAAGGCTATATTCCAAGTTGCATACTTCAGGAGTCGCACAAATGGAAACTAAATTCACAGTCAACAGAGGTGGCAGGAGCTTTAGATGATGGATTGCACTTGGAAGAATTACTTACCCCCCCAATATGTACATAGATTATATTGCCAGGGAGTCATTTAATCATATGACTAAGGGTAACTTTGCACGTGATGATAGTCTTACATAGATATCACTTCCATGTAGGATGAAGCATGTTCACTACCATATGTGACAAGAATTCCCTTATTTGTTGTGCTGCATATGACAGCCAATCATATTTTCATACAAAAAATATATGTTAGGAAAGAACTGTGTGTTCTTGTCACAGTATCCATAGCATGCAATAGCGTCTCCTACATTAAGCTAGGATTTCTCCTAATAGTTTGGTCCACACTGATTGCCCACACTGGCTTTTAGAATGGTTTAATCAAAATTGTAGGTTACCATTTTTTCCAGTAGGGCATCTGAGACTTACCAAAAGGGTGTGATGCTTCTTGGCACAGAGAGGCATGGATGATCTTAATACTCCAAATAAGCAAATCCGAGTGAGTGAGCCTGTGAACAGATTAATTGTGGCATAAGCTTTCATGGATAATCTTCATGAATCTGTTGAAGTGGACTCTAGTTTATAAAAGCTTATGCCACAAAAAACAAGACTCATTTTTCTGTTCCACATAAACAAGTTATCCAAAGCTTGAATCTGATTCCCCAAACTAGCATCCTTTCCTGAGTTATCAGTCTTGCCAATGCATGGATAAGAAACTTCTTACATACCTAAGATATTTCCAGGTGCATCTCCTTGCTGCCCTGCCAGTGAGCACCTGTCAAATGTCTATAACTGACTGAAGCATTAAGAAGACAGACATGAGACGGAGAAAGCAAGTTTTGGTAAGAAAAGATGTGAAAAAACAGTTGCAGAGACTTTTTCTATGGATGTTGACCCAAGAGTAAGTTCCACTGAGTTCACTGGGACTTAGTCTCAAGTATGTGCACATAGAATTTCAGCTAGACCTACAGTATACTGTGTTACATAGAAGAATCCCTTATATTTTAGTGGCTGAGTCTAGACATTTATAAACACATAGTTCCTTTCTCATGATAGTCAAATAACTTACTTTTGAGTAAATATTATTAGGATGATACTGCATGAGGGACACTAGCTGTCCATAGTTAAAGATTATCTTCGGCTGTTTTGCTGGATTATAAAATATTTTTTTAAAAAACAAGTCTTATGCTGGTGTGTTGCTTCTAGCTGGGAATAAGACTCCAACTAATTTGTATGGGTCCAGGCTTCAGTACAGTGGTAGTGATCTTAGATGGGCCACAGGATTAAATTGCTTATCCCTACCACTTACATTCTCCCTTTACCATTATTAGTAATTAATTAGTAATTAGTAATTGCCACAAATATTAACACCTTCCAGTATTAGATTGCAGCAGTATTTGATTAATGTATGTAACACCTCTCTTGTATATAGAACTCTGTAACTTGAAAAATCTATGTGAAAGCATGAAGCAGCATATGCATGTTTTGTTTTAACAATACATGTATCTGTTTGAAATTTGAACCAGCACAAAGCACTGGTAGATAAATGGCGACTGCTTTGCTGCAACATTAAGCAGAAGTTAGATCATTAGAAGATAAGTGTTTTCCATAGCAGTGAGAGAGACCTAGTTGAGAAAGTAATTGATGGCCAAATAGCTTATATGGCACTCTGCCTCCAAATGAGCTATGCAGCAACAGACTTGATTATATTAGGAGACTGATCTGCAACTTCAGAGCCCCTGTAATATTGTTATGGCCATTATTTGCTGCTGGGCAAAATGGAGAAACTGTCCTCTCTCCTGGGCATGTTGGATTCTCTTTTCTGGGGACAATCAAAGCAGATTAATGGGGAATTAATGGAATTGATTTGATTAATGGAAATTTGGGCAGCCCTTTTTCCTAGGCTACCTAAAAACATAAGAAGAGCTCCGCAAGATTGGATCAAAGGTCCATCAGTCCAGCATCCTTTCCCCCCAGAGTGGCTAACCAAATGGCTTTGGGACGCCTACAAGCAAGGAAAAGTATATAACAGACCTTTCTTGCTGTTGCTCCTCAGCAATTGGTATTGAATGATATACTGCCTCTGAATATGGAGGTTTAATTCAGCTACATGTAAGAGAACTATCTACATGAATTTTATCTAACCCCATATTAAAGCCACCTAAGCAAGTGGCCATCAGTAACACTGTGGTAGTGAATTCTATACATTGGGCAGGATCCAAACTAAGTGATGGCTAAATACCATTGAAATAAATTAGACAAGTTAGTCATGACTATCTTCGCTCCCATTTTCAGTGGCATTAAGTCACAACTAACTTATGCCAACTTACTCAACTAACAAACTTACAACTAACTTACTCTAATTGTGTGAAGTAGTTTCTTTGTTCTGAATCATTGGCCAGTCCATTCAGTGGATGGCCCTGGAAACTGATATTGAGGGAGGGAGCAGGGAAATCTATCTATCCTTGCCATGCATAATTGTATAAGCCCATATCATGTCCCCTCATGTCCCCTACCTTTTTTCTTTAAAAGCCCCAAATCTGTTAGCTTTTCCTTGTATGAATTTTAATTCTAAATGGTTGGTGAAACAGGGCTTCCTTTGAAGAAGCCATGCTGATTCTTCTTCAGCAATACTTGTTCTTTATTTTTTGTTTATAATTTTACTTTTAATAATGCTTTCCACTAACTTACCCAAAGTAGATTTTAAGCTAAATGCCATGTAATTTCCTGGAACTGTATCTGCCATTGTTTTCAAAAGCCAATGAAAGCAAAAATGAATGGGATTAGCTAGTGGTTGGGGAGGTGAACGTTTCATAACTAGAAGCTTTCAGACTAAGGTCATGTTAAACCTTCCTGGAAAAACAAAGCTGATTCAAGTCTCTGATTTACCTGCATGATCAGAGACTTTGGACATCACCTGCTATGAGTGGCTTCAGATGTCACAATAAAGTGGTGACAGTAGATGTGTGACTGACTTTCACATCTGCTTTTCATGCTTTCAGTATAAAATATGAAAAAGGAAGCCTATGGGAGGAGGTTTATCTGAAGGCTCAGTCTAATACTGATTGATGCTCTCCAATTGGGAACTGACAGAGGGAGTGTGACTTCGTCGATTCTTTTGGATTACTCGGAGGCTTTCAATACTATTGACCATAGTATCCTTCGGGAACGTCTGAGGGAGTTGGAGATGGGAGGCACTGTTTGTAGTGGTTCTGCTTCTACCTCTCGGGCAGGTTCCAGATGGTGTCCTTTGTTCTTCAAAATGTGAACTTTTATATGGTGTCTCTCAGGGCTCCATACTGTTCAATGCTTTTTAACATCTACATAAAACCACCGGGAGAGACCATCAGGATATTTGGTGCAGGATCTTATCAGTATGCTAATGACACCCAAATCTATATTCTCCATGTCAACATAATCAAGTGAAGGAATAACTTCCATAAATGCCTGCCTGGAGGCAGTGATGGGCTGGATGAGGGATAACAAACTGAGACTGAATCCAAATAAGATGGAGGTACTTACTGTTCGGGGTTTGAATTCAGGAGACAATTTTGATCTGCTAGTTCTGGATGGGGTCAAAGGTGCTCTTACCCCTGGACTTTGGGGCCCAAATCCAGGGCCTCCACTCCTCTGGGGGCCCCCAAATCCTCTTTAGTCTATGTCCAAATTTTTTAAAAGTCCTTAAAGATTTATTTTTTCACCCAAGCTTTTTAACTTGATTGTGGTGTTAAATCGTTAAATTATTTTAAGGTTTTTAGTTTTGTCTTAATTTGTTTTATGTTGTTCTAAACCACCCAGAGATGGAAGTTTGGGGCGGTCCAAAAATTTGATAAACGCACACACACACACACAAAACACTTGAAAGATTTCCCATTTAGCCCTTTAAATTTGATTGCGATGGCTCTCCCTCACATGTCTCCCATTCATTGCTTTGCATTATTTTTAAAAATTCACAGCATGTGTGAGTGAAAAGATGGCCCTGAGGTCAAGCAATTCCAAGCACTTAGTGACTGACTAGATAAGCCTCAAGTTTTCCAGTCAGCCATTAATTGCCCAGAAATCATCTCTGCACTCAGATGCCATTAAGTTTTTAAAATCAATGAATATTACATTCCGTTTTGCTTGTGGTGTTTCAGTTCTTGCATTGAAACAACTTTTTTTTAATGAACCAATGTGCAAAGGCATTGGTAAGTACCAATTTTTTAAAAGGCAATCAAATAGCTCCCCAGTTATCCATCTCCAATGGATGATGTAGAAGACTGAAAATTTGCTTTTGGAGTTTTACATTTCTTTTAGACTACAGAGAGAAGAAAGCAAGAAAATGTGTGAGCAGGACTGGGTCTGAGTTAGGGATGTGCACTGAACTGGTTTGGAGGCCCTTAATGGGCCTCCGAACCAGTTCGAAGAACTGGCGGTTCTGCCAGTTTGAAGGCAGCGGGGGTCTCCCTTTAAGAGCAGGGGAGGGAGCACTTACCCCTACCACTGCTTTCCCCCTGCCAGCGTCCATGTTTCTTAATGCCCATCGGGGGGGGCAGCATACCTCCCTGCTGCTCTGTTGCCCCCATCTTCCAGATATGACCGGATGTCGCCAACGCGCCTATGCGTGCTGGCATGGGCAGAGTAGATTCTCTGGTAGCAAATGAGAGTGGATTCATTTTCAATGACAAACAATGAATCCACTCTCATTTGCTACCAGAGAATCTACTCTCTGAACACCTCAGAAACAACAAAACCCAGTACCCCATGGGCTTGTGGGTACGGGGGTGGTTGACACCCTATGTGCACTAAACCATAACTCGCTCTGGGCCATCCTGGTGCCCCCCAAGTGGAGGTATGGGGCTGCTGAAATCCCCATTATTTCCTATGGGGAAAAAGCTTAAAGACACGCAAACTTCACAAATGCTTTAAAAATCACCCCTTTGCCCAATTCCTTTGAAATCTGGGTGGTAGCAGGCACCCATTGGGGCACTACCATCTGACCCACTGTGGCACTCCTAGGAGGCACCCACAGGCAGAAATGAGCACTGTCTGTCCCCATTGTCCCATAGAGTGGATGCAGCACACATCAACAACAACAGCAGAGCTTTGCAAAGAACAAGGTTTCCAAAGGTCACACACATCCACTGTGTCACTCACCCCATCCACTGTGTCCCACCATTCCCCCCACAGAAATGCAATTGATCTACACACAACAGTGTGAAACAACAACAATGTAATGCACTGCCCTGCATGCCCCCTCCCAATGCAGGGTAACAGCAGCAGCCAGCAACAAGCATGCAAGCAAGTAAGTGTGATATCACAGATGCAGCAGACTAAGGCAGCAGACTAGGCCCAACAACAGCATCAAATATGCCCTCCCCTCCCTCCCCCAAGCATTTTTCATCCAAAAGCAACAGACACAGCTACATCTGTGGCACCTGGCCATAAAAGCAGGTAAGTACGTAAGGGTGCAAAACTACATTCTGCCAGTGGAGCAGCAAGGTTTGGCCCCCACGCCCACCTACAAAAGTAGAAGAGTGATTATGACAACAATGGCACACAATTCTTTGGCACATTTTTTAATATATTTCTGCAACGGATCAGAGCCTGTAGCACCAGCACAACCTATTGTAGATGCAAGCAATCTAGTTTGAATAAAAAATGATGATGATGCTAGAAGTCACAATATGACCCAATCTTCATTTCAAAGAAGTCCACACACACACACACACACACACACACACACACACACACACACACACGGAGAACCTGTCCTGTGCCCATCCATGAGGTCCCCAAAATACAGGCACAACATACCATCCAAGGCATTTGAATTGAATAGGGGGCTCTGACGGCCCTGGCTTGCTGCTCTCCCCAACTGGTGTCAGTGAGGGAGGGGGCGGGGCGGGGCGGGGCCAGGGGCCACCCAGTTCTTCACCCACAAATGCACCACCATGGGGCAGCACCTGGTTGAGAGGCTGCAGGCTCCCCTGGGGCATCCAGCGGGGGCACTTTACTTGTCCTCCTGGCCAAGAAGACTCGGATCCTGCCCAGCCTAGAAGAGAGCAGGGAGATGATGAGGCCCTTGGGCAGAAATGTTGGGGGTGGGGAGCCCAGGGGGTGGGGAGGGAATCCCTGTAGAGCAGCCAGGGGGAAATTACATGGAGGGTCAACCCGGCTAGCACTCTTCAGTCCATCAAATCTCCAGTTGGATGCCTGACGGTTGGGAAACCAGTGGGCAGCTTCCTGCTTGCTTGAGCACTGCCCCTTTTGGGATCCTGTGCACAGTTCTGGCCAGCCCCTCTCCAAAAGGACATCTCAGGGCTGCAGGAGGGGCAGAAATTAGCTCTTGAAAACCACGGGGGTGGTGGGTGGAGACCCTTCCCTCCAAGGAAAGGCTTAATACCTCCAGGGCTCTTGAGTTCAGAAAAGACACAAGAAGGGGGTAGGGTGCTGGACAAGGCAGGCTACTTGCCCTGAAGCACCAAGAGTAGTCTTGGCTGGGCCCAGTATACCCTACCCCTGATGGCCAAGGAGGAGCCCCCTCGGATCAATCCAAATTGTAGGGGGAGAAGGAGAACTCAAACGGAGACACTGTGGTGAGAACCAACTTTCTTTGCCATGAACCTCGCCGCTTACTGAGATCTCATGGGGAGGTTCAGTTACAGCCGCCACTGACTCGTTTGGCAGCCACGTGAGATCAGGCCTTTTCTGTGGCTGCCCCAGGGCTTTGAAATGTCCATATAAGAGCTCCTGCATCTCTGGCTGCCTTCAAAAGATTGCTTAAGACACACCTGTTTTCTCAGGTCATTTGCTAAAATTATCTTTTAAGTGTTTTTAAAAACATTTAAAAATGTTTGTGATTTAAAATTGGTTGAATTGCTTTTATTGACTGTTATTTATTGTTTTCAGTTGCATACACTGCCTTGAGAAAATGGTATTATTAGGTGGTTTAGAAATTGAATGGAATGGAATAATTAAAGCAAGACTTTCATGATCAGCAGGATCGTGGTTCTTCTCTGATGAAGGATTTCAAACCTAACACTAAGACTAACACTCAACCTAACTAAATCTAACTCAAAGATAACAACAAAAAATGAAAACTACCAGAACCAAACCAAGACTAACCCCAACCCCCTCCCAATCCCTCCCTCTCCAATGAATACTTTGAAACCCAACACTGACCTAACTAAATCTAATGCCAATCTAAATCTAATTCAACCAGAAAAGCAAAAACCAAAAACTACCAGAAAGTAAAACTAACCCCAAACCCATCCCCCCATCCCAAACAAATATCCGCCTCTAATCTCTCTAATATTCTCTCTCTCTCTCTTTCTCCTGGAATCTCGCTAAATCTCACTCTAAAGGACTCTAATCTCTCAGCCTCTCGCTCAGATACCTGCTCTCTTCCACTTTCTAGCAATAACAGCTTCCACAGGACACCGTAGCGACAGGTGAAGTCACAAAGGTGACACATCGTCAGCTAACTGCTCCTACACCAACAGCCACTGGTCCTCTGGGTCTAGAACCCTCTTTAGAACTTTGGGGCACCTCCGGTTCTTCTGGGGTTCTCTCCCTTCTTGGCCACGTCCCCCTTCTTCTGAAAGGCCTCTGCCCTGCCCACAATTGCTAGAGAGGCACCGTCCTAAATCTCTTCCTACCTCCAGAATTCCCTTCTTTGCGACTGGGGGTAGGCCTTAGGGTTAAAGCTTCCCTACTATGGCAGCCACCTAATGTTGCAGCATGGAAATGACTTGCCTAGCAAGCATGAAACTGCCGGTTCAAATCCCCGCTGGTATGTTTCCCAGACTATGGGAAACACCTATATCGGGCAGAAGCGATATAGGAAAGATGCTGAAAGGCATCATCTCAGGACTCTATAGTTGCCAGGAGATGACACTGATTCAATGGCACACTTTACCTTTACTATGGTTCTGATCTGTGAAGGCCCCTTCTGGATGCTATTAACTTTAGTTGTGGGGGGAGTACATCCTGGATGTACTCATTGCACCTTCTATCCTCTTTCTGGGCTAAAGTCCACAGACAGGCTATAATGGTAGCCATATACCTGCCAGCTACCTAACCAACAAAACAATTCCAAATGTTACAAATGTCACATTTTGATTGGCCCCCAGCTAAAGGGTCTGAGCCTCAGGAGATCTGACAGCCCTACTCCCTCCATCTGTGGCAGCTTTGCCTTTTGAGAAGCACAGATACAGCTAATAATAGTAATCGCCCAGGGCCATATACCTATGGCCCTGGGCGATTACTATTATTAGCTGTATCTGTGTTTCTCAAAAGGCAAAGCTGCCACAGATGGAGGGAGTAGAGTTGTCAGATCTGTAGGGCCAGCTACCTAACCAACATAACCATTCCAAAATTTCCGCAGGGCGTTTACATTAGCCTGATTCAATGTGTTGCCGTCTGCTCTTTTGGAGGAGTGATATCAGAGGGTCCCTCATCATGAATGTATATGTCCTTGTGATTGTGGGGGGAGCGGAATCTGTAGGACACATCTTTTTAAGTTGCTCTTTTAATTGTGATATATGCTCAGCCTTTATTACACCCATTCTATTAAAAATTGCTGGTAGTACAGAGGAATTTTATCGTTTTTCTCTTCTCTCTGATCAGAGCTCACAGATTACAGACAAAGTGGCCAGGTTTTGTGCAGCTGCTTGTGCCTGTCGCAGATTGTTGGTTAGGTAGCCCTATTTGAATGGTTATAATATCTTCTTCTTATCACTATTACTAATACTATTATTATTATCAGGTAGTTTATGCGATATGAGTGGTTTGTCTTGCTCCCATTATGTAGGCCTATGATACTAATTTCTGTATGTTACTTTCTATGTGCTGGTCTATGATTGTAATGAATTTACTAAAGGTAAAGTGTGCCGTGTAGTCGTTGTTGACTCCTGGCGACCACAGAACCCCATGGTTGTCTGGTAGAATACAGGAGGAGTTTACCACTGCCTCCTCCTACGCAATATGAGCTGATGCCTTTCAGCATCTTCCTATATCGCTGCTGCCTGATATAGGTGTTTCCCATAGCCTGGGAAACATACCAGCGGGGATTCGAACCAGCAACCTCTGGCTTCCTAGTCAAGTCATTTCCCCACTGCCCCATTAGGTGGCTAATGAACTTACTACTACTACCACCAAAAAAGAAAAGCAAAAAAGGTAGCCACAGACCACTCGTTAGGGTCAAACTACACATGCAGATAAATAGGCTGTTTGGACCTGCACATTTATTCATTTTTTAATCAGCAAAACAGCAGCTGAAGAGCGGATTAGGGTTGGGACTCTGGGGAGGGGGTGCTTAATCCTTTTCTCTCACACCATGATGCCAACAAGAACAGCACCCTCAAAGGTGCTCTTAGTACCACAAGGGGGCTATTAACTGGAGGGAAGAGAAGCTTTGCTCCCAGAGCTAATAGCAGTTTCAGGGGCACAATTTTAAAGGGGATTATGAATGAAAAAGTATTAAATACCACCCCCTTGCTCCAATTAAGCCCTGTTAGCCCCAAACCAATTTTCAATGACCAAGGAAAGCATATTATAGAATGACAGCTCTGGGAAGAGCAAGCAGATTAAAATAATTAAAAGACAGGACCCCAGCCCCTTCCTCAGCACTTGAACTTGCCTCTGGGAAATTTAAAATAAAAAACAAATGGCTAACTATTACCATTGGCCTTAGTATAATCAATCAATTTTGGTAAGAAGGAGGGATAGCATCAGTAAGGTAACAGCCCTTGAGATCAGTGAGGTTTTGTTTCTATTTCAGCTCTAAAAATCAAAACTAAGATTTGAGGTGAATTTATTGTGATGTTTGGTATAAAGAATATCTGAATCGTTCTGAATTTCTCACAGAAGAAACGCATAACCTCCAGAATGGGATAAATAAAAACATGCACACATATTCAGTAACAGTTGTGAGTAAATGAGTCACTTCTGCAGGAGATCAAGCAGCGGCACAGCACACTACACACTTGGGTTGCAGTCTAATTGGTTTTGAACTATAATGAATTAGCAATATTATTGTTATTTTTTGCCCACAAGCTACTTTGGTTAGCGGGATAGGGACTGGATCATCTCTAGAGTCAGGACTAGATAATGGAATGGGGATTATCTCTGGGGCGGGGGATGTGCCACACAGGCATTAATGCAGCGGTTTCTCTTTCTGTGTGCATTTTATCCTTGTTTGTTATTCGTTGCTTGTGCATATCTTCCTCATTAGAGTCTGTGCTCTTCCACCGTTGTTTTCTGTCACCAGGCTTTTTTCTTTGTTTACTCATAATTCCATAGAAGAAAAGGAGTGGACTGATTCTCTCTCTCTCTCTCTCTCTCTCTCTCTCACACACACACACACACACACACACCTTGATGTGGCAGTTATACAGCCTACTGTTGTGCTATAATTGGCTTAGTATATAG
Source organism: Hemicordylus capensis (assembly GCF_027244095.1). Taxonomy (NCBI): domain Eukaryota; kingdom Metazoa; phylum Chordata; class Lepidosauria; order Squamata; family Cordylidae; genus Hemicordylus; species Hemicordylus capensis. Next base: position 185,975,941 of record NC_069659.1, on the reverse strand, counting down.
AATTCTATCCAACTAGGATGGGAAAGTTGTCAAGTACTTTGGGCATAGAGCATGACGGTGTACCCATCATTTACATTTTGGGAGAGCAACACTGTTGCAGAGCAAGCGGGGGAACTGTCCTTATACAGTAGAACATTTAACCTAACTTCACCTTAGTCCTTTTTGCTCCCCACCATCTTCCACCTACCTTTGAGTCACACGGGTCTTTGCACTACACAGCTTTGCACATGCCCTCCCCCATGTATTGGTAAAACATGGGGTGCTCACTGTCTGTGCCAATTTAGATACAGTCCACTCTGTTGACTCTTGCCCTGATTATGGGATTGGACTGGAGCAATTAATGTTGAAATCAATATTGACTGGATTTTAAAAATAAAACCACAAAAGTATTTAACATAAATACAATTTTGAATGTCCTTTCCTCTTCTCCCTAGTTTTTCTACACTCCTACTTTGAATCTAAATATTCAAATCATGAAAAAAGGAAGATGCCTAATGATGTGTCAAGCATCAGTACAGAAACAGAAAAAAAGAGAAGAAAATAGGAAAAGAAGGGGGGAAGCAGGAGGGCAGAAGTTATATTTACAAAGCACAGTGGCATGCACATAGATGGTACTAGTAGTAGTAGTAGTAGTATTACCACCAGTCAAGACAGAGTGTCACCTATTTTCATGTATTTATTTTATCTCATAGACTACAAAGTTCAACAAATTCTCAATATTTGAGTCCATACCACATTTATTTATATATCCACCCTTGCCCCAAAGAGATGTTGGCTACTTGGCCATTTCTTTGACAAAATGCTGTCTAATAGTTCAGAAGACCTATTGAGAAGGTGGATGTCTCTCAATGGGAGAGTCAGAGGCCTTGAAGTACTTTGGTGGAGGAAGTCATCAGAGCCTTATATGATGGCATGTATCCTTCATTTGATGAGAGGGGTTGATATGGGAGTAGAAGCCAACTCATCTCTCCGCTGCCAGGTGTGCATTTAGCTTGCAAAACAGGCTGGGTGTGAGCTAGGGAAAGACAGAAGCATCATTCAGACATTGTTAATGGAGGCTGTACTCCAAAAATGAGGTGGAAGTCCTGCCTGGTGGTGCATCAATCACTCTCCCTTGCCTGGTGGATTAGTCACACTTACAGCTTTTGTTTAAAGGGGTGAAGGCTGTAAGCATGATTGCATGTCTTCCTGTGATCAGGAGACTGGGGACACCTGTACACTTCTGCTGCAGCTGGGGTAGATAAAGAAATCTCCCCTCCAAGCTCTTTAACAGGCAGGGCAGGATTTCTACCTCATTGTGTACAGCCTCTGTTAATAACATCTGAATGAGACTACAAACTTTCCCTAGGATGAAATGTAAGACTTGGGCAGAAGACTGAAGCATCTTTGGGGGCAAGGTTTTCCCTCTGGGGTTCTGATGTAACCTGCTCATAGGCATGCTCTGCTATTTCAACTCCATCCTATTTTCAACTTGTATATTTATAAATAAACTAAATACTGTATTACAAAGACACTATAAGCCTCCAGCGATCTCTCCTCCAAAGGAACTCAGAATCTGAGAAGTGTTGCACTCCTAGAACTTCTCACTGTTTGGAGAAGCAGGGAATGTGCAAAATAGTATGTTAGTCTCAAAGACAGTGACTTGTCTGAGTGACTTGTCCAATGAGTTTAATGGTTGGGTGGAGACTTGAGCCCAGGTCTTCCTAGCCAATGTCTAGCCAACTTGATCTGACTACTCTGACTTCTCTCTTGCACCCCGATAACAAAGCTTTAATTGGCAAACTAGAAAAGATGGATCTGCCCAGTTTAAGGTAAAAGGACCAATACCTGTGTACTGTAAATTACTCTACACAGGTATTGGTCCTTTTACCTTAAACTGGGCAGGGGATTTAAAGGAAAGAAACAAAGGTTTTGTTCAAAGGCTGTCTTTTAAGTCGGAGAGAAGTAACCTGTAAGGTTACTGAAGATTTCTTTGGGCCTGTTTCGTTCAGTTTTCATTAATCTCCTGTTGGTTAAGTAAGAGTGTGATGATTAAGTTTGCATATGACATCAAATTACAAAGCACCAATACAGAAAGAGGATAGTCAAGTTGTGCAAGCTGAGCTCATGAACTGGGGTAATAGAAATTGAATGCAGTTCAGTAGTACAAAGTGCAAGGCTGTGTGCCAGGATAAACAGCACTTTTGTTATTTTCTTGGGTTCATCAGCTTGTAACAGAGGAGAGCAATCTCAGAACGCTGGCTGATGACAAGCTGGCTATGAGCTACCAATGCCAATGCTACATAGTTCCAAAAAGGATTAATGGCTATGAGCTGCCAATATGGTATGACTCCAAAGCAGATTAGTGCAATTTACTTGATGTGTTAGGCAAGATCTTTTATGGGGGATGTGTTGGTACTGGAAAGGTGCTGATGAGTATTCCAGAAGTGGCCTTGTCATTGATGAGGCCACTTCTGGAATACTCTAGTTTGGGTCATATGTTCAAGAAACAGAGACTGATATTTCCTCCCATGTCCCACCAATGCAGAGGTATAACCTGTTCAAGTGGAGATGGGCAGAGACATCTCTTTCTCCACAATTTATTGAATAACATGTTGCCACTGCTTTCTCCAGAGGAGACAGAACAATACTCACCTGAACATTTCAAGCAGTGTGCTACTACTGTCTTTTCTTAAGTGAATTCACTTAAGGAGCAGAACAGCATTATTTATTTATTTATCAAATTTGTACACTGCCCCAAACTTTCATCTCTGGGCAGTTATAATCATCTCTGGGCAGCATAAAACAAGTTAAAAACATATACAAAAACTAAAACCAATTTAACAATTTAAAAATAAACCAGAAATTAGAACCTAAAAATTTAGGAAGCTGAGAAAGCTTGGGTGAAAAGATGGGTCATTATCTAAGTCATTACCCATCACTTGAAACCTGAAAGGACACGTTCTCATTAGTGAAGAAGAGAAAAGGCAAAGATCTATTGCTAGATGCAGCCCAAATCCCCCTTCTAACCCCTCCCAACTTCAAATTATGCTGCAGTGGACAAAAAGCAGAGATATGATTTTCTGGGTACAGCAAGGATGAATTCAAGCGGAAATAAGTATAAAGCCTTGAAAATGATTGCAATAATGGAGAATTTGGCTGCGATCAAGGCACGTTCACTTGGCAGTAAGTACCATTGAAATCAGACTCGCATGTATGTAGAGTGATGGAGATCAGGCGGAAAAGAGGACAGGACTTCTACTGTGCCTTTAATGGATGCACAGAAAAGGGAGTTTCAGCAGGTGCAGCTTTTTACTGCACCTGTTGAATCCTGCTCAGGATCATCCAACGCAAATTTGAGCCCTACATGGAAAGGGAAATACTGGATGTCCAAGCTGGTTTCAGAAAAGGCTGAGGAACAAGAGACATCATTGCTGAAGCAAGCTGGATAATTGAGAAAGCCGAAAAATACCAAAAAGAAGTCAATATGTGCTTTATTGACTACAGAAAAGCCTTTGATTACATCAACCATGTGACATTGTTGAATGTCTTTAGGAAAATGGGCGTCCTAGAACATCTCACTGTTCTCATGAGAAACGTATACACAGGACAGGAAGCCACAGTCCAGACAGAACATGGTGAAACAGACTGGTTCCAGATCGGCAAAGGAGTAAGACATGGCTGGCTGTCTATTTTCTCCTTCTTTATTCAATTTACATGCTGAACATATCCTGAGAGAAGTTGGATTGGAAAAAGATAAGTGTGGTTTTAAAGTTGGAGGAAGAAACACCAATAACTTGCGCTATGCTGATGACACCACTCTGATAGCTGAGAATGTGGATGATCTGCCAGTTCGAGTACTGAAAGTCAAGGAGTACAATGAAAAAATGGGACTATGACTAAATGTAAAGAAGACTAAACTCATGACAACGGGTAAAGCAACCAGCCTCAGAACTGATAATGAAGACATTGAAATAGTGGATAGCTTCTGCCTTTTAGGATCGACCATCAACAGTAAAGGATCCAGTAATCAAGAAATACCCTTCAGACTAGCACTTGGTAGGGTTGCAATAAAAGCCTTGGAAAGGATATTTAGATGCCCCTACATATCTATATCTACAAAGATTAGAATCGTTTGGACAATTATTTTTCCCATGACACTCTAAGGATGCGAAAGCTGGACTTTGAAGAAACAAGATAGAAAAAGTATTGACGCTTTTGAACTTTGGTGCTAGAGAAGATTTTTTAGGATACCATGGACAGCCAGGGAAACAAACAAATGGATCATAGAGCAAATCAATCCAGAATTTTCACTCGAGGCACAAATGACCAGGCTCAAACTATCATACTTCGGACACATTATGCGAAGATCCAGCTCCCTCCATGATGCTGGGAAAAGTTGAAGGAAAGAGAAGAGGATGACCAGCAGCAAGGTGAAGGGACTTGATTATGACAACAATGAATGCACCACTGAGAGACCTTAAAGGCCAAGTTGAAGACAGATCATCCTGGAGATAATCTATCTATGTGGACACTTAGAGTTGACACCTACTTGATTGATGGCACTTAATCAATCAATCAATCAATCAATTACAAGCATAGGGCTGCATCCTCTTTTTTCTACCTAGCCACCCTTCCTATAGCGACATGACATATAGGAGCAGGAGATTATACATCCTATAGCACAATTCCCTCGTGATGTCTCCTGTGTCTTAGACAATTGCATTTACCCAAAAAAACAAAACCTCTCTCCTTCTTTTCTCTCATTTTTGGTTTCTCTTTCTTCTTTCATTGCAAGTGTGCTTGCTGCTGTATGCATGACTTGAATTACGTTAAAACCATCGTAGGTGGCGGTCCGTTACAAAAGATCAAAAAACCACAACCTGGTAATACCTTTATTAAGACCAGCCACCAAAATGACACAAAGTCTTGAGCGTTTGAAGAATTCTGGAGAATTAGAAAACTTGCTGTTCAAAATTTTGTGCCACTTTTTAATTGGTCCCAATAAAGTTAGATTGATAGAGATTTCCCCTATTACTACAAACAAGTTCCTGTCGAATCCCAGCCTGTCTTGCAGCTGTTAAAGGCACGGGAAACTAGCGAGGGAGAGGTGTCAGCTCTGCAACGAATGAATCCCAGCCAGGACTTCATGTAAGAAATTAAAAGTGTGCCCAACTCAAGCCAACGTCTCGTTCCCCGTTTTCTTCCGTCTGTACTTTTGCTCGCCGCGCCGCTGTCTTCTCCCGGCCTTAAAAGCAGCGGGTGCAGTTTCCAGAGGGACGTTGTGAAGTGCTGCTCTCTTCCTTCCTGTTTGCCTTTGCCTGGCGTCTGGGTCACTCATGCAGTCCAGGGTGATATGGCTCAGCAGTGGCGGGGGTGCTTGTGGGGCTACCGGGGCGGCCAGGAGGGTCCGGCTCCTGCTGCAGCAGGTAGCGGCGCGGGGACGACCAGCCGCTGGTGGAGAAGGGGGGCGTGTGCTGCGGTATCATGCTCGGACATTGCACGGCGGGGCCGGGACGGCCGAAGGTAACTGAAGATCTTCTTCGGCCCCTTGTGTATCTTTAATAATTCTCCTATCTATCCCCAATGCCTATTCGCCTTCCTTCTTTTTTTTCTGCCTTAACGCCCCATCAGCTTATGGAAGTTGCGACCACAACATGTGGTGATGGCGAATAGCTTAGATCAATTTTGGTGGGACACACACACACACACACACACACACACACACCCTTACACCCTTCTTAAAAAAGGATTCTACCAACTCATGGAGAAATCTATCAAAGGCAGCACTTCGTATGTGAACAGAGTGGGTGTGAAGAGAAACACATAAGCCATGTTTAGTTTGACCCTATGCCCATGTCGACCGGTATTTGCTTGCTCCCTATTGATTGTTTATTTATTTTGCTGAGGTTTTGTAACTTTCTGAGCTTTAATCAACTGGTGTGAGAGAGCAGGACTGCTGTGGAACTAGAAAACTTTAAGAACCATCTTATTATTCTTCACTTTTCTAGGTAAACCACTTTGAGAACTTAAACTGTCACCGTTATGCATTGTGTCCCGTCAAGCATGTTTTGATTCCCTCTTCATGTTATAATTGTGATAGTTTCTGTGGAGCTAATGAGATATCTGGAAATCTCTGGCTCTGAATGCCTTTTGGAGAGAAAAGATTACTTTTATTGTCAGTGTTTTGGTTTCTTAGCTGGTTTAGTAAATGTCAGCTTCACTTAGCTAACTTTCTTATTTGTGTTTTTACTAATATGCTTTTGGTATAGATCAGGGCTGCCGATGCTGGAATACAACCCCCATCATCCCTAGCTACTATGGCTGGGGATAACAGGGGTTATAGTCCAAAAACAGCTGGAGGGCTGAAGTTGTGCAGCACTGATATAGATACTCCACTATGCATCCTGCTCACTATGACTTGCACAACTTCTGCTATACAAATACAAGCCATGCCACTTGTCTCCTCTTCTTGTTTTATAATCTTTTAACCAAACAAACCAGAGACCTTTGTTGTTGTCATGTACAGGCTGTCTTTTAGTTTGCTATGTGATTATCCTAGTAGCCATTTGTTATGATCACTTTTTTTCTTGTGCAAAAATTGTGTGACTCTTTTCTGGAAGGACTGAAGGCCACCCTAGGATCAACATAGCCAAGTGGGAAGCAAACACTGTGCAGCATTCAGACTAATGCTACCCTCGTGTTCATATGTTGCCTGCATGCAATTATTTTACCAATCTCCACCCTTCCCTCTTCCTCCTCCAAAATATGGCCATAAGACTAGAGAATCCCCAGAGATGTACATTAGGGACTGCAAAGGGCAGGTGAGGATTAGGGATGTGTATGATCTGGCATTTGGACAGTTTGGCGGTGGGGTGGGTTAACTTTTAAAGAGCAGGGATGGTGCCCTTGCTCCCACACCCACTGCCACATTTCCCCTGGTGACGTTGTCACCAAAACCGCTGGTGTGCAGCTGCTGCATACCTCCTTGCAGCCCCAGTCAACATCGTACTGGAAGTGACCAGTGTGCAAACCATGTGCACCAGCCACTTCTGGCTCTACCTTTTTATTTTTGTAGAATGCAGAAAGTAACTCAATTTAAAATACATCAAATCATTAAAACACTTCATTAATAAAATTAAATAGAAAGCAAAGTGTATCCAGTAGTATCCACAGACATACCAACTTATAATGCGTTCAGCTCCCTAACCCCTAAATGCCTGCTAGAACAGAAGAAGCTTTACTTGGTAGTGAAAGGCCATTGGAGGGGAATGAGAACCTCATGGGGGGGGGAGTTCTGTAGTTTGATTGTGGTGATAGGGAAACCCCCTCCCCCTCTAAATGCACCTCTGATATTAGCAAGACTCGAAAGGAAGACCTCTCCAGCTGTTCTCAATGTACTGGTAGTTTGTTGCTGGTTTTTTTTTAAAAAAAGAAGTGTGCCCTTCAAGTAAGCTGGTCCCAGGTCATTTAGGGCTTTAAAACTCATAATCAGCACTTTGAATTGGACCTAGAAATTGACTAGGAACTAATGCAATTGTAATAGTAAGGGAGTTGCATTCACTTAATAAATGGTTCCTGTCAGCAATCTGGCCACAGCATTCTAGACCAGCTGCAATTTTCAAGCACTCTTCAGAAGCATCAGGCCTGCAAAACATCAAGTTTTGCAGGCCTGTAGTCTGGTTGCCTTTAACGTTAAAGCCAATGTTCATGTCTGGTTCCCTGTTAACATAAAGCATCTGGTTCTTTTGACTTTAAAGTTCTAAGTAAACAGCTTATTTTATATGTAGATGCAAGCTTTGATTTTCTTGTAGTAGTATTCAGTTTCTCAGAATATTCTTTGCTTTAGGGAACTTAAGGTGAATTGAGGAATGGCAAAGGAGTAAGACAAAGCTGTATACTTTCTTCTTATGTATTCAACTTATATGCGGAACATATACTGAGAGAAGCTGGACTGAAAGAAGATGAGCGTGGTTTTAAAGTTGGAGGAAGAAACATCAATAACCTGCACTATGCTGATGATACCACTCTGATAGCTGAGAATGTGGATGATCTACAAGCTCTAGTAAAGAAAGTCAAGGAGCACAGTGAAAAATTGGGAATACAACTAAATTTAAAGAAGACTAAACTAATGACAGCAGGTACAGCAACCAGCCTCAGAATTGATAATGAAGACACTGAAGTGGTGGATAGCTTCTGCCTTTTAGGATCAACCATCATAGAACATAGGAAGTTGCCATATACTGAGTCAGACCATAGGTCAATCTAGCTCAGTATCGTCTACAAAGACTGACAGTGGGTTCTCCGAGGTTTCAGGCAGGAATCTCTCTCAGCCTTATCTTGGAGATGCCAGGGAGGGAACTTGGAACCTTCTGCTCTTCCCAAAGTGGCTCCATCCCCTAAGGGGATGAGGTGCCCACACATCAAGTCTCCCATTCATATGCAACCAGGGCAGACCCTACTTAGCTAAGGGGACAAATCATGCATGCTACCACAAGACCAGCTCTCCTCTCCAACCATAAAGGATCCAGCAGTCAAGAAATACGCCACTGACTTGCACTTGGTAGGGTTGCAATGAAGGCCTTGGAAAGTATATTTAGATGCTGTGATGTGTCCATACCTACAAAGATTAGAATCGTTCGGACAATGGTTTTCCCCATGACACCCTATGGATGCGAAAGCTGGACTTTGAAGAAGCAAGATAGAAAAAGTATTGACGCTTTTGGACTTTGGTGCTGGGGAAGACTTTTGAGGATACCATGGACAGCCAGGGAAACAAACAAATGGATCATAGAACAAATCAATCCAGAATTTTCACTCGAGGCACAAATGACCAGGCTCAAACTATCATACTTTGGACACATTACGTGAACACCCAGCTCCCTTGAGAAGTTCATAATGCTGGGGAAAGTTGAAGGAAAGAGAAGAAGAGGATGACCAGTAACAACGTGGATGGACTCGATTATGACAGCAATGAATGCACCACTGGGAGACCTTAAAGGCCAAGTTGAAGACAGATCATCCTGGAGAGAATCTATCTATGTGGTCGCTAAGAGTCGACACTCTTGACAGCACTTAATCAATCAAAGGAATGGATAAAAGTAATGGATGTTGAGGGAAGCCGATTAATCAGGAAATAGGTCACTGTGTTAGAACAAAGTAGTAGCAAATTCACAATGTATATATATGGAAATGTTTTGGCTGAGGACTGGCTTTAGATCTCCTGTATAAAGGCACTGTGGAACAAAAAATTGTATCCATGTTGGGAACTGTGGACATGTAGCAGAGTATTAAGCAGAAGATGACAACAGTTTTTGTCCCCTCCACCTCCCGCCACTGGGTAATTATTGGAAGTCCATGCTAAAAACTGACCATATTACAGGTGCATTTAGCTTGAGCACTAAATTCACAACTATTTTAACTTGTTTCCTAGGGCTTGATTTAACACTGTGGTCTTAAAAATAACTAATAGGGAGATTCAGTAAATGTCTATTCCACTAAAAATATAATTTTTATATAAATGTGTTTGCGGTGGCACATCAGGCAGTAATGGTATGTCCCTTTCGCTCTCTATTCTGATGAGTTTCTTCTTGCCAAATTTCTCAGTTCTCTGTTTATGACACTCTGCTTAAGGTTTAGCTCCAGTGCCATCTATGAATTCTGGTTCATATGCAAATCCTGTTGAAGCTTGATCATAACTTGGCTCTCTTTGAAAGTGACTTATTTGTCTCTTGTTTTCAGTATATCCTTGTCTTGTAGGCACTCCCTGGATTTGTGTGCTTTTTCTTATCTCTTGGCTTCTTCTCTCCCCCCCCCGTTTTTTGGCATTGTCATAAATCTTTGCCAGAGTTAGTCTCATGATTGCTATTCTGTTGCTTAACAACTTCTGTTTGCTCAAAGTCCTTCAAGGATTGTTCCTTCTTCTTCCTGAAACTATCTCCCGTACTCTCTGACTGACTTCTGCCATATTAAGAATGACCAATTAATGTAATCAAGAGAGCTCCTCAGCTCAGTGATAGACACCTGATTAATCTAGAAGAGATTTTTATGAGGTCCTTCTAAAAAAAAAACCCTCTTTCATTTGATTGGTAGCTCAGAACAGCCAACTTGTCCTTAATCATTTGAAGTTATTCTATTGCTGCTGTTATAGTGTGCTGTCTTTATGAGACATACAACTATATTGCCAGCTTATAGAAAATGAATATGTGAATTACGTCACCTCAGTGCTAACATGGAACTTGTGATCGCATTAAAACTTAGAGTCAATACAATAGCCAAATTTGTCTTATTACTATATGGTGTGCAGTCATGCAAATCACAGCATAACAGGTAGGAAGAAACAAATAGAAATAGCCCAAGATCTTTTGGTGCCTGAGACAAAAAATTGAAATGGCAATCCCTCATTGTGGTAAATATAAAATAACAAATATATTGCCCATTTTCTGCCCATTTAAAGGTACTCCCAAAACTGCTGCCTAAGATGGGCTACTTTACCTTGACTAATGACAGGGTTGGATCATGAAAAAGCTTCCATGTGACTACCAGGGCATGTAATAAAAACTGGTACATAGTTTGGCACCTTAGCTATACTGACAAGCTAAATACAGATTGGAGGTAGAAAACAAAGATGGTAAAGGATATAGAACTTGACAAAGTCTCTTTGTTTTTGCTGGGTTTGGCCATCGATGTGAAATGTAGCTCTTCACAGTCACTTCTTGGATGAATGAGCTGCTTTTCAAGTTGCATCTGCAGAGTCTCTTGAAATTAATTTACCTTTGTTCCAATTTCAGCAATGGTCCTTGGGCCTGAGGCAGAAGGGTTGTTCTTATGAAGCTGTAAATGCCAGGTGTTTGAGGCAGTTGGCAGGGAAGCCAATATGCTTGTTTATCACTCTGTGCAAAGGCTTACTATTACAGCTCTAAAGCAGAGGACAAGGGCTATAATGAAGTTCATGCTTACAAGATCATTTTGAGTGGTGTACTGTGAGAAATGTGTGCCCTGAATGTGCAAACATCTTCCTCTTTTGTAGGCTGTGTTAGAATTAAAATTGGTAAATAGTGGGTTTTTAAAAAGTCAACGATGAATGAAAATGCTTCTCTTGTGTTCCAGGTGATACAGTTACCATTGGTGATGTTTCATACAAACTCAAAACTCCAAGGAATCCAGAACTTGTTCCAGTGAATTACAGTAAGATAACTTTCTTCTAAAGCCAAGCTTAAAGTAGGGGTCTGTTTGAACAAATCTATGCATGTGAATAATCTGTAGTGGACAGAGGGTTGGATTCATACTGAGAAGCAGTGTTCCCTCTAAGGCGTGCATGTGTGTGCATGCTCACAAATTTTTTGATGTCCGTTCAGTTAATTTTAGATCCCTCTCAGGTTGAATCAGAAAGGTCCCACTTTGAATGCATGTGTGCACACACTGTTTTGATACTGCTGCTCAGAACAAAACTCATTCCGCACACAGATTGAAAAAAAAAATAGCGAGAACACTGCTGAGAAGGTGCAGGTAAAGTCCTCCATGAAGCCTACTGGGTGACCTTGAACCAGTCAGCTTAACCTACTGCACATAGTTGTTAAGATAAAATGAGATGGGAAACATATACCTCACCTTGAACTCCTTGGAGGAAAGGCAGGATAAAAATGTAACAAATAACAATGTTCAGTAGGAACACTTACTTCACAGATCTTCACTCCACTCAAGACATACAGCTTTTGGCTCTCATTTATTCCAGCTGGCTGCAGCAGAGGTCAGAATTGAGCCCCCTCAATTGGCCACCTGTCATCTGGCCCCTCCCTACTAAGAATCCATCAGCAGTCATTCCAGTTGCAACCTGCCAACTGTCCATCATCAGAGATGTTAATGGAAGTTTTAATATCTTTTAAAAAATTGATATTGTAACCTGCTTTGAGAACTCCGGTTGAAAAGCAGGATAAAAATGAATAAATGGTGAGGGACTGTAGCTGTAGTGGCTTTCTACAGCCTAATGCAGCTCAGTCTCCAAAAGGAGCTGTAAATTTGAATTAAGGGTCAGAGCCCCAGATTTGTGTCAGGCACTCCATGTTATGCAGGTACAATGGCAATTTTGTCCATTCCTTTTGAGAGATAGAATGTGGGGAAATGTCTGTTCAGTAGAACTGTTAATCACAAGGATTGTGGAATGTGACTCCTGTTTCCCCACAAAACACATAAATACAACCATCAGGAATGTGGCTTTGTATAAGAAATGTCATTGGGTACCACACTTCTATATGTGTATGGATATGACCACAAGGTACAAATTGGAGATTCCCAGACTTTGGTGACATTTCTTGGAAGGAGGGGATATGTGAAAGGGCAAGACGAGTCCTTTCCCCCAAAAATGTTGCTATTGGATTTTTAAAGTGGTGCTTCTTATTGGGAAGCAGAATTCTGATTTGGAAATATGTTGCCTAGAGTAGAGGATCTGAAAGTGCATATTGGCCAGCTGCCACAGAATGGAGATCATGAAGAGAAGGGCTGAAAACAAATGCATTTCAGTTCAGTTTTTCCACAGTATAGGGAGATTGAACTCAACACTGGGTTATTAGCCACCGCATGCTCCAAGACAGGACCAATCAGATATAAGCAGGCTAGTTTGTATAGCTGGGTAGCTGTCACTGAAGCCCCAATTCCGGTTCTGTCTTCCTACAGACTGGCAGCACTTGGAAAGAGCTCTTGCAAATATCACCTTTCTGGTTCTTGTTCAGGCTAGTTCTTTTCTCTTTCCCCTTCCCTATTCTTTGTGTGCAAGGGTGGGAAGGGAGTCATTTTATATTTGTCTTTTAAAAAAATTGGAATTTTACAACGGTTACGGAGGTCTCCCAAGTTGGGGACATGTTGGTCAGTTCCCTCTTGGAGGCCTCCATGTCCAATTCTTGGGGCACGGATCCTATAGTGCAAGCCCTTCCTTTATCTGATCCACGTTCATTCTCACCACAGCGTGAGGGGGCTGCTACTGCTACTACTACTCTTGTTGCTGCTGAGTTAGCTGTTCCCGCAGTCTCTCAAGCCGCACAAAAAGGTGGTGAAGAAAACCGAACACTTGAAGGAGGGAGAACCTCCAAAGAAAAAGAGAAAGGCAAAGCTCTCTCCCTTAGGGGTCAGGCTTAGCGAGCGACTTTTAATCCCAGGCAAGCAATGCAGACTGTGACATTTCCCACCTGAAGCGCCCACCATTTTGTTGGCCAACTCCAAGGCACCTGCCGCTCATCTGCTAACTCACGGACCATTTTGCAGACCAGGGCGAAGAGGCGTGAAAAAGGTGTGGAAAAACGGGGTCAGGGGACTTGTTTGCTGGCCCCTGACAATGTGCTTCCAGCAGATGATTCCCTGGGCATTGGCTTGAATGTGATCCCTCCAGGGTTTCTGATCTTGTCTCTGGTGGGCCCAATCCTGCCGACTGAGGGACTGATCCAGCTTTTGGCACCAGTCATGCCTGCACCATCTCTGCCTGCACTTCCAGGGGTACCTGTGCTGCCTTTAACGGTGGGCAAGCTACTCCCCCAGATATTTCTTCCTGGCTACAGGATTTTGTTACAAGACAGTGTTTGGCAATTGTCTCTCCTGTTCTTAAAGCTCACACATCTCTAGTTCCTGGTCCTCCTATGTTACTGGGTCCTTCAGCACCAACCCCTATTCCCACCCCCACTCCTCCAAAACACCCCACCAAGCTGTCTTTTTCTTCCTCCCCCAACTCTAGCCCAGGGAGAAGTAGTCCAGGGAGGCCATCCTCATGGCAGAGAGGGGTAGACTTGTGGCTAGGCATGAGAGGTATTCATGCAAGCACAGGGCTTTTGCCCCAGCTTCCTCTCCTGTCTTTTTTGGATGAGGCTCGTATGCCCAAGAGGCCAGCCAAGCAGCATAGACGATCTGTCCCAGTGGCTCCAGTGAAATAAGTAAATCAGCCTGTGGGGCCGGTACCCGGGCCAGTAGCACCCTGTATTCCAGCTCCTGCTAAGGATCCACACACACACCCCATGACAGGCAGACATCTGATGCTCAGTCCTCTGAGTCTGAAAAGGAGGAAGAGGAGCTTCTGATGAGCAAGCTCAGCCTGATTTACTGAGCCCTAACCGCTTCTTCATTACCTCTAATTTTGAAGTTTTGCTATTGAAGGCCAAGAGGGCCATTAAGAACATTAGCAAAGATAGCGGGACACAACCTTCCTCCAGCCTGGACCAGGAGGTTTTTCCTTCAACCTCTAGTTCACCTGCAACTTTTCACCAGGCTTTTACCCTGTAGTTTATCTATCCCCCACCCCCCTGCTGTTTACTTTAGTTTTATTTAGAATGTAATTTTAATGCTGTCTTGTTTTGCATGTTTTTGTACACTGCCCAGAGTCTTCGGAGTGGGTGGTATATCAAATGTTTCAAATAAATAAACTTTTAAAAAATGTAATGATTTCCTAATTGGGGCCCCCGGTTGCCAATAAACCTTCCCTGTCCTAGCCAAAAAGATTATACAATTTGTCACCAGAAATGATGTCCATGTTAGCTGTTCCTCCAGTAGATGCCCCAGTGGCCCACCTAGTATCAGGTGCATTGGTGGGTAAGGACAGGGACTAACAACTCCGGTTACCTGAAGACAAGAAAGCTGAACACTTTCTTCAAACGGGAGAAACTTAAGTATGTAGTACACTGCTCTGAGCTCCTTGGAGGAAAAGCAGGATATAAATGTTAAATAAATAAAATAAAGGCCACAGCAGCAAACTCCATCTTTGCGAGAGCCTCAGTTCTCTGGGCCAAGGAAGGAGCTAGCTAAATACAACCAAACTTCACCAGGAAATCAAGAAAATGGCAAAAGCGGCAGCCTTCATGGCTGATTCAAGCCTAGACTGCATTCAACATGCATCTTGATCCATAGTGTCAGGAGATGCCTATGACTGAAAGAGTGGAAGGTAGATTCCAAATCCAAATTGAATCTGGCATCCCCTCCCTTCAGGGGAGCAAAATTATTCGGGGATTCATTGGACCCTATCCTAATTAAAACTCAAGACAAAAATAAGGCGACTCCTACCACTCAATCCTCTTTTGTTCTTTAGGCAGCAAAACATTTAGGTGCCTCTACCTTCCAAAATCACAAACAATGACTCCCCACCAGTCGAAAGTAGGCTCCTAGACGTCACAGAGATCTGGGCAAGAGTCACTTCTGACCACTGGGTGGTTCAGACTGTTTCCAAGGGTCTCTTCCTAGAATTCTCATCCCCTTCTACACATCACTTCATCCCCACCCTGATCTCAAAACAGCTGTTTCAAGCAATCCACCATCTTTTTCAGATACAGACAATAGTCTGTCCCATTGACAGACTTATGTCAGGGCATGTATTCCATTCTGATTTTGGTGCCAAAAAAGGATGGCACCTGGAAGGCAGTCTTGGACCTCAAAGCCTTGCACTGCCACACACTAAAATTACCTTTCAGGATGGAGTCACTCAGGACCATAAAAGAGGTGGTGAAAGACCAGGATTTATTGGATTCAATATATCTCTGAGGCATATCTACACATACCAATACACCTGAACCTTTGGTGTTTCCTCAGGTTCTGTTTCAATGACCTACATTTTCAATACTGGGCAATGCCTTTTGGGCTCTCATCAGCCCTGAGGGTGTTCACGAAGATCATGATGGCCCTGATCGCCTACATGCACACATAAGCAATTCACATACACCTTTACACCTTACCTGGCGATCTCCTGATCAGATCATCTTCCCTACCCTGGGCTTGGAGAGATGCCCAGAGGACCCTAAACCTTCTCCAGTCACACGGATTCATAGTAAACCTTCAAAAAGTCGTCTTCTTCCCACACAAGTCCTGCATCACCTGGGAGTCATCTTCAACACATCCATGGGCGTGATCTGCCTGCCCCTGGACCGAAAAGAAAAGTTGCTCATGCTTTCCTCAGCAGTCCTGAACAAGCCCTCTGCGGACCTGATGCTCCTGGCCCAACTCTTGGGTTCTGTGATCTCATGCCTGGAGGGCACCCCCTGGGTCAGATGGCACTCTTTCACCCTACAATGTTGCCTGCTACCCTTCCAAGACTAGTTCATGAAATGCACCCAAATGGAACTTGCATTTACCCTCGCTCTCAGTGTCTCTCTTCTCTGGTGACCCACGACTCTCCTAAAGGGACTTCCCCTGAACCCTGCCCCCCCTCACATTACCATCACTACAAATGCCAGTCTATTGCGATGGGGCTCACTGCCTCAACCAATTCGCATAGGGCAGGTAGAGCTCACAGGAAAGGAGAAACACTATCAGTCTCCTGGAACTGTGAGCGCCATACGTCTGCTGCTGATACACTTCTTGCCACTAATCAGACAGTGCCATGTCCTGGTCACGACAGACAATGTGATGGCAAAGTCTCATGTAAACAATCAAGGAGGCACCAGATCAAGGGCATTCATGTTGGAGTCTGCCCTGCTCTTTTTGTGAGCAGAAAAGAAACTACAATCAATAACAGCCGAACACATAAGCGGAATCTCCAACCTGCAGGTGGACTGGCTCAGCCGTCAAATGGTCGACCCGGCGGAGTGGTCCCTGCACCTGGTGGTGTTCAGTCTGATGACCGGGAGTCTCGATACACCAGTAATAGATCGCTTTACAACACACCACAACAGTCAACTCCCAGGTTCACTCATCCACAAGTGGAGGTCACAGACGCACTATCGGCCTACTGGCCGAAGGGGCTACTTTACGCCGTCCCTCCTATGGTTATCATAATAAAGGTCATCCAAAACCACCTCCAAGAACAGGCACTCGTCATCCTGATAGCTCCCCTGTGGACAAGAAGACCATGGTTTTCCGACCTAGTCTCCCTGTCCACATGTCCTCCATGGCAGCTTCCCAGACGCTGGGATCTCCTGTCCCACGGCCCGATCCTCCACCCAAATCTGGGTTGGCTCCAGCTCAACGCTTGGACATTGAGTGGGTGTGTCTAGCTCTTTGGGGCTATGATTCCAAGACACTATCCTAGCATCTTGGCGTCCATCCACCAACAGAATCTATCAAGCCACGTGGATGGCCTTCTCATGCTGGGCTAGAAGAAAGAAGATAGTTCATTATTCTTTGGGGGTCTCTGATGTTCTGGCCTTTCTACAATCAGGCCTAGATCTGGGTCTCAGCCCAAGTACCCTCCGAAGGCAGACTTCTGCATTGACCTCTCTTCTAGACACTAATGCTCCAGGCTCCTCCCTCCTGCATTCTCACATCATGCATTTTCTTAAAGATGCAAACAACTTAGCTCCACCACCCACATACAGATTTCCATCTTGGAATCTGAATAAGGTGCTTGCCCTCATTCAACCTCCATTTGAACCCCTACGATCAACATCTCTCAAAATACTATCCTACAAAGTCCTTTTTTTAGTACCTATCACCTCAGCCTGTTGAGTATCAGAACTAGGCTCTCTGTCTGTATGCAAAGATCCAGGCCACAGAGAAACCCATTGCACAGGTGCAGCAGCCTCCAAAATGGGGAAAAGCCCAAATGGGCCAAAGAACAGCCGAATGTGCCTGTTTTGGAAGGCCGGCAGGGGAGGGAGAATCTGTGTGGACACACACACAAATACCCCCGCCTTGGAGAAAAAGCTCTCCAGAGGGGGTAAGTTTAAAAAAATAAAAATAAAAACAAAGAAACATTCGCAAACCCCCCTGAATGGTCCGGGATGAGTGGGTTCAGTTCAGGGTCGAATCACTTCTACCCCAAGCCTTTGAATCGAACTGGTTCAGCTCTGAACTGGTTCAGTACTGAACCTGTTTGCACATCCCTAATGTATTGTTCTTGGAACCATCCCAGTTGACGTTGATCCCCTCTTTTGTTGACCTGCTCTTCCCCAAGAAGCACTCTGTGTCTCCCAAAATATGTTGCTGAGGGTCTTACAGACCTCAGGGACATTTTTGGGTAACACAGAGTAGTTTTGGAGGAGGAAATCCTTCATTCACACACATCCACTGTAAGTAATAAGTTTATTGTTGTGACCACTGGTCATAAGATAGCATGGAGAATGAAGGTATTCTGGGGGACGAACAGGCTGGTTTTAGAACAGGGTGTTAAACTATGGATCGTGTCTGGGCATCGCATCATCTTATCGAAGAAAAAGCCGAAGTCCTCATGTATGTGTTTTTTGTAGATTTCAAATCAGCCTTTGATTCAATTTTGAGGCTAACTCTTTTGTGAAAACTCAATGATATCAACAGGCAATTACTCTTCCTTATACAGAAACTTTATGAGAACACCAGTGTAAGAGTGAGATGTAATCCTCAAGGTTCACTTTCACATCTAATAACTACCAGTAAAGGAGTCAGTGCATTTTGGTGCCCTCCCTGTTCAACCTGTACACAAATACCTGGTACCGCTACCTGGTTAAGGTTGGTATCATGGCCACAATCCACTCCTGCAGGGGTGATGGACCAATTAGGATGGTCCACCCAAAAAGACTGCTGGACCCAGTAGAGTTCCAAAAGGCCTTGGAGAGTTTCAGTTGCCAGAGCAGTAGACATTATTGCTCCTAAGTGTTCCTCCAGACCCGCTTCAGAGTCGGCTCCCTGGTATACCGAGGAGTTGCGAGGGTTGAAGCGGCTAGGTAGGCGACTGGAGTGCAGGTGGAGGAGAACTTTCAAATTTGACAGGATGGAGCATGTGAGGGCTTACGCGGAGGCAGTGCGTACGGCAAAAAAGAAGTTCTGGTCGGTTTGCATTGCTTCTGCGGATTCGGTTTGCATTGCTTCTGCTTTAGAGTGGGCTATGGGGTTGAGACAGCCTTGGTCGGCCTGATAGATGACCTATACTGGGGAATCTATAGAGGGAGTATGACTCTGTTCTCTTGGATCTCTTGGCGGCGTTCAATACCATCGACCATGGTATCCTTCTGGGTCGCTTGGTGGAGTTGGGGATAGGAGGCACTGCTCTGCAGTAGTTCCGCTCCTATCTCTCAGGCAGATCCCAGATGGTGTAGCTTGGTGACAGTTGCTCTTCTCAACGAGAACTGTTATAGGGAGTCCTTCAGGGCTCCATTCTGTCACCAATGCTTTTCAATATTTACATGAAACCACTGGGTGAGGTCATCAGGAGATTTGATGCTGGGTGTTATCAGTATGCTGATGACACCCAAATCTGCTTCTCTCTGTCATCTGCTTCATCAGGAAATGGCGTTCATTCCCTAAATACCTGCCTACAGGCAGTAATGGTCTGGATGAGGGATAACAAATTGAAGCTGAATCCAAGCAAGACGGAGATGCTCATTGTAGGGGCTCAGAATCTGAGGGATGAGTTAGATCTCCCTGTGCTGGATGGGGTTACACTCCCCTGGAAGGCGCAGGTACGCAGCTTGGGGATACTCGTGGATCCAGGCCTCACTCTGGTATCTCAGGTGGAGGCTGTGGCCAGGAGTGCTTTTTATCAGCTTCGGCTGATTCGACAGCTGTGTCCATTCCTAGAGGAGGATGACCTCAGAACAGTGGTACACCAGCTGGTAACCTCCAGGCTTGACTTCTGTAATGCACTCTGTGTGGGGCTGCCTTTGTAAACAGTTCGGAAACTTCAGTTAGTTCAAAACGCGGCAGCAAGGCTGGTCAGCCTGGAGAGACCATATTATGCCTGTTTTGAAACAGCTGCACTGGCTGCCGATATGTTTCCGAGCAAAATACAAAGTGCTGGTTATTACCTCTAAAGCCCTGAATGGTTTAGGTCCAGATTACCTTAGAGAGAGCCCTAAAGACCTACCTGTTCGGCCTGGCCTTCCAGTGCTTTTAAATTGTTTTAATGTAAAGGGTCTTTGATGTCTGTGAACCGCCCTGAGCTATTTTGTAAGGGCCGTCTAAAAATCAATCAATCAATCAAACAAACAAATAATAAATACCTTGGCCAATGATCTCTGATACAGCACTACACCCACCCACCCCGCAATTATTGCAGGGGTAGATTTTCCAGTCTTTTTGTTCGTGGATGACACTGCTATCATTTCACAAACTCCAGTAGGTATTACGAGAACTCTTAGGCTCCAGGCTAATTATTGCAAGGGTAATCACCTGGTAATTCTCAGAAATCCAAAGTGATGGTCTTTGCTAAGAGACTTAATTGGTATGTAGAGGGTCATTGGATGGAACAGGTTAACAGCTTCAAATATTTGGGTGTGGTCTTTCATGCCACTGGGTCATGGAAGGCCCATTGGTTTCTGGGACAACATGCAGGGATCACATAACACCGGTTTTGAAAGAACTGCACTGGCTGCTGATATGTTTCTGGGTGAAAAATAAAGTGCTGGTCCTTACGCATAAAACTCTTAATGGCTTAGGTCCAAGCTATTTAAGAGAGTGCCTCCTTTGTTAAAAACCCTGCTGCCTGTTAAGATCTTCTGGAGAGATCCAGTTACGGATGTCACCAGCTTGTTTGGTGGTGACCCATGACCGGGCTTTCTCTGTGGCTGCCCCAGGGCTTTAGAATATGCTCCCTACTGAAATAAGAGCATCTCCTTCTATTTGTTTTCAGGAAGAACCTCAAGACTCTCCTGTTTTCTCAGGATTTTTAAATTAGAATTTTAATAATTTTTAAAACTTGTTCTAATATCTATTTTATTCTATTATGTATTTTAATGTATAACTTTTAAATATTTTAAATTTTGTACACTGCCTAGAGATGTACATATCAGGTGGTATAGAAATATGATAGATAAATTTATTATTAGGATACAATCAAACCAAGGAGATCCTCAAACAGAGGATCTTGGACACTGTGGACCAAAATGACTTAATTCAGAGACCATAAGAGGGTGCCTTGGTGATTTCAGTTGGGAACCTGCCAGTTATCTATTGTCAATCTCTCTATCAAGGCATCATAGAGTGTTTCTCAGAACAAAATAAGATGCCTTCCATTAGTTTTATTTGGAAGGTTTTTACAAATCCCTTTGGCCAGTGTGATCTGCTCTTGAGGTTTAGGTGAGGTTGAATCTGTCCACCATGTGCTGTTATATTGTTCTTTTTATAATGATAGTTGGTGTAATTTCTTTATTCCCCTGTGATCACACTTTCCTCACTGAACTACTGAATTTTATGCCATACTTCTTGCAGATAAGAAATCTTCCATCACTTTTAATGTTGCCAGATCTTGTGTGGCTGCTGTTAAGTTTACTTCTGGCTGTTTCCTAGATGCTGCTACAAAATGGCAAAATTCTTATCTGAATGTAGTACTATCAGTTTGCTTATATGTCTTATCATCAATTGTAATAAAGCTATTCATTCATTCAGTATACTGAATGAATGAATAGCTTTATTACAATTGATAAGACATATAAGGCATAGCATAAAACATGACATAAAATAAAAACCTAGCACTCCATAAAGTTACTTCAACAGTCTATTTAACTAAAACCAATGCTACAATTCAGGCCAGAGCATGGCAGCTATAAATTGCTTTCTGAGCTTAAAAGAAAATAAGGCAAAGGTGTCAGCTTGGCAGCTGACATATAGAAATACATCCGCAAGAAGATGTCAGACATTCCGCATCCAAACCCTTAAATTTATCTATAATTTGTCCCAGCTTTCCCCCCCAATCACATCATAAATGGGGCAATATAAAACACAGTAGATAATGAAGCTATTCCCATGATCACTGGAAAGCGGCTAAGGGAGCTTAGCTTGCTTTCCAGTGGTCGTGGGAACCACCAGACTCGCAGGTGAGCCCAGTGCTCCCAAGGCGGCTAGCCCACCTAAACCACCCTCCCCTTAAATGAGGTTAATGGAACAAGTGCTCCGTTAACCTCATTTTGTTGCTTGTGTGTTGCCACGATGCGTGGTAACACATGAGTAGACCCCTGGCTGGGAAGCTGCCAGCAGCCTCCTGAGCCTCTCCAGGATGCCCTGTGTGCTCGCGCAGGCCACCCTGGAACTTCCGAGGGCCGTGTGGCCCCCGATGACTCCGTAACTGCCTAGTTCCGGCCGCCCAGCTACGAGTGGCTGCTCGTCTGTGGGGAGAGCGGGCTAAGCCTGCTCTCCCTGCAGAACCCCCTCAGGTGCTTCACACGTATTGTGTGAAGCACCTCAGTGTCTTCCACTTGGTCAGCATCACAGGGGCAAAGGTGCTGTTCCATTGGAAGTTTGCAGAATCTCCCTTCAAGATATGCCGTTGAAGCATAAAATCGTCAAAGCCTTTCTCAGTTATGCATAGGTAAAGTTAGCCTGATACTGTGAGAAACATCTGTGTCTCTTATAATAGTGGTACCAAAGTGAAAGCTTTGAAGATTGCACCATAGCAGCATCTCTACTTGCATCCTGTTCAAGGAGCTGATAGCTAATATTTTTTCTGCTCAAAGGTCTAAATTTCCCTCACTGGAGGCAGGGAGCACAACTGTAGGATATGAGAAAGAGGTTTGGTTCATTGCAGAGGCATAACTAGGGAAAATAGCGCCTAGGGCACTGAAATTGCGTCCCTGTCCAAACAGGAATGATGGGACTTGTAGTCAACAATATCTGGAAATCCTTGTTAAAAGGAACACTGTACCATCTAGACATGGTTGTTGATCAAAACCTGAAAAAATGAGCCATCTCTGTAAAAGACTTAGAACAACAGTCAGGAGTTATGTGAGGATTCCAAGTGTCATTTTCTCTGTCTCATCTCATTCTTTTTTTAAAAAAACACATGACTTTGTCCTAGAGGATCACCTGCCCAAATAGCCACTAGCAAAATAGGGGAAGAAGAAGTTGTTGGTGGTGGGGGGGTGGGGGTCTATAAACCAGTGAATGATTCCTGCCAGCCTTTGTCTTATGATGACTGTTGGCTCATGATGGGGTATATGTGCATTCACCACACCAGTGCTTACTTTGACACCAAGAGGGAGGAGGATGCATTAGTTTGCCACACTAGACAGAGGCATTTGCAACAGGAGCAGACAGCCAAGTTCTGCCAGGGCCAAAACCAGCCCCTGCCAGACTAAGAAATCATTGTAATTTGCCCCTTCCTGTCACAAGCAGTGTGCTGTTCTTTTATTATTGACTCTAACTCTCAAATATCCCAGTCATGGATGGAAAATTCAGGGTCAATTTACAAGAGACACATTTTCTACATGGAAGTTTCTTCTGTGCAGGTGTTGTGCAGAAACCCATGTGTAGTGACCGCCAGGGGCATAGCAAAGTTGGAATGGGCCAAGATGAGATTTTAAAATGGGCCCCCAGCCCCTCAAAGTCCAGGGCCTCCACACATCCCAGGCCCCCAAGGATTTACGTCTGATATTCCAAAATAAGTATGCTGCCTGGAAATACATTTCACTGAATACACACATGCACACTTCACAGTATATAGTGATATACATTGAGTACTATATATTTGTGCTACTTTTAATGCCTAGAACACACTAGCAACGCTCATTATTAAAATGGCCCCCCTCGCTGCAGATTAGCAAAGGAGACTTTCAACCATGCAGGGTGAGCCTATGTTTGTTTTCTCAGAATTCTGAACAAATTAAGTAAAGTTTGATTCCAGGAGATTTTTCACACGAGGCTTTTAAAGTGCTTTAACACACATCTCCTCTGTAATGGAGGTGCTGCATTCACATGTTGGCCAGATTTACCCTGAAGTCCCTGCAAGTTATTGGAGAGCAGTTCACACACAAGAAAAATAAAATAAAATAAAAGCACAACACATGCTTCACAGTTCTCACTCAGACTTTCTGGGTTGCAAAACAACTTGAACATAAGTGCATTTATAAATGAATGAAAGAATGAATGAATAAATAAATATTTGTTCCAGAAGTTTTTGTAATTTTCTGACATGAAACAAGCCACTTATAGGCCTTAGATAGTTTTTGTTTTTAAAGCCAGCACATTTTTCAGTCTGTTTTAAATTAAATATTCAGAGACTTCTCAGTCTCGCCCCACCACTCATATCAAAGCCCTATGGAAAGCAGATCCCTATATACGGGGTAGCCACAAAAAGGAATTCACAGCCTACCTTGCAAAAGCTGTGCTGGATGGTCTGGTCTGCTGCAGGGAGCTCTGCCAGCCTCCTTCCTGACTTTCAGGCTTCAGGGAGGCCTACTTGGAGGCCTCTCTGGAAGCCCCGCCCACCTACCAATCAGCTGAGAGGCAGGGAGAGAAGAGCTCTGCAGTTTGCAGGCTGCTCCGATCCTAGGCCTGAGCTGGAGGCAAGTGGCTGAGGGGCCCTGGGGCTGGGCAGGTGGGCAATGGGGTGGGGGTGGCAGGAACTGGCGTGGCGGCCCCACCTCAGTTGCGCCTAGGGCACGTGCCCTGCCTGCCCCCCCCTGTTCCGCCTATGGTTCATTGATTCCCACCCACAAAATGTGAATAACAAAATTTAACTAGTGTTCTGGGAGGCTGTCTAGTTTCTTGAAATACAATGCTTTATGGACTCTAATGGAGATTGAAGGTAGTTCTATCTCCATTCTTAGATAGGCAGCAGGAATAGGGAAGGCCCAAAATCTTCCTTGGGCAATTGTTTTGGACTATTTCCAGCTGGGCAATAACCTTCACATCCCACTCCCAAATTTCAACACTGTACAATATCTGTGATATCGCCTTATCCTGGAATATTTTGAGTGCAGGGGCTATTAACTGCCCTCCTTTAGAGTAGAAAAACTGCAAAATGGCCCCCACTGAATGACAAGCAGTTGCATGTGCCTTCCATGCAAGAGACTTATGGAAGGAAATACCCAGATATTTGAAAGAGGAGCATTGTTGGGTATTAATTGACCACCTATGGTGGTTGTTACTACTATCAGAGACTATTACTTTTATTTTGTTATGATTTATCTTCAGTTTCTCCTTTTCACAATAATTGGCCAATTTGACTAACATTCTCTGGAGGCCAATCTCAGCACAGGAGATAAGTGCCACATCATAGGCATAGATCAAAATTGAGATTTTGCACCTTCTAAGTGAAGGGGGAAAGAAGCTTTGTGAAGTCAGTTAATGCAACATAAAGTTGTTTCTTGTGGCTGCTAGTATATTTCTGAACTAGGGCCTTTAGAGTGAGACAGTGGTCTATTGCATTATGACATTTACAAAATTCTGAGGAGAGGAGAGCTGAGTCTTGTGGTAGCAAGCATGACTTGTCCCCTTAGCTAAGCAGGGTCTACCACGGTTGTATATGAATGGGAGACTTGATGTCTGAGCACTATAAGATATTCCCCTCAGGGGATGAAGCCGCTCTGGGAAGGTTTCAAGTTCCCTCCCTGGTTTCTCCCAGAGAGGGCTGAGAGAGATTTCTGCCTGCAACCTTGGAGAAGCCGCTGCCAGTCTGTGAAGACAATACTGAGCTAGATAGACCAATGGTCTGATTCAGTATGTGGCAGCTTTCTGTGTTCTTGCCCGCTCTGGATAAAAGATTTTTATCAATTCCTCCCAGTCCTCCATCTTGTTCAAAAGATGTTGAGCATACAACTTGGAGGAAATGTCTAGGAGACTGGGCAATAATGAGAAGGTTCCTGTCTATTACCTTTTGAAATGTGGGTATATAATTCCTTATAATTGGAAAGAAGGTATAACATATGTGTTACCGATTTCTGAAAAAGTCTAGCAAGAATGGGGGCCCACCAATGAACATCAGCACTTATACCTCAGGAGGGCACCATGTTTTCTCTAGGAGCTTTTCCAAGGGTCAGGGTAAGAATCAGCTGCTTATACTCTGATTCCATAACAACTGGCCACTTTGGTAATGTATTGGGGTCTATATGTTCTGTTGTTAACTCACACTGGGGACAGCTATAAATAGCAGGAAAGTGCTGGAACCAGTCCTCTGCTGAAATATGTGCATCAGGCATGGTGGTGTACATATGAGTGTCATTAGCCACTAATTCCCAGAATTTCCTCTCATATTTTTTTTGAATTATACTGAGGCCAAGCACTCTCCATTGATCATTATAATGAATAAGCTGCTTAGATTTTAACAGTTGATTATGTTGGGAGTGGAATTGTATTAATAACTGAATAAAAGAATCAGACCTATTCTCCCTTACTCTTCTCTGAAGCTTTCTTAAGGCTTGACTCTTAGTTCTATAATTCTGATCAAACCATCCCTTCTTTATGTGGTTCCTCTGCGTTTGACCTACAGTAGTCAGTTGAGAGTTTAAAACACAGGTAATGTTGACAAAAATGTCATAAATGCCCGAACTAGGTTGCATTGCAAGATGCTTGAATTCAGCATCTGCTTGGAATTTAACAGAACCATAATTTTCTCACTGAGATTAAAGCTCCATCTAAGGCGCTTTTTGTCTTGACTAATGGCTTCCAAATTATAGCACATCACAGGTGGAGGCACGTTGTGTGCCAAAGAAGTCAAAAACAGGGGCAAGTGGTCACTCTCTGGTCAGTTATGTATATCAAAGTTATTGAGCCGGGAGAGATATGCGGGCAAAACCAAAAAGTAATTGATGGCACTAGCTCCACACATGCACTGTGCATGTGCATGCTCACTCTGTGTGCACTGCATACTGCTCTGCATACACACACTAGTAGCAATGCAATGTTGGTCCTGAACTCTTCAGAAACACTGGTACTGCACCAATTAGGGTGTCAGCTAGTATGTTAAATGTCTGACCATTTCCCCCTTCCTGACAGCAGCTGAAATGAAAGTTAGTTTCCTATAGATGTAAATGGGGTATTTTCAAGGCTAATGCACAAGATCCTCAATTTTATTTTGTGGCTCAAAAACATAGATGATATATGAACATAAGAACAGCCCTGCTGGATCAGGCCCAAGGCCCATCTAGTCCAGCATCCTGTTTCACACAGTGGCGCAAGAGATGCCACTGGAAGCCTACAGGCAGGAGTTGAGGGCATGCCCTCTCTCCTCCTGTTACTCCCCTGCAACTGGTCCTTGGAGGCACCCTGCCTTTGAGGCTGGAGGTGGCCTATAGCCCTCTGACTAGTAGCCGTTGATAGACCTCTCCTCCATGAAGTTATCCAAACCCCTCTTAAAGCCAACCAGGTTGTTGGCTGTCACCACATCTTGTGGCAGAGAATTCCACAAGTTGATTATGTGTTGTGTGAAAAAGTATCTCCGTTTGTTGTTCCTCAATTTCCTGGCAATCAGTTTCATAGGATGACCCCTGATTCTAGTGTTATGTGAGAGGGAGAAGAATTTCTCTCTGTTCACTTTCTCCACACCATGCATGATTTTATAGACTCCTATCATGTCTCTCTGCAGTTGTCTTTTTTCTAAACTAAATAGCCCCAGGTGCCTCATATGAAAGGTGCTCTAGGCCCGTGATCATCTTGGTTGTCCTCTTCTGTACCTTTTCCAGTTCAACAATGTCCTTTTTTAGATGTGGTGACCAGAATTGTATGCATTACTCCAGGAATATGGAATGTAGGTAACTCCCCCTTCCAAAACAGCTGTTGACACCATTAAACATTTTAAGGTTAGGAATACTTCTGAATGAGTAGTAACTAATTTGAGCAAGATAATCTTCCAAAACAGTGCTCATATTTAAACATGGCAAACCATTGTGCTATTTTATTACTATCTAGTGAGTCCATATGTTGGATGTGTGTGTCAGAGACACTAGTCCTGAATTCCAATTTGGCTAAATCTGCCTTTGAACAAAAAGGAATTATGAGGTAGTCCATTTTATTTTTACCTTTACAGTATATCCCACTCTTCTTTCAAGGAGCCCAGAGTGGTGAATGTGGTTATGTTTATCCTCACAATAACCCTGTGATGTAGGTTAAGCTGAGAGAGAAGTGACTGGCCCAGAGTCACTCAGTGAGTTTCATGGCTGAATAGGGATTTGAACTCTGGTCTCTCCAGTCATAGTCCAACACTCTAAACATTACAACATACTAGCCTGCACCAGTTGGATCATATTCTAGTACCATGTTGACTGGTGGTATGGAAAGAGCATTTGCCTCCTTAAACATTTTTGGGACATCTATTTTGAGACTTTACACATTTGAAGGTGACCTTATAGGCCATTTAGTCCAATTTCCTGCTTGATGCAGGAAACCCAGAGCTTGAGTGTTCCACGCTCATGTCTGTCCAGCTTCTGCTTGAACTCCCAGTAAGGGGGAACTTCCCTCAAGATAATGGGAACCAATGGACTCACTGAAGAGTTTGTTCCATTAATTAATTTTATGTTTCTTTTTAGATTGTGAGCCCTTTGGGGACAGGGTTCCATCTTATTTGTTTGTTATTTCTCAGTGTAAACTGCCCTGAGCCATTTTTGGAAGGGCGGTATAGAAATCAATCAATCAATCAATCAATCAATCAATCAATCAATCAATCAATCAATCAATCAAATAAATAAATAAAATAAAGGAATACAGATGTAATTTAACTCCCAGGAGGCTTATACTGGTTTCAGCTCTGACAATGCAGACACTCCCGTTACGAACTTTAGGGAAAATAGATTGTCATCTTTTATTTCAGTTGTCATATCTTTTATGAAATAGCTGAAGAGGAAGGGAACCAGAATTTAATTTAGTCTACAGCTGGCACCGTATTCATACTCTGTGGAGTTTCCAAGAGGGATCTGATAAGCTTTATTTTGGAAAACTTCCAGATCAATACACTAATATTGACCCAATCCTTGGCACTAGGCTTAGCTTGAGAATGAAGCTTTTGCTTCAAAATCTACAGAATGGGTGGAATCTGCTAACCATAATGCAATTTTTAAAACGGAGTGCCCTGATACTGTTCACGCCAACTTCAGTTGGGTAGCTTGAATGTGATTAAGCCATCCTTTAGATAAGTGAACTTGCTTAATGTTATGCACATTAATCTTTCCCCTAGTATGCCTAGGGGAATTGTGTCCAAAGACTACAACATGCATTTTGTCATAGTTTATTGTAAGCTGACTGTGATTACAAAAGAGAGCTAGAGCTGCAAGTGACATATGCAAGCTGAAGTGTGCACAGGATATCAGTAGCATCCTATCATCAGAATAAAGTACAATGAAATATTCCTGCTACCAACTTTGCAGGAAAGAATTTGTCTTCTTTTGATTCAGTCACCACATCATTTATGGAATAGTTGAAAAGGAAGGGATCCGGGATGCATCCTTATTAACTGCATCCTGTAGCCAGCCACCTTGTTTGTAAGGCTGCAGATCTATGTATAAAGTTTATTTAAAGTATAAATACAATTAAAGAGAAGCCACCTAATGGCGCAGCAGGGAAATGGCTTGACTACCAAGCCAGAGGTTGCCGGTTCAAATTCCTGCGGGTATGTTTCCCAGACTATGGGAGAAAGCTCTATCAGGCAGCAGCAATATAGGAAGATGCTGAAAGGTATCCTCTCATACTGCACAGGAGGAGGCAAATGGTAAACCCCTCCTGCAGGCGCGTAACAACAATCGGGCAAGGGGAGACAGTTGTCTGGGGGCCCCACTGCCTGGAGGGGCCCCCCAGAGGCACCTCACGTGACTCCCCATTGCCCCCTGCCCAGCCCCAAGGCCCCTCAGCCACTTGCCCTGTTCGCCGTCTCTCCAGCTTGTTCTCCTGGCCGGCAATCGAGGCAGCAGACAAGCTGCAAAGAGCTCCTTTTCTCCCGCCTCTCAGCTGATCGGCGGGTGGGCGGGGCTTCCACGGAGGTCTGGTGTAGGCCTCTGTGAAGCCTGAACTCGAGTAGGGCCCAAGCCAGCCAGGAAGGAGGAGGCAGCCAGAGTGGCCACCACTGTTCTCTGCAGCAGAAGACCCCTTGCTGCCAGGTAGAGTGTGAACTCCTTTTTGTGGTTACCTTCCTTCCCCACCCCCCATATATAGGCATCTGCTTGCCATAGGGCTTTGATATGGGGGGGAGGGACTGAGAAGTCTCTGAATATTTATTTTGAAACAGCTTGGAAAATTTGCTGGCTTAAAAAAAACTATCTAAAAAGGCCTATAAGTGGCTTGTTTCATGGCAGAAAATTACAAAAACTTCTGGAAGAAACAGTGTTATATTTATTTTATTCATTCATTCATTCATTCATTTATAAATGCACTTATGTTCAAGTTGTTTTGCAACCCAGAAGGTCTGAGTGAGAACTGTGAAGCATGGCTTGTGCTTTTATTTTATTTTATTTTTCTTGTGTGTGAACTGCTCCCCAATAACTTGCAGGGACTTCAGGGTAAATCTGGCCAACATGTGAATGCAGCACCTCTATTCCAGAGGAGATGTGTGTTAAAGGGCTTTAAAAGCCTCCTGTGAAAAATCTCCTGGAATCGAACTTGACTGAATTTGTTCAGAATTCTGAGAAAACAAACATAGGCTCACCCTGCATGGTTGAAAGTCTCCTTTGCTAATCTGCAGCGAGGGATCCATTTTAATCATTCATCTTTCTAGTGTGTTCTAGGCATTAAAAGTAAAACAAATGTATAGTACTCAATGTATATCACTATATATTGTGATGTGTGCGTGTGTGTATTCAGTGAAATGTATTTGCAGGCAGCATACTTATTTTGGAATATCAGACTTAAATCCTTGGGGGCCTGGGGTGTGCGGAGGCCCTGGACTTTGAGTGGGGGGGGGCCCATTTTAAAATCTTGTCTCTGGGCCCATTCCAATCTTGCTACGCCCCTGCCCTCCTGTATTCTACCAAAGAAAACCACAGGGCTCTGTGGGCGCCAGGAGTCAACACCGACTCGACGGCACACTTTACTTTACAGTTAAAGATTTAGTTCCACCCATCTGCAAGCAACATGACAGTTGTAGAATTTGGTCCATGAAAGTTCTCCATCAATTGTGTAGAAAGCTACTCTTGGATCAAACAGAGAAGACTAAAGTGGGGGATATGAAAGCCATCTTCAAATACATGACGTGTTGACACACAGAAGAAGGAACCAACTTGTTCTTTGTTGTTCTTGAGGGCAGGATTAGAACCAAAATTGAAATTACAAGAACGCAGATTTACGTTAGACGTCGGGTGAGGTCCCTAGCTGCTAGAGCTGCTTGACAGAAGAATAATCTTCCTTGCACAGTAGCAGGCTATCTCTCCTTAGCTGAAAGTTCTAAAAGGCTGGATAACCATCTGTTAGGGATGCTGCAGCAGTTTCCTACGCTCAGCAGGAAGTTGGACTAGAAGGTCTTCAAGGTTTCTTTGAACTCTTGTGATTCTGAATTCCAGAAATTCTTACAACTTTTGTCCTGTATAGTAAAATTTAGACTACATGTGATTCACACATGTTCATGCTCACATTCACACTTACAAAATTTATTTTATAAATGTGTGTTCTAGCTTGCAGGAAAGGCTTGTATTCCCTTTGAGTTTAACGACAGTTTGCACAACCAGTGGTGTGTTAGCTTGTTTTTAGTGTCTTAGCGGCTAACTTAAATTTCTTCTTGGTGACTCTGTAGTCCTAATCAAACCATTCAGATTCTATGGGAATAGGCACTTCCATAGTAATGAACTGATTAGAACAGGTTTTATCCCACTTCCTAGTTTTGGGAACAGATTTATAATATGCAGGTGACAGTTCACAAGCAAAACTAAAAGGTGGTCGATGAAGTTTCCACAATTCTCTGCCACAAGATGTGGTGACAGCCAACAGCCTGGATGGCTTTAAGAGGGGTTTAGATAAATTCATTGAGGACAGGTCTACCAATGGCTACTAGTCTTGGGCCACCTCCGGCTTCAGGAGGCAAGATACTTCTAAATATCAGTTGCAGGGGAATAGCAATAGGAGAGAGGGCATGCCCTCAGCTCTTGCCTGTGTGCTTCTCAGAGGCATCTGATGGGCCACTGTGTGAAACAGGATGCAGGACTGGATGGGCCTTAGGCCTGATCCAGCAGAGCTTTCTTATGTTCTTAAGTATATATCTCAGGTATAGTAAAGATTCAGGTGTTAGATATCTGTGGACCCTGGTGGGGTGTCCTTGAAAGCATTTCTCAAAAGCCTGCTCTCTGTTGATGTAATTTTAGACTTTACCCTACCGTACTTCTTGATATCTCACCATAAAGTAGTGATCACTACATCTGTATGCCATACCTCTAAATTCAAGAATAAATTGGCTGAACTGATTGGAATACAGATAAAATGTGATTTACGAGCATCATGAATAAAGGCACCTTTAGGATTTGACTGAGATTGACCATTAAGGATCTTACATCAGTTTTGAATAGAATCCTTAGAATGTGTTTACCTGAAGGGTTCAATTTACCTAATCACCAATATGATACCTACCTGTCTTTGTATTTTAAAGGGAAAAACTAATAAAGTTTTAATTTTTAAAAAAATTAAGCACCATTCATAGAAGAAAAATTTTGTCCACATAATCTTGATATAATTATACTGGCACGGTAGATCCAGTATAAATTGGCTAATGCTTCAATAGAGTTATCTATATGAGCACTGAAGTATTCAGTCATCATGGTAATAGAATTGGAGACAACATCTAAATGTTCAGTGGTCCTGATCTAATACTAGTCACACTCCCCATAGTGTGAGGGTTCCCCTGGAACCATAAAAGATTCGCTATGACAAGTGAAACATTAACATTGCCAAACCCGAACTAACAAAAAAGGAGAAGGAAGGAGCTCAACCGAATGGTAATTCCTGGTAGGATGGCTGAGATATGCTGGCTATCTCTGGGACCAATAGCTGCCTGATATACAGTTATATCAGAGTCAGATGTCTCCTTCCTTAGCCAAGGGTTAGATACAAACAGTCCCTTCCCCCGCCCCCTAGCATTTGCACTGTTGTGCCTGAGGGTGAAGACTTGCAAGCATAGCTTGCTTATTAATTAATCAATTACATTTATAAATCGCCCCATCCAGAGGCTCTGGGCGGTGTACAACAACTTTTAAAAAGACATAAAAACACACAGTACTAAAAACAATATAAAACCAATTAAAACCAATTAAAATACTTTTTAAAAACAACACTTTACAAGCCTTGGAAGGCCAGGCCAAACAAATAAGTTTTTAGGGCTCTCTTAAAGGCCGACAGTGAGCCTAAACTGTGGATATCTGCTGGGAGTGCATACCATAGACCAGGAGGAGCTACAGAAAAGGCCCGGTTCCGAGTTGCCACCAGACATACTGGTGGTAACTGGAGACGGACCTCTCCAGATGACCTCAACGAGTGATGGGGATCATACAGAAGAAGGCGGTCTCTAAAGTAGTTTACACTCCAGAAGTCCTCTGTAAATGTGGAAACATGTCTCTGAGGGACAGTGATGTGTTTCTGATCTTACAGATTGCTTCTAGAATGCACACAGCATTCAGAAGTATTAGCCCTCTGGTGTAACAACCAGGCCCAACAGAGGGGTGGGCGAAAGAGCAGGTAAGTCCAGGTGAAGCTTCTTGAGATGGTAATGCCACACTCTGCCCTCAGAAATGTCCTTGGTTGCATTCAGTAGTAAGTAGTGACGATTTCATTCTGAGCAGGAGTAGTATTAAACTATAAAAATAATTAAACTTATTTTCCAGTACGTGCCTACAAGTTCTCATTTTTCCAAATAAAGAAAGTAGTAAAACTTGGTGGGAATTGAATAAAGTATTGTAATACTCTGGGGTAAATGCTCTGCACACTGTGAAGATAACTAGGAAGACATAAATGTCTCTGTGTCCAGAGGGGCTGTGCCCCTGAGGCTTGCATGATGTATAGCATTTATGATCTGCTCTGCATGACAGCTTGTTTTGCATTCTTGAGTTTTGTTTCTATTTTAGGCATCTCTTAAGTCTGATCCAACTTCTTTTCTTCAAGCTGTAACTAAAAATAGAAGTAGCTAAACTTATCAATGTGAAATATACCAGCAACATTTGGTTATGTAGCGAGAACACTGTTCTTAGACTTCTAATACTATGGCAGATACTGTATCTGGGCCTAAGCTAGTCAGCACTCTATGCTAGGCAAGAAAAGCTTTAAAAGGAACAAAAGAAGAACAAACAGCGGTTGCCATTCTGACTAAAGCTGCGTGCATGCTTCAAGCGACAGCATCCACACAGTACTAGTCCCCAATCTAGACCCTGTGCTTCTGAAGTGCAGGGTGCTCTTGCTCAAAAATGTGACTTTCCCTCCCCCGCCAGAAGTACTCAAAAGCAGCAGAAACAGAGCACTTCTGGAGCCGGGGGAGAGTTCTGAAAAGGTTGTACAAGAGCGCCCGTGCTTTGGAAGCTCAAGGGCTAGTGTTGCATGGACACTGTTGTTCGAAGAAGCATGCATGCAGCATTAGTTAAGATGTCAGCCAGTGACACTAACCATCATTATAGCCCTGTTTAGATGGTGGAGGAGAAAATCATGTACGCCATTACAGTGTCCAAAGTGGGAATGTAAGTCCCATGCCTGGTGCGTCACTCCTCCTGCTGCCCATGCTCTTCATGGTTACAGGCATTTTTCTGAAGATGCAAATGCCATAAGCATGATAGTGCCTGCTTTTGTAATAAGCAGGCCAAGGTGTCCCAGCCTGTAAATGGGCAAGAAAAGAACACACACACACACACACACACACACACACACACACACACTCTCTCTCTCTCTCTCTCTCTCTCTCTCTCTTTATATCCCACTCTTCCTCCAAGGAGCCCAGAGCGGTGTACTACATACTTGAGTGTCTCCTCACAACAACCCTGTGAAGTAGGTTAGGCTGAGAGAGAAGTGACAGGCCCAGAGTCACCCAGCAAGTCTCATGGCTGAATGGGGATTTGAACTCGGGTCTCCCTGGTCTTAGTCCAGCACTCTAACCACTACACCACACTGGCTCCGAATGCTGGTGGGAGGGTGATTGCTATGTAGGAGACAGGGCTGCTATTCCCCCTTTACATGCTGTAATCATGTACAGTGTGTTCTCCCCCACAGTCTGAACAGGGCTACAGTTTCTCACAATTGCACCACATAACCATTGGTTCTTAAATTGGTACCAAACACTGTCTATAGCAAGTGCATACACGTGCAAAAAAAAACCCCATCTTTGGCATCGGCTCTAGGGGAAGGGTTGGATACATCTTGTAATTCTCTTCAAATGTAGAACAGCTACAAAACTTGAGATTGGTAGTACAGTGGTGCATGTAGGCACTGGAACCCCGCCTGTGGTGCCATGCCGTGTTTGGTTTCACAACCTACTTTAAACCGTGTTTGGTTTCACAACCTACTTTGATGATTTAGATATTATCATTTACACTGCCTAGAGATGCATTTATCAGGCAGTACACCTTAAGTGGCGCAGTGGGGAAATGCTTAGGAACATAGGAAACTGCCATATACTGAGTCAGACCATTGGTCTGCCTAGCTCAGAATTGTCTTCACAGACTGGCAGCGGCTTCTCCAAGGTTGCAGGCAGGATTCTCTCTCTAACGAATGAGGAAAAAGCTCTCCAACGTTTTCTGAGTGAGACTCTGGGTTTAGATTATAAGGCCTTGGGGGTATATAATGATTTGGATTTTTTCCCAATCCGTCACGAAGAGAACTTTAAATCGCAGTATAGACATAAATTTAAAACCGGGGTCAAATTTACATATTGCCACCCGAGATCAGCTAGCTGGCTAGATAGACTCTGGGCTCCCCCTTCTTTTGAAGTCTACAGGTGTAAACTAGTACTTACCCCATGGTCAGACCATGCGGCTGTGGGATTTATTTGTAATCTCTCTGAGGTAATTCCACATGGTAAGCCCTTGTGGCGATTATACCAAAAAATGTTAAGTGATGAATATCTCAAAGGTGTCCTTTTATCAGAACTGAGGCGACAGATCCCTCGGCTATTAGAGGCAGAAGATGATCTTTTGGGAGCCTGGGAGACACTTAAAAAGAGGGTGGGCTGCCGTACTAGGGCAGTGACCAGCCGGACATATAAGATAGGGGTAAAAAAATATCAGAAAGCGATCACCCAACATCTGAGGATTGTTGATAAGATGAACGGGGAGAAGCCTTCGACGTGGAATCATGCTGCCGCTACAAAGAGACAATCAGGACATTTCAAAATGAGCTGCGGCACAGGTGTTTAGAAAATAAGCGGTATCGCTTCAAAGGGTCTGTAGTTGAAAAAGAGGAGTGGGCAAAGGACAAGATGCATGCATCTAGTTTGACATTCCAAGGCCTGCGATCGGATGCAAGTAGCCCACTAATGGCCGACCACCACGATATGTTAAAGATCATGGCCCAGTTTTATACAAACTTGTATGCATTGAAGGATATTTCTGTAAAGGACATTCAATCCTATCTAGATAGGTTCTGCAGTCTGAATGAATATGGTCTCGGCTATTCCCTCACTGAGGGGGGAAAATGCTCTTTGACCCACCCTGTAACGATAGAAGAGGTCAGAGCAGTTATCTCAGCGGGAAAGAACACATCGGCCCCGGGGCCTGACCATCATGGCCTTTCTATAAGATTTACGCAGACCAGCTACTACCAGTTTTAGTAAAAGTATTTAATTTTGTCCTAGACAATGGGCGTTTAAATAGGTCCTTTGGGGACGGCCTCTTAATTCCCCCCCCCAAGAAAAGTGACACCACTTTACCACAAAACTGGAGACCGATAACCCTCACAAATATCGATTACAGAATCTTTGCCAAAATCCTAAATAATAGATTGGCGAACGTGGCCCCTAAATTGGTCCACAGCTTGCAGACAAGCGCTATCTCGGGAAGAAAGATGACAGACTCATTGTGTCTGCTGAGAGAACTTTTTTACTCTATACAGAATGAAAGTTGGAAAGGTCACCTCCTCTTATTGGATCAAGTTAAGGCCTTTGACAAAGTGAACCACAATTATCTGTGGACATTGTTGGAAGCTAAAGGTATACCACCCCTATTCGTCCCTTGGATACAGCTGCTCTATACGAATGCAAAGGTGACACCACAGATTAATAGATGATGGGGCGATCCAATCATTTTGCATTCAGGTGTCCGCCAAGGATGCCCACTGATCCCATTACTTTATGTTTTTGCCCTGGATCCAATCCTGATCAGGATTCAGAGAGAACCCCATCTGCAAGGACTCTCGGTCTCTATCCCTCCGCCCCGCGAGATCTTCCCGGGAGGGAGGAGGAGGGAGAGTGATGGGATAGCTGAACCACCTGTCCACTCAGAACCACATTCTGAGTTTAGGGTAAAATTTGTAGCTCATGCCAATGATGCTACATTACTGTTATTGAATGAAAATGAAATCTCTGTAATACTAGACCTCTTCTGGGAATATGGCAACATCTCGGGCTCAGAATTAAATGCTGACAAAAGTGTATTTGTTAAAATGGACCCCGGACGCCAGCAACTCTCGTGCTTACCCATCTCTGAATGTAAAAGTGAAGGGGCCCCAGAGTCCAAACTGAGGTGGCTAGATACAGTAAACATTTTGGGGACTGAATATGGGATTAAGGAAAAAGTCTGGGGTGGGGGGAATTGGACAGATTGGGAAGAAAAAGTAATGCTTAAAATCACCATGTGGAAAAAATGGAGCCTTGCCATGTACCAGAAAGCGGTTTACATCCGGACTTACCTGATACCCCCGGTGCTTAACCTGGCGGTAGTCTATCCTCCCCCACTCGATCTCCTTCGGAGAGTTGAAAGCCAGATCTTCCATCTAGTATGGCACACAGCGTCCTTCCCTTTGGCCTGTGCGGTAGCATTTAAGGAGGTTGAGTGGGGAGGCCTAGCCCTGCAACCCTATTTTGTAACTGAATTCATGTCCTACAATTTTGGAAACTGGATTTTTGTGAATGTCCATAATATGTCCAACCTCCTGCAAAAAACCTGGATATCGCTTTTCGCTCTGCATTGGCGCAAGTCAGCATGGGGCATAGCATGGTGGGGGAAAGGATCCTTCAGTGGTAATATCACACAAGTATTAAAAAGAGAACACCCGGACTACTTGAGAGATTTGTTATTCACACTTTAAAAATGGAAGGTTGAACCAGATCTATTTAAAGGATCCTCCTCAGTTAAGCAGCTAAGGAAAACAATTTATGGAGAGATTCTAGAAGTGGGTTTTTTAAAACCTGATTTAGAACGTAAACACTACAAACACCACACTTCACAGTACTTGTTGCAACCTGATCATCCTATCGCTCTCTTTAAGGAGAAAAAAGTCCCTTTCCATTTATGGGAAACAAGGTGGCGCTTATACCACCAAGTACTACCACTTAATGTGGCTAAGCCATGGCTCCCAGAGGACGAGCAAGAGTGTCCTAAAATCACCTGCAAACAGAAAGCTAGTGAGCTAGGCTAAACATTCAGGGAAACCCACTCACATTTCTTAAAAGAGTGTGTGGTAGCCCAAAGAGTGTGGCAGGGAGTAAGCAAGCTATTAGAGTGGCCTGATTTGGAAAAACAGACTTGGGAAGAACTAACCTCGGGTTTGAGCGATAGAACCTCTTTTCGAGGTCCCAGAAAGAAACCTTCAAGGAAACAGGATGGAACGGGTGCCCTCATACTAGGGAATTGGAATATTCCCCTTCTCGTAATCAGGTTAGTAAACCTGTATGTCATTTATGCAATGCTCCTGCATAGGAATAGGGAGGGAAGACGCAACCAAGAGGTTCACACAGATGAGACAGTAAATCTCTTCTGGAAAAATTTGTATGGTTATGTGCAAAAAGACAAGAGTATCTCTTCTAAACAGCAATGGGACAAATTATTGAAATGGACGTTGGACGTAACACCCCCCCCCCCCCCCGATTACCTGATGTGCCTTGTAATCCCCCACCCCCGAGTTACAGTACTACCTGCATATACTTCATAACCTTGTGAGTTTCCAAATCCTTGTGTGTAAATCTTTGTAGATATATCATGTACAAACAACCACTTTGTATATAATTGTGCTTTGGCAATGTACTGTATGCTTTGGTAGTTTGTTGGTTCAATAAAAAAATCTTGTCCTATTAAAAAAAAAATCTTGTCCTATCTTGGAGAAGCCAGGGAGGGAATTTGAAACCTTCTGCTCTTCCCAGGGCGGCTTCATCCCCTGAGGGGAATATCTTTCAGTGCTCACACATCAATTCTCCCATTCAGATGCAACCAGGGCAGACCCTGCTTAGCTATGGAGACAAGTCATGCTTGTTACCACAAGACGAGCTCTCCTCTCCTCCTGCTTGACTAACAAGCAGAAGGTTGCCAGTTCAAATTCCCGCTGGTACTATATCAGGCAGCAGCGATATAGGAAGATGCTGAAAGGCATCATCTCAGACTGCATGGGAGGAGACAATGGTAACCTCTTCCTGTATTCTACTAAAGACAACCACAGGGTCTGTGGCTGCCAGGAGTCGAAATTGACTTGACCGCACACTTTACCTTTATAGAAATATGATAAATAAATAAAATATTTATTGGAAGCTATTGGTATATAACTGTGCTGGTCTGACTGCTGCTCTGGAACTTGTGCTGTTGTAGCTTTCTTTTGGCACATAGAGAGTTGCCTGCTTTGATGTGTGTATTTGCTTTTGAGAGAAAGGATGCACTGTAGACTAACATAGCAATTGATCTCTGTGCCTCTTTGCTAGTCAAAGAGCAAAGGAATTGCTGCCTCTCCATCACTGTGTCCCTCCCTCTGTCTTTTTCATTTGTGTGTGAGCATCCTTGGACTGTCCAGCAAGAATATATTTGAATTTCAAGTCATTGTTCCTTTCTTTCTTTGTTGTGGCTGGTGGAAGCAGCTGTGTAAGACTCATCTTTTCCCATAGAGTGTAGCTCACTGAGTTCTGCAGCATGCTTTTGAATCTCTTTGCTTGTACTTTGGAATAGTTATTTGGAATGTGTTGTCTTTCTGTTCTGTGGCTGTATAAGGTACAATTGACTGTGTTTCCTTTCCCCTTAACCTGTGAGTAGTGCATTGTTTGTCTTTGGAATGTGAATTTGCCTTCTCTAAGGAATTTTGAGGGCCTGGTGGCGTATTTCTCAGCTGTTTTGTGGTGCTTGCCATAACCGTGTGTGTGCGCGCGTGCGCATGCGCACGCATGCAGAATGGTGGGTGTCTGCTGGGGGCTGCCCGCTTTCCTAGTGGGCTTTTGTGTTTGGAGCCATGGATCTTACTTATGGGTTTGGAACCGGGACCAACACCAGTATGGTGCTGGTGCCTGTGCAGTTTCTGAGGCGGGATTCTGTCTGTAATACCTCTTACCTCTGGCAAGTGTGAATGAATATTTGTGATTTATATGATACAAGTACTTACTTTTGAGCATGGAAATTGAACTCTAACCCACGGTCACATTTATCATTTTCTCTTTAATTCTAATGCTCTTATGTACTTATTTTCCACGGGCAGCACATTTTGTTCCTTGGTTCCTGTCCATGGTTGTATGGGAGTAGGGTGTTCTGCACATATTGTGTCTGTGTACTCTTCCCTTATTGCTGCTCACATGTGCTGGTGATGTTGCTTCACCAGTGCAAGGTGTTCATGCATGCTGTCATAAATGCTTTCTATATCTGATACTTTTGTGACTGTGCATATATATTTCTTGCTGTGTTAGTGCATGCCTCAGTGTGGGAGGAGGGGGTGGAGAAAGGAGGGGGTCCCCACCATTGTCATCGTATCTTTCTTGATGGTTGATTCTACTGTGATGTCTCTATATTTTTGCTGTGAGGCAGGGTTGTTT
This sequence comes from Hemicordylus capensis, assembly GCF_027244095.1. Classification (NCBI taxonomy): domain Eukaryota; kingdom Metazoa; phylum Chordata; class Lepidosauria; order Squamata; family Cordylidae; genus Hemicordylus; species Hemicordylus capensis. The sequence continues at coordinate 185,935,500 of NC_069659.1, read as the reverse complement.
ATGGTGGCACACAGATCCCTTTTGGTGAGTGAGGACTGACATGATAAATGTTGTTTCCTGTGTGGGAGATGTGCTTCTGTGTGGTGATTTTTATGTGCACTTCCGGGCCTCCTTGGTTTGGTTTTCCTTTCTCCTCCCGGACTGCGTGAACTTGTGTTAGCAAGTGACATGGGGATAGTGGACAAGTTGGATATGGTGTGTGAACGGTTTCAGCTCTGGGGCTATCCAACACGTGAATTAAAGCTAATTTTTATTTTGGTGCAGTGTTTGCTGTGGTACAAGGAGGAATTCTCACAAGGATAGGATTTGAATGAATGCTGCTGTGCCTTTTCTTGGTGGTTCAAGATTTTATAAGATGTTGATCCCCCTCCTTAGTCCTTCAGTCCCAATATATCCATACTTGCAAACTTTGTTCCTACATTTCCATCGGCCTCAACCATCCTGTGATCTACTGCTCCCCTGAAGGATTCTGCCCATTCTCTCTTGCTGCCCCTTAAGCCAGGATTTTCTCCCTAGAACACCTGCATGAGACTGTCTTCCTCCCACCTTCCCTTCAAACCAAACCTTTCCGTAAAGTCTTTGGCTTAACCCTTTAGTTTCTTCCTGTTGAAACCAAGTCTAAGCATGTGGAGCTGAACTGAATATGTATTTTAAATCCTGCTTATCCTTGTCCTCGTCATCTTCCTCCTTGTGTCAAAGTTCCTTGGAGCAGGGACCTGTTGCTGCCTTTGTTGCATGCATACAGATAGTGCTGTGTAGTTAAGAGCATGGGTGTAATTTTACTTTTTTTGGCGGCGGAGGAGGTGTGGATACTGTGCTGGTTCAGTGTCTTGAGTCACTGGTAGGGTTGCCAGGTCCAGATGGTGAAAAAAGTTGATATCCATCACTGAAAAAGTAGAAATAGAAGATGCTTTTCTAAAAAAAAGAAGAAGAAGTTTCTATTTGCATAAAATTTGCATATGTTTAGGGGGGGGCTTGTTTATGTGTATGTGTATGTGTATGAATATTTTGATAAAAATCGGATCATTTGAGAATAAAGAGCCCCTGGTGGCGTAGTGGTAAAACTGCTGCCCTGTAACCAGAAGGTTACAAGTTCGATCCTGACCAGGGGCTCAAGGTTGACTCAGCTTTCCATCCTTCCGAGGTCAGTAAAATGAGTACCCAGAATGTTGGGGGGCAATATGCTAAATCATTGTAAACCGCTTAGAGAGCTCCGGCTATAGAGCGGTATATAAATGTAAGTGCTATTGCTATTGCTATTGCTAAATGCAGCTCACCACTGTGAAGCTGATGACCAGGTGAGCTGTATTTCTGCTTTCTAAGTGCAGTTCTCAAGGCCTCCACTTCTTAACTGTAAATTCCTCCCCCCCCCGTTAGGTTTACCACAGACACAATCCTCTGTCCTGCTCTCCCCAGCCAGGCTAGCAATGTCACCTCTTGGCTCAAGGCAGGGCAGTCAGCCAACTACTGAGCCAGCCTCTTTACCTGCTGGTGTAGTAGTACATGCACAGTCTCTCACTCACTTGCTGTTCTCTACCACTACAGACATTTATATACCACTTTTCAACAGACAGTGCTTTTCAAATAAAAATAAATAAGATGCTCCTCTTTCTCCAAAGGGCTCACAATCTAAAAAGAAATGCATGGTAACACCAGTATCAGCCACTGAAGGAATGCTGTGCTGGGGTTGGATAGGTTCAGTTGCTCTCCCCATGATAAATGGAAGCGATTCACCACTTTAAAAGGTGCCTTAGTACTCAGTTAGCAGGGGGTAACTGCTAAGTAGTTAATGAAAGCCAGCGTGGTGTAGTGGTTAGAGTACTGGACTAGGACTGGGGAGACCCAAGTTCAAATCCCCATTCAGCCATAATACTAGCTGGGTGACTCTGGGCCAGTCACTTCTCTCTCAGCCTAACCTACATCACAGGGTTGTTGTGAAAGAGAAACTCAAGTATGTAGTACACCGCTCTGGGCTCCTTGGAGGAAGAGCGGGATATAAATGTAATAATAATAAGCGCTAACGTCTCACTGCCACCACATGAAGGAAGCAAGCTGCGCCTGTCAGGCCCACCTATCTGTGTCCCTGCGTCATGTGGCTCTGCCACTGAAGCAGAACCTCCCCTCTGGCTATCATTGGATAGATGGTGAGTAGGAAGGAGAAGGAGACAGAGGGAAAGAAGTTGCTCATGAGAGCAAATGGTTCTGAGCAAACAAAATGTTCCAGCTGCTCCCAAGAACTTTGGGCATGACACCACAACACATGCAAAAAAGATCATTTGAAACTATTGCAACTATTTTGCAGACCAAATGACACCCCCCCCCGCATTAGGAGGAATAGGGATTATTTTGGGGACCAAAATGACCCCAAAATAGTCTCTATTCCTCCTAATGCAGGGGCGGGGAGTCATTTGGTCTGCAAAATAGTTGAATGTCCTTGATAAAAGTCCCTATTTGTCAACCCTTCTCACTGGCAAAGCTGGTGCAGTTGGTGACAGGCAAATCTTGCATTGATTCAGCAGCTCTTGTGTGCAGTCCTGCCCACATGGCTCCATGGTTGCTTGGTCATGAGGTTTGGGCATTTTTTTCTTTCGCCAAAAAGATTTAAATAGCAATTTATGGAGAAGTGCCCTCAGGAAAAGATCATGGAGGAGAGACGGTCATCATTAATACAGTTTACTAGAACATGCCTGCCTATTTTATTTTGAGCCAAATATATGGTTTTCCGAATAGAAAAATGCCCTTGTTCTTATAGAGTAACAACAAGGTTTTCTGCATTAGTAAGTTTTAAGTTTAGTTTAGGTTAGATTACATCCTAGCAGTAATGCTAAAATAACTAGTAAGTAATCTAATCTGTGAACTGCCAAGTGAAGCCCTGGATTGCCAAGCTCTTCAAAGAACATAGGAAGCTGCCATATACTGAGTCGGACTATTGGTCTATCTAGCTCAGTATTGTCTTCACAGACTAGCAGCGGCTTCTCAGGGGCGTAACTATCATTGGGCAAGGGGAGGCGGTTGTCTCGGGGCCCCCTACCTGGGGGCCCCCCCGAGACATGTCACATGCCTCCCCCACCCAGCACCCGCCCAAGCTTCCTTGAATGACCTTATTTCAATTTCCCTCCCTCCTTCCTTGTTCCGCGGGAGCTCTGTCTGTATTTCATTGTCTCTCCTCCCTTCCCGCTCCCCATCGCCACCCAAGTTTTGCCTCGTGGCTGTGGGCTCCTCCTCCTTCCCCATCCATTGGCTGGCGGTGCAGCACATGCCTTCAGTTCGGCTGCTGCTGCCTGGAACACGCGCGCCGAGCAAGGAAGAGAATGACGCCATCGGAGCCTGTGCCGCCAAATTCTGAATCTAGCTAGTTGTTAGTTGAGACAACACAAGCAAACTTAAGACATGAGCGGCAGGACTCAGGAGCCCTCAGGTTAGCTGACTGTTGTTCGCTGGGCATGCTTGCCCATAGGTGACTGTCTCCTCCCACCCTGACCTGCTTCTTCCCTCGCCTGCATGGGCTTAATGGCCCGCTTCTCCCGACTTCCCCCCTCCCTGCCTGCCCATCCGGCATCCGCCCGCATGGCTGGGCATGGCCCACTTCTCCCTTCGCCTCCCCCAAACCCCTCACAGACTGAGAGAGGCTGGAAGAGCAGCAAGATGGAGGAGCCCCAATTAAAAACAGATGAGGGCATGGGGGGAGACTTAGATGTTTGCAGGCAGCAGTGGGATGAAAAGGCAGGGAGCAGCGGCTGCACAACGCGTGGTGGGGAATTGTCTCTGGCTCCCTGCCAGGCGCTGGCTGGCCGGTTCCAGAGTTCCACTGCACGGCAGGCGTGGGTGCTGGGCTCACTGCCAGGCACATCACCACACCCACCCCCTCCGGCTGCCCTGTGCTGCAGAGCCATGGCCGGTCCCAGCCGCCCACCCGCGCGCGACTCACACACACTTCGTTGTCGTTTGCAACTTGCGAAGAACGTGCCTGAGCCTCTTCATTCAAGTCTTCTTCATGGCACGAAGAAGACTTCAATGAAGAGGTTCAGGAATGTTCTTCACAAGTTGCTAACAACAACAAAGTGTGTGTGAGTTGTGCGCCTAAGGGAGCCCCCCCCATGTGACTGACGTGATGTGATGCGTAGCCTTCCAAGCGTGGACGGCAGTGAGGCTCTAGGGGTTTGAACTTGCTTCTGCAAAGCACCCCCCAGCCGCTACAGCTTTCCTCCTTCCACCCGGCGCCTTCTCTCTTTCTCTCCTCCATCTCCCTTCTCCACTTCCCTAATCCCTCCCCATTGCAGTGCTAAACATAACGGGCTCCAGGGCTCCAGGATTCGGAAGCTGAACCTTGTTAAGGAATCGGTCCTTCCTCCTCCTTTAGGTTAATTAAGGGCACAAGGAGGGATGTGTAGCCTGCAGAGGACGGAGGAAGGGGCATTACAAGAAATGCTAAAGATCTTCTTGTAATGCCCCTTCCTCTGATGTAAATACGTTGGGGTGAGGTGAGCCTGCTGTGTTAGCCTACATGGCGAATGCTGGTGAACTAGGTGGTAGTTGCAGCATCAGTCTCCTTAGATATGCACAATTTTTTTTTATCTTCCCCTCACACCAAGTCTCTGGGTTTGCAGGCTCTGTTCCACATCCATTCCCCTCTCCTGGTCTAGGTTTAAGAGCTCAAGGTCACCTGTTTCTCAGGTAGGATTTGTGGCTATAGTGGATCCTTCGTTTTGCCTGCTCTGCTAATCACAGTAATAAAAAGCTTTGAAGCTGGAGAAAGTAAGGCAGAGTGCATGCAGTTCTGCTTCTTTGGAAAGATATAAATAGACAATTTCGTTTTCTGTACCAGATGGAATCATAGGGTGACTTTGGAAGTAGACAGGTGGTCTAGCTAGGTTGCTTGAGTTTGAAATCTTTCTTAAGGGACATCTTTCATATAGGCACTCCAGGATTTCACCTTTCAGTTAGCAACTTATTTTGGCATGCTTTCCTTAAGGAGAACTGGTACCTAAGAAGCATGAACTGTCACTGTCAACTAAGCTCCGTAGTGGTAAGTATCTAAATGTTCAGGTCATCTTACACCTGTATCTGTCTAAGGTTGCAGTCCTATGCACCTTTAACTTGGGAGCACATTTCAATGATGTAATTGGCTTTTATTTCTCAGTAAATATGCATTGATCAAGCTTTTGTTGTTGGTTCCTCCTGTGAGTTTTGGCATGAAGACAGGACTACTTTCCCCAAGAATAATTGTTTTCCTGAAAAGTTGTTTGGTAGATACCTTGATGCTGTTTTGCTGGATGATAACTGCTGTCCTTTGTTTCATCCTAATGGTAATAAAGGCAGCCAGGCCTTTTAATTCAACTCAAAATGTCATCACACACAGAGAGACGCCTGAAAACATTGAACATTGAGTCTCAGCGTTATGCTCAACAAGTGCTAAAAGTTCATATTGGAATGCCAGTTACACACCTGCTCTTTCTTTGTACACCTCAAACTTTGGTCCTTACTCTTGTTGCCTCATGCCTGTTTATCCTTCTGTGTTAATTCTTCACTCCTCTTACTCCCCCCCCCTTGTATTTTTGAGATGATATTATGGTAAAGTTATATGAAAGATGGGTGTCAGATGTTTGGACAGGAGTGCAATTTCAGTGCTTGCCATAGGCATCAGTGATGATGGGGGGGAGCATTTTAAAATCTTGTCTCTGGGCCCACTCTGACCTTGCTACGCCACTGCGGCTTCTCCAAGGTTGCAGGCAGGGATTTCTCTCAGCCCTCTCTTGGAGAAACCAGGGAGGGAACATGAAACCTTCTCTTCCCAGAGCAGCTTCATCCCCTGAGGAGAATATTTTACAGTGCGCACACTTCTAGTCTATCATTCATATGCAACCAGGGTGGACCTTGCTTAGCTAGCTCTCCTCCTCAAGATCAGCTCTCCTCCTCATGAGCATTGCACCAAGGTCTAGGAATGATTTCAAATCCTGGGGAAACTTGCACAGAAGACAGGAGGAGTGGACTGTCAGTCTAATCATTTTGAACCGAATGAGGTACAGTTGTAGCGAGTGACACACAGGGACACCTCATTGGTGTAGTTTGTAATGATGTCATCCACCCCGATTCAGAATGGTGGATGCATAAACTTTTGAGGTGCAAGAGATCTAACTTGTGGACCTTGATTTGAACCAAATTTAGTCCAGTTGTGGAGATAGTAGAAATAAAAGTAGGCAGATTAGTTTTTACTAGAACAACTTGTTGGAGGATAGTATTGTCAATCAAACTGTAGATAAGATCAAAGCTATGTGCTCTAGAACTTGTATCAGAAAATAAATCTCATTATAGATACATATGGATATTCTTTTGTTGTTGTTGAGCTTCCAGAAAATAGATCCTTGCATCTGAACTAAATGGTCAAAAGCAATGCCTGAGTTGGCCCTCTGTCCACTAGCTTTTGTCTTCTTTTATCCTTGCCTTTCTCCAAAAAGGTCAAAGAGATGTACATGCCCCCGCCCTTTTTTAATCCTCACATCAATCCTGTGAAGTGGGATAGATTGAGAGAGCATGATTTGCTTAAGTCTATAGTGAGCTTTATGGATGAGTAGAGATCTGAGTCAGTTCCCCCCATGCACACACACATATTCAAATCCAATACTCTAGCCTAGGGGTTCCTAACCTATGGTGCTCCAGATGTAACTGAACTACAACTCTCATCATCCCCAGCCATGATAAATTGTAGCTGGGTGTGATGGGAGTTGGTAGTTCCACAACATCTGGAGTACTACAGGTTGGGAACCCCTGCCCTTGCTCTAGCCATCGCACCAAATTCTCATGTATTTAATTGGATTCACGCAATGGGACATTGTCCAGGAACATCTGGCTGCATTGGTTTGAATTTCAGTAGGCATACTCAGCCTTGAACTGGAAAGCTCACCCACACATAATCAATAAAGAGTGAGCCTAGAAATCTAAATTCAAAAATGAAAGAGCAGTGCCAGATTTATAAACTGCTTTTGGGATGTAAACACTTGTTTAAAGCTAATTAATTTAGATCAGAATTCAGACTACCCTTTTTTTCTATTTAGCTTCAGACACTCTGGCTCAATCTGTAATTCAGCATCTAAGATGGATTATGCAAAAGGATCTTTTGGGCCAAGACGTCTTCCTAATAGGACCCCCCGGGCCTCTTCGGCGATCTATTGCCATGCAGTACTTGGTAAGTTTTTTTAGAGGGGCTTTCTTTTTATTGGGTATCTGAAGTGGATGCTAAGAATGTTTATGTGTCTGTTCAGTAAATGTTTACCTATCTAACAGAGATACAACACATGGTGTGAGGAATTTTGGCAAACAGGCCCTGTAAAATGGCCAGCTATGTGAGCTGAGACAGTGATCAGGTGATCAAGAACTATTAAGATCTATAGTTTGATTCAAACCAAGCACCATCTATAATTGAGTTTTAAATGTTGTTGTTTTGCATTTCTTAGTTGTCCCAACCATTTGGGAGTGTTTGTGTGTGCGTGCGTATACATATAGAGACAGACAGTTTACTAGGTGGCTTCACGTCTGACCAGACCTGCTTTGCTTTAGTAAGCCAGCTGCCTTGTGTACCTTTGGACTTTGGGCATGGTCTCTCAAATGCAGCCACCAGGGGCTTTTCATACCCCCATTGAGGCACCAGTTTGCTGCATGTATGTGATGGCAGTGCTATGGCCTCAACTGTGGTTTGGGAGCTCCTGACATAGGATGGACCGCATGTTTGAAGTGCTTTGTCTTCTAGCACTCATGGCTGCGGAGCAATCAGAAAAGATTGGGATCTGTGTCGTCCAACTACAGGCACACTGCCCTGCATGGAGAGTTCCCCTCAGAGCATTCTCCCCACTCCTCCTACCTTGGAGCAAGGGAACTGTTTGCCAGGCTGTTACAGGAAGGTGGTTTCATATTCCAGTCTAGCCCTTCCCCCTCTACTTGGTCAAGAAACGTAAGCTGCATGAGAAACCTGGTCAGGCTTCTCATTCCCTGTAACGGTGTAGCACAGTGCTAGTGTATGTGCCCATGCATATCTGCTGTGTGTGAGAGAGGAAAATGTGGAGTCCCATTGCGTGCATGTGCTGTGCCTGCAGTGGGATGGATTGGATCTGTTTCCTCAGATATGCTAAAATATTGGAAGGAGTATGGAAAGCCCCAGGGGTGGGAGGAGGTGGAAAGAAGTCTCCAATTAAAACAAAACAACTCCTGTTTCTAAATTACATGTCATGTTCTTGACATTGAAATATAACCGTTTTAGCTCACTCTGTAAGTGTAATATAGTATCCACTACATGTATGAATAAGACATCATATGAATTAATGAGAGCTGGTCTTGTGGTAGAAAGCATGACTTGTCCCCATAGCTAAGCAGGGTCTGCCCTGGTTGCATATGAATGGGAGACTTGATGTGTGAGCACTGCAAGATATTCCCCTCAGGGGATGAAGCCGCTCTGGGAAGAGCAGGTGGTTTCAAATTCCCTCCCTGGCTTCTCCAAGATAGGGCTGAGAGAGATTCCTGCCTGCAACCTTGGAGAAGTCGCTGCCAGTCTGTGAAGACAATACTGGGCTAGATAGACCAATGGTCTGACTCAGTATATGGCAGTTTCCTATGTTCCTAAATATACGTTAATCGTGACCCTCTAATTTCCATGTACAGCCTGCAGTGCTGGACAAAGAATTTTCAAGAGAATTTTTCCCAAAGGAAAAGAACATCGTTGTATGATGACAGAAGTGAGATACTGTAACCTTTTCCAAAATAGCAATGGTTATTGTTTGGTGTAGTCTCCTTGCAGAAATCAAATAGTTATTTTGCTCCATCTGAGTGATTGAGCGATTGTTTCATCAGTGGTTTAGGAACATCAGACAGGTCTGCTACAGAAAAATGAAGCCATGCTGACTGAGGGAGAACACCAAATTTGGCTTCAACTGAAGTTTCTCAGGTTCCGTTGTGTTTAGCATTTTGCTGTTGCCTGGGGCTCTGCTGGATCACTTGCTGTTAAACTACAATCTGTAATCTGTATGCTCTGCAATGTTGTGTCCCATTCTGCAGGAGTTGACTAAGCGAGAGGTAGAATACATTGCACTCTCCAGAGACACAACAGAAACGGATCTCAAACAGCGGAGAGAAATTCGAGCTGGCACTGCTTACTACATTGATCAGGTGAGTAGCTGTCACAACTTAAGTTCTTCCCCTTCGTTGCTAATCTTGTGTAACCTGCTCATGGAAGAACCATTGAAGAAAGGATAACACTTTGGCTGTTTCTTCATAAACCTTGGGGATCTCTGTCAACATTTCAAGCAGGAAGAAAAATATTTACTCACTACAGGTAGCATTAGTTCTCTTAATTTATGCCATCTTTATTGTAATGTTTTGTTTTTGAAAAATTGCATGGAAAGGGGGAGTTTTTAATAACCATTTCATTCTGCTTCTTGTTAGAGTTTATTCTCTCCTATGACCATTCTGTAATTCACTTTCCTATTTTCTCTTTTGTAGTTTAGCTTTCTCCCCGCTTAAGTTCCTAACTCCTCTTTATAGCTTTCTACACCCATTTTCATACTTCTATCACAGTTTCCTGCATACAAGTGGGCATATGTGCGCTAAGATGCACATGAGGTAGTGTTCATTCTTGCTCTCTCTACTGTCATCGATTCATTTAACCTTTCCGCTTTCCTTTATGTATATGGTTGGAAGAATATTTAGGAGGCATGCTGGTGAATTGAAAGCAAAACCAACTTTTCACTTTAATTTAGCTTTTGTGAACTATATCCAGCTGTTTTGGTTGATAGTGTGCAGTACGTGCAGCTACAGAAGGCAGAATTCTGGTTCTGGAAGGCTTGGAGAAGGCTGAGCGGAATGTTTTACCAGTGTTGAACAATTTGCTGGAGAACAGAGAAATGCAACTTGAAGATGGCCGTTTCCTTATGTCAGCGGAACGTTATGACACACTCCTGAAGGTAAAGCAAATGCCATTAGACTTCTTTTTCTTTTCTTTTCTTTTGACTTTTGTTGCTGAATCTGAAACAAGTTACCAAAGAAGCCTCGGTTTCCAGAGCCTAACGTCTTAGTATATGGCCATAGGTTTGGCTTACCTATCTATTACCTATGGCCATAGGTTTGGTCACTTGCTTCCCTTCTGAGTCCCCCAGTATGCTAAGAATCAGTTAGGATTGGGTTTTACACAGAGTTCTTTCTCTCTTCACTCTAGGCCTCAATTATTTTTGTCTGTAACTGCCAGGATAATATTTAAGATAATGTAGCTGGATATTTTCAAATAATAAGCTTCTGCAATTCTGAAATGCTGACATTTTCCTCCCAATTTAGTTGCCTGTTAAGTAAATCTTAAAGTCTATTCTGATCATGTTTCCCTTTTTTTATTTCTGCAAGTGCTGAGATTCTTGGACTTAGGACTGTCAACTGATTTAAATAATTTTTGTTCATTAATTAAATGTAAAATACTAGACTTGCATATTGACAAAAAGCTTTATATATCCTGAGTTGTTAGCGGGAAAGATCAGATTTAATATTCATCTTTAAATTTCTAATTTCTGTAAATATTGTAAAATAATATTTTTACCCCATCTTTCCCAGAGGTTCATTGTCTTAGTGAACAAATATGCCCTTAATTCACAGCCCTGTCACTTAAAATATAACTATGGTCCCCATCAGTTAACCAAAGCTTTAGTTGATTTACCCATTTAAGCTTACAGCCTTAGACCTAAGGCATAGTTTAGATTATTAGCAGTTCAGAACTGGATCGCTAAAGTTGAGTTTCTGTAGTGTATTCATCACTAGCTTAGTAGCCCCCCACCCCGCACCAATTAATTGTTTAATGCAGTTCAGAAACAGTTATACTGGTCAAAAAGCAGTTACCAAGAAAGCCTATCTATCTTTTCTCCAGCTGCTCTGTGTGTGTATGGTTTTGTTAAAAAAAATTGTGTTTGTGTGTTTAGTGATTCTTGAACCAGAGAGTAGGCTTCCCAACCAGAATGCCGCTTGTTTGGCAAGCATGTGGCTAGAGCTTACTGAAGTCTAACTTCCCACCCCCAGGGCAACATTTTCATTGAAATAGGAGAGTGTGTATTTGGACAATCTTTCCATAAGCATACTGGCTGATGTTAAGAATAGCAAAGCACTGCTGCTTCCGAAGAGTTCAATTAACTCAGCTCCACCACTCATGCAGTGGGAGGAAAAATTTTGACAATCTCCCCTTCCCCTGGAAGTGCTCCGTGCCACCCAGAAATATGGCCTTCAAGGCTGTACAAGCCTCAAAGACGTATTTCTGGGTGGCACAGAGTGCTTCCAGAGTAAGATGCGGTTATCAGAATTCACTCATCCCGGCACAAACACTGGTGCTTTGTTAGTTTGGATGTTAGCTGCCATTTGGGTAATAAGTGTGAAAAATGTAACAGTGCTGTAGCAATCATGTTGGGTTTTATATCTTTTGGCATCAGCTGATTTATAATTGCAAGACCAAGTGCTTTGGAATCAAATATCAGCATAGTAGAAATCAGAAAGCTGTATTTGACAACCAAAATGAAGCATATAGCTTTCAAGTTTCAAGAAATTACTACAGTTCTGAAAATTATTAAACTGGTGAACCCATCAAACTTTCAGTGAGCTTTCAAAATAATGATAATAAACTTTATTTGTTAGCCGCCCCATAACAAATTGTTCTCTGGGCGACTTACAACACAACATTAAAACATAAGATAAAAACACACAACACATTAAAACATAACAGACCAAAAAAGCAGGGGGAAGAAAATACAAAATACAATACAAAACAATTTAAAAGACTTTAAAAAACCAGTTAAATTCAGATCAAAATTTTAAATTTAAAAGGCCTGAGTTAACAAAAAGGTCTTCACCTGGCATTTAAAAGAACAAACTGATGAAGCCAGGCGCACTTCACTGGGAAGGCTATTCTATAAATGGGGTGCAACCATTGAAAAGGCCCTCTCCCTAGTAGCCATCAACCTCACCTCATTTGGCCGGGGTACTTGGAGGAGGGTCTCCAAAGAATATCTTAAGGTCCATGTTGGAACATATGGTGCTCTCCCAAGTAACCTGGTCCCAAGCCATTTAGGGCTTTAAAGGTTAACACTAGCACTTTGAATTGGGCCTGGAAATGGACTGGGAGCCAGTGCATCTGAAGAAGCATTGGCGTAAAATGATCAAAGTGTCCAGTCCAGTTTTTTCATGGAAGAACCTGTGACCTGCAAGAGGAAGTTTACTTTCTTTGACTGCATAAGCCAGGGGTGACCAATCTGAGGCTCTCCAGCTGTTGTTGAACTATATCTCCCATCATCCCCAGCTGCAGTTTATTGCAGCTGAGGATGGTGGGAGTTGCAATCCAACAGTAGCTGGAGAGCCTCAGATTGGCCACCCCAGGCATAGACATTGTGTACATGCTGAGGGGAGCCAGAACCATTGATGGCTCCCTTTTTCCTTCCTTCCTTCCTTCCTTCCTTCCTTCCTTCCTTCCTTCCTTCCTTCCTTCCTTCCTTCCTTCCTTCCTTCCAGGTTTCACTGTGAAAATACATAGTAAACATATCCTGCAGTTACTAATATGTCAAAAGGCTCTTAACATATTTAAATTACAGTGGAGCATTCCATGAAAGGATTTGTTGATTTTGGCATTTGTGTGGAAACTGAAGACAATGCTAGCTCAACCTCTTACAAATCTATTTTACAAGTTGTTTGTTGTCCAGTTAAAATAGTTCTCCATTGAGCAATCTGAATGGCTGGTTATGTTTTCTGACTTTGTTAAATTCTAATTATAGACTTAATTTTATTTAGGAGCATAATAAAGCAGAGCTGGATGCATGGAAGATTGTTAGAGTCAGTGAAAACTTCAGAGTGATTGCACTAGGCCTTCCTGTACCCCGATATTTGGGTAACCCATTAGACCCACCTCTTCGGTCTAGATTTCAAGCAAGAGATGTTTATTATCTACCCTTTAAGGTAAGTAATGTTGTAAATTTCTGATCTTGTGCACATGCACCAGTGAAATTATTATTTAACTCTTGTATATTATATCAGTTTGACCTGAAAATGTTGAATCCAACTTAGTTTGTGTGTTCTGTATTGGCAAGTCAATAACTTAAATGAAGACAATTGTTGTCAAAAGATTTATTGGTTTATTTATAATACTGAATATTAAAATTAAAGACTGTGGACTCTGAAGCCTTTGGTATAAAAGACTAGTCATGATCTTAAAAGATGATGCATTGAATTTGAGCCAGCAGTATGCCTAGATCCAATCTGTTAGAGCCTATATCAGTGATCTGCACTGTTCCTCAGGTGGGGACCACTTTGATTCCCCCACCCCCAAAGGACTTCTGCAAGTGCTGCGCTTTCTCCAGCACTGGAGGGTGGGGTGGGGAGGGTGTTAAGAAAGAGAGAGCCCTATCACATCCCAACAGCATCTTAGAAGGTAGTGGAAGTGTAGTCCTACCCAGAGCTCTATAGGGAAAGCACCAGGAAGGACTACACTTTCCACTGCTCCATGCACATCTTCCAAGATGGCACTGGGGCTAGAGAGGACTTTCTTTCCTTAAAGGGACCCCAAACAGGATATAAATGTAAAAAATAAATAAAATGAACTACAGGTGAAACTCGGAAAATTAGAATATCGTGCAAAAGTCCATTAATTTCAGTAATGCAAATTAAAAGGTGAAACTGATATATGAGACAGACGCATTACATGCAAAGTGAGATAAGTCAAGCCTTAATTTGTTATAATTGTGATGATCATGGCGTACAGCTCATGAAAACCCCAAATCCACAATCTCAGAAAATTAGAATATTACATGGAACCAAGAAGACAAGGATTGTAGAATAGAACAATATCGGACCTCTGAAAAGTATAAGCATGCATATGTATTCAGTACTTGGTTTGGGCCCCTTTTGCAGCAATTACTGCCTCAATGCAGCGTGGCATGGATGCTATCAGCCTGTGGCACTGATGAGGTATTATGGAAGACCAGGATGCTTCATTAGCGGCATTCAGCAATTCTGCATTGTTTGGTCTCATGTCTCTCATCCTTCTCTTGGCAATGCCCCATAGATTCTCTATGGGGTCAGGTCAGGCGAGTTTGCTGGCCAATCAAGCACAGTACACTGTATACTTTTCAGAGGTCCGATATTGTTCTATTCTTCAATCCTTGTCTTCTTGGTTCCATGTAATATTCTAATTTTCTGAGATTGTGGATTTGGGGTTTTCATGAGCTGTACGCCATGATCATCACAATTATAACAAATTAAGGCTTGACTTATCTCACTTTGCATGTAATGCGTCTGTCTCATATATCAGTTTCACCTTTTAATTTGCATTACTGAAATTGATGGACTTTTGCATGATATTCTAATTTTCCGAGTTTCACCTGTATGTGTGGTGGGAGCAGTGTCCTCCATGTGGTGCCCTGGGAGTATCCTGTTGGAATACTCTGTGGAGTATTCAGCTTTGGCTTTGGCTGAAGTTTCACACAGACCTAATAAACAGTTAGGGAACTGTGCTTAGGGTCAGTGGGAGCTGCCACTGGCTCCCGGGTCTTGCAGTGAAGAATACTGGCCTGCATTTAGTATAGGATGGACTTTCTGCAGTAAATTGTATAACCTGATATGTGATATTATTGTTTGTTTTAGGACCATCTTGCACTATTATATTTTATTGGATCTAATGTTTCAACCGAGAGGTAAATACACATATTAAAACTATGCATAAGTGTTCTTAAAATTCAGTTTTCTTTGCTTGTGGCCTACTTTTCTAGAGTCAGTTTGAATTCACATTGGGCTGGTTCAGACAGCTTAAAAGAGCTGCGAGTCTGTATACCTTTCCCCAGCCTCACTCCCCCTCCCCCACTTACTTCTTCATATGCCTTGAGAGTCCTTGTTTGTTAACCATGGCTTTGCATGTTGTCTGAGTCCGAGAGCTGCAGTTTAACCATGGTTGACAAACAAGGATTTAAAACTGGTTTAAAGCACATATGCTTCTTTTTGCCTTGTGTTTTAGTTTTATTTTCTTTTGTATTAAGAAGTAGAACATAGACTTGTGGGATAACTGGGTGATGGACCAGGAGGCTCTAGCTGTAGAGACATGATTCAGAGCTGCACTTCTGAAGCTTCAGCAACCATCTCCTGTCTATATGGAAACATGTAATTTTAAAAGGGGGAAATGCTGAGGTTTGCAGGATTGTACATTGTGTACAGCATACCAGATTGTGTGTGGGCATTCATGACAACAAGGTACTTGTCTGTCTACAGTCATGATGATGTTACATAAGCCCTACCATTATAGCATCTATTTCTTACTTTAGTAAGTGTTTTGAACTTAAGAATAAAAATTGCTCCTGGTTGTGTCCTTTCTAGGATTTCTCAGCTTCTCTCCTTTGCAACAACTCTTTGCACCCAAGAATCCTCTTCACTGGGCCTTCCTGATTTTCCTTTAGATAGTTTATCATCTGCTGTGCAGATTCTGGTAGGTCTGTTTTAACCATTCAAAGGAACTGTATAAAGTGGGAAATCTTGTCCACGTGTTTGTATAGTAAAGTGTGTCTTAGAACTCAACTAAGATGAAAAGCAGCAGTAACTTTGAATTTAACTCAGATGGAAAGTAACGCTCTGCTTGAGTACTTGGTCAGTGTGTATTAACAAATTACCTTACCAAATTGGGACCTGAGACTAATATCTACATACTAGGGAAGTCTAAGTACTTGGATTTAATCCAGATGTGTCCCACCAAAGTTAAAAGAACGCTCCAGCTTAGAAGTACTCTGATCATTTTGATACACATATCTGAGTGTGTGTGTGTGTGTGTGTGTGTGTGTGTGTGTGTGTGAGAGAGAGAGAGAGAGAGAGAAATATACATGATCTTTTAGAGTTTCAGGAAGATAATTATTTTTTGTGAATTTGGAGGACTTTGTTTATTTATAATTGGTTTCTTTTGGGAGAGCCAGGTGTGCCAACATTAAAAATGTCATTTCTGAAATATGAAAATGTTTCAGCTGTGATGTTTGTGCTCAGTAAGTAAGTGCTGAACAAACCCATTTATCATTGCCCTCCTAATTTACTACCCCAGCAATCCATGCATAGGGTAGTGTACTAATAGATCTGGATCGTGATCTGTTGCAGCCATAAGAATGGCTTCTGCACCTGCGTGGGACCAGTTGGGTAGAATTGACTAGCTCCTCAAAGTGCTTAGCCCCGCCCCTTGCACGTGATCCATCTCTTCAGTTTGGCAGGCTAGTGTTTTCCCCTCAGTTCCTTTCTGACCAACGGTGTGTCAGTACCTCGGACACAGAGCTCTTCTGAACGATTTTTCCTGTGAGAAAAGAATATTTAAAAATAGATTAGTTTAATATATTTCGACCTCAGACTAGACCTCTCAAGAGCCAGCCAAGACAAACTATACTTGATACCACTTCCTCCACCACTCAAACAGTGTCTAAAAAGAAGGCTTCTGCCTCTACTACACCTCACACCGTGATGTTGACGGACGATTCTGATTCTTCAACTTCGACCATGACTTTGTTTGATTACCCTGAGGATCCGCCTCTCAGGGTGGTGTCTTCAGATAAGGTTTCACCTAATGAAGAGATGCTCTCATATCATAGGCAAATCCCTGAAATGGCATTTGGCTCTGGGGTTGCCTGAGTGACCAGATTTGGCAATTTTAAGCCAAATTCTGGCTTAAAGAAACAAGACCTCGATGTGGAGGACTTGGTTTATAAGTTCCTCAGCTCTGCAGGTTCACCCCAACCAGTACACCTCCTCATATTACTGGTTATTTCTACAGCTGCCAAATCTGCATGGCAAGCTTTACAGACTTCAGCCCCAACATCGATACTCCTGGAGAATCTATACTGAATCCAGGAGGATGAGAATGATTTCCTCTTAAAACATCCTTCCCCCAACTCAGTTGTAAATGTAATAGATTGTGCTGCTTCTTCTAAATCTGGCAGACGGCACACCACTTCAGGAGATAAAGAAGGGTACAAGTTGGATGTCTTGGAACATAAAATCTATTCAGCATCTTGTCTGGCAGTAAAAATCACCAATTATATGCTTGCTCTGCAAAGTACACACACTCCCTTTGAGATGATCTTTTCCAGCAACAGGCTGAGCTTTCGCCTGAAGAGTTCCTGGCTAAATTTAATGATATACATGCCAAGGTCACACTACTCACACACCAACAGTTGGCCAATGCTAAGCACTTAGTCGAAACAGAATCCCGGATTTGGGCAGAGGCTATAACACTGAGAAGACATACCTGGCTACGGTCAACCGCACTTCAGCCCGATATGAGGGATAGGGTTGAGAACTTGTCCTTCGATGGGAAGGGCCTATTTTGCGAAACAATGGATGCCACTATGGAATCCATCAAAAAATCGAAGTCAACTGCAAAAACGTTTTCAACACAAACTCAATGCTTTACACCAAAATACTGCCAATATAATTGATGGCAATATTCAAGTTACAAACAAACTGACAGGAGGGACTTCCATAAAACCTATCAGCGTTTCAGGAGAAAACCTTTTAACCGAAAGCCTAGGACTTCTCAAGCTCA
This sequence comes from Hemicordylus capensis, assembly GCF_027244095.1. NCBI lineage: Eukaryota > Metazoa > Chordata > Lepidosauria > Squamata > Cordylidae > Hemicordylus > Hemicordylus capensis. Next base: position 185,917,940 of record NC_069659.1, on the reverse strand, counting down.
ACACACTAAGCCTGCTGACTCCAACAAGCAGTACCTTTGATCAAGTGGCCAGTCCACTGATTTATTTTGTTCAAGAGTCTCAACCATAGGACTTACTCCAGAGCTCCATCTTAGCCAACTCCCACATCAGGCTGGCAAGTCATGCCTTTGCATGGCTCATCATAACATCAGACCTTCACATAATCCAGATGGACTATGCCATTGAGTTCAAGACCCTGCCAGCATTCAACGGGATCAAGTACACACCTGCATCCCCGTTATTGATGGACGAAGTTGAAACTCTCTTGAACAAGGGGGAGATATCGCCTGTTCAGTGGACAGATCAGAGGTGTGGGTTTTACTCCCGCTACTTCGAAGTTCCCAAGCAAGATGGGGGACGGAGACCGATAATAGACTTTTAAATTTTATTTATTTATTTATTTATTGTTAAATTTATACCCCGCCTTTCATTAAGAAAATCCCAAGGCTGCTCACAATAAAATTTAAAAACAAGATTATAAAAAAGACACATTAAAACATTGAGCAAAAAATATAAAAACAAATCTGATTTAAAAAAATAAAAAATTAAAACACAAGCATAAAAACAGTACAAAATACAAGAAGCAACAGCATAGTCAATCATATAAAAGCCTGGGTAAAAAGCCATGATTTGACATGCTTTATAAAAACTGTGATGGAGACTGAGGAGTGGATTCCCACCAGGAGAGCATTCCAGAGTCTGGGGGCAGCAACAGAGAAGGCCCTGTCCTGAGTGCACGACAACCTAGCCTCCCTCATTGTCGACACCTGGAGCAGAGCCCCCTCAGATGACCTCGTCAAGCAGGCAGCAACCCTTGGGAGCAGACAGTCCCTCAAGTATCCCGGGCCCAAACCGTTAAGGGCTTTAAAGGTCAAAACCAGCATCTTGAATTGGACCCAGAAACGAACTGGCAGCCAGTGCTTGTGATGGTTGAACCGTCATGTGGACGTGCACAAGTTTCAAATGGTGATGCTGCAGAGCATCCTTCCTCTTCTCCATGGGGAGGAATGGTTCACAACGTTGGATCTCTGGGATGCGTACTTCCACATCGGGATCCAACCCAATCACAGACAATATCTGAGGTTCACAGTGGGTCACAACATCTTTCAAAACAATGTTATACCCTTTGGGTTGGCAACAGCACCCCATGTTTTTACAAAGTGCATGGCTGTCATTGTTGCTCACCTTTTGGGTGCAAGGCATAACCATCTTTCCCTACCTAGATGGCTGGCTCTTTGCAATCAGACAAAGAAGCGAGTTAGCTTCACAAGTCTCAGTGGTCCTGAATTTACTTAAAGAACTGGGCATTGAGGTCAACTGGTCATTGAGGTTGAAGTCCAGGTTGGAGCCAGCCAAACGAATTGATTACATAGGGGCAGTCCTTGATGCACAGTTGCAAAAGGCATTCCTGCCCAAAGAGCGCTTCCTACTCATCAAAGTGCTAGTAGCATCATTCATGGGCCAACCTACACAGAGAGCCCACGAAGTTCAGAAGCTGCTGGGATTCATGGCATCATGCAACTCCACTGTGCACTTCACCAAGCTACATCTTCGATACCTCCAACTTTGGTTTCTCTTTGCATTTCATCCAAATGTGGACAGTGCACAGATGCCACTGGTCCTCATGTCCCTACAATGGTGGATAAAGCCAACCAACCTGCTTTCCAGGGTCCCCTTCCAGGTACCCCAACCTGCAGCATGGCTGACCATGGATTCATCCTTATGGGGCTGAGGAGCGCATTGTGGGGCCCTGCAAGCTCAGGGTCTATGGTCTTCAAGTCAACACCAAAAGCACATCAACTTCTTGAAACTTCTGGCAGTGTTTCAGGCCTTCAAATCCTTTCAGCCATCCCTGATAGGGAATCATGTCCAAATCAATCTAGACAATACTACAGCTATCACCTGCTTGAATCATCAGGGAGGGATGGTATCCCACTCCCTCTGCATGCTCAACCTCCAGATCTGGAACTGGGCCATACCGAGACAAATAGGCGTAGTCACAATCCATATCAAAGGGCGGACAGTTGCAAATAGGCCTAGTCGCAATCCATATCAAAGGGCAGACAACATCTTGGCAGACCATCTCAGCAGGTCCTCACTCTGTCTGTACCAGCATGGATGGGAGGTCAACCTTCAATATCTCCATCCGTTGTTCCGAGCCTGGGGCACGCCAGAAATTGACCTCTTTGCTACACCCACAAACAAGAAGTGCCCCCAGTACTGCTTGAAGGCAGGCATCAGCCACGGCTCCAGAGGAGATGCTTTCCAATTCAATTGGGGTCAAAGATTTCTATACATTTTTCCACCTTACCCATTGCTGAACAGGGTACTAGTGAAAATCCTTCAGGAATCTGTAGACTGCATCTTGATCGCCCCATGGTAGCCCCAGCAGCCATGGTTTCAACAGGCACTCAGACTGTTGAGGGGTCGCCACAGGCATCTGCCCCAACACGAAGACCTTCTCCTACAAGAAAATGGAAGGCTATGCCATCCCAGCCTAAAAACCTGGAACTTGGCCACATGGAGGGTAGGCTCTTGATGGACATTTTCCTAAACTACCGGAAGAAATCCACTCTAGTAAACTATAACAGCAAGTGGCAACGGTTCAGACTCTATGCTCATGAATGTGGATTTCTACTTTGCGCTGCCACTTCACAGGAACTCTTGCCCTGCCTTACATCTCTGAAGCAAAGTAACCTGGCCAATGTCTCCATCAAGGTTCATCTGGCCGCTATTTCTGCTCACCATCCTAGATGGGACAGGAAAACTGTCTTCTCTCATCCAGACTCAAAGAGATTCCTCTAGGGGTTAAACAATCTTTACCTGCTGGTCCAGCGGCCCACTGATCAATAGAGCCTCTCCCTTGTCCTCTCAGCTCTGACAGAGTCTCCATTCGAGCCAATGGCTATGGCACCTCCTAAGTTGGTGACACTGAAAATGGCCTTTTTGTTAGCCATAACATCGGCTCGCCGTGTCAGTAAATTCAATGCCCTACAGATAGATATGCCTTATGCTAAATTTAATGAGGATAAGGTAGTGCTACGCATGGATCCTGAATTCAGACCTAAAATAGTCACTGACTTCCATATTAATAGTGACATTGTCTTACCTACCTTCTTCTGGAATCCCATGACACCCCTTTAGTGCTCGCTGCATTCCCTGGACGTGCAACAGGCTCTCCTTTTCTACTTGCTGACAAGGCCCTATAGAAAGACAAAATGACTCTTTGTGAGTTACAAGGGTAATGTGAAAGGGTAATATATTTTACCAGATACAAAGACAGAGACTTTCCCACTGGATCATGGAGTTGATCTTCTTAGCTTACAAACATCAGAAAGTGGAACCTCCTAAAACCATACAGGCCCATTCCACTAGAGCTTATGCTACTTCTGCTGCCCATATGGCAGGAATCGGGCTCAGAGACATCTTCACTGCAGCCACCTGGTCCTCTGAGCATACCTTTTGTCAAGCATTATGCTTTGGACCTTCGCTCTGCAGCTTAGGCCAACTTCGGGAGGGATGTGCTGGAAAGGGTCTTACCTTAAGCATACTACGCCCGCCTCCAGACTGACAGCTCGTTAGTCACCTATTCTTATGGCTACAATGGATCATGATCCAGATAAATAGGTTACTCACCTGTAACCAATGATCTGGTAGTGATCCATTGCAGTCATAAGACCCTCCCTCTGGCCTCACTGCAGTATGTGAAGTGACAACATGTATGTTTGCAGAGTGAGAAAAAGACTGCTTACCTTGCGGACATGTATTCTGCTGCAATACAACATTTGGATCTCAGTGTTGGCCCTCCAGGAACTGAGGGGGAAATGCTAGCCCATCCAAACTGAAGAGACACACCACGTGCAAGGTGAGGGGCTAAGTGCTTTGAGGAGTTAGTCAGTGGTGGTCAAATGGTCCCACGCAGGTACAGAACCCATTCTTATGACTGCAACAGATCACTACCAGATCATTGGTTACAGGTGAGCAACCTGTTTTTGCACCAGAGCAACTTTAAGATGGGAATTACTGGCCTAAAGACCAAGAAAAGATTTCAGGAATAAAGAAAGAAATCGTCTCCTTAGTGTATCTAGGGAAAAATAAAGTAGTAGCCTGTTATGAGTGCTTATTTTCTGCACAAAATTGACCTTGTCCAAATATTTTGAAAATAAATTTATACTAGCTGACCCTGCACAGAGCATCTGTGCGGTCATGCACTGAGCTTGTGGCATGCCCTCGCTCGCTCGCGCTCTCCCCCGCAACTCGCTCGCTCGCGCTCTCCCCCGCAACTCGCTCGCTCGCGCTCTCCCCACTGTCCCCCCTCTCTGTCCTCCATCTTTCTATCTCTGTCTCGCAGTCCTTGCTTCCCCTTGCTGCTGCCAGGGACTGTCACTCGCTCGCCTGACAGCTTCCGAGCTCCCTGCTTCCCTGCTGCTTCACAGCGCAGCTCAGTCAACCATCTGCCGCCTGCAGCCCCCAGAGCCAACTGTTTAGCTCCCAAACACTCCCCCAGCCTCTGAGCTCCCTGACACTTCAAGCGCCCACAAGCCAACTGTCAGACTGCTTTCCAGCCGCCTGCAAAACTCCCTGCTGCTCCGGAACTCTCTCCCCCTCTGTTAGCCAATCACCTCCTTTCTGCCACATCCCCACGCATGCCCTCTCTTGGAGAATTAATAATATAGATTTCCAATTCTACATTTTACCTGTAGCATCTGCGTACTTTGCCTAACAGGTGCCTTCCCCTTTGTGAGCTATTGGGAGCCAAACCCATTGGTTTAAACTTGGGTCTGTCTCAGTCACACATAAAAGAGAGGGTGAAGGATGTGTGTGTGTGTGTGTGTGTGTGTTATAGCAAAAGAAGTATGTGGGTGAGAAAGCCCCCATGTGGTTTACTTTTCTAGTTTTCTACCTCCTCCCCCGCCACCCCTAGTATTTTTTTTTCTTGACCAAGCTCAAGTTCCAAATGAGCTTGGCTGTTAGAAAGTGCTTGGGTACAGAGGCTATGAAGAGGTAAAAAGCAGGTGCAGGGAGGGTTCAGCTCTCTCACTTGTGCACTCCTCTTGCTTAAAAAAAACCCAGATACATGCATGCGCGTGCGCGCTCACACACACAAACACACTTCACTTTATATGTGATTGGGAAGATTTGGGTTTAAATGAATGTGTCTGCTGCTGCATCTAGTTTAGTCCTGACTTGTAGCCTTGAGGTGTGTGTGTTTTTATTTTTGTTTTTGTTTTTTAATTTTTGTGGCTGTCTTTGATGCCCGAATCCCTGTTCCCTCAGGAAAAGAGACTAGGAACCTCAGAAAATAAAGTTTGCCAAGTTCTTGTTGAAGTTACTGGTGGATGGCACATATTTGCATTTTGCTCCCAGAACGTTGACATCTATTTATCTTTCAGGTTGACTTTATCAGTGATTATATGTTTCTTTTTTGTGTATTCTCCCCCTCAATAAGAACTCCTTCCCTATGATGTCAATCCAGCATATAATCAAGCGCCTTTATCCATATGATGTTCTGTTGGGGAAGGAAGGCAAGACAGCAGTAGAAGATGCCTTAAAAGTAAGTTCAATGATGCACAGAATTCTACGGGCAATATGGTATCAAGCTTTGTGCAGACATCTCACTGATAACCATAGTTAAGAAATTTGAAGTGGGCCATAGGAGCAGGGGCGGAGCAACCATTGGGAGAACGGATTCAAAGAGCATGGGCCACCACCAATCGGGCCACGTGTGCGGCCCCAGATACCCCACCCCCACCCCGCCTCTGACGTCAGATGCGAGGGGCGTTATTTCGCTCCCAAATGGGGCCACAGAGCAGCAGGGCCAATCGATCTCCCTCCTAAATAGGGCCGCGCAGCCAGAACTGCTCACCCTGCTTTTAAGGCAGGGAGAGTTGTTCTGTCCTGTTCTGCCCAACACAACGCGGGCCAATCTCCCTTCCAAACGGGGACGCATGGCCCCGTTTGGAAGGGAGACCACGCCCCCTGTGCCTGATGACTTGGGGGTGTGGCTAGCCAGGCCCTGCATCTGATGTCAGATGTGGGGGGCGGGGCCAGGGGGCCGTCCTTACGCTACTGCATAGGACTAAGCACTCCCTTCCTTCTGGAGTATGACTTCCCCTGTTTCCTAACCACAGTGTTAATACATAGATCCCAGCTCATGCAAGAACTTTGGTTAGCATTTGCTATCTGTGTTTTTTTTATTTTATTTGATCTCTTTCTTCATCCAAGCAGCTTGAGGCAGCAGCAGCTGAGACATAGTGACTGATCCAAGTCACTTGTGAGTTTCATGGCTCAGTGGGGTTATTAATTTGGATCTTCTTAGTCCAAGTCCAGTGCTCTGTCCTCAGCTCCACACATTGATATCAATGTCCTCAGAATGGTTAAGTATGGTTAGCTGTGTGGTACAAACTTGCACTTGACAGGAAGGAGTATACAGTCCTGTAGTTTGCTCTCCAGTTGCTTAACCGTGGTTCATTAAGTTGTCATGTGAGCACAGGTCTTTAGCATCACTGTTTATAAATTCTGTCTTGTGTCTCTTGTGTCTAGTTCTCACTGAAGTGGTAAATCTGTGTCTGGACTGTACCACTTCAGACTGTAGGTGGGTGTTTGCAGGATTTAAAATACAAAGCAATCCTGCACAGAGAAGTTCTAGTCTAGCCTTCTTTCTAAAGTTTTCTGCATACATAGAATTTTTTCATGGAAGAAACATTTAATCATATGCAATTTGAAGTGATATGACATAGACACAAGTCAATAAGAAAGAATTAGGCCTTAGTTTATGTACTCTCCTGTTGAAAAAGATACCATGGACATTTATTCAACAACAGAACGTCCCTTCTCTTCCTTTAGTTTCGCTCTTCTCATTTTGGAGATGCTATTGATCTTTTAGATCAATTCGTAGCATTATTTCCAGTCCTCTGGATTAGAAATTTGCTTACATAATTGGAAGAAGGAGTTGCAAATCTCTAAGATCTTAGGCTTGCCTTTTAAAATGAATGAATGAATGAATGAATGAATAAATAAATAAATGTTTTGGCATTTCTGCCAACTGTGTTCTCCATCTCTACACACACACACACACACACACACACGTATGTATGTATGTAGATTATAATTTGGAGATGGGGAGAAGATTGGCAAAAAACATATCTGAAGGCCTTTCCAAGAGCAATGTTTCCTTCACATTATTCTTTCCGACATGTTGAAGAATGACTGCACAGTATAAGTATCTTAAAGGAACATAGACTTCAACATTCATTGTGCCCTGCAGACTTGTTAAATAGCAGTTAATGGGATTAAACAAGATGTACGTAGACAGCCTTTATCTATCTATCTATCCAGGGGCATATCTAGGGTAGGGCAGGCAGGGCACATGCCCTGGGCGCCACTTGAAGGGGGCGCCATTTCTTAAAATTAATTTTTTTTAAAAACCTGCCAAAAACAAAATGGCCACCGCGCATGCTCAAATGGCCTCTGTGAGGCCCTAGGCCATACCAGGCCTCACAGAGGCCACTTGAGCAAGCATGGTGGCCATTTTGTTTTCAGCTGCCATTTAAAAAAAAAAAAAATTTAAAAAATGGCCACTGCACATGCTCAAATGGTCCCTGTGAGACCCTAGAGGCCAGCAGGGGGAGGGGGGACCTTTGCAGACCCCCAGCCACGGCCTTTAGGAAGCCCCCCGAAGGGGCTACAGGTAATTTTTTTAAAAAATTAATATAATATAAGTCACTGTACACATATTCAGATATGTGACTTGTATGTGACCCTCAGACTTGTATTTTTCAGCTGATAATATGGTAAAGTTATCTGAAAGATTGGTGTCAGATGTTTGGACAGGGGGCGCAATTTCAATGCTTGCCCTAGGCGCTATTTTCCCTAGATACGCCTCTCTATCTATCTATCTATCTAACGTATTTGTATACCGCCCCAAACCAAAGTCTCAGGGCGGTTCACAACAAAAACGCACTTATCAAAACATTAAAATCAATTAAATACTAAAAACAGTTTAACTCCAAGGATTGGGGAGTAGCAATTATTGTCCCCAACTTCAAAAAGGGCAAGAAGGATGACCCTGCTAACTATAGACCTATCAGTCTACTTAATACCATTAGTAAACTTTACGTAAGACACTTACATAGGAAACTTAGGAACTGGCTGGAGCAGGAAAATCTTCTTGCTGAGGAGCAAGCAGGATTCAGAGAGAGGCGTACCACTATTGATCAATGCCTAGTCCTACAGCACCTCATCGGGAAATATGCTGCCCTCATTGATCTTAAGGCAGCTTTTGACTCCATCTCACTTGTAAAATTATGGGAGAAGCTGGAGGCCTCCACTATTGATCGGCGCCTGCTACATCTCGTTTGAATCCTGCATCTTAAAACCTCACTCAAGGTGAGGTGTAGCCCACAAGGTCATCTTACAAGGCTGTTCTAACGCAGAAGGGCATCAAGCAAGGTTGCATTCTGGCCCCACTCCTATTTAATTTTTACATCAACTCAATGGTGGACCAGCTCAGCAACGTTGACTTCCATCCTTCTAAGCTCGCCAGGAGACCCCTAGCCACCCTACTATACGCAGATAATGTGGTCATCCTCTCAAGAACTCCATTGGCCTTAGAGGAGCGTTGAGGGCTCTGAAGTTGCACTGCAAGGAAGACGGTCTAGAAATCAACTATAACAAAACTAAAATAATGGCCTTTGCTAGGAGGCCCAAGATCCATTCCTGAGGGATCAAGGGACATAAAATTGGGCAAGTGACTCATTTAAGATACCTGAGTGTAGTCTTTCATTCAGGTGGCTCCAGAAAAGCCCACGGAGATCGTGTGGCCTTAAATGCTCAGAGAAGCTCCTCCACTATTCTTCAATTTATGTGCACAAGAGGAGGCCACTATGTCCCTGCAGCTCTTGAGCTGTTCCAAGCCAAGTCATTAGCTCAACTACTCTATGGTGCTCAATTGGGCCCTTTTCCCAATATTGTGACTTTGGAACAGGTAGAATCCAAGTTCCTCAGGGCAGCGCTGCATGTACCAAGATGTGTCTCCAATGCTACATTACGCCTGGAGACAGGTCTCATCAAGATTGAGGCTAGGGTGTGGGTGGCCACTCTCTCCTATTGGCTTAAACTATCCCTCAGTCCAATTGGTCTTGCCTCTCTAACCCTTCATGACGATTACCATTCTATATGGGCTTAGGCAATTGATATGAAATTAGCTACCCTGCGCCTCACCCCTCTGTCCCTGATCAACATGGGCTACGATCAGGCAAAAGCTATAATCAAACAGCGCATCATAGACATTGAGCGCCAAGGGGATCTAAGCAGTGTCCCAAAATTTTGTATAAGTAAGGAACTTAGATATATGGCCTCTCCTGCAACATACCTCTCTCAACTGGAGGCCCCAAACCATAGAAGGGCGTTCACTCTAGCTTGCTGCCATGGTCTCCGCTCAGCAGTAATAGAGGGTAGCTACAGAAAGATTCCGTATGCAGAGCGATTATGCCCCTGCGGCTCAGAACAAAATGAAACCACTGAGCATGTCTTTCTATACTGCCTGTTCTACAGAGACATTCGTGCCGGCCTTATTTCCCCGCTATTGAACAGGTTTCTGGGTCGTACGAGTCACTTCTGTACTCAGTTGCTGTTATCTGACTCTAACTCCCACACCAACACAACGATCGTTGCCAAATTCTGTGCGGCTGTGATTGGCATCCGATGAAGGATGATAGCTGATGGGCTCCCCTAATCTGATTCTTGATAACACTTACCTCCGTACTCTAAGTATTATACTAATTGCACTATGGCAGTGCATAATGTTTTATTAGATTAATGTAGTGTAACTTTACCATTTTTAGTAATACTCCAATTTATGGTAACCATTTTAGTTGTAACTATTCTTAATTTTAATTCTAGCTTTCTACCACATATGTAATCATTTTCAGCTATATTACTATTTTAAATTCCCCTTTTTATCCTTTCTGTGCATTTTATTATGGAAATAGTATTCTTAGCAGTTTTAGTTTCTTAGTATTGTAGCTTGTTTCTTTTAAAATTGTAATTATTCTTAATTCTAGCCTTTTCACAATATCTATCATCATATTTGCTATCACCTCTATCAACATGTAACTTTTCTCTAGTATTACCTTCATTTAATGTGTAATTTTATGCTGATCTCTGACTGTAATAAAGGTTACTTGACTTGACTTGGAACAGTTTAAAACAAATCAATAAACAATCTAAAATTTAAAAAGTTAAAAAGCCTGGGTAAAAAGATGAGTCTTCAGACACTTTTTAAAAGCCGCTAGAGACGGGGAGACTCTTATTCCCACAGGAAGTGCGTTCCAAAGTGTCTGGGCAACAACAGAGAAGGCCCGTCCCTGGTGGCCACCAAATGACATGAAGGTAGTCACAGACGAGCCTCCCCTGATGTACGCAGTGGACGATGGGGATCATGCAGAAGAAGACACTCTCTTAAGTACCATGGGCCTAAGCTGTTTAGGGCTTTATAGGTTATAACCAGCACTTTGTATTTTGCCCAGAAACTTATTGGCAGCCAGTGCAACTCCTGTAATATAGAAGTAATATGGTCTCTTCTTGCTTAAAAAGAGAGAGTTGCAGCCAAATCCTGTGCTTGGTTACTTAGAAGTATGTTGATTCATGTTCAGTGGGGCTTTTTCCCAAGTAAGTATGCACGGAATTGTAGTCTTAATTGTTTTTTTCTGGACTCTTAAGTCTCTATCAAAATATACATTCAGTAATTCATACAACGTAAGCCACCTAATGGCGCAGTGGGGAAATGACTTGACTAGCAAGCCAGAGGTTGCCGGTTCAAATCCCCGCTGGTATGTTTCCCAGACTATGGGAAACACCTATATTGGGCAGCAGCGATATAGGATGATGTTGAAAGGCATCATTTCATACTGTGCAAGAGGAGGCAATGGTAAACCCCTCCTGTATTCTACCAAGGACAACCACAGGGCTCTGTGAGCACCAGGAGTCAACATTGACTCGATGGCACACCTTTAATACATACAACTCTAAACCATGTGAAATATTACATTACTAAGTTAAAATTAGTAAATTTTAATAAACTAGTAAAATTTAGTAAACTATACTAAAAACAAGAAAAAGTACAAAAGGATTTACAACACATTATTGTTATAGTATGTTGGAATGAGCACTATAATGACTGGCCTTCAACAAACCTGCCATCTTGTCTTCCTCCCTTTAAACAAATGGCATTCTGAGAAACCAATCATACATTTTTTGGAGCACCTTCTCAGTTAAGAACTATTTCCATTTTTCTGCTCCTACCATACAGAATATAAACTTTAAACTAGCCTTCTGATGGGTTTTAACAGAAAGCAAATGGATCATCTAGGTCCAACTCACACTCCTCCTACAAGGCAGCATTGGGATCATGGTTTCCCCTTCACCTGACCCTCACTCTCTTCTCCCATTCTCACATACAACACACATCACATACATTACATACCACACACTAGTTCCATCCATGGGGTGAATGAGGGCAGCAAGTGAGCAGCCCCCACAAGAAGGAAGCTAGGCACATAGACTGCCCGTGCCTCATCACTCCCAACCTGCAACCAGTTAAGTGTCCTTCCTTACACCTGAGGTGGGCTCTTCTTTGCCATTCTGACAATTTGGGATGACAAAAGCTTCTGTTAAAAGCAGCAGAGGGTAGAGAGAACTTTGAAGACACTTTGGGCCTTTTCCAAAAGATGTTGCCTTGGAGAGAAATAAATCTGCCTTGTCTTCTGGGGCTCTCAGCTGTCCATGATTCCTGTCTAACACACACTTCACAGCTGCCTAATCTGCCCACCCATCCTGGTCTGGGATTTTGCTCCCCCCACCCCACTTATTTCCCCATTGCCAATTTCTGCCCTGATTTCTCTTCATCTGGTGGCAGCAGCCACCACCACCAGAGATCTTGTCCTGAGCTTTGTGCCTTGCCTGTTCAAAAGGGAGAGGGTGGTGCAAGATGTAATTCAAGACAGTTCCTGCTCCTCCACCTTCCTCTCCCTCTGCCTTTTGAACAGGTAGGGAGGATGCAACGTGCCCAGGAGGGTGGAGCAGTATGAGACGGTGGCAATGGCTGGCACATGCTGTGGCTGATAGTTGGGAGGTTGTCGGGGCCAGATGAGGTCTGTCTCGCCTGGCTTCATTAGCAGGCCAGCCATGCATTCATCTGTGTTGTGGGAAACATGTATACGCAGCACCCTGTTAAGAAAGACCTGTAACTCTCTAGTGTAATTGCTATGGTCTTCCTTAACCTTTATGTTAGTCATTAGCTGTTGTGAATTGTATAAGCTCCCCACCTCAGAGACTAACAGGTTACTCAGGCTCCCACCTTGTCCCCTAGGAACCCTGCACAGGTCAGCCCTCAGTGTCTGTACGCTGTGGTTAGTGATCCCTTAACACTAGTGTAGGATCAGTAGAGGGGCCTAGCTCATACTAAGGTCTCCATGTGGTGTTTGGCTGGCAGTGTGCTCACAGAGGGAGAGAGGTGCATTAAAACCAATGCTATATCACTCTCTATTTCTTTGGTTTAGAGATTTGAGCTCCAGGATTCAGAAAGACCTTCTGTACCTATGAGAGTTGTCCATGTGAAAAAGAGTGAGGACAACAAGACCTTGCAGGCTGATGTGACAGTCCAGATAGCTGGCAAAGATGTGACATTCCAGGTAATTTAATTTAAAGGTTTTCCATAGGAGGTGAACTTCGTTACATTTTGACAAACATCTTGCTGCCCTCATTTTGTTTTTTCTTTCTCTCGCCATTGCCTAGACTTTGGCATAAAAACTAAGGAATGCATTGGTAGACTCCCCTTTAACCTGAGACATTGACCCAGATAATTGTCTTCAAGTGACCTGAGATCACAAGGAGATTTCTGCAGAACAAAACCATCCTTTAGATGCACTAAACCCAAACCATTTAGATCTTTAAAGGGCAAAAACTGCATCTTGAATTGCACCTGTTGAATTGATATTTAACAAGAAGGCAGTGAGTGAATTCCAGGCTAAGTAATAGATGTTTGTTTATTTTATTTTTCAGAAAGCAGACTTTGTTTTTTACAAAACAAAGTCTATTTTATTTTGTAAAATCTACTGTATTTTTTTCTTCTGATAGAGAAGCAAATGCTTGAACAAGGAACATTTGTGTTGTCAGTCTAGCAAACATTACATCATAAACTTAAGGCTTAATGTTTACAATCTTTCTTAGGTTCCTGTTGGGACTAAACCAGTAGATCTGCATGCTGGGCCCGAGGGTTTCATAAAGACCTCCAGCCACGAACAGCTTTTGGCAGAAATGATGCAGTCACATATGGTTAAAGATATCTGTTTGATTGGAGGAAAAGTAAGTATTGTAACATAACTGTACTCTGCTATTTTTAATGCAGTCTTGCAGATGATAAACACAAACATTTACCTCTAAAATAAAAACCTGCCTTCCCTTGTATGTCACCGACTAGCTTCTATCAAGCTGTTTACCTGACTTAATTGTTACTAGCTGGCCTGGCGCAGAGCATCTGCACCCCTAGTTCTGTGTCTTCCCCATCTTCATTTCGTGCCCCCCCACTTCAGTCCCATTTCGTGTTCCCTTGGTGGTTGCTTATATTCCCTTGGTGGCCTGGCCACCACTTCTCCTCCCTTGGCGGCTGATCGGCCTGGGCACCTCTTCTCCTCCCCAGCTGCTGGGCCGTTCTCCTGACCAGCACTTTCTTTCTGCCCACCCCTGCCACTAATCAGTAACTCGCTTGTGAACTCTCACAAGAGCTGCCATGCATGGGATTAGCAACAGGTATGTTTAGGAGAATTGTATATGTAGATTTGCCCAAGTTGACTAGCTATTTACAAGACTGATTTAAGGTTGTGTGTATGTGTGTACACACACACACACACACACACACACACACACACACACTTTGCAACAAAAGTCCTCAAACAGTTCACACAGAAAACAAACAAGATGGTCCCCTGTCCACAGAGGGCTCACAATCTAAAAAGAAACATAAGGTAGACACCAGCAACAACCACTGGAAGAATGCTGTGCTGCAGATGGATAGGGACACTTTCTCTCCCCCTGCTAAATATAAGATAATTGCCACTTTTAAAGGTGCTCTTTGCTCAATTAGCATGGGTAATTTCTAATGTTTTATTTTTCTTTACTTTACCCTCAGGGTTGTGGCAAAACGGTTGTTGCTAAGGAGTTTGCATCTGTATTAGGATACAACACAGAACCTGTCATGCTGTATCAGGTAAACTCATTGATATCACAGCACCGGGATTCTAAAACGAAGGAAAGAAACCCTCTAAGTGAGGTTTACTTGTGGTTAAGAGGTCTTTTTTTTTTGCTTTAAAATTTTTATTGATTTTAACAATATCTTAAACATCTCATTACATCAAACATTAAACAAAATTGACTTCCAGCTCACTAATCAGCGCGAATCACTAATTATACAATTAACCCTTGCTATAATAATTCAAAACATATATCCTATACCTTACCAAACTCGATTTTAGTCTACTCAACCTGATAATATTGCTAAATTTCAAACCCTGTTGAAAAATCAATATTAGGAAAATAGTTCTTTAAGTACAGTAAAAATGGTTTCCAATCTTCTGTAAAACCTTCCAAATTTTGATCTCTTATCAGTACTGTAAGTTTTGCCATCTCTGCGTATTCCAAAATTTTTATCAGCCAATCTTCTTTTGAGGGCAGTTCATTGTCCTTCCATTTCTGTGCGTATACTATTCTGGCCGCCGTAGTTGCATACACGAAGAATATTAAATTTCTTGTGGAGAACTCTCCTTGCCTTATTCCCAGCAGGAAGGATTCTGGGCTCTTAGGAAATGTCATTTTAAAATTTTTTTAAAACTCATTATATATCATGTCCCAAAAAGCCTTTGCCTTCCTACAAGACCACCGCATATGAAAAAAAGTTCCTTTCCAATGTCCACATTTCCAACATTTGTTTGAAACATTTTTATACATTATCGCCAGTTTTTTAGGTGTCAAATACCACCTATATATCATCTTATAATAATTTTCTTTTAAAGTGTAACATGCAGTGAACTTTAAATCAGTTTTCCATAATTTTTCCCAAGCTGCCATATCTATATTGTAACCCACATCTTGAGCCCATTTTATCATAGACGTTTTAACCACTTCATCTCTTGTCTCCTCCAAAAGCAACAGCTTATACATCTTAGACACTAATTTTTCATCATTTTCACATAGCTCCTTCTCAAATCTTGACATTTGATCCTCAAATCCAAATTTGACATCCTTCTTTAAAACTTCATTTAACTGATGGTACTGAAACCAATTACTAACGAAATTTTGTACTTCAATTAAATTTTTCAACTTACAGCCTTTTTCTTGAAAAAACAACAGATCCCTATAGGTACCCCATTGCGGTTGCATATTTGTCTCTTTACGTACTAAAGCTTCAATCGGGGATAACCATAACGGAGTTTTAGGTTCTAGCCATTTTTTGTATTTTACCCACACTCTCATTAGACTCCTTCTTACATAGTGATTCAAAAAACCTTTATGTATTTTACTTTTGTCATACCACAAATATGAATGCCATCCGAACCTTCTATCAAATCCTTCCAAATCAAGTAATCTAGGATTTCTTAGTGTTATCCATTCTTTTAACCACGTCAAACAAACAGCATCAAAATACAACCTTAAGTCTGGCAGGGTAAGGCCACCTCTGTCTTTAGCATCTGTTAAATTTTTAAAGTTAATTCTTGGTCTTTTGCCCTGCCAAACAAATTTAGTTATGTCCTTTTGCCATTGCTTAAAACAAGTTAAAGTATTAATTATAGGAATAGTCTGAAAAAGAAACAGCATTTTAGGTAAAACATTCATTTTCACAACTGAGATTCTTCCCATTAAAGACAAGTTCATTCTAGACCATCTTTGCAAGTCAATTTTTGCTGTATTCCATATTTTAGTATAGTTATTTGAAAACAACAAGGAGTTATTGTTTGACAACCAGACGCCCAAATATTTAATTTTTTTCTCCACTTTCAGTTCACTTATTTCAAAGAATCTATCCTTAGATCTCTGATCCATATTTTTTGTCAACACCTTTGTTTTAATCTTATTTATATAAAACCCAGCTAGTTGGCCAAATTGTTGTATTTTCCCAAGAGTCTTCCGATCTTCTCCAATGGATTTTCTAAAAAAAACACTACATCATCCGCAAAGCCTCTTGGTTTGTACTCTTGTTTCCCAATTTTTGGGCCTTGTAATTGATCATCTTCTCTAATATTTCTACAGAGCACTTCCAGTATTAATATAAAAAGTAATGGGGAAAGTAGATATCCTTGTCTAGTTCCTTTCTATATTTTACAATTGTCTGATAATTCCCCATTTACAATAATTTTAGCATATTGCTCCGAATAAATTGTCTTAATAGCCCTAATAAAATTATTACCAACTCCCATTGCATTGAATAATCTCCACATGAACTGCCAGGAGACATTGTCAAAAGCTTTCTCTGCATCCAGAAAAATCATGGCTATCTGTTTATCATTGTGTTTTTCATAATACTACGATACGTTCAAAACTGTTCTCACATTATCTTTTAATTGCCATTTTGGCAAAAAGCCTGCTTGATCTTCATGTATAAAAAGTCTTCGTATAGCCTTCATTCTCCTTGCCAAAATGGCAGCAAAAAGTTTATAGTCGTTTAAGAGTGAGATTGGCCTATAATTCTTGACTTGCGTTAAATCTTGATACAGTTTTGGAATTACTGCAATACTGGCGTACTTCCAAGACTCCGGCTTAATCCCTCTTTGCAGTGGTTAAGAGGTCTTGAGATGAACATGCTGCTGCTGCCTCAATTAGGATGTAACACCAAATGATGGCTTGGTGATCGGGAGCAGGTGCATTCCTTCCTGCTTCTCCTGGTTTTTACTAACTGTAGTTTGTCTTGAGATCGAGATTGTCAGACTGTGGTTAGCTTCTTGCCTCCAAACGGTAGCTTTTATATCCACTCCAGACTGTATTTTTTTCAAATCGTTCAGTGGCAGCAAGTTGCCAATCATAGTTTGCCGATCTTGATATTACAACTATGGTTAGTGAAAATCAGGAAGTGGAAGACAGAGCACATGAAGGGTTTTGCACTGTATTTAAATAGAGCTTCTGGGGATCACAGAACTTTCAGTAAGAATGAAATTATTTTATGGAGAAGTATGTGTTGTTTGTGCAGTGTAGAGCAAGAAGGACAACAGCTTAAAATAAAGAATTGTTTGTGAATGTTAAAACTGGTTTTCACTCACTATATGCTGTGCACTGCATCACACCTTATTATTTTTTGTGCACCCATTTACACTAGAAACAAAATGCATCCACCCAACCTCTTGGAGATTTAATTTCTAAATATTTGGGGAAGGAAACTGAGTCCTGAAGAATGATATCTGTCGCAACTCATTTAGAGAAAAGATTAAACAAGGCATCTCCTAGAGGGAAAAATGACCAGTGATTTACCAGGAACAGGTTCCAGAAAATAGGGACTGTTCCTGGTCAAGAGTTGGATTATAAAAGCAGTTGAGAGTAGTAACCTGCCGGTGATTAAAACTAATTATCTTAAAGGAATGTAATTGTAAATTCTAATATATGTGAACCCCATCTAATCTGAAGTAGGACAGTTCAGATGTATACTGCCTCCTCTGTTTGTGAAACCTAGTTCTCCATGTAGCTTTTTGCATACATTCTTAGCCTACTTTCCAGTAGGCTTACGAGATCACCCGGCATTCGGTGTGTGTGTCCATGTGTCTCCCCACCATCAACTTCACTACGCCTGGACCAATATGAACCAAATCGGGTACAGTTGTAGGGACACATAGGGACACCTCAATGGCATAGTTTGTGATGATGTCATCCACCCCGATCCAAGATGGCGGATGCGTAAACTTTTGAGGCGCAAGTGGGCTAACTTGTGAACTGCTTAACCGATTTGAACCAAATTTGCTACAGCTGTAGAGACACATATGGATGCCTTAGTGGCATGGTGTGTGATGAGGTCATCCACTCCAGTTCAAGACAGCAGCCGCATGAACATCTGAGGCACAAGCGGGCTAATTTGTGGACTGCCTAAGCTATTTGAACCAAATTTGCTTCAGCTGTAGGGACACATAGGGACACCTCAATGGATGATTGTGATGATGTCATCTACCCCAAACCAAAATGGCGGATGCGTGAACGTTTGAGACTCACGTGGGCTAACTTGTGGACTGTCTAACTGATTTGAACCAAATTAGGTACAGTTGTAGTGAGTGATACACAGGGACACCTCAGTGGTGTAATTTGTGATGTTGTTATCCACACCAATTCAAGATGGTGGACACGTAAACTTTTGAGGCACAAATGCAGTAACTTGTGGACAGTCTGATTGATTTGAACCACATTTGCTACAGCTGAATGGACACATAGGGATGCCCCAATGGTGTAGTTTGTGGTGATGTCACCCACTCTGATCCAAGATGGCGGATGCATAAACCTTTTCAGGCGCAAGCACTAACTTGAGGACTGTCTAACCGATTTGAACCAAATTTGGAACAGCTGTAGTAAGTGATACACAGGGACACCTCAGTGGTGCAGTTTGTAATGATGACATCCACCCCGATCCAAGATGGCGGACACACAAACATTTGAGGCACAAGAGATCTAACTTGTGGACCTCAATTTGCACCAAATTTAGTCCAGATGTAGAGACAGTGAAGGGAAAGTAGGCTGATTAGTTTTTACCAGAACAACTTGTTTCTTCTGCATTCTGCCTAGTTCTACCAGAAGCACATACTATATTGTATGAAACTGCTAAGCTGCCTTAGAAAAAAGTTTTTTATTTTCTACTACTCTGTTTCTTAGTACTGTCTATTGAAAGGATGGGCTGATGCATGTGGCAGAAGATGCTTGCCTATGCAGCAGTGGAAGTGAAGTAAATACCTTAAGGCAATAAGCTGTGGGACTGGGAAATGGAGGCTATTTATTTATTTGATTTTATTTATTTGATTTCTATACCACCCTTCCAAAAATGGCTCAGGGCGGTTTACACAGAGAAATAATAAATAAATAAGATGGCTCCCTGTCCCCAAAGGGCTCGCAATCTAAAAAGAAACATCAGATAGACACCAGCAACAGTCACTGGAGGTACTGTGCTGGGGGGTGTGTGTGTGAAGAGGGCCAGTTACTCTCCCCCTGCTAAATAAGGAGACTCACCATGTTAAAAGATGCCTCTTTGCCAAGTTAGCAGGGGTTATGGGATGGGGTTAATCTTTGATCTGCACAGACCAAAACATTGCTTTGCTTTAAATCCTCCACTTATCCTTCCATTTAATGAGAAATATGCTAGTGCTATTGTTTGCTCTTTCCATAGACAAAACCTGTTCACACTTATATATGTCATGTATTGCACTGCATATAGGGAACAGGCATTTCTGAAAATTGGGTAAGATTTTCTTACCCTGCTCTTGACCACATGTTTTGGTTAAAGCAAAATACAGGGCTTCAAGCAAAATAAAACAGTCCTATCATTGATGCTCATTTTAATAGCAATTTAAAACTGTTGTTGTTCGTTACTCATAGGATATGACAGCCCGAGATCTGCTGCAGCAAAGGTACACACTCCCTAATGGGGACACTTCCTGGAGACCATCTCCGCTTATAACAGCTGCCCTTGAAGGGAAGCTTGTTATTCTTGATGGTATTCACCGTGTCAACCCAGGCACTCTAGCTGTCCTCCAAAGGTCAGTACAACAACAGTAATGAGCAGTAAGCCTAAGGAACTGTAATAATGGCTGCACTGAGGCTTGCACTCACTAAGGGCAGGTTCAAGCTAACTGGTGGCTTCAGACAAGCATCTGGAAACCCTGAGGAGGCAGTTAAACTGTAAATCTTCAGGTCAATCCCCATCTCCTTTTTAATCTTAAAATTTGGGGTAAGAATAGAAAGCTGTGTTAGTATGCATGGAGTATGTGCTCCCCCTGAATGGTTGTTCTGGATTTTCATATTGTTCTTTGAGCTTGGGAGTTTGAAGAAGATTCGAGGTGTCTGTGTGAGTACCTTCTGGAAAATAAACTCTTGAAATATGGATAGATGCAAATGTTGCTTAGCCAAGACATACTTCATACTGTGTTTCCCCGAAAATAAGACACTGTCTTATATTTATTTTTCCTCAAGGAGACACACTGTGGCTTATTTTCAGGGGATGTCTTATTTTTTATTAAGTGTGGTACAACAATCTACATTTATTCAATTATAGTTAAGTCATCTTCTTCTGGAACATCGTCATAACTCTCCAAACCCGGAAGTCCATCCTGAATTTCTTTCAACTCCATTTCCTTTAGAACCATTGGCCCCAATCTTTCATGTCGAGCAATAGCAGTGAGACTGGTGTTTGTGTGGGGTGAGAGAGACCCACAGACTGTTGCTGGTCAGTGTTGGGGAGCAGCAGCTTTACTGGTGTGTGTGTGGGGTGAGAGAGACCCATAGACAGGGGCGTAACGATACCGGTAGGGGTGGCAGGCTGCAAGCTGAGGCATATGGTAGAGGGAAGTACGGTAAAAAATCTCCTCAGAAAATCTCCTCCTCAAAAATCTCCTCTCCTCCTGGCGGCGGCGGGCGGCGGCAAGAGTAAGCGCGGCGGTGGCGGGAGGCGGTGAGAGTACGCCGGGAAGCAACACCGGGCCAGACGGCAGGCCTCGGCGTCGCTCTGTGCACTCCCGCCCGCCACCGCCGTGCTTACCGTACCGGTACTCTCTCCACCTCCCGCGGGTGGTGGCGGGCAGGAGTGCGCAGAGCGACGCCGAGGCCTGCTGTCTGGCCCGGCGTCGCTTCCCGGCGTACTTTCACCGCCTCCCGCCACCGCCGCACTTACTCTCGCTGCCGCCCGCCACCGCCAGGAGGAGAGGAGATTTTTGAGGAGGAGATTTTCTGAGGAGATTTTTACCGTACTTCCCTCTACCGTATGCCTCAGCTTGCAGCCTGCCACCCCTACCGGTATCGTTACGCCCCTGTCTGTGGGTCTCTCTCACCCCACACAAACACCAGGGGGATAGGGGAAAAGCTTCAGCAAGCAGCCTGCTACTGAGCCAGGAGAGATCACCACTATGTCTTACTTTCGGGGTATGGCTTATATTGCACAACTGCTTAGAAATCCTGCTACGGCTTATTTTATGGGTATGTCTTATTTTCGGGGAAACACGGTAGTGACATATACTTAATGTCGCCTTTAAAAGCAAACCTAAAGTATTCCTTGTTTAGCCTTGATCTTTCAGGTAATAATTCTGATTCTGAACTGTCATTGTCGGCTTCAGAAAATTTGTTCAAATTGGAACAAGATGTGAAACTCATTCTCATATTGTCCTCTTTGTTTGCTTTGTGTGTAGATTTAAATGTGTTGAGCATTTTTTTCATTCCATTCCAGAAGACCACCAGTGAAGGACAGACAGCAAACCATTTATCTAACTACATATAATAGATAGAGAAAAGATAATACAATATACCCTGTTTCCCCGAAAGTAAGACCTACCCCGAAAGTAAGACCTAGCAGTAATTTCTGATGTACTGCTAATTGCCCTAGTGCATTTTTGGGGGCTAAAATTAATATAAGACACTGTCTTATTTTCGGGGAAACACAGTACAGGTGGCTCTCATTATTTGTGGGAGTTCCTTTCTTGTCTATAGAGGCAAATACAGAAACCACAAATAATGAAGCTTTGAGTCAGTGGGAATTGGAGGGTTAGGTTCCAAAAGGGGGAGGGGGAGTAAGGGGGGCAGAAATATGAGAAGAAAAGGACAGTAACTTTATTCTCCAGGTCTCCAGCAGTGCTCCCCCCAAACTTCGAAAACAGCCAAACAAAATATATATAAAATCCACGAAATGATTCTCTGCTGGAAAATGGCAGTCAGAAATGACATCGAAAGTCATTTTGGGGTCATTTCCGGCCACTCAAAACCATGGATAGGCAAATTTTGCCTATTTTCTACCCGTGGATAATGAAACTGGTTCTCTAAGACCCAATTGCGGGTACATGAAACTGTCGGTATTGTGTCTGTGGATAATGAGGCCCACCTGTTAAAAAAACCTTTTTGATACTTTTTTTTTTTAAAACTCAGACTAATTCATGATAGAGACATCACTCTTTATGATGGCACCAGATTTCTCAGGGAAGATAGATACAGAACATTACAAGAAGAGCTACAGCTCTCAGATGAGATACTACAGCAAAGGTAATGTGTCGAATAATAAGTTGTGCTATGGTTTATAGAATGGTGTACACAATTATTTATTTAAAATCCTGGGCATTTTAAAGATTTTGTTTGCTAAGTCTTTCCCCCTTAATAATACTTGGAAATGTTTAATTGAAAACTTTTAGAAGCATGCTGCTGCTACTCAGTAACCTGGGAGGAGTTATTGGAGTGAAAGAGTTGTGGAAGCATAAGAAGGGATCTAGAACAGGTGACAGGAATGGCAGTGGCAGTTGCTTCAGTTTCGTACAATAATGAATAAGTATCTTGAGGATACAGTTGCCCACATTGTCATCAACTTAGGTGTCAGTTCTGCAATTCAATGTATGGATGGGTCCAGTGCACCATACGTGAACTATGTCATGTACACCACCTAGAAATGCACATATCAGGTGATATAAAAATATGATAAATAAAATAAATAATAAAAATATGTTTCTAGTCTTAGGTCAAACTTCCTCCCCACTGTTGTTGAAATTGAGTGAGTAATGCCAGAAAGCCCGATGTAACCCCCATCCCCATCTCTAGACAGGTGATTGCTCTCAGAGATCTCTTTTGAGAAACATTTCTTTGTTTTAGGAGCATACAGGAGAAAACAACCCAAAAATAACTTAATCAATACCTGAAATTAATGTCTTATTTGGACCAAGAATTCCAAAACTCTAGAAGCTTCCTAAAGAAACACCATATCTGTCTCTTCCACCGAAACTCTTCAATCAGGAGTCAGTGTATGTTTTAGTCCTCCTCAAAGATGGGCTTGATCTCTCACATGGCATGCTCTTGCCTGCATTCTGGCATTTGCACCCTACCATCAGACTCTGCAGCCCACACTGCCCACATGCACCTCATTGCTCGCCTTGTGCTTGAGCCAACCAGAGAGAAGGATCCCAGCTAGAGCAGGTAGTTCTGAAGAATGGCTTTCCTCTTTTTCTTTCACCCACAAGCCTCCTTTCCCTTTGCTGCACTATGAGCTTTAACCACTCTGTTCTCACGTTCTCTACTCTGGTTACCCCTCAATAAAGCAATGCTTTGTTTTCCAGGCACATGTCTACTCTCTTTTGTCCTTTCCAAAGTGTCCACACCATGGCCAACTTTCCCAGAGTACTTAAAGGCTAGTATAGCTGTTGGCTTGTCTGCACCTATTTGAAGCTAATTTCCCCCACTTTGAGCAAAGCATAGATATAGAGGGTGGGCACTCCCACACTTCCACACATTTGCTAACACTCCCCACCCCCAATCCTGCACTGAAATTGGCAGCCCCCTGTGTCCATTTTTCAGTACCACATACACGCACAAAACCTCTTTAGGAGACTGTCCACTCATCTCTCCTGTTTCATCTAATTCCTCCCCTTCTACCCTCCGTCTTGCATTGTCGCTTGTTGGCCGTTTTCCATTTCCATACTTTGCCTTCAGCTGCTTGATCTGTTTGGAATGTTCTTCCCACTAATATCTAGCATGCCTCCTCACTGTGAAATAACTCATTAACACACACCCTTTTGCTTCCTCCCCTCCTCTTATGTTTTTTCTTTTTCTTTATTGGCTTTATCTTACATGGTGATAAAATGCTAATGGCTACCGTTTGTCACCAGAGATTCAAACCATTAAAAATCTGGGTCCAGTTCAGCTTCATTCGTGTATTTTAATTCTCCATTTCACTTCAGACATTACAGTGGTTTTGGTAGCAGTTTCAGATACTTTGTACTGGACTTAAGCCAGTTTAGATAGATTTCCTGCAGAGTATTTATTATTCACCTTTTCTGTCCCACCCTTCTTCCAAGGAGCTCAGTTTGGCTTCGATGGAACAGCCCCATTTCTCCTCAAAACAACCTCTGTTGGGAAATAGCAGGAAACATTTCTCCTCACAACAACCCTGTGAGGTAGGTTAGGCTGACAGATAGTGACTGGCTAAAGGTCACCTCATGACTAAATGGGATTTGAATCTCTTGATTTCACTTGAGGAAAAAATGTTTAAGTTTGCTTTAAAATGTGAAAGTTTTTCCCCAACAAAATACTTTAAAGAACACAGAAAATATCTTGCTTAGATGAATATTGAAATGGAAGCAAAGAAGAACTGTAGTACCAAGAAAATCAGTGCCAACATGTTTAGATTTGGGTTTGTTGTGTTTCATTGGGGGGAAAAATCTCTCTGGACTGGCTTTTGGATTCAGGTTTGATTTGATTCGCTGATTCAAGTATTGAAAAGTCTCTGCAAAGATCTAGCAAGACTTGAGAGGATGAAGGATTCTGAGGGAAGATTCTAGCATCAGACACAACAGGTGATGGATTCTGGTATATAGTCCTGGAAGGGCTATATTGGAATTGCCATCATTCAATTGTAATTCCAGAATACACTGGAATTTGGCAGCAGTTTTAATATTACCCATGTTTACCTCATTTGATGTCTGTGAATGTATTTCAAGATATTCTGCACAGCAGAGAAACACAATTTGAAAGTATGACACAGTTTCCTGTGTAATGAATATATAAAGAAACAGCAGTGGTAGAAGAAAATGATAGGAGCAGTGTGTGTGTGTGTGTGTGTGTGTGTGTGTGTGTGTGTGAAATTAGATTAGGTTTATTGCCATGTGGAGAAGTTTTTTCCAGTGCAGTAAAGAATAGGGTCCCCCCTCCTCGGGCAAAAATTACCCTGTTTTTAATTCTAAGTTACCTGGTTCAGGAAGTGAACTGCCTTTTGTTTGTCAGCATAATATAATTAATATGTTTTTTATCTGTACATGTTAAAAATGTTAGGTATGTATGTATGCTACAAAAATGAGTTTATTACCTTGGGGGGGGCAGTTGCTAGGACATACTTGTAATACCTGCATTTGTTGCCATGTACTCTGAGTCTTCATCCCACAAAGTAAGTGTGAATGATTGTCACCTTCCACAAAATTCAGGTGCCGTGCACTTGCTTTAATTTGTAACCAACCGGTAATAGCTCTGCATGAGGACTGTCCAGAAGCCTATTTATAGCTTGGGATGGGGATGTGGCCGTTGTGATCATGTGATCTGTTTTGCATGCTGAAGGTCTCGAGGTGTCTTGCACTTCCAGGTAGGGCTGAGAGAGACTTTTTCCTGAAACCTTGGAGAGCTGCTGCCAATCAGTGCAGACTATAATGAGCTAGATGGACCAATGGTCTTACTCAGTATATGGCAGCTTCCTATGTTCCTGTGAAATTTCATGCCATTGGCATGCTACCCTAGTAGCTCACACACATTTTGCAAGTTTCTTTATTCTTTAGCACTTGCCCTGCATTAGTGGAATTGGAATTCATAATGTGAGTGAAATGCCTGCTTGTACTTATGCAATTCCTGACAGAAATAATCATAACAAGGGGCTGAGATGAGCTTCAGAAATGAACATCTTGTCCTGTTTACTAATGAAAACAGTGGAGAATAAAAGTGAAAATTTGATTGCAGCTGCCTACCCTGTCTTGAAAATGTTTTGTTCTGTGCTGAACTTGGTTTCTACATGTCAACAATTGCGTGCTCATTGGTTTCCATTCTGCATGATTATGTCAGACATTGTGTTTATCAGTCAGGGATTAGCTTTGAGGCCTCTGACTTTCAGCTCAAAACAGGTGATTGCACTCTTGGAGTTTTGATCTGAGTTACTGTTTCCAACAGGTGAAATGGCAGATTTTTGGTAACTGCCAACCTAAACCAGTGCTGTGCAACTTAATTCCACTACAGTGCAAATAATAAATTAATGTTGCCTTTGGGGCATCTGTTTTTGGACAATGCTATTGGTAGAAATGCAAAAACAAAGCAAGCTTTTAAATTGCATCCAGCTACCCTTCAGACATGGGCAAAATGAGACATCTAAAACAAACTATTTTCCCACAGGTCCATCTTTCCCATCCACCCTTCCTTCAGAATAATTGCCTTAGCAGAGCCTCCTGTCATAGGAAGTACCACTCAACAGTGGCTGGGCCCAGAGCTCTTAACCCTGTTCCTTTTCCATCATATGAAGCCTCTAAGCAAGAGTGAAGAAATCAAAGTTATTAAAGGCATGGTAAGTGCTTGCAAAACATTTGCTTTCTGTTGGCATTGGTAGCTATTCAAATTGCTGTTTGCTATTCCTCATTTTCCCTTCTCTTCCCAGAATTCATCTGTGATGTAGCAGGAGCTATGTGTACATGGCTACTCTAGAAGTGTTTGAGTCCCACTTTGGTTTCCCTACCCTGTTTCTCCTTCTGTGTACATGTATATCACATGTGTATATATTAGTGCATTTTATTTATTGTATTCCCCCCACTTTCAGGTTCCAAATGTACCCAGTGCTGCAGTGGAACAGCTATTGAAACTAACTTACAAACTTCGTGAGACACATGATCCCACAGTGAGTCCTGCTATTCAAATTTTATTTGCGTTTCCATTGAATAAGAAACACAGGTGGCCCTTTTTATCCATGGTCCCGGTGCCCACGGTTTTGCGTATCTGCGGTCAGGCAATGTAGACCCGACCGCGTTATACACAGTTTAAAAAATAGTAAAGGTTTGCCTATCCGTTGTTCCCGAGTGGACAGAAATGATCTCCAAGGTCATTTCCAGCCACCATTTTGCTGTTCAGAGCAGTTTTGTTGCCCTTTCTACAATTTTCCCTGTGGTTTTTTTTGCAGGAAATTGGCAGAATGGGGGGGGGGGGCATTGCTGGAGACCTAGAGAGCACAGTATTGCACTTTATTTCTGCCTTTCTTAGCCTTTTTTTTACCTCCAGGAACCTAACCCCCAAATTTCCATTACCTCAAGGGGAGAACAGAACCCCTGTTGATAATGGAGGCCTCCTGTACATGCTTTTGCTTGTTCTTTGTCATGCCTGTTGTGTGATTAGGATAACCATACCATTGCTATGTTGCTAACAAGCTCTGCTAGAGTAAAAGGATTTCAGGAAGCAATACTATCGCTAGTCATTTTGAAAGGATATTTATTCAATAATTAAGCATAATTTTAACTTGAAAATCCTGTGAAATCATACAGTGCCATAGGTTGTCCAAAGTAGATGAACCATCAGGATAGCTACATGTTCAATGTGACACCGGGTAAACACTGTTAATGCTTTCACATTATTATTTAAAACATCTTGATGGAAAAGAGGACAAAAACTGTTTTGTGTTGGGTCAAAGAGAGAATGTATTAACAATTATTTTTATGTCTGTATTGTAAGAAGAACCATTGTGCACTTTGTGATATCAGCTTTGATAGGCAAATAAGCTTTAATTTCTGTATATACATTTAATGTGTAAATCCAGTCTTACTTGGAAAATGTATTTGGAGCTTTATGTGTGCACAGTTTTCTGCCTAATTTGTTTAGTGAGACATGACTGCAGATAGTGAGTCTGAAAAGTAGGGCTTCTCAATAGGGATGCCTTTTTAAAATTGCAAAATGTCCAGAGGCCTACACATCAGAGGTGAGTCATAGTTCTGAGGGGAGATTCCTACAGATGAGTAGTGACAGGACATCTGCAGAAAGAGATATATATAGCCTGCTTGTGCTGCGAGTTGAAATGCATGCCTTAAGAATACAATCGGTGGCAGCTTGTGCAGGGGGAAACATAGCTGCTTTCATCCCAGCGGGTTTGAGATGCATGTTTGCCCTCATATGAGGCGATAATGATAGAGCATGAACTTGACTGCTAACCTGTTAAATTCATAAATTACTTACTGTTAAATATGACCTAAGCTTGGATATTCTTGCCAGATGATAAATTTTCTTATATCTCTGTTTTAGAAGTGCCCTTACCGCTGGACTTCGGGGCTGAAGTCCAGGGCACCCACACCCCATGGGGGCCCCCAAATCCTCTTTAGTCTGTCCTGGGTGGTGTGGTTTGTGCCCACAAGAACCTATGTGTTATAAAATGGTGCTTAACTTGCAGAGTGGGGCCTCCAAAAACTTTTAGGCCCAGGCCCCAAAATTACCTAGGTGCATTTCTGCTCTGTTTGTTTATTAGACTTAGATGTTGTTTAGTGCTTGTTTAAATAAATTATTATCTGCTTTCACATGTTGCAAATATCATGCCTTGCTTGCATCTCTGCCTTTGGAGAAAATGAGAACTAGTTGAGAACAAATTCATGCACAGTGGTTGGCTTGGTGAAAATATTTGTGTTAAATGTTAACTTCTGAAAAATAAACAAGCTAGTGCCAGTTTGACCTTTAGAATCTGTGGCTGAGTGACAGCCTTCCATATAAATGGATTCTGTTTGGACAGTGGTTTTTCTTGGGTGAGTCTTGTTGGCTAAGAGAACCTATGTCTCTTGCCAAGACTAGCAGATAGATTGCTCTGTATGCATCTTGTATGTGTACGAGTAAAATAACTCTAGCTTGTTTGCTCTCCCTTTATTAGTATCCAGTGTAGCTTCTGGTACTGACTGTTTCTAGATAGTATATTGACTAGAAGATCTTCTTTGGAGGCCCTGCTCCAAGTGCCCCTACCAAACTAGGTGAGGTGTGTGGCTACTAGGGAGCTGTGTTCCCTCTTAAGGTGCGGGACTGCACGCCCACACACAAAATTCCAGCGGTTTTAAGCAGCCGCTCAGTCTCACCCCATACTGTGATGGTCTGCTGGCTGCTTGTGCCTTTTCCTGCCCTTACTGCCTTCTCTCCCCTGTAGCCACGATGTTCGCCATGGCCAGAGTGGGGAAATTGGTGCTCTCATGCAAGTGAGAAAGCCAATTCTCCTGCTCTGGCCACGGTGAGACCCCTACTGAAAATGGCAACAGACACATGTGTGCCTTGATAATGATGTCAAGGCACATGTGCGTCTGTCACCATTTCCAATAGAGTCTTGCCACAATAAGAACGAGAGAGCCTAGCAGTGTGGAGAAAGGCAGTATCCTTTCCAGGGTATTGCTGGCATCACAGGATTTATAGAAGTGGTGCTTGGCAGGCTGGCATTGAAGTAGGATTGCATACACCAAGGTGGTTTTCCTTTAAGTTACTACAAAGATCCAGTAATTGTGGGGGTGACAGGTGAGTGAGCTACTTCTTTGGCAGGGGCAGCCCAAGTAAGCCTTCAGGTAGCCCCCCCCCCCCGCCTGGCACTGCCCATGACTGCAGACAATGAAATCCAAGCCATAACACTGAATGGCAATGAATAAAGTTCAATAAAGGAAACTTGGAAACTTATAGTAGTCCAAAATGTAGCAGACCATGCAATGGCTACTTCTATCAAAGGTCCTTTAATGCTTTCCTATTTTTTCAACCAAATTCCACATATTCAATAGCATTTATTTCTTAGGGACATCTATCTTGCCTTTGCTTTTGTACATGCAGATTTCACCAGTAGTTCTAATGGAATTTGTATGTGTATACTCTCTGCAGAATAGGAATTCTGAATCTCTTATAAATTTGCTTGTTTTCTAAATCATCTAGTGATACCCATTTGTGTCTGCCTTCAGAAGTCTGATTGGTGGTGACACATGAGAGGACCTTTTCCTGTGGTGATACCTACTATGTGGAACTCCCTGTCACAAGAGATGAGATTCACTCCCTCCCTGCATTCTGCCAATGCCTGAACACTTACTTGCTTAGGCAGGCATTTTAATCTTGGTGTTACTCTGATGTTTTAAAATTATTTAATTTGTTGCTTTTTTCTTTCTTTGTTATTGATACTTTAATTTTATATTGTTTTAACTGATTGCTTTCTATGAAAGAAAACCACATGGCTCTGTGGTCGCCAGGAGTCGAAATCGACTCGAGGGCACAACTTTACCTTTAGCTGCTCTGGGCATCTTCATTTTGGGTAGTGAAAGAGCAGGATCTGGATCGAGATCCATAAGTATAAGTGGACCGATAGTTGACTCCTTGAAGTCTTTACATGATCTTGTCCTGCTCATTCACCGTGGGGAGGTCCGGGCGGGTCTTATGAATACAACGGATCCCTTCCAGATCATCAGTTACAGGTGAGCAACCTGTTTATCTGGATAGTGATCCGTTGCATTCATAACATTGGGTGATTAGCCAGCTGTAACCCTGGTGGTGGGCAGCAGTCATGGCAGGACCCTTTTCAACACACTCCGCCCAAACTCTCCTTCCTTCGATTGACGAATGTCCAGGGCATAATGCCGTATGAAAGGTTGGCTGGATGTCCAAGTTGCTGTTCTGCAGATGTCATGCATCGGCACTCCTGCCAGATCCACTGCCGAGGACGCGTAGGCCCTAGTTGAATGCGCAGTAATGGACCCTGGCGGAAGCTTCCCCTGAACAGTATAAGCCAACCTTACCGCTTGTACAATCCACTGAGCCAATCTTTGCCTAGAGACTGGTTTTCCTTTAGAGCGTCCCTTATAGAGGACAAATAGCTTCTTAGTTCGTCGCATACAGCTTGTTGCTTCCATGTAGTACAAAAGTGCTCTACGCACATCCAGAGTATGCATATCTCGTTCTATACTGCACTCTGGTTTCTGGAAAAATGTTGGAAGAATCACGTCTGCATTGATGTAGAAATCCGTCGTCACCTTGGGGCGGAATCTCGGATCCAAGCGTAACGTGACCTTATGTGGATAAAATTGCATGAATGGCCGATCCATCCGGAGGGCAGCCAACTCACTCACCCTTCGAGCCGTGGTAACTGCGATCAAGAAAGCGGTCTTTAGAGTCCGTAAACGTAAGGAAGCCGTCGACATGGGCTCAAACGGCTCTTGAGTCATTGCCTGCAGCACCAATGTTAAATCCCATTGCTGCTGTGGGCGCTGTATTGGCGGAAACAAGTTGTTCAAGCCTTTGAGGAACTTTTTGCATTCGGGATGGGAAAACACCGTAGTCTCGTCCCAACCCCTATGCTCTGCCGATATTGCTGACAAGTGAACCTTCAGCGAAGTGTTCGCTAAGCCTGTCATCTTGAGAGTTGTCATGTACAACAACACCTGAGTCACACTTGCTCTCCTTGGGAAGAAACCTTGTTCTTTGGCATATTGTTTAAAACGCCTCCACTTACTATCGTAATTCTGGCGCGTTGACTTTTTTCTATTATTTAGCAGTATTCTACTTAGTAGCTTATGCGCCACGCTGTCAGTCTTAGTACTTCCACCTGAGGATGTCGCAACGCCCCGTCGCTCTGAGTCAACAAGTCTGGCACGTTGGGAAACTTGTGGTAGACCCCTTTCGACATACGTAGCACCGCTGAAAACCAGTGTTGTCTGGGCCACCATGGCGTTATCAAGATGCCCTTTGTGGCGTCCCTGAGCATCTGTACAACAACCTTCGATATCAGCGGCTGCGGGGGGGAAAGGTAGAAAAGACTCCTGGTCTGTATTGAAAAGCGTCCCCTTGCGATCCCGTGCCTACACCCGCACGTGAGCAATACGTTGGACACTTTGAGTTTGCAGCTGTCGCAAACAGATCCACAGTTGGCCATCCCCACTTGTTGAAGAGGGGCCTTAGATAGTCCATACTTATTTCCCACTCGTGGTTGTGACTGCACAGCAGTGACCTGCTGAGACCATCCGCCTGTACATTGTCGACCCCCTTGATGTGTATTGCCATCAACACCACGTCTCAAGCTATGCACCACTCCCAAATGTCCTGTCTCAGCACGCAAAGCGACCGAGAGACCGTACCCCCTTGTTTGTTCAGGTACGACATCGCTGTGGTGTTGTCCAGCTGAACCTGCACAACCTTCCCTTGCAACAGGGGCTGAAATGCCTTTAGGGCCAAAAATACAGCCAGGAGTTCCAGGTAGTTTATATGTCTGCGCGCTTGCTGACTCAACCAGTGTCCTTGTATCTGATGGTATAGACAATGCGCTCCCCAACCCTGAAGGGAGGCATCCGTTGTCATACTGCATGCCGGGGTAAGCGGCTGATAAGGTATCCCCGACAGCAAGTTGGCCGGGATCGTCCACCAACTCAGAGATTCCAACACCATGCCCAGGAGTGTTAGTCGCATGTGCTGACTGTCGTGGTTTGGTCGGAAGTGCTTCAGATACCAGTTCTGCAGCGTGCGCATACGTAGTCGAGTGTTGCGAACTGTTGTATTGCACGATGCCATCAGTCCCAGGAGCCTCTGTATTGACACCGCCCTTTGTTCTGGGTGTCGTTGAAACAGGCGAATAAGCTCCTTGATCTGTAAGAATCTGGACTCCGGCAGGTACGCCCTCTCTCCGCAGCATCTTCCCCAAAATCAAGGTAGTCCTCCGGTCTGTATTCCTGTCGCGGAGTCAAAGCAGGTGAGACCAGAGGGGTATGCGCTGGGGTAAGCTCCATTGCTGGCCGACGCTGTAGAAGGGGTCTCGCACCCTGTAGATCCAACGGTGCCTCCCTCGACACCGAGCACGACGTCGAAACGAGTCTCGGTACCGAGGATGTCAGCAACGTCGGTACATTCTGTCCTACCGACGCCTGCGGCCTCGATACCGAGGTTGACGGCGTCATCGAACTCGACATCGGTTGCAGCAGTTCCTCTGCCGGAGTCAAGGAGTCTTGTGCCGGCATCGAGAATGAGGACGCTTCAGCCTGTCGCGGCGTCGCAATGCTCGACTGCTCCGTCAACCTCGGTGGCTCTGGGCTTTTCCTCAATGTCGACACCCACAATGTTGAGGCCGTCGATCCCTTGGATTCCCAGCCTTCGCAGTCGGACTGGAGTGGCAATGGCGACGGAGTACGACTATGCACTCGAGTCTTCTTTTTTCTCTTTCTGGGGGGCGAAGCATCCCGTTCCTCTTCCGTCGACGACTTATGTGCACGTCGCTTATGCCGGTGGCGCTTCTTCGCCACGTCCTCTGGCTGCTTGAACTCCTTCAACGTAGTGGCTTTCGACTGCCCGGAGGCAGATTCCACCGTAGGAGCACTTGACCCCGACTGCACAGATGCCTTTATTGTCGGTATCGAAGTAATTCCTGACATCGATGTCGATGTCGAGGGTCTCGAAGTCGGCGGGCGGAGGGCATCATCATAAAGTGCCACCTGCAACTGCAATGCCCAGTTCTTTAACGTCTGCTTCGAGAAAGACGAGCATATTCTACAAGTCGCTGGGTTGTGCTGCTCCCCCAGGCATAGCAAGCAGGAATCATGCGTGTCCGTGGAGGGCAACTTTGCCTTACATTCCGAGCAGCGCTTAAAAGTTGTTTTGGGCTTCTCTCTGGCCGCCATGGCCTCAGCCATAACCGGCTTGGAAACGATCGTTTTTAAGCTTATTCTCCTTAGGTTAATCCGTATCCAGTCCAAAAAAACAGTCCAATAATCAAGATCCTTTCCGTGTTCCAATTCCAAACCCAGTCTTTGTCCAAATTTACTATCCGAGGAGCTAACAGGTACTCACGCAACGGCGGTCAAACAGAAACTGAAAGAGACACGCCCCAACTGCTACTGATAAGAGCAGCACGGCCTCGTGCATGGCAGTTAGGGGCGGAGCGAGGAGCTAGCTAATCAGTCCGTGAGGTCACTGCGCAGGCGCAGAACCCAATGTTATGAATGCAACGGATCACTATCCAGATCATCAGTTACAGGTGAGCAACCTGTTTTTATGCGCCTGTGTAGGAACCACATGGTAGCTACGCCACAGCTCACTGAGGCATCCAAGCCTCGCCTCCCATGCCTACAGCATGCTATTTAAAGGCAGACTGGGTGCTATGTTCCTCAGGGTTTTTTTTTAAAAAGGACTGTTATCTTGGAATTTGACCCATTTCTGGCTAACGGACAATGACTGGTGATTTTTGACTTGTTTTTGGCTTACCGACTATGATTGGCATTTTTAACCCCGGAACAGACTTGGCTTACGCATATGCCTAGTGATACGGCTGAGGAGAAATGGAACTTTAAGAAGTGTGAGGGCTGCAAAGCGGAACTCCCCTCTAAAGATCTCCATGAGTTGTGTCTCATTTGCCTAGGAGAAGAGCACAATGTGTTGATTTGCAAGATTTGTCTGTCTTTTTCAAAACAGATATGCAATAATCAGGCTCTTCAGCATCGGGCCGCCATTTATGATTGTGTTTTAAGCCCGTTGACTCCAGGCGAACCACGCCAATCTACTTCGTCTCCAAAAACGGCACCAAAAGCTACTTCGATGTTGAAGTCTCATAAACCTTCGACATCAACGGGGACACCCTCGACGTTGAAAAATTCTAAACTGTCAGCGTCAACTTTTCATTCTCCAAACTTGACACTGAAGCCCACGAAGTCCACAACTAAACGATCAGCACTGATCCTTCAACACTGAAACCAAAAAAGCCTAAAATGATCGATTTAACAAGAGAATGGACACTATCTCCATCAGACCTGCAACAACTTCCTTCGATACTGACTCCTAAGTCAAAGGCTCCCCTCGACATCAACACTTCCAGACCTTCGATGTTGAGAATGTCACCAAAATCGATGGAACCTCTTGATACCGAATGCCCTTCCACACCGATGGGGTCGACATCAAGGGGTCACTCGTCCCCAGCACCAATGCCAGTTGCCCCATCAGCACCATTGACGCTGACTGATCGCCAATGTGAGGCTCCATTGACACTGGTGGTCTCCACACTGAGCTTCCCACTCTCGGCATCGACTCAACACACTCTGGTGTTGACAACCTTGAGGCAAGTCTCGCTGCAGTGTCAAATGCTGGTACTGATGTTCGATATCAACAAAGAGGAAGAAGAAGCAGATAGGGATGCTGGCTTAGACCCTACGACTGCATGCACATTATTGTCCATTCTAGACTCTTCTTCTAGTACCCCATCAATGTTCAAGGGTTTTCTCCCTTCAAGTGCTGATAGGGCTTGCCCATGCTCATCAGCTCCACCAGTACAGGCCACCTTATCTGCTGCCCACCTAGAAAGCCCTACTACCTGGTGTTCTTGTGGCTTCTCCCATACATCAGCGGCTGGCACCACCCTTACTATGGCGACCATGGGGATGTGCTCTCCTGGCGCCCCATATGATTATCAGGATGAGAGACCATGGAAATTCTTCACACCAAAATCCTACATTCCAATTTCTACCACTGTACTGATTGCCACTCTACCGAGTAGGGATGCTCCAAACAAAACTGTCACATTTGTCTCTGAATCAACACAGACCCTACCACCAGCTAGAGTGTCTCAGGCATTGCAGACTAGCCCCCCCACCACCACCACTAAGGGAGGTGGGCACCCATACAAGAGCACAAACACCACCTTTGAAATCCACTATAGAAACCCAAATATGTACTCCCTCATCTTCAACTGGGTCTCCATCTGACCACCATGGATCCTCTGATTTTGAATCTGATCCAGAGCATGCAGATAGCTTAGCGGATCCTCCAACTGATGTGCCACCCTCCACCTATGTTTCTCTGAAAGGAGATGAAAGCTTACCATAAGCATGTGAGAGCTATGGAAGAAGCTTTAGGCTTGAAGCCTGAACTTTCCACAATAGACGACCTGGTATACAATTTCATGATCAAATCTCAGGCCACTCAACCTGTGGCCCTTCCTGTTCTACCTGTGACATCCAGGGCAGCTAAGCGTGCTTGGAAAGTGCTGCATACATCGACTCTTGCTTCTAAAAGACTGGAGAGTCTGTTTCGCAATCAAGAAAAGGACAACACCTACCTTTTAAAACATCCGCCACCAAACTCCCTGGTGATCGACTGTGCCTCCTCATCAAATGCAGGGAGACAGCACACGACACCATCTGAAAGAGAAGGAAGAAAATTAGACCTATTAGGGAGAAAAATATACTCGACTTCATGCTTGTCCATTAAAATTGCTAATTACTCGGCATGCACAGCCAAGTACAATCATGGCTTATGGGAATCTCTGCAGGAGGATTTAGATAATTTGTGTCCTGAGGAATTCAAAAAGAAGTTCCAGCAAACGGAAAAATCAGCTGGACTAACCAGACAACAGCTGAGCACAGCAAAACATCTCTCTGAGTCGAAATCTCATTCCTTGGCTGCAGCTGTCACACTACGGAGACACGTGTGGCTATGATCTACGAACATTAAAAGTGACATGAAAGAGGAAATTGAAGGCTTTGCCTTTGATGGGAAGGGCCTTTTCAGTGAAATGACTGACTCCACCATGGAACAATGTAAAAAATCAAAATTTATTGCAAAGGCTTTTACCTCTATGCCATCAACCTCCACTTATGGAGCAAAGTATTGGCCTTACACCAACAAACAGAGGATGGGTTACATGCAACAAGATTGACGGGACTATAAGAAACAATATAATCCGTACCACAAGCATGCTTACCAGGGGAAGCGCAAGAATACTCATTCCCAGCGTACCAAGCAGGCCGAAACTCAGAAGCGCCTTTGAGGTGCAAGACCACCCACTGACACCCCTAAACTCCCTTCCATTCCCACCACCAGAGGTGTTGACATCTTGGCAGGCGGGCACTTCCAACAGCCTTGCAATTCCATCTCTCCCGCCAGCACACTACTCCATCAAACTGGCATGCCATCCCCCTACATGACACCACATAACATCGGACCTCTGGGTCCTAAAGATAATATCCTCAGGATACGCCATAGAATTCAAGACGACCCCATACTTTACGGGAATGAAGTTCACTCCACCATCGCAAAGAAAGGTACGAGAGCATCAGAGTCCTGATCCTAGTGTTCCAGCAACATCCTTCACAGCCGGCTCAGCTAATCTAATGACTCCTGGGCCTTATGGCGTCCTGCAACGCAGTAATACGCCATGCACGGTTGAAAATGAAGACGCTGCAACTTTGGTTTCTGTCAGTTTTCCATCCAAGACAGCCAGTGCAAACATCTAGAGATACTATCACAAATACTTTGTTCACTGTCTTGGTGGTCGAATGACCGGAACCTTCTAGAGGGAATCCCTTTCCAAACTGCATCACCATCAATCTGGTTGACAATAGATATGTCTCTCCTGGGTTGGAGTGCCCACTGTGAGAACCACCAAATTCAGAGCAGATAGACCCCTCACCAGGCTCAATTGCACATCAACTTCCTAGAGTTACTGGCGATCTTCCAGGTGATGGAGGCTTTTCTACCACTGCTACAAGACAAAGTGTGTGTGTGTGTGTGTGTGTGTGTGTGTGTGTAATGTTTTATTTATATATAGTTGTGTTGTGATTTGTTGTGTTATGTAGTTTTTATTGGGTGTTTTTAATGTTGTGTTTTGAGCTGCCCAGAGAACAGTTTGTTATGGGGAGGCTAGCGATGTTGATGATGATGATTTTTAAACTTACCTGGCCACAAATCTGACCAAGTTGGATTGCTTGGTATAATGTCTTAATCCCAGCTGAAATATCAGAAACAAGCTGCAGGCTCATGTACTCCTATTCTCACTCTGCCCATTCCTCCAATTTTCTAAACAAATTTCCAGATAGATATAAAGGCAGAAGAAGATTGTTTGGAACTGATATTTACTGAAGTTAATGCTAACCAGGGTTCACTAACTTATTGTAAACTCTGATTTCAAGTCCTGTTTAAGAAGGAATCCTAGCAGCACTGACCACAATGAGTGTTGGTAGCAATGTAATACTTAATTGTTAATTACTGGACACAGGCAAACAAATGGAACCTTTAATCTAGACAAGACAGAGGTAGTCTTGGTCAGGTGGGCAGCTGATCCAGTGATAGGGGGTCAACCTGTTCTAAGTGGGGCAGTGATAACATTCCCTCTTGAATGATTAGGTTTGTAGTTTGGGTGTGCTCTTGGAGATGTCACTGTTGCTAGACTGTAAGGTAGCGGTGATGGCCAGGAGAGCCTTTGTCCCATTTTGGCTGGTGTGTCAATGGAACCCATTTCAAGCAGATCTAGCCAATGTGACATGCACCTTAATTGCATCAGGACTAGATTATTGCTCTGTATGGTGCTGCCTTTAAATATTTGGAAACTTTACATTGCGTAAAATATTGCTGTAGGACTGAACACGTTTTTAGAGCATGTTACTCCACTTTTGTACCAGCTTCACTGACTCATGGCTTGTTTCTGGGCACAATTTAAGGTACTGGTTTTTTACTTTTAGAGCCCTAAACAATTTTGAGGTCAGAATACTTAAAGGACCATCTCCACTCATATAGCTTTGTCCATCTCCTATGAGTAACTGAGGAGGCCCTTGTGAGGGTCCTGCTACCAACTGAGTTACAGTTGGCAGGAATGAGAAAAGGGCGCTCTTGGTAGCAGCACCCAGATTATGGAACTCCATAGCCAGAGAGATGCATCTCACCTCCTCTGTGGTTATTTTTGATCATGGTTGAAAACATCTTTGTTTGATGTATGTTTCTGAATTCAGTTTTGTGGCTCTGTGGTTATGTTCTTCTGCTTGGATTCAGGATTGGTGCTCTGTCTTAGTTTTTCTTTCTTTGTTTATTACTTCATTTATATGTAATATGGTTTATATTACAGCTGTAATATAATATAGCTGTAAAATAAGACTGTAATATGTAATAATGTTATTTTACAGCTGTACTATGGCTGGCTTCTTTTATGATTTTTGTATTTAATGTTCTTAATTATTGTAAGCTGCCTTGAGCATTCTTAAAAATGGAAAGGCAATATATAGATTTTACTATATAATGTTCATGCTCTCTTGAGGTCAGTAGATCCACAGCAGTTTGGGTTTACAGTATGTGTTTTAGATTGCGACTTTTTAGTGTTGTATGCTGCCTCAGCTGTCTGGGAGCAGAAAGGCAACTGTTTGTACCTGTCCATTTTGATATCTGTTGCTTAGGGATTAAAGGTGCGGGACCACTGTTCCCTCTAACAGGGATTTCCAGATGTTGTTCACTGCAACTCCCAGCATTCTCAGCTACAATGGCCTTTGGCTGGGGATTATGGGAGTTGTAGTCAGTAGCATCAGGGCCCTCTATTAAACCATATCTTGAAGAGAAACACCTATTGAAAATTTGCCTCTCATGTAACTACACTCATAATGAAGTACTAAATAAAATTATTTTTGCTTTGGGTAGGCACAATCACTAGCATCATCGTTGTCTACACGGCAGCTGTTAAGAATCTGTCGACGACTGTCCCACTACCCAGATGAAAGCCTTTATGATGCTATCAATAAAGCTTGTCTTTCCAGGTATAGTTCTATATTGTTGTGATAATTTGTTCACACTTTGCCATTTGACTCAAGTCACTTACTAAGTGTTCGAAATTTCCAGACCTGCAGACATAGAGCACAGAACAGGAATAGCTTTGTAAGTTTTGCTGCCTTTAGAATGGGGCAGCAATTAGAACAGAGAGCTAGGGATGTGTGCGGACTAGTTCGGCGCTTCCTTCCTGGAGTACTGAATGGGTTCAATCAGCCAACATTCGAACTGGTTTGAAGGGTGGGGGGGATGCTTAAGGGACAGAGAAGGCACTGCCTACCTGTCAGCCCCCACCTACACTCTCCAAAACAGCAACATGATGGACTGCAGCATTCTTGCTTGTGCCCCGATTAGCATCGCCATGTTCATGGCCAATGCACATCAGCCATGAGCATGGTGACACTGATCAGGGCGCAGGCAGGAATTCTGCAGCCCAGTGCACCCACTGTTTTGGAGAATGCTGGTGGGGGCTGACAGGTAGGCAGCGCCTTCCCTGTCCCTTAAAGCAACCCCCGCCCACCCTCCCGGGAGTGCACAAACAGTTTGTGCACATCCCTACAGATAGCCATTCTGCAAAAAAACCTCTTCTATTGAGCTAATATGAGTAATAGTTGTTGCAATTTTTGGTCTGTATTTTGATGCCAAAAGCAGCTAGCCACTATATGGGAGGCGCTGTCCAACTTCCATAAGAACATAAAAACAGCCCTGCTGGATCAGGCCCAAGGTCCATCTAGTCCAGCATCCTGTTTTACACAGTGGCCCACCAGATGCCTCTGGAAGCCTACAGGCAGGAGTTGAGGGCATGCCTTCTCTCCTGTTGTTACTCCCCTGCAACTGGTACTCAGAGGCATCCTGCCTTTGAAGCTGGAGGTGGCCTATAGCTCTCTGACTAGCAGCCGTTGATAAACCTCTCCTCCATGAAGTTATCCAAACCCCTCTTAAAGCCAACCAGGTTGTTGGCTGTCACCACATCTTGTGGCAGAAAATTCCACAAGTTGATTATATGTTGTGTGAAAAAGTACTTCCATTTGTCGGTCCTAGATTTCCCGGCAATCAATTTCATGAGATGACCCCTGGTTCTAGTGTTATGTGAGAGGGAGAAGAATTTCTATCTACTTTTTCCATACCATGCATGATTTTATAGACCTCTGTCATGTTTCCCCGCAGTAGTCTTTTTCCTAAACTAAATAACCCCAGGTGTTGTAGCTTTGCCTCATAAGAAAGGTGCTCTAGGTCCCTGATCATCTTGGTTGCCCTCTTCTGCACCTTTTCCAGTTCTGCAATGTCCTTTTTTGGATGTGGTGACCAGAATTGTACGCAATGCTCCAAGTGTGGCCACACCGTAGTTTTGTATAAAGGCATTATAATAATAGCAGTTTTATTTTTAATCCCCTTATGATCCCTAGCATGGAATTGGCCTTTTTCACAGCTGCCGCACATTGAGTCGACACTTTCAATGAGCTTTCCACTACAACCACTATTTCATCTCACACTGTGATGGACCAGGGGTTATTCTGTGCTTTCCTAGGTTCTACCCTCAGTAGAGAGATTGCTCTGATCCCAATTTAGGAGCACATCACTCCTTTGAGGTAGGCTGCTACCCATTGAAGACTGCGCTAAAGTCATTGACCAGGCTCAGAAATGGTTTCAACAACTCTAAAACTGTCTGGCTTGGAACGTAGCTGGAACTGTACAGCCAGTGTCCGTATAACCCAGCTCTAGACAAACCATATATTATTCTAAAAACAACACACTCATAGTGCATGACATTATGAGGCACATGGTTTGAGCTGGTTGCCTATTGTGAAAAAAGGTTTAAGACTAAAGCTTGATGTCTCTGACTCTTCATTGACAATAAGCAAGGATTGCCCTCATTCAGTAAGAAGAGGGAGGAATGTCCCCCGTTCAGGGTGGAGTAGAAGTATCAGGCCTTCTTGAGCTAAGATGGAGATCTGTGTTTCATCACACACACTTTCCTGGATCTCCTCTTCTCTCTCCACTTAAGGGACTGGGAAATTGGAGAGGGAGCGGTTTATTCCAGAGAATTGTTTTCCTTGGTGCACTTCAGTGGAGCATGTTTCTCTGGGCACGTCACCTGGTTTACTCTACCCTTCCTCACTGGAAGATAGGATGTGAAATGAGTTCAAGCCAGGAGCATTTTTAGAGAGACGTATTTCATTGCACCCAAGTGCGTGCCTGTGTGTGTGTGAGAGAGAGTGCTTTGCTCCGTTTTTATCATTAAAATAAAGATGGCTGGACAGAAATATTACTTTGATTTATGCTGAGTACTGTGCAAAATATGCTGAAATGGTGTTTTCAGCTGTAGATATTGCATCTGAAAGGGATGCAAATTTGTATTTTCTTCTGCATTATACTTCTGCTAGAAGATACCTGGGCCAATACATTCTCTATATCCTAATGTCTCTAAATGTCTCAAAATGCACAATCTTCTATATTTAGCTAAAGATCTGCGTAAACAAGTATGTGACTTCTTATGATAAAAACAAGTTTTGCCTTGGTTATTGTACTCCTTAAGTAACTAAATCATTTACCTTTTATATCCTGGGTGCTTTGGGCTAGGATGACTTATCAAAGCAATGGAAAGAAAGCTGAGAAACTCTGCTGTGCTAGTTTGTACACAAGTGGAAAAGAGCAGTTGACATCTCTGAAATAGCAACTTTTAAATACTGACAATATTCATGGGCTGAAAAACACCAAGGATCTGGACTTCAGTATTATTCTGGAGAACTGCAAAATCTCATAGAGGCCTTTTCTGAAAATAACCTTTCTACTTTCCCTCTCATATTAGATTTTTACCCAACCTTGCAAGATCTGCTTTACATAAACATCTGCTGGACTCTGGAATTGAAACAAGTGCTGCTGATACTCAGAAAATGGAGGAAAAGGACTATAGTTGTAAGTTGCTGACAGTTTCCCCACCCCCATTTCTTTTAAAGTAAATTTTACATGCAGACTGGGTATGGTCCAGTTTTCTTCCCCTAGAACTGCAATGTGTACTTCTGTGAAAGCTCTTGTGCTCCGAGAGCTGTCATAGCTGAATGCAGAAGCTCAAGGGGGAAATGATGCCTAATCTTCCATTGTTCAAGTGCCTTCAGGCTTACTAGAACAGTAGTAGAGCACAATGGACAGCTTGTTGCTGAAGGCCGAGCCCAGTGTAAACAGGCATCCATTTCTGAGCTCTAAATCTATCAAATACACAGCTCAGCTTTCTCAGACCCGCACCTCTACAATTTTCTGCTTCAGCAGTAGGGCTATTTTGAGGAGCTATTGGGGAGTTATGGGGGATAGTTTATGGCACCTCCCTTTCAAAGAGGCCTGCTGGAAACTGGTCTCCTCCCATTTCTGCTGCTTGGAACATCTGTTGTGATTTCTGCAGCAGTCAAAAAGCATGTAAGGTTATTGCCTAATAATCGCTTCATATGTCTACACTTCTTTTCTTTCCTGTCAGAAACAAACATTTCAGACAGCAGGTAATGGAGGGAGAGAAACACATTGGTCCATCGAGTCCAGCATGGCCTGCTGGGACTAGCAGCAGCCCTTCAAGGTCTCAGCAGAAGGATTTCCCATCTATTCTGCAGAAGTCTTTTAACTGGAGATGTCAAGAATTGAACCTGAGACCTTGTGTATGCTAACCCTGAGCTCTACTGTCATGCTATGGCCCCCTCGTGGTAGCAAGCATGACTTGTCACCTTAGCTAAGCGGGGTCCGCTTTGGTTGCATATGAACAGGAGACTTGATGTGTAAGCACTGTTAGATATTCCCCACAGGGGATGGAGCCGCTCTGGGAGGAGCAGAAGGTTCCAAGTTCCCTCCCTGGCTTCTCCAAGAGAGGGCTGAGAGAGATTCCTGCCTGCTACCTTGGAGTAGCCGCTGCCAGTCTGTGCAGACAATACTGAGCTAGATGGACCAATGGTTTGACTCAGTATATGGCAGCTTCCTATGTTCCTAATCTTTAACAGACTTTTTATTTAGGTTGATCCTAAGGGCTCAGACTTCTGCTCTAGAATGTAAAGATGTGCTGTCCAAATAATTTTTCTTGATGGTTTACATTTTTCTGTGCTGACCATAAAGAAATGCCCATTCTGTCTTTTTGGAAGACATTTCTATCAAACTGAGGATTAATTTCTGGACTTTTAAGAATCATCATCAGTTGCTGGATTTTAATCTTTTAGAAGTTCTCTAGTAGGGCTAGAAAATCCTTCTCGAAACATCTCACATAATTGTGATAAGACCGACTGTAATGTTCCCTACATCTTGTGAGTCTAACATTGCTAAAATAAGACATTTCTGTTGCATCATTATGCATAACTATAGCCCTGTTCAGGTGTCCTGAGAAGTGATGATGTACTCACATATGGCCTTGCCCAAAATGTACTTGAAAGCCCTACCCCTCACATGGCCTGAAGCTTCCCCAGCCTCCCACCCAGCTGCCCACGGTTACAGCATTTGTCTGAAGATGTTTCCTGTGATCAGAACGCTGGGGCTTATATCTCTCCACAAGCAATTAACCCTTGATTTGTATGAAACATGCAGGTGAGGTAAACGCAGGAATCCTGAGGATTGGAAGTGTCACCATCCCAGTTCACAACCCCTATGAGAAAATGAAAGTGCCTGATGTTCTCTTTTATGAAAACACCCAGGTAGGTAGTATCTGTCACTGAACAGTAGCAGTCATCTTTTTCATCATAAACAGCTGTTTATATTTTAAAGTTACGTTATTAGTTAAGGTGGAAACCACAACATTAACGACTAGACTTCTTAGTCATCCTTTTGTGCTGTGATTACAATCTGCAAACATTCCTCTAATTGTCTTTCTTTACACAATATAACTGAAGAGTTTTGTTAAGGGCCCCTTTGAAAAGAGTGGCAGCTGCTGCTGTTCCAACAGGGGCTGGCACTCTGAATTTCTGCATCTATCTGAAGCCCCTCCTGCTGTGTAAGAAGGCTGTTTGGGTGCTCTTGTACAGCTTAGCAGGCTTAGGATGCTGGGAATGTAACTTGGTGGAGAAAGAAGAACTGATAAGTAGTCATGATACAGTAGTTCGGAGCAGAGGATGGTGGTCTCAAAATGCAAACTGTCCACTTGGAAAACGGTGCTTCATTTTGAGTTCATCCAGGTCTGGCTTAAAATTCAGTTCATCCCCTGCTGCTGGCTCTTC
Organism: Hemicordylus capensis; assembly: GCF_027244095.1. Lineage (NCBI taxonomy): Eukaryota > Metazoa > Chordata > Lepidosauria > Squamata > Cordylidae > Hemicordylus > Hemicordylus capensis. The sequence goes on along the minus strand of NC_069659.1, from coordinate 185,873,480 downwards.
TCTGCCATTCCCCAGACTTGTTGCAAGCAAAAAGATCCTTGCTTTTGCAAAGAATCAGGGGACAGCTAGTGGTATGGTAAATCCAGTAGGCAGAGCTGCCTGTCCTGAGCTTGAAAGAAGCTAATTCAGGATCAGGACAGGCAGGCTTGTTTACTCTACTGTGCCTTCCATGCCACCAGTTATCCCCTAACCCTTTGCAAAAAACAAGAATGTTTATGTTTGCAAAGCTGGTGGGGCAGGGACTGGGAAGGGAGGAAAACTGCACAAGAACAATCTCGGTTTTTATTTTCGTCAAAGCTTGAAAAAATCCCCTTGAGGTTATTCAAGTATTTAAAAGGAATATTTGCAAAATCCCGATAGTTTTCAAGGCAAGCTTGGAGTAGTGGGGTTGATGTGCACATTGCTAAGAATATCTGAAAGGATGTGGGCTTCCCTTTTATTTTTATCCCTGAATAATATGATTTAAAATAGCCGCAGCATGCATGCTTGAATGCCAATGTTCCATCAGGGGATATTCCATTACTTGTGCTCCACCAGAGCTGTGTTCTTAGCTCTTGAACTGTTAATCTGGATCATGATCTGTTGGAATCCATTAGAATGGGTACTGCGCCTGCACAGGGACCTCGCACCCGACTGCATTGCTGATCTTTGATCGTTCATAGTAATAAACCAGGCCTGCACAACTCAAATGACCTGGCTGGCCGAAACCAACCGTGACTTGGTTCATGGGGGCTGAGGTCAATTCCTAGGGAGCTGATTATTAGAGTAACACTTAATATCAATCAGTCAACCAATCAACTGAATTAAAGTGAAATGAATTAAAAATGAATTAAAAATGAATTTAATCAATATTTAACTTTTGATGTTCTGGCAGGCCAAGATTGATTTAAATTAATATGAAATAAGTTGAATTAAAATTCATTCTAATAATATAAATATTATACAATCTGTACATAATAAAATGCATTGTTCTTCCTTTCCACCTCTGCCAAATCATCACACAAAACATGGAACACTTTTAAGGGGAAAAAAATGAGAACCTCTTCTCATAATTTTGGAAAAGAAGGGGGAAGGGGGAAGAAAGATGGAAAGGATGCAGCAGGAGGCTTGGAGAGAGAGAGAATGGAGCATTCTTGGGGGGAGAGAGAGAGAGAGAATGGAGCAGTCTTGGAGAGAGAGAGAGAGAGAGAGAGAGACTTAACTAACTTAACTGCGCAGGAGCGCCTCGCAGTTGGGAAGCAACACCGGGCCAAATAGCAGACCTGAGTGTCGCTCTGGTTTCTGCCGCTGTGCGCCACTGCTGCCGTGGGGGAGGGTAAGGAAGAACACCCGCACCCCTGCAGCCATCTCCTCGGCTGTGCAGCGGCTGGATTTTTTTGGGGGGGGTGTTTTTTAAGCAGCAGGGGGAGGAAGAGGAAATAGCCCTGGGGTCCAGGAAAAAAGGCCTCGTGGGCCGCATCCGGCCCCGGGCCACATGTTGTGCAGGCCTGTAATAAACTAAACTAAACTAAACTAAACTTGGCTGCGAGGTCCCGGCACAGGCCCAGTACCCATTCTTATGGATTGCCACAGATCACTACCAGATCCATAGTTACAGATGTGCAACCTGTTTTTGCTCTGGGCCTTATACATTACATGTCATGGTTCTTGGCAACTAAGAAGGTTACAGAATATATATAGGTCTGGTAATGCTTAGTCTTCAAAGATAACCTCTTTTATATGGCAGGAGACTTTAGCAGGATATATGAGAAGTTGCACTTGTATAACTTCTTACCATGAATGTTGTGGGGGTTTTTTAAAGGAAGAGCTTCATTGCCTCCCATAAAGTCATCGCACATCCATATAAAGCAATTTAACTGCATCCCAGCCTTAATATATTAACATAAGGTTGACTATTAAAATGGGAAATAAATGAGTAGTAATAATACTTCCACTATCAATCACAAATGTCTTTGATTTGCTACAAAATGTTTGGCCAGATTTCAGCTTTTGCTCAAACAATTTTGACCGCTAGTTAGCTAAAATCTATTTCACAGGTTCAAAACTGCATCTCCACCCAGAGTTGTAAGTTTTGGGAGGTATAGAAATGTGTTAGATAGGTAGGTAGGTAGATAGGGAGGGAGGGAGGGAGGTAGGTAGATAGATAGATAGATAGATAGATAGATAGATAGATAGATAGATAGATAGGATTAAATTAAATACTATTTTTGCATTATGTAACTGCTTGCTGAATGCATAGTCCCAAAGCAGACCACATTTCCATTTGTAGGTTATCTAAGTCAGAGGTTCTCAACCTTGGGTCCCCAGATGTTGTTGGACTTCAACTCCCATAATCCCCAACCAAAGGCCACTGGGGCTGGGGATTATGGGAGTTGAAGTCCAACAACATCTGGGGACCCAAGGTTGAGAATCCCTGATCTAAGTGAATGTTCTAAGCTTCTCAATGTACTTTGTGGTACAGGCTAGTACTTGCCTCTTATACTCTGGAGTTTAGTAGTGGTTACATTAATACATTCATTTAGCGAGTGTAGTTTTACTACTACTACTACTTAGAAGAAGAAGAAGAACTAGCGTAACCTGCGCAGAGCATCTGTGCGCTAGTATTTGAGTGCTCCCCTCACCCCTGCCACAGTCCCCCTCACAGAGATCTCTCCACCCTCACCTGAGCCGCACTCCTGCTCCTCCTCCTCAATCCGGTTGCTTCCACCCGGATTCTCCACTGCCCAATCACCACGGTGCTTTTGCTTGCGAACTCTCGCGAGAGCTGCCACGCATGGGATTAGTGACAGGTATGTCTAAGAGAAATAAATATATAGATATTTATATACCACTCTTCAACAAAATTCTCATAGCGGTTTATATATAGAGAAAAAAATACATAAATAAGATGGTCACCTATCCCCAAAGGGCTCACAATCTAAAAAGAAACACAAGGTAGACACCAGCAACAGCCACTGGAGGGATGCTGTGCTGGGAATGGATAGGGCCAGTTGCTCTCCCCCTGCTAAATATAAGAGAATCGCCACTTTAAAAGGTGTCTCTTGCTCAGCTAGCAAGGGTATTAGTTCTGGTTCTAATTTTTTTTATTTTTGTTTTTGAAGAGAACAGATTTATTTTTGTATATTCTGAATTGTTTGTTTTGAATAAAAACATTTGGGAGTGAGAGTTCCTATCTTTGTCTTGCACTGTTATGTTAAATGCATAGTTTGGCTTTGTGTGCCTTCCCCCCCCCCAACTTAAATAGTATCGGGGAAAGGGGGGCAATCAGGATCACAGCATAGTGGAATGGGGACTGAAACCCTTTCCCCTCATCCAGTTTGGTTTGGTATTAGGGTAGTAACGGGGGACCCTCATCAGGATCAAGATTATGATGGAAGGCAATGGTTGAATATCCCCACAACACATTCCTAGTCCCCCTGCAGTTGCTATTTATGTTATGGGGTGGAAAACTACACTCGGCGCCAAACTAAACGTTCAGTGTAACATCTAGTTTGGCCCTGAGTCATATCTCAGTATAATGAGAGATATAGCTTTCTCTGGCTTATATGCAAGAAATAGCTCTGGCTTATATGCAAGAAATAGTTTTGAATCTCCTCTCCAGTCCCAACCGATCATTATCCAGTTGGGAAACCTCTTGAAATTTTGCAATAGTGTGTTTTGTTTACAACCATGAGGGAAAATATATCTTATCTTACTCTAGAGGATTTAGAAACTTAATTGTTCTTGGAACTCACTGAATTTACACCTTGGGCTATCATGAAGAATATATTGTGAAAGGGGTTGAGGGAAGGAAAATATTGTTGCATAGAGATTCCTATTCCCTTGTATATTGTTTGGCCTACTTAAAAGGGTAGGGCATTTCTGCTGCTTCCCACCACCAAGATGAGGAAAGAAAGATATGTTTCCGGGTGAAATACAAAGTGCTGATTATTAACTATAAAGCCCTTAACGGCTTGGCTCCAGGCTATTTAAGAGAGCACCTCCTTTGTCATGAACCCTGCCACCTATTACTTCTTCTGGAGGGCTGCAGTTATGGTTGCCACCAGCTTTTTTGGTGGCAACCCATGACCGGGCTTTCTCTGTGGCTGCCCCAGGGCTTTGGAATATGCTCCCTGCTGAAATAAGAGCATCTCCTTCTCTGTTTGTTTTCAGGAAGACCCTCAAGACTCTCCTGTTCTTGCAAGCTTTTAATTAGAATTAATTTTAATAATTGTTTTAATAACTGTTTTATACTATTGTTCTTATTGTGTCTTGTGTATTTTAATTGGTGTTGATTTTTTAATATTTTAAATCTTGCACACTACCTAGATATGTACATATCAGGTGATATAAAATTATGATAAGTAAATATTAAAAGGGCAGGATTCGGGCTTTTGAAAAGTCATGACCTTGAAAGCAATGAGACATGACTACCTTTAACGTTTGATTGATTTCACTGAAATATGAAACTAACTCTGAATCCTGCTCTAGTGTTTCTCCTCTTATGTAATCGTGCTAGATAAAGTCAGTCTAGTCACCTATATAGTTCTCAAAATTTAGTCATAGTTGCTATTCACTAATCAAGAGGGCAATAATTAAGTCATCTCCCTATTTCAACCAGAGCCATGTAGATTCTCCCCCAGATTTCTCCCTCTGCTGCTCACAGAGATGCTAACCCAGACAAGCTGCAAAACAACCGGCACTAACACTTCAGGGTAGTCCTTCCCTAAAGTCTCTCCCTCTCTTCACTAAAACTGTATGCACAGGATTTGCCCCCAGATTTCCTCTTCCATGCCTGCCACTCTCCCTTCCCCCTATGTTCTGTCAATCCTTTTGCCCTTTGATCAGGTATGCAATTATTGTCGGTTTGCCTTTCTTCTGCCTTCTAACCGCAATCTCTTTTGCCTGTTCCCTCCTGCCATTTAAACCCACATCATTGATCCATAGTTAATCCTGTCCTTCTGTTACTTCCCTTCCAATTCTGGCTCCTTTCAGAGTTTATCAACTTCCCCAATTGGCAGTGTTGCTTTCTGCTCGTATAGGAGTGGGTAGGAAATGCTTGACAGTGCTTGGTGCAAGCCTGCAGCAGGTGTGGAGGTGGGTGGATTAGCATTAACAACTCCTTTGCCTTCTGCAGGGAGCTGAGAGCATCTAGACAATGCTAAAAGCTGGTGCAAAGAGTCAAGGGAGCTTGTTCTAGGCAGGCCTATCCTCATGGTAATGGGGACTAGAGATTGGGAAGTAGCTGACAGAGTGAGGACTTGACAGGAGCAGGGAAGAAAAAGACAGCCTGGGATTGCATACAGGCCCTTCCTGGGAGGCTAGGACACGGGGCGGGATACATACGGGCCCCGGTTACGAGAAACAAGTCCAGATTGCTCATTGTCTGCAGCAACTTTCTCAGTTTTTCTCGAAAAGCTTTGTTAAATCTCAATGTTCCATGTGAAGTGTGAACCAACCCTATTTGTGATGGTGTCTTTTCTTTTTGTTTTTGTCTGTACTATACAAATACTAGGTTTTTTGCCATTCTTAAGGGCTTCTTTTTCTGTTATGCAAGCAACCTTTTGTACCTCCCTAGTTAAAAGTAACAGCCCCTCCCCCCCAGTGTGCTTAGTGGATTCAACAAAAGGGAAGGAAATAGAACAACATGCGTTCCCAGCATCCTTGCATGTTTCCAGGGGAAGAATTCTCTTTTTCCAGCAAGCTTTTTGCTTTTATAAAGAGTTACCCTGCTGGGCTTACAATGTTTGACAATCATACACATTCAACTAGTGGGAGAAAGAATGGTATACAAGTCTGGTCTGTGGCTTGATTGGCAGGAAACGGCATAGTTGGCACTTTATTGCCAGTACAAAAAGGAGGTTGGGACTCCCATGACAGAATTTATCCATGTCTATATAAGGAAGCTTATTTCACAGGTTGGGATTTTTGTTCGAATTCTTTATCATGACTCATGGGATTCTATGGTACCCGGCTTCTAGAGTAGTGAGGCAGTTCTCCCTCCCCTAGCTTATTTTAGCTATTTCACATTTGTCTACTTTATCATAGGAATATCGGACTCTTCTTTGGTCATGTACACACTGCTGGTTAGCTCACCTGTTTTCATTGCTGTGCTTGTTCACCTTGCTAATAGTGCATTTTATATTCCACTGCTACCTATTCCTTTCCATGGTCCTCTACTAAAACGGAGTTCTTTCCAGTCAGCAGCTTAGTTGCTTCTGGGCCATACGCAAGACATCCCAAGGGATGTCTCTAGAAGGCACCATCATAATTAGGTAGCATGAAAAGCCTGTCCAATGTATGTGCCTCAAATTGAATTTACCAGTTGCTTGTGTCAATCCAGGTTATGCCTGTTATCATCTTGCCCTCTGTGTCAGACTTCCTGGAACACCTTGCTGGTCACTGTTGGACTTGATTTAAAGATGCCGCCCTGGCAGCTGAAGTTGTCTTCCACTCATAGAAAGGCTGCATCCAAAGATGCTCTTCCACTTGCTAAAGTGAAAACATGAGAACTGCTATAGAAGCCATTGCACATGTTGTACAGCCAGCAGTGTTTCCCCTTCCTTTTCAAATTCTTTTGGTCAAATTCACAGAACAGAGCTATATGAATAAGTAGTTCTCATCCAGTGTGGCAATTACTACCATCTTATCAATGTAGATCATTATGTAAGTAAAAGGTGTAAAAGATCATTACTGTTTCTAAAAATCGTGTGATATTGCGTATTGCTCAAAAGACTACACGTATATGAAGAAGTACAGTAAAAGTACCTCAGTGTGTTAATATTAATGTATTTTCTTGCAAGTTCCACAAAATGGTTTTAATTTCTCTTTAGCACATGATGGTGATGGAATATATGCTTAAGGATTTCTTGCTTGGAGAGCACCTTCTCCTGGTTGGCAATCAGGTAAGAGCACTAAAATCTTTCGTGTGTGTGTGTGTGTGTGTGTGTGTGTGTGTGTGTGTGTGTGTAAATATATATAAATTTACTATAGTTTTATTTGTTAAAAGCTGACACAGAGGCGAGTCTCACGGTCAGTGAGACCCGTTGGAAGGCGGTTTGTGGGGAGAGCGGGCTTAGCCCACTCTTCCTGCAGATGATCAAGCCAGCAGCCCTGGTTGGCCAGATCGGCTGCCCACACGACTGCCGGCTCCGTCACAGAGTCGGCGGGGGCTGTGCGGATCGGGTGCCGCGTGGCTCCTGGATGTTCCAGGATGCCTTGCACGGGGCTTTCTGGAGAGATGCCCGAGCCCAGGAGGCTGCTTGTAGCCTCCCCGTCAGGGGTCTACTTATGTGTTGCCACGCGCCGCAGCAACACACGAGCAAAAAGCACTCGCTCTGTTAACCTCATCTTAGGGGAGGGGAATTTAGGGCAGTTTGCTGCCGGGAGCCGCGTGGCTCCTGTTGCAGCACACGATCGCCCCAAATGCGGGCTAGGCTCCCTTAGCCCGCTTTTGGGCAATCGTGAGAATCGCCTCACTGTTTGTTTTCTTTGCACCATGAAGATATTACTGTCATCACAAATCCAGTTCAACTGGATTTTTCTTCTACTCACTGCTTCCCCTTGGTGGGTAACTTTGTTTTACTGACAGACATCCTGTCATCCTGACTAACAAAGCTCTGGTGCAACGGGAGAAGCACTGGTGTAGTAGCAGTTCTCCTGGAGAGCTCCAGACTAAAGTTGCATCGGTGCTAATGTGTGCGTAGAGGAATTTCATGGACTTTCGCTTCCTCCAGAAGCACTCTGTGCCGCCCAAAATATGTCTCTGAGGGCTGTGTAACCCACCCTCAGGGACATATTTTTGGGTAGCCCAGAGTTCTTACTGAAGGTCATTGAAAATTGCCCCCACTGCTGAACCAGCTGCTAAGTCAATGGAGCTGAATTAGCTGAACTTTTCAGAAGCACCAGTGCTTCTTCTGTAGCACTGCTGCGTCATTAGTCAGGATGTCAGCTACTGTTAACAATTTCTTTTTTAAAAAAGTTTGTATCCAAGGATATAATGTTATTATGAGCACTAACTTTAAGCACAGAATATGTTTTGGAAAATTAGGCAGAGTAATCAGAAATGTCTTATTGTTTCCATGTATGGGATTAGCGTAGTTTAAAAAAGAATAACTTACTAGATTATTTGCAAGAGTATGTCAGTAACAGCTATACTGAGTGAAGCATAGTCAAACCTAGCCTTTAAGCATAGTTCTTGCAACACATAGAGCTGGTCCTCTTGCTACCAGCAGAAGACTTGTTTGCCTTGTTCCACCAATGTTCTATGCAACTAACATGTGGAGTGTGAAAAGAAGAAATCCCCATGAGCCATAGCCAACTGAAATTCTTCTGTGTGTTTCCTATTTTCTACTTTGTGTTCCCCATAAGGAACACTGCTGAGATTTGGCCTTTATTCTAGTTTTTCATTATTTTTTTGAGTTGTGAAAGCTGCTGTTCAGATTGCAGCTCATCCTACAGCAGGACATAGAAGATCTCTGTATTGTACTGCATATTGCATCATTAGTAGCAAGTAATCAGCGATGTCTTCTAGATGAGAGAGCTTTGTGGGCACTGTTGACAACAGTGGGTTTTCAACATGGTTAGCATGGGTTCAGACTCACACAGGTTTTAATCAACATTGTCTTAGATTTTATTCTTTGAGGCTAGTTGTATGCTGTTTTTGTAAGGGGGTAGGGAATAAGTGTGTCTTCTGTTCTCTCCTATATTGTGTTAGTATTTTAGCATATTTTCCTGTTGCCTGGGTTTTGTTTGGAGACAATTTTTTTGGCCAGAATTACTTATAAGCTTATTTCCCAGTGAGCTGGGCATGGAATCCAGTACAGATTGACAAGTGATGTGCAACCATCTGCTGCATTGAGGTGCATGTTTTTATTGGTTACCTAAGCACAGTTACTTGGCAGCAAGACATTGAATTTGAGAGTTAATGTGTTAAGTATTACAGCACTGTTTGGCTGAGTTGGGCTACTGAGACTGGGCAACACTGTTCAGTTGTCAGCCTGTTAATCGCTTTCACATCTCACAATTGCTGTGCCATATGGCCCCAGATCTTTTGGATGTGTGTGCCATTTTATTTTCACTATTAATTTGTTTGTAACTTAAGGACTGAAGGGGGGGAAAAACACACACACACACATATACATATTCACACAAACACCACTATATGTTCTGATGTCATCCTGTGCTGGATGTTGTGTTGTTTTGTTTGTAACTTCTTTGCATCTGGTTATGACAGATGGAGCTTTCACAGTTGAATGAGGCAGGGTGGGAGCCAGATCACTGAGCATTCTGGAAAGGCATCCGGCCCATGAGGCAGCTGGGGTCCGTGAACCTGAAAGCTGGAATATTGCCCACACAGCCATAAAACCCGATTGGCAGCATAAAAAATAAGAATGTTCTATATAATATATATTCTCTCTATCCTTGGAGGCTCTAACTCTTCTCCAGTCTCTCCATGCCCTCCTCCTGGGTGCCTACATTGGTCCTAGATTGAACTATACTCTCGCTTTCCTCATAATCAATGCTCTGCAGAGATCTTAAGATTCAGGTTATTATATTTTAAATATAACAATGCATTTAATAACTGAGTTTCCCTGTTTTATCCCTCCTCATTGCCTCCTGGATTTTAAGCTTCTCTTGGAGAGGTGTGGCTGGGTGACTCTTATTACAACCGTTGTTGTTGTTGTCATTATTAAAATAAATACTTGTATCCTGCCCCTCCAGTGCTTGTGGCAGATGTTATTGCTTTGGCCTTCAAGAAGCCAACAAGGAAAAGGGAGCCCAAGTCACAGAGCTGTGCCTCATTCTGCCCAGCACTACTGATGTGAGCATGGCCTGCTGCTCAGAAGTCAGCCAAAATATCTGGTTGGGCTTCCTGTGCCCTGCATGGTAATTAGGCCACCCTGCACTACAAAGGGGCTGTACAGGTGCTTAGGATCAGAAATGTGAGGAGAGGGTTTTTTCCCAAACAAGCTGCACTGAGACAGGTCCTCAGATTAATATAGGCGATTGAACTGAATGCCAACTTGATGCTGCCTTGCCTTCGGTAAAGAGGACCAAAGCTGCAGCTTTGTTATGGCTCTCTCTTTGTCTTGGCTCTCTTCCCACCGCCCAAAGCCTCTGGATGGGGCAGTTTATAAATGTAATAAATAATAAAAAATAAATAAATACAATAATAATAATATAATATTTTGCCAAACCAGAACTGATGGTGGCAGCCATGTATGTTAATCACATGTCTGCCCCATTCGTGTAAAACAAAAAACAGGAGGCAGGGAGCCTGTTTGTAAAATCAAGAGAGGTGTGCAGGTAAGAGGAGCGTGCTGTACCTTCTCACGTCCCATCATCTCACGATGATGAAAGCAGGCACTCTTCTTTCAGCCAAGTTCATTTCCAGTATCAGAGCTGGAAGACAAGTGCTAATGAAGGTTAAGCAGGGAAGAGTTCAGCTCCATTCATTCCTGTGCCATTTTTGATGATAGAAGTACACAGCCCCTAATTTTATATTTAAAGAGTGCAAACCTGATTTAAAAGATGTGTCTCCTGCTGTTACATTTAGTTTGAACTAAAGCCCTATTTCCTAAAACTGTTCACACATATCCCCCATCTGTGTTGCCAGAAACCCTGTCTTTAAATCCAGGAAAGGTTTGCTAGAAGTTCAGTTGCCTTAGGGGACAGGTCAGAATGAACACCTCCATCTTGATATACTACAGCAGGGGTGGATAACATCTTTATTTTCAGGGGCATTTCTCTTTCCAGACACTGGGCCAGAAGTTTATTTTGTCACATAAACTGACCCTATCATAAATGGTCAGCCTCCATAACAAAGTTGGTGCTATCTCAGTAAGAGGAGAGCTTTCCAGTTAATGGTGTGCATACGCTCAGATGTAGCTGCAACATTACATACAAATCCCAAAGACATCCTAACATGAAGCATGGATTTAGAGCATAGACTATCTCTATCACTTACAACCTGAAAACAGCTTTTCTTTTAATTACACATGATACTATATTTTAACATAGTGTCTGGTGGCGGGGAGATAAAATAGCTGGTGAGGGGAGGCATTTACAGCCCCTGGGTCACCCCTGCCCCAGAAGAAGACAAAGACAAACACCAAACAAATGATACAGTCCCAAAGTCAGTGTTGAACATACTTCAGTTTTTTAAATCCAGATTTCTAAAAGCATGCTTCACTTTCTCAGTTGTTTGAGCTACCTACTTTTGCAGCATGGACAAGAATTAACAGTATTCAAACAAGTCACTTCATTGCCAGAAATAATTTCTTTGACAAATAAATGTGTAGGATCAGGTCAAGTGACTACTGTGCTCATGCTGCCACCTGATTGAGAATGTTGCTTGTTCTGCTGAGATACTGCTTAGACGGCAATCTTCCTTCAGCCTGACATGGTACACTGGCCACGGTGTACAGACCTTATTCAAATCAAATCTCTATTATTACAGTCATTCGACTAGCAAAACACAAAGTACAAAAGCTTTACATAAAAGCGAGCTTTACATAAAAGCAAAGACCTTATTAGGTGATAGGTGAGTAGAGGCTGGGTATGGCCCAGGAGAGCTCAAGTTTCTCCCGACTAATCTGCCCACCATATTGCCAGGAATGTTGAAGGAGCCTGGCATGGTTGAAATATAATAGTTATGGGACAGGCGTGGAACCAGCTGTGCGGAGGCCTCTCTGTCAATGTCCCTCCCCGTCCATGAGCCAGCGCTTGCCCATCCTTTTCAGGCAGCGTTTGCTCCCTGAAAGCATCTATTCCCCATTCTCTCCCTCCAGGGAGAGAAAGGGAGAATAGATGCTTTCAAGCAGCAAGCACTGCCTGAAATGACATGGAAGCTCTCACTCAGGCTCTTCGGAGCTCGAGGTCATGTACAAAGGGGGCGTGGCCTCGAGTTCCAAAGACCCCGAGCGAGCGCTTCCCTGTCGTTTCAGGCAGTGTTTGCTGCCTGAAAGCATCTATTCTCCCTTTCTCTCCCTCTCTGGAGGGAGAGAAAGGGGAATAGATGCTCTGAGGGAGCAAATGCTGCCTGAAAAGGATGGGCAAGTGCTGGCTCCGGGCTCTTAGTAGCCCGAGTGTGGGTGGGGGGAGTTCATGTGGGGCTCTTCCAGAGCCCAAGCCATGCCCCCTGGGGGCTTCAGTGGCCCCTACCATTGGCGGCCCGGGCCCTGACTTCTCAGTCCTGTTCCTAGTTTGTCAAAATCACCCAGCATTCCTTTCCTTCCACCTTCTTTCCCCCTATCTCCCAGCTGGGTTAATAACCTTCCCTCTGAAAAGATCCAGGAAAAGAGTGATCCTGTGCAAAGATTGAAAATGTCCCCCTCACATAAGACAAACATTATCTGTTTCCTCCTCAATGCCACCCCTCTCTGCTGCTTCCCTCCTAAAGCCAGCACTGCCCAGCAAATGTTCCCTGCCTTTGGCTTACTTGCTGCCTAAGTAACGACGGACACATTGTTGCTCAGCTCACTCTCTCAGCCTGCATCTTACTCATCTCGCTGTTCTGCGCAGTTCAGGAAGTGGTGGGCAGGCTCAGGCTGCCGGATATCCTTCCTCAGTCTCCTTTCCTGCCAGGACTGCGGGGGGCGGGCGGGGGGTGGGGCACCGGCAGCCCTGTCCGGCTGGAGGGTGGAGACTGGGGGTGCCTTCTTAGTACTGATGAAGTGCCTGCCTTTGAAGTAGGAGGGGGCAGCGACCCGGGTTCGAACCTGTTTGCACAATGGTAGCTCCGCCCCTGTTATGGGATTTCAAGCTGACAGGCAGCAGTCCAAAACGGGCCTACTTCACTCACACGTCACTGTAATTGTATTTGTACAAGCCATTTTATGCAGTAATTACATACTATAGAAACGTAAAAAAGTAAAGAAACTATAAGGAAATTTGAATCATGGTTTAGCATATATTTCAGAAGTGTGTCATTGTTTTTTCAGGGTGTAGGGAAAAACAAGGTGGTTGACAGATTCCTTCACCTGTTAAATAGGCCAAGAGAATATTTGCAACTGCATAGGTAAGTGGTGCTTTGTAATTTTTAGTGACTTGATTTCTTGCTTCTAGTATCTGTTATAATAGATTTTTCTCTTCTATAATAAAAATAGAAATTTTCTATTCTATAATAGATTTTGCAAACACACGGCTAATGAACTGTTACAAACTTCCTAAGTGCACCTGGGTTTTACAAGTAATATGAATTTCTACCCATAGACTTAGAATAACAAGTATGCAGATTATATTGTCTTTGTTCTGTGAAATTGTCTGATAATAGGCACATGTTTCTCTTCTTAGTTATTCAGATCAGTGGATGGGGAGTTGGGTACAGAGTTCTTGATTAATAGATTGGGAGCCAGTAACATGGAACCAGGATTATCTCCTTGCTCTGTCTTTGAGCCCGCCCACCCCCATCCCCAGCCACCTGTGCGAGACTCAGAATAATTCTACTTCTGATTCCAGTTAGGAACAGGATAATTGTGATGTCTGAACCAAGCAATCCTGACTTATTCTAACCACAGTCAAATAAACCAGGATCTGAACCCAAACCTTAAGCCCTGGCTTGCTTCAAACAATCTTTCAAACACTATCTCTGCTTTAGACATAATGCATGAAAATGGAGGCCCTGTTCACATCAGGAGCACTGGGACCTTCCTCCCTTTCTCACTGAAGCATGGAGTGATCTTGTAGAAATCTACAAGTTTGCCCAGAATATAACCATTTTCTATGTTCCAAGCTGTCTAGGACTCAACAAGTTTAGGGTCCTACTCCAGGACAAGGATGTAATTTCATATGCTCATTCCCATGCAAGTCTTTGCTACCACTTTGCACAGAGCAAAAGGAGGACAGACTAGGAGGGATTGGCATGTAGAAACCACAATACTAGAAGAATAGTTGGAATGTATACCAAGAAGGAGGAAAGGAGGAACCACCAAGTTCAGGAGGATGCCAGCATGGTTAACAAGTAGAGTCAGGAAAGCTATAAAAGGGAGGAAGACTTCCTTCAGAAAATGGAAGTCCTGCCCAAGTGAAGAGAACAGAAAGGAACATGAGCTCTGGCAAAAGAAATGCAAAGAGACAATAAGGGATGCAAAAAGAAAGTTTGAGGAGCATATAGCTAGGAGTGTAAAGGGGAATAACAAAAACTTGTTTGAATATATCAGAAGTAGAAAACCTGCCATGGAGGCAGTTGGCCCCTTAGATGATGAGGGTGTGAAAGGGATTATTAAGGAAGATAAGGAAATTGCAGACAAGCTGAATGAGTTCTTTGCATCTGTCTTCATGGCAGAGGATACTGACCATATACCCTCTCCAGAATTGAGCTTTTCAGGTTTAGCGGCTGAAGAACTGGGCCAGTTTGAGGTGACAAGAGAAGATGTGCTAAACTGTCTTGAAAAACTAAAAATTAACAAATTGCCAAGGCCAGATGGCTTCCACCCAAGAGTTCTGAAGGAACTCAAATGTGATATTGCTGATCTCCTAGAAAAAATATGTAACTTGTCCCCACAATCAGGCACTGTACCAGAGTACTGAAAAGTAGCCAATGTAATTCCAATTTTCAAAGAGGGATCCAGGGGGGATCTGGGAAATTACAGGCTGGTCAGCTTAACTTCAGTGCTGGGTAAATTGATGGAAAGTATACTTAAGGACAAAATTGTTTAACATATAAAAGAAAAGGCCTTGCTGAAGGAGAACCAGCATGGCTTCTGCAAGGGCAAGTCTTGCCTCACTCACCTTTTGGAGTTCTTTGAGAGAGTTCTTTGAGCATATGGATAACGGGGATCCGGTTGACACAGTATACTTGGACTTCTAAAAAGCTTTGGACAAAGTTCCCCAGCAAAGGCTCTTGAGTAAACTTAGCAGTCATGGGATAAGGGGACAGGTTCATGTGTGTATCGGTAACTGGTTGAAGGACAGGAAACAGAGGGTTGGTATAAATAGAGAATTTTCACAATGGAGGGAAGTAAGAAAAGGGGTCACCCAGGGATCGGTATTGGGACCAGTGTGCTTTAACTTGTTCATAAATGATCTAGAAGTTCGGGTAAGCAGCAAAGTGGCCAAATTTGCAGATGAAACTAAAATATTTAGAGTAGTGAAATCCACAATAGATTGTGAGGAGCTTCAAAAAGATCTCTCCAAACTGGGTGAGTGGGAGACAAAATGGCAAATGCGGTTCAATGTAAGCATGTGTAAAGTGATGCATATTGGGGCAAAAAACCCGAACTGTACACTGATGTGATCTGAGCTGTCAGTGACTGACCAGGAGAGAGATCTTGGGGTCGTGGAGGACAGCTCATTGAAAGTGTAGACTCAGTGCACGGCAGCTGTGAAAAAGGCTAATTCCATGCTAGGAATCATTAGGAAGGGGATTGAAAATAAAAATGCTAATATTATAATGGCCTTATACAATTCATTGTTGCGGCCACATCTGGAGTACTGCATACAGCTTTGGTCAAGAAGGATATTGTAGAACTGGGAAAGGTGCAGAAGAGGGCAACCAAAATGATAAGGGGCCTGGAACACCTTCTTTATGAGACTAGGCTATAGCATCTGGGGCTCTTTACCATGGAAAAGAGGCGACTAAAGGGAGACATGACCGAGGTGTATAAAATTATGCTTGGAGTGGAGAAGGTGGACATAGAGACATTTTTCTCCCTCTCACAACACTAGAACCAGGGATCATGAAACTGAAGGTTGGAAAATTTAGGACCGACAAGAGGAAATATTTTTCCACACAGCATATAATTAATCTATGGAGTTCTTTGGCATGGGACATGGTGATGGCCACCAGCTTGAATGGCTTTAAAAAGGACTTAGACAAATTCATGGAGGACAGGTCTATCAGTGGCTACTAGCCTGGTGGCTGTGGGCCACCTCCAGTTTCAGAGGCACAATGCCTCTCAATACCAGTTGTAGGGAAGCAGCAGCAGGAGAGGAGGCATGCACATACCTCCTGCCTGTGGGCTCCCCAGAGGCATCTGGTGGGCCAGTGTGTGAAACAGGATGCTGGACTAGATAGGCCTCGGGCCTGATCCCATAGGGCTGTTCTTATGTTCTTATATGTGAACTGAGTTACCAAGTATATCTGAAGGACTTCCAATTACTAATTCAAAAGCATGAGAGACCATTCATAACTAGTAGATAGCAATAGCAATAGCACTTACATTTATATACCGCTCTATAGCTGGAAGCTCTCTAAGCGGTTTACAATGATTTAGCATATTGCTCCCCAACATTCTGGGTACTCATTTTACCGACCTCAGAAGGATGGAAGGCTGAGTCAACCTTGAGCCCCTGGTCAGGATCGAACTTGTAACCTTCTGGTTACAGGTTGGCAGTTTTACCAGGGGCTCATCTTTGACATGATCCGGTTGTATTCACACAACTGGGAACTGCGCCTGCAGTTCCATTGCAGTTAGATTCTATAGCTCTGTGCCAGTTTCATTTATACAGGTGAAACTCAAAAAATTAGAATACCGTGCAAAAGTTCATTAATTTCAGTAATGCAAATTAAAAGGTGAAACTGATATATGAGATAGACGCATTACATGCAAAGCGAGATAAGTCAAGCCTTAATTTGCTATAATTGTGATGATCATGGCATACAGCTCATGAGAACCCCAAATCCACAATCCCAGAAAATTAGAATATTGTGAAAAGGTTCAACAGTCTAGGCTCCAGGTGTCCCACTCCAATCAGCTAATCAATCCATAACACCTGCAAAGGGTTCCTGAGCCTTTAAATGGTCTCTCAGTCCGGTTCATTAGGAATCACAATCATGGGAAAGACTGCTGACTTGACAGTTGTGCAGAAAACCATCATTGACACCCTCCATAAGGAGGGAAAGCCTCAAAAGGTAATTGCAAAAGAAATTGGATGTTCCCAAAGTGCTGTATCAAAGCACATTAATAGAAAGTTATGTGGAAGGGGAAAGTGTGGAAGAAAAAGGTGCACAAGCAGCAGGAATGACCGCAGCCTGGAGAGGATTGTCAGGAAAAGGCCATTCAAAAGTGTTGGGGACTTTCACAAGGAGTGGACTGAGGCTGGAGTTAGTGCATCAAGAGCCACCACACACAGACAGATCCTGGACATGGGCTTCAAATGTCGTATTCGTCTTGTCAAGCCGCTCCTGAACAGCAAACAACGTCAGAAGCGTCTTACCTGGGCTCAAGAAAAAAAGAACTGGTCTGTTGCTCAGTGGTCCAAAGTCCTCTTTTCTGATGAGAGCAACTTTTGCATCTCATTTGGAAACCAAGGACCCAGAGTCTGGAGGAAGAATGGAGAGGCACACAATGCAAGATGCTTGAAGTCCAGTGTGAAGTTTCCACAGTCTGTGTTGATTTGGGGAGCCATGTCATCTGCTGGTGTTGGTCCACTGTGCTTCATTAAGTCCAGGGTCAACACAGCCATCTATCAGGAGATTTTGGAGCACTTCATGCTTCCTTCCGCAGACGAGCTGTATGGCGATGCTGACTTCATTTTCCAGCAGGACTTGGCACCTGCCCACACTGCCAAAAGTACCAAAACCTGGTTCAATGACCATGGGATTACTGTGCTTGATTGGCCAGCAAACTCGCCTGACCTGAACCCCATAGAGAATCTATGGGGCATTGCCAAGAGAAGGATGAGAGACATGAGACCAAACAATGCAGAAGAGCTGAAGGCCGCTATTGAAGCATCCTGGCCTTCCATAACACCTCAGCAGTGCCACAGGCTGATAGCATCCATGCCACGCCGCATTGAGGCAGTAATTGCTGCAAAAGGGGCCCAAACCAAGTACTGAATACATATGCATGCTTATACTTTTCAGAGGTCCGATATTGTTCTATTGACAATCCTTGTTTTATTGGTTTCATGTAATATTCTAATTTTCTGGGATTGTGGATTTGGGGTTCTCATGAGCTGTATGCCATGATCATCACAATTATAACAAATTAAGGCTTGACTTATCTCGCTTTGCATGTAATGCGTCTATCTCATATATCAGTTTCACCTTTTAATTTGCATTACTGAAATTAATTAACTTTTGCACGATATTCTAATTTTTCGAGTTTCACCTGTATATACAGGCCGTCCTTGACTTAAGACACTCTTTGTTAAGATGAACAGCACTTGAGATGTTTGTAGATTGCTACGTTGTTTTAGCTTTACACCATTTGGAGTAGAATGGGAGGCTGTGCTAGATGGCCACTGGTGCATGGGCTAGAGAGGTGACAGTGGCAGCACAGGCTCACTTCATTGAGACTGATAGTCCTGGAGGCAACTTCTGCTGCATCTGAGGTCTCCACTGTTAACTTTTCTGCTGAGTGTCTGTACGTCTGTGACTGACGTACCACCAGCTTTGAAAGCAGCAGAAGAAAAGACGATATCTGTCTAGCCTCGTTTTAGGAACCGACTCCACCTTTTAAACATTTTTTCCAGTGGGAAAATAGGTTCCGAATTAAGACATTTTGACATAAGAGTCAGTTTATATTTATAAAAAAGAGAGATAGTCTTGTAGCCTACTTAAGAGTACATGTTTCTTGTAGACAAGAGTTTCTGTGCTTGATTATTTTTCTCTCTTCTCGACTTTGGATAACACTTGGCGTTTTGTTTTATATTCTTAGGGACACCACTGTTCAAAGTCTTACATTGCAGCCTTCTGTTAAAGATGGCCATATTGTATATGAAGATTCTCCACTAGTAAGTCACGTTTGATTAAGGCCCACATTTAAATATTTATTATATTCTTCAAAATACGTTGAAGGATCCACAATTTGATTTTGATCTGAAAGACATTGACTTTTTTCAAAGTACGTTTTGTCACCCTCAGTGGCACTGAACAGATAAGTTAGAAAAATGTGAATTTGATCATTTTACTTACCACTAGATTTATTATTATTATTTCTTGTTTACACAGTCAGACAGGTGTTACTGACTGGTTTGTTTTATCCATACATCGAGTTCTTCCCAAGGACCTGGGATGGCTTAATTTTATTATCAATATTGTTATTATTATAGAGATCATTGCAAAATATAGTCTGTTCCCAGTAAAGTTGCTTTTTGTAGTTGGCTGAGGGTGATTTCTATGGCCCCTATGGTGTTGAGGTGCTCTTCAAGGTCTTTTGGAACTGCACCCAGGGCGCCAATTACCACTGGGATTATTTTGGTCTTCTTCTGCCACAGCCTTTCAATTTCAGTTTGTAGATCTTTGTATTTGGTGATTTTTTCTATTTCTTTTTCTTCTGTTCTGCTATCCCCTGGTATTGCTATGTCGATTATTTTGGCTTGTTTTTCTTTCTTCTCGACCACAGTTATATCTGGTGTATTGTGTGGCAGATGTTTGTCTGTTTGGAGTCGAAAGTCCCATAATATTTTTGCATCAGGCAACCTCCCGTTTACCTTCATCTCAAAAACCTGAATGCCATTTAACAGAAAAGCAACAAGAACTAAAGCAAAAAATAACTGAGCACATGAACCAAACAAACACCAGGGTTCGACTTCCAGCTCTAAAAACAGTTGCCAAAAAACAACTTGCTCAGGCATTAAAAGATGTAGATGTTGCACTTGCAGAAATAACAACCATTATTGTTGTTGTTGTTGTTGTAGTTATTTACACAGTCAGACAGGTGTTATTGACTGGTTTGTTTTAACAGACACTGAGTCCTTCCCAAGGACCTGGGATGGCTGAATTTTATTATCAGTGTTGTTGTTGTTATTATAGATATTGTCGCAGAATATAGGCTGTTCCCAGTAAAGTTGCTTTTTCTAATTGACTGATGGTGATATCTGTGGCCCCTATATTATTATTATTATTACTATCATTATTATTATTCGATTTCTATACCGCCCTTCCAAAACTGGCTCAGGGTGGTTTACACAGAGAAATAATACATAAATAAGATGGATCCCTGTCCCCAAAGGGCTCACATTCTAAAAAAAACACAAGCTAGACACCAGCAACAGTCACTGGAGGTACTGTGCTGGTGGTGGATAGGGCCAGTTACTCTCCCCCTGCTAAATAAAAGAGAATCACCACGTTAAAAGGTGCCTCTTTGCCAAGTTAGCAGGGCTAACTATTTCCTTTTAGCCCTCATTAGTTCAGTGTCCACTTTGAATTTTAAGGGAGTAAAACAGTACCTGATATAGTCATATTTCTCTTTTATTCCCCTGCCCCCGGCACATACCTTTAACATATGAGTCAAATGCTCGATCCTACCCCTTTGCTAGATTGGTCCGGACTGGATAGTATATAAAATTATTCATGAAATAGAACAGTGGTTCCCAACATCCTCCAGATGTTGCTGAACTACAACTCCCAGCATCCCCAGCTACAATTTATTATGGCTGAGATTGTTGGGAGTTGTAGTTCTGTAACATCTGGAGGAACCCAGGCTGGGCACCACTGGAGTAGAGAGAGTGGACAGAGATAACATTTTCTCCCTCTCTCACAACACTAGAACCAAGGGTTATCTCATTAAGTAAAAGGATGGCCAGGAAATTTAGAATTGACAAAAGGAAGTACTTTTTCACACAACGCATAATCAACTTATGAAATTCTCTGCCACAAGACATGGTGACAGACAACAGCCTGGATGGCTTTAAGAGGGGTCTAGATTCATGGAGGACAAGTCTATCAATGGTTACTAGCAGGCCTTCCCCTACCCCCCGCCCCCCGTGGCAGGTGGAGCAGCAAATGTTGTTTGAAGGTTTGGGTTTTTTGTATGCGTTTGTTCTTTTAGCATTGGCCTATATATAGCAGATTCCAATGCATGTCTACTCAGTAGTACGTCCCATTGAGTTCAAATGGACTTACTCCCATTTGTGTATGTTTAGGATTGTAGCCTAATGGCTGTTGATGGTAATAATGCAGTTTCCTATTAGTGAGTAATATCTAAATAAAAATTTCCAGGTGAAAGCTGTCAAGATGGGACATATACTAGTTATTGATGAAGCAGACAAGGCACCAACAAATGTTACTTGCATTTTAAAAACTTTAGTGGAAAGTGGAGAAATGATTTTATCGGATGGAAGGCGTTTGATTGCCAGTAAGTAGTCTTAAAGGTGCATTCTTCTAGCAGTTGCGTTTGTTTGTTTGTTTGTTTGTTTGTTTGTTTGTTTGTTTGTTTGTTTTTATACCGCCTTTCCAGAAAGACTCAAGGCGGTTTACATTAAAACAAAACCATTAAAATTTATAGCAAACAAATAAATAAATTTGCTAATAGTTAAGTAACTACATAGACTCAAATGCCATTATGTACTGAAGGGGCGCAGTATAAATATTTCACATAATTGTAATTGTGAAGCATATTGGGCCTTTTCCTTGATATATTCATTGATATCTGTGCTAGATTAGCAAACAACTAATTAGCAAACTGAGACTCGGATAAAATTAGATTCTTGTTAGCTGTGTGTTAATCTACAGTATGAGAATTCAATCAAAGTAGTAGCACTGTCAGAATAATTAGATATGTTTATTTCCCCAGGAAACTGATTTATTAATTTAGTTTGATTAAATAATTAATTTATTTATTTAGTTTGAAGGTTGATACCCTGGCTTTTGATTGAATGGTCCTCAGTTGTACAGGTTACAATACTACTAAAAAAGCAACTAATTCTGTATATACACATGCACACACACAACAAAGCAGTCTTTCATCCTCTGGCTGATAGCACAAGCCAGAGTGCACTTCTCTGCAGTTCATGGGCAGCTGGCAATTAGAGCAGAGTAGAACAACCTGTGTTGTGGTCTTATGCTGAATTTCCCATTGACTCTAACGAGTACTTCTAACGAGTTAAAATATAAATATAGGAGGAGATTATTAACGTTGATCAGAAAGCAACTACAACTTCAACTCCCTTCAGGAGACAACAGCATTGCTGAGGTAGCCAGGCTTGCAAACCTAGAAGAGAAATGCTTTCCCTGGATTGTGCTAATTGCTGTGCCTGCAGCTACATGTGCAACAGTAGCGTTAGTTGAATGTTACATTCTGATAAACTGGCACAAATGCTTAGCATCAGAGTGCTGCAAATATAGCTTGTTCTGAACCCAGGTTGCAGCGTTTGGCTCTGAGCGAATTGAAAAATTGGGAACCTCTGTCTTTTAGGAAGAGAACAAGATGAACTGTTGAGTTTCAGGAGCAGAACTAAGAGAACCATTGAATCAATTAAATTGAAGTCAGTGTGAAACTATAACAAAATTACTGCAGGTGAATGATGGAAATGATTCTATGAGAGGGAGCCACGTAATCTGAATTTTATTGTTGAATGAAACAACAGTTGTACCGCTCCAGAGATTCCTTCTGTGCGCTGAAACTCTGTGTGCACAAGGTCTTCCCCATTCACTGCTGTATCAAAGCAGCTCACTGTGCATCCTTGTTAAGCTAATAGAACTACCCCTGTCATTAATACCCCATTAAGCTAGTAGAGTTCCCCTATCACAGCTATGATAGAGGAAGCCAAGCCTTTTCACATTTACAAGCTTCATAGGTGCGTCATCAGCCCCTATTGTGGTTAGTGGATGCGCTGTTATATGTGGGCAGGGTACTTAATAGCTATCTATAATCTTCTCCTAAGCATAACTTTTGTTACCTGGAATATTTTTCTTAAAGTAAGTATTAATTGAAAATCTGTATTTTTCAGATCCTGCTAGTGTAAATGGGAGAGAAAATGTTATAGTAATTCATCCAGATTTCAGGATGATGGTTTTAGCAAACAGACCTGGATTTCCCTTTTTGGGTAATGACTTTTTTGGAACACTAGGTAAGCACAGCACTTTATAAAGGGCTTTATTTTTTACAGAACTGAATATGGGAAAGATATAAAGGAAGCAATATGGGGTGTTTTTTTAAATGGGTTCACTGTTTAATTTAGGCTCCCTGAATCATATGTTCACCTACCACTTGGGAAAGAGTTATAATCCAGACCACTTCTAGGATTGGAAAATGCAGGAATAAAAGATGGGTTTTGCTTTTTTAAATTGAAATAGGTTTGCTGTGGAAACAGCAAAACTTCTTATTGCAACAGGAAATAATATGTTTTGCTGACTTCCATAAAGTGGTTTGGGATGGGAAGGAGGGACCAGCTTATGAAGCTGCCTTAAACTGCTATTCTGCATATACCACTGGTTCAGCTAGCCCTATAATGTCTACTCTGACCAGCAGTGGATCTGCAAGGCCTCAAGCAGAGGGCATTTGGGACTTTCCTGGACCTGTTACCTGAGATCTTCTTAAATGAAGATACTGGGGAATGAACATTGGACATATTAATTGATGCAGTGAACATGGTATTCCATTACATAGGAGCATAGGATGTTGCCATATACTGAGTCAAGACCATTGGTCCATCTAGCTCAGTATTGTCTACACAGACTGGCAGTGCCTTCTGCAAGGCTGCAGGCAGGACTCTCTCTCAGCCCTGTCTTGGAGATACCATATCTGCAATCGTACAGATGCTTTTCCCAGAGTGGCCCCATCCCCTAAGGGGAATATTTTACATTGCTTACATATGTAGTCTTCCATTCATATGCAGTCAGAGTGGACCCTCCTTAGCAAAGGGGACAAGTCATGCTTGCTACCACAAGACCAGCTTTCCTCCTCCTCCTGACTCATATGCAACCTCCTCAGTATTCAACTGGTGGATCTTTCTATAGCATATCCTTGGATTTGACAGGTTGCCTGTTGATGACAGTGAATTACTACCTGGCTTCCATGGATACTTTCATATTATTTTAATGGAAGATGTGCTGTCACTGGCAGCAGGCACCTAAAGGAGATACTGCAGTAGAATCTCTTGCATGGTCCAAAGCTTTCACTCCTCCACTGGGAACAATGGAGTCTTGGGCCTTCAGTGAAGTAATGTGAAGGGGCATGATTGCCATTTAGCAAGCCCAAGATTCCCATATAACCTGAAGCTGAGAGGTTTGTACATTGTTTGTCTCTTTTGGCAGCTCATCTCAAATGCACCAGTAACCAAGAAAAAACATTAAACAAGAACTTTCAGTGGAATCAGTATCAAGCTAGTATGGTATAAAGAAATGCTAGAGACTTTAAACCTCTGCAGTCACTAATGCAGAGTAGCCTTCTAGAATGAAGGAGGATATTATTATAGCCTTCTTCTTCTTATATCCTCTTCTTATTAGAAGGTCGACCAGCTACAAACTGACCTCTGTTGGCATGGTTTAGAAAAGAATATTAGACTGTGTTTATATTAAAATATACTTCTATATCTGGTTCCACCTCCCTTTTAGAAAGCATGACTTCAAGTCCCAATTTTCCCAAATAAGCCAGCTGCCAAGTCTGGGAATAGCAGTTCTGTGTATAGACCCCTTCTGAAGACCTCTAGTCATGGCCAATATCCATACAACCTGCCACTAATAAAAAGTGGATAACATCGTTACAAGTCTTCTCTCTAAGGTCACTAAACAAAAAATGTTAGTATTGTTATATGCTCCCACCTTTACATAACTCTTTTTTCCTGTCTTGTTTGTTTTAGGAGATATTTTTAGCTGTCATGCAGTTGATAATCCTAAACCAAACTCAGAGCTTGCAATGCTTCGACAATATGGGCCTGAAGTTCCTGAGCCAGTCTTGCAGAAATTGGTTGCTGCTTTTGGTGAGCTTAGAAGCTTGGCCGACCAGGGAATTATCAATTATCCTTATTCAACTAGAGAAGTTGTCAATATAGTAAAACATTTACAGGTACAGTATATCTCTTTCAGAGTAAATTGATAAATGATATTTGGCTTTTCAAAGCTTTTTAAAAAGCATACATATAATTTTGTAAAGCCTAAAGTATTTGCAGAACATGTCTAGACCTCTAGATCCTGTGGCTTTAAGAGCTATGGACTCAGTCCAGAGAAGCTTAGTCACCCATAAGACCCTTTTGAAATCAATGGGACAAGTAGTTATTTAGATGGGACTTAAGCACGACTAACTTCCTCTGTCAATGTGTCCAGATCCCTATTAGATAACTTTTGTGAAGTGTTGTATATATTTCCTATTTTCCTCTTTCCTAAGCATAAAGGACAGGATTCTTCCCTGTGCAGACACAGCACCTGCATGTGGAAGCATTCCCATAAGGTATAGTAGAGCCCTTTCCCCCCACTTCCCTCCACGTATGCTTATAGCTGCACATGCAGTTGGCACAACAGGCCCTTATGGGAAGCAGGAAGCCAGCATAGCCCTCTTCCGTCATGTTTCCAATCAGGGACAGGGAAACAGGAGCACACCAAATAGC
The DNA here is from genome assembly GCF_027244095.1 of Hemicordylus capensis. NCBI lineage: Eukaryota > Metazoa > Chordata > Lepidosauria > Squamata > Cordylidae > Hemicordylus > Hemicordylus capensis. The sequence goes on along the minus strand of NC_069659.1, from coordinate 185,848,286 downwards.
CATGCCCACACACTCCATAGCCACACATCCCAGCTACAGTGTTTGTCTGCCGAGGCAAATGCTGTACTGGGGAGAGTTTCTGTGATTGGGAACTCTGGACAACCTTTGCCTTCATGCAGGGAAGAGGTAGTGGGTGGCAGGCAGGTGAAGTTATGTGCAGACACCACCTGAGGCCATTACCTCACATTGCCTCATGGGGAGGCTGCCACTGACTGGCATCAATTTGTACAAGTTATGTTGTACAAGGGTAGCATGCATGTTTTCCATGCAGAAGGCTCCAGCATCTGCACTTAATAGAATCTCAGGCGTCTGGATGGAAAAGATCCCCCTGCCAGAGACACTGGAAAAGCATTGCCAGTCAGAATGGACCAAATCAGGCTAGGTGGATCAGTGGTTTGACTCTGTATAAGGCAACTTCAGATGTTCAGATGTAAACCAAATAAAGTACAAGAAGATACTCATTAATAAATATGCATCTTCAGGCTATTAGATTTTCTTTTGTTTTGCTCAAAATTGCTTCTAAGCTTCCTGATGAGGGAAATGGCTGGATTTCTTTGATTTTTAACCAGCAGCATAAACAAAAGAAATAGAGTGATTATTTTGGACTATGGGCCCTTGGTGTCCAGCAGGTAAGGGGAAAGGGTTGGAATGAAAGGAAGGAGGGAAATGATACAATCTCATGGCTTGGGAATGAAGGAAGGAAATTAGTCATACACCATTTCTGTTTCCGTAGTGATGCAGCTCTGCTAGCTTTTCTTCTGTAGTTTTCATTTTGTTCTATGTGAATTTTGTTTGTTTTATCTGAAAGGTGCTTATACTGTTGGCAAATAATTTAAAATTAGGACAATGTGATATATTTATATACAAGATCTAACTGTTCATTGAATAAATCCTTTCTCTGAAATTACAGTTAGCCAAAGCACAGCTGTTTGCTTCAGGTACAGATGCTGAAAGTCACTAGTCCCCTATTCAAACAACTGATCCACAAGAGATGAATGTACGGTTTGAGAGACTGGGGTCTTCAGTAGCTGTGCAGCTGTAGTGTCTTAATCTACTATTATAAAGAGAAAATAATATGGGGTTCCACACACAGGGGAAGTTGCAGGGTTATTTATTATTTGCATTTCTATCCCAACCTTCCTTCAAGGAGCTCAGGCCAGCATAAATGGGATATACCCCCTCTTTTGTTCTCAAAAGGACCCCGGGAGTAGGTTAGACTGAGAAATAATTACTAGCCCAAGGTTACTCAGTGAGCTGAATGGAAATTTGAACCCAACCTGCCCATCCCTAGACACACACTCTTAACCACTGCACCACAATAGCTCTGTAAGTAAACTGTAATGAAGCCGGGTGTTTGCTCTTTCTTTAATGGAAGAGTTTTTACTATATATCACTGTACTTAAAGCATTTGTAAGTCATTGTAAAAGAACACCAGAATGTCAAGGCCCAGCTCACCTTGCACCCTGCCCAGCCCTAGTTCTGACACTTGTCTGACTGGCCAGTATTTTCATGTAGGATGAGTGAGTGCATGCTTCTCCTCTTCACCCTGCATCTAAAATAACTTGAGATGCAGTCCTTTCATGCAAAGGGCAGTACACACAAACCATGGGATTCTTCTAACTCAAAAATGGGACCTTGGCATGTATAGGCCTGAGCAGGGTGAGCCCATGTCATATAGGTCCGCCGGGGAGAGGAGTGGCATGCCTGTCCACCACATGAAAAGATTAGCTAACTGGATAAGTGTCTGAACTAGGACCCTGTCTTCAGCAGTTGCTGGCCAGAAAATCTTGGGAAACGTACAAGTTGAAACTGTTGGTGCTAGCTATCCTTTTGCTTCTCAGTCTTTAGTAAACAAGGGTATATTGCCCCTAAAAATGGAAGCTCAAATGTCAGCTGTTATGGTCAGCTGTTAAAGATGCACTAGTCACCTTAAGTGGCGCACCAGGGAAATGCTTGACAAACAAGCAGAAGGTTGCTGGTTCAAATCCCCACTTGTATGTTTCTCAGACTATGGGAAACACCTATATCAGGCAGCAGCAATATAGGAAGATGCTGAAATGCATCGGCTCATAATGCACGGGAGGAGGCAATGGCAACTCCCTCCTGTATTCTACCAAAAGAAAATCACAGGGCTCTGGGAGTAAAAATCGACTTGACGGCACACTTTACTATTTTAGGACAGGCTTGGCTTCCATTTATATGAAATGATACTTCCCTTCAGTGGGGCACCTAGGTGATTTTGGCACCTGGACCGCCCCTGCCACAAGGGCCCACTTGCCACTGTGATGCCCCACCATGCTGAACTGCGGCTTTTCTGTAACTTTAGCCTCTATGTGTGCAGCCGGGGGGTGGGAGTGAGCTGAGCAGGCCTCCCCCCGCCGCTTGGTGGCAGCAGCAGCGACGGGCAGAGCGGCAGCTGGGCCTGTCCATCTGGCCCAGCGGCCCTCGAAAACTGCGAGGTGTTCCTGCACAGTTCAAATAGATCATTGCAAGTCCATGATGTCAGGGCACTAAAGGGACATATGAGAGTTTTTCATACTTTCACCCCAATCCAGAAACACTTTTGCTAAACAAGAGTTTTGATATGCACGTGGACATCCTCTCTCATCCAAATACTTCAGTATTTGGGACAGCTAGAAATTTACAACCCTATCATAGCATTGCAAAAAATGGAGAGGGCCATGCTTGCCTGGAGCTACTTTTGTGCTTCAGAGAACCTATGGAGCTTGAGAAATCGGTATATGAGGAACTTTAGATGAGAGTCCTAAGATACAAGCTAATATAGTTTTCAGTTTGTGGCTACTTATATATTTCTTTTTTTCTCTCTGCAGAAATTCCCAACAGAAGGACTTGCAAATGTTGTTCGGAATGTCTTTGATTTTGACTCATACAACAATGATATGCGTGAGATTTTAATTAGGACTTTGCATAAACATGGGATACCAATTGGAGCAAAATCTACCAGTATACAGCTGGCCAAGGAGTAAGGCTAACATATGTTGCATATTGCTGCTAGTTAAGATCAACCTTGGACCTGGAATGCTTGAAGCATATTCTGTTGCTAACCGTTTTCTAAAAATAGGCTATGAAATAATATTGCATTGCTATTTATTTATATAGCATCATCACTGTACACCCACAACACAAGTCCTTATGTATAAATTGTGGACATTTTTATTTAATGCATTTTGGTGACTTGTATTATCAAATCTAATAAAGGGAAATATTTGTTCATTTTTTTCATTAGTTTCTCTTCATTTTATCATTTTTCTGCAATTTCACTACAATTCCATGGCAAAGCAAAATTATTTTGTATATTAAGGGGAATTAATTGGTGCTTGGTCCTGCACAAACCCTTCAAAATACTTCTGTGTGGGAACTTGGTAATCTATTCAAACAGCAAGAACTTAATTCATGACCAGAGTAAACATCTCTATGCTGAAGGCATTTGCATGATCAAAAGCTAGGTGTATACCGACTAATTTGTTTTTTAAAAAACAACCTATTTTGCAAAACTGCAATATCTGTCAGTTAGCTTGCTTCATGATATTAGTAGCCTTTCTATGCGTCTTGATTATCTTTTTGAATACATACACATAACTTCATCTTCTAGGATATTTTATAAATGGCATTGTTATGGTCTAACTAATAAACTAATTTCAAAAGCAGCTTATAGAGAAACAAATATTTCCCTTTATTTTCCAAAAACCCAAAACAGCATTAGGCAAATTGGGCTTTACAGACTTGTATTTTGAGATCAGCTGAGGAGCAGAATTCTTTCCTCTGGCCAAATGTCTCAGTCAATTGTCAATGTGTAAATCAACCCCATAATCATGCCTTGCAACTTCCAGGGACATTTTCAAAGGAGAAAAAGCTCAGTCTAATGGCTATGCCTTAACTTGTCATCTTGATGCCTATGGGATTTTCTGTCTCGCAGGCTCAATTGCAGGAAGAACACAGAAATAGAGAAATTACTTACTTATTTTTGAGTTGTCCCCTCCACCCCGCCCCAGCAACCTTGGGATGGCTTAGTGCAAAAACAGTTTGGTGGGGGGGTTTTAATACAAAGAACTTCAGTATAATATACAAGTGTTAAAATGCAGAATCAACCACTATTTGCACCATACTGAATAGGTGGTAATACTAAAAGTGTATTTCTATAACTGCCTCTTGCCCTGAAATGCACCATGAAAACGTAGCTGGAGATAAATTCAGCTTTGAAGGTGAAATAAGAGAGACTGCCACATGGCATTGACAGTTACTAGGGGGTGGAAGGGATGTACAAATACATTTATAATAGCCCACCTATCATTTTGTCTAGATTGGTTTGGCACTCTCCCTCCTGGTCCATCCTTCCCGCTGCTGCCATTCTTTTTCTATAGATTTAGAAGCTTTGATGGGCCCTTTATTCCCTGCAAACCTGTTGAAAACAACTTAATTGAGGAGTGTGGGTGGGCAATGAATTGTTTGTATTGGATTTTAGAAGCAAATAGGCATGGGATAGATTTTTATTCTTCATGTTTACTCCCCCACTGAGGAGGGGCTTTCTGTTTCCAAAACCAGTCTTGTCAGAATTTAGTCTGAGCTCAGCATTATAGTCTATGCAGCAGGCCTCAGATTCAGGCCATTAAAAAAACCAAAAAATAAAATAAAATTTAAAAAAAAAAGAATAGCAGGTGATGGGAAGGACCTCAGCCTGAGATGAGATGATTCTGGGCTAAATGGACCAATGATCTGTCTTAGTAGGGTTGTCCACATGACCCAAATCCCTGGTGGCTAGGGAGGGCTGTGGGGAAGGCAGGATTAAATCTAACTTCCCACACACAACTGCAGCAATCCTCTCCCTGTGCTGCTCAGCCGTACATGAGTGCCACTGTGGCAAGCGGCGCAGTGTTCTGGAGTCTGGGGAAATGCAGCCCAGCACCGTGCGAGGAGTGTGGTGCATTGGGGGATTTCCCCACAAGCCAGGCAAACTCGGTGCCTGGCTCTGTGGCTGCTTAGGCTGCAGGCACCCCAAGCAGGCACACGACTGATCCCTGCCCTTCTACCTCGGTAATAGCCCGGGTGGGGGGGATTTCAGGCTGCCTGGCAGGGTAGCTCCAGGATCAGGCTCGATCCTGGTGCTCCACATGAGCAGCTCTGCCCGGGCAGGGCTGTGCAAGGCTAGCGCTGTTCGTGTGATCATCCTTAAGGTAGTTGGATGTGTTCCTAATTTGGTTTTTCTTCCTCAGACTCCTTTTTCTTTGTCCACAAACCAGCATATCCTAGCTAGGGATGTGCATGAGCTGGTTTGGCACCTCCTCTGGGAAGCACCAAACCAGTTTGGCTGCCGGTGTTAGAGCCGGCTCAGTGGGGTGGGGAGCAGTTCCCTTAAAAGAACCAGTAAGGAGCTCCTTACCTGCTCCGCACCACTGCTCTTCTGGACGTGGCGTCTGGTCCCCAACTGGCCGTGCGGGGCTGCAGTGCTGTTCTCTGCGGCCTCCATACAGCATCGGCACACACACGCCAACCATTTGCATGATGTTGCTGACCATGCAAATGGCTGGTTTGTGTCTGCACCAGCCATTTGCATGCGGATGCCATGTGAAGTCGGCAGGGAACAGTGCCGCAGTCCCACACAGCCAGTTTGGGACCAGGCTCCATCCTGGAAAAGTGGTGGAGCAGGGAGGAGCACAGAATGATTTGGAACAATGCCAGCACAAGAGGCAACCCTCGCAGGCACTGTGTATACTGATCCTCCAGTGGAGGATTCATCTTCCTGAATTGAAATCTGTGTTTCAGGATGATGCACTGATGCTGTTACCATCTGCTGTCCTTTACCTTTGTAGTCTGATAAGCATCAGAAAATGTGACAGGTGTCCCCTGATCTAGGTCATGTACAGCTTTTATTCCCCTGGCTTAACTTCTCCTCTTGAGCTGGAGAAAGAAAATTACTAGGATAGTTAAACATCTACAAAATGGTGATGAATGAATCAAGTTGACTTGCAGGACTTGCTAAAGAACAGGACTTGCTAAAGGAGAACCAGCATGGCTTCTGCAAGAGCAAGTCTTGCCCCACTAACCTTTTGGAGTTCTTTGAGAGTGTCAACAGGCATGTGGATAAAGGTGATCTGGTTTACATAAAATCCTTGGACTTCCAAAACGCTTTTGACAGAGTTCCTCACCAAAGGCTCCTGAGTAAACTTAGCAGTCATGGGATAAGGGGTCAGGTTTATGTGTAGATTGGTAACTGGTTGAAGGAAACAGCAGAGGGTAGGAATGAATAGACAGTTTTCACAGTGGAGAGAAGTAAGAAATGGGGTCCCCCAGGGATATGTACTGAGACCAGTGCTCTTTCACTTATTCATAAATGGTCTAGAAATTTGGGTAAGCAGCCAAGTGGCCAAATTTATAGATGACACTAAATTATTTAGGGTAGTGAAATCCAAAAGCAGCTCCAAAACTGGGTGAGTGGGTAACAAAATAAGCAAATGTACAGTGATGCATACTGGGGCAAAGAACCCCAGCTTAACATATACACTGATGTGGTCTGAGTTGTCGGTGACTGATCAAGAGAGAAATTTTGGGGTTGTGGTGGGCAGTTCGTTGAAAGGAGGGATGTGCACAAACTGAGGATCATACACTGCTTTGGCACCATGGGGAGGCAAGTGGGGTCTTCCCCTACTTTTTTTTTTTTTTTTTAAGGAGAGCAGGTCTTTACCTGCTCTATGCTGCCACATGCAGCTTCCCTTAATGGCGATGCTTGTCTCAAGTACCTGTGGCCAGAGGTGCACCTAGGTAATTTTGGAGCCTGGACATAAAGGCCTTTGGAGACACCACCACCCACTCCGCAAATTAAGCATCATCATGCTCGGCTGGGCGACCACACACCCAGGACAGACTAAAGAGGATTTGGGGGGCCCAGGGGCTGTGGAGGCCCTAGACTTCGGCCCCAAAGTCCAGGGGTAAGAGCACCTCTGCCTGTGACACCAATAACCATAGCTACTAGTCTGATGGCTATGGGCCACCTCCAGCCTCAGAGGCAAGATGCCTCTAAATACCAGTTGCAGGGAAGTAACAGCAGGAGAGAAGGCATGCCCTTGCCCTCACTTCTTGCTTGTGTGCTTCTCATCCTATTTCACTGTATGAAATAGGATGCTGGACTAGATAGGTCTTGCCCTGATCCAGCAGGGCTGTTCTTATGTAACAATGTAAGCAGTTCACCTCTAGGTTCAGAAACAAAAGGCAGATATATTGTTATGATTATTTTGTGGTGGATAGCCACAACTCAAAATATGTGGGGAAAGCAGTCAAAAGTGCTCTCGATCACTTCACCTGAGTAGCTGATTTATCTGACAGAAAAGGACTTTGCATGCCATCAGGAACTATTTTTCTGACAGGAGCCTGCTATTCAGGGCAGAGTAAGAAAAATATGTGAATTACATGGGCAAATTGCAGATTGAACAGACAAATTGGGCATTCCCACAGTGCAAGCAACATGATCGCTGCTTGTATGCAGAACATGCTTCTGCTGTTGGTGCTCGCAAACTGCTAAATAATTAATATTAATAATTAACCTCCGGTAATTAACTAAATAATCTCTGAAACTTCTATCAGGTTTCAGACTTCTATCTGAGTTCCTCAATCAAGTAAGTGACAGCACTAAATAAAATAAAGCAGAACAGAAGAGTAAACATTTCAATGCACAGCTCAAAGGCTGGCCTAGGGAAACATTTTCAGTTGCCTTATCAAGAGCTACAAGGAAGAACCTAAGCGAGCCTCATTCGGGAAAGAACTCCATAAGGTTGCTGCCCACTGCAACGTAGTTCAAACAGAGAATGGTACAGCTCTCCAGGAAAGTGTTGGAGTCTGTCTTTGTAGTTTCAGCTCTATTCGTTTCTAAAATGGGTCCCCTTACAGGAACCAAACTGTATTCAAGTGATGACCTTCCAGCCTTTCCCCCACTTGTATCTCGATCTCTGGCAATATCTTTTCAGCCTTTCCCCCACATGTATCTTGATCTCTGGTAATACTTCCATATTGGCACAGTGCTTAGGAATGCTTGGTTTTACTCAAATGCATTCTCAGTTATTGAAGCTAAGCTAACTTGTTCACGTTACTGTCCAGGTCTGTTGTTTTTTTGTTAAAATAAAATAAAAACATTATGTTTGATGCCTTCATTCATTTCAGGTCATTCCAGTTCCTCATGAGTGCTGAAATAAAATAGCTAAAGTTATGTGAGCCCTGTGCTTTTAATTTCTGGTTGTAAATCATTGCTGCTAGTTGAAAGAGAAGAACATGGTTTGCCACTATTTGGTGCAAAGTCCTCTTGTGTCTCTTTGTGCAGTAATGCATTTGCCAGTGCACAGGTGGACCCTAATGCAGAAAATTCCAGAGCTTTGCTAGGAACAAAGACAATTTGCCATTTTGTGGTGAACCTCAGATCTCGGGTTTAGCTAAAGAGTGTCCCACAGAGCATCTGGGACTACAACTCCCTGCAGAGCGTTCTGAATAAATACATTCCCGTCTTCTGTCATTTGGTGGATTTAGCCATCTAAATACAGCCATAATCCCTGTTGCAAAAAAGGCAAACCAGTCCAGTCCAGACCCACCTTTAGTCATGTAAGTCAAAAATTATTTAGGAGGAAGAACTATAAGTTTGGAGGGAAAGTCTGGAATTCTGAACTCAAATTGGCAAGAGAACTGGACCACATCAGAAATGCATTGGGGTTCTGCATTGGATCCAAGCACTGTCTGTGCCTGGAAAAGTGCTGAGCCTTCCCTGTGTTTTAGTTCCTATAAATCTTTTAGTATTAAGTGGGAAGGTTAAAGTGTCACCCCTTTCCATCTGCTTCTTGAGATCTAAATGGAGATACTATGGGATTAACATTTTTTTATCTAAGGACCTGCCTAACTGCTAAACTAAGGTAAAGCTTAGTATTAAATAGTTACTGTTTTTATATTTCCTTTCTTAATTCCTTCGTGTATTTCTTTACTCGCCTTTCCCCTATTTTCTCAGTTTCCTTATTTTGTACAAACTCCCTCTTTTAAAAAAACCAAACTACTCATATACTAGGGATGTGCACAAAACCAGTTCGCCCGGTTCGGTTCGGATCCGAACCGGGTCCGAACCAGGAGGGGGTGGTTCAGTTTTGGTTTTGTCTGAACCACCCCCTGGTTCGGTTCGGATCTGAACCGGTTTGGATCTTGAAAAGTAGCTAGGATGGTAGCTGGCACCCAGGGGTACCTGTCACCCAAACCCCAAAGCAATCGGACACTCGTACGATTTTTTATGAATTTTTGAAAATTATTTTTATTTTTTCTCATAGGATATAATGGGACTCGAACCAGGCCATTATTCCTTATTGTGGAGCACCCATGGGTGCCAACAACCATGCAAACCCTGAAGCAATCAGACACCCCTATGATTTTTTATGAATATTTGAAATATTTTTAATTATTTTTCTCATAGAGTATAATGGGACCCGAACCAGTCCATATCCCCTATTGTGGAGCACCTAGGGGCACAAAAGTGGGTGGGTGGTAGACAGACAGGGGTGCATACCACCCAAAAAATCCCAAGGCAATTGTACACTCCTCTGATTATTGGTGAATTGTTAAAGTATTTTTGAATTCCTCATAGAGAATAATGAGGATTGCAGCAAATGTATAGCTTCACTTCGGGGGGAAAGGGGTATCGTAGAGTGCAGTGTGGTGGCTGGTAGTTCCTAGGGTCGGCAAGGAAGCTACCTGAATTATTTGAAAGGAATTGGGCAAAGGGGTGATTTTTAAGTGATTTTTGAAGTGTACGCATCTTTAAGGTTTTTCTCCATAAAGAAGCATGGAGGTGTCAGCAAATGTATAGCTTCACGTCGGGGGGAAAGGGGTGTCGTAGAGTGGAGTGTGGTGGGTGGCAGTTCCTAGGGTGGGCAAGAAAGCTACCTGAATTATTTGAAAGGAATTGGGCAAAAGGATGATTTTTGGTTAATTGTTGAAGTTTACGTGTCTTTAAGGTTTCCCCCCATTAGATATAATGAAGGGTGTATCGCTTCACATCGGGGGGAAAGGGGTGGCCTAGAGCGGTGTGGGGTTGGTAGTAGTTCCTAGGGTGGGCAGGGAAGCTACCTGAATTTTTTCAAAGGATTTGGGCAGAGGGCTGATTTTTGGTTAATTGTTGAAGTTTACGCGTCTTTAAGGTGTTTCCTCATAATAAGTTATAATGGAGCTTTCAGCAGCCCCATAAGTGCACTTGGGGGGTGCTGCGGCGGCCCAGAGCAAGTGGTGGTGTAGTGCACATAGGGTGCCAACCACCCCCATGGGTTTCTAACCCATGGGGTACAGGGTTCTCTTGTTTCTGAGGTATTGAGTGTGGATTCTGTGATAGCAAATGAGATTTTCAATGAGACACCATGAATCCACTCTAATATGCTATCATAGAATCCACACTTGGTTTGAGTCCCATTATATCCTATGAGAAAAGAATAAAAATATTTTTCAAAAAATCGTACGAGTGTCCGATTGCTTTGGGGTTTGGGTGACAGGTACCCCTGGGTGCCAGCTACCAAGCTACCAATTTTCAGGGGTCTGAACTGGTCCGAACTGGTCCGAAACGAACCACCCCCGGTTCGGATCCGAACCGCCGAACCGGAACTGGTTTGGATCCGAACCGGTTCAGATCCGAACCGGTTCGCACATCCCTATCATATACTAGAAATAGCTTCAGTCTGATTTAAAAACATTCTAGATGAGTACTTGCCCATGGGCCAGTGCACAGTAACTCAATCAACATATGTCTTCGAGTTAACATTTACAATATACTGTTTGTCTGGAGCTTAGTTCTGTATACTTTGAGTGTGCTGTGTCAGGAAGTCTCAAGCTGGACCGCTCTAGGATTTGTTGAAGCAATGTCTGAGTCTTGTTAGTGACTTTGGATCAGTCTTCAACTGGTGGCAGCCTACCTTGAAGGAGTGGTATGCTCTCCTAAAGTGGGATCAGAGCATCTCTCTGCTGAGTGTGGGAAACATAATCCCACCCACTTCTGCCTGTCGCAGCCTCGTTTTTCCTATGTGACGAAGAACTGAGGGAGTACCTTCTCTCTTACTTCTTCCTGATTGCTATGCAAGGCATTAGGGAATAGAGATGACTCCAAGGGGTAGTGAGTGCTTCCCCAAAAGTATTTCCCACTCTGCTATCCACTAAAGACCTCAATTGTTTAAAGAAGCCTCATTCACTCACTCCCCTAACCCAGAACAAGGAGCAGAAGACACTGCAGCCAGGTAGGCAGGGGACTCCTCTAGCATCCCAGGAACCAGACCAACCTCTTAGCTTCCTTCCTGGCCAGGAACTGGGCTGGATGAGACCATGTGTGCAGAGGGATGCAGAATAATCCCCACTGCAGATTATAGCTGGCCTGGTACTGACCACTCTCCCCACCCCAGTCTTTCCTGCTACATGGTCTTGAACAGGAAAGGAAAACTAGCCTGGAAAGCAGAATGGAAGTGTTGGCCTAATCCAAAAGACAGTGTTTTCTATGACGAATCTGGCTAATTTTCTGAATAAGTTTGAAAATGTCAGGCAGGCAAGCAACCACAGACAATTTCTCTGCTAGGGAAGTTCCATGCTCAAAGTACCTCCAGTTTTATTTGCAATTTTCTGTTAGTGCTTATTTTTCTTTGGTTATTTTCACTTCCTGTCCTAACATGCCTCTTCAGTGCGGGGGAGTTGCGCTTTGCTTGATGAGAAGGGTGTTCCATTTATGTATCAGGGAGAGGGCTTTAAGTACACAGATTGCAATATCTAAAAGTGACAGCAGCAGTCAAGCCAGCTGGATTTGAGTTTTTAAAAGGTGTTAACAGCCTCTAATGCATTAACGTTCACATTAGCACATCTGACTGCACAGGTTCTGTGAGTTTTCAGATCCTTTGGGCTTGTAAGCAGAGACCAACATTAGTCATGAAAAGATGACTAAGTCTTGTAATAAGGATAAAGCAGTCTGCTTGCTCAGGATTGAGGGAGGGAACAGGGAGAACCTCAAACCCCAGAAATTGCTCCCGCCATTGATAACACGTAGGCCGAGGCTAAGAAGTCTGACCATCTAAGGCAGAGTTTCTCAAACTTGGTTCTCCTGATTTTCAACTACAACTCCCATCATTCCTCCTGGAAGAAGCTGGAGAAGATGGGAGTTGTAATCCAACAAGATCTGGGTATCCAAGACTGAGAACCCTTGATCTAAGGGATATGAGTTTGTCCCTTCTCCTTGCTGAAAGACTACTATCTGCAATCTGCTAAACACGAATCAATAGAGACTTATATGGCCAACATTTTCCACCCACCCACTCCCAACATATCAAAATTGAAAAAGCAAGTTTCAAGCCACGGCCAGCCTGAGATGGTTTTTGGCTACTGGGTCAGCTGGGACATCATGACAGCCATTTTTCTCAGATGCAAATGGCAACAAGAAGGATGGGGACCATGCTCTTTTTTTTAACATCCGTAGAGTTTTTCCTTTATTGGCCACACAGAGCAATTCTACAAGTCAGAAGAGTGTTCATGTGCTGTAGCTGCCCCCACCCCCACCCCAGAAGGGGGTTCCCTGCATTATTCCAGCAAGCACATGTCAAATATTATCCTCATGCATAACATTTACCTTGCAGCTTAGCTGTGCCTTGTGAGGCTGGGCATACTCTGCAGCAGCAGGAGAGAAAAGGCTTTTGGGTACTACAAGTATGCAAAGCAGTAATTAAGTGGTTAATGGATTGTTCCTAATGAATAGGGATACCAATCTCTTTCTGGTCTTCTCAACTCCCCAAAGTTTCTACCTCCAAGAGTCCCTGAACTGCCTTCTAAAACTCTGTTTCACAGGACTCCTTTATATTTTCATGGGGCAGATTTCCTATTTGGCAGTTGTTACATTCAAGCCTGTGGCATTTTCTCACCCAAAGGTTAATGGATGTGTCAGAACATAGTTTATGTTGCACGGACCATTTGTGGTGTAAAGTCTTTTTCTATTAGAACATACTTTGTAAATGGAATTTACATTAAGGCTAAGAACTAAGCGGGTTAAGATTGTGTCAACAAGGAAACAACAAGGTATTTTAACTCAGAGACACGTATTCTTAGATGATATCTTACTTTAAAATGGCAAATTAATTATAATTGTGTTTTTCTGGGCAGGTTGCCATTACCAGATCCAAAATTTATGGGCTACTGGAAAGTCAACCAGTTGGGCAATGCACGACGGAAACTTTTGTGCCCAACTGAAACACATCGCATAGATGTAAAGGTCTGTGAGGTTTTCTTAAAGTTTAATATTGACTGTAATCATGGGCTCTTTGCTAGCAATATAATATCCTAGTGCATTTTAAGTGGTTGCAATTCATAGCCTGCCAAATTCCAAAGCCTCAAGACTGGTAAACAATATAATGCAGAAATTAAAAGAGAGGATCATGGATTTACTTTAAACAAATAAAAAATACTCAGGGTTTTTTTTTGCTTTTAAAATAACTTTTAATTTGAAACTTTTAAATATGTAATCTTAAATGTGATTTCAGCTTGGTCTTTTAACTTGTTTAACTTGAATTTGGTTAATTATTAGTCTTATTTGGTGATTCTCTTTATTTATCAGGGAGAGAGTAACTGGCCCTATCCACCCCCAGCCCAGTGACTGTTGCTGGTGTCTATCTTGTGTTTTTATTAGAATGTGAGCCCCCTGGGGACAGGGAGCCATCTTAAGTATTTATTATTTCTCTTTGTAAACCGCCCTGAGCCATTTTTGGAAGGGCAGTATAGAAATCGAATAAATAATAATAATAATAATGAGGAGGAGGAGGAGGAGGAGGAGGAGGAGGACTCGATGTCTGGATAAAACAAACCAGTCAATAACACCTGTATGACAGTGTAAACAAGAAATAATAATTAATAATTAATTATTAATTATTATTTTACACAGTCAGACAGATGTTATTGACTGGTTTGTTTTATCCAGACATCGAGTCCTTCCCAAGGACCTGGGATGCCAGAATTTTATTGTCAATGTTGTTGCTGTTGTTATAGATATCGTCGCAGAATATAGGCTGTTCCCAGTAAAGCTGCTTTTTGTAATTGGCTGATGGTGATTTCTGTGGCCCCTATGGTGTTGAGGTGCTCTTCAAGGTCTTTTGGAACTGCACCCAGGGCACCAATTACCACTGGGATTATTTGGGTCTTCTTCTGCCACAGCCTTTCAATTTCAATTTGTAGATCTTTGTATTTGTTGATTTTTTCTATTTCTTTTTCTTCTATTCTGCTATTCCCTGGTATTGCTATGTCGATTATTTTTACTTGTTTTTCTTTCTTCTCGACTACAGTTATATCTGGTGTATTGTGTGGCAGATGTTTGTCTGTTTGTAGTCGGAAGTCCCATAATATTTTTACATCTTCATTTTCTTCCACTTTTTCAATTTTATGGTCCCACCAATTTTTGGCTACAGGTAGCTTGTATTTTTTGCAGATGTTCCAGTGTATCATCCCTGCTACTTTTTCATGCCTTTGTTTGTAGTCAGTCTGTGCTATCTTCTTACAACAACTGATTAGGTGGTCCATAGTTTCATCTGCTTCTTTACAAAGGCGGCACTTGCTGTTTGTTGTGGATTTTTCAACTTTTGCTCTTATTGCATTTGTTCTTAGTGCCTGTTCTTGTGCAGCCAGTATTAAACCCTCTGTTTCTTTCTTCAAGTTGCCATTCTTAAGCCATTGCCAGGTCTTGGTGATGTCTGATTTTCCACTTATATTGTGCAAATATTGACTATGCAGTGGCTTCTTTTTCCATTTTCCTGCTCGGTTCTTGACTTGTTCTTGTAGGCCTGCTTTGTTTCATTGGTGTTGAATAGTTTCTCATTATTGATAATTTGAAGTGCATCTTCTTCACTGTCCTTGATATATTCTTCAAGGCCTCTTTTCTCCTCCTCTACTGTTTGATGGACTTGCAGCATTCCTCTTCCACCTGAGCTGCAAGGGAGGTATAGCCTATCGACATCACTGCGGGGGTGCAGATTGATGGTCATGATTTTCCTGGTCTTACAATCTAGCGTCTCTAGCTCTGCCTGGGTCCAGTCTATTATTCCTGCAGTGTATCTGATAACAGGTATAGCCCAGGTGTTTATGGCTTGTATGGTGTTCCCGCCATTGAGTTTGGACTTGAGGATTTTTCTAACTCTCCTGATGTATTCACTTCCCATTTTTCTTTTAACTTCAGTGTGTGCGATGTTATCAGCCTGGAGAATGCCCAAGTATTTGTAATGTTCTTTCTCTTCCAGGTTCTTGATCTTGCTTCCATTGGGCAGTTCTATTCCTTCTGTTTTTCTTATTTTTCCTCTTTTCATTATTAATGCAGCACACTAGTCTAGTCCAAACTCCATTGCTATATTGCTACTGAATATACGGACAGTGTTCAGCAGTGATTCGATTTCTGACTGGGACTTTCCATACAACTTCAGATCGTCCATGTACAGCAGATGGTTGATTTGACTTGATGTTTTAGATGTTTGGTATCCGAGGCCTGTTTTGTTTAGTATTTGTGAAAGTGGGGTCATGGCGATTACAAACAATAGAGGGGATAGTGAATCCCCTTGGGAAATGCCTCTTCTAATGCTAACCTGTCCAAGTGTCTCGCCATTGATTGTTAACTGTGTACTCCACATGCTCATTGCTTTTTTTATAAATACTGTATCTGAATGTTTTTGCTGACACCAGTTGTTTCTAAACATTTTAGTATCCATGTGTGAGGCAATGAATCGAAGGCTTTCTTGTAGTCAATCCATGCAACACTTAGATTGGTTTTTCTTCTCTTGCAGTTTTCTAAAATCATTTTGTCAATCAGCAGCTGGTCTTTTGTGCCTCTGGTGTTCGGGCAATTTCCTTTCTGTTCTATTATTATTATTATTATTATTATTATTATTATTATTATTATTATTATTATTACAATAAAATTCAGCCATCCCAGGTCCTTGGGAAGGACTCGATGTCTGGATAAAACAAACCAGTCAATAACACCTGTCTGACTGTGTAAATAAATAATAATTACAAAAAACAACTTTACTGGGAACAGCCTATATTCTGCGATGATATCTATAACAACAGCAACAACATTGACAGTAAAATTCAGCCATCCCAGGTCCTTGGGAAGGACTCGATGTCTAGATAAAACAAACCAGTCAATAACACCTGTCTGACTGTGTAAATAAATAAATAATTTTACATTGTATTTTTTAATTATGTTGTGAGCCCCCCGAGCAGTAGTGTACTGGAGGGGTGGCGTATAAATTTATTTCAATAATTTTTTTTAATTAAATGAATAAATGAATGTTCCCTTGCTCTGAATTTCCCCCTAGATTTGGGGGTCCTCAATTACCTGGTTCTGGTTGCAGAGTAACACTGATGGAATTGGTTATTCAGTGTTGTTTTGGCTTTAATTTCTAGACTATATTAAGTCCACCGCCATGCATGTTAACTTTGCTTCTGCCATTGGCATTTCCATTTCCCCGCCATTGTTTATTGCTCCAGGAACAAGCCATGTGCCTGCATGCTATCTCCCCTCCTCACTCTCTTTTCCACCTCCCCACTCTTGCACACCTTAATTCAATATGTCCAGGGCCAGAACATTGGTTTGAGCAGTTCCTACAAACCAGGATATCAAGTCATATCAACGAAGCCCACCTTTAATAATATTACCTATAAAGAACTTTTGATGACTATGATTTCATAGTACAGTATAACTCTTGTTGCTTCCTTTTAGGGTCCAATGTTCTTACATGTGCAGGCATTTCCACTAGAGAGACATGAAGCTAGGTCCCTGAGTTTTACAGAAGAACTTGCGTTTTGGTCGTTGCCTCTGAGTGAAGTTAATTTAGTATGTGATATTGCTGTGGCACAAGGTAAAGAATGTACTGTTTTTGGTAAATGGGTGCAGGGGTGTAGCTATAATTGAGCAGATGGGTTCAAAGAACTCGGGCCCCCAAGCTCCTGAGAGCCCCCCAGATCCACCCCTCCCTATCTTCTTCATTATCTCCCTCACCCTAAGGGGCCGTCGAAGAGGGGGGTGAATACAGGCCCCCTTTCCCCTAGCTACGCCACTGAACGGGTGGTGAAGAGAAACTTCATGAGTGCTCAAATACATCTCAGGTTATTTAGAGCAGAATGTAATATAAATTATTTTGCTTGCAACTTAAGTATCGTCACTGAAGAAAATCCTTTGCATATTTTATTGCAGGTGTTGTTGACAAACTTTCTTTAAAAATGTAGATGTCTTTGATGTCCATTTAATGCCTCAGTGTGTTGGAGAAAAGGCATTATAAAGCCTTTCTATCTTACTTTGCTATCTGTGTTTGGGTAAACATATTTCTCTGTGTCAGTAGCAAAAAAAGGTAACATTGTGCCGTCGAATCGGTGTCGACTCCTGGCAACCACAGACTCATGTGGTTTTTGTGGTAGAATACAGGAGGGGTTTACCATTGCCTCCTCCCTTACAGTATGAGATGATGCCTTTCAGCACTTTCCTATATCGCTGCTGCCGATATAAGTGTTACCCAACATCTGGGAAACATACCAGCGGGAATTTGAACGAACAACCTCCTGCTCCCTAGGCAAGACACTTCCCACTGTGCCATTAGGTGGCTACAGCCATTAGCAGGCCTTATTTATTCCCTCCACTCCATACTCTGAACAATGTGTGCCCCTACATCCCCAAACACATGGGGAGAAATCAAGTGGGGGAGTACCAGATGGTTGGAGTGGATGTAATGACAGATTAATTCCCTGTGGATTTGGAAAAGCCACTTAGTGCTCTCTGTCTTCCTTGGCTTTTGCAACCACTGCTCCTGGTAATACAATCAACAGTGCAATACTGGTGCAATCCTTTCTCCCAAGCAACCCTGTCCATTAAACTCAATGGGATTTAATGGTGAGCAGACAAATACAGAATTGTGCTGTAAATGTCTCCTCCTGAATTATTCCAATTTTGCCAAGATCAGGGGTATGTATACTCTGCCTTAAACAAACAAAATAATCAAAATTCTGCCCAAGGTAGCCCAGATACTGCAAGAAGAAATGATTATTTCTGTAACCTGTACATATATGATCCAGATTTGTCTCATTTCTCTTAATTTTGAAGGATTTACCCTGCAATGTTTACTTTTGGGCATAATTGATTCTGCTTCTGCTAGTCATGGGGAGGAGCAAGGGCCACGATTTCCCACCCTATTACAATCATTACAAATCATAAAACCAACCTAGGTATAAGAGTAGCCATGTTTGTTAATGTACATTGTTCATCTATAAAGTGGGAAGGGAGGCCTGCTTTTTGCACAAAAAGGTGTCCATGGGTGAGGAGAGCAGACCCTTCTAACACTTTATCTCCTCATACTTGGTGGCTTCATGCACTTTTCTCCCCAGTCAAGCTGACTTTCAGGATGAAGGTAGGCTGGGAGAAAAATTATTGAAGCAGCTTGGGGTGAGTCAGCTTGGCTCGATGGGTTCGGGATCAAACCACTCCAGCCTCAGCCAGTCTGAGTTTGAACGAAACTGGGTCTGGTTCAACCCAAGCCAGCTCAGAACTCTACTGGTAAAGGGGAACCTGGTGAGGATACAAGTAAAGGGGGAGCAGGGGGGCTATCCTGAAGGTAGCTAGTGGGGGGGGGGAGAGAAGTAACAAATCACCTTAAAAGTGCCACGTTTGCTCAGAGGCCCAAAATTCTCATCACCAGTGTACACCTTTTTGTGTGAAAAGCAGACCTACATCACCCCGTTTTAAATGTGAACCAGGCAGAAATTAAGTAAAATTCAGTAACCCTCTGGCCCCAAAGATTTTACTAGGCATTGGCTACAGCTTTCAACATAACCAGAAGGTTAACACCATGTTCTTTAAAAAATAAAATAATAATAACTCTGAGATGAGCATGGTTTTCCTGAATGCTCACACCTCCTGCTTTTCACTTATGCCGCTTCTACCCACGGCCCTGTGAGATGAGGATAGCTGGAAGATACAACAGTCCACATTTTGTTTCTGCCTCTTTTGAAGAAGACTGTGTCCATCAAAATCTTAGCAATGTCTAATTAATAGTAGCATATGTTTCTTTTCTCATAAATGTACACTATGGTTGCAAGACATTGGGGCTATTCAAGGGCATCTAATGGGGGAAAGCATCTTAATGTGAACTGGTGCTTCTCCATTCTGATTTCCAAAGTATCATCTCTGTGTTTAATATATAACATTGAACATCTTTAAATATTTTTGCATTCTTATAATTAAATAAAAATACTTGTCTATATCTATATAATCTTTTGATTATAGAGAAATCTTGAACTTGCCTCTAATGTGTTTCTTATTTTCTCTGCTTTCCCATTTGCAGAGAATGAAGATGAAAATTGTCTTTATGTGGCTACATGCAACCCTGTGTCACTGTATTTTATGGATACATCTAGTAAAAATGGCCACTATGTTGACTTGTATGATATCTTCCCAAGAACAGTTAGTGGCATATGGCAACCTTTTGTGACTCTGGCACCTCTGGGTAATCCACTCAAAGGTCAAGTAATTCTGCATGAAGAGCAGGTAGAAAACATGCTTCTCATTTTTTATTTGTAACTTGTCACCAGGAAATGGAATCTCCAATATTTCAGGGTTTTACTTTTCCTTGAGCATGCAAGCTTTATGAAAAGCTGTGCTAACTTACAGAGAAGGCTAGCTGGAGAAAAGAGATCAAGTTTGGAAACGTTTTACTAATGGGTAGAAAGAAATACCTGTGATGTATACACTGCATCAGAATACAAAATTTGGTTGAATTTTGTAGGGAAAGTCCATGATTGGTGGTGGTTAGGAATCTAGTCTCCCAGTTGTGACTCTTTCTTGGAAAATTGCTATGCAAATTGCAATATTTTGAAAATTATGAAAATTGTAATAATAAAATAAAATAAATTGAAAATTATGAATATTGCAATATTTCTCACATATAAAACTTTGTGAGCTGTTTGTTTTTCCATGTGTGAGGTAGTAATCAGATTACTGAATGCTCTGTATAGGCTTCTGATGTTTTACTCCAGTTCTAACAGTTCTAAGATTTGCGAAGCCAAATAATTGTCATGTGCTTCAGATTCATTGGTGGCCTGAGGTGGATGGAGGGACATGTTTCCCCCAGTGTATATGGCATTGTTTGAGTAAGCCAACTGGTCTTTTTCTCTTCCCTAAACACATTCCTCATGCCAGAGGAACATGGCAGCTAAGGTATGATACAACCTGACTTAAATCCAGGCTAACACTGTGCAGGTGAAATAATGTTTTGCACATGTATTGCCTTCCTGTGCCCATTGGCATTGTTAACACTCTGGACATAGGGCACATGCCACCATTGTTTGGCTGGGTACCCAGGACCTATTAGCTGCCTGGCCATCCACCCTGCCCCCATACCCTCACAAGAAGTGGGTTGGGGCATGCTCAGAGCTGGAATGCTCCCGATTACTACCTTCTCTGAGCCTCTGTCCTCCTCTCTGGGTAATTGTAATGAAAGAGAAGGAATAGAGCCGGGCATCGTTTCCCCATTTCCTCTGTCTCTATGCCTTCCTTTTCTATAGCGACCCATGTTCCAGACTCAGTGGAGGGAGAGGGACAGTGGGCGGCCCTGATGCCCAGTAGCAGCCTAGCTGTCAGGTACAGTGGAGGTCAACAGCCCTCGCACCCATTGACAACCCAGCTGTGGTGCATGCTGGAAGGGTAATGGGTGGGCCTCATGCCCAACAGCAACGCAGCTGCTGAGCTCCATGGAAGTAAGGCAGTTGGCCCTCACACCCGGCAACAGCCCAGCTGCCATGGTTGGAGGAGGGGGAAGTGGAAGGATTGGCAGGTGACCCTTGTGTCCAGAGGCAACTCAGCTATCAAGCTAAGTGGAGAAGATGGGACATGGCTCTTGTGCCCAGTGGCAACCCAACTGACAGGCACAGTGAAATGGAAGGCAGGTGTCCCTCATGCCTAGCAGCAACTTAGCTGGGGGAGGGGTAGTGAAAGGATGGTTTGCAACTCTTGCTCCCAGTGGCAACCCATGGCGGAAGGGCCGGTGGGCAGCCCTCATGTCCAGTGATAACCCAGCTGCCAGGCATTCTGGAAGGAGAGGTGGGCAGCCATTGTGGCCAATGGCAAGCCAGCTGCCAGGCACTATGAAGGGGTCAGTGGCTGACCCAGTGGCATCCCAGCAGTTAAGTACGGTGGAGGGGGTGGTGGGTGGCTCCCATGTCCAGCATCAACCCACCTATTGGACATGGTGGAGGGGGTGACAAGCAGCCATTGTGGGACGGCAATGGCCCAGGAGGAGGAAGTGGGTAACTCTCCCCAAAAGAGTTGGGGAGAGTTACCCATTTTATTGTCCATTTAAAAAACAGCTCTGTAGTGGCAAGGATACCACAAAGAAACAAAAAATAAAGGTTATGAGGTGAGAAACAGTAAATCCCCCCCACCTCCCAAATTTCATGCAGTGGCAAGGTCACTACAAGAAGTGATTGCAAAAGGGAAGGAATTTTTGAAAAGAAAACAAGTATGGTGGGCCAAAATACATCAGCTGTAACAAGGATGTCCTGGTGATTAATAGCTTCTAAAAATTAAACAGGATTTCAAATTCCTTTAGAAAGCATGAAGGATTTACTGTCAAAAGCGGGGGTGACTATAGGCCGGAGTCAAGCCCTGTAGGCCCAGGCCCGAGATCCTTTAAGTACCTTTAAGAGGCCTCTGCCTGTGCCTTCCAAAAATATGCCTCTGAGGATTCCACAATCCTCAGAGACATATTTGGAGTCTGCATAGGGAAGAGGGGAGCAAGAAAAACCATCCCTCGCCCATTGCGTGTATTAGGCTGAATGTTGGCCACTATGTGATACACAGTTCATGGGATATACCTAGGGTGGTGCACGAACCATCCAACTGACGGTTTGGGGGCGGGGGGTTACCTTTAAGGGTGCAGAAGGATGCTCTTACCCCACCCCTGCATTTCCCCCGCCAGCACTGTGCCCAAAATCGCTGCATGGGGTGGCAGCGTACTTTCTTGCTGTCTCGGTCAGAGTCAGACCGGAAGTTGCATGACGTGCGGACACACACCGGCCACTTCCAGTCTGACCAGGGCAGCAAGAAGGTATGCGGCCGCCCTGTGTAGCGATTTTGGGCACATTGCTGGCAGGGAAACGTGGGGGAGGGGTAAGAGCATCCTCCCAGTCCCTTAAAGGTAACCCCCCCCACCACCACCACTGAACCATCTAAACTGCTGGACCTCCAAACCAGTTCGGGCACATCCCTAGATATACCTTGTGGCCTCCGCCTTTCCACTCTTCTACAGTATGGATTGTTTGGTCTAGATGGTTTCCTGTTGGACTACAAACCACTAGACTTAATTATACCAGCAGCTAGCCCTTTCTGAGATGGAATTATATTTCAATTGATGCAAGTCTGCTGAAAGCAACTGATTCACACCTTCTCCCCTTCTTCTCTTCTCCATTATGTTTATTTATGCAAAACACCATATGTGACCACATCACATTGCAAGTTTCCCTGCCCTTGCACAACATTTGGCTGCTGACTGGAGGGGTGGAGAGAAAACTTGATTACATCACATTACATCACACTGTAAAGCGCCCTGAGCCATTTTTGGAAGGGCAGTATATAAATCAAATAAATAAATAAATCAAATTCTTGCATAACTAAATATTGCTGGGGATTCATATGGGACTCTTGTTTTTTATGGCAGCCTTACTTTAGCTCTAATGTATCTCACCATCCCATATGCTTCCTATTGCTTTTACCTGGTATCCAAAAAATCCTTTCTCATAAAAGAAATGCATTCTCAAAATTCCAGCTAAGTGATATATTAAAAACACACACCATACTTTTAGAATTCAAGATCTTGACGGAACAAAGACTTGCAAATAATCACTTTGTCGTTAAATGGGCTATATAAATATAATTATCACTACCACTCAGCCTATTTCAACTCTTTAGTTCCTTTTGTACTTCTACTCTTCAGGCTTCCTACAGAAAAGGGAAAGTGAAGTCTGGAGCTTAGAATTAAGAACTTAAACATATTGCACTTGTAATATGCTTGTACCGTAAGGGCCAGGCCAAGAGCTCTGGGGGTGGGGGTGGGGCGGGATGAAGGCCGAAAATTACTTAAATCTGGCCTCCAGCCCCCTCTCAAACAAATACACAGCTACCCATATGTACAGTGTAGAAGTCTGTGTGTCTGTCCATGTTGGTAATGAGAAGGAGAAAAGGGTGTGACTTGGAAGGGGATCTTTCTTGCAGGCAAAGAGGATGGCAAAGCAATGAGGAACTAAGTTCTGTTTAAATAGGTTGTGTTTTCTCTCCTTTCTTACTCCTTTGCATGTTTAATGTCCCCCCCACCCCACCCTCTTCTACCCCGAAGAACAGTGACATCAGCTTCCCTTTCCCTGAATGCAATTAAACTCTTGTTTGAACTAAGCTTTTCTAAGGGAGGAAAACCCTGGCTAAGGCACAAACTGCAGCAAGGAAAGGGAAGCTTTGCTGTAACTAAAAATAAAAGAATGGCACCTCAAAATAATGGTCCTTACATCTGTTGAGCATTTGGAATTCAAGGCACTGGGGACGTGAGGTCACCCAAAGGTTTCATTTCTCCCAGTAGAAAATAAACATAACAGAGACTGCACATTAGCATCACATATCTTCCCAGCCCACTTGATGAATTGCCAGAGCTGGAACTGGAAGTATTCACCAGTGACGCAAAATTCTATTTTTATACACAAACCAATTCGCCACCAGTCACTTGGTACAGATGGGAGTCATTAACATCCAAGAGAGGGGGGAAGGGAGCCTTGTTAAAGTACCAGCTGACCTTGTAAACTTAACACTAACACAACTGTCTTTTGTGTGTTTTGAATGGTTGGGAAATCTCAATTCTTTCTCTCAGTTCGACTAGTGCACACACAGATCCTTCAAGGAAAGTTTCAAAGACTTTTTTATCTTGCAATCCTTTTATGTTGTCATCTTGCTTCTCCATTTAAAATAAAAATCCTATCATAGAAAATTAGTCTGTCAGGGTAAAGGCTAGGCTAGGACTTTTCTCCTTGACATCTAATTTTCTGAGTGGGGATTTCTCATATTCAGCCAAGTCTTTCTACAAAACTGATACCTTGCTCTTTTAGGGTATGCAAAGGTTATAGCTATGCAGCATAGGGGGACCCAGCTGTTACATTCTTGGAGCTAGTTAGGTTTTAGCTTAGTAAAGTAAAGTTGTGCCTTTGAGTTGGTGTCAGCTCCTGGCAACCACAGAGTCCTGTAGTTGTCTTTGGTTGTCACAGGAGGGGTTTACCATTGCCATCTCCCATGCAGTATGAAATGATGCCTTTCAGCTTCTTCCTATATCTCTGATATAGGTGGGAAACATACCAGCGGGGATTCGAACCAGCAACCTCTTGCTCACTTAAAGAGGCTGGGAGTTGTCACCCCCTACTGATTCCCACCTAAAGGCGCAGCGGGGAAATGCTTGACTAACAAGCAGAAGGTTGCTGGTTTGAATCCCCGCTGGTACTATATCAGGCAGCAGCAATATAGGAAGATGCTGAAAAGCATCATCTCATACTGTGCCGGAGGAGGCAATGATACCAAAAGAAAACCCTCCTACCAAAAGAAAACCACAGGTCTCTGTGAGCGCCCGGAGTCGGAATTGACTCGGCAGCACACTTTACTTTTACCTTTACTGATTCCCAGATAAAAATGAGTTAACTTTATCATCATAAAACCTTACTCTCTGCCTGCTTGAATAAGGCATTCATGAGTGTTCAAACAATGCTGCAATTTATCAGTGTTCTTCATGATGTCATTGTTTCTGCGCTGATGAAAGAACAAAGGTTGCAGGTACTATGAATAGGCTTATTGTCCTGAAAGTGATTGCCACTAGGATATGGTTCAGCAGAAAACTAGTGCATCATTTAATGCAGTAACTGAAGAAGTAATAATCTGCAGCATGTCTTTGGAGGAATGTTTGATATTCTTTGCTGCTGTCTCCTCAGTGCTACATGGTGTTTTCTGTGTGGTTTTGTGTGCATTCGAACAATTACCTGGGACAGGGGAAACAATTTGACAAAAAATATATATTTTGTATATATTTCTCTTCTAATTCAGGAGTTGGAGCCCATCAGTGAACACCTAACAAAGGCAAGCTTCTGTTGAGGCCCCCTTTGTAAAAAAGAAAAAAGAAAAGAAAGGGAGGAGGAGGACCTGGGTAGAGTTTTCACCCTACATTCTACAATATCTTGTGTTTCTTTTAAGTGAATAGGGTTAATGACACGATGGAAGGCTTATACATTCTGTAAGAGGATATAATTTTTTTCTTTCTGTTTGCAGAGCAATGTGGTTTTATTACTGGACACAAACACTGGTGCCATACGCCGGCTTTTACTGTCACCAGATGTGCAAGAGGCTACAAAAAGGATGTC
Organism: Hemicordylus capensis; assembly: GCF_027244095.1. NCBI lineage: Eukaryota > Metazoa > Chordata > Lepidosauria > Squamata > Cordylidae > Hemicordylus > Hemicordylus capensis. The sequence continues at coordinate 185,822,831 of NC_069659.1, read as the reverse complement.
CTGGTGGAGTAGCAAGGAGGAGGTGGTGAGACATATCAGTATCCTCGATAGACAGGCGATAATAGATGGCTAGCATGACCCACACATCATGCCCAGACATCATGTTTGTGTATCTAATGAAGCATGAGTTAGGCTTTCAAGCCAACACAAGAATGTTGCTGGGACTAACATAGTCACCCTTTTGGAATTTGTACATGTTCACAGTAAATTTTTGGCATTTTTTGTTTATAAGGCAGCATTTTAGAACATCATCTTGCATCCAAATGTCGTGTCTGCATTTCAATCCATCAACTACTGTTTCTTTTGCACCTTGTCTCTGGATTCCTGAAAGGGTCGCTTATGCCCTGCCCTCTATCTTTTGATGTTCTGATTCCAATGAATCACTTGCGTAACATGAGTCCTTCCCACACTCAGGCCCACCAGACAGTTGCAACGGGAGGATGTTCTTCCCAGCCCTGTTGGATCTTATCTAGTTGCCTCCTTCCAATTTAAACTCCCTGGCCATTAACTGCTGCACAGTCATGCCACACCAAACCTCACACATAGCTTCTCAACCTCAGCAACAAGTAGCAGCACAAGCATTAAGGAAACAGAGTTACTACCACCTTTGCCATGTGCCACCCTTAAGAACATAAGAAGGATCAGGCCCAAGGCCCATCTAGTCCAACTTCCTGTTTCACACAGTGGCCCACCAGATGCCGCTGGAAGACACAGGCAGGAGTTGAGGGTGTGCCCTCTCTCCTCCTGTTACTCCCCCGCAACTGGTATTCAGAGGCATCCTGCCTTTGAGGCTGGAGGTGGCCTGTAGCCCTCCGACTAGTAGCCATTGATAGACCTCTCCTCCATGAAGTTATCCAAACCCCTCTTAAAGCCATCCAGGTTGTTGGCTGTCACCACTTCCTGTGGCAGAGAGTTCCACAAGTGGATCACGCGTTGTGTGAAACAGTACTTCCGTTTGTTGGTCCTAGACCTCCTGGCAATCAATTTCATGGAGTGACCCCTGGTTCTAGTGTTGTGTGAGAGGGAAAATAATTTCACTCTATCAACTTTCTCCACACCATGCATGATTTTATAGACCTCTATCATGTCTCCCCACAGTCATCTTTTTTCTAAACTAAAAAGCCCCAGGTGTTGTAGCCTTGCCTCATAGGAAAGGTGCTCTAGGCCCCTGATCATCTTGGTTGCCCTCTTCTGCACCTTTTAGCTCAGCTTCATGTGAGAAATCACTTTGGTCCCGTCTTGATCTGTTTCATTATTTATTTATTTATTTATTTATTTAACACATTTTAATACTGCCCAAAACGCAAGTTCTCTGGGCAGTTTACAACCAAACAATGAAAACAACCAATAAAAAGATTAAAACATTTCAACAATTAAAATTTAAAACATTAAAACTATTAAAACACAAAACAGGAGTTCAGTTTATATCATATAGTTATTAGATAAAAGGATTGCTTTGCAATAAGCATTTACATATAAGTAGAGTGCGCCCTAGTGGAAAACGTTGTTACATGCTGTGGTGATTCTGATTCAACTGAATACAAAGCAAGCAGAGGGAAGCAGTTTTTCCCTACTATGCAACAGTGTGCAGATGGGTGGGGAGTTGTGGTTAACATTCTATGTTATTTAGCTCAGTGAGAACAGCAGTCAATAGGCAGAAGTTCAAGTGTTGCTTTTGAAAATGCAGTGGGCTTCCCCACACCCTCTATATAAGATTTCTGTGGACTGAGGAGTCTGACATGAGACCTTTTTGTAAATAATGGCCCACTGTTCATTTAGTGATTTTTCTAGTGACTGAAAAAAAGCCTGTTTTAAAATCGAAGCTATGCTACACTTGCTAACTTAGAAATATGTTGAAGCTGATCATTCTGGCTGTTTTTTTTTTGTTTGTTTGTTTGTTTTAACATTTGTTTGTTGTTTTCAGAAGAGTCACAAGATGTGCAAAGAGTTTTCACACAAAAACTGGCTGGTGTTTTACAAAGAGGAAGGGTGAGGACTAATTACTCTTTCCCATCCCCTTCCTTCCTGGCAGAAAGCAGGCATTCTCTTGTGATCGTTTGCAGCCTAACTCTGGATTCTTACCACTCTCTTCTGCAGAAATCACCTTATTGTTCTAGATGTCCTGGAGGGCCATGCTCACACCATCACTCTACCTATCAACCTCAGCTCTGTCTTTTTAGTCGCTGAAGACCGCTGGCTCCTGGTAGAGAGCAAAACAAACAAGTAGGGATAAGTACTGTAGATCACTAGATATCTTCCACTTATAAACATAAATGTATCTGGTTTGGGGTGGTGTTCTGCTGTAACCATAATCTAGGCACAAATATTGCTATTTTACTTAAAGTCTTTTTACACATGTCTCTTCTGTCATGGTTGCCCCTGCAACACAAAAATATAAACATTAGCATGAAAAAATGCCTAAAATGTTTTGATGTTGCAAATGCATACAAAATTGTACTCAAGTCATAAAGCAATAAAGATACTTCAAATCAGAAAGTAAAGCAAGAAATCAAGTAAGAAGCCAAGTAGTTCTAAATCATTCCAATCCAAAACCAGAGTTTCAAAACATAGATTTGTAAACAAGATTCATTATACATTTTGCTATCTGTTATACAAAGAAACCACCATCATATCTTTAAAAAGCTTTAAAATTGTGGGCTGAAATGTCAGCTTGCCAAACACATTTCAGCTGCTCTGGTTTTTTTGCAGTGGCTTAAATATCACAAGAAGTGATCTCACTCTTCCAGAGATGAACTGATAGGGACCCTCGGCCTTCATGACTACTCTCAACTGGTCTGGGTTCATGGAGCAACATCCACAAAGCTTTCTGGCATATTTACAAACCGTGTAAGCAATGCCCAACTACTTGGGAGGCCTGTTGCTTGCGTATCCAGACCAACATGGGAACAACTGCAGGCATCCTTGTCAAAGGGAGCCTTGGCATCAGGATACAAATATTTAAATTGGTGGTTTACCATAGCAGACAGCTCTAGTTTGGTTGTGAGGCTGCTCTTTTATATGCAGTGTAGATGAGACTAGCTCCTTTACATGTTTTATTTATTAATCCAGGACAACAACATAAACTCATAAATGAATAAACTCATTCTGGTCTAGTTGTTATACTCACCATGAAGATCAGCATCCCTATGGTGAGATTTTTCACTATGACTTCCACCCCAACCCACCAATCCCGGATCATAGTGTTTAGAGGAAATATCATCAAATTGTTCAAACTTGCCATATGTGTGGGTGGTAGGACACTCTCCTTACTGGAAGGTAGGAAACTCTCCTGGGGAGCATAACATCTAGATCAACTCTCATCAGTCCAGATTGTAAAGTTGTTTGCATGTGGAATTGAAATAGTAAAATTGAAAGAGTAATAGTCCACCATTTCATCCTAATTTAACCAGTCTGAATGTACAAAAAGGAAATTTAATTGTGGTAACAGGTAATTAAAATTCTCACCTAAATGATCATGAATGTGTGCACATTTTGACTTCTGAATATCTGGACTATATGAGGGTTTATGGCAAACTAAGATGCTGAATTTCTGCCTAAATACATTAAACTATTTTTATATTAAATATTGTATTATATATTAATAAAATATTGAATCAATTAACATTTTAATTAATATTTATTATTTAATTAAATATTAATAATTTATTTTATATTAAATATTTTATTATATATTAATGATATATAGAGATTAATAAAATTAATTAATATATTATATTAATATTTAAAAATATTAAAATATTTACCCATAATTTGTGAAAACCTGGTTTATGTATACCTACAGCTTCAGCAAGTTTTTAGGCATAATCCAGCCAAAGATAAGCACTTTAGAGCCTTATTGATTTAAGAGACAAAAGGTTGCTTAACTCTCTCCTATTGAAATCAGTCAGGTTTTTAAATGCTTAACTTGGCTTGTGATTCTTAAGTCACAGATTACACAGGCACACGTAAAACAAATTCAATAATATTTATAAGGATCTAAGCAGGATTAAGTCTGCTTGCTGTAATAACAAGAAAATGGCCTAGATTCCTGTGAGGTCATTCTCTACATTTAAGACTTAGGGCATATTCTGACACTTTTGGGGAAGTGAAATGGCCAGTTTCTTGTTACTCCTTCTGCATTGCTCCCAGATAGGAACAATGACAGTGTGGGATACAATAATATTATAAGCCTTCTTACTTGAGCCCCAGTATGCAGCAGACATTACTGATGTGATACTGGGTACAGTTTTAAGGAAGTAGCAACTAAACCTCTCTGGTGATGCAAGAATGGGCTCTAAAATTAATCTGAAAAGAGGAATTTCCTCTGTTATGGATGTCTTGGCCTCTTGATAAAAGTCTGAGATTTCTACACTACTGTCTCGACATGTTGGTTGAGAGGTAAATTGGAAAGTAAAATGCTTGTTAAATGTCGATAATTATAGATTAGCATTTGATCCTTTAAAAATAATCCATGAATAATTCCCCATGATTTGCAGAAAGTATCTTTTAACTAAGCCTGTGCATATGGAATCTGAAGAGAGTGGAGTTTGCCAGTTACATGCTTTGAATGAGGAGCCCGTGGACACAGGATTTGGACTAACCACAGGTACTGAGTTTTAAAGTTGATTTGTGCTTTTTCAGTCCAGCTTTCCACAGGAGCTTTATGTAGCTTCTGTTTGTATGATCATGAGAATAAAAGACTTTTAAAAGGTATTCAGTTGATACATCATCCTAATGTCAGTTCAGTGGAGAGATGTACAGTATAGACTTAGACCTGGAAGAGAAAGTTCCAAATTCCGACCTGGCTATGATTTCACAGGGTGGCCTTGAAGAAGTATGCATATCTGAGGCTGGTTGATAAAGCCCTCTTATTTTTCCAATTCTGAAGTATTACAATTATGCCTACTATGTGACTAATCTGATCTTGGTCTTTTCTACACTTTCCCCCCTTCCAAATGCTCATTAGTATTATAAGCTAAAGTGGCAGAACACTATTTGTAATTTCCTCAGCTTTGAGGCCTAGTTCTTGCTGAGGTGTTTCTGGCAGGGGCGTATCTAGGGTAGGGCAGGCAGGGCACGTGCCCTGGGCACCACTTGAAGGGGGGCGCAAATTCTTAAAATTAATTTTTTTTTAAAGGCCACCAAAAACAAAATGGCCAGTGCACATGCTCAAATGGCCTCTGTGAGGCCCTAGGCCATGCCAGGCCTTGCAGAGGCCATTTGAGCATGTGCGGTGGCCATTTTGTTTTCAGCAGCCATTTTTTAAAAAACACAATTATTTTAAAAAATGGCCACAGCAATGCTCAAATGTTCTCTGTGAGGCCCTAGAGGCCAGCGGTGAGAGGGGTAACCTTCGAAGATGCGCCCCCTCCCACGGCCTATAGGAAGCGACCTGAAGGGGCTACAAGTTTAAAAAAATTAATTTAATATAATATAAATCACTGTACACATATTCAGTTTGGCACTATGTACAGAAAATCAGGGCTTGTGAATACTGAGCTGAAGCTTATGAGCTAGGATTGTATTCTTTTGCTCTTACTTTGCTTCTTATGATAAGTGAGTTAAATGTGGTGTCTTAATAATATGGCTATTAATGGTGAGTTTGTCTTTGAATCAGTGTGAAATCCTTAGTATTAAGGCCCACTGGGAGTTTCTTGCTCTCTTTCTCTCATTTTAACTGTCTTTCTGAAAGACTAGAATATATTCCAAGCAGTGACACAGTTTACTCTGCATATCCTTTAATTGTTTTCAGAGTATCTGGGAAAAGCCAAATTCTCCATTTATTTTTAAAACTTATGTAATAGTGATGCTACAATACATAGTAGAGAATTAGATAGGCACTTCTGTTTAGTTTTCCAAGTACACCTCCAAATAGTATTTGGGTATTTCATGAGCCCCAGCATACTGAAATTTGTAGTTTTCCAGCATTTTTTGGTCTGGCTACGTCCACTGCTAAATAGTTCTTGAAATATTAAAAGATTAACGAGCTTGCCTTATATTTTTCAGCTGATATTATAGTAAAGTTATCTAAAAGATGGGTGTCAGATGTTTGGACAGGGGGCGCAATTTCAGTGCTTGCCCTAGGCGCTATTTTCCCTAGATACACCTCTGGTTTCTGGAATCTGTTTCTGAGCTGGTTTACTTCAGACTGCAGGTGGGGGCTTATATGACAGAATGTCCCACTGTACGAAAAAGAATTCCCTCCACGTAGAAAGCTAGCATGCAACATAGGAAGCTTGCATATCAGGGAGAAGTCAGAGAGAACCTAGCCTTCTCCCTAACATGCTATTTTTCTACATTTGGTGTGGTGGTGGTGGTTTTATTTTTAATAGAGAAAAACTCAGTTGTGGGAGTCCCTAACTGCAGTCAGAAGTGGTATAGCCCAGACATGACTTCACTACCTCAGTGAAAAGTAGGCCTAACTTCCAATACTGTACAAACTTGTGGAATGTTACCTACTCTTTTCAACTGATGTCAGCAATACCCTACATTTCTACTTCACATTTTCAAAAATGGTGCTATATAATACTATAAATATTTTTTAGAGAAATATCCTTTCAGATATGCAGCCAACCAGTTGGCTTTGAAAATTTAGAAACTGCTTTCCAAAGTTTATCCCTGGTCTTTTCTTCCATAGTTTTCTTCTAGTGATTTTGATCCTAACACATTTTATAAGTAACAAAAAACTTTGAATGTAATTTTATAATTGACACTAGTTTAGTAAAATGACTCCATGAAAATCTGGGCTCTTTTCCTATATATTTTCATAAAATTGTTTGCAGTGGCAGGCAATTGCATGTATTCCATTTTGAACTACTTTGATAAAAGATAATGCAAGAACTTGAATAAACTAATATAAAATACTTTCTATATGTTGGCTGCAAGAAAGCTGCCCAAATACATGTTCATAATAGTGTACTGTTGTGCAAGAATAATTTTGTAAGGGTATAATAGATTTTTTCTCATTTCTCTGCACCAGGTGTCAATCACTACATAATGAAGCTATTCACATGATTGCTCAAAACCAGGCTGGGCTCCCTTAGCCTAGTTTCGAGCAATCATGAGAACCACCGGGTTCTCTGGTGGCTAGCCCAGCTAACTACCCCTCACCCTAAGCAAGGTTAATGGAGCAAGTGCTCCATTAAACTTGTTTATTTGGTCTTGCAGCTGCAGCTGACACACTGGGGTGGGGGGAGGACGGACCCCAGGAAGGCACTGCGCACTCATGCAGTTCCTTCCTAGGGTTTGGGGGGGCGCTGCGCGGCAGCACTCCCCTTCCTGCAACCCCTGAAGGTCCCAACTGAACTGCAGCCGGGCGTGGGAGCACCCGACTGGAGCAGCCACTTGTCTGGGCAGCCGATCTGGCTGTCCAGCAACAAGCAATTGCTCATGTGCGGGGAGAGCGGGCTAAGCCCATTCTCCACGCACAAACCCCACCTGTCTTCATCTTCTCAGATGTAAACAACAGACTTACCATGACATCAGAAGACTGCAACAATATGGCCAAAGGCGTTTTGCAAAGCCTGGCCTAATTGCTGCTGATCTTAATCTGCCTACAGTACTTTGTTGTTCTGGATTAAATACATACATTTTTGTTTACTTTATTTTTGCTTAGCATCAGAATTGTATATGCCACAGGCTGTCTCAAGTGACCAGTTGTCTTCAGAAAATCTAAGTGCAGCGATTGAGCAGAAGATCAGCTCTCCCAACAGACTGCTTTCTGACAAGCATCATTATGCTTCTGTTGTTGTCGGCTTTCCAGATCTCATGGTAGGTGCTGTTGTTACTCAATATAGAAATTTTTGCATCCACCATGGTTCCTCCTTATCAGACATAAGAACTTTTAACCTAATGAGCTGAAGAAAATGAATGAACAATGAAATGAGAATGCTTTGTTAAATAATGCAATGTCTAAAGAGCTAACAAGATGCCAGGCAGATCTGGAAAGTCATTTTATAAATCCTAAGTTTCTTCAAAAGAAGGGCCTATTCTTACTTTACCAGAGCACTGTAATTGCCATTTCCCTGTGGTCCCCTCATGCTGTACCAGTAAAATCTGGATAGATGAGATCAGATGGGTGGGTCAATTGTGTGGTTATTTTACAGGCTGCGGCTGCTCCTCCCTTGGGGCAGATGGTGCCAGTGTGAAGAAAAAACATATTGGTGGCTTGTATTGCATGTTTTTCTCTGTGAATCAAGTCACAGGAAAGGGGCAACAATACTGCTCTGGTAATGTGAAAATGGTATATTTTTGATCCCCGCTCAGAACATGTATTTGCAAACTACAACAGTTCAAGATTCCCCAAACCTTTTGCAGGGGGAGGTGGAGAAAAAGAGGCATGAGAAACTGGTAGTGGCCAGTGTGCCCAGATTTGCATGGCTTTCCCCAACCCTGAAAACACACATCAAGAGATGTGTATTGCAATTAATGTCAACAAATACAAAGAACAAATCCTACAAAGTGAATTACTTTGCCGTACACGGAGCTTTTGCCATTTTGTTCTTTGTCCATTTGTGGCTTGTGGCTTTTTGTCAATGGGCCAGACGCTGTCTTAGTGACTCTCAGCCCCACAAACAAGGAGCACAACCAAACTTTGTTCTGGTGCTGCTCTGGTTCCGTTCCAGAAGGTGGCGAGATCAGGCAGTTTGTCTTGGCCCAGGATCAATAAAAGGCCACTTTGCCCTAGTAACATAGATATTCACATTCTATAGGACGCACCCAAAGAAGTCAGAGATAGCATAATATAATTTTTGGTTTTGACTTCCAGCATCTTCCAGGATCATGAAGGTTCCTTGTTAAAAAGCTCCTAAAATCCTAGTGCTCATACTGATGCTCCTATGCCTTGAGAAACCAGAGCTGCATCCAAAAACCGAATTTGGTAGCCATCTTCTTTTGCAGCTGAACAATGCACAGAAGTTCTTAATGTCTGCCTGAATTGTAGTAATTCACGAGGGAGCCTTTCAACCACTCATACAGATTGCCTGATGAATGCTAGGGTTCTAGTTCAGCTGCAGAATCCCCATCTCTTCCTCTCAGCCTTGCACTGAAAAGCATTGGCAATCCAGAGTTCATGCAACAAGCATCTCCTATTGTCTTCAGGACAAATAGAATGGCATGTGATGTCATTGACACCTGTGGCAACATTCATTCCATCAGTGACTAAGTAGGCTGTGGAATACTTGCCAGCTTTAGAGCCCAAAGGTGACTTTTGTAAAAGGTTCATCCTCAACATATTTAAATTGGACACTCATACACACTGTGTTCATTGACTTCACATTTATCTCATTCTTTTTTACAGTCCCCTAATGAGGTTTACAGCTGGAAGAGAGGCTCCGCCCTGGGTAACAGGCAGCCTTTGCCTTCAGATCCATTTTATTATGGAAGGCGCAGCAAAAGTGGAGCAGCAAAACAAACCAATTGTGTGACTATTGCTGGCGCCAATCAAGTGGTCAGAGTTCTAGCCCCTGGAGATGTGCCTCTAAAAGAACTTTATCCTAAAGGTAATGCAACCCTCAGAGACCAAATGTGGATGGGATTACTGATGTGTTTGCCTTAGGCCACAATACTATGAACCCTTATTCTGGTGTAAGTAACATTAAACAAAGTGGGAATGACTTTGTTTAATGTGACTTCAAGTGTGCTGTCATCAGTTTCGACTTCTGGCACACACAGAGCCCTGTGCTTTTCTTTGGTAGAATATAGGAGGGGTTTACTATTGCCTCCTCCTGTGCAGTATGAGATGATGCCTTTCAGCATCTTCCTATGTTGCTGCTGCCTGATGTAGTACCAGTGGGGATTCGAACTGGCAACCTTCTACTTGTTAGTCAAGCATTTCCCCACTGTGCCACCAGAGTAAATGTGTAATATACCAGAGTGAATACAAAATTCTGTGTTTGCGTATTGCACTAGTCTGGTGTAGAGCTTGCTGCTTTTCAAACAAGCTCATTTGGAAGTGGGAATGACTTCCAAATGAGCTTGTTTGAAAAGCATCAAGCTCTACACCAGACTAGTGCAATATGCAAATATAGAATTTTGTATTCACCCAAAGAACAACCTTTCTAGCCCTCTTCAGACATTAAGCTGAATGTGCATAGACACATGTACATGTTTGTGTGTGAATGACTGTACGTGTCTTCAGTGGCATGGCTTCTGTTGACAGAGGGGGCAGTATAGACACCAGTAGGAACCACTGAAGTCCAGGGGCATCTTCAGATCTTGTCCCAGGGCCACCTCCAACCTTGCTACACCACTGGGTGCATTCATTTAAAAAGTGAACCTGGTCACAGTCCCCCTCAAATGCAGGGTACAGAAAGGAAGTGTGCTGCAATATGATCATTCAGTATGAGTATGTATCTGTATGTGCATACAGATATGTACACAGTATACAGAATATGCATATGTTAAACTTAACATGTGAATAGGGATTCTATAGGGAGTGTAGTATAACAAGGGCTGCGTATATTTGCTGTTCAGGATGTGGTACAGGTGGCCCTCGTGATCTGCAGTCTCGGCACCCGCGGTTTCGTGTATCTGTGGTTGGGCAGTGTAGACCTGACTTCATTATCTGCAGTTTAAAAAATAGGCAGAATTTGCCTATCCATGATTTCTGGGTGGCTGGAAATGACTTCCAATGTCATTTCCAGCCACCATTTTGCAGGATGGGGCCATTTTGTGGCTCTCTTGTTTTTAAATGTGATTTTTTTTTGCAGAAAATCAGAGGAATTGGGGATGGGGGGGCGGCATTGCTGGAGACCTGGAAAGCATGGTACAATACTTTATTTCACTTATTTCTGCCCCCTCCCTACTTTTTTTAGCCCTTTTTTAACTTCAAGGAACCTAACCCCCCAATTCCTATTGACTCAAGGTCTCATTATCCACAGTTTCGATATCTGTGTTTGTAGGCCAGAATGGAACCCCCATGGATAACAAGGGCTATCTGTATTGGGCACAGAACTAAGCTTTTTAAAAAATCTCCTTTTGATTTTTTTTTTTTAAAGCAAGTTTGTAGCCCCTGTGTTTGTGGGAAATATTATTGAAAATGTGTGGATCATGACTTTTATAGTCTTCAAAGCCATGGCAATTTCCTGGAATGGCTAACGAGTGGTTTGCAGTGCAGCTTGCTAATGGCTAGCAGAATTAGACTACAGACTTATGCATACTTCCCTGAGAGTAAACCTTATTGAACATGCAATTTAATTTGGAGTAAACATCAAGATTGTTAGCACTCGGTCCAGGAAGTACACACCATCATTGTTTGGCTTGCTACCCCAGACTTATTGGCTGCCTGCCTGCTCCCCTGACCTCCGCCCTTGATCTTGTTTGGAGGAAGCAAAAGACAGTGGGGAGGGGCATCCTCTGAGCTGGGACTTTTCAGGGGCTCCTAATTATGCCCATTCCTCCTCACCTCCGTGCAATTATAATGGAAAGGTGGGGACAGAGCTGAGCACTTTTTCCTGATTTTCCTCCATCCCTGGTCCTTTTCTTTCACCTCTTCTCCACACAGATGCTCGGGGATGGTGAAGTGGGAAAGACAGTGGGTGGCCCTTATTCCTAATGGCAATCCAGCTGTTGGGCACAGCAGAGAGGGTGGAGGGAGGAAAGCCCAGAAGTCCAGGACCTCCACACCCTCGGGGGGCCCTCAAATCCTCTTTAGTCTGTCCCAGATGATGTAGTTGCCACACCACCAGCCCGCGCAATGCAAGGCGGCCGAGCTTGACTTGGCAGCTGAGCGTGACCTTTGCTTTAGAGACGGAGGGGGGAGTGGGGAAAGAAATGTGTGGGATGGGAATATCATAAGTTGCATGTTGAAGTTTTTCTGGTAATGCATATTTGCATAAATATACCTGTTTCATATTCTTACATTCTTGTGAGTACAGTTGCTGTTTGTGTCTTCAAGAACCCACATGTTAAAAATACTGTGTGTGTGGGTGTGGGTGTGGGTGTGGGTGTGGGTGTGGGTGGGAGGGCCTCCAAAGGTCCAAATTGCAAAATTACCCTGGTGCACCTCTGGGACAGTCCTTGCTTGTGCCTAGTGGCAGCCCAGCTGCAGGCTACAGTGGAAGAGGTGATTCCAATGACCCAGGAGTAGGAGTTGGGTAGCTTCCCTCAAAAGTTCAGTTTACTTCCCGAAAAACTCTGTTTTAAAAAATGGTGCAACACCACAGCTGTTGCAAAGAAGCCAGAAATAAAGATTGAGGGATGAGATGCTAATGGACAGTAATCCCCCACTGCCATATAAGAAGTGATTGCAAAAGGGAGGGAAATTTGAAAATAAAGCAAGGACTGGGGGTGAAATAGATCAACTATAATAACAAGGATGTCCTGGTGGTTAATAGCTTCAAACAATGGAAGACAGTTTTGGTTTGCTTTAGAGACCATGAAAAGGGTTAATTATTCAAAGTGTGTAAAGGAGATGATGTGGGCCTGAGCCAGACCCTGTGGGCTCAGGGCTCAGATCTTTTAAGCACCTCTGAGAGTAAACATGCAACACCTCTGGGAGTAAACATGCATAGAATTGTCCATACTAGCAAGTACATATAAGGGCTATGCATGATATGTTTTACAAACTGGCTAAAATAAAGCTGTGGGGACTGATTAATCATGTCCATCCTACTCTGGTCTTTCAGACACACACACACACACACACACACACACACACACACACACACACACACACACACGGACATATTGTACTTATGACAGCAAATAAGTAGAAGCTGGGCCCATTGCACTTTGACTTTACCCATTTGCTGAACATGTGCCGCATTCTGCATTGGTTCATGAATTATTTCACACTATAATAATGATGTACTTAAAGGCACATCTGTGACTGTTGACTGTAAAAATATGAGCCATTTGTTTCTAGCAGTAACCCATTTCAGTATAATTAGGATTGGACTGTATCCACCAAAGACATGGGGAAATGCCAGCAAATTAACCAGTGGAGCTTTTTAAAATCTGCAGTGCTTTAAAAAACAGTTAGCTGACTTGAAGAAAAATCATTTGATACACACTTCTCTCAATCTGTATCTCCAACTTTTAGCTTTTCAAAAGCAGTCTGCGTTAAAATGCTCTTCAAATATGCTTTCAATCTAGTTTGTTATGAAATGACAGATTAAAATGATTGCAATCATGCTTTTATTCCTAAGATGTTTGTTTACAGTTCTTTCATTGCATAAACATTTCTCTTCATTTCCTTACTTAAATTGCCTCTAATTATTCCAGTAATTCAAGTCTGTTGTTATAATTTTCATTTCATTTTCATTTTTTACCTGATTCATCATTTGATAAAATGTTTCAATAAGATACAGATATATTTATTTAAATAGTTCACTGATAGTTCTAAAATGCTCCCCAACTTCTCTGTTTGCAGATGTCACTCCTCCCCAAGTAGCTGGATATTTGGAAATAACAGATCTCACAACAAAGAAACTTAAATATCTCGCTATTCCCAGGTAACTGTGTTTTATCTTTAAAATGGTCTCAATCCTTCATAGTCAACAAACAGAAGCCGTTGAACTAAATCATGCAGCATTGAGCCACTGTCCAAAATGTTGAGCAGCCATCCGATGCCATCAAGGAGCTGCATCTCTGTACATTCAGGCTACTCTGAGCTCAAACAAAGCCTTGCTGAGCACCAGAGCGCACCGAGATGGGGAGTGGGGAGCTATTTAAGTGATTCCCCCCTGCTTCCATTAGTGCTCTTTGCCTTCCAGAAATAGGTCCCTGAAGGTTGCACAGCCTGCATGAACCAGGTTGCATGAACCAGGTAGCTGTTCAAAATGTCGGTAGCTGTTTCTCATAAATGTGAAATATAACTTTGAAAAGACAATGTTTGTATTACACACTAAAAAGCTTCAGCTTTGCTTTTTGTAGCCTCCTCTCTTTCTATTGCTCTCTTGGGCCTGTTCAGAAATTGCTTAGAGAGGAGAAATTTCAACCTGATAAAAGTCTTTGGAACATGACATACCCCGTAAAGCCCTCCTTCACTTTCACTGTGGAGAGAAAGTAACATCTGATACACAATGTACTGGGTTTATTTGAACATAGTGGCTGACATCTTGACGAATGAAACACCGGCGCAACGCAAGAAGCACCAGTGTTTCTGAAAAGTTCAGCTAACTCGGCTTTACTGCTGGCCCCTCAGTGGGGGCAAATTTCAGTGACCACCCCTTCCTCAGGAAGATCTCTGTGCTACCCAAAAATATGTGTCTGAAGGTAGTGCAGCTCTCAGGGACATGTTTTCAGATGGCACAGAAGGCTTCTGGAGGAAGGGAACTCATTTAAATTTCCCACACACAGACCAGCACCAGTTCAGCTAGTTTCAGTTTTCTAGGTTCAGTTATAGCATGGTGTAGTGGTTAGTGTACAAGACTTGGACTTGGGAGACCCAAGTTCAAATTCCTACTTGGCCATGAAACTCACTGGGTGACTTTGGGCTAGTCAGTCTCTCCCAGCATAACTTACATTACAGGGTTGTTGTGAGGATAAAATGGGAGACTTGGGGCGGGGGGGAAGGGGCCATGCACGCTGCATTCATGGGAAAAGGGGACCATGCACACTGAATTCATTAGATGCAGGGTGGGATAAAATGAAATAAATAAATATTTTAATAAACTAAGCTCTGCAGCATTCAAAGTTGTCTTAATTAACTTATTAGTAAACCAAGTAAATTCTCTTAACGTATTAGTAAACCATCTTCCTTTGGGTTTTCAGAACAACGTCCCTGACTCCCTATACATCATGGCTGTCAATGATTTCAGAAACGGATGTCCTGATGGTTTCACTTGGCAAAACTGGTGTGGTTACTGTAGATATGGGGGGCAGTGTCAGGCTCTGGGAAACCAGCTTGGAAAGCCTTCAGAGATCACTCCAGGAATGGAGAAACATGATTGGACAAGAGGATGGCAGGCCTGTGCAGGTAGGATCATGTTTGGGTACTCTTGGGCTTCAACTGTGAATGTCATGGCCTGAAGCTAAGACATAGTCTTGTGAGTTGCCTGGGATTATGTCTGCTCAGGCCTCAGAACCAGGCACAGAAGGGAACAGTAGTCCCTGCAGCCAGCAGTCGGTACGAAGCCTCTGGATTGGTCAGACCTGGTATAAAGTTTAGAAGGCTGGGCCCCCGCCCTTTTGTCTTC
Organism: Hemicordylus capensis; assembly: GCF_027244095.1. Classification (NCBI taxonomy): domain Eukaryota; kingdom Metazoa; phylum Chordata; class Lepidosauria; order Squamata; family Cordylidae; genus Hemicordylus; species Hemicordylus capensis. The sequence goes on along the minus strand of NC_069659.1, from coordinate 185,807,691 downwards.
TCCCCTCCTTCAGGCCCTCACTCTAGCTTTGGCTCCAGACCCCAGGGGACTTGAATTAAAGAACATACACTCGTGTGGGTACATTACCAGCCTGGCCTGAAAATGCAGACTAACAAATAGAATGCATCTCCCATGAAGGAAGAAAACAGCTGATGATGGCAACTGATGCCACCAGCATTGACTGTGGTTAAGAGTGTCATAAAGACTCTGAAGCTGGAACCACAAATAATGAATCTAGTCTATAATGGCAACAGCACACAATACCCCAAACTGCAATTGCCATTGTTTCCACCACTTTTTTGCCTTCATCTGCCACAGCACTTTTAAGAAAGATAATTATTTCTCTTTTATCTACCCTAACTATATCATTCACGCCTAAGAGGATACTGTTCACAGCAGGATGCAGAAAGGAAAGATGCTTTCTGTCCATCAGATCTGCCCCAAACCACCTTTTGTCAATATGTTTTATATTACACAACCTTTCGCAACTGCTGACATGCTCTTGCTATTGAAGTTCATCAAATGCTTTCCATAGGTCATGAGAAGAAAGTGTCTCAGTATTTGTAGTGTTCATTGCTCTGCCAATGCCATCTGTTCTCCTTATCAACAGAGAAGCATCAGCACCATCTACTGACCAAATACTAGTATACAATGCACAGACTACTGTACTGTTCTCCTTAGAGCTGTGGCTCTCAAATGGTGTCCTGCAGAATCCTAGGCTTCCGTGGACGGCACTCCAGTATTCCATGCTGGGAAGATTGGGTATGGCAGAGAACTTCCCAAAAGAGTCTGTGTTACTGGTCAGTGTTACTGGTCAGTCTGTGTTACTGATCTTCCCCCTGAAATACATTGTCAAGGAGGAATGGGCACATTCTAGGGTATACTTTTAGTGTGATTGCAGATATTGTACCGTATGATGGAAGAAGATGCAGATGATGAAAGAAGATGCATGCTCCACATTTTTCTGCTGCTTCAGTAACTACTGAAGTAAAGATTTGTATGCCTTCTCCTGCAGTGCGGGGCATGGGCTGTATCTTCATCCGAGAAGAAGGAAAAAACCTTCCTCCTAAAGAACATCATCCAAGCTTTTCCCCCAATCTCCCTCCCTCCCTCTTTTATGCATGCACACTTTCTGTGTTCTAAAGTCTATCAGGCTCTTAGTTTACATAGGGTGCTAACAAGGCCCATTAACCTCATACATAAATAGCTCCTTGTTTAAATCTCCCTTTATTTTTTAGCATAATAGTAGCAAAGTGTTTGTCATTTGGGGAGGTGGGCGATGTTGAGGGGGAAGCTTGTGAATCACAAAGACCCCATAGGGGCCCCTTGTAAGCATTTCCTGGGCACATGCCTCTTAGCCAATGTTTTGCTTAGTCTCAATCCCCCATGCTTCACTTACCACTGCTGTCTATGGTGGATCAAATTGGAGATAATAAGAGTCCCAAATAAAATGGATTAAGCCTCAAAATGATAGACAACTCTCATACAGGAGGCTCATTCAGAATACAGCCATTTTCATATGTGTGTGTGTGTGTATGGATAAAATATTTCAGATTGGAATATATTTTGCTTTCTATTAAAGATTACATCTACAAATAAGGATTTTATCCTTGCAGAAATGTCAGATGACATGAAAAGTAGCAGAGGCTTATCTGTAGTTGCCACCAGCTCATTTACAAGGCAATAGGCCTTCTCTTTTACCACGACTCTGAAATGCACTCCCTGCTGAAATAAGAGCCACCCAATCTCTGACAACTTTTTAAAAGTCTCTAAAGACACATCTATCCACCCAAGCTTTTTAATTAAACTTGTGTTTTTAAATTGTTTTAAGGTTTTAATTTTTTTTAAAATTGTTTGTTGCTGTAAACTGCCCAGAGATGGGAATTTGGGGCAGGGTGCAAATATAATTAATCCATTCATTACATTGAAAAACATTTGCTGTCAATATCTTTCTTGAAACAAATCACCCTTTCTAATGATCTCGTGATTGCTCTATGTAATCCACACTTAACACTCCCAGAACAGTTCTAGGGTGACTTCAACAGTCACAAACAAGAGTGGGCTAACCAGCTTTCCTATTGGCACCAAAAACAGAGGTTGACTACTACTCATGGCTCTATGAACAACCCATTGCAATGGGGCTCCATAGTAGCACGGATTTAGGCACTCTTTACATGTTAATAATCACTTGCCAAATACCAGAATCGGGAAAGTTCTGTGACTGTATAGCAGAACACAAACCAGCACTGGACACTTAAGTATGTTCTATTTGCTAGAAGCTTCAGTCATAGCCAACATTTGTGCATCCTTCAGTTTTATTTGAGTTTCTCCAAGACCTCAAAGACCATGTATACTGAAGCCTACAAGCAAATAGAGAGCACACAGTAAATGTTCAGAATGTCAACAACCACTTCCTCTGAGCTTTCTTTGCTAAAAGTAATTCCTGAAACAAAACAGATATGAGGAAATTCTTAGTAAGGTCAGTGATGCCTATTGGCTTCATATCCAGTTAGTTGGAATTAAGTAAGCTCACTCTCTCATACATCTATAGCCTTAAGTGAAGGTTAGCTAAGCAGCAGCTGGCCAGACTGGATCTGGGCCTCAAATCAACATTATCTGTTAAACTTGGTGGCCCTATTAAAATTTAATCCAAGTGTAGTTTTTTTTAAAAAATAATCCTGTTTTCACGTGTCAGGAAAAAGACCAATGAATCTCCCTATGCATATCACGTTTTTGAGCTGACAGTACTCAAGTCAGTGGCATGGTGTGGAATCTCTTGAATGGGAGACAGACCAGGGAGATGCAGGTTCCTTCAAACCAAACTCAGCCATAAAGCTCACTAGGTAACCCACTGTTTTTCATTGCACAGCTCTTTCTCTCTTGCTCCCTTCCCCTTCCTCCACATTCTCTCTCTTTTGTCCTCCACTGCTGCTGCAGCCAACCAACTGGCCCGTGCTCTTTCTCTCTTCTTCCTCCAGGCTGATAACATGGCACATTCGCCCGGATGTGGTTTTACATTTTTAGCTTCTGGTTAAGATTGTCTTTCTTCTCTACAGGCCTTGCTCACTTAATTTTTATTGATAAATTTAACTCTAGTTGGAAGCGGTCAATATCTCGCCAAATAAGTTTATATGGCTTTAGTCGGGATGGTTTATTAGAAATGGGTTTTTCTCGTGCAAGACTGATACTAAAGCAGCGGATCTATGACATGGAAATGCAGACTGATCGATCTTTAATCTCTAAAGACGTTTTCCTGGGTCTACAAATGTATAATACTAAACCTGCGAATTACTTGGACAAGATTAACATTTCTAAGTACCGCAGGATGTTCACATTGGCCAGATTTAATGTGCTACCTTCAGCTGAACTAGAAGGTAAATTTAAAGGGATACCAAAAGAGCAGAGACTATGCCTTGCGGCTCTGGAGAACAGGAATCTATCTTTCATATTTTACTCCACTGTCTCTTCTATAGGGACTTTCGAACTCATTATATTTCCTCATTACTGGCTGATTTCCCAGGACATACAGATGTATTTTACGTCAACTATCTGCTCTCAGATCAGGAGGAGGAAGTAACATTTAAAGTTGCTAAGTTCTGTGAGGCAGCTAAGAATGCTAGACAACAGATGGTAAACCAGATTATGCAAACTGGAAGCTGCTGATTAGGATGAGTCTATGCCTCTGTTTATATCATGTGTATATTATTATAATATCATGTGTATTATTATGTATGCTTTAAATTTTGGTCTATGACCGTAAATAAACATGACTGACTGACATTGCACATACTGAAGTTAAAAGAAAAATTGGCAGCGAATACATCAGGAGACTTAGAAAAATCCTCAAGTCCAAACTCAATGGCGGGAACACCATACAAGCCATAAACACCTGGGCTATACCTATTATCAGATACACTGCAGGAATAATAGACTGGACCCAGGCAGAGCTAGAGACGCTAGATCGTAAGACCAGGAAAATAATGACCATTAATCATGCTCTGCACCCCCGCAGTGATGTAGATAGGCTGTACCTCCCTCGCAGCTCAGGTGGAAGAGGAATGCTGCAGGTCCATCAAACACTAGAGGAGGAAAGAAGAGGCCTTGAAGAATATATCAAGGACAGTGAAGAAGATGCACTTCAAATGTTCAATAATGAGAAACTATTCAACACCAATGAAAGAAAGCAGTGGGTACAAATGTGGGCCGGCATGGTGTAGTGGTTAGAGTGCTGGACTAGGACCAGGGAGACTCGAGTTCAAATCCCCATTCAGCTATGAAACTCACTGGGTGACTCTGGGCCAGTCACTTCTCTCTCAGCCTAACCTAATTCACAGGGTTGTTGTGAGGAGAAGCTTAAGTGTGTAGTACACCACTCTGGGCTCCTTGGAGGAAGAGCTGGAGATAAAATGTAAATAAATACAATATAAGAAATAAATAATAACTTTGCAAAGCAAGATGGTTGTTTTCTCCTGGTTAATTTCTGGTACATTCCATTCAGATTGCTGCCATTCCTTGGAACCTTGAAACTCAGACTTTATGTGAATAAATCTACAAATCAGCCACTAATTTCCATATTCATACATTTACCAAGCACTACAGAATCCATCTCCATGTGGCAGCCAGTGTAGTCTTTTGAATGTGTCAGGACACAACAGGGAGTTATGTGCTAGTTCTTGGATGCCTGCGTGCTATAGAGTACTATACTGGAATATGTCCTATCATGAGGACTTCAGTCCAGATAGGATATAAGAAAGGTAATTCTCAAGTAAGACCCAGTGTTCTGATTCCAGTGTAGGACAAAGGAGTAAACTACATGTTAAATGTGAATGCATATCACAGGGCCTTAAAAACAAATAGAACTGCTTCGAGAGAAGGGAATTCAGGGCAGAGAGAGCGAGCAAATTCTTAACTATTTTCCACCTGCTGTTTCACCACTCTAAATTGCATTCCTCATGGGCTTTCCCCACTGTGGTGCTTGAAACACATATTTTTATTCCTCCATCAAAAAGCATTTTCCAGAAATATGCATTTGGTTCAGATTGATTGGCATTCCCTAAAAAATCAGTCATTCAGATTCTTTCTTTTTATATACCTTTTCTGTTTGAAAGCTAGATTGTTGATTGTATGTGAAATGTTTTCCGGTGTCAATTGTAGATTCTAGAATGGATTTTGGTGCACATGATCCTGCCTGACTGAAGCAGGAATTCTGTGTAAAATCTCAATTTTCTTCTTTATGAAGTGGTAGTAATATTTTTCTCAGTTCACTGATGACCACATGAGGGTAACAGTGAGCCTATGATACTAGCCATTTACCCTGTGCTGGATAATTAACATAAACAGCATATGCCTGCTTCAAGGCTATTTAAGGATGAAGTTGTGGATTTCTATCAGCTTCTAGTAAGTCTTTTTAAAGAGCAGACAGGATGACAGAGAAACCAAAGAAGAGGTTTTTCAGGATAGCTCAGGTTTCATTGATCTGATGAAAGTAAAGGTTCATAGTGAGCTTCTTCAACCAAATCAAAACAAATATATCTTTATATGTTGTAGCAAAAAATAATAGTATAAGCAGAGACACAACATTAAAATGAAACAGTGCTGATCTACCCATACTGCTATAAAATCACTTGCCTTACACTAAAAATAGTTAATATATACAGTACATATATTCTAGAAACTCCTTATCTTTCTACAGCTTGGAACCCTTGGGAAAAATTTGAATTCAGCCCACGAATTAACTCCAATGAACATTTTAATGAACAGATTGATATGCATACTTCAGTAATATGAATATTGCATAATATAGTTACTATTACAAACATGATGTTTTTGTCATCATAGGAGGGCTATGATGACTGAGTGTGTAAAACTATATGAGCACAAATTGTGTTCATATTAGTAGGATATGATTAAAGACCAAGCAGCTACAGCAAAGAGGCTACAGCAAAGGATAGACTGGAAAAAATCTATATAGTCTCTTGCTTGATATTATTATGGAGTGCAGTGTTAATAAATTTTATAATAAGTGGGTCAAATACAGCATATCAAATTTCTAATGATTTGGGTGTGAAAAATTTCTAGAAGCGTTCAGTCAATTGAAAGAGAAATCATTTGAAAGTGAACTTGAAAATATATATGGGTTGGACCCAGCCACCTGATTCCAACACACACAAACTATACAGAGAGAAAGTACTTCTGCACACACATCAGGGGGCCATTGATTTCCTCCACAGCTACATACTTCTTCTCCATGCTCCTCCCTTAAAGCCATTCCAGCCAGGGGCATATCTAGGGTTGGGCAGGCAGGGCACGTGACCCGGGAGCCACTTGAAGGGGGGCGCCATTTCTTTAAAGAAAATTTTAAAAAAAATTTAAGGCTGCCAAAAACAAAATGGCCCCCACGCATGCTCAAATCGCCTCTGTGAGGCCCTAGGCCATACCAGGCCTCACAGAGGCCATTTGAGCATGTGTGGTGGCCATTTTGTTTTCAGCTGCCATTTTTTTAAAAAAAAAATATTTTAAAAAATGGCCACTGCACATGCTTAAATGGTCCCTGTGAGGCCCTAGGGCCAGCAGGGGGGAGGGGTAAGCTTTGAAGACCCCCTTTAGGAAGCCCCCCAAAGGGGCTACAGGTAATTTTTTTTAAAAAATTAATATAATATGTCACTGTACACATATTCAGATATGTGACTTGTATGTGATCTTCAGACTTGTATTTTTCCACTGATGTTATGGTAAAGTTATCTGAAAGATGGGTGTCAGGTGTTTGGACAGGGGGCGCAATTTCAATGCTTGCCCTAGGCACTATTTTCCCTAGATACGCCTCTGGTTCCAGCAGGTCTACCAACTGCAGTACTTTAGGCAATGCTCCAGGGATAGAGTTGCCATGGCCCCCTGAAATTCCTGGTTTCACCCAGGTTTTAAGCATCTCACCCAGATTGCTTTAGCCACCCAGATTTGCCCAGATTTCAGCTTTCTTTCTTTCTTTTTTAAAGCTAAGCTCTAGCCCTTGTAGAAGCGAAGTTATGGAGCAAAACATGCAGTCACTATAGTGCTCAAAAATGATTTCCAAGCCAATTTCCATAATATGCAAATTAGGCACCCAGATTTGGAAAGCCAGAATATGGCAACCCTATCCAGGGATTCCTGAGGCAAGTGAGGGAGGGAGGTTACAAAGCCCAACAAAGTGAAAGGGGATGAGGGAGGGAGTCTGATGAAGAGGGTAAAGATTCCTCTGCTGCCTTTTGCAGCCATAGCTCCCCCTGGGAATGAATGATCACCCAAGAGCTCTGGAGCAAGCTCCCATTTCCTGATGGGAGGGGCACCTGAAAAAGGAGTGGAATGCAACTCTTGAATTCTATTTCTATAATTACTAGTTAGACAAAAAAGCCCTAACTAATATTTCCCCCTTTCCCCCCATTACAATAACACACAAGCTTCAGAAAGCACGTTCTTTATTTTCACTCAGTTGATTAAAATTCACCTTACATTGAAATTGGCTCTCATCGATTAAACATTGATGAATTTTGAAGACTCAGTGGGAGTCAATTTTAACGGACAAGGATGAATGTGATTGATCTATTTATTTTAGACTACAGTCCTAGCTGAGTTCTGTTAAGCATTATTTTGGCATATATGTAAAAGAACAACATTTTATGTACATTTTATTTTCAGCCCCATTTTTACATATGACTTGTTTGCTCCATTATGTTGCCTGCATTTCTGTTTGAAGATGATAAATTCAGACAGTGCCACATTTTAGGATCGAAGTTCTCAGAAGCGAGTGTGCATAAAGGGCATTTTGATGAAATTCAGATTAACTCTTATTGTACTGTTGTTACATTGATTTCCCTGAGGAGCTCTGATTATTAGAACAGGTACAGTTCTTTGATGCAGAGCATGATATACATTGACTTGCATACACTTTTGCAATACCCCAGATGCAGCAATGACCTTCTTCCTACCCAGAAAGCCTATTATTTAATGCATATTGCACCATCCATCCTTTAGGCCAAGGAATACCAATCTGTCAAATTCATTCTATGTCTGGATTTTATGCACAAGCCATGATGGATTATTCTTGTGCCATAATTTTCTTCATGTTTTATTTTTACCTCAACAGATAACTATCCAGAGAGACAGCGGTTTGGATGTTAGCTCTCCTAAGCATGGAAAGATGGATCCTGATAACACACCTCATGTTGGTGGAAACACATGGGCTGGTGGGACAGGTACAATACCATTGTTTCTCATTGTATGTATCTGCCTTTAAACAATGTTTCAGGTGCCACCTCAGAATTGTGAGAGACTAGGTGGAGAAGATGTACTGAGTCCTCTGAATAATGTAGCTTGTAATCTCCAACAATTTGTTTGTGGTAAAAGTATGCTTCTTCCTTTTCAGCAAGATTTTTCTCTGGGAATCTCATAGCAACAGAACTCTTGATGTTTCTTTTTTTATTTTTAAATCATTATGGTATTGCCCTTAATAGCAGTTTTTCCTCCTCCCTCACACCAAAATTTATCTGTAAAGATTTTAATTTATTCAAAAGAAGTATGTCCGTCTCTGTGGCTACCACAGGGCTTTGGCATACTAAGAGTTTCTGTCAAAATATCTCCATCTTTGATTTATTTTAAAAGGACCCTTAAGACACACCTGTTTTCTCAGGCTTTTAATCAAAATTAATTTAATACTTTTTAATTGTTTTTATTCAGTAAAATTATTTTAATTGTTGCACTCTGTGAATTGTTTTTAATTGGTTTTATTCTAATAAAGTGTTTTAATTGTTTTTGGTTTTATATTGTAATTTGGATTGTGTACACTGCCTAGAGATGTATATATCAGGCAGTATATAAATATATACTATGTATATATTTATATATATTAAATAGAGCCCTTACTACCTGAGTGTATTTAAGGTTGCTTAAATCTTGTGGTAGCAAGCATGACTTGTTCCCCTAGCTAAGCAGGGTCTTCCCTGGTTGCATTTGAATGGGAGACCACATGTGAACACTGTAAGATATTCCCCTCAGGGGATGGAGCCACTTTGGGGAAAGCAGAAGGTTTCAAGTTCCCTCTCTAGCTTCTCCAAGATAAGACTGAGAGAGATACCTGCCCAGAGGCGTAACGGGGGAAACGGCGCCCAGGGCAAGCTCTGCCCCTGAAATTGCACCCGCCTCCCCCACATACCTGCGCCCCCCTGGCCGGAGTGAGCGCGGCGGTGGCGGGCAGCGGCAGATTGCGCGGAGGCAGGAGTGAGCGTGGAGGTGGTGGGCGGCGGCGGGAGTGAGCGCGGCGGTGGCGGGCGGCAGCGGATCGCCGAGTGCAGCAGAGTGACGCCGAGGCCTGCCGTCTGGCCCGGCGTCGCTTCCCAACTGCGAGGCATTCTATGAACTGCGCAGGCATGCCTGTGCAGTTGGGAAGTGACACTGGGCCAGACGGCAGGCCTTGGTGTCGCTCTGCTGCACTCGGCGATCCGCCGCCGCCCGCCGCCACCACACTCGGCGATCCGCCGCTGCCCGCCACCGCCGCACTCACTCCCGCCGCTGCCCACCACCGACGCACGATCCGAGGGGGGTCGGGGGGCATGCCACTTTTTGGCGCCCCCATGTGGCCCACCAGAGTGGTGCCCAGGGCACGTGCCCTGCCTGCCCCCCCATCGTTACGCCCCTGTACCTGCCTGCAACTTTGGAGAAGCCACTGCCAGTCTGTGTAGACAATATGGAGCTAGATAGATCAGTGGTTTGACTCAGTCAAACCACTTTGACAACAGCTTCCTATGTCCCTCACCAACCGCGAGGGTTCCATTCCTGGAAACCCTTGCGGTTGGTGAATTCGCGGTTGACAAGGCATCGAAATGAATGGGAAATGGGGATAGGGGAAATGGGGATAGGGGAATTGCGAGTGCCGAAGTGCTTAAAATCCACCCCCAAAAGGTTTGAAAAATCCCCCTGGCCCCCATAAAATGTCCCCTTACTCCTGGAAATGACACCCCCAACCTCCCCCCCAAAATTGGCCCAGAACCCCCCCAAATCACCCCCAAACTCCCTGAAAATGACCCCCTAACCCTCGAATTGACCCCATGATCCCGGAAATTGGCTGGGAAAATGGCTGATTATTTTTTTAATGGCGCCATCCATGAATACTCAAGTTGCAGTTGGTGAGGGGGGGTCACAGTTTGCCAGTCACGCTTACTCAAATCGATTGGCAAACCCACGGTTGGCGAGGGACAACTGTATCTAATGAGTCTAATGGAGATTTTGCTGTCTACTACCTGTCCTACAAAACAATGATTTTTGATGAAAATGTACTAAGATATCTTTACTGAATGAGATTTCTCCATGTTGTCCATTTGAAGTGCTCACTGATCTACTGATTTAACATACTGTTCTTGTTCATTGAAAATTAAATCATCTCAAAGAGATGTGGCTTCAACACCTATGCAGCCTTTTCAAAGATCTCTGAATGTGAAGGAACTGCCTGTTAGAATCAGAGTCAGAATGAATACAGTATTAAATGAACCCCCCAATTAAAGGTAGGACCAGTGTAGTGGATTGTGAGTAAAGGAAAAACTAATCCTTTCCTGATTCAGGCCAGGTTAATGGATAATCTCCCTGACTGGTCTAAACCAGTTCTGCAGCACAAGGGAGACTTTAATGCTGAGTCATCCCTTTCCTGTGCTCTGAGAAGCAGACTGGCTGGCTTAAAAATCTTTAACTTTCCAAACCCAGGAAAGCTAAGAAAAGATTCTGGTAAACCTAGAAGATCTGGTAAGTTCCTGCTGCCACCAAGCACTCTAAGACTTGCCTAGAACTGGACCTTTGGATTGAGTGCTTTAGTCCAAGGTCCCTCTATAGTTGGGTACTGGACAGATGCAAAAATCTGCTCCCCCTTTTTTCTGACAGTCAAGACTGAAGAAAAAACCTTTCCCTCTCATGCATTTTGCCTGCATGTGGAGCTAATTATTAATTTAGCCAAGCTGTCTTTGAGACGTGTTCTGCGTGAGAGAAATCCCCCTTATCTCCGCCACAACCCAGCTGGTTTAATACCCAACCCGCTGAGGGTTGTAAAAAGAACATAGAGAAAAAACCTTTTATTCAATTACTACAGATGGGTTATGTCTGAGGATTTTAGCTTTTTAGATACACTTAAGAATACTCAGTTGGTTAAAAGAATACTTCAAAAGCACCCCGAATGATGCTGGGGTGGTATACAGCAAAATTTAGTTACAGTACTTAGTTGTAATGAACAAATATTTAGGAAAATGCAAAGCACACACACAAAAGAAAAATAAATTCCTGACGCACAGTCTGAATAAACAAACCGTTCTGGGTTCCCAAAGCCAACAAAGTACTGGCTTCCCCTTTCCTTGACTCACCAAACTCCTGCTGAGAATCAAGCCTCTTGCAGATCTCTCACCGAGAGATTACCCTGCAGCTGCACCATGAGGCATCTGCCCTCATGCTAGTCTGCACTCTCTGCTCAGACTTCCTTTCTTGTTCCCAGAATTTCCCCCTGCAGAGCTCTGATGTCCCATCCACCTGTTGGACTGATTGGTTGAACCCTGGAGGTCACCAGCCTATCAGTCAAGACAGGGGTTCACTTCCTGTTAACTCTTTAGAGGGAGAGGAGACTGGTCACTACAACCAGTAATTCACCAGCTCTCCAAACATCAGTCTTGACCTCAGAGCACTACTAATAGAGAGTTACGTACTTTGGGAAGGTTATTGCAGAGCAAATACGTTCAAAAGATGTGCCTAGCTGGTGACAAGATTTATTATTATTATTATTATTTCTTGTTTACACAGTCAGACAGGTGTTATTGACTGGTTTGTTTTATCCAGACATCGAGTCCTTCCCAAGGACCTGGGATGGCTGAATTTTATCATCAATACTGTTGGTTATTATAGATAATGTCGCAGAATATAGGCTGTTCCCAGTAAAGCTGCTTTTTGTAATTGGCTGATGGTGATTTCTGTGGCCCCTATGGTGTTGAGGTGCTCTTCAAGGTCTTTTGGAATTGCACCCAGGGCGCCAATTACCACTGGGATTATTTTGGTCTTTTTCTTCCACAGCCTTTCCATTTCAATTTGTAGATCTTTGTATTTGTTGATTTTTTCTATTTCTTTTTCTTCTATCCTGCTATCCCCTGGTATTGCTATGTTGATTATTTTCACTTGTTTTTCTTTCTTCTCGACTACAGTTATATCTGGTGTATTGTGTGGCAGATGTTTGTCTGTTTGTAGTCGGAAGTCCCATAATATTTTTACATCTTCATTTTCTACCACTTTTTCAATTTGATGGTCCCACCAATTTTTGGCTACAGGTAGCTTGTATTTTTTGCAGATGTTCCAGTGTATCATCCCTGCTACCTTGTCATGCCTTTGTTTGTAGTCAGTCTGTGCGATCTTTTTACAACAGCTGATTAGGTGGTCCACTGTTTCATCTGCTTCTTTACGAAGGCGGCACTTGCTGTTTGTTGTGGATTTTTTGACTTTTGCTCTAATTGCATTTGTTCTTAGTGCCTGTTCTTGTGCAGCCAGTATTAAACCCTCTGTTTCTTTCTTCAAGTAACCATTCTTAAGCCATTGCCAGGTCTTGGTGATGTCTGATTTTCCACTTATATTGTGCAAATATTGACCATGCAGGGGCTTATTTTTCCATTTTTCTGCTCGGTTCTTGACTTGTTCTTTCTTGTATGCCTGCATTCTTTCGTTGGGGTTGAATAGTTTTGCATTATTGACCATTTGAAGTGCATCTTTTTAAATGTCCTTGATATATTCTTCAAGGCCTCTGTTCTCCTCCTCTACTGTTTGATGGACTTGCAGCATTCCTCTTCCACCTGAGCTGCGAGGGAGGTATAGCCTATCGACATCACTGCAGGGGTGCAGAGCATGATTGATGGTCATTATTTTCCTGGTCTTACGATCGAGCGTCTCTAGCTCTGCCTGGGTCCAGTTTATTATTCCTGCAGTGTATCTGATAACAGGTATAGCCCAGGTGTTTATGGCTTGTATGGTGTTCCCGCCATTGAGTTTGGACTTGAGGATTTTTCTAACTCTCCTGATGTATTCACTTCCAATTTTTCTTTTAACTTCAGTGTGTGCGATGTTATCAGCCTGGAGAATGCCCAAGTATCTGTAATGTTCTTTCTCTCCCAGGTTCTTGATACTGCTTCCATTGGGAAGTTCTATTCCTTCTGTTTTTCTTATTTTTCCTCTTTTCATTATTAATGCAGCACACTTGTCTAGTCCAAACTCCATTGCTATATCGCTACTGAATATACGGACAGTGTTTAGCAGTGATTCGATTTCTGACTGGGACTTTCCATACAACTTCAGATCGTCCATGTACAGCAGATGGTTGATTTGACTTGATGTTTTAGATGTTTGGTATCCAAGGCCTGTTTTGTTGAGTATTTGTGAAAGAGGGGTCATGGCAATTACAAACAATAGAGGGGATAGTGAGTCCCCTTGGAAAATGCCTCTTCTAATGCTAACCTGTCCAAGTGTCTCACCACTGATTGTTAACTGTGTACTCCACATGCTCATTGCTTTTTTTATAAATACTGTATCTGAATGTTTTTGCTGACACCAGTTGTTTCTAAACATTTTAGTATCCATGTGTGAGGCAATGAATCGAAGGCTTTCTTGTAGTCAATCCATGCAACACTTATTGGTTTTTCTTCTCTTGCAGTTTTCTAAAATCATTTTGTCAATCAGCAGCTGGTGTTTTGTGCCTCTGGTGTTCGGGCAATTTCCTTTCTGTTCAACTGGAAGCTGTTTGTTAGTTAATAAGTGTTGCATCACTTCATCTGCTATTATTCTAGTTAATAATTTGAACATGGTTGGTAGGCAGGTGATCGGTCTATAATTACTTGGAACTGCACCTTTTGCTGGGTCTTGCATGATGAGATGAGTTTTCCCAGTTGTTAGCCATTGTTCAACATCATCGCCTTGCAAAATGTGATTGAACTGTTTTGATAGTTGTTTATGAAGGCTTGTTAGGTGTTTAAGCCAAAAGCCATGCAGTTGATCGTCGCCTGGTGCAGTCCAATTTTTAATTTTCTTTGCTCTTTCACTTATTAATTCTGGTGTTATTATTAGATCTTGCATTTGTTGATTACATTTTTTGACCTCTTTCATCCAGCCTGCTTTTTTTTAATAATCTATTGGATTGTCCCATAATTTTCCCCAGAATTGCACTGTTTCTTCTTTATTTGGTGTTTCTACGTTTCTTGCAGTTTCTCCTTCTATACTTTGGTAGAAACGTCTCTGATTCAACGAATTGGAGATTCTGCCTGTGTTGTGTAATTCTGGCTTCATATCTGCTAATCTTCTTTGACACTGCTGTTATTTGCTGCTTTATTATTTCCAGGACTTCTCTAATTTTCCTTGAATCTAGGTGGTATTTTTGGATCAGATACTGTTTGGTGTTTTCATTCTTCAGCTTCTTGTCTTTCATATCTTTCAATTTACTAGCATCTGATCTAAGCCTGGAGATTTTATTTTCTAATCTAATCTTCCATTTAGGTGATGTACTGCTTTCTTTTTTTTACAGGTCCACTGATCTTATATCCGAGCTCTTGTGTTGTTATTGTTGCTGTACTGTACATTAGTTGGTTTGTTTCTTGCAAATTATTGGTTGTTATTTCTGCAAGTGCATCACTGACATCTTTTAATGCCTGAGCAAGTTGTTTTTTGGCAACTGTTTTTAGAGCTGGAAGTCGAACTCTGGTGGTTGTTTGGTTCATGTGCTCAGTTATTTTTTGCTTTAGTTGTTGCTTTTCTTGTTGCTTTTCTGTTAAACGGTATTTGGTTTTTTGAGGTGAAGGCAAAGGGGCGGTTGCCTGGTTTTGATTTTGAAAGAGTTCAGCAACAGTGACATCCTCAATTTCCGACACCTCCTCCACCTGCGCCTGAGCAACTTCTTCTGTTGGTGGTAATTCTTCTTCCATATCTTGAGCCTGTGTTGCTCTTTGCAGTTCTTCCAGCTCAACTCCTGTGAATACTTTATTTCTTATTATGAATCTTCTCTGGTCTGCTAGCCTTTGTTCTGTGATTTCTGTATCTGGATGCTTCTCTTTCCAAATTTGGTACATTCTTTTTAATTAACCTCTTCTAGTTGGACTAGACTTGTAATAGCAGATCATTATTTCCTTGTTGGCATTTTTCGTATATTTTTTTCAGTTAAGCGACGTTTCTTCTAGTAACTTTGCTGTCTTCAGCCCTGGTTGCTCAACTGAAGATCCTGAGTCCTGTTGCCCACTTGCCACCAGATGTCCAGGGACTATAGCACCTGGCACGGTCCTTGTTGACCTGAGCGACGACCGATCTGGTATAGATTTATTAAAGTTACGTCTCACCATATTGTTGATGGGAGAGGCACTCTTTGTCTGGCTCCTCTGGTGAGACCTGTCCAGTATGGTTGGACCTCTGGCATAGCTCTCACCTTCCTCAGAGCACACAAGCCCCACAACCACGCCAAGGTAGTGCCTCACTGGGGGATTTTTAAAAAATTATTATTATTATTATTATTATTATTAAACCTTTTATACCGCCCTTCCAAAAAGGCTCAGGGCAGTTTACATTATACTTAAAAGATTTGTGGTTTCTCACAACTAGAGGCAGGAGAAGTGAAACAATCTTTGGACCAGCAACATTTTATCACAGCTCATTTAAAAACATACCTTGAGAACTGAAAGGAATGTGTACAGACACTCTGAGCTATGGCACACACACACCTATGCCTTCTGAGTACAGAATCTGAGCCTGAGTAAATGGTGTGGGTAATCCAACATAACATTTGAATAATCACTTATTTCTTACATAGAAAATAAATCTAAAAATATGTACAGTGTTCTAAGGAACTCATCAAGTTCTCATACAACTGTTATCAAGCACACTTTTCTCACCTTCTTCCAGGTGGGAGAGACACTGCTGGTTTGGGTGGCAAAGGAGGGCCATACCGACTGGATGCCGGTCACAAGGTGTACCAAGTATCTCAAGCTGAGAAAGATGCTGTGCCTGAAGAGGTGAAGAAAGCTGCCAGGGAGATGGGCGAGAAGGCTTTTAAACAGAGGTGAATGTCCACCTGTTCTGTATTTACCTTTCTGAACTGGAGACTTTGATAGATATATAATAGTGTAAGAATTTTCTGAATTAAATTCTGTGTCTCTGCTAGCAACTGCAATCCATTAAAATACTAACACACAGGAAGGCTTCATTCAGCATTTAAAGGCATCAGTTCTGATCTCCCCAAATTATATAGAAGTCTATTAAGGAGACATGGGCAGTTGCTGAAAGAGTTATGCACTCTTAACAATTTTTTTTTAAAAAAGAAGTAGTAGTCATAAGCTCCTCCTCCTTCCCCGCTTAAGTTTTGATTGTATATTAATCCAGTGATTCTGTGGAAAACCATGTGTTGCATGCTCACATCATTTCACCAGTTTAGTACTTAAAAGCTATATTAGCCATTTTTAGGGTAGCCCAGCATGATCACTTTGGGAATGTGTTCCCAGCTGCTCTTATTGTATCCAGCTGCTGATAGTTCCACTGTTTTGATCACCACTATCAAAAGAAGTGGAACTTAGCTGTTTTATGCTTTACCAAATGGTTTGTATGTGTAGTATTTACAAGCACACTGACAAAACCTATCACTGTGTGAAATGCCTCTGTTCTTAATTCTGTATTATCCTCATTGCTTCAGATTAAAGGAGATCCAAATGAGTGAATATGATGCATCTACATATGAAAAGTTCTCTGGAGCTGTTCGAAGGCAAGTTCACTTGCTCCGAATCATCCTGGATAATCTTCAGGTAATGCAAGTTTTTTTAAAAACAGATAAATGTTTATACATTCTCTTACGTAGTCAGCTTTCAAATCCAACAGCCAGTCGCTGTGTTTTAACCGAAAGGAAGCAAGTTGCTTTCATTCAATGCAGGAGGAAATCTTTATGTGAACCAGAATAGGCTGAAGTTCTTGCCTGTGAATTTTGTTTGTGATGTGGGAGCTGTTGAATTAGTTCCACTTGGAATTTTGTTACCTGTAGTTTGAATACACCAGAGAGAGGAGTGGAGAGAGAGAGAGAGAATGAAAAATATGTAACTGGAAATTGTAGCACATGTACTCATCTCAAAATTATTCCAGAAGTTATTCAGATTAAACTATAAAGTCGTCAGGACAAATGCATGAAACAGTAGCAGAGTGGAGTGGGGGAAATTTGTTCATTGGTAATGTGTGTATGCACTTTGGCCATTACGAAGTCGGAAGGCTACAGGAATCGATGGAATAGCTACAGAAATATGGCAGGCAACAGAAGAAGGATCAGTCAAGGCCCTAACCAAATTATGTCAGCAAATTTGGAGAATGACACAGTGGCCAACAGATTGGAAGAGGACAGTCTACATACACATACCAAAGAAAGGAGACCTAACAGATTGCACACACCATCACACAATATCCTTAATTTCACATGCTAGCAAAATAATGCTCAGGATCATCCAACGCAGATTAGGACCCTATGTGGAAAGGAAAATGCCAGATGTTCAAGTTGGTTCAGAAAAGGCCGAGGAACAAGAGACATAATTGCTGATGCATGCTGGATAATTGAGAAAGCCAAAAAATACCAAAAAGAAGTCAATATGTGCTTTATTGACTACAGAAAAACCTTCGATTGCATCGACCATGTCAAGTTGTGAAATGTCCTTAGGAAAATGAGTGCCCCAGAGCATTTCATTGTTCTCATGAGAAACCTATACACAGGACAGGAAGCCACAGTCCAGATGGAACACAGTGAAACAGACTCGTTCCAGATCGGCAAAGGAGTAAGACAAGGCTGCATACCTTCTCCTTATTTATTCAATTTATATGCTGAACATATACTGAGAGAAGCCAGATTGGAAGAAGATGAGCGTGGTTTTAAAGTTGGAGGAAGAAACGTCAATAATCTGCACTACGCTGATGACACCACTCTGATAGCTGAGAATGCAGATGATCCGCAAGCTCTAGTAATGAAAGTCAAGGAGTGCAGTGAAAAAAATGTGACTACAACTAAATGTAAAGAAGACTAAACTAATGACAATGGGTACAGCAACCAGCCTCTGAATTGACAATGAAGACATTGAAAAGGTGGATAGCTTCTGCCTTTAGGATTGACCATCAACAGTAAAGCATCTAGCAGTCAAGGAATACGCTGCGGACTAGCACTTGGTAGGGTTGCAATGAAGGCCTTGGAAAGGATATTTAGATGTTGTGATGTGTCTATACCTACAAAGATTAGAATCATTTGGACAATGGTTTTTCCCGTGACACTCTATAGATGCGAAAGCTGAACTTTGAAGAAGCAAGATAGAAAAAGTATTGACGCTTTTGAACTTTGGTGCTGGAGAAAACTTTTGAGGATACCATGGACATCCAGGAAAACAAACAAACGGATCATAGAACAAATCAATCCAGAATTTTCACTCGAGGCACAAATGAGTACATAAGAACATAAAAACATAAGAAAAGCCCTGCTGGATCAGGCCCAAGGCCCATCTAATCCAGCATCCTGTTTCGCACAGTGGCCCACCAGATGCCGCTGGAAGCCACAGGCAGGAGTTGAGAGCGTGCCCTCTCTCCTGCTGTTACTCCCCCGCAACTGGTATTCAGAGGCATCCTGCCTTTGAGGCTGGAGGTGGCCTGTAGCCCTCCAACTAGTAGCCGTTGATAGACCTCTCTTCCATGAATCTATCCAAACCCCCCTAAAAGCCATCCAAGTTGCTGGCTATCACCACATCCTGTGGCAGAGAGTTCCACAAGTAGATCACGCGTTGTATGAAACAGTACTTCCGTTTGTTGGTCCTAGACCTCCTGGCAATCAATTTCATGGAATGACCCCTGGTTCTAGTGTTGTCTGAAAGGGAAAAGAATTTCTCTCTATCCACTTTCTCCACATCATGCATGATTTTATAGACCTCTATCATGTCTCCCCACAGTCGTCATTTTTCTAAACTAAAAAGCCCCATGTGTTGTAGTCTTGCCTCATAAGAAAGGTGCTGTAGGCCCCTGATCATCTTGGTTGCCCTCTTCTGTACCTTTTCCAGTTCTACAATGTCCTTTTTAAGATGTGGTGACTAGAACTGTACTCCAAGTGTGGTTGCACCATAGTTTTGTATAAGGGCATTATAATATTACAAGCCGACCCCCGCACAGAGCATCTGCGCGTTTTTTGGGGCCGGCTACTTCTCTCCCCCCCGCCCCAGTCTCCGGCTGGGCCGCCGCCGGCCTCCACGTTCGGGCTGGGCCCGCCGCCTCCGGCCTCCGCGGCCGGGCCAGGGCCTCCGCCGCCGCCCTGGCCTCTATGGCCCGGCAAGGCCCGCCGCCGCCTCTGTCCTCCACCACAGACACGCCTCAGCCAGTCAGGTGCGTCCCTCCGCTCCGCTGCCCAGCCAATCAGCTGGGTTGCCGGGATGCACCCCCACAGAGGCTGAGGCACGTCTACGGGGATTAAATATATAGATCTGTTTTATTTCCAATCCTCTTCCTAATGATCCCTAGCATGGAATTGGCCTTTTTAACAGCTGCCGCACATTGAGTCGACACTTTCAATGAGCTGTCCACCATGACCCCAAGATCCCTCTCCTGGTCAGTCACCGACAGCTCAGATCCCATCAGCATATACTTGAAGTTGGGGTTTTTTGTCCCAATGTGCATCACCTCACACTTGCTAACAATGAACCGCATTTGCCATTTTGTCGCCCACTCCCCCAGTCTGGAGAGATCCTTTTGGAGATCCTCACAATCCGTTTTGGATTTCACTACCTGGAAGAATTTGGTATCATCTGCAAATTTGGCCACCACGCTGCTTACCCCTGCTTCTAGATCACTTATGAATAAATTAAAAAGCACTGGTCCCAGTACAGATCCCTGGGGGACCCCACTTCTTACTACCCTCCATTGTGAAAACTCTCCATTTATACCTACCCTCTGTTTCCTGTCTTTCAACCAGTTAGCAATCCAGACATGTACTTGTCCCTTTATCCCATGACAGCTAGGTTTCCTCAGGAGTCTTTGATGAGGAACTTTGTCAAATGCTTTTTGGAAGTCCAGGTATACTATGTCAACTGGATCACCTTGATCCACACACTTGTTGACACTCTCAAAGAACTCCAAAAGGTTTGTGAGGCAAGATTTACCTTTGCGGAAGCCATGCTGGCTCACTCCCAGCAGGGCCTGTTCTTCTAGGTACTTTACAATTTTATCCTTGAGGATGCTTTCCATCAATTTGCCTGGAACGGACGTTAGGCTAACCGGCCTGTAATTTCCCGGATCGCCCCTGGACCCCTTTTTGAAAATTGGTGTTACATTTGCTACTCTCCAGTCCTCTGGTACAGAGCCCGATTTCAGGGATAAGTTATATATTTTAGCAAGGAGGTCAGCAATTTCACATTTGAGTTCTTTGAGGACTCTTGGATGGATGCCATCCGGCCCCAGTGATTTGTTAGCTTTCAGTTTTTCCAGACAGTTTAGAACATTGTCTCTTGTCACTTCTATCTGACTCAGCTCTCTAGCTTCCATCCCTAAAGAGCCTGGTTCAGGAACAGGTATATACTCAGTATCCTCTGCCATGAGGACAGACGCAAAGAACTCATTCAGCTTCTCTGCAACTTCCATATCCTCCTTAATAATCCCTTTCACTCCCTCATTGTCTAATGGTCCAACTGCCTCCGTGGCAGGTTTCCTGATTCTGATGTATTTAAGGAAGTTTTTGTTATTCCCCTTGATAATTTTGGCTAAATGTTCCTCAAACTCTCTTTTTGCCTCCCTTATTGTCACCTTGCATTTCTTTTGCCAGAGTTTGTGTTCCTTTCTGTTCTCTTCATTTGGACAGGCCTTCCAATTTCGGAAGGAAGTCTTCTTCCCTTTTATGGCTTCCTTGATGGTACCCGTTAGCCATGCTGGCATCCTCCTGGACTTAGTGGTACCTTTCCTCCTTTTGGGTATACAATCTAACTGGGCTTTTAGTACTGTGGTTTTGAGTAAACTCCATGCACTCTGGAGCGAAGTGACTCTCCTGATTTTCCCTTTCAGCTTTCTTTTCACCATACTCCTCATTTTGGAGAAGTTTCCTCTTCTGAAATGCAAAATGTCTGTGTTAGACGTCCTTGGTGATTCTCTCGCCGCATGTATGCTGAATTTGATGGCACTATGGTCACTGTTCCCTAAAGGGTCAATGACAGTGACATCACGCACCAGGTCCTGGGTGCCACTCAGAATTAAGTCCAAGGTTGCCTTCTCTCTGGTCGGTTCCAAGACCAACTGTTCTAGGACACAGCCACTTAGCATATCTAGGAATGTGACCTTTAGCATATCTAGGAATTGAAGTCACCCATAATTACAGCCCTGCCTCTCCTTGACACTTCCCTGATTTCCTCCTTCAACTCCCAGTCACTGTCGGCGTTTTGATCCGGAGGGCGATAGCACGTCCCCAGTAGCACGTTCCCTTTCCGGCCTTGTATTGTCACCCACAGGGTTTCTGTGGAGGACTCTAGTCCACCTAGGTTTTCTAGCTTGTTAGATTCTATCCCTTCTTTAACATACAGTGCTACCCCTCCTCCAAGGCGCCCCTCCCTGTCCTTTCTGTAGAATTTATATCCAGGGATAACAGTGTCCCACTGGTTCTCACTGTTCCACCACGTTTCTGTTATGCCCAATATATCTATTTCTGCATTAGCAACCGAGCACTCCAGCTCAACCATCTTGGCTCGGAGGCTTCTGGCATTGGCATATAAGCACCTATACGCTGAATCTCTCACCTGATGTGTGCTATTCTTTTGACTCTTTGACCTGCTGGCACAGGCTTCCTTCTGCTCTTTATGAGGTTCTGCTCTGTCCCGTTCTCTTTTATCTGAATCCTTTGCACCCGCACACTTTAAGGGATGGCTTTTGCCAAACGGGATACTGCCCAGCTCCCTTCGGCTGTTCCCCAGCTGTCATTTTAAAAGCTACTCTGCAACCTTTTTGATTTTAAGCGCCAGCAGTCTGGTTCCATCTTGGTTTAAGTGCAGCCCATCCCTTTTTGTACAGGCCTAGCTTACCCCAAAATGTATCCCAGTGCCTAACAAATGTAAACCCCTCCTCCCGGCACCAACGTCTCATCCACGCATTGACCACGCATTGAAACCCCTCAGCTCTGCCTGTCTCACTGTGCCTGCACGTGGAATGGGTAGCAAGTCTGAGAATGCTACCTTGGGGGTCCTGGACTTCACAATGCTACCTATCAGCCTAAATTTGGCTTCCAGAACCTCCCGACTACATTTCCCCACATCATTGATGCCAACATGCACCATGACAGCTGTCTCCTCCCCAGCACTGCCTAAGAGCCTGTCTAGATGTTGCATGATGTCTGCAACCTTTGCACCAGGCAGGCAAGTCACCGTGCGGTCAACACGCAGGTCACAAACCCATCTCCCTATACCTCTAATGATCGAATCACCCAGTACAAGGAGGCCCCCGCCCCTCGGAGGAGTATCTCCTATACGAGAAGATATGGGCTCATTATCCATGGAAGGGGTCCCTTCTAAAGGAGCATTTCCCTCTTCCTCAGACCGATGTCCTCCTTGCCCAAGACCTTCATTTTCTCTGACAGCAGAGGAGCTACCAGCCCTGGAGTAGGATGCCTCTATCACATCCCTGAAGGTCTCGTCCACATGCCTTTCTGTCTCTCTGAGCTTCTCCAGATCCGCCACCTTGGTCTCAAGAGAACGAATTTGTTCCCTGAGGGCCAGGAGCTCCTTGCACCGAGCACACACCCATGACTTCTGCCCATGGCAAAAATAGCATGGCACTCTGTGCAATACACTGGGAAGTGCCCCTTCCCCTGAAGACTTTCTGTCTTCATACTGTTTTTGTTGGCTATTTACAGTATTTAGAAATAGTTTATTCGAAGTAGTTTATTATCTGTTTATTAGATAGTTTATTAGAAGGATAGGTCTCAGCTGTAATAGTCAGCTATTTATCTGTCCAAACAGCCTTTCCCAAGAATATGAGGGATATGAGGGAGGTATTTGTACTTACGTTCTCTTCTCCACCAGGCTCCTTGTGATCACAGGGGCTTGTTCAAGGCTCCCCCACACACTTCCCGCTACTGAAAAACTCCTACGTCCTGTTTGCTATCCCTGTTCGCTATGCTCTGTTCACTATGCTCTTGGGCCTTCTCACCTCTTATGTAGAGTAGCCTTCCAACTGAGACATAGGATGCGAGTCAAAGGAATGTTGGGCCTCTCCTAGCCCTAGCTGACTCCACCCCCTCCAGGCAGGGACAACAAAGTAAAACACTGGAGTTTGGTAGCCCTAACAAATCCTAGCCCTGGGAAATTCTAACCCTAGCAAATAACACATACACATACACACACACACACACACACAGACTAAGACCTCCCCCTTAAAGAGAAACAGCCCCTGAAAATCTCCCCTCTTCCTGTTAGTTTGTTTGAAGGGGGAAAGGCTAGATGTTTAGAAAAGCTTGCTCACCTTCTCAGCTGTATCTGCTGTTCACAGAGTAGCCTTCCAACTCAAATAACTACTCAAACTACAAACTACTCAATAGTTTGAGTAGGCTCAAACTATCATACTTCAGACACATTATGCAAAGATCCAGCTCCCTTGAGAAGTCAATAATGCTGGGGAAAGTTGAGGGAAAGAGAAGAAGAGGACGACCAGCAGCAAGGTGGATGGACTCGATTACAACAGCAATGAATGCACCACTGAGGTACCTTAAAGGCCAAGTTGAAGACAAATAATCCTGGAGAGAATCTATCTATGTAGTCTCTAAGAGTCGACACCGACTTGATGGTACTTAATCAATCAATCAATATGCATGTGTGAACCAGATCTAAGTTTCACCTGTATGTGGCCAGGGATTAGAATAAGGGAATAGCACCCATGATCAGAGAGAATTCTTTACACAGGAGAATCATCATGTTATATTGACATGAATGTTGGATTTGAACCAAGGAGCTCTGGATTTAAATCCCTGCTGAGCCAGCCGTGAAGCTTACTGAGTGTCCTTGAGCATGGCACTTCCTCAACTGTGTTTAGCGATCTCTTTGTCTTCATTGGTACCATGGGAATTGGTACAGTACTACTGGCTCAAAACCTAAAACCTGCCTCACATAACTGTGATGAGGGTTAGGGTTAGGGTTGCATGGTGTACAAATGCAGTAACTACAATAATTACCATTGGATTACCCACATGTGCACTACCCTGAGCTCCATGCAGGGTATTAACATTAAATAGTAAAAGCTTGTGGCAATAATAGAGGACAAAGTGAGGTAGGCAAGTTCAGCCACTGAGCTGCAGAAAAGTAGTTACTTTAGAATTTGCTGCATCTAGTTTTAAGTCAGTTGTTGATTTTATATTACAGTTTACTGATTCTCAGAACTTGCATCATTGTGCTCAAATAGTGTTGTGCTCTGGGTGAGCTTTCGACTTTTCCTGAGTAGCATAGCAACCTAATGGCGCAGCGGGGAATGACTTGACTAGCAAGCCAGAGGTTGCCGTTCCGAATCCCCACTACCTATATCAGGCAGCAGTGATTAGGAAGATGCTGAAAGGCATCATCTCATACTGCACAGGAGATGGCAATGGTAAACCCCTCCTGTATCCTACCAAAGAAAAACCACAGGGCTCTGTGGTCACCAGGAGTCAACATTGACTCGACAACACACTTTACCTTTTCACGTTGCGTTAAATGTTCCAGGAGTCGACACCGACTCAACGGCACAACTTTACTTTAAATGTTTCTTGACATCTATTTTTACTCTCGGGAGTGGGGAGTGGGGAACCAAAAAGAATACACAGAAGCTCAAGGTAGGTTTAAATTTGCAAAGTGTGGACTGAGGTCCTTTCTCAAAATCTGTGGTGCTGATATTTAATAAAGATGATGATGATGATGATTGCTTGTTTACACAGTCAGACAGGTATTATTGACTGGTTTGTTTTATTCAGACATCGAGTCCTTCCCAAGGACCTGGGATGGCTGAATTTTATTGTCAGTTGTTATAGATATCGTCGCAGAATATAGGCTGTTCCCAGTAAAGCTGCTTTTTGTAATTGGCTGATGGTGATTTCTGTGGCCCCTATGGTGTTGAGGTGCTCTTCGAGGTCTTTGTTGTTGTTGTTATTGTTGTTGTTGTTGTTGTTGTTATTATTATTATTTCATTTATATCCCGCTCTTCCTCCAAGGAAGACTACATACTTGAGTTTCTCTTTCACAACAACCCTGTGAAGCAGGTTAGGCTGAGAGAGAAGTGACTGGCCCATTGTCACCCAGCAAGTCTCATGGCTGAATGGGGATTTGAACTCAGGTCTCCCCGGTCCTAGTCCAGCACTCTAACCACTACACCACACTGGCTCGCAAGCACTTAATCAGGATTGTATCACCAAATGTTATGACATTGCATAGAAAGATATGTTCAGTTTATCCTAGGCACTAAATATTCATTCTGGGTCAAGTGGGGGAACTTTAAAGCTTTCCCAATTTTTTGCTTGTATTAAATAATTTGATATAATATATACTCACATGTTTATAATGCATTTTAAGCTTTTCAGAGCTTAAATTTCTTGCATGAAGGGATGAGTTAAACATAATGAGGCATTCATGGCTACTGAGGAGGATGGGGTGGGTGTTATTCAAGGCCCTGGGCCATGGATATGGCAAACACAGCTTGCTCAGTCATGTGGCAGCACTGTGCCCCATCCACAGCACCAGAGCCCTGACACGTGCTTGCTCTGGGGCGCTAAGGCAGCCCTCCCCTTGCCACATTGTCAGTAAAGGAAGTGCGTCCGTTTTCCTTCAGTCTAACAAAAGGTTGTTTTAAGTTCAAGGGGAAAGAGCAGTGTGCTCTGTTTCCTGAGGCTCTGTTGTCTTTTCCTGGCAAACGTGCAGCAGAACTGTCTGACCAAGGAGCCAGATGCTCTGAGCCGCCCATAACAGAAAAAGACGGAAAAGACTTCCTCAGCTTGGGAATTAATCTCCTCATTCTTATGTACCAAGAAAAAACCCTGACATATTGACAACACTATTTTTAGACCTAATTCTCACTGGGATTATAACTTATAACCCTGTGCCTGTGCGACACCAGTTCAGACTGCTGGTAGGGCTTGACTTAGTTCAGTGCTTCTCCATGCACAAAAAGCTCCCTTCACATAGAAAGCTAGAGAAAAAGGGTCTAGCCTAGCCACCTCCCTGACATGCTAATTTTCTTTGTGAATCTTTTCCCCATTCTCTATTCTTTATTTTGTGGGGAAGCCACACACACAAGTTTACCCCCTCAGTGAGAACTAGACATAAATTTTATAACTTGGAAATAGCCAGTTTACATTTCCAGGTGACCATTTTCTAATATTTATCTGTTTCTTTGTTTATTATAGCTGTATCCTGTCTTTCATTTCAGAAGTTTTGGGCAGTTTACTTGGGCTTACTCCATTTTATAATACAACAGAGCATTCTGAATATGTTGATTTTGAGCTGAAGTCTAGACAAAAGCCATTCAAACCTTCTCTAGTGTAACTAAACAAAAGCAAAGACACAACAGAGCTAAGTGTTGGCATTCAAAGAAAAGGGGAAGGTACTATTGTCTGAATGGATAATGATATACTTTAAAGCAGGGGTGCTACTCACAAGGCCTGGAAGTCTTATCAGGCCCTGTAGGCTCCTCCAATGCCACCTTCAGCATCACTGCTTAACATGACACAAATTATTGATCCAATATATGCTAGGAATATTATGTCCAAGGGGCATAAAACAACCCAAAATACCTGTATGTGATCCCAGGTGCATGCTAGGGTGGGGAATTGACACTCCAATCCATTTGATTTTAGTTCCCTGCCTTAAAGAATCAATGGCACAGACTTCAGGGTGGCAAAATAATGTTGGGGATCTTGGAATTTCCCTATTGGTCACTGGTACCAATCCACATAGTGCAAGTGGGGCATATTGACCACAAGCATAGTTGCTTTGCGTAAATAGAGATAATATGGGAAACAGATACTACTATTTCTTGGCTTAATCAAGGTATAGACAGAAGCTGTCTGTTGAGTTCTCAGAGATGGTGATGAAGGAGTGTCTTAGCAACTGTTCTCACCTCCTATGGGAAGCCTGTTTCACATTCTGAGATAGCGAGGCAGGCAGTGGTTTGATAAGCCAATTAATGAAACACAAACTGTTGAGAGAGAACTCAGGTTGATGCAAAGTTACAACATTCTCACCAAGTCACCTTCAAAGTATTTTGGAAGGGTGGAGATACTAAGTGCATTCCCTGCTAAGAGTAGTACAGAATTGCCTGTAAGTATCCCTGCACTGTTGGAATTTGACTCAGTTCAAAGTATCATCTGAATGAGTCACAGGGCTGGTTCAAATGACACTTTGTCCAACCAGCCATGTGATAACAACATGGGCATTCCATGAACACACATATCCTTTCCCTCTCCTGGCCTGCTGTGGTGCCATTCTTTAATCACATGGGAGAATGGCTCATCCATACTGCCTCTCTATGTGTACTAAAGGTAAAAGGTAACGTGTGCCATCAAGTCAGTGTCGACTCCTGGTGCCCAAAGAGCCCTGTGGTTGTCTTTGGTAGAATACAGGAGGGGTTTACCATTGCCCCCTCCCCTGCAGTATGAACTGATGCCTTTCAGCATCTTCCTGTATCGCTGCTGCCCGATATAGTACCAGTGGGGATTCGAACCGGCAACCTTCTGCTTGTTAGTCAAGCATTTCCCCGCTGTGCCACCAGAGTAAATGTGTAATACACCAGAGTGTATACAAAATTCTGTATTTGCATAATAGATCAGTTGCCCTGATCTATTCATTCTCATGAATAGCCAATTTGCTTGTTCATTTTGAAAGATTATTCATTTATAATCTAACGAAAACCAATTAGCACAGAAATTCAAGGGAAAATATCATTAATATTACAGGTAGCTAGCCTAGTCCATAAGAAAAAATCCCAAAGCCACATTCTAGTAAAATCTTTATTAGGATCAACCAAAATTACACTTCTTTTTTGGCAGCTAGCTTTCATGTTCTTAAGAACCATTCATCAGGCTGGATAGTAAGAAAAGCAAATGGGTGGTAATATAAATACTGTATGCCGCTCATTTCATCTCCAGTGCTAATAGACGCACACAGCTCTTTATACTGATGAACGGTTCTTAAGAACTTAAAAGCTAGCTGCCCAAGATGTTGCATAAGTTTGAAAGTTGTAGTTCAGCAACAGCTGGAGGACCACAGTTTGGGGCCCCTGCTTTCAATCCTTGAAAATGGGTCAATATAGCTTTAAGAATGACTGTTCTTTTTCTTTCACAGGCAAAAGGGAAGGAAAGACAATGGCTAAGGCACCAGGCAGTTGGAGAACTAGATGATGCCAAAATAATTGACAGTCTGACCGGTGAGAAAGCCATCTACAAGCGACGGGGAGAACTTGACCCACAAGTAGGTTGATGTATAGGCTTTGGAGTGTGTTTGCACAGGAGCATAAGGAGGCCCCGTGGCCCCGCCCCCCACATCTGACATCAGACACGAGGGGCGGCTAGCCATGCCCCCACATCTGATGTCAGATGTGGGGGATGTGGTCTCCCTCCCAAATGGGGCCACAGGGCCCCATTTGGAAGGGAGATTGGCCCACACAGCATTGGGCAGCATGAGCTGGAGTGACTCTTCCTGCCTTTAAGGCAGGGAGAGCTGTTCCAGCAGCGTGGGCCAATCTCTCTCCTAAATGGGAACACGCAGCCCCATTTGGGAGGAAGACTGATCGGCTCTGCTGCATTGGCAATGAGACCAGGAGCGGTTCTCCCTGCCTTTAAGGCAGGGAGAGTCACTCCAGCTGCGCTGCCCAATGCAGCGCAGGCCGATTTTGGCAAACGGGGCCACGTGGGGGCGTGTCTGGGGCCACACTCACGGCCCCTAATTGGTGGCAGCCTGGGTTCTTTGAACCCATTCGCCCAATGGTGGCTCCACCCCTGTGTTTGCACCAGCTCCCTACCATACATGCACTTCAGACTGCTTGGCATTTTACTCTCTTGAATAGTTTGATATCATCTGCAAAACTGGCCCTCACATGATTCACGCGGACTCCATATTTTTCATTAATAAGCAAGAACACACATTATTTGCATCATGTGGAGACTGTTGGAGATGTCCTCCACATAATGACTCCTCGCTGCCCTCGCCCCTCCTTACCCCCCCCCCCGTGACCAGTGCATGTAGTGCCAGACATAATATCATTCTGAGAGCTTTTCAGTGAGTTTCTGCTCCAGCATTAGCATTTCTGGGAGGCAGAAATGTGGCTGCCTCAGAAACTCTCCACACCAGGCACCAGAATGACCTGATGTCTATTGCTATTTCATCATGGCCTTGATGGGGATAAATCATAATGCGGAGGCCTATATCCAGTGGTTTCTTCATGATCATCATGATGTGTCCTGTGGCTCTAAATTAAATAACATCATCTCCAAAGAGGTAGCTTTGGTGCCTGAAACTAAAGATCTTTGGAGGCCACCCACCCACCCTCTGGAGGCTGCCCACTGCCCCCCGCTGCAGCCCCCCCCCAGTTAAGCATAGTCACCTAAAGGACTTTGGAGGCCCCTCCCTGGCTGCAAGTCAAGCATCATCCCCACCCACAAACACACACACCGTGAAATACGCAGTATTTTTAACACAAGGGCACAAACAGCAGCTGAACTCACAAGAGTGTAAGAATTTAAAATAAGTATATTTATGCAAATATACATTAGCAGAAACATTTCAACACGCAAAAACATATTCCCATCCCACATATTTCCCCCTCCCCACTCTGTGTTTGGTTTAAATCCTGAACCATATGATTAGAAGCTGTTCTGCCCTCTCCCCCCACCCCCGCCACCATGAGTATGTGGGAGCATAACAATGCACCATGGGGGCCAAAAAATGTACATCCTTGTTTTTAATCACATGGTGGTTGGGGCTGATGGACAATATTGTCTGAACTGGTCCAGTCTAAATCAACAGACCCATGAAGAAAAGGAAGGAAGAAGGGAGAGGGGAAAGACAATAGAGGAAAAGTGACACCTAGTTAAAATCTTAGCAAATCCAGTTCTTGTGATACTGGCTGGAGACACTCGAGCCAGAGAGGAACAATCCAATGGTCATAATAAAACCTATAAAGCTGGGTACGTGTGTGTGTGTGTGTGTGTGTTTGTATGTGTGAGAGAGAGTGAGAGTGTGGGTGAGGGCTGTGAAGAGGTAAGATGGGGCAGGGGCCCATCTTCCAGAGAGTGCTGGAAGGAAGCAAACATCAAAGGAAAACATTACCTTGAGTAATATAAAGACAAGGCAGGAAATAGTAATGCCTGAGAGACTCCATTCAAGGGGGAAAATTAATGCAATTGTTGTCGGTGGCTAGGGTTGCCATATTCTTTTTGGCTTTCCAAGTCTGGGTGCCTAATATCCATATTATGTAAATTGGCCTGAAAATAATTTTTGAGCAGAATAGTGACTGCACATTTTGCTCCATAACTCCAGTTCTACAAGGGCCAGAACTTAGCTTGAGAGAGAGAGAGAGAGAGAGAGAGAGAGAGAGAGAGAGAGAGAGCGAGAGAGCTGAAATCCAGGTGAATCTGGGTGGGTAAAGCAAACTGGGTGAGATGCTTAAAATCTAGGTGAAACCCGGAAATCCGGGGGCGCAGTGGGGTGGGGGCATGGCAACTCTATATCAGTGGCAAGTACACATGAAGGAGGAACAAAGTTCTTGCCCAGGACACAGGGAGCCTCAGGTTGCCTAGTTTGAAAATGAAGTAATATTGGTTTAAAACAAAAAACAAAAATACCAGCCACCCTCACTCACCTCCTCACCCAAAGCATATGTTATGTAAATATCCTAGTAGACTGGTACCTCCAGCTCCCTTATGATGGAAGGCACAGAAGGAGCAGAGCTTCCGCTCCTAAGCCCTGATTCACAGGCTGCCTTGCTCCCCCTCCCCACAGCACTCCTCAGCCCCTATAACGCTGTTGCTAGCCTATCTGTCCCTGTCCACTCTTGCCCCCTCACCCAGCACTCTGAAGTGCGGGGCGGGCGGGGTGGGGGAGGCTGCATACAGCATGCCTTGTTCCCTCCAGGACCCTGAGTCTTCTAACTTGCTGGCTTCAGCCTGCAGGAATTGAACAGGCCACCCTTCCTTATCCCAGATGGTTCATCCCTTGGCACTCCAACAACAACTCTACTCCTGTCCTCCCAGCTCTCTGATCTTTCAGTGTCCAGCACAACCCCACATCCTCTCCCCTTCATACCCATTTATTTTCCCTGTGGAAAGAAGAGCATTCTATTTTTTCCTTCAGAGCACATCCCTGCCCGCCCCATCCGTCATGAGCACAATGTTTGGTGCTCTTCTCCGTCCACCCCTTCACCTCACCCCCCGCCTGCTGAGCTAGTTATTGTTGCAGTGATTCTGCTCTTGATGCTGCTGCCAGCAACCGGGCAAAGGCACATTAACATGTGGCAACTGAGTTTCAAAAATGGGACCGGGGTGGAAGCAGAGGAGGCAGACTGTTAAGAAGAGGAGATGTTGAGCAAGCTTCAACAGTAAGCAGCAGCAGCAGCGGAGGAGGAGGAGGAGGACTATTGAGGAAGGCAGAGGGCGCACCTTGTTTTCCTCCCAGACTGCTGTTCTGTTTTCCTCACTGCCTCACTGCTTCTCATGGTGCTGCTGCTGTGGTGTTGCTGGAGCCTTGCTGCTGCTAGCTCCCTCACCTTGTAGCAGCCTCCACTTCCTCTCACGGCAGCCCTCGTGTGAGTGAGCACGTGAGGTGCTGGCTCACTTCCCCTGCTCCTCTGGGGAAGCCTGAAGCCCTTCAGCCAGCTACCGCAGAAGCAGGCAGGTGGCTGCCCCTGCCAGGAGGCCCTGCAGTGGGTCTTGCAGGGTGAGGACATGGCCACCTGTGCACATGGTCTGGGCCACCATCAGGGGGGACATTTGGAGGCCCCTGCTGGTGGTCTTGCTGCCAGGCAAGCACATGCTATCTGTGCACATGGCCACCTGCACGCACCACTGTTTCCCCAGGGACATCTAGGCAACCCCTGGGGGGACATTTGGAGGCAACTCCAGCAGAGTACTGGACCTCAGACCAGAGGTCTGGTCTAAAGAGCACAACTGAAAGGGTTAACCCTTTTCCCCATGCCATTTTCCTAATTAACATTCCATCTCCCCCCCCCCCCCGCACTTGCCCCACGCGGCAAAGCATAGGGGGTAACCAGGATACCTCAGGGGGCAGC
Organism: Hemicordylus capensis; assembly: GCF_027244095.1. Classification (NCBI taxonomy): domain Eukaryota; kingdom Metazoa; phylum Chordata; class Lepidosauria; order Squamata; family Cordylidae; genus Hemicordylus; species Hemicordylus capensis. The sequence continues at coordinate 185,775,405 of NC_069659.1, read as the reverse complement.
TTCAAGAAGTAATTTTCATTAGGGAAGCAGCACATTGCTTGTTATTGATTGATTGATTGATTGATTAAGCACGTTTATATACCACCGAAAACTTATGTCTCTGGGTGGTCTTGTGGTAGCAAGCATGACTTGTCCCCATAGCTAAGCAGGGTCCACCCTGGTTGCATATGAATGGGAGACTTGATGTGTGAGCACTGCAAGATATTCCCCTCAGGGGATGAAGCCGCTCTGGGAAGAGCAGAAGGTTTCAAGTTCCCTCCCTGACATCTCCAAGATAAGGCTAAGAGAGATTCCTGCCTGCAACCTTGGAGAAGCCGCTGCCAGTCTGTGAAGACAATACTGAGCTAGATGGACCAATGGTACTTAGTACAGGTGAAACTCGGAAAATTAGAATATCATGCAAAAGTCCATTAATTTCAGTAATGCAAATTAAAAGGTGAAACTGATATATGAGACAGACGCATTACATGCAAAGCGAGATAAGTCAAGCCTTAATTATAATTGTGATGATCATGGCGTACAGCTCATGAAAACCCCAAATCCACAATCTCAGAAAATTAGAATATTACATGGAACCAATAAGACAAGGATTGAAGAATAGAACAATATCGGACATCTGAAAAGTATACAGTGTACTGTGCTTGATTGGCCAGCAAACTCGCCTGACCTGACCCCATAGAGAATCTATGGGGCATTGCCAAGAGAAGGATGAGAGACATGAGACCAAACAATTCAGAATTGCTAAAGGCCGCTAATGAAGCATCCTGGTCTTCCTCATCAGTGCCAGAGGCTGATAGCATCCATGCCACGCCGCATTGAGGCAGTAATTGCTGCAAAAGGGGCCCAAACCAAGTACTGAATACATATGCATGCTTATACTTTTCAGAGGTCCGATATTGTTCTATTCTTCAATCCTTGTCTTCTTGGTTCCATGTAATATTCTAATTTTCTGAGATTGTGGATTTGGGGTTTTCATGAGCTGTACACCATGATCATCACAATTATAATTAAGGCTTGACTTATCTCGCTTTGCATGTAATGCGTCTGTCTCATATATCAGTTTCACCTTTTAATTTGCATTACTGAAATTAATTAACTTTTGCACGATATTCTAATTTTCCGAGTTTCACCTGTATATGGCAGCTCCCTATGTTCCTATGTGGTTTACATTTATTTATTTAATTAATATGCCATCTATCCACAAATAGCTCAAGTGAGAAATAAAACCATTTAAGTAACATAAAATTCATGTAAATAAAAACCTTACAATAGTTTAAAACCACAATTAAATTTAAAGAGCTTGGGTGCAAAGGTAGGTTCTAAAGGATTTTTTAAAAGTTGTCAGAGATGGGGTGGCTCTCATCTTGACAGGGAGTGTATTCGAGAGTCTTGGGGCAGCTATAGAAAAGGCCTGCCCCCGCATAGCCACCAAAGGAACTGGTGGCAGCTGTAGACGGATGATGTCAATGGGATTATGTCAATGGGCAATGGGGCTCATGGCAAAGAAGATGTTCTCTTAAATACCCAGGGGCTAAACTGTTTAAGGCTTTATAGGTTATAACCAGCACCTTGTATTTTGACCGGAAACATATTGGTAGCCAGTGTCACTTTTTCAGTATAGGAGTAATATGGTCTCTTTGAGATGACCCGAAGACCAATCTGGCTGCTGCATTCTGTACTAATAGTAGCAGGGGCGTAGCAAGATTGGAGTGGGCCCAGAAACAAGATTTAAAAATGGCCCCCATAACTGAAGCTCAGCTCATGAAGTAAAGAAATCTTAAACGAGGCTAAATAGTGGTAACAAAAAGCATCGTAAAATATTTAGATATAACCTATGTGCCACAATAGAACAGCATCCTAAATTTTTTTTTTAAAAGGTTTTGTAAATTGTGGACGATGCAAGTCATTTAATGGTACTAGAGAAAGAAATGCTGTTCTGGTAGCTCCAGATCTTAACACTCACATTAATTTTGGAAGATGAATACAACTGAAGGAAGCCCAGGCGGGTGCGTAGCTGGGGGAGTCAGTCATGTGACTTGCCTCTGGGGGGGGGCCAAGGCAGTGAGCCCCCAGACAACTGTCTCCCTTGCCCTATTATAGTTACACCCCTGAATTACAGTTTCCAGACTACATACACACATAGAGAGCATTGCAGTAGTCAGGTCTAGAGGTTACCAGCATATGTACCATCGTTCTAAGGTTGTTCATCTCAAGAAATGGGTGTAGCTAGTGTATCAGCTGAAGCTGATAGAGAACACCTCTGGCCACTGCCTCAATACTAGGGAGAGCTGTGGATCTAGAAGTACTCACAGACTGCGTACCTATTCCTTCTGGGGATGTGTGACCCCATCCAGAATGGGCCGATAAAAATCATCTCCTGAGTTTGGACCCTGAACAATAAGTACCTCCGTCTTATCTGGATTCACTCGCAGTTTCTTATATCTCATCCAGCCCATTATCACCTCCAAAAAATGATATATAGGGGAGTGGTACTATGCATAAACAATACAAAATCAAATACAACTAAATGAACAAAATGTAAACTATTTATGTAAACATGAAATACATCAACTTTCTAAATGCAAATGATATGTAACCAATGCAATACAATAAGTATATATTTAACAAGATTTTGCGATAAATCTTTGTTTCGCTGCTGCTTCATCAGAAATACATAGTTTCCAACCATGAAAGTCTAAACAGTTTCACAAAGTCAGCATCTTCAACTTGGTTGCTGTAAAGATTCTTTATTACTTCCTCCAATCCCCGTTGCTAGAATTCTTCCAGGGGAGTGTAAGTTGCTCCACAAAAACTTTTCAAGCTGATGCAACAAGGAATAAACCAACCATTAAGGAAAACACATTTACATAAATATAAGTATACAAACTTTCTACGTATATAATTACAAAAAATGCATTTACCCAGGTGAATATGCCAGAATGAACAAACAGCTGTCAGGACATACAGCCTCCCTCTTGTCAGCTTTGTTAACAAACAGCTTTCTTTCTTACAATTTATAGCACTCAATTACATGCAGCTGTTAAACACCCTCAACATACCACTCAATTATTTAGAACTATTAATCTCCTCAATATTCCACTTTTCTAACAAGTACCATTCACAAACAAAACGCTGGGATTACCTCCAGGCAGGCATTTAGGGAGGTTGTGCCTTCTCCTGATGATGTTGACATGGAGAATAGATTTGGGTGTCATCAGCATACTCCTGATGATGTCTCCCAGCGGTTTCATATAGATGTTAAAAAGCATTGGCAACAGTATGGAGCCCTGGGAACATCATACAAAAGTTCACATTCAGAAGAACAGTATCAAAGTGACACCATCTGGAATCTGCCCAAGAGGTAGGAGCCGGAACCATTGCAAAGCAGTGCCTCCCACCCACAACCCTCTCAGACACTCCAGAAGGGGATACTATAGTTGATAATATTGAAAGCCGCCAAGAGATACAAAAGGACCAACAGAATCACACTTCCTCTGTCAATTCCCAATTAGAGATCATCCATCAGGCTGACCACATAGCCTGCCCAAAAGCCAGTTTGAAATGAGTCTAGATAATCAGTTTCCTCCAAGACTGCCTGGACCTTTGAGGCCATCACCCTCACAATTACCTTGCCCAACCATGGAAGGTTGGAGACAGGCCTATAGTTGCTTAACTCTGAGGGATCCAATGCAGGTTTCTTCAGAAGAGGTCTAATAGAGGTCTAATAGTAATCCTGCCCTCCCTCAGAGAAGAATTTATAATCTCTACCAGGCCCTCTACACCAACGTCCCTGCTAGATAATATTAGCCATTTCAGGCAAGGGGTCAAGAGAACAGGTGGTAGGCCATACCACTCCAAGCAGCTTGTCCAACTCCTCAGGGATCACAAACTGAAACTGATTCAGCTTAATTGCATAAGAGGTGTTGTTGGACACCTCTGCATCAGACACTGCAGTAATTGTGGGATCTGAGTCTTTCGGCCCAAATATGAGCCCTCTTGAAAGCCTCCATGGATGCTAATCCTCTTACACCCATGGGAAGTATGTTCCACAATCTAGGGACAGCTACTGAGAAGTCCCGATCCCAAGTTGCCACCAAACCAATGGCACCCGAAGACAGGCCTCTTTTGGTGATATTGATGAGTGGTGAGAATCATGCAGAGATGGGCGTTCTCTGAGGTAATCCAGGCCTAAGCCATGTAGGACTTTAAAAGTGATAACCAACATTTTATATTTTGCCCAGAAAGATACCGGCAGCCGGTGCAGGTCTTTAAGAACAGGCATGATGTTGTATTTCACACGGGGAAAAGGTTATGGTCTCTCCCATGGTCTCCAAGATATGGTCTTTCACATGGGAGAAAGGTTAGCCCCACCTCCCCCATGCTTCAGTCTTGACAGGATTTGTAGCCCCCATTAGCTGCTATTAAACGTCTGGAAATGAGCAGGAGGTGCATCTGTCACTCTAGTGCTCCCTACACTAGAATTTTAGTACACCCAATACAGAGTTTTGCACATGGGGCTTCTGTTGCTAGACGTTTGCTCTCATGAGGCAGTTCCTCAGCCATGGCTGACTATTAAGGGCTCCATGTATACATACAAATGTCATTAAGTGGGTTGCAGCCAATGATTGTAAGTTACAACCCATTTAACTCCAGCGTACACCTGATAAACAAAGTGTTCCCAGATAAATTCCATCTTCTTATTCTGCCTCTGAGCCCTCTGGATCAAAATATATCACAAATAATGACAAATAATTGAATTGTAAAAAGGCATGTCTGTTGCACTCAAGACATTCAAAAGAAAAGGAAGGTATTCAAAACAAAATGTTTTAATAATGAGTCAATGGAAGTGCAACTTTAGAAGAACAGCACTGCTGGATCAGGCCCAAGGCCTATCTAGTCCAGCATCTTGTTTCACACAGTGGCTCATCAGATACCTCTGAGAATATCAAAGGGTATGCCCTTTTCCTTGCTGTTGCTCCCCTGCAACTGGTATTTAAAAGCAGCTTGCCTCTGAGACTGAAGGTTGCCTTCAGTCACCAGACAAGTAGCCTGGTAGCCATTGATAGACTTGTCCTCCATGAATTTGTCTAAGCCCCTTTTAAAGCCATCCAAGCTAGTGGCAATCACCACATCTAGTGGCAGAGAATTCCATAGATTATGTGCTGTGTGAAAAAGTACATCCTTTTGTTAGTCCTAAATTTCTTGGCCTTCGGTTTCATGGGATGATTCCTGGTTCTATATGGGTATATGGTCAGTTTCCTACGCCATGAAGACAGATGCAAAGATTCAGATTATCTGCAATCTCCTTAACCTCCTTAATAATCCCTTCCACGCCTTTATCATCTAAGGGTCCAACCACCTCCCTGGCAGTATATTCTGCTTCCAATATATTTAAATAAGTATTTGTGATTCCCTTTGACACTTCTAGCTATATGCTCCTCAGACTCTCTTTTTGCATCCCCTACTGTCCCCTTGCATTTTTTTTGCCAGAGTTTTTGTTCCTTTCTGTTCTCATCTGGGCAGGATTTCCATTTTCTGAAGGAAGTCTTCTTCCCTCTTATAGCTTCCATGACTCTTCTTGTTAGCTATGCTAGCAGCCTCCTGAACTTTGTGGTACCTTTCCTCCTTCTTGGTATACATTCCAATTGAGCTTCTATTATTGTGGTTTTAAATAAGTTCTGTGCTTTCTGGAGTGATTTGATCCTCCTGACCTTCCCTTTCAACTTCCTTTTGACCAGTCCCCTCATTTTTTAGAAATTTCCTCTTCTGAAGTCCAACGCATCTGTATTGGACTTCCTTGGCTATGCATCAATTGCATATAATCTGAGTTGGATCACACTATGGTCACTGTTCCCCAATGGTTCTGCAACTCTGACATCCCATATCAGATTCTGGGCATTACTCAGGATTAAGTCCAAGGTCGCCATCTCTCTGGTTGGTTCCGTGACGAACTGTTCTCTAAGGCACAGTCATTTAGCTTGTCTAGAAATTTGGCCTCTCTGTCAAACATGAATTTACTCACTCTATGTGAGAGTAATTGAAGTCACCCATTATTGTAGTTCTGTCTCTCTTTGACACCTCTATTATTTTCTTCTCCAACTCCAGGTCACCCTCAGCATTTTGATCCAGAAGGCGGTAGCATGACCTAGTAGCACATTTCCTTTCAGCCCTTGTATTGTCACCCATAATGATTTTGTGGAGGACTCTGGTCCTCCTAGGTTTTCTAGCTTGTTGGATTCTATTCCTTCTTTACTATATGGTGCTATTCCACCCCTAATCCTCCCCTGCTTGACTTATCTGTAGAGTTTGTATCCAGGAATAACAGTGTCCCACTGGTTCTCACTGTTCTACCAGGTTTCTATTATGCCCACTATATCTATGTTTTCTTTAGCAACCAAGCACTCTAGCTTGCCCATCTTGGCTTGGAGGCTTCTAGCATTGGTATATAAACACCAATGTAGGTAGTAACTGGTGTTTATATACCAATGTGTAAAGGTATATAATATACCGTGTGTGACTGATATATATATATATATATAGAGAGAGAGAGAGAGAGAGAGAGAGAGAGAGAGAGAGAGAGAGAGAGAGAATAAAATATACAGTTATATACAATGTAAGCCAGTAAAGTAAAATACATATTTTAAGCATTTTATCTGTTTGCCAAACTCTCTGCAAGTAGTTTGCTATTTGTATTCAAGCTCATCTCATTTCATGTGTCATTAAATGCCTATCCAGATCAAGGCAATGTGCCAGAAAGCATTCAAACAGATGTTTCATTTTTCAAATGATCCACTTTATAGTCCAAGTGTGGTATTACTAAGAATTCTATTTCAAATATGTTAAAGACTGTAATTTTAGCAGACAAGTTTTACTATGTAAAGCTGACGTATTCCTGTAGTGTATGTCAAAGAATTTTCCTTATTGCTTTTGGAATAAATTACAAATCTCAGATCCCTTTTATTAAAATAAGGGGGAAAATTACCTTTAGAAATAGATCTTCTGTAGCAGTATGTAGAATGTTTCTTGGATTGGTTTTCCGTATGGAGAACTTAAACCCAGAAATCTGTTCTTTTGAAACAATTGGCAACATTTATTGAAGTGTTATCAATAATTTTTAATAGGATCATAATTATTTTATTGGGACAAACTACAAGTCACAAAACAATGAGCTAGCTTTTGAGTTTCATGGAATTTTTCTCTGTTAAAAAAACAGTAGAGGGTGGATGAAGAAAAAGGTGTTGCAGATAGAGGGCAAGGCAGAAGCTGTATCAGCAATATGTTACACTGAAGATGGTGATTCAGGAAACACTTTGCACACTAATTAGATTTATTTTTGCCCCCTGTATTTATTTATATACGGGCACTCTCCAAGTTACAAACATCTGACTTAGAAACACCAGTACTTGCAAACAAAGCTCCGTAATATATTAAATTAAGGAAGTCCCCAACTTACAAATACCAACCCGCACATACAAACAAGCCGTCGCTCTTGGGAACTACAGTATATGCATTCTGAGTTAAGAACATCTGGCTTACAAATGACCTTTTGGAACACAGCCCATTTGTAAGTAGTGGACTTCCTGTATATTGACTGGCTGACATCCTGACTAACAAAACACTTGCAGGAGGACATCACTCTAGGGCAAAGCTGTTGTGCCAGCTACTTGGGCTAAGACTGGACTTTGCATTCCATACTAATTTTGTACTATTACAAGCAAGCTTGCACAACAATCAGGCATGTAGCAAGGTTGGAGTGGGCCCAAAGGTGAGATTTTAAAATGGGCCCCTCCTGCTGATTAACAAAGGAGACTTTCAACCATGCAATGAGTCATTTCAATCTGCCCTACATCCACCCCACCTTAAATTAAAGCTCTATGGCAAGCAATCCCTAAATATCCAGGAGGGGAAGGAATAACCACAAAAAGGAAATCATATCCTACCTCCATTACTAAGCCTGAGGAGTCAAAAGCTGGGCAGAGCTGTGGTGGGCAAGGGCAGCCAGTGCTGGCCACCCTCCCTCCCTCCCTCCCTCCCTCCTTCCTTCTTTCCTTGCTGCCTGCCTGCCACCACTTGAGTTCAGGCTTCAGGGAGGCCTCTCTGGAAGCCCCGCCGAACAGCTGAAAGGCAGAGACTGAAGGGGCTGCAGCAGTTTGCAGGCTTCTTCACTCCCCTGGCCAGAGCAGGAGGGTGAGAAGGAGAGGGCCAGAAGGCAAGGCAAGGGGGACTGGCTAAGTGTGGGCCTAGAGACATTTGTCTCCTGTGGGCCTAGAGAAATTTGTCTCCCCTTGCCCAATGGAACTTACGCCCCTCAACAATGTAAAACTGCGGCATGTATCATTTTTTAAAAATGGAACTTTTGGGAAAATTTTGAATACAAATTCTCAAGATGTCAACCACCTTGTATTAGAACACTTTCTAAATCTATATTTTTGCCTTGTGCTTTATCAGAGTGCATGAATAAAGTACATGGCCTTTTCCTGAAGTGTAGCTTTCTCATTCATGAACCTGACTTGCTGCCTCTTCCTTTTAGCTTGGGAGCCCTCAGCAGAAGCCCAAACGTCTCCGCCTGGTAGTGGATGTTTCTGGCAGTATGTATCGCTTCAACGGGGTTGATGGACGGTTGGAGCGTTCCATGGAAGCTGTCTGCATGGTTATGGAAGCTTTTGAGAATTATGAGCAGAAATTAAAGGTGATTTTTAAATTGACCAGAGTTTAGTAACTATGCATAAACAACTGTATAGAAGTATAAGAATACTTTAACTGAAAAGAAGCAGTATATTTCTACACCTACATCTCCTTCTTCCCTAAAAATAACCAGAAACCTAAAAATAAAACACCACCAGCGGTTGAAGCATTGTAGACTATACAAATAGACTGTATTTTGCCTTAAACTTTAGTTCCTAAACAGGTCTGTGTGAAATTGCAAAAGTGGTAAGGCCACTGAATGATAGCTTAATATGCATAATAGACCAGAGCATGCTACAGATTCCCTTTGCTCTCTTTTCATCCTCATTCGTTTTTCCCAGCCTGGTTGGATCTCTTTGCCATTATGTGTCAAAATGTTCTTTTCCTACTGTGCTCACATATCTATATCTTTAACCATTGCTCTCTCTACATGCTCCTTATCTTCTAACACTTCATGCATTGGAAAATGTACTCTAGTCTACAAATAAATGTGTTCATCTTAACATGCCACAAAAGGGACATTCTGCTGCTGTTGTAAGAGAGGTCAAATTTCAACTCCCCTCTCTTGGAACATAGGAACATAGGAAGCTGTCATATACTGAGTCGCACCATTAGTCCATCTAGCTCAGTATTATCTACCCAGACTGCCAGCAGCTTCTCCAAGGTTGCAGGCAGGAGTCTCTTTCAGTCCTATTTTGGAGATCCCAGGGAAGGAACTTGGAACCTTCTGTTCTTCCCAGAGTGGCTCCATCCCCTAAGGGGAATATCTTAACAGTGATCACATGTAGTCTCCCATTCATATGTTCATATGCAACCAGGTGGGACCCTGCTTACCTATGGGGACAAGTCATGCTTGCTACCAAAAGACCTGCTCTCTTCTCCTCTCTTGTATGGGGGAAAAATCATTGTCCATGTCAAATGCTGTATTTTATATCATTCTTCTAGTAGGACTAGATGCCCAAAAATCTAGCTAATAATGCATTCTGCCTTTTAACTATTATGCAAAGATTTTAAATAAATGCAAAACCCACACAAATAATTTATCAAAAACATCTTACCACATTGTTGTTAAATAAGTAATTAATTTTAAAAAGAGCCCATTGCATGTGTTTGTGGGGTGGTAAAGAAGTTGTAACATTTTGTGAAGGACAACAGATAATTCTCTTTGCTTCCTCATTGTCTTGGAAAGCTGCTTCTATCATCTACTTAAAGCTCAATTTTTGCTGGAGTTGAGGCAGAGATCTTCTGGAAAACAGCTGGAGACTTTTTCTGCTCCAGTCAAGCCCAGCCAAACTCACCTGCATATTAGAAATTAGTTGCCTGTTTGCATCTTCACATCCAAATGCAGCAGGAATACAATTGCCATCAAGAATACATATTCATAAGAACATAAGAACAGCCCTGCTGGGTCAGGCGCAAGGCCCATCTAGTCCAGCATCTTGTTTCACACAGTGGCCCACCAGTTGCCGCTGGAAGCCACAGGCAGGAGTTGAGGGCATGCCCTCTTTCCTGCTGTTACTCCCCCGCAACTGGTATTCAGAGGCATCCTGCCTTTGAGGCTGGAGGTGGCCTTGAGCCCTCCAACTAGTAGCCAATGATAGACCTCTCCTCCATGAATTTATCCAAAACCCTCTTAAAGCCATCCAGGTTGTTGGCTATCACCACATCTTGTGGCATAGAATACCACAAGTGGCTTATTTATTTTTTATTTTATTTTTTTTATTTATTTTTACATTTTTATACCACCTTTCGTTAAAAGAAAACCCCAAGGCGGTTTACAAAAATTAAAAACATACAGTAAAAAACAGTAAAAACATCAAGCTAAAAACAGGCATAAAAACAAGACAACAGATAAAAACACACAAGAACAGCAGTAAAAGACAATTATGTAAAAGCCTGGGTAAAAAGCCAAGTCTTTAAAAGCTTTCTAAAAGCTGTGATGGAGTCTGAGGAACGAATGGCCACCGGGAGAGCATTCCAGAGTCTAGGGGCAGCAACAGAGAAGGCCCTGTCCCGAGTGCACGACAGCCAGGCCTCCCTCATTGTCGGCACCCGGAGCAGGGCCCCCCCAGATGTCCTAGTCAAGCGGGCAGCAACCCTTGGGAGCAGGCGGTCCCTCAAATACCCCGGGCCCAAACCGTTTAGGGCTTTAAAGGTCAAAACCAGCACCTTGAATTGGACCCGGAAACAAACCGGCAGCCAGTGCAGCTCTTTCAAAATGGGGGTGATATGTTCCCAACGGGCAGCTCCGGATAGAACCCTCGCTGCCGCGTTTTGCACTAGCTGTAGTTTCCGGATATTCTTCAAGGGCAGCCCCACGTAGAGCGCGTTACAGTAATCCAGCCGCGACGTGACTAAGGCGTGGGTAACCGTGGCCAGATCTGCCTTCTCGAGAAAGGGACGCAACTGGCGCACCAGCCGAAGCCATGCAAAGGCACTCCTGGCCACCGCCTCCACCTGAGCCTCCAAAAGCAGAGCCGGGTCCAGTAGTACCCCCAAGCTGCGTACTTGCTCCTTCAAGGGGAGTGCAACCCCATCCAGAACCGGTAAAATCTCCTCATCCCGATTGGCTCTCCTACTGACCAACAGTACCTCCGTCTTATCCGGATTCAATTTCAGTTTGTTAGCCCACATCCAACCCATCACGGCCTCCAGCCCCCGATTCAGGACATCCACCACCTCCCTAGGATCAGATGACAAGGAGAGATAGAGCTGAGTGTCATCCGCATATTGCTGACAACTCAGTCCAAATCCCCGGATGAAAAAGTACATGTTGTGTGAAAAAGTACTTCCGTGTACTGGTCCTAAATTTCCTGGCAATCAATTTCATGGGATGACCCTTGGTTCTAGTGTTATGGGAGAGGGAGAAGAATTTCTCTCTATCCACTTTCTCCACACCATGCATGATTTTATAGACCTCTATCATGTCTCCCCGCAGTCATCTTTTTTCTAAACTAAAAAGCCCCAGGTGTTGTAGCCTTGCCTCATAAGAAAAATGCTCTAGGCTCCTGATCATCTTGGTTGCCCTCTTCTGCACCTTTTCCTGTCCAACAATGTCCTTTTTTAGATGTGGTGACCAGAATTGTATGTAGTACTCCAGGTGTGGCCACACCATAGTTTTGTATAAGGGCATTATAATATTAGCCGTTTTATTTTTAATCGCCTTCCTGATGATCCCTAGCATGTAATTGGCCTTTTCCACAGCTGCTGCACATTGAGTTGACACTTTCAACGAGCTGTCCAGCACAACCCCAAAATCCCTTTCTTGGTCAGTCACCAACAGCTCAGATCACATCAGCGTATACTTGAAGTTGGGTTTTTTTGTCCCAAGGTGCATCACTTTATACTTGCCAATGTTGAACCGCATTTGCCACTTTGTCGCCCACTCACCCAGTTTGGAGAGATCCTTTTGGAGCTCCTCACAATCTGTTTTGGATTACACTACCCAAAAGAGTTTGATATCATCTGCAAATTTGGCCACCTCACTGCTTACCCCTACTTCTAGATCATTTATGAATAAATTAAAAAGCACCAGTCCCAGTACAGATCCCTGGGGGACCCCACTTCTTACTTCCCTCCATTGTGAAAACTCTCCATTTATACCTACCCTCTGTTTCCTGTCTTTCAACCAGTTAGCAATCCTCACATGTACTTGTCCCCTTATCCCATGACCGCTAAGTTTCCTCAGGAGTTTTTGATGAGGAGCTTTGTCAAAAACATTTTGGAAGTCCAGGTATACTATTTCAAGTGGATCACCTTGATCCACACTCTCAGAGCTGACACTCTCAAAGAACTCCAAAAGGTTTGTGAGGCAAGATTTACCTTTGTGGAAGCCAGGCTGGTTCACTCCCAGCAGGGCCTGTTCTTCTAAGTGCTTTACAGTTTTATCCTTGAGGATGCTTTCCATCAATTCATTCAAGGAAGAAAGAGGAAGCATCCAGCCAGTGAAGCATGCACTCCGTGGGCTAGTGAGGTGTTAGACATTACTACACAAGCCATGATCTTGCTCCTGCCATTATAATGAACGCTTGCCCATGATGACTCTGGTTAAATAGATTTGTCTGGGGTTTTTTTTCCCCATGCAGTACGACATCACTGGACATTCAGGAGACGGTTTCAACATTGCCTTGGTCAATAGTGATAATGTTCCGAAGAATAATAAACAAAGATTAGAGATTTTGAAGGTAAACTTTATTGATTGTCTAACAATACATTTCTACGGTGGCTTATATCTATGAGAGAGAGGCCAAATTAAAAGTGTAGACTGTGTGAGAAAACAGACATGCTTTAAAAAAAACAGCTCTGGTACTTTAAATAATGTACCAGTATAAAAACAACCATGTTTTTATGGTTGGCCTTCTGTAATTTAGGAATTTCCCCCCCAGTACAGTTATTCAATTAACACAATCTCCCTAGCTTTGCTATGTTGTCACCATCGAAAATATCACTGATATACTTGAGACGGAGAGTGTGTGTGAGAGGAGAAGAATCCTAACGATTCTGTTAAGTGAGCTCTAGTCTACAAAAGCTTATACCACAATCAATCTGTTAGTCCTTAAGGTACCAAAAGAGACCTCTTGCAACAGACAAGCACACTACCTCTATGAAATTTCTCCTGTATTGTTGTTAGGCATATCATACATCTTAATACTGAAATAGACGTTCTCCAGAAGCATTTGTTATCATAGGGATGGCATCTCCCCCTGGAACAGTAGGCAGTGTCCTTTCTCAAGAACCTTCTCCAGGGGTAGAGGTAGGGATTGCCCCACACTGCCAGGGTAGCCCTGCCTAGAGAACAGGTTGGTCCCCTTCCCTGGGCTTGCACTGAGCTCTGTAGTTTGCTTCTCCTTCCCTGCCCCCCTCCCTTCACTAGCTGTATCCACCTGGCATGTTCAGTTACTGTAGGGCCAGGAAAGGGCGAAACCACTTCTCAGTCATATTCAGCGTTGATGACTGCACAAGTGGTGGGCCACACTTTCATCTCAGTGCAGCCGCTTCTGAGAACAGCATGGCCAGGCCCCCAACAAATGTTGACGCAGAGGAGGTGAGCTGGACAAGTGATGGCAGCAAGCAGGATCAGCTTGCAGAGGCAAGGCATGGCTACTGGAGAATGCTGTTAATATAACTTGGAGAGCTTTGGTGTACCCATGGGTCTGTGTATGTACCACCCACCTTCTTAGTCCACTCCTTCCATCTCATGAAGTAGGTAGGCTCTTGGCTAGCAAAGTTCATGCCACAATTATTAACTTATTCATGCTTCCACTGATCCAATGATAGAGGCAATTTATTGATTCTACTTATCATGTATCCCATCCTTCATCTAAAATGCATGGGGCTTATCCCATGTTCTCACAAAAGCAGCCTTTGTGAGTTAGGTTAGATAGTGACCAATATCTGCGAGATAATCAGCTTCATGGCTGAGTAGATATTTGTACTGGGTCTAAATTCATTACTTTGACCATATGTTACAAAGGCTGAACGAGTATGACATGGGTTCTCTGAACGAGTCTGTTGCTCGTTAATGGTGTGAACATAGGCTAAGGAGGTGTGAGAAAGTACCATAAGTGATGACCTAAATATAGTTCTGGTCATGAACTGAAAAATGAACTAAAAATAGTTCTAAAAATAGTTTGTTTGTTTTAAAAAAGTAAATACAATCAAAATATAGTAGTGACCCCATTCAGTTGTCATTTGCACTCTCCTTGCAATACAAAGAACTGTCTCATCATTCTGTTCATGTTGAATTACAAAAACTGAAGACTGACAATGTGTTGAAGTGTAAAACCTTTTTAAAAGGAGCAAGGAGTTTAAGGCTGAAATCCACAGCCTTGTTGTTCTTAATCCTAAAGAAGTCCCCTGAAACCAGGAGTTTCTCAGGAAACATGGTTAAGATCTGTCTGTAAGTATACTTTGACGATATTATGATTTCAAAAGCAGCAAAATCGGAATACCTGCAGGATTTAACTTGTCAGGTGAATAATATACCATAGTATATTCCAAGTATAATATTGAAATATGCCAATGAAATAATAGAATACAAATTTAATTTAATTTGTATGAGTAAGGTTCAGACAAAGTTGATTACTTTTGCATTACTTAAATGCTCTTCTTCAATTGACAGTTTCAGGATAACGTAGTAATGTTAAAATGAGAGAGAGAGAGAGAGAGAGAGAGAGAGAGAGAGAGAGAGAGAGAGAGATGTTAAATAGTTAAATAGTTCTGTGTTACTATGAAATGGAGAAGGCATGTAAATATCCATTTGCCTGGTTGCCTGTGACTGGCTAGTAAGTAGTTATGTGGTGGAAGTGAGGTCCCTTCTGTACCTCCAGGCAATGCAAGAAGAGTCCATGCTATGACTTCTTTCCATGCCCCATCTAACCCAGTTTCCAGAGGCTGGTGCTGGGGTGAAAAGGGGACCTGCTTCTGTGGGCAATTTGTGGATGGGCCAGAGTTTCTCATGTTACTTCAAAGGCATAGTAGTGCTGCAGTGACTCCTAGGCCATTGAGGTAATGTGAGTATTAGGCCAACGAACTGACTCCAGACGGCAGGGAAAGATTATGACATGCTGAGACCCTAAGCGATGTCAAGCCTAAAAGGCCTCAATGCCTTACAAAATGGGTTGGGAGTCCCAGCCCAGTGCTTCACGTGCCTCCATCCCTCACCATGCCGCTCACTGTTACAGCAGTGTTGATTTGAAGATGCTAATGCTACCTGTAACTGTGATGGAGGGTGTTTGTCTAAATCAGGCCCTGGTCGAATAAAATTTCAGTGTAACTGAGTTACTTCTGCGTAGATTTATAAATTCAAACCATAATTGTTTAGCCATGTGAATACAGCCTTTTCAGAATCATCATGTCTGTTTTAGAGTAATTTTTTCCTTTCTCCTCTATTTTTCATCCAATTATGTAAAACTTGAAATTTAATCATGGTTGGTATTCAGAGGCCCCTCATAATGTGAGGCTGTAAGCTGTAACTTGCTTAACTTGTGCCTAAATCCAGCACAGACACAAACAGGAAGCTTTTCAAACATGGGTTTTCTCTCTTGTCTGTTTTAGACTATGAATGACTGTCTGCTATAGGTATGGTACACAGATAAGCAGTCTACTTAAAAAAACGATGAGCTAGTATCTTAAGTGGGCTTGTTTGCATGACTGCTTTAGAGGAATTGCCATGTTGGCATACTCATAGCAGGGAGTTGAAAATCATGGTGCCATCATCAGTGGAGGATATTAGCATTCCTCAAGTCTTCAAGTGTATCTTAGCCATTTGTGAGTCTGAAAGCTCCACATTTTCTCTTCTCCACAGACGTGTACGAACACACAAAACCAGGCAATCAAATGACAATTTTTAATGCGCACTCTCTCTGCCTTTTTCGGTAAACAAAAGCAAAATCTGAGAATTGGTTTTTATTTTATGGTCATGACACCCGAATGAGATGGAAATTAACAGTGTGACTCAATTTTTAACACAAACTTGCTGCTCTTAGGAAATTATTAATGTGTTAGAAGCTTTTCAGCATTGATGGTGTTGGAGAATATTTGCTCCTTTGTATATGTCAATTAAATGAACCTTGTTTTAGTCGGCTTTCTTCTGCTCTCCAGACAATGCATGCCCATGCTCAATTCTGCATGAGTGGAGATCATACTCTGGAAGGCACAGAGCATGCCATCCAAGAGATTGCAAAAGAAGAGGCAGATGAATACTTTGTTATAGTCCTGAGTGATGCCAACCTTGAGCGGTACGGTATCCCTCCAGAAAGATTTGCTCAAGCCTTGACCATCAATCCCCAAGTGAATGCTTTTACCATATTCATAGGATCATTGGGAGATCAAGCTGGCAGGTAAGGAAATAAATTCATTATGCAAGAAAGCAGAGCTACTGCTTGGGATGAGCTGGGACCTGGGCAGCGGGCGGGGTGGGTGTGTGTTCACATGTGCATGCATATAATATAGAGAACACTTTTTCAAAGATGTAACATCAAACCTGTTTCCTCCAGGTTCTGCATTATGACCAAGGTCTCTGCTGCATGTTGAGCAGGCCTCCACAAATCCACAAAAAGTGCCTTTGCCCTCTAGCAAGGCAGTATGTCCAACATCACGGTGTATGCCACAACATTTCACTGCGAGCTGCAGAGAACTTAAGAGAAGATGCTTTTGATGAGCTCTGGAGCAGGCAGAAGCTTCTACATGCTCCCAAGCTCAGTGTGACATGAGATTTCTATCACCCATACAAAAGCAGGGGGAGGTTTCTTTCTGTCATACTGTACTTTGAAGCAGGCACATTGAAACACAGCATGACAGATGATCACTGCCCCTGCTCTTCTCTCTGTTGCGCTGAGTTTCAGATCAGGCAGAAACAGCACAAGCGACTCATGTCATTTCTACTTGATTCAAACCCCAGTGAGATAGGGTATTTAAGAGAATGTCTTATTCACTATGAGCCCCATCACCCACTGAGATCATCTGGATAGGTTTGTCTGCAGTTGCCACCAGCTCATGTCTGGTGGTGGCTACACAGGGATGGACCTTCTCTGTTGCCCGCCCCCGCCCCCCAAGACTCTGGAATGCGCTCCCAACAAGAGCCTCCCTATCTGACAACTTTTGGAAAATCTCTAAAGACACATTTATTCACCCAAGCTTTTTAATTAGACTTGTGGTTTTAAATTGTTTTAAGGTTTTAATTCCTGTTTTCATTTGTTTTAGTTTGCTATAAACTGCCCAGAGACAGAAGTTTGGGGCGGTGTACAATTAATTCATTAATTAGAGTGGCCCCCTGGATGTGAGAAGGGAGGGTTTGTCGCAAGCTCAGATAATGACTGGTTACTTAGCTAAGCCAAAATTTGTGGACTCCCGGTGCTGTGTTTAATTCTGCCGTAGTTTCCATACAAAAGTCTGTTAATGTTCTATACCTTGGAAGATCTACTGCAGAGGCAACATCAGGGGGTCAGCCAGGTTGGGCCCTGGCTCAAGGGCACATGCCAAATGGAAGTATTGCCCATCCAGTTCCTGAAGCCCCGGAGCATCTGCTCAGCCTCTGCACTGAGACCTGGCTTACTGGACAGTGGTAGACAGTAGCAGCAGCAGCAGCAGACATTCCACTCCGTAGTAGCACCATTTAAAATTCTCCATAACCTGCCTCCATGACATAGAGGTCATTATATCAAACATTTTAAATAGAGTATGCATGAGAGAAGCATCTGATGCTGCCGCCGCCCACCATCATCTGTCAAGGCAGGACTCAGTGGGAAGACTTCCTGCCTGTAGGTGGGCAGCAGCAGATGTTCCTTCTTCAACAGCCCTGCCCACAGCTAGAATAGTATAACTGAGGGAGGAATGATACTCCCACCATTGGCGAAGGAGCCAGCCAGTGGGCCGTGTTCCTCCCGCCATGACGCCCACCCCCCGGCACACCCCTGCGACTGATGTCAGATGCAGGGGGTGCGGCTTCACTTGCAAATGGGGCCGTGATCCCCGTTTGAGAGCATATACCGTCCAGCACCACGTTCACAGCATGGCCGGGAGCTGCTCTCCCTGCGAACGCAGCACTGGCCGGTATTTGCTCTCAAACGGGGAACGCGGCCCCATTTGCAAGCAAAGCCACACACCCCACGTCTGACATCAGATGCACAGGGTGTGGCTAGGGTGCCAGGCGCAGCCCCTGATTGGCGGCGGCCCGGGTTCTTAGAACCCGTTCACTCAAAGGTGGCTCCGCAGCTGCCCCTGGATATGCCTCCCTCTTTAGCCTTCCTAGGCATCCAGGCACCATCAGAAAGGGAAGCTGAGGCCCAGATATGTTGAAGATGGAATGTTTGTTCCCACTGTTGCCCCTCACTGCCTGTTATGCCTCATTCACTGCCTGGTTAGCTTTCCCAGGCAGCTGGACACCATGAGAGGACAGTGTGCAGGCCTAGTGGAGGGGCAGGGCAGGAGCCCAGTGCACCATCATGGGACGCAGCAGAGGGCTTTGCCCCAGGGCCCCCTGACACCAACCCTGACCTACACCTACACTAAAGAACTGCAAATTCAGCCTCCACTATTCAAATCAATACAAATGAGCCCCTGGTGGCGCAGTGGTAAAACTGCCGCCCTGTAACCAGAAGGTTACAAGTTCGATCCTGACCAGGGGCTCAAGGTTGACTCAGCCTTCCATCCTTCCGAGGTCAGTAAAATGAGTACCCAGAATGTTGGGGGCAATATGCTAAAATCATTGTAAACCGCTTAGAGAGCTCCGGCTATAGAGCGGTATATAAATGTAAGTGCTATTGCTAAATGATATGCATTAAATCAGTCACTATGCTCTGATTCCATTACACAAAACTCAACAGCACAACAAAATTAAATTGCACAAAACTCAACCCCTGAATTCTGATAAGTGCTGGATGTTCCATATATTAGGAGCCATTCATACATTTGCAGCAAAATAGCCCACTGCAGTCCCAGTGCACAGATGTCGTAGCCTTCCGAGTGTCCTGGTTTCTGAACTCAGTCCAATTGGTAGCCTTTTCAGTGACTGGCACTCATACACTCACTTGCCAAAAATGGCAGTAATATAAATGGAGGCAATTCCATAGACAGAAACCTTACTGCACTACCGCAGAAAGACATGTGGGATGGAAGAACATTTTCACTACTTGCTCCCACTGAAGGGTTTCTGAACTTTTTCAGCTCACACTTACAGTACAGACATTCAAAAGTAAAAACTTCCTTCCTTTCACAAGAGGCTTTAAAGACTCTCTAGTTTTATTGTGAGGGGCATAATTTGCAATGGTAATTTGCTCTTGCCTGATCCCTAGGTTGCAAAGGACGCTGCCAGCAGGCCGGTCTTTTATTGCCATGGATACAAAGGAAATTCCACAGATTTTACAACAGATCTTCACCTCCACAATGCTGTCAAGTGCCTAGGAAGTATCTGTTCTTAATAAATAACTGGACAATTAAAAATGGAAAACAACTCTGAAGACCTGGATGATGACCTCATGCCAAGAACTGCAGCTCCGACCACTGTAATGATTCTTTATATTGAAGTAAACTTAAACTCGAATGAACATATCCCCAGATTGTTGCTACTCTTGACTACAGAGCTTGGTTTTTTAAAAAAACCCACAGTCAGTTGTCTGATTACTTAAATGTTTTCTGTCAATCGTTTCATTATGCAGAATATGGAAAGAGCAAAATGAAAGATATTTGCCATTTTTAGGAATAATTATTTTTAGGAGCTGGTAACTCAATAGATTTGTGTCCATTTCTCTTGTTACTTGTTTGTTTTTTAAAAAAACAAACAAACCAAGGACTCCTTAAGTTGTGCACAGTACATCATTTTATACACAAACCTAACTCAGAGCGAATGATTAGAAACTGCAACTGAACCTATTTTTAGGTCCTGGAATGACCGCTTTAAAAGCATAATAGCAGCCGGTGTTGTTTTTTTCACAGCTGAAATATCTGAACTTGAATATCTTCATTTGTATTAATGTACACATCAGACTTAACGAAACAGCCTTCCTTTCTGTTTGCCACATGCAGTAGAAATACAGCTTATTTCACCATTAACTTACCTAAAATAAAAATGCCTTATCTGTCCACCCATTTATATAACACCCTTCCTCCTCAGGTAGGGTTGCCATATGCAAGCTTCCCAGATCCAGGTAGCCTAATTTGCATATTATGCCAATTATGCCGCAACTAATTTGCATTTTTTTATTTGACAGATTTGTATACTTTCCCCTCCTTCTCTGCCCTCCAATGTGATCGGATCCAGAGTAAAATCCAGGCAATCCAGGCAGCGCATTTGAAATCCGTGTAAATCCAGGTGGAATTTAGCAGCCAGGTGGAGGAGCCAAAATCTGGAGGCTACCTTAAATTCCGGGGGACATGGCAACCCTATCCTCAGGAGTTCAGGGTGGTATATGTGGGGTTATCCCGTTTTATTTATACCACAGCCCTGTGAAGTGAAAGAGAATGAGAGAGTGAGTGAGTAACTTGCCCAGAGTTAGCCAGGAATCTTTGAAGCTGAGCAGGGCTTTGAACCCATGCCTTCCTGATGTAGCTCGAACCATTAAACCATACTGACTTAGAAGCATCCCCCCATCCCATCCAGAAATGCTGGGTGAGTCTCTCCATTCAGCACAGGGAACTAGGCCTGGTTCGGAATTTCTCCTCCATCATAATCACTTTTCATTGCCATGATTATCATTCTCTTTCCTTTTCTTGGTTGAAAATGAAGAGCAAATATATCTGTTTTTCTTGGTGCTTCTGGATATCAGCTGGGGGACACTCCATCACTAAGACCTCAATAGGTGAACTTGGAGGTACCCATACAGTGCCAGTGACCTCTTGAGATGCTTGATCTTTTGGCCTCACTGTAAAAAACAATTTTTTCTTCCCTCTGTACTCAGAGAATATACACCTACACACTGAGGTGACCACTTCATGCAATTCGGGTCACTCTAGTCCTAGTCCAACACTCTAACCACTTCACCACACTGGCTTCTGTGGTGCCACCATTTCTTGATTGGGGGCTACATATTTGCTTTGGGGCTAGATGGCTGCTTTAATAAAAGCCCTGCCATTTGCCACCACTTTTGGCAGATGAGCAAATATTTAGGTGACATCCATCCCAATGTAAAGTTCAAAGCTGTGGCCCTCAATATATTATAATTCCAGTGCTCAATGTTCTCAATGTTCTGGGATTCAAAGAGTAATTACCTTAGGACAAGAATGCTTAATCTTGGCCATCTAGCCAGGTTAAAATGCATAAAATTCAGGCCTGGTCCAAAATAGCTCATTTAAGGCAAGCCCATTCCAAATCAAGCCTGAGGGAACCTGACCTGTCATTGGACAAAATATACTGTGCTTGAAGACCTTTTCTGCTTAAATGTGTGAGGGCCACAAATATTAGTCTAATATAATGATTATAAGACTGTGGGGCAGGTCACCCTTCAGCAGGGGTGGATGGGTGCACACAGCTTCTGAAAGGCGGTGCTAAAATTTGAGAAAGGGATCCTGAAGCAGACAGAGCCTTCCTCCTACCTCTGGCCAAGACATAAACAAATACCCCAAATTAGAGTTGCCAACCCCCCAGAATTCCAGGTTTCACCGAGATTTTAAGCATCTCACCCAGATTTCTTAGCCCACCTGGATTTGCCCAGATTTCAGCTTTCCAAAAAAAAAAAAAGAGCTTTAAAAAAAGCTAAGCTCTAGCCCTTTTAGAAGTCACTATTCTGCTCAAAAATTATTTTCAAGCCAGTTGACATAATATGCAAATTACGCACCCAGATTTGGAAAGCCAGAATATGGCAACCATACCCCAAATGGAAGTACATCATTGATCTATGTTGATTTGGTGACATATGATCCTTCATCTGATCCCAACCTGACTTGGGAAGAATTGCTGCTCTTTTTCTGATAATTTCCCCCTGCGTATGGTTATTAGGAGAGATCAGAGATGCCCTATTTTTACATTCTCCTTACTCCTGCCTAAAGATGCATACACACAGAAATGGTCCAAAATGTCTGCATGCTTGCCTGAGGAACAGATGGTTAGTACGGGGGGTAGGGGAGGGTGGAAAGTAGAATAAATATAGAGGGGTGGCCCAAGCTTGAAAGGTTTGACAAACACTTGACAGCTAAAGAATGGGACTATCGCGTATTTTCTAGGATTTCAATCCTCTCCGCTTCAATATAATTGTTTATTATATTCCATACAAACCTACCCTGCCAGTAAGATCAATGTGAGAGAGACTGCTCTGTGTCCTCTTGCCATCTTTGGTATGGCGGATGAATATGCAAAGCAGGGCCCTCTCAGTCATGGCCCCTACACTGTGGGATGTCTTTCCCAGAAAGCCCCATGTAACCTTGTCACACCTTACATGTTGCTTGTCTGGCAGGTATATTGGGCTGGGTAAAAACAGCTGTCATTTTACTCCATTGAGAACTGATATTTATGCATCTTGTTTTTGCTGTGAGTTCCTTGTTCCCCCCCTCATTATTTAATTATTTTATTATTGTGTTTAAGGTGTGTTAGCTAGCTTGGAGGTCTTTGAAACAAAAGGTAAGAGAGAAATACTGTTAACACACCACGGTCCTGCCAACTGCACTCTTCTCTTAACTCTTGCTGAATCTGCATTTACACTGTGGATTCTATGCTCTGTTCAATATAGCTGCCCATCATGACACTTGGATAATTGATATAATTGTTTTCCTATCTGCGTCCTGCACGATCCTATCACTGTGCCATCTGTTGGCCTTTTAAAATCAAGTAAAGCCTACCAAAAAAACCACAGGGCTCAGTGGGCACCAGGAGTCGAAATCAACCTGATGGCACACTTTATCTGTAAAGCCTCATCCACAAGCTGGTGAAACTAAACTGATTACTAACCAGGTCCAACAGAGCGCCATGGTTGGGCCATGTCCTGCAGATTGCCTGAGCCAAGGCATGAGAACGAAGCATGCTGGGCTGTGCTTAAGGGGACAGTGCAGTTTATTTGCTGTGCCTGAATACAGCGATCTTGCCTGAAACTGAGACCACTGAAATAATTGGGAGCTGTCACTGAAATGAATGGTCCTCTGAGGTCCTCTGGTGTGCCTAGTTCAGCTGACTGGCAACCTCTTGAGGCCAGAGAAGTTCTTTGCCAAATGCAGTGATAGGCTTCCATTGCATGCAAGTTGTTTGTCCTTTATGCCCTCTCTTTCAGTTAAGTGAGTTATGCAGGGGGCACCATGCATTTATTTTTACAGCAGTTGCTTTTATAAACGGGAATTATTTTACTAACTCCTACTAGGTGCACAAATGTGCTGGAAAGATACCTATGGTAGCTGAATGGCTGAGATGTGGAGACTGCCATGCTAGAAGGCACAGGTTATCGCCCCAAGCATATGGTGTCCAGTTTCCAACCATTATGCTAGGGAGGCCTTCCCAGTGACAAATGCTGTTCACTGTCAGTGGGAATGACATAGAAGTGTGCCCTATGTTTTCTGTCGGAACAAGATGTGCTTCCTTTTAGTTCTGTATAAATCTTGGGAAACAAAATTCCACTGGATGAGAATATGTTTGTGTAAAGCCAAACCTCCCCACTCGAGAGAAGCTAGTGGTCTCTGTGGCGCCAACAGAGTAGTAGGGGAAAGGCTCTGTCCGTCTTTGGCAGCCAGGCAGCAATTCAAAGACAGCTTGTTAAAGAATGCCAGGATTCCGCAACTGCTAAATAATGTTTTGCTTGTGGCACTTTTGGCTGCTTTGGGTCTGTAGCGGACTGAAACTGCAAAGGGTCTGTGGCAGAGACAAGACACCTTTGTGTCAAAAGGCATCTGGCAAAGCCCTAGTACAGGGGGAAGAACTGAAAATTTAGTTACGAAAATGAAGCAACTAAACCTCAGTCTTTAGATTGTTACACAATTGTTCTAGCTAACAAAAGTAACCGAGCAATCCTGTGCATGTTTACTCAGAAGCAAAGCTCACTCTGTTCAGTGGAGCTTACTCCTTACATAAGTGTGCACTGGATTGCAGAATTTATTGGGGAATTTATTTTGGAAGTCAGCTTTCCCAGAGGGGCTCTCACTCAGGGCCTGTCTACAAATGCAGAGAAATCACAATGGCGCAGTCCTCCAGGGACTATACTCCTACAGCATTCTCCCCATGTAGAAAAGCTCCTCACACACACACAGGATCAATAGGTTAGCCAGGGACTGGGAGCACGCAGACCACAAAGAAAAGACATCCTGAGAACTGGGACTCTTTCATATACTAGAGTCGGGAGAAATCTTTTTACAGTGTAGAAGATTAATTGTAATTTTACTAGTTTACTAGTAATAAATCTATGTACCCACTTGTGTATATTGAAGATTAAATAGCAAAAAACAAATACCATAATTTTGGGTAGAAACACCATGGCGGGTATGTTTTTAAAAGTTGTTTTCCGCCACTGAAGTGGCATTTATTTAAGAATTGGGGGGGGGGCAGCCAGAAAAGTGCTTCCGACCATGCAGTGTTTATGTGAGATTTCTGGGTGGGATTTCTGGCGGTGTTTTTGGGGGGGGAAATGGCGCCCAAACGGCATAAGAGTTACACTGCTAGTTTCAAGCTGGCAATTGTGCTAAGAGCTAAACAGATTGGAAACAGAGCTGCAGCCCATGAAAAAGTGGAGGAACGCTGCATTCGTAGGTGGTGGAAATCAGAAAAGGATGACCTGGCAAGTATGCCGAAATCAAAACATGCAAGGAGAAGTGGTGTTGAAGCCTGGCCTGATCTGGAGAATAACCTTGATGAGTGGATTAAAGAGCAGAGAGAAAATGGAATGCCAGTCTCTACTGTGAAAAAACACCTACAAGCAAAATTAATGGCACAACAAACTTTAAAGGTAGTCCGTGTTGGTGGTATAGATTTATGAGGCGAAAGAATTTATCTGTGCGCACTAAAACCATGGGACAGCAGCTTCTGAATGACTGACGGGAGGGAATCAACATTTTAAAAGTTTGTTGCAAACGCTATTGAGCAGGGGAAATTTCTGCAATTACAAATATTAAATACGGATGAAGTTACACTGATGTTTGACTGTCCCCTGAATAGGACTGTGAATGAAAAAGGAGGAAAAAACAGTTTCAATAGTGACAACTGGAAATGAGAAGACATCTTTCACGTGCATATTAGCCTGCTCCACAAATGGCAACAAACTAAAACCAATGCTGATTTTTAAACGGAAATCTATCCCAAAAGGTGATTTCCCTTCAGATGTTGTTATTCGTGCTAATGAGAAAGGGTGGATGTGCAAAGATAATGTTTGAATGGCTTGATGAAATTTGGCAGAAAAGAAAAGGAGCTTTTCTCCACACACATGGCATTTTAATAATGGACTCGATGTGTGCACACTTACTGGGTTCAGTTTAAAATGAATGCAAAAAGGTATCAGCTACACTAGCTGTGATTCCTGATGGTTTGACCAAAATCTTGCAGCCCTTAGATTTATCCATGAACAAAGCATTTAAATGTGAAATGCAAAAGCGTTGGGAAAACTGGATGAGGAAAGGCCTTCATACATTCACAAAGGGTGGGGAAATGTGCAAAGGACCTACGGTGAGGTCGCAAAATGGGTTTCAGAAGCATGGAAAGCTATTAAATTTCTAGTTTCACAGAAGCTGGAATTATACAATCTGAAAATGCTGAAAGCGATACAACTGACATTTCACAAGAGGATGAGAATGACGAGGATGAAGACTAACCTGAAAAATGAGATGAGACCTTGTTAAACCTCTTTATTTTGGAAAGCAATAATTTGGACTTTGAAGGTTTCCTTTGATGTGCAATTTAAAGTTTATAATTTTTGGAATGTGATGTGCAAAAAAAAAGCAACCAATGTTTCCTTTGAAGTGCAAT
Organism: Hemicordylus capensis; assembly: GCF_027244095.1. Lineage (NCBI taxonomy): Eukaryota > Metazoa > Chordata > Lepidosauria > Squamata > Cordylidae > Hemicordylus > Hemicordylus capensis. The sequence goes on along the minus strand of NC_069659.1, from coordinate 185,749,355 downwards.
TTAAAGTTTATAATGTGATGTGCTTATAAGTAAATAAAAGGAGGTTTCCTATGAAGTGTAATGGGAAATTACTTCTGCAATGTGATGTGTTATAATAAAATAAAAATGTTCAGCATTTATGTCTTAATTTCCTTTCATTGCATTCAATTCCTTTCATTGCGTTAAGACTGACGAGGATATGCGTTACCAGTGATTTACGTTGCAAAGCTTAGCTGTAATAAAATTTTAAGCGTTCAGTACAACTAAAAAATAAAGCATGATGTCCCCCTCTAACTGTGGCATTTATGCCAATGCGATGTTTCTGCTGGCTTTCTGAAATTGTTCAGCCTTTCCCCCTGCTTATTGCAGCGTTTACACTGATGTGGCGTTTCTACCCAAAATTAAGGTAACTTAAAAATCCAAAACCTTCCAAATATTTTGATAACATTTGGTGATTTTCTTATTTATAGCACTGTTCATTTGCTTTTATTTTTTCTTTTAAGTAAAGGGATTTGTGCCTTTGGCATGCATAGCTAGTATATCATGGTTTTATAGCAGCTTTTTTCATTGTGTGAGTTGGCATAGGTGCTCCTGAAAAATCCTTTCCTAAATGGTGCCCCTGTTTGAGATTTTCATTGTCTCTGTTTAGACATTGTCTCGATATTTAAACAATTTAACCATCTGCATGTTATACACAGACGAGTCTAGGTCATTCTGAATGAACATTTTGGGGTACTTCTGATCATATGAACAAACAGGTATTTCACACATTTCTTCTGAACTGTAAAGCCTGATTAGGCAAGCCAATCAGTCAGCCCTTTTCAATTGTAATAAATTAATTTTTGGCTTCTTTTGCAATACAAAACCAATAGCAAGATATCAAAGTAAAGGTTAATTGAACTGCACCTGTTAAGCAAGAGAAATCTGTGATTGGATCTCCCAAGCATGTTTTTTTTAAATTGTTCTACTTTACAGAAGCTACAAATAGGAGCAGAAGTACTGGAGGAAAGGATGTTTAAGCCTGCCCCCCCCCCCCATTTCCCTAATCTAAATGCTCTCCAAATTGTTTTAATCTCACAAGAGGGGGCAGGAAAGCAGTATGGCATGAGGTTAACTATCCCAAATGATAAGTACAAAACAAAAAAGTGACATCACCACTGGCGATAGACAAATAGTGCTTGTGAGTCAGAAAATGTGAAGTAGCCCTGAGGAGCCAGTGAGATGACTCTTTTGTGTTCTGGACACTTGTATAACCTGGCACTACGAAGATACCACATTCCACATCAACATAGCAAGTAGGTTATTCCTCTAAGCAAGACTCTGAACATTACCCTACAAAACAACAGTTTTATTTATATTTCTGAAGTATTTATTTAAATCTATAATAGAAATGAAACAAATACCAATGCCCTCTGATCTGTTTCTATCTGCCTCACACGGTGTGCATTGGCACTAGTTCTTTACTCCTGGAATGCCAATTCAAATTACCCTTGATGTGCTCACTGCCCAGGATGGATGGGTGCAGTTCTGCTGCAGGCTGCTGCTCAAATTACTTATATCTGCATACCTTTCCTTTCAGGAAAGATGATGCAGAGATTAAAAGGTTAGCTGTTGAGAGATGTTCAGCAGGGACAGCATATTAATTCAGGGGTATCAGTGTTGAAATGTGAAAACTAATTCCTGTTTGTATCCAGTTTAAAAATGATGTCCAAATGGAGCCTGACTGGAAATGGAGTAGCTGTTTGGCTGGGACAGCTGGTCCCTGTGGCAATACATCATACAATTCAATGTAGTTGCTCTTAGGCGATCCAAGAGTAATTATGAGTACAACCCATAATTGGGTGAGCCAGATTTTTATTTTTTAATTTTTTATTTTTAGTTAAAAGATTAAAAATTAAAAGATTCCAAAGGAAATTAGCCTCCTTTTCGGGGGTGGTGGTGGTGGTGGATAATGTGAAATAATGTGAATGGGACTGCACCTATGGCACCTGAGTTTAACATATGTGGTTGTGCATGTGATGGAGAGAAGTGCATAGATTATGGTGCCATGTTTGAAACAGGACTGAGCAGGAATGGAACACCAACTCTGGTCACACTTCTGTAAATTCTGTAGAGAGCAAGCGTGGTGTAGTGGTTAGAGTGCTGGACTAGGACTGGGGAGACCTGAGTTCAAATCCCCATTCAGCCATGATACTTGCTGGGTGACTCTGGGCCAGTCACTTTTCTCTCAGCCTGACCTACTTCACAGGGTTGTTGTGAGGAGAAACTTAAGTATGTAGTACACCACTCTAGGCTCCTTGGAGAAAGAGTGGGATATAAATGTAAAAAATAATTTCCCACCACTTTTTTCTTATGAAATATTGGATCGCAAAAAAGCAGTCTGTGGAGAAGGGTTAGGATTTTTTTTAAAATTATTTTTAAGCATTAGGAAAAATCTTAAGAGAAAATAGCATTTCTACTTCTGCTCCCTAGAAGATATGCAGAAGACACACCTATTTTTAGGATTCCTGCTTAAATTTGGCTCTCGGTTATTTCTTGTTTCTGCTTTTTCTATGATGTCAACAACGTTAGCCAGTTGCACTTTTCTGGCCTCTTCCCAGCTTAGCAACATTGGCAAGCACTGAAATGCTCTTTAAATAGCCCATCTGCTACATCCAGAGTCACATATAACAAGAACATGTTTTCCCAATCCTGACATTTTAAAGAATAAATAAGGCTCTTTGTAGCAGGAGAGCAGCACTATCTAGAGAGCTTTATTTTCTGTTCTCCCTCCGAGGCTGAGCAATAACAAAAGGAAATGGAAAAAATTGCTTCCAATGTTAATAATTCCCTACTACTGTTTCTTTCAATTTAATATCCCCCTGTGTCTTACTGGGAGTTATTACCACCATAAAGAGATTTATGCTTTGGGAAGGGAGAGGTGGGGCTTGGAAGAACGGTTCTAAGAATCTTAGAACTCCTAGAATCTAAGAATCAGTTCTAAGAATCTAAGCTTTTTGTAAGGCTTCAGGAGGAAAAGATTTGTTAACTCTGTTCCTATTTTGGTGGGTAAGTGTAGAAATGTGACTTCTCAAGTGGTACAACTAAGGAAGACTATTTCATTTGGTTCTTCAAAATGTGTTGCTCTAAAGCTAACCCTCTGCAGTTTTATCTAAGTGTTCAGAAGAATCCCATGGTACAGCCCTCCTTCGTAATACAGGAGAGGGATTGATAATGAAACTCTCCCTCACATCAAAAGCTTTCTCCACATGGATACTAACACATCAGAGAAATGGCTAGGCTAGAATTCTTCTGGTCAACATGCTAGTTTTCTCTGTGGAGTTTCTTTGTGGATAATAAATTTTAGGCCTCAGACCATAATAGGCTTTCTTTAGAATATTACCTTTAATGAGAGTATTCTAGAATAAACACATAGTAGAATGTTAAGTAAGATGAAAAACTGACGTCATACTCTGAAATCACACTGTATGACATTTTAGAGCCTTTTGCTTTCATATATAAGCTTACAAACTTACAGCTGTACACTACAAGGCATATGCAGTGTACAGGCAATGCATACGCAGTGTATATGCAGAAATCCTACATCTGCTTTCCAAAAAAGCCCCATCGCTGATAGAAATAATCTTTGACAGGAATGAGAATTCACATCTTAACTTGTGGCAGCCTCTACTCAAATTGTAGTGCAAATCACTCAATCAGTCAGTGCAAATACAATTCATATCAATCGGAATGACACAAGATATTTCTGTTGGATTGTCCCCAGATTCATTATTGAACACTAGAGTAGTGCTGTGTTGCAGAAAGGGCTGGACATCTGCATATGAGGCTGAAAGGTTCTGGTGGTCAAAGCCAAATGAGACCCATGTTTAAACACTGATCTGCCTCAGTCACACAGAAAGCAGGACAGCTGGGGTTCAGTTTAGTAGCAAATAAGTAGCCCTTGAGGATACAGCACTCCACACCCTTACAACTCCCCTCTCCAAGCATTTTTCTCCCAGCAAAGGACACTTCTGCTGTCAGAGTCCCAATGGGGAAGAAAAGTGCCAGGACGTGGGGGTTTGGAAGAGAAATGGGAGAGATTTCAGGAGGGTATGCTACTGTTGGTAGGAGAGGGTTCTATGCTTCTCACCCATATAACAGTTTTGATTTTAAAATCAGTCCCCATTTCTTTTTTTCTATACAATTGGCAGAGATATGTGTTTATATACTAGTTTGGTCCTAAGCATGCACTCTTATCATAGCTTCCTTAGGCAAAATAAACCAATATTGAGCTAGCTAAGGACCTCTACATGCATAAGCAGGCTTGTGTTCACAAACGCTTGTGGGATTACTGCTGGATAGGGGCCAATGGCTGACATTCAGCACAGCCCTTAGGCAGCAGAAAGAGGGCTGTGAAACCACAAGAAGCCTTCAACTTCTTTGCATTATGCAGCAGACCAGATATGGAGGAAGCAATTTTTGTGTCTCTTCTCTCCAAAGCCCTATACATTGTATATGTCCCTGAGGGTCACACAGCCCTCAAGCACATATTTATACAGGTGTACAGGGCTTTTGGAGAGAGGAGGTGAAATCAGTCCCCCTTCTCCCTCTCCCCACCTGTTTCACTGAGCAAATAATCTTCACGTAGGGACGCTAAGGGATTCTTGCGGATCTGCATCCCCGCTCCCATCACTGGAAGGCTGTAGTAGGCGTCAGCCAATGTCTCTTTGGCAGACATGCAAAGAAAGAATCTCTGCCTTCAAGGTTTATTGAGGCTTTCCTCTTCCTGTACAAGCGTCCCCAGCAAATATAGTCTCTCTCCCTTTCACTGGCATGAAAGGCTGCATTAATTAAAATGGAGAGCTAAAAACATGAGTAGAAAGGGGCTCTTTTCTTTTTTCAAATGAAGCTGCATGAATGTGTGAGATCTGACTTCACAAATCCCTTGCAAATAAAGCTCCTTTTTGTGTAGCTTCATGGAGTAATATCCTACAGAAATAGACTAGGGAGACAAGCCAGCTGACTTTGCCAGGAGAAATACAATCTCCTCCTTCCTCTTGCAGTGTGGCTCAAGAGAAAAGGGTATCCATGTACTGCCACTCCATGCAAAGATGTATGTTCTGCCCCACCCCACATAAGTGACTGCAAGACCAGTTTCAGGAGGTGGTGGGCCTGGCCTACCTTATGAACCTCCCCCTACAGAGCTGCTCTTGAGAACTCTCCCTGCCATTGAGCTCTTGCTGAGGAGGACTGCATGTGGGTGGGGTGCAGCAACTGGGAAGCCCTTATACAGGAGATACCACTGGCAAGAACTAAACTCTTCAGGCAAGGGCTACAGACTATTACATGCAGCAGAGGAGACACATGCAGCGCTGCAGATCAGTTTCCATGAACAGGAGATGCTCAACCAGGAAATCCCGGCTTGTGGAAGCTGATGGGTAATGGCCTATAAGCTCTGTTCTGTTTCCTTGTGGAAACAGGCCATTTGCTTGAGCAGCTACATGCTGATGAAAGAAGTATCTTAAGGAGCTCTTAGGCACCACTTTTAAATGTAGCATCACTCATCCCTCTCCTTAACTAACAACATCTGTGCATCTAGTAGCAGCCCCTGCAATGGCAATGAATTCAGAACATAATACAGCAAAGTTTAATTTCATGCTTAAGAATAGTTTTGTTATCCCCAACTAGAGAACATTACAAACGTAGACAATCCTTTTTTAAACTATGAAATGTCATTTGAGTTATTAGCCCACCTACAATGCTGATCTATATGGAGAGCAGAGCACTGCCTGCACTGCTGCATATATGTAAACTGGCCCTGCTATTGCAGAACAGGGCAGTTCCAGTCCAACGTAAAAGTTGCATTGACAGAGTTGTGTGGCGGGACACTCACTGGAAATAATGGGTGTCATGTCATGCAGAACTGCATTTGTGCAACTCTAATTTGGAATGGAACTGCCCCATTCCACAACCGTGCGGACAGAGATGACTTATGTGCAGCAATGCTGGTTGTGCTCTATTGCTCTTGTATTACTGCCCTGTATGTAGGCCACTGTTTTGGTGAAGTTACTTATTCTGCTCCATGGTGAGAGCAGGATCAACTAATAAGTGTTTCCTACTTACCTTAGATAAGCTGCAAACTCTTGAAAATATCTCCCAGCTTTCACTGGACTGCAAAATACAGTTTGTATCTTTTGCTGCTGTTGGCAGCATGTACAATTAAGACTGTCAGTTAGCAGCAAGTAGTTATAGCTGCTATGAGACTGAAAATACACACATTTGAATTTAGACTGAATATTTTTTAAAAAAATTTCCAGGATAATACTTTCATAGGCATCTTGATCTTTGTGATATCAACTGATTTTTAAAGCATCTTTATTTCTCTGCAGAAACAACTGATAAGAAGCTGACTAATGCAGTTATTTTAATCACAGCTTTATTCTAGGGAAAGGATGTACAGGAGGACCTCAATATTTGCGGGGGTCCCATTCTGCAATTATACTGTGGATATGTAAACTGCAGATATTGAGGCATTGAGTCAGTGGGGAATTGGGGGTTAGGTTCCTGGTCTCCAGGAAAATTAGAAAAAAATGCCGATTTTCAGCCAAATTTTTTGGGGGACACACACGGGGGGGAGCTCATTACCATGCTTTGCTGCTCTCCCCACGTCACACTGTGTGCCTGGAATGCCCAGTTTTTAAAACTGGAGCCATTTTGTGGCTCTGAGAAACAAAATGGCTGGAAATGACCCCTTCAGTCATTTCCAGCCACTTACGACCCGCGGATACACAAGGTTGACGTGCTGCCCCCCCATATGCCGAGGTCAGGTGTCTTTCTCCCAAATATGGATATTTATTTATTTATTTATTTATTTATTTATTTATTTATTTATTTATTCAATAGATAAATAAATTTATTCGCCCTTCCAAAAATGGCTCAGGGTGGTCTACAGAGAGAAATAATAAATAAGATGGATCCCTGTCCCCAAAGGGCTCACAATCTAAATGATAATGAATCCACGGATAATGAAGTCCTCCTGTATTTTTACAGAAATATCTTCCTTTCCCTTAAAGATTGCAATCTCTGAGTAAAACTGCAATTGAGTCAAGACAAGCTGACAATATGTTTTGCCTCCTTAGACTGTGAACATCTGGATAAAACTTATAAAACATTTGGAGAAGGAAATCATTATTCAGAAACCCAATTCATTCTTGTAAAGCTTCCTTGTTTGCAGCAGCCAGATTACTTTATATACCAATTTTTCTCGCATTGTGGTTCCAGAGGTTAGCTAAATGTTCTAATTGTTTTGACACTTAGTGGAAGCTCAGTTGCTACAGCTAGGACATTGTCAACACTTCTGTCACATTGCATCAGTACACCTTTCATCATTCTAAGTGGGCACTCTGGGAGCAGAGGCAGAATTATGCAATCCTGCTATTGTTTTAATTGGTGCAAGTTGGAATATATTTGCAAATTTGGTAAGTTTGAACTTTGAAGGGTAGAGGTAAAAGCACAGAGGATGGTGACCTGGAAGCACCTAATGCAGGTCTGGTCCTAGCCAGTCCATGGATGGAGACTAACCAAGTTAATTGCTGTGAGCTTCTGAAATGGAGGTAAATAGTTGACATCCCTTTAATACCTTTTAAAAATTCCAGTTCAGATTTTATTTGTATATAAAAATATATTGTAACTGAAAAGCATTAAAGTTAACTATATAAAAATTACAAAAATCTTTTCACAAAAGCACTTTTAAATTAATCTTAAGCTATACTTTATGAAAAATGTTATTTGAATCTGTAGAAAAAGAGACAACAGTTGTGGCAGTGTAAAAGGAGATGGCTGCGGACGTTGGAGATGAGAGCATCCACCTCGTCTCTGCCACGTCAGACAAAAGATCAAGTGGATATCAGCCAAGGTTCAACGTTTTGAAGGAAGCTATCCTGCTAAAGCAGTTAGTGTTTCACATGCCTATAAGAATAACAGACAGGGTACATATTAAAAGGTTATGCTGTTGTGTACTCAAATGCCACTTCTGAGCTCAGCTTTCTTAAACCCTACAACCATCAATAGGGAATGATAGGGAAGAATGCCAAAGTACTTACGATAAAACACTGTAAGATAACCTCACATGAGGTCTCCCTCAATCATGAGTGTTCTCAAGTTATACCAGTAAGGAAAAACCACTTGGCCCTAATGGTGAATTCCATATAGTTACATGCAGTTTCACCATAAATAGGAACATGCATGTCCCTTGTATGCACAGCCAAGATCCAACTGATGAGGTCTGTAGTAATCCTTTCCCAGACTCCTGCACTAAATTTGAATCCGGTTGCCCATCAGTTCTACTTACTTGCCAAAGTCCTATCAAGATCAGCAATAAAGTCTTCTAGTTCTTTCGTGTCTCCAAGCTTTGCTGGAAAAACAATCACAAGATTGATTATTTGTACAAAAGCAATACTGATTTCATGGGATGTGTCCAAAATATAAAAAGAACTATTAAAAGTTACAAACACTGGCTGACATCCTGACTAATGAAGCGCGTGCATTAGTAGGGGTACAGCAGGAGCCCCTTGCACAATCCTCCCAGTCCTCTTGCGCTCCCTGCTGCTGCACAAGAGTGTTAATATTTCTGAGCACTCCCTGCACTCTGGAAGCACTGTGAGAGTCAGTGACATGGTTCTGCTCTTACAGAGCTCTTTTGCAGCACAGGCAGCGATCGGATCTCTTGCAAAACTGAGAGAGTGCCAGAGGACGGGGAGAGCTGAGGGAGGGCTCCTGCTGCATCTCTGCCAACTCCCCAAACACACACACTTCATTAGTCAGGATGCCAGCCACTTCCATTTTCCAGAACTTTAACTTCTCGATGTGTGACAATGTGCAGGGAAGACCTGAACATGAAGACAAACTTGGTATCTCTGAACCAGGAAAGTAGCCACTTAATTTGCAACACAAAGCTGATTTCTTTCATCTTTTATCCTAGGATGATAACTACTGAACTGTCTACAACTTCTGGAATACAGGAAACTGCCATATACCAAGTCAGATCATTGGTCCATCTAGCTTAGTATTGTTTACACCTGGCCTGCATATCTTCGGCCCTCCCATAATCCCTGGCTATTGGCCACTGTTGTAGTCCAAAAACAGCTGGCACGGGGGCAAAGTCGAGCAGGCCTGGTCTACACAGACTGGCAGCAGATTCTCCAAGGTTGCAGGCAGGAGTATCTCTCAGCCCTATCTTTGAGATGCCAATGAGGGAACTTGGAACCCTCTGCTCTTCCCACAGCAGCTCCATCCTCTAACAGTGCCCACACATGTAGTCTCCCATTCATATGCAACCAGGGCAGACCCTGCTTAGCAAAGGGAACAAGTCAGGCTTGCTACCACAAGACCAGCTCTCCTCCCTTCTGGTTTATTTATATCAGGAGGAGAACATGCTGAAGTGAGCATAACAACCCCTGATAAGTTCAAGGGTCTTTCATCCTAGAATATATAATAATTTAAACCCAGATGTAGTGTTTTGTTTATAATGGGGTGATTTTACAATTCTTAAAGAAACAAGTTAACCTATCAGTGACCCAAAATGAATCACCAAGTAGGGATGGTGGTGACAACTGCAGAGCCATGAAATTCCTTGTTTGCACAGGGCCAGTTCAGACTTTCTAGCGTGATAATATCCTACACATAGCAGAGTGCCTGCCACCACCATGCACAGAAGTTGTATATTACTTGGGTCAAAGCATATTAAGCATGAGTCATCTCATTTTACTGATCTTTCACCTTCAAAAAGGTGTGGAAGAAAAATCAGAAGGTGTATGTTAATTCATATGTCTGAGTCATATATGGCACGGGCAATCCCACACTTAGTTTATATGAAAAGGAATCAAGCCCCAGTCTGTCTCAAAACTGCACTCCCTGATCTAGAAGCCGTCCTCACAATCCCTGGCATATGGAAACTCTCTTCATGGTTAATCAGAGGCAAGGACAATGCACCAAGTACTACTCAGAGGCACTTTCATTTATGTCTTAGGATTCAGTTCTGGCACAATCTTGATTTCATCAAGAGTTCCGTCTGCTGCATACCCTTTTATGGGACCAAACAGACCAGGGGTGTGCCCAGTGTGTGTAGGATGTTACTGCAACTGAATAACTGACCTGGCCCAAAGTTGGAGGATTTTATCTCTGACAACACTGGGAAAACAGTCACTCAGTTGTAAAGAAGTCTTCTGTGAAACGCTGTGACTGCATCCTCAAGGATTCTCAGTAAGGTGAGTTTTTCAGTTCTGACCCATTTCTATTTGTTTGTTCATAGAATAGGAAGAGGATAGCATAAAAACACTAGCTTTATGAAAACATCAGTGCTCTTCACAATTCACAACCAACATTCCTACGTAAAAACTCATAGTGTCACCTTTGTGAGAAGCTATTGTTGGAGTAGATGCAGCTGGCGCAGTCAATGTTGGAGAATTTAACTTTTCATCACTGAAGCTGAAACTATTTCTGTAGAGTGAATCTGCACCTGCAACAAACAACAAATATTTAGAACCAGCAATACTGCAAGTCTGTACCAGCAGTAACACCCTCTCTTCCAAAAGCCAAAGTATATCCATGGCATTTTGGTAATGTTGCAAAAATTTAATTATAGAATTAATCAAGTCTTTTTTTCCAAATCCACACCTCCCCCAAGAAAAGACATGGGCTGAAAGAAGACAAGAGTCCTGAAAGGCCTCTGGCAGGGGCAGTGCAAAGATAGTTGTATTAACATATTCCAAACAACTCTTCAAGGCTTTAAAAATATTATTATTAATAATAATTTATTTTGCTGGACAGTGACTGAAAATAAAAATTGATTGATTGATTGATTGATTGATTGCAATTGCCTCTACAGGCCCATGATGATACACTTACTTAAAAATTCAAATCTGCAGCTAGGAAGATTTCTAGACTCTCTGGTTACAGATACACCTGGATAGCAAAATTAGCAATCTGGAATTTTAAAAAAACATTTAATTAATTTAATTTAATTTAATTTAATTATTTATTTATTTAGAGCGGGGGTGGAGAATTAGCGCATCAACTATAATCTGTTCTGGCCATTCTGATTGGCTTGACCAAGTCTCAGACAACCAGTGTAAATCACAGAACACATAAGGACAATGTTAACAATGCACTGACAACAGAGTTTCTTCAAAGGGCTGCATTCCATGATTTAATGCTACTTGGCTTTTGTGCTTTAGTCAAATGCTTCTTATGCCTGTTTCTCTACCAGCTGCTTTCTGCTTCTCTGGCCGTGATCCGTATGCCACTCACAAAGAGTTCCTTCTGCTGTGTGCTTGCTTGCTCCTTTTATGGGACTAAATAGGCCAGGTGGGCTAGTTTGTGAAATATTTCATGCAATCATGCACAGAGCAACCTGCTCTACAAAAAGCAGCAGATGCTCCAAGTGAGAGCCTGCACAAAGCAACTTGAAAGAAGTTCCCAGCTACTGTCATTCCCAATGATTAAACATCAGCCAAGTATCCTGGGCTTATCAGCAAGTCAGCATGCTTAACAATACTATTTTCTCCAAGCCTTCCCTCTCTATTAAATGGAAGATCCTTGTTTATTTTCCATTCATCCTTTGGGAAACCCAGAAAGGCTTACATGAGGGCTCCCAAGCAATTTCCTGTTCACTAATCAGACCAAGACAGTTATATGCCACTAGACTGTTAAGTGCTCTCAGACCATTCTCAGGGCCTTATTCAACTGTTATGGAATGGGTTTCTTCAGTGGTTGCTGAATTACAGAAATTGGCCTGAGGATGTTTTGGGCTGAGGTACCCACACTCCCTTCCACCACAGCAGCATGTTTTGAAATGTGAATCAGATTGATTTGTGTGGATTAGTATACTTTTGCCAGACATGTGAAAGGCACATTACTGGTCCTGTTTACTCAGGATCAGCCTTTAGTGAAGCCTGGAGAAGCTGAAGATAAACTTCACCCTCGTGCCCTTTAGTATGGAGCAAGACCTCAGTGGCCTGGGGAATATCCAAAAAGGTTCAGTTCATTGGCAGACATTTAGCTATTTCAGTGTTGCCAGCTCGGCTATATTTTTAATCGACTGTTTCATATTGCTTGTTGTTTTTTGAAACAGCAGCTCTGCTGAACTCATACTATTTATTAGGTGAAAATATTCACTTCTAGAAAGTTCCTTGCTCTTATGGCTGTACATGTGCTTGACAGCTGTTCATACCTCAAAATCTACTACAGAAAAAAAAATGCAAGTCTTGAGTTCATATTAAAAAAACAAATCTAACTATTTTTAGTCAATTTCTTTATGAAGGGATATGAAGCTTAAAAGGGGGCAGGCTGGGCCATAAACAGGAGCCTTTCCAATTCCATATCTCCGAAAACCATTTAATTTTTTTTTTTAAATCAATATTATCTGCTTTGCTGTACGCATTCATTCAGATCTAAAAAGCAGCAGCTGACAAAAAAGAGCCAGGATGCACTGGTACAGCGAGAAAACAGGCTAATAGAACTTTCCAACGAACTGCACTGGTGCAGGGCGGAAGCATCCATTTTTGATGCCCTTCCCCTTCCCCAGGAAGCCTTCAAAACACGTCTCCAAACCCCAAAAACACGTCTCCGAGGGAAAATACTGTATGTTCCTGAGGTGCATCTTTGCTCTCTATGTCAGTCAACATCTGCTTTGGACAGATATATTTCACATTAAATTTTGACCAAACCACAGAAATCGTTTGTACCAATCTTCCAATACATAAGTGAGGGAGCTGACCATGCTTGATTTTACACTTGATGTACTTCCCAGAATCAGAGGCGTATCTAGGGAAAATAGAGCCTAGGGCAAGCATTGAAATTGTGCCCCCTGTCCAAACATCTGACACCCATCTTTCAGATAACTTTACCATAATATCAGCTGAAAAATACAAGTCTGAAGGTCACATACAAGTCACATATCTGAATATGTGTACAGTGACATATGTTTTTTTTAAAAAAATTACCTGTAGTCCCTTTGGGGGGCTTCCTAAAGGCTGTGGCTGGGGGGTCTGAGAAGGTGTCCCCCCCCGCTGGCCTCTAGGGCCTCACAGGGACCATTTGAGCATGTGCAGTGGCCATTTTTAAAATTATTTTTTTTAAAAAATGGCAGCTGAAAACAAAATGGCCACCATGCATGCTCAAGTGGCCTCTGTGAGGCCTGGTATGGCCTAGGGCCTCACAGAGGCCATTTGAGCATGCACGGTGGCCATTTTGTTTTTGGCAGGCTTTTTTAAAAAAAAATTAATTTTAAGAAATGGTGCCCCCTTCAAGTGGCGCCTGGGGCACGTGCCCTGCCTGCCCCACCTTAGAGACGCTCCTGCCCAGAATAAATTATAAGCAGCTAGATGGGACGAAGCTCAACCCACCAGTCATCTCATACTGTAAATACTACATCACTCAGAAGAGTCAGTTTCTGGTCCCTACTTTGCTCCTCCCTTTCCACTCCACATTCTTGGACACATGTACCAATGCTACAGAAATCAGGGTGGAGCATCTGAAATCAGCAGAATAAACAGCAGCACCCCAGGTGGTGCTGGAATGGCACCAGGGACTTAATCTACACATGGACCCTTTTCCCAGTTGTGCTAACATTTGTGAATGAGGCTGCGAAAAACATCTAAGGAAATTTTCGTCAAGCCTAGCTCTTTGAATCTCAACTGGGTTCTGGAGCATCCACTCTGTTTAGGCTGAAGCAAAACTCACTTAATGAAGGGTTTGGCATAGAGAAGGGTGGATGCTTACCTTGGCAAGCAAAATAATTAATGGTTAGCTCTAGTTATTTCTATTCGAGACTTCAGTCAAACCTCAAGAGCTCCACTTAAATACAGGACAGCCTCTAAAGCAACAGTTAATTACTATACTGTACTAGTCAACAGTGAAGAAAAAAGGAGAAACACTCAGACTTTCCCTTTTACAGCAAAAAAAACCAAAAAACCACTCTATTTTTAACACTACATTTATTCTTGAAGACACCACCTACAACGTCATCCTCAACTTTACAGCTGCCAGTCTGCCTGCATAAAGTTACGGTGAGTAACATGTTGCTGGTGTTGCAATCAGTAAGCCCTATTCTATGCTCTTGTTTGACAGTGCAACGATTCTTCAGATTAGGCTATCTGGGCGAGTGTTTCTATGCTCAGAAACAGCAGAAAATGGCAGTGTTTACTGTTGTGCAGAAGATAGGTCATAGCTCACAGCTGGACAACTGGCTAAATCAGGGTTTCTTAACCTTGGGCCCCCAGATGCTGTTGGACTACAACTCCCAGAATCCCCAGACATGGCCTTTGTGGCTGGGGATTGTTGGAGTTGTAGTCCAACAACGTCTGGGGGTCCAAGGTTAAGAAACCCTGGGCTAAATTTCTGGTGGCCCACATAGTTCTGGAATGCTGGACAAGCTGATCCAGCAAAACACTTAAGTATGAGTTGCACAGTCAGGATCACTTAACACAGATTAGGTGCTCCTGAAACTGCATTCTTGCTTTGTAAATCAGAAACAAATTGGTGCACCATGGAGATTCCACATTTTTTTTTATTTAAGAAGAATATCATGCAAGATTGAAGTCAGCACACCATGACCTATCAGTTTTTTTATTGTCTGTGCCCTACCCCAAAATCAGAATGAAGAAATTTTCAAACTGAGGAAAGAAGGAAGCAGAATTTCTTTTAAAGAACATGTAAATGTGGTGTTAGAACTATGCAGGGTGAATACATCTTACAACCTTTGCTTTAAAAAAATAGGTTGCAATCCTATGGGCACTTACTAGTGTAAGCCTCACTAAATTCAATGGTTATGAATGAGTCAACTAGTTAGTCCCTTTCTTATCTCAATATAGCTGCACTGAAGATAAAATGTATTTGTGCTGCAAACAAACAGCAAAACACTAGGAACAATTCACAGAAAGCTCTCCTTAACAATTTGCTCCAATCAGGGACATTTTCCTAATGCGGTTCTAGAGAGAGTGCACTGCATTTAACTATGAGCAAAGACCAAGAACTTGAAGTGAGGTAAGCAAGCCTGTGAGGAACTTCCTTAGCACTTTGGTCTCAGGTTAGAGAACAGTGCAAGATTAGATAACAATGTATATCTGCAGTATATATGTTGCCAGTGTTAGTTAGCATCATTTATTAACCACTCGGACCAAAGGCAAAATTTTAAACAATTTTTTTTAAAAAAAATGCTTTAAAAGACAATAGCTTACATACTATACAGTATTAGAACTGTGTAACAAGAGCTGAATTGGTGGAAGACTCTGCATAGCAGCTCCACGTAGTTTACTGCTGAGCAGGGAAATGCATGTGGAGGAAAAGGGGGGAGTAATTTTCACTGCTCTCTCCTCTCCCAGAAAAAATTCAGAAATATGTCCTTGAAGGCTGTGCAGTCTTCAAGGACATATTCCTAAAGTCAAAAAGCCCTTTTGAAGGGAGGAGAGCAGTGAAAATCACTTCCCCAGTGCCCACATTTCCCTGCTTGGCAAAATGCTGTGTGGACCTGTGATGCTCATTCTTCCATTGATACAACTCCACTACGCAGTTCTAACACTGTGCAGAATGTCAGCCATTATTTCTAGAGTACTTAGCCCACAGTTTAACAAGTATAATCAAATAGGTTTTAAACACACAAATCTAAAGCTGGACTATCTCACATCCAGCATAATTTGCATTGTAAAATTAATACAAGATAATACACCAAAGGCTAAACAGTCTTTAACCTACTATTTGCAACAACTTCACCAAAGGATAGCACTATCCTAAAAATCCTTGGATCCTTATTACTTTACATCGTGTTTTTGCTAAATTAGCGTAGCAGAAATCTAAATTTGATAAGAATAGTCCATTCTTGCTTCAGGGTAAAGAGAGACTAGTACATTTTAAGCTTTTAATAATATGGCCTTTTATCAGCTTATTCCAACACATTTATTTAGTTCATATTCTTTGTGAGTCCTGTGGATATAAACGTTCATTCATTCATTGTCTTAAGTTTCATTCACATTCATTGTGTTAAGTTATGTTTAATCTACTGGAAAGCCACTGGAAAGGAAACAATCTCATATTTATTATTTATTTATTTGATTTGTATACCACCTTCCAAAATGGCTCAGGAGAGAACTGAGCCATTCATTAGGAGAGAACTCCAGAGAGTTGATGACACAACCAAGACCACTTACTCAACACCCTCTCGCTTCTAATATGTGTAAGGAAGTTCTAGTGTGCATAAATCCAGCTAACATTTGCCTGTGTCAATCAGGAGCGGTTGAGACAACTGATCATATGTTGTTTCAATGTTTGTTTTATAGAGATATTCAGCTAGCACTTTTGTCACCAGTTTTGTCTAGATTCCAGGTAGGCCATCGGCCTTTTATGTGTGTCTCCTTTTATTTGACAGTGATATTACTGTTTCCACCAAGGTGGCAAAATTTGGATACACTGCAAGCTGTGTAAGGAAGCAATTGGTAAAACCATGAGTGTTGATTGTACTATATATTGTTATATTGTAAACGGGCTTTATAAGAAAGTACTGGCAGAATCATGATTGCTGGAGGTTCCTTCTAGCTAACTTTCACAGCTCCGTCTTAAACCACTGAAAATCCCAGTTCCACTCTGGAAAGAAGACAACAATTATCTATTGTATCCAGATCAGTTGCTCATTCCAATAACCGCACACGGCTGAGAAAGGAGAGCCAGCAGAACTAGCCAAGTCCTCCAGAGGATTTGGGAATCTTCTAGGATCCATAAGTCTTCAAGAGCGAGCATCTTTGTGGGACCACCCTCAATACAAAGCCTATGAGCCCCTGAAATTCATATGCTAATAAGGTTATGAATTGAACATATCAATCTCTCATACCATAATCTGACGAATGGATATGCTACCTAAACCTCAATGTCATAATATTTATTTACTATTTATTTATTTATCACATTTATGAACCGCCCCATCCAGAGGCATCCAGAGTACAACATAAAAACAAGCATCATTTAAAACACATGACTTAAAACAATATAAAAACAATTCTAACTCAATTTAAAACCAATTAAAATACTTTAAAACTATTTAAAAACCTTGGAATGGCAGGCCAAACAAGTAAGTCTTTAGGGCTCTCTTAAAAGCCAACAGCAAGCCTAAACTGTGGAGATCTGCTGGTTGTGCATTCCATAGGCCAGGAATACCTACAGAGAAGTCCTGGGTGTTTTCCAGACTACACACTGGAACATATTCACACCATATCCTCTAAGTTCCCCTCCATATTGCCTGTGTTTCCACATTGCTGTGTTGTAAGCAGGGTGTGTTCACATTTCCCATGCCTTGATTCAAATTTTAATGATGCGTTTTTGCCCTACAACGTTGTAAATGGGCTGCAGGAAAGTAGCTGTATTTTTCCACTGTAGGGAGCCTTGCCCCGCATTTTATTCATTGTAGCGGTTTTTTTGCAATGTGGACAGTGAGTTCTTTGCGCCCCTCCCCTTGCTTCCTCTGTCCCCTTGACTCAGGGAGAGAAACAGGCAGGGAGAAATCTTGGCACCCCACACCTCCCCCCTCCTCTGCTTGCTCCAAATATAACTGGAGCTTCTCAACACAGAAGGGGAGGGGGAGGGAGGAGATCAGAGGATTTTTTAAAATTATTATCATCGTTCCACTGGGGTTGTTTTGTGCATTCCCCTTTTAATCTGCTACTTTGGCCAGAGACTCATACAAGTGCAGCTGAACAGATTTCTGAATCCAACCCTTTCTCATCCACTTTTTACTGAAGAGGAAGCCCACTTCTGTGCAATCCCACTTGCTTAAGAGATTCCCCAACTCTTACAACTTTTAAAAAGGCAGTCGAGACACATTTGTTCACCCTTGCTTTTAATTAGTTACTGTTTTAATTGTTTGATTATTCTTAATAGTTTTAATGTTGTTTTAAATTTTAAAATGTTGCAATGTTCTAATCTTTTTATTTGTTGTTTTTATTGTTTGATTGTAAACTGCCCAGAGACTTGCGTTTGGGGCGATATACAAATATGTTAAATAAATAAATAAATAAATACTACGAGGCAAAGGGGAGGGAGCGAGAACAGTCACTTACTTAAAAGGAAGCCCATTGAACTGAATCATGATTTATTTACTTCTGTGCAATCCCACAGCCCTCACTGAAGGAGCACTCGCCTCCCCTCTGCCTCTTCCCTCCTATTTATTTATTTCTCCGCCATCCTTCCTCCTCAGGAGAAGGTTGGGCACGAGGGAAGCAGCGAGGAAAAGGCTGGAAGGAAGGCTCTCCCCAGCCCTAGTGAGGCTCTGCCAGGGGCAGGCTCATCTTTAGGGCGGGGCAACTGGTGTGATCACCCTGGGAGCAGCAAGCAGCCTACCTCACTGATCACCGGCTCCAGCATCCCATCAGCTGTGCCAATGGGGGGGGGCAGTGAGCAGCAGCCAAGGCAGGGAGTGGTGAGCAGCCTGCTCTACTTGCCCGCCTCACCTCCCAGTGGTACGGCAGGCAGCACGGCACTGCCATGTGAGAGACGTGAAGAGGGGAGCAGCAGCAGCAGCTAGGAAGCTGGAAGCTACCTGCTCCACTCCCAAGGCTGCCCACGCACCCGCTTCAGCTGAGGGGGGGAGCAGTGTCAGTAGCCAGTGAGAGGCAAGCAGCCTGCTCCACTCAGCAAGGCTGCCTGCTTACCCACTTTAACTCTGCGAGTGGAGCGGCAGCAGTGGCTAGTAAATGGCAAGCAACCTGCTCCACTCTGCGAGGCTGCCCACCTCGGCTCTGGGAGGGAGCGGCGGCTAGTGAGCGGCAAGCAGCCATCTCCGCTCGGTGAGGCTGCCTGCTTGGTGAGGCTGTCTGCGTGTCACCTCAGCTCCACTCAGTGAGGCTGCCCACACGCCCGGGAGCTGTGGGGCTGCTAGCTGCCATCACTGCCGTATGGAAGAGCACCCACCCAGGCGCACCAGTTCCTCTCTTCCCCCTTCCAGGCTCACCACAGGATTTCCTTTTGCTCCCCCATTTAAATTTTTAAAATAAATATCACATCACACACAAACTCCACGACTCCATTGGCCCCAACGGAGCAGGAGGAGGGGCAGATAAATGCATTTCAAGAAAAATATGGACACTTTTGCCTGGAAAATACATTTCAGGGGATGAAAAATATGGATGGCCAGCAGCTTACAACGAAGCATTAAACAACCCTTTACTCTCATTTTGAAACCATTACACTATTCCATCATGCATTAACTTTTTGCAAATCTCGTAGTGTGGAAAACAACTTGGTTCCAAGTCACCACCAGACGTACTGGTGGTAACTGGAGACAGACCTCTCCAGATGACCTCAACGTGTGATGGGAATAATAAAAGAAGGCACTCTTTTGGAGACATTAGGTCCAATCTGTGGCCTTTGGAGTGCACAGGGATCCTAACAAAGTGGTAAGGCTTCTTAGTTGCCATGGGGGCCATTGCTTTCTAGCACTGCTTAAACCCTGTGAGACATCTAACAACATGTTCTCACCTTGAGTTGAAAGTCTTCCCAGTGATTCCTTAATGCATAACAAGCTCATCACAGAAGGTAGAAAGCCTTAAAGAGCACTTTTGTCTTCACATTAGTTGGCTTTCATATGTCAGATGCTGCCTGAAATGTTTACACAGAGACACAGAGACACACACACCAATCTTGCTGGCATAAGCTAGGTGTCTCAGGTGCACTGGATCAGAAAAACCACAGAAGAACTGTGCCAATTCCAATTTGTTGTGAAAAATCCCACACAAGTTTTTCTCTTTTGTGAAGGGGATAGTATTATCCACTGTAGGTTTGCTGCCAAGCCGTGCCTCCAGCAATAGAGGAAACTTCTGTCTAGATGCAACCTAATACACCCTGATTCTCATCCAGAAAATTCTCTAACAAGTCAGAGAAACTAGCAGCTGAGATTTTCAACACTATTTAATTCTAGGATGCCCCTTGAGTGCGTGAACTTACTTTACAAATAAAATTCCCACAGAACTCTCATTTGTCTTTCACAATAGCATTTTGTTTTATATTTTCAGTATTGTATTTAAAGAAAATTGTTTAAGAGAAGAGAAGAGAAGAGAAAGTCAGGAAATACTCTCACTAATACAGTACTTCATCAAATCATGTTATGCTGACTTCTCTGTACAGCCCACTTATAAAGGTTTGGACCAATTCAAAACATTATTGTTAAAGCACACTCATTCACTGTTTAGTACTTACATGGATTTTTTTTTTCCAAAGGGGGGAGCAGTTCTGTGCTTTTTGACAGTTTACTGTAAGTTCTACTGATGCTCAGCAATAGATTTGCTTTCATTTCAGTAACTTAAAATAGTAATGGGCAGGGGCAGGTGGGGCACTATACACAGGTGAAAAACAATCCAGTACTTAGTGGAGCAGAACAGAGTCAGAAGGGCAGTACCATGGATTTTTGCAGGACTTTTTCCAGGGAAGGGGTTGGGAGGGGGGAGCTGCAATCCAGCGTAGTGTAGTGGTTAGAGTGCCGGACTAGGACCGGGGAGACCCGAGTTCAAATCCCCATTCAGCCATGTTACTTGCTGGGTGACTCTGGGCCAGTCACTTCTCTCTCAGCCTAGACTACTTCACAGGGTTGTTGTGAAAGAGAAACTTAAGTATGTAGTACACCGCTCTGGGTTCCTTGGAAGAAGAGCGGGATATAAATGTAATAATAATAATAATAATAATAATAATAATAATAATGAGGAGGAGGCACTATCTTGTGAGACAGTGAGGCACTACCTTGGTGTGGTTGTGGGGCTTGTGTGCTCTGAGGAAGGTGAGTGCTATGCCAGAGGTCCAACCATACTGGACAGGTCTCACCAGAGGAGCCAGACAAAGAGTGCCTCTCCCATCAACAATATGGTGAGACGTAACTTTAATAAATCTATACCGGATCGGTCATCGCCCGGGTCAACAAGGACCGCGCCAGGTGCTATAGTCCCTGGACATCTGGTGGCAAGTGGGCAACAGGACTCAGGATCTTCAGTTGAGCAACCAGGGCTGAAGACAGCAAAGTTACTGGAAGAAACGTCGCTTAACTGAAAAAAATATATGAAAAATGCCAACAAGGAAATAATGATCTGCTATTACAAGTCTAGTCCAACTAGAAGAGGTTATTTAAAAAGAATGTACCAAATTTGGAAAGAGAAGCATCCAGATACAGAAATAACAGAACAAAGGCTAGCAGACCAGAGAACATTCATAATAAGAAATAAAGTATTCACAGGAGTTGAGCTGGAAGAACTGCAAAGAACAACACAGGCTCAAGATATGGAAGAAGAATTACCACCAATTGAAGAAGTTGCCACCAGAGTTCGGCTTCCAGTTGTAAAAACAGTTGCCAAAAAACAACTTGCTCAGGCATTAAAAGATGTCAATGCTGCACTTGCAGAAATAACAACCAATAATTTGCAAGAAACAAACCAACTAATGTACAGTGCAGCAACAACAACAACACAAGAGCTCGGATATACTGTAAGATCAGTGGACCTGTAAAAAAAGAAAGCAGTACATCACCTAAATGGAAGATTAGATTAGAAAATAAAATCTCCAGGCTTAGATCAGATGCTAGTAAATTGAAAGATATGAAAGACAAGAAGCTGAAGAATGAAAACACCAAACAGTATCTGATCCAAAAATACCACCTAGATTCAAGGAAAATTAGAGAAGTCCTGGAAATAATAAAGCAGCAAATAACAGCAGTGTCAAAGAAGATTAGCAGATACGAAGCCAGAATTACACAACACAGGCAGAATCTCCAATTCCAGTCAAATCAGAGACGTTTCTACCAAAGTATAGAAGGAGAAACTGCAAGAAACGTAGAAACACCAAATAAAGAAGAAACAGTGCAATTCTGGGGAAAATTATGGGACAATCCAATAAATTATAATAAAAAAGCAGGCTGGATGAAAGAGGTAAAAAAATGTAACCAACAAATGCAAGATCTAATAATAACACCAGAATTAATAAGTGAAAGAGCAAAGAAAATTAAAAATTGGACTGCGCCAGGCAACGATGAACTGCATGGCTTTTGGCTTAAACACCTAACAAGCCTTCATAAACAACTATCAAAACAGTTCAATCACATTTTGCAAGGAGGGGATATTGAACAATGGCTAACAACTGGGAAAACTCATCTCATAATGAAAGGCCCAGCAAAAGATGCAGTTCCAAGTAATTATAGACTGATCACCTGCCAAATTATTAACTGGAATAATAGCAGATGAAGTGATGCAACACTTATTAACTAACAAACAGGTTCCAGTTGAACAGAAAGGAAATTGCCCGAACACCAGAGGCACAAAACACCAGCTGCTGATTGACAAAATGATTTTAGAAAACTGAAAGAGAAGAAAAACAAAGCTAAGTGTTTCATGGATTGACTACAAGAAAGCCTTTGATTCATTGCCTCACACATGGATACTAAAATGTTTAGAAAGACCTGGTGTCAGCAAAAACATTCAGATATTTATTTAAAAAGCAATGAGCGTGTGGAGTACACAGTTAACAATCAATGGTGAGACACTTGGACAGGTTAGCATTAGAAAAGGCATTTTCCAAGGGGACTCACTATCCCCTCTGTTGTTTGTAATCGCCATGACCCCACTTTCACAAATACTAAACAAAACAGGCCTCGGATACCAAACATCTAAAACATCAAGTCAAATCAACCATCTGCTGTACATGGATGATCTGAAGTTGTATGGAAAGTCCAAGTCAGAAATCGAATCACTGCTAAACACTGTCTGTATATTCAGTACAGTAGCGATATAGCAATGGAGTTTGGACAAGACAAGTGTGCTGCATTAATAATGAACAGAGGGGAAAAAAGAAAAACAGAAGGAATAGAACTGCCCAATGGAAGCAAGATCAAGAACCTGGAAGAGAAAGAACATTACAAATACTTGGGCATTCTCCAGACTGATAACATCGCACACACTGAAGTTAAAAGAAAAATGGGAAGTGAATACATCAGGAGAGTTAGAAAAATCCTCAAGTCCAAACTCAATGGCGGGAACACCATACAAGCCATAAACACCTGGGCTATACCTGTTATCAGATACACTGCAGGAATAATAGACTGGACCCAGGCAGAACTAGAGACGCTGGATCATAAGACCAGGAAAATAATGACCATCAATCATGCTCTGCACCCCCGCAGTGATGTAGATAAGCTATACCTCCCTCGCAGCTCAGGTGGAAGAGGAATGCTGCAAGTCCATCAAACAGTAGAGGAGGAGAAAAGAGGCCTTGAAGAATATATCAAGGACAGTGAAGAAGATGCACTTCAAATGGTCAATAACGCAAAACTATTCAACACCAATGAAAAAAAGCAGGCCTACAAGAAAGAACAAGTCAAGAACCGAGCAGAAAAATGGAAAAATAAGCCCCTGCATGGTCAATATTTGCACAATATAAGTGGAAAATCAGACATCAGCAAGACCTGGCAATGGCTTAAGAATGGTTGCTTGAAGAAAGAAACAGAGGGTTTAATACTGGCTGCGCAAGAACAGGCACCAAGAACAAATGCAATAAGAGCAAAAAGAGAAAAATCCACAACAAACAGCAAGTGCTGCCTTTGTAAAGAAGCAGATAAAACCGTGGACCACCTAATCAGCTGTTGTAAAAAGATCGCACAGACTGACTACAAACAAAGGCATGACAAAGTAGCAGGGATGATACACTGGAACATCTGCAAAAAATACAAGCTACCTGTAGCCAAAAATTGGTGGGACCATCAAATTGAAAAAGTTGAAGAAAATGATGATGTAAAAATATTATGGGACTTCTTCCGACTACAAACAGACAAACATCTGCCACACAATACACCAGATATAACTGTAGTCGAGAAGAAAGAAAAACAAGTGAAAATAATCGACATAGCAATACCAGGGGATAGCAGAATAGAAGAAAAAGAAATAGAAAAAAAAATCACCAAATACAAAGATCTACAAATTGAAATTGAAAGGCTGTGGCAGAAAAAGACCAAAATAATCCCAGTGGTAATTGGCACCCTGGGTGCAGTACCAAAAGACCTTGAAGAGCACCTCAACACCATAGGGGCCACAGAAATCACCATCAGCCAATTACAAAAAGCAGCTTTACTGGGAACAGCCTATATTTTGTGACGATATCTATAATAACCAACAGTATTGATGATAAAATTCAGCCATCCCAGGTCCTTGGGAAGGACTCGATGTCTGGATAAAACAAACCAGTCAATAACACCTGTCTGACTGTGTAAACAAGGGATAATAATAATAATAATAATCCTATACCCACTTACCTGAAAGTAAGCCCTAGTGAATTCAAAGGGGATTTCTCAATTGGGGGTTTCAGAGGAGAGCTGGTCTCATGGTAGCAAGCATGCCTTGTCCCCTTAGCTAAGCAGGGTCCACCCTGATTGCATATGAACGGGAGACTAGAAGTGTGAGCACTGTAAGATATTCCCCTCAGGGGATGGAGCCACTCTGGGAAGAGCATCTAGGTTCCAAATTCCCTCCCTGGCTTCTCCAAGATAGGGCTGAGAGACACTCCTGCCTGCAACATTGGAGAAGCCGCGGCCAGTCTGTGTAGACAATACTGAGCAAGATAGATCAATGGTCTGACTCATTATGTGGCAGCTTCCTATGTTCCCCATCACCAAACACCCATGAGCAGTACTCCAATAGTAGGGCATAGCCAGCTGACAAAGTGTAGAGACTCCTGAATTCTCATGGGGACATTGCTTTCTATTATTAGCTTTAACTCCAAACTTACCCATAGGATTGGATCACTACCCAGCCCCCAAAATGCATGAGCTCTTTCATGGTCAAGCATGAAACACAAAGACCTGGGAAACCACTTCAGCACCAGGGGAGGTAGCTGTGGTAGTGTTCAACAGGGACACTTGATTCTTTGTGCTTGGAATCAGAGTGCTGCATCATGGGATTAGACATTCAGGAGTGAAACCACATGATTCACAATTCTTTTAATGAAAAACAGCTGCAATTATGCAAATTTAGGTATTTTAAAACGAAGTACAATTTACACTGTGGAAAACATAAGCTGGAATTAAAGCCTACTGGAATCAATGCCCAAGTAATAGTGTAGGAGGACTGGGATGTCAGTGAATTTAAATCCAAAAGCTTCAATGTAACAGGATAGAGAGACTGTAGAAGGACAGGGAAACCACTCAATTGTGTTTGAAAATAATAACTGATGCACATTTCTGTGCATTCGACACATCGTTTTTCACCATGAGGCTTTGGGGCTTGTGTATGCATCAAATGACAGCTGCATTTCTTCCTCTGTGTGATCCTCCCACAAAACCCTTGTAAACTGCAAAATTTCTGCAAATTGTGAACATTTAGTTCCAGCAAATGGTAATGTCCCTGCAACCGCATTTTGTGGGAAGATGCCAGGGTCCAATGCAACAACAAATAAACGACATATTAATGTGAAAAATCATACAGAAAGGGCCAGGCAGGATGAATCTTTCAAAGCTCTGACTTAAATTTATTTAATAATAACCACCAATGGTTAGCCATGCGTTGGCTAACCATTCCTTTCTCCCCCAACAGCTAATAGCAGTGGGCTGCATTCTGAGCCGATGCCTGTCAACAGTAGCAATCCGCCAGGTGTGCTGCACAACTTCAAAGGCAGCCCCAGTGGTGTCGTTATGGGGCTGCTGCAGAATGCCTTTAAAGCACTTCTGGGCAACAGTATGGCACCCTTTTCCACTGGAAAAGTGGAAAGAAGCCAGGCTGCTGCCTTTGAAGTTGCACAGCAGCAACCCCAGTGCGACACCACCATCAACAGGAGACTGTGCAGAATGGAGCTCAGAGTCCCAACCAGGAGATGTAGCGCAAGTATTCCTTCTGTGGATGAATGCTAGGCACTCAAGTCTTAGTGTTTGATGATGGTTGTTATTTCATTGGTTCTGTGTTAATTACCTCTAACTGAGCCAAGAGGCACCTTTTAAAGTGGTGATTCTCTTACATTTAGTAAGGGGAGAAGAGAGCAACTAGATTAATTCACTCCCCAGCACCACAGCATTCCACCATTGGCTGTTGCTGGTTTCTACTTTTGTGTTTCCTTTTAGACTGCGAGTCCTTTTGGGATAGTGTCAGTGGT
Source organism: Hemicordylus capensis (assembly GCF_027244095.1). NCBI lineage: Eukaryota > Metazoa > Chordata > Lepidosauria > Squamata > Cordylidae > Hemicordylus > Hemicordylus capensis. The sequence continues at coordinate 185,723,249 of NC_069659.1, read as the reverse complement.
TTCCAGCCCAGGGAGCAAGATCGAGGAGGAGAGATACTTGTTATATACAAATACAGATTGTGAGCCATTTGGGGACAGGGATCCATCTTATTTGTTTATTATTTCTCTGTGTAAACTGCCCTGAGCCATTTTTGGAAGGGCAGTATAGAAATCGAATGAATGAATGAATGAATGAAATGTGGCAGAGGCTTGATTTGAAACAGGGAGGAAGGGCTGTTGGCTTCTGTTCTTCTCCTCTAGGGGCTTCAGGACTGAAACTGTGTGCGATCAAGTGTAGATTTGTTAAGATTTCTGTGTGGGTTTTGGGTTTGTGTTTTTTGCAGGCGAGTTATGAGTGTAAAATGGAAGCAAAGCATCAGATAGTGCCTTTTTTTAGAAAAACAAACACAGATGGAGGAAAATCATGTTGAACCACCCCACCCACCCCCAAATTATTGCTTCTGTCTAGGTGGGGGCAATGGCTGTCTGAGTGGGCATGGCTATGGGGACTGTCGTGGAGAGCACCTGCACTTCTAGATGTGCAACTGCACCACTGGTGAGTTATATAAGGCAATTCCAGCTCTTCCGTGTGCGCTGTTTCCCACATCTTCCTGCCTGTGCCACAGCAGCTCAGGCAGCAGGATGTACCACGGCAACCTTGTGTGAGGTGGGTTTTGTGTGCATGTGACGGGCCGATATATAATGTGGCATGTGTCCCTGTTGCCACATGTGGATTGGTTCCTCCTTCCATGCTGGGCTGGTATATATTGATGGTGTTGCTATGGACACTGGGGGAGTGGCTTGCAGGCTTGCACCGCTTTGGTGTGTGTGTGTGTGTGTGTGTGTGTGTGTGTGTGTGTGTGTGTGTATGTGTGCGCGTGCGTACATTTTTTAATGCTCTTCTTTTATCTTCTGCTCTTATGCTGGATTGGTATAGGATCTAACCGACGATAAGCATAACCAGGATGCTGGTCTAACTGCGGCGAAGGCTTTTACAGGCCACTGAACTGAGATATTGGTATTTGATTCCTGTCCCAATGCTCAGCTCCGGATTGATATCTGAAAGCCCACTGGCCAGACTGCTGGACTATGACGAGATTTGGACTCAGGCACAAATCCCATTTGGCCATGAATCACTTTGAACTAATCACTACTTCTTGTTTTAATCGACTCCACAGGGTTGCTGAGAGTATAAAATGAGGGCAAGATGAGATGAAGAGAAACATATGCCATGCTACGTTTCTTAGAGGGTAGAATTCTTTTAAAAACTAGTGAATAAAATAAATCAGCCATCTGACTCATCCTGAAGAGCTTCAGTTGAGACTGAGATCTGCTTGTTTTAAGGATGCACAGTAAAACCTGCTTATCCCCATATATAAAGCTGTTAATTCGGGAGGAAGGCAATGGGAAACCATTCCTGTATTCTACCAAGAAAACCACATGGCTCTGTGGTCGCCAGGAGTCAGCGCCGGCAGCATAATCTTTCCTTTTCTTTATTCTAGATTGAAACTGGTAAATACTTGCTATAAATCGCAGTGATATAGGCTGCTAATTACACTTGGCCCTTCTGTTATATTGGAACAAGTATAACCAGACTTTGAACCAATAACAAAAATGTTGTTGTGTATGAAAAGATTGTTTGAAGTGATATTGCACTGTTCCTGCAACTGGGCAGCAGGTACTGTGATGCCAGCACTGGCTCTGGGGAAGCTCCTCATGTTGGTTTTGCAGTTACACATTGTGACAAACTACTTTACCCCCCTGGAGCCAATAAACACAGGACACTAAGTGGGTAAGAAGGGGAGAGATAAAGGAGGGAGGTTTTATATCAAGACTCTCGGTACCAGTTATCCATTGGAGGGTGCTGATGGGTTACTACACTGTTTCATGCTCCAAGCAGAGCATGAGCTAAGCCTTAGGTTGGCAGAACACTTGGCTGGCACATGTCGCTAAGCACAGGCGGAGCAAACCTGGAAGAAGCTAATATGAATATGCAGAAAGACAGAGGCAAGTATTTGTAGGAAGGCTTACTGTTTCATCCAATAAAAGTTGTTTACAGACAAAATGCCATCAGCAGGCTTTTTTGCTACAGATGTGCATTTTCAAAGCACACCCCCTCATGGCCCAGCTTCTCCCACACTTATATTTTGCATAAATGTTACCAAGGAAACTGTGAGATCATGAGTTTGGCACCGGTTTTTCACTAAAGAGTCTAACTGGGAACAAGAGGAGAACTTGGATTCAAAGCAGGGAAGCCTCTGTTTGAACAGGAATAGCTTTTGCCCAGTAGCAAACATAGTAAAGAGTGTCATAAAAGACTAAGGAGGTCAAGTGGACAAGTTATGACATCTCTGCATTTCCCTTGAATAAAGACTCTCTCTATTAATCCTGCTATGCTTTTCATTACAAAGGTCATCGTTGGGAGGGTGGGGGGATCATGTATAGTGTGGCATTTTTCTGCTGAGATACTCAGAACAACAAAGAGGAAAAGCAGCTAAGGCAATGTGCACATCCATGTAAAGAGGAGCATTTCATCTTCCCAGTTCTGATGGAGGTATAAACACAAATCCATGAACCAAGACACAGGGCTGCTCAGCTTTGGCCCTCCTGCCGATGTTGGCCTACAACTCCCATAATCCCTGGCTATTGGCCACTGTGGCTGGGGATTATGGGAGTTGTCGTCCAAAAATAGCTGGGGGGCCTAAGTTGAGCAGGCCTAAGATCCTTACTTGTAATTCTGGACATCCTACTATCATCCAGTCTCCTTAGGATCCAAGTGTCATCTTCAACCATCTGTCCCATTCTACCCACTCCGCAGAGATAGCTTTGAAGACTTAGCCATCATGGCTATGTATTCCTGAGTGCCTGGTTAAAGCCAGATAAGGTCCACTGCATTCCATTGATGCAAGGGGATACTACTGGGGTACAGATGCTCCCCTAAGCATTTGAGGAGTTCCCATCCCCATTTTATTCCCCTCAAACCTAATAAGCCATATCCCTCCCCTGCAAAAAAAAAAGAATCTTTCCTCCCACCACAAAAAATAAAAAGAAAGATCAAGTGAGAAGCTGCTCTTCAAGTTTTCCTTCTATGAACCCCTGGATACTATGCAAATTAGTACAATATAAACAAGTCTGTAAGTATTTTCTTAATCCATATGCTTTATTGTGGCAATTCTTCAGGCTTTGTAAAGTGGTGTGTGTGTGTGTGCGCACACACACATTGGAGTTTGGTTGTTTTTGCAAAGAACATAGCAACAAGGTGTGGGTGTTAACTTTTGCCCTTTTAACACAAAGAGGAAACGCATGCAGAGGGATCACAGAATATGGCAGTGGACTAATTCACACAAGCAAGTGCACACACTCTGTTCTACAGAAGGCCATGGGGCTGGTTCTCACGACTGCTAAAATCAGGCTAGGAGGAGGGCTACTCATATGTGCATGATTATGAGAACTCATGCATTTCCCTGCAGCCCAGGCTGTTTGTGGCAGCTTTTGTACCCAACATTGTAACAAGAGTGGAGGACAGCAGTGCCCTCCTATGCTGATCATACCCTGAGAACCCATGTGCCTACCTGACCTACCACCACTCACCATGCCCTCACTTACATGGCAGCCATTGAGAGCTGTGCCTAGAGTGGTCTCCACCAACGGATGTGCTAGCCTTCAAAGCACTCTCCATATTCCTGAAGCCGGAGCAGCTTCAACAGAGCTACATCTGCCTCTTGCACCTTTGTGGCGAATGGGATGGCAGCCACTGATGACATGTAGCATTTATAGTCTGCTGACAGGGAAGCTGAGAATGCATCCAGATCCTTGGAAGACCTTCCATGGAGGGGTAGGACTTAAAGCTACCGATTTCAACATCTGACCCACCGCCAACCATGATTGTGTGCCTGCTGGGTTGGAAGAGTCTAGCAGAGATGGTGATCATGTGAGGTAACATCTCACCTATGCTCCTACCCACCTCACAGTGGTCATGAGAATGGCCTACTGTGTTTGATTTGGCTCCAGCAGCTTATCTCACAGCTTTGACACCCTATTTTGATAGTTCATAACTTTGCCTAAATATTACCAAGTCAGGGAGTCAAACAGTTAAATGTGTGGGTTATTTATTTATTTAAAATATGTTTATATATTATATTATATTTTAGTTCTCGTCTAGGTTAATTCTGGTTCAAGTTCAGCTGAAGTTGTTGCTTCAGCTTGTTTTCAGTTCAGGATCAAGTGCTAGAAGTGTTTTAAGTACTGACCCCTGCTAACTGAGCAAAGAGGCACTTTTTAAAGTGGCGGGTCTCTTATAGAGATGCAAGTTTGGGGCGGTATAGAAATGTAATAAATAAATAAAAATAAAGTAAATATTTTTTAGCAGAGGGAGAGCAACTGTCTCTATCCAATAGTAGTTCTCCAGTGGTTGTTGCTGATGTTTCTTTTTAGATTTTAAGCCCTTTGGTGACAGGAAACCATTTTATTTATGTATTATCTCTCTCTATATATTTCTCCTGGGTGTGCCAGGGAAAATGCGTCCTGGCAGCCCAGCTGATTGGCTGGGCTGTGGAGGCGCCTGATTGGCTGGCACACCCAGGAGGAGGAGAATTGGCTGCTGCGAACCATCGCTGCTGGAGGGCCCGGCCTGGCGACAGGTGGTGGCTGTGGGCCCAGCCGAGGGCCGAAGTGGTGAGGCGGCCGGCCGGCGGCGTGCAGCCGGCCCCGATACCAGGGCAGAAGTTGGGGGTGGGGGGAGAGGTGGCTGGCCTGCCGCTGGCCGCGAAGACTGACAAGCAGCGGTAGCGGGCACGGCAGGCCGCGTAGGCGGCACTTGGTGTGGCAGGCCTGCCAGCGGGACAGGCCGCGGAGGTGGCTGTCAGCCAGGTGCGCCGGCCAAGCCAGGAGGAGCCCATGGGAGACTGGGGTGGGAGGGAACCGGGCGGCGGGACTTTCCTGTTCGCCAGAGGGAGGGGGCGAGGGGAGGGCCAGAGGGAGGGGGCCGAGGGGAGGGCAGGAGAGACGAGCAGGGGGAGGGGATGGAGGGCAGGAGTGACTGGGGAGGAGGGTGAGAGGGAGGGGAGGGTGAGAGAGAGGGGTGGGAGGGGGAGGGAGGGCAAGAAAGAGTGGGGTGAGAGAGAGGGGAAGAGAGGCAAGAGTGTGGGGCAGAAGGGAGGGAGGGAGAGCGGGGCAGGAGAGAGAAGGGAACAGCCAGCCTCAAAGAGCGCACAGATGCTCTGTGCGGGTTGGCTAGTTTTCTACATAAACCATGTTGAGAACTTTGGGTGAAAAGTGGTATATAAATGTGTGTTGCAGAGGTAGTAGTAAGTGGAAGCTGTGAGAGAGGACTGGGTAGGCAAGCAAGGCAACTAGAGCCTTTTATTTACAGATACTTATCTGTATAATTCTAAACATCTCTTCACAATCGCAAGAACTAGAACATATTTCTCTTCCAAGAAAATAGTGTGAATTCTAAGAATTTTGTATGCAAATTCCATGTAAAATTTGGCACACACAACAGACTTATAGCTATGCCTTGAGACAGCTGTAACACCAGACCATCCCCTTCTCTAGAGATCCTCCAAGATGGTATGCTGCTCCAAAGGAAATCAACTAATGCCCTGGGAAATGGATGGGAGTACCCAACTTACCCTTTCAGAGTAATTGGACTTTAATTACATAGATCATGCATGTCCCCCTTCCCTCCTTCCAGTAGTGCATTGCTTCCCCAGCCAGTCATGGAGATTTAAAGAGGCAGCACACTGGTTGACACATGGGGAGGGGTTAACCCTTCAGTCGCTAATGACTGTAGACAGGTCTCCAGGTAGTAGTATGAAAGGGAGGCCACATTAAAGACAGGCACAGTGAAAGCAGCCTCTCTCAGTATTTTCACAGAATATCTTAGAGATCTGATCAAAGCAAGATATACTAGAGCTGTCACAATTTTTCTTACAACAAAATGCACAGTACCAAACTGTAATTAAGATGAAAAGTGCAGACACTCAGCAAATACAGCCTTCTGAGGCACACTTCTGATTCCAATAGCCTTGGGTCTAGATCTCCACCCAACATTTTTTTTTAATGACACAAGATATACCTTAGTAAATATTGCCAGCATGAAAAACACGGTCAGTGAGACACAAAACAAAGCTGTGTTTTCATTTTAGGTAGGTGGAGAAGTCTGGGTCTCAGACAGGTAAAAACAGCTTTGAGAAGCATTCCTCTCTCAAGAACAAGTTGTGTAAACAAGCAGCCTGCTCAAGGCAGTCAATGGTCCTTGGCAAATATTTCAGAGCCAATTTTGACCAGTTAATTCCCAAGTGTTGTACTTGAACAAGAATTCAAATCCTTATCCCAGCTCTGCCATGGGCGGAATTGCTGCTATCTGAAAATGCTTTCAGAGAGTTTAATATCCAATTTCCTACATGCCTTTTAAAAAACTTGAATGTAATAAAGCAGATATGAGAGAGGAAGGCACAACTTGAACAAGCAGCTTTATAGATAATAACATTGACAACTGAGTAGCAAGAAAAGGCCAGAATGTTTCCAGACCTGCCCCACATCAGAATGAATAACCCATTTTGCCAAAATGGGAACAGCAACCTACTTTGCAGCGTTGCAAGGATTAATCAAATGCAGTTACCTGCCCTGAGTTTGTATATTTTAAAGAAACAAGAAATAGTCTGTGTGTTCTCTAGGGCTGTGCATAGGCCCTACGGTTGGACCGATCCCGATCCTGGCCATTCTTGCATCTTGCTAACAATGCAGAGGGTGGTCAGGGTCACATCCAGCCAATAATTGTTAATCGGCTTGACGCATCAGGATAGTGGATGGAAGGGCTTACCTTTAGTGGATTCTGTAAAGAAACTGTCACAGCAGTAGTGTTTCAAAACAATACCTTTCCTTTCATGATGCTGCTTCCTTTTCTGGTGCACTGTAGGGCGGTACCAAGAAAGGAAAGGCAGTGTTTTGAAGTGCTGCCACTGCGGCTGCCGGAAGGCAGTCAATTTCTTCAGAGAAGCCATCTCTTCAATAAAGGTAAGTCCCACCGCCACCCTCCAATCCTATTTAGGAACACAGGAACATAGGAAACTGCCATATACTGAGTCAGACCATTGGTCTATCTAGCTCAGTATTGTCTTCACAGACTGGCAGCAGCTTCTCCAGGGTTGCAGGCAGGAATCTCTCTCAGCCCTATCTTGTAGAAGCCAGAGAGGGAACTGAAACCTTCTGCTCTTCCCAGAGCGGCTTCATCCCCTGAGAGGAATATCTTATAGTGCTCACACATCAAGTCTCCCATTCAGATGCAACCAGGGCAGACCCTCCTTAGCTATGGGGACAAGTCATGCTTGTTACCACAAGAGCAGCTCTCCTCTCCTAGAGCAGCTCTCCTCTCCTCCTATTTGATACCATGCCAATAGGATGCCGTATGGTATTGAATAACTTGCCAGAATAGTTTGTGGAGAAAAAAATGCTCCCATAGGGCTTGCATTACCTCTGATCCAATTATCAGTTTGATGTGATGCACAACTCTAGTTAACACTCAAAGGCCATTTTACCACTTGGGTATCAAGTGCTTCATAGTTCATCCTGCACTATTGGCCTGGAATCTTCAAATGCCATTCAAGATAACCTCCAGCAAATAATCTTACTCTTGGCAGTTTAATTATTACCACAAACAGCATCTTAGGTGTTCAGATAACAAATTGTTTCTCACAAGCTGCTGCTAGTAGCTGGCATCTACAACCAGAGCCTACAGGTGCTTAGAGTGGAGCCTACAGCCAAATACTTTGAAATGAGTGGAGAAACTACAGAAAGGAAAAGGAACAAAGCACATCTCACGAAGAGATATGCTAACAATTGACTCAAGAGTCAAAGCACTGATGCAAGCTTCCTTTAAATTGAGAGTCTGTAACCATAAACTGGGAGATAGAAACTGGAAGGCAGATAGCTCAATGCAAGTCACTGTCATGTTGGAAACAGTCCTGTCTCACATGAAAACTGCCAAGGACTGAACACAGTTCATCATTAAAAGCACAGGAAACTATACCTTAACCTTTGAGATGGCATTGCTAACTTCAAGCTATGTAAACCACCTGGAACCAATAGTACCAAATAATGCATTTCAAATTCTTTGCATGGTGTTCAGGCACTTTTGAGGAAGAAGACAGCTACTACTACCATTCTCTGCTTGGTTTCAGATTTGATAGGGATTTTGTCTTCACTGGGCATGCCAAAATGATACATTTAAAACGAAGTTACACTCAAAAAGAGTGAGAAGAGAGAGGAGTTTCTTACTCTCAGAGTCACTTATGCCGCTGCACTCGCTGACACTGGCACTGCTCCGTCGCTTCATCCGTTCCAGATGCTCTTCATATTGGAAGTGGCGCTCATTTACAGGGGATGAAAAATCCTCTATCACTGCATCAAATTCACAGAGCACCTCAGCCAGCTCTCCAGCATCTTCTAGGAAATCTGAATCAGGAAAAGAGGAAGGTAAAAGAGGTTTTACAGGAAAACACCCCCCTCCCCACTGCCACCATCACAGGGCAGAGAGGTAGAACAGAAAACATTCAGAACAAAAATTCCTGGCCATGTATACACAGGCTGCATAATCTATGGAATTCCCCTTCCTATGATTGCCCAGAGACTTCTAGGAAGTTAAGAATCCATGCCCAAGGCCCAGCTAGTCCAGCATCCTGTTTCACACAATGGCCCAGCAGATGCCCTCTCTGCCCTCCCTCCTGCAGTTACTCCTCTGCAACTGGTCCTCAGAGGCATCCTGCCTTTGAGGCTGGAGATGGCCTATAGCCCTCCGACTAGTAGCTGTTGATAGACCTCTCCTCCATGAAGTTATCCAAAGCCCTCTTAAAGCCATCCAGGTTGTTGGCTATCAACACATCTTGTGGCAGAGAATTCTACAAGTTGATTATGCATTGTGTGAAAAGATACTTCGGTTTGTTGGTCCTAAATTTCCTGGCAATCAATTTCATGGGATGACCCCTGGTTCTAGTGTTATGTGAGAGGGAGAAGAATTTCTCTCTAGACCTCTATCATGTTTCCCCACAGTCGCCTTTTTTCTAAACTAAATAGCCCCAGGTGTTGTAGCCTTGCCTCATAAGAAAAGTGCTCTAGGCACCTAACCATCTTGGTTGCCCTCTTCTGTACCTTTTCCAGTTCTACAATGTCCTTCTTTAGATGTGGTGACCAGAATTGTACGCAATACTCCAGGTGTGGCTGCACCATCATTTTGTATAAGGGCATTAGAATATTAGTCATTTTGTTTTCAATCCCCTTCCTAATGATCCCTAACATAGAATTGGCCTTTTTCACAGCTGCCACATATTGAGTCGACACTTTCAATGAGCTGTCCACCATGACCCCACTCCTGGTCAGTCACAAACACCTCAGTTCCCATCAACGTATACTTGAAGTTGAGTTTTTTTCGTCCCAATATGCATCACTTTACATTTGCCAGCATTGAACTGCATTTGCCATTTTGTCGCCCACTCACCCAGTTAGGAGAGATCCTTTTGGAGCTCCTCACAATCTGTTTTGGATTTCACTACCCAAACGAGTTTAGTGTCATCTGCAAATTTGGCCACCTTGCTGCTTACCACTACTTCTAGATCATTTATGAATAAATTAAAAAGCACCGGTCCCGGTACACATCCCTGGGGGACCCCACTTATTACTTCCCTCCATTGTGAAAACTCTCCATTTATACCAGGCTTCCCCAAACTGCGGCCCTCCAGATGTTGCTGAACTACAACTCCCAGCATCCCTAGACACAATTTTTTGTAGCTGGGTATGCTGGAAATTGTAGTTCAGCAACATCTGGAGGACCACAGTTTAGGGAAGCCTGATTTATACCTACCCTCTGTTTCCTGTCCTTCAACCAGATAGCAATCCACACATGTACTTGTCCCCTTATCCCATGACAGCTAGGTTTCCTCAGGATTCTTTGATGAGGAACTTTGTCAAATGCTTTTTGGAAGTCCAGGTATACTATGTCAACTGGATCACCTTGATCCACACTCTCAAAGCTGACACTCTCAAAGAACTCCAAAAGGTTTGTGAGGCAAAATTTACTTTTGCAGAAGCCATGCTGGTTCACTCCCAAGAGGGCCTGTTCTTCTATGTGCTTTACAGTTTTGTCCTTGAGAATGCTTTCTATCAATTTGCCTGGAACGGATGTTAAGCTAACCGGCCAGTAATTTCCAGGATCACCCCGGATCCCTTTTTAAAAATTGGTGTAACATTTGCTAGTTTCCAGTCCTCCGGTACAGAGCCTGATGGCAAGGATAAGTTATATATTTTAGCAAGGAGGTTGGCAATTTCACATTTGAGTTCTTTGAGGACTCTTGGATAGATGCCCTGGCGATTTGCTAGTTTTCAGTTTTTCCAAACAGTTTAGAACATCATCTCTTGTCACTTCTGACTCAGTTCTTTAGCCTACATCCCCAAAAAGCCTGGTTCAGGAACAGGTATATGCTCAGTATACTTTGTGCCATGAAGATGAACGCAAAGAACTCATTTAGCTTCTCTGCAACCTCCATATCCTCTTTAATAATCCCTTTCACTCCCTCATCGACTAATGGTCCAACTGCCTTCCTGCATCTGGTGTATTTAAAGAAGTTTGTTATTCCCCTCGATGCTTTTAGCTAAATGTTCCTCAAACACTCTTTTGGCCTCCCTTATTGTTACCTGGCATTTCTTTTGCCAGAGTTTGTATTTCTTTCTGTTCTCTTCATTTGGACAGGCCTTCCAATTTTAGAAGGAAATCTTCTTCCCTTTTATGGCTTCCTTGACTTTACCCATTAACCATGAGTACATCCTCCTGGACTTGGTGGTACCTTTCCTCCTTTTGGGTACACAATCATCTTTTTTTATTGTCTGTGCTCCTCCTGTATCTTTAACTTGCCTAAAAATTGAGCAGATAAAGCTTCTCCCATCAATTTATCTTCATGCCTGGATGACTCTGGGCCAGTCATGTGTCTCTCAGCCTAACCTACATCACAGGTTGTTGTGAGGATAACTATAACCATGTACACTGCTCCGGGCTCCCTGGAGGAAGAGCGGGATACAAATGTAAAAAATAAAATAAAATAAAATAAAATAAATGCTTGGATAATAAAAGATTCACTTGCTATTCTTCTGTGGAAACAGGGCCTGTAAAGATGTAGGCAATTCTGGTGACAAACTCAAGAAAGAAAGAGAAAGCTTGACAACTTATGCGAACTTTACTGCCAGGGAAAGAAAATTTGCACTTGGCCCAAGTCAGGCAAAAGAGTGGCATAAAAACATTCACTGGAATCTTTTCTTAGACTGGAAGAATCTCTAGCACTTTCCCCAAGAGATCTATCAGTTCTCAGTTCTCTCAGGGGGACTGCCACTTATGCCTTCAGTCCCTTCACAAAGCCCACCTTTTCTGTGAAGTTTTGGCACAATCCCTTCATCTTCATTGCCTCCTGAAACTAAGCCTAAATGCATGTAACTGAACTAAATACATATTCTTCCCTGATTAGCTTTACTCCTATCTTCCTTTATTGCCTCTCTTTTCTCAAATGTTAAACTGCAGCCTCCTGAGGGCATGAATGAATCTATTTTCTTCTTTGTTACTGTAAAGCATTGTGTGTACTGATGGTGTGATAATGGATCACATTTAATGGATACTGAATTTATTTGCAAACAACTCAATTTCCATTTCCCTTCATATACCAAATATGTGCCTACCCCTCCCAAATGGTAGTATAAAATGCCTGAACAAAACAAATGGCAAGCAAGTAAGACCAACGCATACACAGATAATATAAGAAAAAGACAGGAACAGAGGAAGCAAGGGGGTTGAAGTATACATGCAACTATGAGTTAACATATCACAATGCTAGCATTCATACAGTTCCAGATATGTGGACCAGATACAAATATATTTCTTGCCTGTATAACACTGTTCAGATGCACACTTTTCTTTTACAGCTAGTTTTAGGAGCTCTTCTGTCCATATTTCAACATTTAGCCAGCACCTTCTGGCCCTGAAGAACAATATATTTGGCCACCGCTGTGGCTTTTAAGATCCAAAGTGTGTGTACAGCCTCAATCTCCCAGTCAGAAGGTATGTATCCATACCTGTAAAGTATGAGATCTGGAAAGCTAAGTAAAGTTGACAGCTGAGGTGCTGTATCGCCACCTGCCAAAATGGTTCATAGCAACATGTAAAATAATGTTCACCTGGCTGCTGCACATCCTATTATGGTCTGCAATTCCCAGCATATAAAATCTATCTGGGGTCCAATGGGCTTCTAGCATAGTTTTCTGCTGAATAAGTTGCAGTCTCAAGTCTAGGGGAAAATACTTTTTTGCTTTATTCATAAAGCAATTAAGCATTCTTCCCTAGACTTCAGACTAGGGATGTGCAAACTGGCTTGAGGTCAAGCCGGTTCACCCTCAAACCGGACCGGGCCCGGGGCAGCTCCACCTCAAACCAAGCCCCCTGGGCCAGCTCAGAGCCAATTTTGGGGTTCTACGATTTAAAAAATCCGTCAAAAACACTCACCACTGGGTCCAGGGGTGCTGCCACAGCCCTCTGCCATTTCCCCCTCCCCCTGCTTTTCCAAGGCCCATTTTGGCTTGTTCTGGGGCTGTTCTGGCCCTTCCTCTGGTGGCGGTGGCCATTTCGAAAGCTGCTGCATATGTGCCCTGGTCATTTGCATGGCCTGGGTGATGGCCCAGCCACACAAATGGCCAGGGCACATGCACAGCAGCCTCCAAAATGGCCACTGCCACCAGAGGGGCCTAAACGGCTCTTGGAAGAATGGGGGAAGGTCGGCAGGGGGCTGAGAAATGGCAGAGATCCTCTCATGGCTGAGGCAGCACCCTGGACCCGGCGGTGAGTGTATTTGAGGCGAAAAGTTATTTTTTAACCTTGGAACCCCCAAATTCAATCTGAGCTGAGGGTGTGTTCGCCGGGGGACACAACCAAAAATGCCCAGTTTAGTTCGAGTCAAGTTTGGACTCTAACCGAACCAGGCAAACTGGTTTTGTGCACACAGCTCCACATTAAGACACATAAGACTCCACATTAAGACACATAATAGAAGACTGAGACTCCACATTAAGAAACATAATAGAAGCACCAATTCTGTTGCCAATTTAGCTCAACTAATGGAGATCCTAATGAGGCTGTTCTCACACGTTCTCACAGTAAGTCCCAGCCTCAGATCAATCTGTCCTGCTCCACAATGCAGGGAACAGGGCTGATTATGTGGGAACGTGCTGCATGCTCCCACCAACAAAACAACGGCCATCTAGGGAAGGGAACGTTTGGGAAGCCTTCTCCCTGCCTGCATGTGTGAAAGGCCGCAAAATCATGCCAAAAAGAGGGGGGGAAGTAGTATAAAAATCTATGGACAAATGGTAATGTTCTATTGAAGTCAAGAATCTGAGTGCATCTGGAATTTTTGATGCAGCAAGGGTATTTGGGTCGTTCTGGAACACAGAGATTGTCACAAACTGCAGGTATTTCCAGAAAGTCAATCGAGGAAATTGAAATTCTGATATGAGCATCTCAAACAATTTAAAGCAATTTCTTTAAAACAATCCCGTCTGTCAATTAGCTGAACCTCCCATATCAACCTGACCATTGCATTGATGTCTTCATCTGAAGGAGAGTAGGTGGTTCTTGGGAATAGGGTTTAATTGATTGCGTTGTCCTAGCTGTGGAATTCTCTTCCTAAGGAAGGTTACCATTCTTTTCCTGCTGCCCCTGTTTCTGGTATGGATATTATCTTGTTTTATTGTTTGTGATTGTTTTATTGTGTTTGTGATTCCCCCATCGGTCGGAAGTGGCAGTGAGTGCCCGTGCGCCTGATGTGTGCATGCGTGCCTGTCTGCCGCGCACGCACGCTCGCTACTTCCGGCCACTTCCGGCCGATGGGGGAAATGGAGCGGCAGGGAGGAACGCTGCCGCCCCAAGGGGCTTAAAAATAACAGAGCACTGGCAGGGGAAATGCGGCAGGAGGATTGAGTACACCCTCCCCCGCCCTTAAAGTGCTACCCCTGCCAGTGCCGAAACGCCGAAACCCCCCACCCCCCCAGCGCCGAAACATTTCGGAGGCCTTTATAATGGCCTCCAAAACGTTTCGGGCACATGCCTAGTTGGGAAGTTCTGTTAAGCTGCTCTCTCACTGCACCAGTGCATCCTTTTCTGTATGTAAGACAGTAAGTGCCATATCTGAATGCAAATGAACACTTTAATGAATAGTTTAAATTTTAATATCTCCTGTATAACCAAGATATGTAATATAAAGCGTTGCTAAATTCATGATGGCAGCACATACACTGAAGAGAATGTTGGTAGAAATTAACACTATGAATTGTAAAGAATTCTCTCAATATTAATTAATTAATTTCCTCTGTTAGTGTCTCCCTTAAGGAAATAAATTTAGTTTCGTAGTGATTAGGGATGTGCCCTAACTTCAGGTGTGGGCATTCGAACCAGTTTGGGTGGGGCGATTGCTTTAAAAAGCAAGTAAGCAGGACCATACCTGCTCCTCTGCCACCTCACCGCTTTCCCAGGCACAGCGCTCACTGTTCAAAAGGTCATGTGCAGCTGCAGCGCTGTTCCCATGCGCGGCAGTCATGTGTGTGCCAACACTGCATGCAGGCTGCTAGGAGCGGCGCTCCAGCCGCACACAGCCTTTTGATTAGCGAGCATCATGCCTGGAAAAGCAGTGGAACAGCGGAGGAGCAGATAAGATCTTGCTTACCTGGTTTTTAAAGGAACTAACGCCTATCACACCCACAGCTGTATGAGCCATTCATGAGCCTTACTAGTGATAACTTCATATGTGATGCCTTTTGGGTCACATATCTACAGAGTTTTAAAAGTTAGCAGTTTATTTTTAATATTTAGCTGTTACCACAAATAAGCTGCTGAAGGTGTTGTTGAAGCTTGTAAAGGAAAAATGTGTCGTGAAGTCGATTTCGACTCCTGGTGCCCACAGAGCCCTGTGGTTTTCTTTGGCAGAATACAGGAGTGGTTTACCATTGCCTCAGAAAAGTTTGAATTCTCCATGGACCACAAAGTAGGGATGTGCAAATTTATTCGGGTACAAATCAATTTGTACCTGAATCTAGCTGATTCAGGTGATTTGGAGACAAAACAAATCACCCCCGAGGTCCATTGGCTAGATTCAGGTACAAATCAAATCATGCCTGATTCTATTCGAATTGATTCACGATCCAGATTCCTCCTGTTAGTTCCACCAGTTTCCCAGCTTTCATTTTTAAAAAAAGCTAAGCTCTAGCCCTTGTAGAAGTGGTCACTTCTTTTGTGTGTGGTCACTATTTTTCAAGTGTTTAGATTCTTTGGTGTATAATAACTTTTCCTCAATGAATCCCTATGAGGATTCATTACACACCTTCATTTCTTCTATTCATTTTGACTGTCTTTTCGACAGTGCCAGCTGTCAACTGCCATGTGCCAACTATACCCCACTCCCACCCGCAGGGCAGTGGGGTACTACTTAGTTTATGTTCTTGGTTTTTTTTTCAAGTGTTTAGGCTCTTTGATGTCTAATAATCTTTCCTCATAATGAATCCGTATGAGGATTCATTGCACACCAAAGAGTCTAAACAACTCAAAAAAAAATCCTAAAATATAAACTGAGTACCCAGAGGCTTGTGGATTGCGGGGTAGTTGGAATATGGGATGCCACTAATTCTCCATCCCCACCTGCAAAGCAGTGGGGTCAAAATGAACAGAAGAAATGAAGGTGTTTAATAAAGACACTAAAGAATCTAAACACTTCAAAAATATCTAAAAAATAAACTGAGTACCCCAGTGTTTGTGTGTGTGGGGGGGGTGTAGTTGACACATGGCAGTTGACAGTTGGCACTGTCCAATGATAGTCAAAATGAACAGAATAAATGAAGGTGTGCAATGAATCCTCATAGGGATTCATTATGAGGAAAGGTTATTATACACCAAAGAATCCAAACACTTGAAAAATGACTGCACATTTTGCTCCATAACTCCACTTCTACAAGGGCTAGAGCTTAGCTTTTTAAAAAAAGAAATCTGAGGATCTGTTTTAGGTTTAGGATATGGCAGCTTCAAATCCCCATTGTTTCCTATGGTGGAAATGTTCAAAATCAGTAAAAATGAAATAAATTCATTAAAAATCAACCAAGTGCCCCACTGCCTTGAAATTTGGGTGGTAGGTGGCACTCCTGGGGCCTACCCACCAACCCAATTTGGTGCCCCTAAGACCTTGTTAAGTGGTCCAAATAGTTCCAAACCCAAATCAAATCAAAGCAAATACAAATCGAATCTGGGGTTATTTGGAGGGGGTAGATTTGGATACAAAACAAATCAGGAGTGATATGTTTTGGGCACAAAATTGAATTTAAAAAATCAATTTGTGCACATCCCTACCACAAAGGAAAAGAACATATGCAGCAAGATAGCAATGAGATTCCTGGAAGCACAGGACATTTACATGCTTTTCATTACCATGAAAGTAACTTATAAACAAGTCCTGCAGATCTAGTTGTGGAACAATTCACATAGCCAAGCCAACCACATACCCTCTCACATTTCAGAGATGAAAATGGGACATGTATGTAATTGTAAACCCTAATTATCACTGCCAGAGCTTCTAGCATCCTGCTAGAGGCTTTTCTCTGTCTTTTGTTCATTTACACTGCATTAGCTAGCTCTGAAGCAGGGTTGTTAAAAAGCTAATTATAACTTTTTACTTTAAAAAAAGAACTTAAACCTGTTTAATAAAATGACCAGTCTCACAGTGAACTGGTTGCACATAGCTCAAGAACAACACAAAGGCATCTTGTTCAAATCCCTATTCAGCCATGATACTTGCTAGGTGACTCTGGGCCAGTCACTTCTCTCTCAGCCTAACCTACTTCACAGGGTTGTTGTGAGGAGAAACTTAAGAACACCGCTCTGGACTCCTTGGAGCAAGAGCGGGATATAAAATGTAAGTTAAACACACACACACACACACACACACACGAGTTCAATACAACCCCCCACCTTTAGAATAAAGAAGCTGAATGAAATCTCAGGACTAGCAGCTCTCGCTGATATATTTTTAAAAGGCACCCCAAAATATATCAAAAAGACAAAACAGGGACAGAGATTTACAGAGATGGACCTAGAAAAAAAAACTATATATGTGGGGGCGAGGGGAGGAGGTGCACCTATGTAATTTTGGAGCCTGGACCTAAAGGCTTTTGGAGCCCCCCCTGCCCCCCACGAGTTAAGCATCATTATTTAACACGTAGTAGGTTCTTGAGGGCACAAACCACACCACCCAGGAGAGACTAAAGAGGATTTGGGGGAAGGTCACTCCCACTCCCACCTAGTTACGCCCCTGGGGGGACCCCAGGGGTGTGTGAGGCCCTTGACTTCAGCCCCAAATTCCAGGGTAAGAGCGCCTCTGGCAGTGGGGGCATCTAGCTACCTCTGCAAAAGGGTGTGAGGAGTTTGCCTTTCTAAGCAAACACCGTAGAAATATACATTACATATTTCTCATTTGGGCAGGCAATTTTCAAAGGTGAGCATTTTCTCACCCACCTCAGGTTATTTTGGAGGGACAGATACCGATATCAGAAAAAAATGGGGGTAGGGTGGACACAAACCCGCACACGCATGATAGTTGGAATGGGGTGGTTCGTTCTAAACAGATCTTCTTCATTCAGCGTTATTATTCTTTTTAATATGTCATGAAAAATGACAGCTAGAGCGTATGGAAGCATCAGGATTCAAGAGAGTCGCCCGCACAGCATCTCTCCTTAAAAATAGATTTGTCTTTCCTTAGAAAACCACTGGAAAAGGTTCGCGTGCTCCCCAGTTGCCAGGGGAGGGGCGGGGGAAAGAACGCCCTCAAAAGAATGAGGCGGAATGCCGACAGGCATGCTTCCAAAGGGCTATTCGGGAACCCAGTCTTTCTTCCGAGGGACATTCGGAAGGAAGCCGTGTATTCGCCGGGCCATTCTGATGCCTCGTTCGTTTGAGTACACATTTGCAAAAGCCGCAAAGAGGCACCTGCACAAACGGGCACAGGCTTCACGTTTGCCAACCACGCGCCCACCCGAAGCAGCAAAGGAGAGAACCTGGCCAGGTCTGGCCTGCAGCAAGGCAGCATTCAGACGAGCAGGCACCCCTCACTCTTGCTCAGCCCCGATGTTTGTATCCAGCCACATGAGACTGAAAACGCCGCCGCCGCCGCCTCCCCCTCGGTCCAGGGAAGCGAGCGCCGCTGACTCCCCCAGAGACAGCACGGAAAATGCAATCTGCGCTCAGTTCACGCACACTCACCTTTGCCGCCGGCTGAGCTTTTCCCCTTGAAAGGCTTCATAGCCAAGTCTAAGAGTCCTCAGGAGGACTCCAGCCCCTCCTAAAGCGCAGCACTCTCTGCCGGTCCAGCGGCTGAGGCAGCCCTTTCCTGCCCCGGCTTCGGCTGCTTGTTGTTGCCGCCGCCGCCGCCTGGTGTTAACACACACAGTCCCGCCCACCGCTTCGTTTCTGCAAGCGTGCAGAACGCCTCTCCTCGGCTTCGGATCCGCAGCGGTGTCTTCCTCTCATCGCCCCACTCCAGCAGGTGCATTAAGCAGGACTGGCTAGCAAAAAGAAGGGGGGCCTCACCAGGGGTGTGTAGCTCTATAATTGAAGGCAAAGAACCCGCCGCACCAACTCCTGAGGGCCCTCCAGCTCCACCCCTCCCTATTTTCGTCACTATTTCCTCCTCACTCCGAGGGGCCCCAGGGATAGGGGTTAACACGGCCGCCTCTCCCCTAGCTACACCCCTGCGGTCCTCTCCGTGCCCTGCTTCAATAGCAATAGCAATAGCACTTACATTTATATACCGCTTTATAGCCGGAGCTCTCTAAGCGGTTTACAATGATTTAGCATATTGCCCCCAACATTCTGGATACTCATTTTACTGACCTCGGAAGGATGGAAGGCTGAGTCAACCTTGAGCCCCTGGTCAGGATCGAACTTGTAACCTTCTGGTTACAGGGTGGCAGTTTTTACCACTGCGCCACCAGGGGCTCATTCAAGGCATAGGAAGCTGCCTATTGCAACCTTGTTCCAGCTAGCCCAGCATTTGGATGCTCCCATCAGCAGCAGAGTGTTCCTCAGTCGGTCCTGTGTGTAGCCTTGTATCCAGGGGCCTAGTGCCTAGGAGAGAGAGGGGTGGTGTTCGCCCCTCTCCCAGGCCGCCCCTTGAAGTAAGGGAGAGAATGAAGAAAATAGGGAAAGGTGGATCTGGGGGCCCCTCAGGAAGTGGGGGGCCTGGGTTCTTTGAACTCTTCTGCTCAATTATAGCTACAACCCTGCTTGTATCAGAGAAGATGCCAAGCTTTGAAACCGGGACCTTCAGGGAGAGCACTGTCCGCTCAGTTAAAGCAGAAGAGGCACCCGTAGACTTCAGGGCCGAAGCCCAGGGCCTCCACACCCCCTGGGGGCCTCCAAATCCTCTTTAGTCTGTCCCAAGTGGTGACCTCTGCAAATTAGAGACAAAGGGGGAAGTGGGGGGGAAACACAGGTGGGATGGGAATATGTTAAATGGCGAGTTGAAATATTTCTGCGTAATGTTTCTTTATTATGTATTTGCATAAATAACTAACCCCTGCTAACTTGGCAAAGAGGCACCTTCTAATGTGGTGATTCTCTTTATTTAGCAGGGGGAGAGTAACTGGCCCTAACCACCCCCAGCACAGTACTTCCAGTGACTGTTGCTGGTGTGTGTCTTATGTTTCTTTTTAGAACGTGAGCCCTTTGGGGACAGGGAGCCATCTTATGTATTTGTTATTTCTCTGTGTAAACCGCCCTGAGCTATTTTTGGAAGGGCTGTAAAGAAATCAAATTATTATTACTACTACTAATAATAATAATAATAAATATACCCGATTTATATTCTTGCATGCTTGTGAGTTTGCCACGGGACCTTTCCAGAGCTACTAGCGAGACCTAACATAAATGGATCCCACTCGTGCCCCCCCCCCAGCAACCTACGAAACCCTAGTGCATGAACCACAGAACCATCTAATCCTTAAGGCTGACACCCCCTCAAAGCCACATGTGCATCATTTGGTGGTATTGGAAGGACGCTTTCGGAAGGTGCCCTATGATCAAAGATTATGCCCCTGCCAGAACGGTGAAGTGAAGACCATGGAACATCTGATGCTGAAGTGCAGATTTTATACTGAATTAAAGGGAAAGCTTCTCTCCCCACTACTAACTCATTATAACTCCAATTGCCCTTCTGATGGGGAAAAGGTTCTTTTTCTGCTTACTGCTAAGTCAGAGCACGCTTACAGGAGGGTACCAAAATTTTTCTTCATAGCAAGCAAAATTCAGTTTAGAGTGATTGAGGCACAAGATGCCAGGTTGTGCACTTCAGATTAACTGGTTTTATTTGAATGAAATTACTTATGTATACGGTATCTGAAGGTATTAATGTTTTATGTATACTATGTATTTTACTGTTGTTGTTTCTCTTGGTTTTTCTTGTATTTATGCTGGCCTTGGGCCGAAATAAACAAATACATACATACATGTGCATCATCCAAACTGTGGTTTGATGACTGTGTTGATGCCTGGAAAGCACTTATCTTCACCTATCAGATCCACAAATCTAGTACAGGAACAAACACCGCAACAGTCCTCCCACACCTCCTATACCTCAAGAGACAATATCAACACCTACTGGCATGCAAGAAAAGAGAGGCAATGAAGGCTACCTGGTCACAGCTCATCCAGGCAGTCGGAGCAAAGAACTCAGCCACGTTCTGGCACATAATGGCCAACCCCACCAGCAATGGCATGGCTCAGGTAGACACCCAAATCTTACCAGAGATCTGGGAAAGGCACTTCCAGAAGCTATATGAAGCCTCCACTGCAGAAGATGGCTCCCTCTTACCAGATATAGAGGGCCTGCCCATGTGGCCACTGGTGTCTCTTATCTCCCAGTCTAGAGCGGGAAAGGCGTTAGCCTGCCAGAGCTTATAAAAAACAACTTAAGTGGTGGGCTTCAGTCTTGGCCTCGCTATTTACTTACATTCACTCTCATGGCCATATTCCCAAGGACTGGGGGCTGGTGATCATCACCCCATATTCAAAAAGGGAAGAAAGGATGACCCAGCCAACTATAGGCCCGTCAGCTTGCTCAATACTATCAGCAAGCTTTATGCTAGACATTTGCATAGGAAACTTACCTGTAGGGATTGGCTAGATCAAGAAAATCTTGCAGAGGAGCTTTAAGGAGGGTAGATCCACTACTGACCAATGCCTGGTGCTCCAGCACTTCAATGAAAATTATTCTTCCAACAACTCAGCCTCCCTCTTCATAGATCTAAAGACCGCATTTGATTCCATCTCCTGAGTCAAGCTATGGGAGAAGTTTGAATCTTCCTCGATCAGCCGATGCCTGCTCTATCTGATCCGCATTCTTCATGCAGATACAACCCTCAAGGTAAGGTTTAACCCTCAAGGGCAGCTTATGAACCCTGTCTCAAGACAGAAGGGAGTCCAACAGGACTGCATCCTGACCCTGCTCCTATTCAATTTTAATATCAATGCCATGGTGAGCCACCATAGTAACCCAGACTTTCATGCTCCCAGGCTGGCGGAAAGAAGCAATAATCTCAAGGACCCTTATAGGTCTCAGAAGAGTATTGGTGACACTAGCTCAGTCCTGCAAGAATGATAAACTCAGAATCAATTACAAAAAAAATAACGTTATGGCTTTTGCCAGAACACCCAATACCCACTCCTGGAGTATAGACGAAGGTCAAACAGGTTGCTTGTTTCAAATACCTGGGTGTGGTCCTACATGCCTCTGGCTCAGGAAAGCCCCGCAGCAATCGTGTCCCTCTCACTGCACAGAGGAACTCCTCCACCATTCTAAAATTTATATGGACTAGAGGTGGCCAATACATACCTGCAGCACTCAAATTATTTGAGGCCAAGCCATTGGTGCAACTCCTCTACAGTGCCCATTTGGCCCCCACCTCCAATTTTGCCCCATTGGAGCAGGTGCAGTTCAAATTTCTAAGAGCAGCCCTCCAGGTGCCACAGGTCTCAAATGCCACCCTATGCTTGGAAATTGACACAATAAAGGTTGAGGCCAGAGTGTGGCTGTCCATTCTTAACCTTTGGCTAAAATTATCCCTCAACCCTTGGGGCCTGGCCTCCCTGACCCCAAAGGACAAATTCCAATCCTCCTGGAAACAGGCCATATGGACTACATTGTTGTTCCTGGGCTTCTCTCCTCCTCCTCTACTTGCTATAGACTGTGATCAGGCAAAAACAGCCGTCCAACAGAGGATAATGGACACTGAACACTAGGCCGACCAAGGCAGGACCCCAACCTTCCTGTCCTCAGAAAGACTCAAATACTCTTCCTCCCCCACTGCATACCTGTCACAAATGGAAATCCCAAACCACAGGAGGGCCTTTACCCATTGTCATGGCCTCTCCTCCACTGTATTAGAAGGCAGATACAGAAAGATCCCAATCATGGAAAGTCTTTGTCCCTATGACACGGGGGAGGTCGAAACCACAGAGCACATACTTCCCTTTTATAGAGACAGTCATGCCAAGCTTCTGCGTCTGCTACTCCTCAAATACCCTGGACACCCAAGCCAAGTCTCTGCCTGGATGTTGCTCTCGGATGGAGACCCAGCCTTCACATATGATACTGCCAGGTTCTGTGCAGCAGTGTGTAGGATCTGCCAGGCCCTGACTGCTAGTCCATAACCACGCAATAGCCCTGTATAGCTTTTAAACTACTGTCTATTTTATCTTTTCCTTCTAGTTTTCCTATTTAGCTCATTCATTTTATATGCTCCGTTACAGCCACATTTTACATACTTTATGCTCTTTTTAAATATAGCGGTTTTTAATCATATTTTAATAGGTTTTAATGATTTCACAGTTTCTTTTCTAAGGTGCAGCAGTTTTATAGTATTCTAGTTTTATGGTACTGTAACTTGCTTTTATGCCCTACTGTTCTGTCTCATGCTGGTCTTGGACCATAATAAAGATGATTGATATACAAGACTGTACAGAGTTCTGAACCGTGTATATGCCACTGAAGTTAATATGGACGCCTTCATTTTCATGCTTTTTAGCGCAGGTGGAATTGTAAAGCCATCTTACCTCTTATCTTAAACCAAAGGTTTTTGGATGACTGAACTGAGATTAGTCCATGATAGCTTGATCCTCCAAGGAAAATAAGTTCAGGTAGACAGAATGGCTTCTTGGTGCAAAAGCTACCAGCTTTATGTAATCCCCTCTCCCATGTGCAATCTTTTTTTTTTTAGTATCAAGGAGCATGTAAGCATACATACTCCATAAGGCCAGTTTATTAAAGAGTTGATCCCTTCAGAAGGAGAAACTATCAAGTTCAAATTATAGTAACATTCTCATTATATAAAAAGAACTGTGTTTATTTCTCAGAAACTGAGAACTAAAGACACCATTCCAACTTACTTTTTTTATTCCTTGCCAGGGAGCCATTAATCTAGACAGCATATGCCTTTCAAAGCAAGTGTCTCTTTCTGCTGAAACGGATAACTGTGCATCCTCCTAGGAGAAAAATGTGGGTTAGAAGCAATCTAACAGGACACCCACAGTGCATAGAACTGTGCACAAATCTTGATTAACATTTTTTGCACGCTAAGAATGACACAACATAAACTGAAAGTTTCATTTCTGAAAACAGACACTCCAACCTGTTTTTGTCTGACAGCTACTTGGATTTCAGGTATGCCATCTTTTCAGTTGTGTCTAATACAGCAAATTGATATTAATCTTGGTCCATATACTTTCCAAATATATTATCTAGCAGTTCAAAGTACTGGCCTCAAACTGCTGACAATCCTGGGTGAATAGGCATGGGTGGAATCGATACAATAATATGATCATGTACTCTAACAAAGACTAAATTGTGGGAAGTTGCAGTGTGGGGAATATAGAATGTTGGGTCCACCATCTAATAAATATTTTCTATACTTTAGCTTGTGTCTAAACATCACTTGCATTAAAAATAATATCCAACCTGCAAGAGGCTAATAATTTTTTTTTAAAAGACATTGGATTAGAAGGAATTGTAAGGAGTCAAAAGCAATGTGGAAAGAATAAGTTTAGAAATTGCTACTACTACCTCCTCTACAAATATGGCAGTAAACAATCATAAAACCTGGCGTGACAGGTGATGTGACTAGGTGTTCTTGGGCCAGTGCCATTTCTCAGGCTAGCCACCTCACAGGATTGTTGTGAAGATAACATGAGAGAGAGATCACCTTTCCATGTTTGGGAGAGATAGTAGCACTCTCCTTGCACCATGGCATGTGTGCTTGGGCCCCAGAGAAGGGGAACGATGATGGGGTTTACGATAATGGGGTTTATGACTGTTGCCCATTGACTGAAGTCAGTTCTTCTGTAAGAAAGCCAGCCAAAGGATCCTTTGCCTCATGTGCAAGGTCCACAGAGAATAAATATCAAATTCGTCTAATTGTGCTTTTTAGTCTACCTTGTGTTTTTAGATAAATAAAATAAGGATCAACTCCCTTCCCACTCTGACTCAGAAGAGGAAAGTAGAATAGAAAAGGCTGGAAGAGGCAAGAAGCTGTAGCTGAAAGTATGAGCAGGGGCTCTTTTGCAACCATGTTGCCAGGAGCAAGACAGATCCAGAACTGGGAAGGCCCTTCCTTGCTGGGAAGAAGCCTAGTCAGCCTGTTCTACATAAGCCCTGTAAGGAGCAAGCTGGATGCAAGACCTACTGTAAGGATCCTCCCTACATACTGAGAAGTAGCTATGTCCAGAGTGGTAGTGGTATATCTGAACACGTCCAGTGTCCCTTCTTCCTCTGTTTTGCTTTCCTGTCTCTAATTTACGGGATTTTTTGGTGTGTCTGCAGCTTTGCATAGCATTTAAATGATACTTCTAACAAAGAAAAAGGCAATTTATGTTCTAGTTTCCCTAACCCTAATTAAAAATGCTGAGTTGTAGAAACATCACCCAACTACTGCTGTTCTCTTTCCAACTTCTAATCTGCAAACCACTTGCATTTGAATTGCTGTTTTATGACATTGCCTTTTAAAATATTGCTAGCCCGTGCTAATGTGATAGCTATTTCCACGTGCATCTGATTTTCATCATTGGAAATTATAAATAAGTCCCAAGCTACAGCCCCAAAGGTTTAAACTAGCAGTGTGCAAAACTGACTGAGCCTTTTAAATATGACCTGACCAAAAACTGCTTCATGTTACATTAACAAGAGCTTCATCATGTTTTCATCGCCAAATATTTATATATTCATCAGTTTGAATAATACATATAACAGACTCCTTGGGAGACCTGTGAACTGTTTTCAGATGTTTGCAGTTGATGGGACTGTTGGAGAGTCAGTTGCCTACTTTATAAACTGGCATGTTGGCACCACTTATCTTTCTTCTGTGGTGTAGGCACACTTGGACCTATGCCTCTGATACTAGAGTCATACAGCTGAAAGGAACTCAATGCATCTTGTCCGCTCACTGCCCAAAACTGGGCTGCTTCTGTTTAAAGCAGAGGTTTTCAACCTTGAGTTCCCAGATGTTGCTGGACTACAACTCCCATCACCCACAGCATTCAGCCATTGTGGCAGGGGATTATGGGAGCTGTAGTCCAACATCTAGGGACGTGCAAGGTTGAGAACCCTTGATTCAAAGCATTCCCAACAAATGCCTCTTTATAACTATCTGCCCACAGAGGCTGCCAAATCATCTTTCTTTGAGAAATATTTTATCAGCACAAGTAAAATGATTTGGCAAACTCTGTAGGTTAACTGGTTGTGATTATAAATTATGATGGTGATTACAAATTATGATTAACTGGTTGTGATTTTAAAAAGAGGTCCAGATAAAATCAGTGCTTGTATTATTTGGTAATGTCTTGTATCAATTGCCCCTTTGCCCTTGCATATACTTTCCTATTCATGTACACCCATTCACTACTCCCACTCATATTTATATGTAACTCAAACATTCAATTCATTTCATATACCACTCTCATTTAGACCATTTCACACACAGTCTAACAGCTGGTCAACTCTGCAATAGTGTTGCCACCTACTCCCTTCTTTACAAAACTCCTCATCACCTAATCTGTCAGACTTTGTATACTGACAGTTCCTTTCCAACTTCCAAGTAGTTGGAATATTCATGAATATTTCATAAGTCCTCAGTAGTTCAGCCAATGGCTATGTAGATTATTTTTTTAAAAGTAACTGAAGCTAGAATTCACAGCCAATTTGACTTCAAATACTGAAGCCCAAATTCATTTCTCTCCCTCCCCATTTTGGGGACATATTGGCACAATTATCCACTGAATCTACATTTTGTGCTTTAATTTGATACCATATATCCTTTATGCCTCTCTATTACATTAATCTCTCTGTGCCCTACTCCATGATTCAAAGCGAACTTTCTTCAAAAATAGATACTTATTGACTGACATTCTAATAGAGTACATGTGCTTTGAGGGACGGGGCGGAAACACATGACGAAAGCCCTCACACAACTCCCCCTTTCCTCCTGCACACATGTTGTTGCGCAAGCGCCCTTAGGGTCTAACACATTCACAATTTGGAGGGGCTCTGCAAGTTCCAAAACACATTACTGATCCTCAGAAAAGTGTTTCTGATCTTGAAGAGTCCTTCCAGGGCATAGAGAGTGCTCTGGACTCTAAAGGCTCTGGCAAAACTAAAGGCTCAAAGTCAGTTAATGAGTTCGTGGCTGAGGTGAAACTTGAAACAGGAACTTCCCAGCTCACACCCTTAGCTACTATGCTACATTAGCTCCGAGAAAGTTCTCTTTAGGATCTAATTACTCTTGATACAATTATGAATATATTTGCTGGACAAATAGTCTTAACTAACCAAAACATTAAAAAGCAAGGCATTACAGACTTACAGTTACTTGTAGAAGAAGTAATGCACCCTCTAGTGGAGAAACAAATTATCTGAATGCACCTTGCAGAATTCATTTTTTAAAAACAAACCCTGAAGATGGTGGTGGTTGACATCCTAACTAACAAACAATGTGCATTAGGAGGCTCTGTGAAGGTATGATAAGGACCTGCACACAGTTCCCCCAGTCGTGTGCACATTCTGTTGTCCCAGTGGGCAAAACCTTCCAGCTCTGGTCGTCTGGAAGCACTATAAGAGAGGAAACATGTTGCTGACTCTCAGTGACATGTTTCCTCTTACACAGAGCTTCCACAGTGTGGTCATTGCTGGGAAGCACATGCAATAACTGGGAGAGTTAGTTGCATACAAGCCATTTCCTCTTAATACACGTGTTTTGTTAGGATGTCAGCCACTGAACATGTCTACAAGAAGAGTTTTGTTGTGGCACCTTAACAATTCACGAATTTATTGCAGCACACACTTTTATGGACTACAGTCCACTTCATCAGATGAAAAACAGGTTGCTTACCTGTAACAGATGATCTTTTGGTGATACGGTATCATTCATGACATTGGTTATGTGTGCCTGCGCAGTAGCCCCTGCAGAAGGATTCTCAAGCTTCCAGAGGTGCTCTGTAGTTCTGCCCTTCACATTCCAAGCATATCTTTGACAGCAGAGCACCTTTTGCTCAGTTTCTGATCAACTGCTGTGAAGATGGAACTTCTTCAGTCGAATGATGAGGTAAGTACATTAAGCAGAAACATCCGATAAGCAGGGAGGTCAGGTGGGTGTTGTGAATGATACCAGAGCGCCAAAAGATAACCTGTTACAGGTAAGTAACCCATTTATTTTTGTGTCGATCCAGTACCCTTCACAACATGTGTGATGAATGAGCTCCCCATAGAAGGGAGAGGGGCTGGAGGATGTTTCTTAAAGAATCTTTAGGACAGCCTGCCTAAAGTTGGCCTCAGCCACAGCTCAAATGTCCAAGTCATAACCTCTAACAAAAGGCAAGGTGGAAGACAAGTAGCAGCCTGGCACATGTTTTTAAATTTTATTCTTGATAACTGAGCAACAGAGGTAGCCACGGCTCTGGTAGAGTGAGCTTTAAGCAGGTTTGGAGGTTGTATACCTTGTAATAAGTGAAAAAAGCAATTGGACAAGCCAGCTAGAAAGTCTCTGCCTAGTGATTGGTTGGCCCTTGCTTTTGCCCCTGAAAGAATCTACGAGTCTTTAAAGTCTTTAGTCCTATCTAAAGAGGAGTGCTCTACGTACATCTAAGGAGTGGGAAGAGCACTCCAAAGGAGTGGTAGTGTTAAGGAAGAAGGCAGAAAGGAGAAATTCCTGGTTGACATGAAAGTCGGGAACTACCTTAAGTACCAAGGAAGGGCCTGTTCTCAAAATCATCTTATTGGAGTAGAATTTCATGAAAGGGGAATCAATCCTCAAAGCGGTGAGTTCGCTGACCCTTCGTGTTGTGGCGATAACAGTCAGAAAGGCTGTGTTTATAGAGAGCAACTTAATGGGTGTTGAAGATAGAGGTTTGCGGGCCTCTATTAGCCTAGAAAGCACTAAAGAGAGGCTTCAAGGTTCAATTGGTGTCCTAATGGGTGGGAAGAAGTTGCTGATTCCCTTAAGGAGGTCTGGGTGAGAAAATAGTGACTTAGCATCCCAGCCTGCATGAACTGCAGAGAGGGCCACCATATAGACTTTAATACATGCATTGGATATGCCTGAACATTTCAGGGAGGTGAGATACAGGAGAATTTGCTGTATAGAGGCTTGTAAGGGATTAAAACCTTTGCCCTTGGCATAACTGGCAAACCTTTTCCATTTATAGTTGTAATTTTGTCTAGTGGAATCCCTCCTCTTGTGCTATAGGATGTTGTCTAGAAGTTTGACTTCCAAACAGTCAAGTTCAAAGTTTGAAGACTGTGATGAAGGACTTGACCACTGTTCTGGGACAGAAGGTCAAAGCGTTGAGGGAGGAGATGGTAGTATATTTGGGATAGTCATTGGAGAAGGAACCTCTCGGACACCACAGGGTAAGTATGATGCATTTTGTTTTGTGTTGGAGGACTTTGCTGAGAACCCTGGACAGCAGAAGAAAGGGCAGAAAGAGATAGAATACGTTTCCTCACCAGGGAACCTGGAAGGCACCCCTTCCTTACACCTGCTCTTGAGCAGAAATGAACAAATTTCTTGTTGGTTGCGGATGCAAAGAGGTCCACTTGGAGAGTTCGCTAATGAAGGAAGAGATCTAAGATAATGTCTTGATTGATTTCCCATTTGTGCTGATGGGAGAAATCTGTTTTGGGTTTTTTTTGCTCAGACTGTCTGCAAAGGCATTATTGGTGCCCTTTATGTACAAAGCCAGAGGGTATATTTGGTTGTTTTAATTAGTTAAAAGCGGAGAGGTGTAATAATGAAAATCCCTATGTAACTCACAATACAATAGAAGATGGGATGTGGTTTTAATGGCACCTGATGTACAGGGACAAAGTCTTTTGAGCATATTTGTTTATTTAATTTGATTTGATTTATATACCACCCTTCCAAAAATAGCTCAGGATGGTTTACATATTCATTTATTGGATTTATATACTGCCTAGTATAGAAATCTCTAGGCAGTGTACAGAATTAAAAAAATATAAAGCAATCAAAATTTATAAAAAGATTAAAATCATTATAGATAAAAACACACATTAAAATTTAAAATTTGAAAACATATGGGATTTCCCCTGAACCTTCCTTCAAGTACTGCAGATTACTGTACAGACCAAGCTGTACTCCATATCTTTATTTATGGGAACAGGATTTGACCAGGAATAATTTAACTGCTGCAGGGACAAAATGAGCACCACCAGAGTGGAAAAAGGATTGGATGGCTAATAAAGATTTGTGGGCATTTTGAATCGTATATTGAAGATGTGCACTGCACTTACCTGAAGCGTGGAAAACAATGCTCAAATATTTAAAATGTTTAACTTGTTCTAATTTGTGCCCATCCAATGACCAATCTTGGGCAATTTGCAAATGGTTTTGATGTAATTAATTTCTAGGGCTGTGCTTCACAAAATACAGTCAGGGAGCGTAAGGTTCTTTGAACTCCCACCGGGGTCTGTGAAAGAATTGACTGTGTCATTCACATAAAGAATGGTGAGGTGTCTGTTAGCCAACTCTGGCAGATGAAAAGCCAAATTGTTCCTAAGGGAAACTATGGAGTGCAGCTTTGTCTAACTTCTCTGTGAGTTGGAATTCCTTTTGTATAGTGACCAACAGCACTACAACAAACCTTCAGTCAAAGATGCTCACATGTAGTCTTTAAGTTAAAAGGAGTAATTGGCGGTTCAACAATGTGTTTGAAAGCTTGCCCACAGCTTATCTCTAGAGATTAAATTGAAAACAAATATGAAAGAAATAATAGTGGCATGTAGGGCAGTATTGGGCTTAGAAGAGTACTTTTTGGCCAGACGTAAAATTAAGGCCTGATCTATTGGTGAGTGGCTGGCCCTAAAACTGGCTTGCTTCTCAGCCAACATCTGTTCTTCCTCCAACCAGTCCTGGAATTTATTAAGCAAATGGATTGCATAAATCTCTCTTATTAACATCCGTGAGGCTAATAGGGCAATAATTAGCTGGCAGGTCTTCTTCTTCTTCTTCTTCTTCTTGTAGAAGGTAATGGCGTACCAGGACCGTAAGGTCCCACAAACGCCACCTACTGGAAGTCCAAAGTAGAGCACAAATGTCCAAAAAAGGATGGACTTATAAATATTCAGATAGGTGAGACGACTGGAGAAACCTCCACAAAAAAGAGGTAGCAATCTTCCAATTCCGACGATCTGAAAATAGCACCTGAAGAGACCTGCCGCAAAGATTAGCAGATTGAAGAGATAGAAAAAAACGCTCACGAGCATCACAAAACCGAATGCAGTCCCACAAAAGGTGATCTACAGTCTCAGACACTCCACAGAGCAAGCATAAATTATCCTCAGATTTTCCAAGGAGAAACAACTTGTCCCTAGTCGAGCAATGACCCGTCAACACCCTAAACAAAACAACTTGTCGGGACCTACCCGAGATACAGAAAAGTCTAAAATCACTCAATTTCGGACAAAGAGCGTAAATCCTCCGACCCGTAGGATCCACATCCCATTCCTTTTGCCAAATCTTCCTCAACTCCAACCCAACCCAGGACCTGACTTCTGTAACATTTAAGGAAATTTTACAATCCACAACTAAACGATCCAAAGATTGCTTCGCTATTGTATCCGCTAGCTCATTCCCAGGGATCCCAATGTGAGAGCGAACCCAGCGGAACCTAATATGGAAACCCCTTGAAAGAAGAAAATTATTCAGGTTCCAGATGACAGCAACAACAGGGGATTTATTCAAAAAACTACAAAACTAACAAAAGCAGCAGATACCCTATCACCCTGGACAGATTTAGAACCATCCGTAAAAATTCTGCAAAAAACCGAGTCAGCAGACAACCTTTCTAAAGTCAGGGACTTCAATTCAGCAGTAGATCTATTAAAAAATCTGCTCTCTAAACTATCAAGCAGAACCTCAGGAGGACAATAAATCCAGATAGGATATATTAAAGGCGCAATTCTCTCCTGCTGCAACCCCCTAGGAAGGTCAGACCCAGGCCACAGAGATAGTCTAACTGCATGTGGACAGCGGCCTCCAGAGAACTTTCCAGGGTCACTAAATTCCCAACATTGATCATATACATTACCCCAGTTCCCAAAAGACAAATCACACAGCTGGTTCCAAAGCATGATGTCTAGATATCTCCGATGCAAACTCCCTGGCATTTTGCCAGTTACACCCCGAAGCACGCTACAAGGTGTGGTAGGAAAAGCCCCACAAATAGTCCGAAGAGCTGTAGACTGGATCACATCCAACCTTTGCAAAATGGACCTGCGAGCGGAAGAAAAAACCTGACAACCATAGTCCAAAACTGATCGGATCATGGCACGATAAATCATCAAAAGAGACCCCCGGTCCACTCCCCAATGATTACCAGAGAGCGGCCTACACCGATTCTCAAGAGAACAAATATGAGGGACCCAAGACAATTTAGAATCAAAAATGACCCCCAGAAACCTAAATTCGGAAACAATCTCAATTTGAGAGCCATACAAAAACAAGCAAGGAGCTACCGGAACCGTCCGCCGCGTAAAGACCATTCCCTTCGACTTTAAAGACGAAAATTTAAAGCCCCACTCGTTCCCCCAGGTTTCCAAGGCAAGAAGGGCCTTGTTCAACTTATCAACAGCTCCACCCAGATTGCGCAGTCATCAGCATACATACTACAAACCACACCTTGTGGCAAAACCGAAGGTAGATCGTTCACCATTATATTAAACAGCATTGGACTGAAAACGCTGCTCTGAGGAATCCCGTTTTGAACGTTACGAGGTTCGGAAAGAGAGTCCCGGATCCGAACCTTAATTTGCCTCCCCTCGAAAAAGGACATTAGCCATCGAAAGCGCCTCCCCCAGATACCACAGCAATACAACTTATACAACAAATCCTCCCTCCAAACCATATCATAAGCCTTCTCCAAATCCAAAAATACCACAGCCAAAAATCCCTTTAAACAGAAGGTCTTCCAAATGTCAGTCTCCAATCTGACCACTTGGTCCAGAGTACCACAATTTCTCCAAAAACCACTTTGAAAGTCTGTAAGCAAGAGGTTTTTCTCAAGGAACGACATTAAACGATCTTTTAGCATACGCTCCATGAGCTTGCAGAAACAAGAAAGTAAAGCGATGGGACGGTAAGACTTCGGATCAGACAGGTTCTTGCCCGGCTTTCCCACAGGAATTACAATAGCATCCTTCCAAGAACTAGGGACAACACCTCCTTCCCAGATTAAATTATAAAAGCGAAGCAAAAGCAGCAAGGATTCCGCAGGCAAATGCCGAAGAATCTCATAACTTATCCCATCCTCTCCAGGAGCAGATCTCTTACCCAGACTCAAAAGCTCTCTGGAGCTCCCAAGTAGAGAAGAAAGCGTCAAGTTCCCCTACAAATAGGGAGCAGACATGTCAAAAACAGCTCTATTACGATCCATAAAATCTACCCTATGCCGCCTAAAGGAATCAGGCCAGTTATCAGAACTACCAACCCGTTGGAACACATTAACAAGCGTCTCAACCTTCTCCACGTCCGAAACAGAAACAGGACCTCCAGCTGACACCAAAGCAGGAATACCTGCAGATCTTAGACAAGTCCCATTCATCCTTTTAATCTGCCTAAAAATATTCCCAACTGGGACATCTGCCGATAACCTATCACAATAAGACCTCCAACTTTTCCTCTTTGCCGACCGAACGACCAACTTAACTTTCACCCTCAAACGCTTATAGGAAAGCAAATCAGCCCCAGATAATGAGCGCTTGGCCCTTCTAAAGGCACGATTCCTAGCTTTCACAGCTGACCTGCATTCCTCTGACCACCAAGGAACTGAGCAACAAGGTCCAACCTGGGCCCTAATCCTAGGAATAGCAAGAGAAGCCGCCTTACTAATGCCATTACAAAGAATATTAGAAAACACCTCCACTGAAACCGATTTGGGAACCAAGAGAAATTCCTGCTTGCACAGCGACTGAAACAGACACCAATCAGCTTTAGTGTAATTCCATCGAAGGCCAAGCGATCCCTGCTCAAAACAACCCTGTTCACCAAAATGCAGTAAAACAGGAAGATGATCGCTTCCCATGTGAAATTCAGCCAGGACCTCCCAAGAACACTTCCCCACAATAGAGCTAGAAACTATTCCCAAATCCAAAGGGGACATTAATCCAGTGCTGGAATCAAACCTAGTTGGCGTATCATCATTAAGAACCACAAGACCTTTGTCAGCACAAAAAGCCTCCAAAATTTTCCCATTGGGATCAAGCTTCAAACTGCCCCACAGGGGATTATGACTAAAAGTCCCCACAAAAAATAACCAGACCTCGAGCACCATCAACCAAAGCATCCAAAACATTTCTAGAAAAAAGCCGACATGGGTTATACACACTAACAACCCGAACTGGTACAGAAGAACCTTCCAATGGAATTTCGATATCCAGGACCTCAATATCTTCAATCCTGATATCAACTTCCAGAAAATTCAAACCCTCTGTAATTCCAAAAGCAACACCACCACCCCTCCCCTCTTTCCGGTCCTTACGTAGAAAAACATATCCAGGCAGTCGGAAGGCCAAAGAAGGGACCAACCAAGTCTCCTGAATACAAACAACCGAAGGGGGATCCAAAGATTTCGATAGGACATGCTTCAATTCTTGGCCATGAACACAAAAACTATGAGCATTCCAACTGAAAATCGATAAAGGCCGCAACCTAGGTTTCAGGGTGACCCAACTCTGCACATATCTGGCCAGCCGTAACCGAACCCATACCCAAATACTTCTCAGCAGCCTTCAAAATTATTGCCATCTTTTCAGAACGGCGCTCAGCCTGGGCAGTACAGTTTATCACCTCCACCATGAAAGCCAAAAACTTTTCCTTAGCAGGGAAACGGCAAGCTTCTCCTCCAGCCAACGCTACGGAGGAAGAAGGAAGAGGGGAAGAAGAAGGAGAACTCCCAGCAGTCTCCACCATTCCACTAACCTCCTTATACCGTTTAACAGCCGCAGAATAAGAGATGCCCTGCTCAATCCTAAGCACTTGAACTTCCCAGGCTTGCTTAGATACTGCACAGCCACGATATCCCGGGGCATGCGCACCACCACAGTTGCAACATTTCATAGGTAAGGAACTCTCACATTGCTTCATGGAATGCACACCACCACATTTTCCACAGCGAGCCTCACCACGACAAACCGCAGCCACATGACCAAAACGCTGGCAATTGTAGCAACGCAAAGGAGGAGGAATAAATGGGCGAACCTTAAAAACATAGTCGCCTATAACTACATGTTTGGGCAACTCTGGACCCCCAAACAGAGCAAAAACCGTAAGAGAAGGAAGAGTTTTGCCCTCCCGCTTAGAGGACAGGTGTTTTACCTCAGAAATAATGCCATCCCCTCAATACTTTTGAATGTCATCATCTGAAATACTCAGAGGAACACCCAGTATAACTCCCTTCCTCAAAGCCTGAAACCTGGGAACCTGAGAAGAAACCTTAATTTTGCTCAGAGACGTCAAGCGAAAGAGTTTATCTAATTGTTCTTTATGAACACACTCCACCAACAAGTCACCAGACTGAAGGCACCTAGCTCTGGAAACATCTCCCAAGGCTTTCCACAACCACTCCACCAATTTGATAGGGCTGGTGTCTCCAATTTTCACATCTTTGTTCATTGCTTTCACCACAGCTGAGAACGATAACTCACTGCTCTCCCGCCTCCCCGAAACTCCAGCCTGGAAATCTAAGGAGCCACTTCGCTTCTTTTTGGAACGAGTCTCTTCAGAAGGAAGACCACCCTCCAAATCCCCAATCCCCTTCCCCTTTCCTTGAACCACCCCCTCAGTCTCCATCCCTTCTTCCATCACCATAGGCAATAAACAAACACCTCTCCCTCAACGCCGTCAGGGCAAAAGCTCCTTCAAACAGAGGCGAGAGCCAACTCGGAGAAAACCGTCCCCACTCGAGCACCGAAACCACCACACCAAGAAAAAACAGAAAAACCCGTTGCCTCCCATCCACCAACACTCACAACCGACAAGGCGCCCAGACACTCACAACCGACAAAACGCCCACCACCATCACGCGCGTGCTCCTCTCCCCTCCGTGCACGATAGGCTCTGCGAACGAACGGCTCCCAAACGTCCCGGGGTTGCCAACGACTTCCCTGCTGGCAGGTCCCTTTTGCCTCTCATATATAGGGATAATTATTGCTAAGCCCAAATCATTTGACAGCAAGGCAGAGTGGTCAATAGCTGTAAAAACAAAGGCTAAAACAGGGGTCCACCACTCAAAAGTATTAGTAATAACTTCTGATGAGATAAAATCAGAACCAAGGGCTTTACCTGCTTTAAGTCATTTAACTATGTTGGTAATTTCTGTGCATGACACTGACTGCCACATGGGTAGACACCCTTGCCAGTGAGGCTGATGGGTGTTTTCAGGATAGGCAGCACCCCAGAACCAATATCATCCTCAACATAGAGTCCTTGCAAATAAAAACCCTTAAAGGTCATTCCAGAAGGTGTTGTATGTGGAGACCCCAAGATAGAGACAAAGTCCTGCAGGATAGAGAATTCTTTCAACTCTGACAGTGTGAAAGGAAAGTTGATGCTGAAAACAGGTGACACAGAGACAACTGAGGCAGCAAGTGGTTGCCTTCCTAATTCAGACATGGGCTTGGTCAGCATCGGTATTGAAATAGATGGTGTTGCGGTTTTCTCCATAGAGGGAGCAACTGATACGTTAGACATCTAAGTTGTTGCTGGAGTCCATATCAATAATGATTTATTTTATTTATCAAATTTGTACACCACCCCAAACTTTAGTCTCTGAGCGGTTAACAATAGCATAAAACAAGTTTAAAACATATACAAAAAACTTAAAACAATGTAATAATTTAAAAATAAACCAGAGATTAAAACGAGTTTGTGTGACACTGAAGAGACTGGGGGGTTGATAGAACTGTTCTGTATGATCTCAGGAGAAGAAGAGGACCAAGATTAGGTTGGAGACAGAATCTGAAACCTAGAAGGTGATGGAGTTCAAGCAATATTGAAACTGGAGACGGTGGCTGAACCTGCATTGGCTGAGTAGGATGCTTCTCTTTTGAGACCATCGGTATCGGTCTATGGACGGACTTTGACATTGAAGTTGATGGTGTTGGGGTCGACATAGATGAAGTTTTCTGATGCTTAGCATGGGATGGAGAGTTATTACTGTGTTTACTGTTCTTGTGGGGGTCTATGGTGCCCGTCCTTGGAAACATTGTGAGTCTATAAAAAGGCTCTTTCAAGAACTTAGCTGGGGAAATTGCCGATACCAACTGAAACTTCGGTTGTCGATGGTCAGATGATGTCAATGCTGACAATGTCGACAGTAACGGGGACCACAGCATCAGGATCGGAGGATGTTATGCTTGTTCACACAAAGCAGCCCTTAAATGTAACTCTTTACTTCTTGTTTGCTTCAAAAAAGAAAAGCAAATCTTGCAGGTTCGGACAATATGGTGCTCTCCAAGTCAAAATAAGTAAAGATAATGTTTGTTAGATGAGGGAAGCATACCGCAGCACACCTCTTGAACATTTTTTTAGCATCCATCAGTACAAATACCAAGAAAACTAATCCAAATTGTAAGGCAAAGAGTACATAAGAACATAAGAACAGCCCTGCTGGATCAGGCCCAAGGCCCATCTAGTTCAGCATCCTGTTTCGCACAGTGGCCCACCAGGAGCCGCTGGAAGCCACAGGCAGGAGTTGAGGACATGCCCTCTCTCCTGCCGTTACTCCCCTGCAACTGGTACTCAGAGGCATCCTGCCTTTGAGGCTGGAAGTGGCCCACAGTCCTCCAACTAGTAGCTGTTGACAGACCTCTGCTCCATGAAGTTATCCAAGCCCTTCTTAAAGCCATCCAGGCTGTTGGCTGTCACCACATCTTGTGGCAGAGAATTCCACAAGTGGATTATGCATTGTGTGAAAAAGTACTTCTGTTTGTTGGTCCTAGATTTCCCAGCAATCAATTTCATGGGATGACCCCTGGTTCTAGTGTTATGGGAGGGGGAGAATTTCTCTCTATACACTTTCTCCACACCATGCTTGATTTTATAGACCTCTATCATGTCTCCCCGCAGTCGTCTTTTTTCTAAACTAAAAAGCCCCAGGTGTTGTAGCCTTGCCTCATAAGAAAGGTGCTCTAGCCCCCTAATCATCTTGGTTGCCCTCTTCTGCACCTTTTCCTGTCCAACAATGTCCCTTTTTACATGTGGTGACCAGAATTATACGCAGTACTCCAAGTGTGGTCGCACCATAGTTTTGTATAAGGGCATTATAATATTAGCTGTTATATTTTCAATCCCCTTCCTAATGAAGCCTAGCATGGAATTGGCTTTTACAGCTGCTGCACATTGAGTCAACACTTTCAATGAGCTGTCCACCACAACCCCAAGATCCCTTTCCTGGTTAGTCACCAACAGCTCAGATCCCATCAGTGTATACTTGGTTGGGGTTTTTTGTCCCAATATGCACCACTTAACACTTGCCAACATTGAACCGCATTTGCCACTTTGTCGCCCACTTCCCCAGTTTGCAGAGATCCTCTTGGAGCTGCTCACAATCCGTTTTGGATTACACTACACGCAAGTGTTTGGTATCATCTGCAAATCTGGCCACCTTGCTGCTTACTCCTGCTTTTAGATCATTTATGAATAAATCAAAAAGCACCGGTCCCAGTACAGATCCCTGGGGGACCCCACTTATTACTTCCTTCCATTGTGAAAACTCTCCATTTATACCTACCCTTTGTTTCCTGTCCTTCAACCAGATAGCAATCCACACACGTACTTGTCCCCTTATCCCATATTGCTAAGTTTCCTCTGGAGTCATTGATGTGGAACTTTGTCAAAAGCTTTTTGGAAGAACATAAAGGAAGGGGATTGAGAATAAAACTGCTAATATTATAATGCCCTTATACAAAATGTGCGGCCACACCTGGAGTACTGTGTACAATTCATCTAAAAAAAGGACATTGTAGAACTGGAAAAGGTGCAGAAGAGGGCAACCAAGATTATCAGGGGCCTAAAGCACCTTTCTTATGAGGCAAGGCTACAACACCTGGGGCTATTCAGTTTATGTCTTTAGACATACCATCTATTTATTATGTCTTACATCATAATGACAGAATTAAGACATAATTATTATGTCTTATGTCTGATTTCTCTACACACCAACATATTCGACATTAACTGTCTTCTACCATGTAACTGGTATTGTTAAAAGTTGCATGGCTAGCTATAGCATAGGTATGAACTGTCTCAAATTCATCTCCTGAAGTAGCAGTTAACAGTCCTTTAACTGCAAGCAGGTAGGGTGGAGTCTAAGGCATCTACTTGTGCATGAGGCATCTGTACATTTCCCTCCTTTTTAACTAAGGTAACTCCAGATTCCAGTTCATTTACACTAATATAGTAAAACAGATTCAAGTTAATTTAAAGTACCAGATTATTTTATTCATAATTACTTTTCTAGATTTTAATTAAAATATTCTGGAATGTGTTGTTGGGCAATACAGCCTTAGTCACAGGACTATGCAATATATTTATTTTAAAAAATCAAAACCAGAGCCAATGTGTACAAAATAATTTATTACAGCATTACATCAGTTGGCATTATTTTACAGTGAGTTTTCATTCAACTATTGATCCTAAACTGATGATAAAGGAGACTGTCTTAAGTATAACTGTATGTCTTGATAAAATTTCCCTTTTTGAATTTTGCATAGGGCCTAAGTAATATTAAATATTTATATTAACCATAAAATAAAAACAAATTGGTTCCATTAGTTTTCAGAAAAGTAATTTTCTGTAGAAGCCACAGTGTATTAAGTTTTGATAGCAGTTTATATAAGGTCATAATGAACAGCCATTTTTGTCCTGAAGTAAAATGTTTAAGACAGCTGAATTAAAATTTGGATATGTTATATGTATAATGTATTCAGGTCAATGCACCAAAATAAAAAGATAGAAAAAGGATAACCTGTAATTTGTACTCAGACTAGTTGTGCTCACTTAAATTACTTTTTTAAAGTACATCTTTAATGATAATTGCTTTATAGCACTTAAAGTAACATTTCAGCAAAAGTAGATACATTTCACTTTTTAAAAGTTGAAATGTAAAGAGTTTTAATGGAACTCAACATTAAATTTAAACAGAATGCATGATCTGGAGAAGACCACAATCTCTCTTACTAAACTTTTCCATCCTTTTAAAAGTGGAATAATGTCTCAAAGTTGGTAAGTGATAAAGAAACAAGAATCTAAACTGTTACAATGGGTATTCAATGGTATAAAAATAATTAATAAACTGTTCTAACAAATAATGGGGAAACATTATCATTTTAAAAAAACAACATATCAATTACAAAACAAGCTGTCCAAAATCATCAGTACTGTTTCCAAATTACGCCTTGAATTGACAGAAAATTGCCACCACTTATAATCAGGACCTATGTGCTTTGAAAGAAACCAATTAAAAATAAAAGTAAAAAAGCTGAAAAAGATGGGGCAACAAGACATGCAGCATTATATCCATCCTAGTTTGCCAACTTTGCTCTGATATATTTTGTAAGAAGTGACCGTATTTATTTTTATATGTAACAACATTAATGTGAATGGCCAATCTCTAACTTCCATGATTTGGGATAAAAAGATTCATTAACTGTACAAGTATAAACATGACCAGCATTACTCAGAGATAGGTGTTTACATAAATATTGGCAGCTCTTGTTGAGGGAAAGTGAGCTTATAGCACAGTATATTTTCATTCAATTGCGTCAGTCTGACATCTCAATTGTAAGAAACCCTGATCTGTATGCAACCAGTCTGGAAGAAGGAAACATATCTGTATCCTACTTTAAATTTCATTGGATAGCACATCATGATTAATGGCTGTATGATTCATTGATGCAAAGCAGCCGTCATCTTCGTTTGTGAGAGGCATAAAGGCAGATGCTAAAGGGAACAGTTTATGGCATGCTATCCGATACTCCTCACTCTGGGTGTGGCATGTTCCAAAGCTGCCATCAAGTAAGGACTCCAAAACCTTCGTTAAAGTCTGAAAATATACAAGAACATACTTTT
The DNA here is from genome assembly GCF_027244095.1 of Hemicordylus capensis. Lineage (NCBI taxonomy): Eukaryota > Metazoa > Chordata > Lepidosauria > Squamata > Cordylidae > Hemicordylus > Hemicordylus capensis. The sequence goes on along the minus strand of NC_069659.1, from coordinate 185,682,524 downwards.
TGTTAGAATTGTTTTATGCACAACATCCTAACAGCAGACACACCTCTCCCCAACACTTTCAGCTTGTGCTTCAGGTCTTTTTTGTTTTTCATAAGATGGCAAAATAAGACATTTCTTTGTGCGTTACTCACTAAGGCCCCCTTAAATATTAATTACAAATCAAAGTCCTGTTTAAAACTTTCATGTTATCATTACAATAATGATCTACCTTCACATTTTTGTCTCTCATAGTTTCATCTAGTCTAGTAGCAATAGCAATTGCTTTCTCCTGTCTTGAGTTGTCCAGGAAATACATCATCTTGGCACCTGAAAGAAGAAAAAAGCCTATGTAAACTGAAAAAGTGATTTTATACAGTAAACTATTCAAAGGTATCTAGAGAATCTAATCATAAGTTTGCTTCAGGTTTTACTTACACTAAAGCATGTGATGGGGCATATTTTAATAACCAAAAAGAACAAGTTAGAAACAAGGGAACTAGAACACTCAAATAGGCAGATTTCTTACCTGTAACTCAAGTTCTTTGAGTGGTCTTCGGAGCAGTTACACTTCTGGGTTTTGCACCAGTGCAGAACCCTGATCTGGAAACTTCCACAGCTACATCTTTAAGGAATTTTGGTGGTAACCCCACCCCTTAAGAGTCCCTAGAATAGCCTGTCTCTCCCTTCTCCTTCTCAGTCTTGAGTGACCATCACAGACATTCTCAGTGGGATGCTGCCATGGGGAAGAGGGTGGGTAGTATGAATACACAGACCACTCAAAGAACTCGTTAGGAGATAAAACACAACAACCCTGCCCTCCTCCTTCATAGTCTTTGCACATCACACATCTGGCAGAACAGCAAGCTCACTTGCCCGGCAGGCAGGTGCAGCATCATGGTGCATCATCAGAGTTGAGAACTTCAGAACCAAAACTGGCATGGTGCCTGGGTCTGGTGTCCAAAGTGTAATGCTTAATAAAGCAGGAGGGTTAAGACCAGGTAGCAGCTCCGCAAATTAAGTCCAGAGGTACCCCTCTGCAGAAAGCAACGGAAGATGATACAGATCTAGTTGAATGAGCCTGAACTGAAGAGAGTAACTGTTTCTTAACTCTCATAACACAACTTGAAATATTAACAATCCAATAAGAGGTCAATTGGGAGGATATCTGCATTTCCTTTTTGCATCCAGAATAAATGATAAAAAGAGAAGGTTACTTATGAAAAGCAGAAGTTCAGTGTACGTAGAATGATAATGCTTTTTTAGTATCAAGAGTGTGCCAAGACCTTTCCATAACTGAGGCAGGATTCAGGAAGAAAACTGAAAAATATGTATCTTGATATATATGAAATTCTGCTAACACTGAGTACAAAGGCAACATCTGGGCAGAGCAGGACTTTATCACTTTAAAATGTGCGGTACAGTGGGTCAGTTCTGAACATCCTTATCTCACTCATCAGGCTGATGTGATTGCCAGGAGAAATAGCATCCAAGAGTTAGGAACTGGCCAACAATTCAAAGGGTTTGTGCATCAGGCAGGACGAAATTAGCTGGAGATCCCACGGGAGTGCTACCTTAGGGAACTGAGGATGCAAGTGTTTTAGGGCTCTGAAAAACCTCTTACTGGTAATAACAGGGTGAGAGAAAAAAGCAAACGTTGAATGATAAGCACTTGGCTGCTGAGTGAACATTCTGTGAGGAGATGCTCAAATCAAATTTCTTGAGAATTAAAAGATACTTTAACAGCATGTCTAAGGAAATAGTCAAATTGAGTTCTGATAACTCTTTATGAATATACAAAATCTTTTCTATTTACATTCATAAGAGTGGAAGGTTTCCAGATGCTTCCAGGACCTTGTAATCCTCCTCACTGATCAATGGGAGGAGAGCTGGTCCTGTGATAGCAAGCAAGACTTGTCCCCTTTGCTAAGCAGGGTCTGTCCTGATTGCATATGAATGGGATACTACATGTGTGGGCACTGTAAGTTATTCCCCATAGGGGATGGGGCCACCCTGCGAAGAACAACTGCATACTTCCATGCAGAGGGTTCCAAGTTCCCTCCCTGGCATCTCCAAAATAGCACTAAGAGAGACTCCTGCCTGCAACCCAGGAGAAGCCATGGCCAGTCAGTGTAAACAATACTGAACTAGATGGACCAAGGGTCTGACTTGGTAAATGTCAGCTCCCTATGTTCCTATGTCAGGGGCTGGCAACAAGAACACTGAAGCCGCACTGGTCAAGTGCGAGAATTCACATTTTAAAACACCCGAACGTCCTGTCGGTCAAAGTCTATGGTACAAAGCCACTGTTGGGAGGTCGAGAGGCAAAGTCAAGGCAGGGAGGAGATGATCAGGGGCCCAGAGCACCTTTCTTATGAGGCTAGGCTACAACACCTGGGGCTATTTAGTTTAGAAAAAAGATGACAGCAGGGAGACATGATAGAGGTCTATAAAATCATGCATGGAGTGGAGAAAGTGAATAGAGAGAAATTCTTTTCCCTCTCACATAACACTAGAACCAGGCGTCATCCCATGAAATTGCTGGGAAATTTAGGACCAGCACACGGAAGTATTTTTTCACACAATGCATAATCCACTTGTGGAATTCTCTGCCACAAGATGTGATAACAGCCAACAACCTGGATGGCTTTAAGAGGGGCTTGGATAACTCCATGGAGAAGAGGTCTATCAGTGGCTACTAGTCAGAGGGCCACCTCCAGCCTCCGAGGCAGGATGCCTCTGAGTACCAGTTGCAGGGGAGTAACAGCAGGAGAGAGGGCATGCCCTGAACTCCTGCCTGTAGGCTTCCAGTGGCATCTGGTGGGCTACTGTGTGAAACAGGATGCTGGACTAGATGGGCCTTTGGTCCGATCCAGCAGGGCTGTTCTTACGTAATGCCTCATTTTCCAGGTGGTGAGTTTCAGACTGTGAAGATTTGGATGCCAAGTTGTACAGTTATTGGTCATGAGAAGATCCAGATCTGCAAGTATGTGATTAATGTTCTTTTGGACGGGGAGACAAGCAGTGAAAACCACAATTGTCTCAGCCACCGTGGTGTATGTAATCAATAAGCAATTGGCCTTGTCTAGACATATTTTCTGGATCACGCAGCACAATAGTGGAGAGGATGGAAACATGTATAGGAGGCCTTTGCTCCAAGAGTGAAGGAAAGTATTTCCTCTTGAGAGTGGGTCGTGGCCTGCTCTGTTGCAGAAGGTTCAACACTGATGGCCCCAGCAATGAAAAATCATTTGCGCTACATCCTGGTAAAGTTTCCATTCATGACATGGGAGACATTGGTGGCTTAAAGAATCAGCAACATTGTTCTGAGCCCATTTTATGAAGAGCCAGTGGATAAATATTGTTCCTGAAGCTCCATTCCCAAAACTGTACCATAAGGCACAGAAGAGATCAGGAGATCGTTCTGCCCTGTCAGCTGATATAGACTAGGGCAGTTGTGCTGTCCATCAGTACAAGAACTCTTTTGTTGTACAAGAGGGGCTGGAAGGCTTTGAATGCCTTGGTTAGCTAGAATCTTGAAAAAGTTGATATTATGTATCACCCCCAAGAACCTGATACTACACTACTGTTGCAGTGTGCCCTTCCATCCTGTTTTGGTGGCATCAGATGTAATTATCTGTGGTGACAGAGCTGTGAATGGTTGACCTTTGGATAGATTGTGTCAAGTTATCCACCAGTGGACCTCCTGGCACACATGGAGGTTTCAGGTGAGAATATGAGACTGATGGTGGATCATTCTCCTCCCTCCCCTTTTGCAGTGGACACATTGCTAAGCATGCACCTGCTTCAAGCCAGTGATCCTCAGATGGGGAACAAGTAGCAAGGCTGCCGCATGGGGAGGCAGGAGGACTCTCAGTACCTCCGGGGAACCCTTCAAGTTTGGAACCCCTGGTATAGGGAGTGATACTGGTATTTGTGTATCTGACTTGTTCAAGGGAAACAATGGTTCTTATTGGAAGTAGTAGCTTGTTGTACTTCTAATTCCAATGCTCAAGCCATACAAACTATGCTCAGAATAGTTTTTTATGTTCTCAGAAGGGGACTTAGATTTTTGGTCCCCTACCCATGCATTAGGAGATTATTGTGAAGTTACATTTGAGATGTGGGAGTCCAAAGAATCAGATTCAGAGGCAGGATCTGTGGTAGGATGGCTGGCATTGCAGGAGCATTTTGTTGGGTTGCTTTTTGTTTGGTAATGACTGTCCTGTAGGGAGTGATTTCAGTGTATGGTCTTGATATAAGGTCTTAGCCACTGAGGTAGGTTACTCTGTTCCCACTGATTCATGTGAATCTTGCAATCCTGGTTGGTACTGTGATTGGGATTGTGGTGGGACCAATGCAATGAATGAGTATGTTGTCTATCCCATCTTGGTAGAGGCTGAAAAAAAAGACTGTCTCCTTAAAATGATGTGGTGACTCTGAACTTGATGGTGAGCTATGATTTTTTAAAAAGGTGGAAGGTTATCATAAGACATAGTCATAGTCATGTCCTTCTCTAGAAGCAATGTGCTGGGCTTGGGAAATGCTTCATAGTAGAGGTCATGATGTGAGTAGAAGTGGTAGTGATGGTAATGGTAGTTCCAACAGAGATCTGGGCTATACTGCTTTTCATGATAGGCAACATATCTTGATTGGTTAGGACTCTGTGAATCCCAAGGCCAAGTCATACTGTATTAGCAATAGCAATAGCACTTACATTTATATACCGCTCTATAGCTGGAAGCTCTCTAAGCGGTTTACAATGATTTAGCATATTGCCCCCCAACATTCTGGGTACTCATTATACCGACCTCGGAAGGATGGAAGGCTGAGTCAACCTTGAGCCCCTGGTCAGGATCGAACTTGTAACCTTCTGGTTACAAGTCGGCAGTTTTACCACTGCGCCACCAGGGGCTCTGAGGTTGGCACTGAGGTTGTGATGGAGCAATTGATGCACCCCCAAGCACAGTACTCTTGCACCCCCAGCACAGTACTTCCAGTGACTGTTGCTGGTGTCTATCTTATGTTTTGTTTTAGAATGTGAGCCCTTTGGGGACAGGGAGCCATCTTATTTATTTATTCTCTGTGTAAACCGCCCTGAGCCATTTTTGGAAGGGCGGTATAGACATTGAAATAATAATAATAATAATATAATAATAGCTGCATCATCTTTAGCTGGTGATGAAATGAGAACAGGGGAACTATTAAAGTTTCCATCTCTGACTCACAATGGGACATATTGAATATTGGATTCAGGTTCAAGTTCAGTCTCGCATGTATTCAGAAGGACTGGAGACTGTGATGGAGAGGGGAGATTTGGGTATTTCTTCTTTTTCTTCAGCTCTTGAAGTTCAGAAGGCTATTTGCATTTCTTGAGCAGCTTCAATTTAGAAATGAATGAATGAAAACAAAATCCGTGAACAACCTTAAACAGGTTGAAATATTAATAAATGTTGATGAATAAAATCTTGATGAGGACATGAAATGATGATTGACTGATGAGAAGGAGGGCATGACATGCTATTTGAGGGACTTCTAAGGGGTGTGGCTACTTAAAAATGTATAACTGGGGGATTTTATAAATCAGTGCTCTCCACAAGACGCAAAACCCAGTCTGTATGATGCACAGAGACCACGAAGAAGCAGCAAGTGTTATGTGGAAGAAAACTGAAGACATTTTACGTCAACTATTGTGCATTAATGGAGGTAAGCCAATTTGCCATATGTCATTATATCCAATTTGAGAAGATAGTTCTAGGCCCATTGATTTGCACTGCAGAGAAAGGGTATGAAATCCCTACTGCCACTATTATGCCTTGATATCTGAGAAGTATAAAATAAAAACAATAATTAAAAAACCAATATGATTCTTTAAAATTTAGAATGAAGATTTACTTAGGTCAAGAGAAAATTAGGTTCAGTCACCTGTAGTTACTTAAGTGACAGGGGATCAGGCTTGACTTCCTTATAACTGAAACCAAGTATGCGGTTGTGTATTATCAACGGACATTACCTTTAAAGGGCAATACTTGTAGAAAGTCCTGTGATTTGGCCTGAGCACAAGCAGATTCCCATATGTGCGACAGTACAGAAGTCACAAAGGAAAAATACAACATGAAAGAAAAGAAAAGGAATCCATGGAGAAGACTAAGTACAAAAGATGAAGTCTTTAAACACTTCTTGACAACTGTGAAAGATGGAAATTGGGCATTCCAGATGAGGACTACTAAATGTGCTCAGCAAGACAAAGAGGTGGAAATTGCAAGTGAGGAAAGCACTAATAATCTTATGCATGCTCAACAGTAAGCTGAATAAGCAAGTGCACAGTTCAAATCAAATGTGGATGTCATATCAGAGCTCATCATATTTAACATGCCAGTACAAACCAACCTGATAGCAGATGCTGAATGGAGGTAGAATTGCACTTGAGAAATTCTTCATTAAAACTTTCCAAATCTTTACTGATAAAGATCTTCTGCATTTCTTGACTTAGGACTTTGTTCATGATTTCTGGCAAATTACTATGATCAGACACTAAAAATATAAAAAGCACATTACTACATTTTTCTTGCTGTTCACAAAACTATGTGTCTTGCCATCCCTCAATGCTTTGAGCACCACTAACCTACCACTTGTGCCACAAACAGCCATCCCAGGCAGCCACAGTGCATACAGAGGAGTACATAAATGTCTAGCCAATCACCCAGCTGAGCACAGAAGCCAATTTTAAATGTGACTTGCTCATACCACTGCACACTCTTTCCTTTCACCCAGATTATGGCTGTCTAGATTTCGGCCCTTGATTTCTATGCGAGTACTTGACCAAGTTCTTAGACAATTATTATATCATCAAGCAATCTAATTTTATTGTACTTACCACACTTGGAGAATTTAATTAAACATTCATGTAGCCATGGGTTATTACTGTCGATAGTAAAAGCTCGTTTAACCGACTGCAACATTAACAGAAACTTTCCTGTGAAACACAATACAATACTATTTGGTATAATTTTATTTCAACTTTGTATATTTTGATTGCATCATGATATTTTAACTGCCCCCGCTTACAGAAATGAGCTCACTACCATATACAAGTCATTGTTATAGAATTTTATAGAGATTTATAGAAATTTATCAGATAACAAAAAAGCATCTGATAAAGAGCAAGCACCCTCAACAAGGAAAAAATAAGTTTCTGTAGCAAATTAAGTTGAAATTTAACATTGTCACCATTAATTTCAATATTGTCACCATTAAAAATAAAATATATCTAAGTAGATATTTTATTAAACTGATCAGAATTTCCTGCTAGACCTGAAAATACTTAGATTACAGGCAGGTAAAATCAGGCACTCAAAATACCATAGAAATATTCATTTAAGATTAGCAAACTGTACAATATGTTACAAAACAATTCACTTGCTAGAATATATTTCACAACTGCCTATACTTTACCTTTCCGAAAATATATTTCAAATGCTAAGAGATGTGTGTCTATGTTATCTGCCACAAGATTCTTAAGTGGTATAAGGAACTTAATAGCTTCCTCCAATGGATTATCAACCTGTTTCAACAAAATAAATTCAAGTTAACAGCAAATAGGAGGCCTGAAAGACTATTGTTTCTAAAGACAAAGCTTGCCACAATCTTAAGACACAGCGTTTTTTTGTTTGTTTGGGTTTTTAAAAAACATAGAATAGGCTTAATTATGTTTTCCATAGCCTTACCTCTCTTCTCTAAAGACAGGGGGCCTAACAGGCCAGCATGAGTTGTGCTGACACTTTGGAAGAAGCTTGACATGACATCTTGGCAGCATCCAGACTTTTGGTTTAATAGCATGCTGTCAGCAGAAACTCTTTCCATAAACTGAAGAAGAGTTCCACCCATGCAAAGAACTCTTTCACTCACGCAAGGATCTCTTGCGTGAATACAATTCTCCTTCCACTCATGGAAGGAGCTTCTGTCAATGGTGTACAGCTGAACCAAAGATTAGATGTTGCCCCTTGTCCCTAACTCCAGCCCTCTTTGAATTACCAAAAGGTCTGTTTAGTCGTTATTTTCTTTTGAGATCCACTTTGGAGAGAAACTGCACTGAAATCTTATGTTTCTGCCCGCACTCATCTCACTGCTAGGAAAAGTTAATGCGCAGGATTATGAAAAAACAAAACAAAAAAGTTAGTTTTGAGCATGTGCCCATACCTCTAATGTGTAGAAGATGCTGTCAGTCAGGTACATATACATCCCTACACCCTTTTCTGTGGCATACATATTGTGTAGGTGTGTTGTATATATGTGCCCAATTAGATGAGATATTCTGCACATAGTGGCATGCATGGAAGCTGCCATACAGAGCTAGACCACTGGTCCATCTAGCTCTGTATTGTCTGCACTGTTGTGAACCCAGGATTTGGTATTTTACCCACTGCTTTTGCACCCTGTTCATCAGATGAGTATGTAAACTGACCCCAAGTCTTCTTGGAAACATTTGGCTCCATCTGAAATTGCCCAAAGATTTTTATGGTACTGAACTGTTCAAGCAGAAAGTTCTGAATAGCCTATGATAAAACAGAATAAACAGTGCAAGAGTAGTGTTCCAATTTACCCTTTCCAGTTTTTCAGGAACTAATTCTTCCTTGGGACCACTGGTTTCCTCCTCTTCCTCATCCCGTTTCTTCTTTTGATTTTTTTGTTGTCTCTCTCTTTCGGCATGCTTTCTTTCCTCTTCAAGTTTAGCTTTTTTCTGAGCTCGTCTTTGCTTACTAAGCATTTTCTTCAGTTCTTTCGCAGAAAGGTTTTCTAGAAATAATGGAATGTACATTTTAATATGGGTTTTACAGATAATGATTACATGGTTTGTTGTTAAACATATGAGCAGCCTCAGGCTTGCATGCTCCCCGTTTCCTGTCCCGTGGGCAAGTAGAAGCAGATTAGAAATGCCTGCTTTTGATCAGTGGCAAGCTACAGTTTGCTTGATGCGCACAAGCAGCCTTGAGTTCAGGCACTCCCTCCTTCCCTTTTGCTGTATGCAAGGGGAAGAGTTTGGAAGGATCCATTCCACTTTTGCAGCAAACCGTATTTTGCTATTTCATTCAAAGCGTTCAAAATCAGGATCCCAAACCACAGTTCTATTCCAGTTTTTGAGTAAACTAAAGCCTCATTCAGATGTTAACAAACGGAGGCTGTACTTGAGTCCTTCGAAAAAGAGGTGGAAGTCTTGCCTGGCGCATCAATCACTCTCCACCGATGGGAAGGTCAGTAACACAGCATTTGTCTGAAGAAGTGAAGGCTGTAAGTGTGACAGAAGGCGCTTCTATGATAGGGAGCTTCCAGCGCCTGAGCCTCCTGCTCATAGAAGTGCCCTTCATCATGCTGATAGTTTTCGCCACTTCAGCTATCAAGTGGAGAGTTTATAACTGAAGTGTGAGTGGAGGAGCAGCGGGGACTGAGGAAAATGGACACTTCCACACTTCCCTATAAAGTGGAAGCAGGGCAGGAGGGGAAAATGAGGGAAATGATGGACACATCCGTGGGGCAGGACATCTGTTCCTGCTTTGGGCGGTGTACCTGGGTACACTATCCTTTTCTAACGATGTCTGAAGTGGGCTTAGGTTTTCTGCAAATCCTCATTTGCCATGTTTGGGCACAAGAGCAAACTATGGTTGGCTGTTATGAGTACAAGCAGCCTTGGGTTCAGGCACTCCCTGCTCCTTTTCCCCACCTACAAGGTGCTGCTGCTGAGTTAGTCAAACACCTCAGTATCGGCACATCTCATACAGTTTTACAGCTGCTTTCCTCATGATACAAAAATCATATGTAGATTTTATTCAGCAACAACTCTGTACCTGTAAAACTTTATTTCGGTCGTAGACCAGCAATACAACCATGTAAAACAAACAAGAGGAAAAAAAGATAATAATATAAAATCAGACTACATTTATATGCATTTGGCATATTATATAACAATATTTAGCCACGATATGAACAACATCCGGATTAAGATTAGTGAGCAAATAATTTAAATAAAAATCATCTCCAGGACACGGAAAATTAATCAAAAGTGGGGCAATTAGTTGACATCTTATGGCCCTGTAATAATCACAGTACAGAAGAACATGAGCAGTTGTTTCAACGTTACTAGATCCACAAGGGCATAATCTTGATGCATATGATATATCCTGGAATTTCCCATGGAGTACAGCAGTTGGGAGAGCATTTACACGGGCAAGTGTTAGAGCTCGTCTAAACTTTGGAATTAGGATGCTATTAAATATGTCGCAGGCTTGTCTGACTTCCTATGTAAATGTCACTCAATAACTGCATGTTCCGTCTGCGACTCCATGTCATGGATACGTTGCACAAAAGTTCTTCTAGCCTGGTCGAAACCTAATCTAGTAAGATCATCTTGAGAGAATCTGTACAGTAATAATTTTTTGTAATTTCCAATTTCCATTTGGAATTAAGAGTCTTCCAAAATTAAATGTACTAAGCTGACTTTTGTGAATACCAATTTTAACCAATCAAGTATAATAGATCTCCAATAACATGATTCGAATCTAACCAGATCCACCTCCCTTCTAATGTCCGTATTTGAGACATGGCACAGCAGCTGTAATATAGTTTTTATGAACTTAGAAGTGTTTCTAACAGAGCAAAATTACTAAACGGGCCCAATTGTGCACCACACATAATCTGAGGTTACACTTTGGCCAATAGTAGTTTTATCGCAACAGGGATGTACGAAGCTTCCCGTGAGAAATGAAACGATTTAATTAGATTAATTGATAACTGGGCGCTTTGAATAATATGTTTTTGATGAGCAATACAGGAGCCAGATTAATGGAATACAATGCCTAAGTATTTATAAGATTTAACTTGTTCAGATGTTCAAATACTTGTTCATGGGCCAAATATAACTCTTTGGCTGCTTAGCAAACAGCAAAACTTTTGTTTTTTGGTAGTTTATCTCTATCATCTCTCTGTTACAATATAAACTTAATTGTGCCAATGCTCGATGTAGTCCTATGGGCGTCTGGGATAAAAGGATCATATTGTCTGCATATAGCAGGACTCCAAGATGTGCCAATCTTGGTGGGTGCACGGACAGGTCGGATAAACAGCTCACCACTGAGTTGATATAGATGTTAAATAAAGTAGGTGCCAAAATGCAGCCCTGCCTTACTCCTCTACTAGTTGGAACATCTGACGATAAATAACCATACTGATTACAACGGACCCGCAATCGAGATTTCTCATATAGCTTATAAATTAATAGTAAAAATCTCTTATCAATTTCCAGATCTATTAGGAATAATAAAGGAATAAATGATAATTCACAATATATAAATGATAATTCACAATATATATAATTCACAATAATTCACAATCAATAAAGGAATAAATGATAATTCACAGTGGAGAACAGCATGCACCCTTACGCTACTGATTCCTAGAAAGCCCTCGATCTTTGTACATGGATTTAGCAGTTAATGCACTACATTTTCTGGCAGGCAGTCACACATGTGCAGCAAAGGCATTTTGATGCCTGAAAAGTGATGGCAAGCTTTACTTTCTACAGTGATCTGAATGGTGATTGAGAGAGAGAGAGAGAGAGAGAGAGAGCGCACTGTAAGCACATGAGAAGAGCTGTCCTGAGTGGCTCTGCATTCTGCATTACCACATTATTCTTGAGTTACAACCTATATCTCCACTTTTCTCCAACTGCACAGCACAGAGTGAAGACAAAAGCCTTCTCACTGGTTGACATACCACACAAGGGTACATCAGCCCCACTAACACTGCATGCACACAAGCTGCAAAAATGACAAGAGTTACACAAGAGTAAGCCCATTCGAACAAATTGTTTGTTTGCATAACTTGCATACATGCAACATTACTGGGCTAATGTAGCCTTGTGTGGTATGTGAGCGCTATCAAGTCTATATGGGGACACTTTTCTACAAAGGGATATTCTGTCTTGCTGGGCATAGCCCAGTAGAAGTTAACCACACAATGAGAACTACATTAAAATGTACAAGATGTAACAGAGGAGGATCTGTACAGAAAGCTTGTTGCCTGACCAATAAAAACTGTGCCAAACACCCTTTCATTTCGCAAATTTCAACAGTCATTTCCTATATGTTTTCAGATTTATTTGCAATCCAAAAATGAAGGTCCTCAACCACCTAAGCTCTATATGGAATCTTAATACTGCTTTGCACTAGTTGGCTACATTGCCAGGCTACATCTGCTTCCTATTTAGTGGATGATTTTTGTGAGCTGGCTAAAAAAAAAAAAAGTTTGCCATAATACTTATTGTATCCTTTTCTAGTACTGAACAAAAATTCTCAGAAAAAATAAGGCTTTCAAAATCTCACAGTAAACAATTTATGAAGCACTTTGAATTTGCAGCCTATACACAAATTAGTTTCCATTACTACTTAAATACCTGAATTTACTTCTTGTTCTTTGCTTTCATTGGCTAGTGGATTATCATGTAGCTTCAAGTAGATTTCAATTGCTGATCGAGCAGCCTTGAAGTAGAAGGCATGTTTCCGGAGAATGTCTTCCAATCTCAAGAGGTCTACATAGGCACGTAATGTCATCTTTCGCATGCAGTATGTATGGAAGTCAAATTGATCATCGGTTATCTCAAAAAAGTGCTTAAACAACAAGAAGAGGAGACTATTTACATAATGCAGGGTTTTTAAAAGGATCATCAGTGTAAAAATGCTCTGAATTACATATGTTGAATATAAAGTGTTTCATTAAAAAAGGACAGCCCAAAGACATTTGCTCCATTTTCAGTCACTGGGACCACTGCAGACAAATGAGACTCAATGGGCTAAATTTTCAAACTGAGATAGTGAATACATTCCTTCCCACAAACTGTGCTTGGCCTATACTATTCCATAAGTACAAGGCTCTATGGAGATTTGAGGGATGGGGTTTAGATGAAAGAATAAAATCCACCTCCTTATTTAAAACAGTCTCCCCCACTTTTTCTATTAAAAGCACGGCTGTTTTCATCACATTTATGAATTAGCAACTAACAATTAGAACTATATTAATAATTGGAGGCAAGAGAGCATATCTAGGCCCCTTGAATACTATTAGCTGCCTGAGCTGCAGCTGCCAACTCAGGCAAGAGGTCTATCCATGTATATGTTGGGGGAGAAAGAGTGGTGTTATATATTTGTAGGAAATATTTTTTAATTGCGTAAAAAATTACTATAAAGAAATATTCAAATATATAATTTTGTATTAGATAAGGAAAAAAGGAATTATTATTTTAAACACATTTTTGTACCACCCCATATGCAAGTCCCTGGGAGGTTCACAATCTAAAAAGGCAACAACAGTTTATTATTTATCATATTTTATATCACTGATATGTACATCTCTAGACGGTATACAAAATATAACACAATTATAATAAGTCACAGATTAAAATACATGAAAGAATAAAAACAATTGCATAAAACAGGTATTAAAACAAATTGTTAAAATTAATTCTAATTAAAACTCTGCAAGAAAAGCCTTGAGAGTCTTACTGACAACAAAAAGAGAAGGAAATGTTTCTATGTCAGTGGGAAGCATATTCCCGGGGCAGCCACAGAGAAAGCCTGGTCGCAGGTCACCATCAGACAAGCCGGTGGCAACCGTAACTGGACTTCTCCAGAAGATTGTAACAGGTGGTAGTGTTCATGACAAAAGAAGGCACTCTTTTAAAAACCCTGGGCCCAAGCCCTCAATGGCTTTATAGGGAATAACCAACACTCTGTATTTCGCCCGGAAACATAGCAGCAGCCAGTGCAGTTCTTTTAAAATTAGTGATGGATTCATCTCTTGCACTGAAGGATCTGCATGTAGTGTTGGGGTTTCTCCCTTCTGATTGGGGACTAAAATCCAGTTCTAAACAATGGCTATGGTAGCCAAGAGGTTAATATTGAGGCAGTGGAAATCTCCCAATCCCCCTAGGAGTGAGGATTGGGTGCAGGACCTGCTTGAGCTAGCGGCACATGAAAAATAGGCGCTCCTAAAAGTAAATAAATCGTATAAATGGTCAGAAATCTGGGACAGCTTCCCTGAACTATTCTTAGAATAGAAACCCCTCTGATCTACCCACATCTACTAGTGCAATGGCGAGTATCTCTTCTCCTCTTCCCTCCCTCCCCTTCTGCTTTCTTCCTCCCTCTTTCCATCTCTCCTTTCTTTTCTCATCTCCCCACAACCAGTGCTGAAAGGGGAAGGGAAGGTTGGGCTCGGGGAGTGGGGTAGGGGAACTGGGAAAGACGTAAAATACCTCTCCTCCATGAAGTTATCCAAACCCCTCTTAAAGCCATCCAGGTTGTTGGCTGTCACCACATCTTGTGGCAGAGAATTCCACAAGTGGATTATGCATTGTGTGAAAAAATACTTCGGTTTGCTTGTCCTAAGTTTCCCAGCAATCGATTTCAAGGGATGACCTCTGGTTCTAGTGTTATATGAGAGGGAGAAGAATTTCTCTTTCTCCACTTTCTCCACACTATGCATGATTTTATAGACCTCTATCATGTCTCCCGTCAGTCGTCTTTTTCCTAAACTAAATAGCCCCAGGTGTTGTAGCCTTGCCTCATAAGAAAAGTGCTCTAGGCCCCTGATAATCTTGGTTGCCTTCTTCTGTACTTTTTCCAGTTCTACAATGTCCTTCTTTAGATGTGGTGCCCAGAATTGTACGCAATACTCCAGGTGTGGCCGCACCATAGTTTTGTATAAGGGCATTATAATATTAGCAGTTTTATTTTCAATCCCTTTCCTAATGATCCCTAGCATAGAATTGGCCTTTTTCACAGCTGCCGCATATTGAGTCGACACTTTCAACAAGCTGTGCACCACGACCCCAAGATCCCTCTCCTGGTCAGTCACCAACAGCTCCGATCCCATCAACATATACTTCAAGTTAGGGTTTTTTGTCCCAATATGCATCACTTTACATTTGCCAACAATGAAGCGCATTTGCCATTTTGTCGCCCACTCACCCAGTTTGGAGAGATCCTTTTGGAGTTCCTCACAATCAGTTTTGGATTACACTACCCGAAAGAGTTTGGTATCATCTCCAAATTTGGCCACCTTGCTGCTTACCCCTACTTCTAGATCATTTATGAATAAATTAAAAAGCACCAGTCCCAGTACAGTTCCCTGGGGAACCCCACTTATTACTTCCCTCCATTGTGAAAACTGTCCATTTATACCTACCCTTTGTTTCCTGTCCTTCAACCAGTTAGCAATCCACACATGTACTTGTCCCCTTATCCCATACTGCTAAGTATTCTCAGGAATCTTTTGATGAGGAACTTTGTTGAATGCATTTTGGAAGTCCAGGTATACTATGTCAACTGGATCACCCTGATCCACACACTTGTTGACACTCAAAGAACTCCAAAAGGTTGGTTAAGCAAGATTTACCTTTGCAGAAGCCACGCTGGTTCTCTCCCAGCAGGGCCTATTCTTCTATGTGCTTTACAATTTTATCCTTTACCAGGGAATCAACAGAGGGAGTGTGACTTTGCTGGTTCTTTTGGATCTCTTGGCGGCATTCAATACCATCAACAATAGTATCCTTCTGGATAGAGAGCACTCCTTTGCAGTGGTTCTGCTCCTATCTCTCAGGTAGATTCCAGATGGTGGAGCTTAGTGACAGTTGCTTCTCAAAACAGGAGCTGTTATATGGAGTCCCTCAAGGCTCCATTCTGTCACCAATGCTTTTTAATATCTATATATGAAACTGCTGGGTGAGGTCATCAGGATATTTGGTGCTGGGTGTTATCAATATGCTGATGAACACTCAAATCTACTTCTCATTTTCATCTGCTTCATCAGGAAATAGCATTCATTCCCTAAATGCCTGCCTACAGGCATTAATAGGCTGGATGAGGGATAACAAACTGAAACTGAATCCAAGCAAGATGGAGGTGCTCATTGTAGGGGCTCAGAATTTGAGGGATGAATTAGACCTTCCTGTGCTGGATGGGGTTGCACTCCCCTGGAAAGAGCCGATACACAGCTTGGGAGTATTCCTGGACCCAGGCCTCACCCTGGTATCTCAGGTGGAGTGGCCAGGAGTGCTCTGTATCAAGCTTCAACTGATTCGACAGCTGTGTCCATTCGCTGAAGAGGACAACCTCAAAACAGTGGCGCATCAGCTGGTAACCTTCAGGCTTGACTACTGCAATGCACTCTGCGTGGCGCTGCCTTTGTATGTAGTTTGGAAACTTCAGTTAGTTCAAAATGCGGCAGCCACATTGGTCTCTGGGGAAACCATATTATGCCTGTTTTGAAACAGCTGCACTGGCTGCCGATATGTTTCCAGGCAAAAAAGAAAGTGCTGGTTATTACCTTTAAAGCCCTGAACAGCTTAGTTTGAAATGGGTCTAGATAATCTGCATCATCCAAAACTGCCTGGAGCTGAGAGCCCACCATCCACTCAATCACCTTGCCCAACCATGGAAGATTAGAAACAGGTCTATAATAAGCTAACTATGAAGGATCCAGTGCAGGCTTCTTCAACAAACAACAACAACAACTAATAGCCTCCTTAAGACAAGGAGGCAGCCTGCCCTCCCTAAGAGAAGCATTTATAATATTTACTAGACCCTCTCTGATAATATGATTACCAGAAGCTAAGAGGAATTTCTGGACTCCTCCACAGCAGGTGCAGGTGTCCAGCAATTAAAACATTAACACAATTAAAACAATCTAAAATACAGATTAAAAACTCTGAAACTTACAAAATATAAACTAAAAGCTTGACCAAACAGGTATGTTTTCACGTCCTTATTGTGTTTTTAATCCCAAACAGGTTTTTAAAAATAGGTACTATGACTTTTTTAAAAAAAATAGGAAGATTCTTAGAGAAGAGTTGGTTAACACTGCCTATATCCCTTATGAGAAATATAAACCAGGCAGAGATCAGTGGCTGTCATCTCAACTAATGAAGCTTACACAATTCTAGGAACTGCAGGGATGCAAAGGGAGCCCTTGCACAACTCACTCTGACAAAATGTCGCTGACCCTCAGTGATGTCTCAGATCTGAGCATGGGGAGAACTCCGGGCTCTAAAAGACTTTTGAGCAACAGTGTGCATGAATGTGAAAAAGGCAAGTTGTGAGAGGACTACCACGACACCCTGCAGTTCCACAAAGCGTGTGTGTGTGTATGTGTATATATATATATATATATATATATATATATATATATATATATTCATCTTTCATCAGGATGTCAGCCAGTTGGTTTATCTACTTACCCTTTCCAATTCATGGCACTTTTTCAAGGCATCTCCATATTTCCCCAGTCTCTGAAAAGCTAACGCACACTCAGTCTGGAACCACATGCATTGCATTTCATTGAGATTCTCCATTGCAGAAGTCCCTTCCTGAAATGAAAGATATTCTTTCTGTGTGGATTTGAAACTCTATTTATGTATCAATGTAATATATTCAAACATCATTAGTTTCTAGGTAACTTTCTCTCACATATATAGCAAGCTTCAAGGTATCCAATAAGCATATTTTAAAAGGAAAATACAGAAACTTCCTAAAAATTGAGGCAATTCTTTAGATAACTATTTATTTCTAGATTTTAAAATTTGTTTTACGTATCTACTTCCTTCCCCCCCTTTCAAAAGGCCATTTAAGGAATCATTTTTCTATTTAGTTAAGGGCTACAAAAGTGTAAACGTTTCACTCAGCGAGACAAGGTGCAGAGATGAAAGATATTCGGAGGTGATGTGGCTACATTTCTTATTTAGTAGCATGCATCACATGCAAATAACGAAAAATGTACACTTGTGTAATTGTGATTAACAGTGCAAGAATACAAGGAATTTCAATAGCAGAGAGTTTGCTAAATGCAGAGGTAATTCACGCATTAGGAGAGGCAAATCTGAGCAGTGGCCAATTTGGTAATATTAACTCTGTACTGGTTTTGTGATAGCCAAGTAAATTGAGACCTCTACAAAATACCATTAAATTGGAATGCTTCTTAACAGCAGCTTCTTAAGACCCTTCCTCATCACAAAGAAACACCAACTGCTTGTGAGGGGAAGGGAACGAAGGAAATGAAAGCAAAGTGAAAAAGTTACTATCGCCACCTCCACCTGCTGCTGCTCTTCAGGCTAAACTGGAATGAGCCTTTACTCCCGCATGCAGAAACACCAACTGCCTGTAAGGGGGAGCTGAAGGAGGAAGAACCTCTTCTTTTTTTGTTAAAACATTTTTATTAATACTATTAACCATCTTGGGATCTAAATGAAAGGCGGTATATAAATGCAGTAAACAAAAGAACAAATAAAACTGAAAGGACAACACCAAACAACAATAAAATGTGGCAATGTAAAAATAAGATAATAACTGAATTAAACGGACTGAAGCAGAAAACCAGATTCTGTTTAACCATTTGTGAATATTAAGTGTAGTATACAGGGCTCTTTAGACAGACTAACTTTTTAAAAATAACCAGGTAAGCATTTTCATGAAAGATATAAAAGCTAATATTTAGGTGGCAATTTTATGGACATGCAAACTGCTAAAATGTCCTACTTGCTTATGAATAATTCATTTATTGTAACAGAGTTGATGGGATGAAGTGGTTCCAGACTGCAGCTGAAATCTGTCAAGTATTTAAAGACTATAGGAATCGTCAAACTATTCAGCTCCTACAAACTGGTCATAGTTAGACCAGAATTCACCAAAAACTTTCAGAAGTTTTGTGCCAAGTCTTAAGGGGTAGCTCAAGGAGGGGTGCATTCCTGCCTTGTGTCAGCTAAGCTGTGGCATTGCCCTGGCCTCGACCCCAGCCCCATCACTGTCCATGTAACTGGCTACAGCTTGCAGAGACATGCGATCCAGAGGCAGGCACCAGGGATCGTAGTAGCCGGCCTTCTTAGCAATGAGTGTCACTAAAAATGAGTTTGCCTGCCACTTTTGGCAAGTGTGCCAACCTATCCAAGTTAGCAATGTAACACCTGAAGATAAATTTCCCTTAACCAGTATAATATGCATTTTGGGCCTTTAATTACAGCTGTAGTCTATGGTGTGTATAATACATGGAGATCTACACTGCAGGAAATGGGGGGGAGGCATTTTTACAAGTAGTACTTGCTTCATAGAGCCACTTCTTTCTTTGGCCCTCAGGTACACACTCCCACCCTTGTCTCCTCAAACCAATGGGCTTAAATCAGCTCTGAATGATCAGACAATTGTCCAGTCAGAGATCTGCCTGCTTCCCCACTTCAAAATACTATGAACTATAGAATATAGGTGCAAGTTCTTAAGAAAACTGTTCCCTGCAAAAGCAAATTACAGAATTTGTAGTAATGAGCAGTAAAACGCTCCTTGTCCAGTCAACTGAGAGGCAAAGAAAGGGAGAAGAGAAACAAGAGCAAGTATGGTGGTGCATATAACAAAATGGAAAGAATTTTCCCCCTCCATTTTCTTTTACAAGTTAGCACTGCATACAACACATGGGTGTGTATTATAATTTGAAAATTATAGGTATTTCTGCTGTCCTCAAATCTGTTGCCTATACCCAGACAAAATTGTTATTAAAAAATTCTGAATTGACAGAAGTGTTTTTCAAAACAAATATACCAACAAGCTCCATTTAACAGCATATTTCCTACCCTTGTGAACTTGGAGCACATTTCCTCTGCATCTTTCACCATATTGGCTCGCAGCATATACTTTGCACACTTGGAGTTGATGAATCTATCAGCTGTGTCCAATGACTGTGCTTCATCCATCCATTTGGCAGCCTCTTTGAGATTGCCTACATGCTATTGAAGGAAATAGGAATAACACTACTATTGAGGGGCATGGACTTAACTGTAATGACTTAATTGAACTGTCATTATGGACATAACTTATATAATGTCCTAAGAACTATCGTGTCAAAATATTTTATAGAAATACGGCTTTTTTCAAAACCCCAACAAAAAATTATGACCAATCTTACCTTACTTCATAATGTGAAAAACTCAGAAAATGCTGATTACATGAATGATAAAACATTTTTTATCATGATAAAATGATAAAACTGAGTTAACAGAAAGGACAATAATTAGAACTGCTCAGGTCTGTGTTGAGCTTGACAAATATGCCAAATTTGTCAAGCTCAACACTTGACAAATACTGCTCATGTCTGTGTTGAGCTTGACAAATATGACAGAACAACATTTGCAGTGACTAGTATATAAGCAATATCTTATTAGATTGGTGCACGGAGTTACCTTTTGTCAAGCATTACACCTGGTACTTTGGACCAGAATCCTATTGTCCTACCACCATGCACAGTGATGGCACTATATTAATAATAATTTAAAAATAATAATGCTATTAGTATTGTTTTACTGTAAGTGTAGGAGTTTACATAGCGTAGGAGTTTACATAGTTTATCTCCTATGTAAAAAAATGAAAAACCAATTTCTATTTCATAAAGCCTGCTATTCTGGAGAATAGAGGATTGAATCCCCCCCTCCTCAATTAACTGAATTTCCCACCAGCAATTAATGAATTAATTGCTTAATTGTTCCTTCTCTATCTGCCACACAGAAGCCATGGACACAGGTGAACAGAAAAAACCTGGGTTGCTCACCTGCAACTTGTGATCTGGTAGAGAGCCATCAACATCCATAAGAATGGGTTTCTGCACCTGCACAGGACCCTCACAGTGGAATACTGCAGCTCGTCGTGGCGACTGAGCCCTCCCTCCACACCCAGAGCATGCTATTTAAAGGCAGGCTGGCACCATGTTCTTCAGTTCTTGGACGACCGCCATGGAGGATGATCACCTGTAGCAGGAGAGTTCATCATTGGAAGAGAACTGAATGCACACTCAGCACACACATAGCGGAACACTACTGCAGAGGGGTGGTTCAAGAGGGTCTTATGGATATCGACAGATCTCTACCAGATCATAAACAGGTGAGCAACCTGTTTATCTGGATTGAGATCTGTCGAGATCCATAAGAATGGGTGTTTAGCTAGCTCCCAGTAGAGGGTGCAGTAGCAGCTATTGTAACACCCACTTTAAAATGCTTCTCCTGAAGCTTGCCTCAGCAGCAGCGTGCACATCTATGGTGTAATGCTTGACAAAAGGTAACTCCGTGGACCAAATAGCTGCTTTACAGATGTCCATGAAGGTTACCCCGATAAGTGTGCAGCCGATGATACATAGGCATGGTTAGAGTGGGCCTTGATTGGTTCAGGTGGTTTCACATTCTGTGACGTACATCAGCATAATGAGTTCAACCAGCCATCTGGACATTCTTTGTCTGGAAATGCAGGAGCCCCTAACAGGGCCCTTATAAGCTACAAAAAGGCACTTGGTGGATCTAAAGTCCTCAGTACCTTCTAGGTAATATAAAAGTGCTCTATGCACATTCTAAGAGTGCATTGCATGTTCTAAATGTGTAGACAGGTCCCTGAAGAATGTAGGGAGAACAATTAGTCAAACACCACCTTGGGCATAAAGCTGGGGTCCATACGCATATGGATTTATTTTATCAGGATCTTATTGATTATTTTAATCCTTATTTTATCAGGATCTTTATGGATTTATTTTATTAGTATTTTATCAGGATCGATCCTGGTGAATGATGAATCAATCCTCAAAGCTGTAAGTTCACTAATGCGCTTTCCTGTAGTTATGGCAAGTAAAGGCCGTTTTTAAAGTTACTAGTTTGATGGAAGTAGTACCCGCTGGCTCAAATGGGCTCTGCGTCAATGCTGAGAGGACCAAAGATATGCTCCATGGCTCCACAGGCATACAAATAGGTGGGTATACATTCATGAGGCCCTTCAGAAAAGCTCTACTATCCGGGCGAGAAAAAGAGAATCTTGCCATCACAGTCCGGATGTTTGAATGAAAGTGCTGCCAAATGTACTTTTAGGGACACACTAGCCAAACCTTGCAATTTTAAGGTAGTCAAGTAGAGGAGTATGTCCTTAGTGATAGTTTGTTTAGGCTGAAAACCATGTGCTCTGGCATAGGTTTTAAAACACAGCTATTTGCCAAAGTAGTTATGTCTGGTGGAAGTAGAATCTTCGGTTGAGTAGAATCTTATTCAGAAGCCGATTTGCCATGCTGTCAGATGGAGTGCGAGTACGTCTGGATGTAGGATGTGACCATTGTCTTGTGTCAGGAGATCTATCTCTTGTAGTAGTCTTTGGTACTGGTTTCCTGATAGTTTGCGTACCTGTGAAAACCATGGTTGCCTTGACCACCATGGAATCACTAGACTGCAGGATGTTTGAGCAGTCAGAAGACACACCATCACACAATTGATCAATGGATATGGTGGGAACATGTATGGGATCTCCCGAGTCCAGTCTATATGCAAGGAGTCTCCCAGTGATTGTGGGTCATGACCTACCCTTGAGCAAAAACAAGTGCACTAAGTGTTTTCTGAAGTTGCAAGCATGTGTACGGTAGTTGTTGAAGAGTGGGGCAATATATTCCATCTTGATCTCCCACTCGTGGTGCTGCTGTTGCGCAAATGTGTGATTCAGATCGTCTGCTAGGAAATTGTCCAGAACTTTTATGTGGATGGCTATTGGGTAAACCTAATGTCTGATCCACCAGTGCAACAGCTGTAGGTTGAGGGCACAAAGAGTCCATGACACTGTTCCTCTCTGTCAATTGATGTAAGCCATGGCAGTGGTATTGTCTAACTGCACTTGCATGACCTTGCCTTGCAGAAGTGGTAGGAAGGCTTTCATCACTTCGAAGAAAGCCAGCAGTTCCAGAAAGTTGATATGCAACTGAGTTTGTTGAGGGCTCTATTTGCCTTGAAATTGATGGTTCTCATAGTGGGCAGCAGAGATGCATCAAAGATGCATCTGTTTTCAACCAGACTGATGGCATCAGTCCAAAAAGGAACCTCTTCTAAAATATTTTGGCAGTTTGTCCACTAGTTAAGGGAGTGAAGTATCTGATCTGGTATTTCCAGACACTTGTGTTGGCTGTCCACGTTTGGGCAGAAAACCGACAGAAACTAAAGTTGTAGTTTACGCATTTTCAACTGTGCATAACGCACTACAAGACACTATGAGGCCCAAGGTTGTTGAATGAGTTGAGCTTGCTGAGACGGATGTTGTTGGATTTGTGGATCAGATCCATGATACACCCGTATTGCTCTTTGGGTAAGTACACTCTCCTGGTTTCAATGTTCAAGATCACTCCAATGTAGGTGATGACACATACTGGTTCTAAATGGGACTTTTTCCAATTGACTTGGATCACCAAACCTTGGAAGAGATTTAAAACATACAATATCTGAGAATGCAACTCTCCTTGGTCTTTGAGTGTCAGGAGCAAATTGTCCAAACACAGGTAGATTGCTATACCCTCCATCCTCTGATGGGCTACTACTATGGCCATGCATTTGGTAAATATTCTTGGGGTGGTGGAAAGCCTGAATGGTAAGACGCCGTATAGGTACACTTGTTCTCCTATGGTAAATCTCAGATATTTTCTGTCTTAATCTCTTATGCCAATATGAAAATATGCATCTTTCAGATCCAGCATTGCAAGC
Source organism: Hemicordylus capensis (assembly GCF_027244095.1). Taxonomy (NCBI): domain Eukaryota; kingdom Metazoa; phylum Chordata; class Lepidosauria; order Squamata; family Cordylidae; genus Hemicordylus; species Hemicordylus capensis. The sequence goes on along the minus strand of NC_069659.1, from coordinate 185,658,976 downwards.
CAATTCTCTTGATAGAGAAGCGGCAGGACCACTTGCAATGCTAGCATGTGAAATGTTCTTACACAGACAAACTTGTTCGGGTGGTGTAGATCCACGATGGGTGGATCCCGCCATCCCTTTTCGGGATTTTGAAATAACGGGAGTAAAAACCCTCCTGCCTGTGTGCCCACTGCACAGGGTGATTGCACCCTTCTCCAACAACTCCTTCACTTCATCTTGCAGTGACAGGGACAGATGAGTAAATTTCATCGCTGAAAAGTTTGGGGTCATTCTGAACTCTATGGAGTATCCCAAGGATATTATCTTCAGGACCAAGCAGTCAGATGTTAGGCGGTACCATGCAGGGACATGGCATGCCAGCCTGATGGATTTGCATGCTGGTGGAAGAGATGGGATTGCGAGACTGGTGTTGTTGCTCGTCTGCCAAGATGTTACTGCCTCTGGTGGCGGGAAGGGTGAGGAGATGATGGTGGGAGGTTCTGTTCCTCAAAGATGCTTTTGAGGATCTGTCTGCTTTGTATGCTGAAATTGAGCGATTTTGCCTTTGCCTTGATAGGATTATTTATGATAAAGGTGATATTGTTTCTTGAAATCATGGCATTCCTGTTGTCTGAACATGGGCCTCTGCCGAGGGTAAGAGCGATACTTTGAGGCATAGGGAGAATTCAAAGTTTTGGTGGTAAAGGTCTTTGCAGTAAACTTTGATTTCTTTAACTGCTCCAAGTTAAGTTGTCTAAGTTGTCTCACTGAAGTGTAAGTTGTCTCATTGAAGAGGCCCTTACCATCACAAAAGTAAGCCCTCAATCCTTTACTTCATATCGCTCTGAAGGGTAGCTGAGTGGAGCCATGCGTGTTTCCGTAGCAAGACTACTGCCACCATGGAACGAGATTCTGACTCAGCTTGGTGTTTTGCTGTGTTCAATTGTTGTCGAGTAAGCACAGCTGATTTATCTGTTTGTTGGTATTTCTTTTTAAATTCCTCTGGTGACAGGGCATCTAAATCACCTTGAAGGACTTCCCACAGGCCATGGTTACACTTTGCTTTGCAAGCTGAATGATTTGCAATCTTAACTGACAGACATGATGTGGAGTAGATTTTTCTCCCTAAAAGATCCAATTGTCTCCCCTCTTTGTCTGCAGGAGTGATGTGACACCGTCCAGATTTCGTCGACAGGCACCGTCAGTGAGTTCAGAGCAGGATGCTTTAGCAGGTAGGTATTATCTTTCTCTTGGATGCGATACAAACTCTCTAAACATTTCGAGGCTGGGGGCGACGTATGGATAACTTCCCAGGCACATTTCACTGCCCTGGAGATAACTGGGAGAACCAGCAGAGCCACAGGCTGAGATGACTGAGATTTCACCATGAAGTTGTAGACGGGATCCTCTATGGTGGCTAGGTCATATATCAGGTCTAAACCCAGAGCCTCTGCCATTTCCCTAACGTGTTTATGGCAGGCTTTCATTTCTTCATTAGGGGAAACATAGGTAGAAAGAGGCACATCAGTAGGCAGATCCGTCAAATTGTCTGGATCTTCTGGGTCCAAATCTAAGTCGGATGAGCCATGATGATCCGATAGAGGTCCAGTTGGGAAGTGTTGAATATGTGTTTGAGTCTCAATAGTTGATTTTACTGGTGGTGGAAGCATAGAGGGTGTTTGAGTGCACACAGCCAAGCATGGAGGTTTTTGTGGCAGAGGGGTTGTCTGAGTTGCCATTAACACTAGAGGCACCAGTGGTGAAGTAGGGTCTGAGTTGCTACCAAAGCTTGCGCAACAAGCCTGCTCGGCAAAGCAGAATCATCTCCACTTGCTAGCGTGTTTACCGGACAAACTTGTGCCAATGAAGTAGTAAGAGTATGGTAGGACTTTGAAGGAACCGTTTCCCAAGATCTCCCTTCCTGAAAATCATATGGAAAGCCCAAAGAATAAGTTCCCATAGCAGCCACAGTGAGCACTGACCCCACAGCCGAAGTGTGTGAGAAACTGTACGAGTCCCAAGCAGAGGGACCCTCCAACTGGGCAGCAGATAGGATACAAGACAACGGCTGGTCAACTGAATCACTAGTAGCAGACCCCGTTGGTGTAGGCGTGGTTGTTAGAAGAAACCTCTTGAATGTGGTCATAGAAGGTGTACTGGAGAACGAGTCCAGTATTGATAGCAATGTGCATGCCATGGAAGGATCCAAACAGGCACCTCTGTCTGAATCCTCTTCATCAGTGTCAAATGTCGGCATTGGCATCTGACACCAGGGGGGAACCTGTCTCGATGCCAACAACATTGATGTATGTAGCATTGACACTGCAGTTAAACTGAGGAGCAGGCATCTTTGGCATCGATGGAGCTTCTCCATGTCAATCAGGAAGCGTTGACAGAGGCAAGAAATGAATTGGTGTTGGAGCTGGAGACAGAGATCAAGCCCTTGATGTCGACTGCGCTGGTGTTGAACAACAGTTAGCATTGAGAGGCTCTTGTGGTTCCAGCATCATCTATGTTGATGTCGAGGGGCTAGTACCATGGGCAACCAGAAACTTCGAGGTCCGTACACGGTTCGATGCCAGTTGCTGTAGATTCAACAGCGACTGAGTTTTGTCTTTGGTTAAGTCTATGGTCTTAGACTTCTTTGGTTTCGTTGTCGATGGGGCTTCCAAGGTTGCCTACTCGGTCTTGGACTTGAATGTCTGGAACACAAATCCACACACGAAGGCAGCTTAGGGCTCCTGAAAGCCGTAGACGTTAAAGCCAATGCCTTCAACGTTTTCGTCCATTTCGACATCGACGGGCAGGGCTCACCCGGAGTTGAAGGATTTACCACCTCATCATAAATGGCAGCGTGAAGCCTCAGAGCCCGGTTCTTGAGCATCTGCTTGGAGAAAGACAGACATATCCTGCAAGAGGAGACGTGCTCCTTACCAAGGCAGATGAGGCACAAATCATAGAGGTCCTTAGTGGGGAGCTTAGCATTACAGCCCTCGTACCTCTTAAAGAATCGTTTTTCTTCAGCTATAATTGATAAGCGAATGGCATCATCCAAAGTCCATTCCAAAGGTCAAATAACACCAACGTAATCTGGAAGCCAAGATCAAGTCAATAAACCAAAATAACAGTCCTTTAAAAAAAAAAAGAGAGATGAACTCACAAAGAAAATCTAAAGAACTTTATCTGACAAGGAGTGACAGACTGAGGTTCGAATGCTACGGTGATCAGAAAAGAACTGAGGAACATGGTGCTGGCCCGCCTTTAAAAAGCATGCTGTGGGCATGGAGGTGGGGCTCGGTTGCAACGACGAACTGCAGCATTCTACCACGAGGGTCCTGTGCAGTCACAGAACCCCATTCTTATGGATCTTGATCTAGATTAATTAGTCCAGACACAACTGGACCCATACTCCTTTAGACTGTCTTTGAATCATTCTGTAGATTCTAACTCTTCATAGACCACATTTATCCTTAAAGCCAATTTCTTGCAGGGGCGAGGAGGACAGAAAACCTGAACCTCCACATATAATAAGTGCCGTTTGCTAGCAATTGGCTCCTTGATCTAGCCTATCCCTTCTAATTGTTTAATCAATCTATCCACAAGTCTCCGCTTTGGTCCTATCCATCTAACCTGCCCCTTCAGAGGGACATGTCACTTCTAAATTCTATAAACAGACAGCACATCAATAGTGTTAAATAATGTTAAGTATTTAATTTCATTTTCTTCTCATTTATTGCTTGTATCTCACTTTTCCTTCCTGAGGGAAACCCAAAGCGCTAACAGCTAGAAAGCAAGATCCATACTATAAGTTCATAACCATTAGAACTAGCTGATCCAGCACAGAGCATCTGTGCCCCTAGTTCATTCCCCACCTTCAGCCCCAGTCCATTTTCCTCCCAGGCCGCTTTCCCTCTGTCGGTGGCTTCCCTTGCTGGCCATGTACCCGGCACTTTCCCTCCGTCCCCGCCAGCAGTGCTTTCTCTTGCTGGCCAGTCAGGTCAGCGCTTCCCTTCACTCCGCCCCCCTCCACGCACCGGCAGCACTTTCTCTCTCCGGCCAGCGTGGCCGGCACTTCCCTTTTCCTCGCCAGCCGGCCGATGCTTTCCCTCTGGCCGACCAGCTGCCGCTGCCATTTTCTCCCCTGTCCCTGCATGCAGTGTCCGTGGTGGTGGGGGGTCTAACAGCTTTCAGAAACATATTTTTGGGTGGTGCAGGACACTTCCAGGGGATGCAGTTTTTGATGAAAATCACACCCACACAAAGCTCCATCCTGTGGTACCCTGAAAGCTTTCTACAGCATCAGCCTATCTTCCTGGCACACTAATGCTGGGTGTTATAATGCCATCATTTATCATTCATATTGCTAATATTAACAACATATTAATGGCAACATCAGTGTCCAATAAAGAAAACACAAAATAACGAATAAGCAAAAATCACAAAACAAAATATAATTACTATTATTATTTATATACCGCTTTCCAACAAAAAAGTTCTCAAAGTAGTTTAAACAGAAAAAGGAATAAGATGATTCCCTGTCCCAAAAGAGTTCACAATATAAAAGAACAGTATAGCTGAAATAAGAGAAAACTACAGTGAAGTGTATCAGGAGCTATCTCAATCTGCCCAATGATGGTATCTCCCCCATTTTTTAAACCGACAACATAGTGGTTAGCCAGGCTGTCTTTCATTTGAGCTACCTTCCCACTCTTCTCTCACCTGGGGCAAAATTTATCCAACATGTGTCACTTCCTAGTGGGGCATTCTGCAATTCCACCCACCACTACCTTCTCCCTAGGACTAGCTGGGATGTCACTTTCACCCTCATCACAATCCCTGAAGGCAGAAATCCCCAAATGGTGGTCCTCTTTGGTGTCACCCCTTCGAGCATGGCCCAACACTTGGCAGACAGGCTCAGTAAGATATACCTACTCTCTAGAAACAGATGGTAAGTCCAATGAGGGACTCCTCACCCAGTTGGCATGTTAAGCTATGTTAAGTTAGATATTTACATATTACATATTTTAGCTATTTTTAAAAAAATAAAGGCAGAGAAGAATGCTTTTTTCTGTTTGCAGAGGTTAGTTAATCCTATCATGTGCTAGCCTAATGATTAAAACCATTTAAAACCCAACATTAAAAGTATTTAAACAAATTTAAGAGATTGTTTTAGTGGTAATATAAATATACATTTTTAAGTGTATGATTTCACCTTCTGAACGCCTTTGTAACTTGAGTGAGGCTCCTCTGCTTTGATCCCATAGAAATTTAAATGCTAAATTGAGTGGCTCTGAATTCAACTCAACATTAAAAATAAGAACATTAATTTTTAAGTTACTTATATTAACAGAATACATATTCTATAAGCAGCATATTTAAGAGTGTTATTACCTTGTAAATTTTTGCTTTTAAATAGAACAGCTCTATTAGCGTTGGAGTACTCGCAACTGCAGAATTAATGTAATCCAAGGCCAAGGAAAACTGACCAAGTTTGTCAAAGTGCTGTGCAAGGAAATAACGAACCCAAAGCAGAGTAGTTGGTGGCTCCCGCTCTCCATTTTCTGTAATAACAGGCATATTATTTCAGAAGATATAATCTTCATTTGGTGATATAGTAATTAATTAGTAATTATAGTAATTAATATATTTTAGTTAATACATACACTCAGACTTACCAAATGGACTAAATAAGTCACATGTTTTCAAAGAAGTTTCGTAACCAGTAACAAGTTCTTGGATTGTAGAAACCTATAAAAGAAAGTTGCCAAGTTCATTCAAAAATGCTTATGATTTTATCACATTACACTTATGTTCATACATCATTCAGATACATCACATTGCTTATCAAATATTTTATTATGTTAGTATTTGTGGTATATTGAAAATCTATACAATTCAATATGTTCTGGAAAACAAATAATCCACACCTAATTTGTTCCCAGAACAAAATTAAATCATATACTCATTTAAACTTAAGAAACAGCTAGTAATATTACACATCATACACTCAGCTTTAAATGTGAAATAATTTATAGCAAGAAATTATTATTTATTTTATTTATTATTATTTATTATTAAAACTTTTATAAGGCTCAGGGCGGTTTACATTAAAACACCATTAAAATCAATTAATCATTAAAACAAAAATTATAAAACATAAAACAATAATTAACAATTAAAAACATCATAAAACAACAATTAAATATTCAGAACTATTTAAAAACAAGTTTTAAAAAGCTGAAAAAGCCTGGTTGAAGAGGTGTGTTTTCAGGTGTGTTCTGAAAATTGCCAGAGATGGGGAGGATCGTATCTCAGCAGGGAGCGCATTCCACAATCTCGGGGCAGCAGCCGAGAAGGCCCGTCTCTGTGTAGCCACCAAACGAGTTGGTGGTAACTGGAGACGGACCTTCTCAAGTGACCTCAACGGCCAGTGGGGCTCATAGCGAAGAAGACGCTCTCTTAAATACCCAGGGCCTAAGCCATTTAGGGCTTTATAAGTTATAACTAGCACTTTGTATTTTGCCCAGAAACCTATTGGCAGCCAGTGTAACTCCATCAACAAAGGAGTAATGTGGTCTCTCCGAGATGACCCAGAGACCAACCTGGCTGCTGCATTCTGAACAAACTGAAGTTTCCGGACTACGTACAAAGGCAGCCCCACGTAGAGCGCATTACAGAAGTCCAGTCTGGAGGTTACCAACAAATGTACCACTGTTTTGAGGTCATTGATCTCAAGAAACGGGCGCAGCTGGCGTATCAGCCGGAGCTGATAGAAAGCACCCCTGGCCACCGCCTCAACCTGAGAGACGTTGATCCAGAAGTACTCCCAGACTGCGAACCTGTTCCTTTTGGGGAAGTGTGGCCCCGTCTAGAACAGGCAGATCAACATTGTCTCTAGAGTTCCGACCCTGTACAATAAGTACCTCCGTCTTATCTGGATTCAGCTTCAGTTTATTCTCCCTCATCCAGCCCATTACTGCTTCCAGGCAGGCATTTAGGGAGGATATGCCAGCTCCTGAAGAAGTTGACATGGAGGAGTAGATCTGGGTGTCATCAGCATACTGGTAACACCCAGCTCCAAATCCCCTGATGATCTCTCCCAGCGGTTTCATGTAGATGTTAAAAAGCATTGGAGAGAGTATGGAGCCTTGAGGGACACCATACTTAAGCTCAGATTTTGAAGAGCAACAATCTCCAATCGACACCATCTGGAATCTGTCCGAGAGGTAGGAGCGGAACCACTGTACAACAGTGCCTCCCACCTCCAACCCCCTCAGACGTTCCAGAAGGATACTATGGTCGATAGTATCGAAAGCCACCGAGAGATCCAAGAGGACCAACAGAGTCACACTTCCTCTGTCCATTGCCAATTGGAGATCATCCATCAGGCCGACCAAGGCAGTCTCCACCCCATAGCCCGCCCGAAAACCAGTTTGAAATGGGGCTAGATAATCAGTTTCCTCCAAGACCGCCTGGAGCTGAGAGGCCACCACCCTCTCAATTACCTTGCCCAGCCATGGGAGGTTGGAAACTGGCCTATAATTGTTCAACTCTGAGGGAATCTAACGCAGGCCTCTTTAGAAGAGGTCTAATAATTGCCTCAAGACAAGGAGGCATCCTGCCCTCCCTCAGAGAAGCATTTATGATTTCTACCAGGCCGCTTACAACAGCCTCCCTGCTAGATAGAACAAGCCATGCTGGACAAGGATCAAGAGGACAAGTGGTAGGCCTCACTGCTCCAAGCAGCTTGTCCACATCATCAGGAGTCACAAACTGAAAATGATCCAGTTGAATCGTATAAGAGGAGTTGTCGGACACCTCCAGTTCAGACATCAAATTAATTGTGGAGTCTCCATCTAGGTCGGCCCGAATCCAAGAGATTTTTTCTGAGAAAAATTCATTAAACACACCACAGCGGGTAACTGATGCCTCCAAATGCTGGTTCAAGGGAGAGGGAGCAGATACTAGTCCCCTCACAACCCTGAAAATTCCGCCGGACGTGAACTCGCAGAGGCAATACGGACAGAAAAGAACCGCTTCTTTGCCGCATGTATCGCCTGAGCATAGATCTTTAAATGTGCTCCATGTCGTAATCTGTCGGACGCGAGTCAAGTTTTTCTCCACTTGCGCTCCAGTCGCCTACCTTGCCGCTTCAGCCCCCGTAGATCTTCCGTATACCAAGGGGCCAATTTTGAAGCAGGTCGGAGGAGACGCTTAGTTGCAATCGTGTCTACAGCCCTGGTGAGCAAGTTGTTCCAGTTCTCAACCAGGGCATCAACAGGATCACCAGCAGAGCCAACATTAAATCCCTCCAAGGCGTCTTGGAATCCTACCGGATCCAGTAACCTCTTCGGGCGGACCATTCTAATAGTAGGCCCCTCACCCCTGCGGAGGTGGGACACGGATGTAAGTCCAACCTTAACCAGATGGTGGTCCGTCCATGACAACGGGGAAATTGTAGGAGTCCCCACCCACAGAACACCACCCTGATCAGAATAAACGACCAAATCAAGCGTGTGACCTGCAATATGCGTCGATCCAGAGACTGCTTGGGATAGGCCCATAGTCGTCATGGCCGCTATGAACTCCTGAGCTGCCCCGGACAAATTGGTCCCAAAATGAACATTGAAGTCCCCCAGCACCAAAAGTCTGGGAGACTCCAACGCAAGTTCCGCGACCAAGTCCGTGAGCTCAGTAAGGGATTCCGCTGGGCAGCGGGGTGATCGGTACACCAACAGAAGTCCCAATCTATCCTTGGTCCCCAAACTCAAGTACACACATTCAATATAAATTAATGAGAATAATTTTATGTTCTTTTTGTTGCTAGGTCTAAGTTGCACTAAATAAATAAATAAATAAATAAATAAATAAATAAATAAATAAATAAATAACTGGAACCATTTTGGCCCACAAGCTATGCCCAAATGATATACACTCTTGAAATTACAATACAGCAGGAATAGGGATTTTTAATGAAATATGGATGAAGTTACAGTGGATATACTCTAACAACACAAAGTTATTAATGAACTGAATATAAACCTTTAATGAACTACTTGGCATACATGGAATAACCTAAACTGAGTCCTCTTTCAGTGATCTTTTGTATTACAAAAGGACTGAGAAGGGAATCCACTCTGGGAGTTGTATAGACCAGGAAATAGAGCACAAATTTGTTAGAAAGTTTGATTGTATTGGACAGGGATTAAAGAAAAACTCACTATGGTTTAATGTCACACTATAAGGACTATACTTGATACATCTTAACCCCTGTCCATTTAAATATCTTATGAGTTTTCCCATCCTGTGATCCCACTGCCTGTTTTCCTCCAGTATCAACTAAGCTTCTGACAAAGTGGGTTCACCCACAAAAGCTTATGCTATAGTAAACCAACTTCAAACACTTTTCAGTTAGGCTCTGAGTGCTACTTTTTTCTTTTACAAATACTTCATAACATTTGACTAACACAGCTAATAAAATAGAACAAAATAATTTTAAAACTAAAAGTGACAAACTTAAATATAAGACCCATGATATGCACCAGCTCTTCCTACCCATCCCATCCCTCTTTTGTCTTAAAAGAGGAATGTCCTCATCCCTCTAAGTATTAAAACTTTTGAGACTACCCACACAAGTCCTTCTAAAATACTGATCAACTACGGGCTAAAATAGTAACTGTTCATTTAATATGCAGGAAAAGTGCAGAACAGGGCAACCAAGATGATCAGGGGTCTAGAGCACCTTCCTTATGAGGCAAAGCTACAACACCTGGGGCTTTTTAGTTTAGAAAAAAAGATGACTGAGCACAGACATGATAGAGGTCTATAAAAATCATGCATGAGTGTAGACAGAGAAAGCTGAAAGAATTTTTTTCTCCCTCTCGCAAAACACTAGAAGCAGAGATCATCCCATGAAACAGATTGCCAAGAAATGTAGAACTGACAAAAAGATGTACTCTTTCACACAACGCATATTAACCTATGGGATTCTCTGCCAAAAGATGTGGTGACAGCCAATAGCCTGGATAGCTTTAAGAAGGGTTGTGGAGGAACAGCTTTCTACCTCTGCCACCACGTGTGGAGGAACTGCCCTGCTGCAACACCACGGGTGACAGATTCCACTTCTGCCACCACATGTGGAGGAACAACCCTCTTTTTCTCCTAAACTTGTTACCACTGCCACCAAGAGGACTTTTGGTATGGCTGGTAAAGGACAACAGTCCTTTATCAAAAATCATCAAAAAAACAAAACAAAAAAACCCCCAAACTTTCAGTAGTGTGGAAAGGTTTATAGGTGTGAGGTGGAGACAAATTAACAAGCTTCTAATTTTTCCCCCTAAAAGTAAAGTTTATTTTAAGAAAAACTGGTTCAATTAAAATACTACTTTTGCAGCAAAAAACCAAAAACAAATTCAAAACAGTTAACAGAGCAAGTTAGGGGAAAATAAAACTGGGAAAACACAATCACTACCTGGCTCTATACAGATCCCTACTCGGAGTCCTCTGCGCTTTCTTTTCAGCTTCTGGCTTGCTGGATAGTCTCTTCTTCTAATTACAGCACAGGTCAGGGGCTCAATCGAGCCTGGCTCTTCCTTTTCTTCTAGTGATTTCAGCTAGGCTTCTCTTCTTGCTGGCTGTTCACTCTCTGCTTTCCTGGACTCATTCTAGCAGACTTCCAGACTCTCTTCTTCTGCAACCTCCAGCTCTGACTGCCTCCAGCAGACTTGACTCTGACATCCAAGACTCTCCTCTTGACTTGCCTGACCAAATGGTCTTAACTCTCTCAATATATACATTCTCCTGGCCCAACAGTTCCTCAACTCAGCCAATCAGAACTAACAAAAATCCACTCCATTTAAAAAAAACCACTATCTTTCCCTTCCAAAAATCAACTGTCAAACTACAAAAAAACCAAGTTTGAACTTTTGACCTTGCCAGCCTTCTCCATGCACAGGGATTTGCAACCACAGAATCTACTCACAACAATGCAGTTTTGGGAATATAATCCATAATACAAGGGCTATTTACAAAGAGAAGTTTGGGAATATTAACAATGCAGGGGATTATTTACAGAAAGCCAAAAGGTCTAAGTCTAGGCTTCGTTCCTCCACAGTGGTTTAGATAAATTCATAGAGAACAGGTCTATCAGCGGCTACTAGTCTGAAGACTATGGGCCACTTCCAGCCTCAGAGACAAGATGCCTCTAAATACCAGTTGCAGGAGAGTAATAGCATGATAGGGAGCATGCCCTCAACTATTGCCTGTGGGCTTCCCAGAGGCATCTGGTGGGCCACAGGATGCTGGACTAGAAGGGCCTTGGGCCTGATCCAGCAGGACTGTTCTTATGTTCTTAAATCTTCCTCAATTTTTTTCACTCTAAAATTGTAATGGTTATTTACATTGACAGCTTATCAATACCCCATATCAGAGAGAGAGAGAGCGAGCATTCACATGTGTGTGTGTGTGCGTGCGCGCGCGCGCGCGCGCGCACACACACACACACACACACACACACACACACACACACACCCTCAATTCTAAAACACCTCATCCAAATCTCAAGCCAAAGAACTAGCTGTTCATTTCTAACCACCAAAGGTTTTGCTTCTATTTTTTTAAAAAGGAAAGCTTGAAATGTGCAAGTTTGCATGCAAAATATATTAGAATAATCTACATCAGTGATTCTCAAACTTGGGTCCTCAGGTGTTATTGGACTTCAACTCCCATAATCCCCAACCAAAGGCCACTGAGGCTGGGGATTATGGGAGTTGAAGTCCAATAACACCTGAGGACCCAAGTTTGAGAATCCTTGATCTACATTATGCTTATTGTACAACTTTATCAGTCAAGCGTCTTGCATATGTTGCTGTGCTAACAACGAAATAGTAGAAATATCTATCAAACAACTTTTAAATCCTTATGGCAAGTCATTATCAACTTGTTAATGTTAGTGTCTTTCTTACAGTTCTAAAAGGAACCATTATATATATCAAATATAGTTTTTCTACTGAAAATGAATATTTGAAGAATCTATTTATCCACTTTAGTACCACTGTCTCATAATAATCTATATATTTAATTCTCTTACTGCCTACTGCATTGGGAACTGTGTCTGGATGGAGAACGGCAGAGAGGGAGGCAGGCGGGAGAGAGCGATTAAGCAAGGTATCGGCAGAGTTGGGGAAAAGGAAGAAAGAAGAAAACTATAGGAGAAAGGAGAAAACTGGACCCCTGTGAGATAAACGGAACCAAGGAGCTTGCCCGAGGGCGCAGAGACAATGGAGCATCCTCAAGGAGCGGGAGGAAATTCGGCGGTTGGGGGCAGCTGGAAGGGGACGGCTGAGGCTGGTAGCAATGACATGAGGGACCGCAAAACCAAGACTGAGCAACCGCAAAAAAGGCAAGCGGCTCTGCCACCAAGTTTACCTGCTTTGAAGCGGTGGGAAATGAGGTCCGGGGGGGGGGCGAGACTGGGCCAGAAGGGGCAGGGTAGATGGGCAGAAGGTGGAGGGAGTTAACTGCCGCACAGCAGAAGGGAGAGTCGAGACTGGGGCAGGCGGGGGGGAGAGTCGAGACTGGGGCAGGCGGGGGGGAGAGTCGAGACTGGGGCAGGCGGGGGGGTAGAGACGAGACTAGGGCAGGCGGGGGGCGGCGGGGGGAGAGACGAGACTAGGGCGGCGACGAGACTGGGGCGATGGGGGGAGAGACGAGACTGGGGCGGCGGCGAGACTGGGGCAGGCGGGGGGCGGCGACGAGACTGGGGCAGGCGGGGGTGGCGACGAGACTGGGGCAGGCGGGGGTGGCGACGAGACTGGGGCAGGCGGCGGTGGGGGAGGTGGGCAGAAGGTGGGGAGAATGTACTGCTACACAGATGCTCTGTGTGGGTTCAGCTAGTGATCTTTTAATGAAAAACATGTAGCATTGCATCAAAAGATATTTGGTCATGGCTAAGCAACACTGAAATCAAACAAGTTAGTTGTGACTTAACTCTGATTAATTCCAACAGGATTTAGTCATGGCAAACTTTCTTTCAATATAACTCATAATATACTAAGTTGAAAGTTAAAAAATAATAACCACAACTCCATCAGAAAGTGATGTGCAAACAATTCAAGGGCTAAATTGCATTCAGATCTTTAGGCTTCAGCCCTGTGCACACTTACTTGAGAGTATGCCCCACTCAATTCATTGGGACTTACTTCCAAGTAAATGAGCCTGGAGTTACAGAGTTAGATTCAGGCAAACCTCATTATACGCTATTCATGGTTTCGCATATCCACGGGTGTCAGATAGACACCCAACCTTCTTATCCACAGATACAAAAGGGTTAAAAAAAACCAGGTTGCTCACCTGTAACTAATGATCTGGTAGTGATCCGTTGACTGGGGAGGCAAAAGTGAATACAGCCACCCCACACCAGCAGCACTGGAGGGGGGAAGCGTGGCGGGGGAGGTAAGAACACCTTCCCCTCCCCTTAAAGAGGTCCCCACATTTGAACCAGTTCGAACGCGAGGGTTCCAAACCTGTTCAACAGTCTGTGCATTGACTGTCAAACAGGTTCGTCAACATCCCTAATGCTGTTTTCTTCAGTTCCTGGAGTCTGCCAGCTGAGGACGACCATCCACACAAGAATAATAAGGTGTGTTCTCTTTTGACACGAATGCACATGTACACCACAGACTAACCCTACTGCAGCAGGGAGATTAGGGAGAGACTTATGGATGTCAACGGCTCACTACCAGATCATAAGTTACAGGTGAACAACCTGTTTATCTGGATTATGATCTGATGATATCCCTTAGAATGGGTGTTTAGTTAGCTCCTTTAAGAAGGAGGATGCAGTTGTTATAGTAACACCCATTTTAGCACACTTCTTCTGAAGTTTGCCTCCGCTGCAGAGTGCAGATCTATGGCGTAATGTTTGATGAAAGGCAGCTCTGTGGACCATGTTGCTGCTTTGCAAATGTCCATAAAAGTAATGCCAGGTAAGTGCGCAGAAGAAGCAGCATGGGTTCTTGCCTTAATAGCCTTTGGCGAGTCCACCCTGTGAGTCTTGTAGGCTAGTATAATCAGTTCCACTAGCCAATGAGACATTCATTGCCTCGATACCCAGTGGCCCTTAGTCTTGCCCTTGTAAGATATGAATAGGCATTTAATGACCCTGAAGGATTTTGTGTTGTCTAAGTAGTGTAACAGAGCTCATGCAAGGAGTGCATTGCCTGTTCTATCGGAGTTGATAGATTCCTGAAGAACACAGGCAAGACAATTTCTTGGTTAAGGTAGAAATCTGATACCACTTTCAGTAAGAAATCATGGTCCATGCGCATCATTACTTTCCTAGGGTTTATTGTATATGGCGCATCTATGCGCAATGCCGTTAGTTCACTGATTCTTTTAGCCGTTATAACTATAAGGAAAGCTGTTTTCAAAGTAAACAACTTTATCGATGCAGTGCTCAGAGGCTCAAATGGCTCCAAAGTTAGCGCAGAGAGGACTAACAATATACTCCATTGCGCAACAGGTCTTTGGATTGCTGGGTACAAATTCATCAGGCCTTTTAGGAACGCTTTGCTGTCAGGATGTGTGAACGGTGTCTTGCCATCCCAGCCTGGATGCTTTGCTGAAAGTGCTGCAAGATGCACCTTAAGTGGTGTCAAATATTTATTTATTTATTTGTTTGTTTGTTACTTCCCTGATTGAAGCTTTTCTTGGTTAAAACCTTTTGTTTTTGCATATGTTTTGAACCTTATCCACTTTCCAACATAGTTACGCCGTTTGGATGGATTACACTGGTTTTGTAGGATTTTATTCAGAAGCCTGGTTGCCATGCTGTCAGGTACAGAGTGAGCACGTCCAGAACTAATACTTAACAGTTGTCCTTTGAAAAAAGATCTGTTTTTTGTGGCAATCTGAGGTACTTGCTCTGAGCCAGTCTGACTCACAATGGAAACTAAGACTGTCTTGGCCACCATGGCATTATTAGAATGCATGTTTCCGGGCTGGCTAATAGCCTCGCTACCACACAACTTATCAGTTGATGTGGCAGATACATGTAAGTAATCTCTCTGGTCCAGTCTATTTGAAAGGCTACCCCCAGAGAGAGAGAGAGAGTTGTGTCTTGTCCTAGAGCTGAAGCATTGGCATTTTGCATTCCTTGATGTTGTGGTTGAGAACCAGCGATCTCTTAGATACTAAGGTGACCTGATCTGCAGAGACAGGCTTTAGACCCAACACAGTAATAGATTGATAGATAAGAGGCTGGACGTCTTCCAGTAAGGAGATCCTCTGGCTATACATGTTAGTTATAGAGTCAAGTGGAAGCTCGCCTTCCACCGAAGAGGATGACTCAGGAGTCCTCCCCAGAATCCTAAGTGAATCTGACCTCTCGACTTTTGTGAGGTGTGTAGGACCCCTGTCCTTTTACACGTCTTGCGATGGGGGGCCCCTGCTTGTGAGTCTGAGGAGCAGATGACCTCAGTCCTCTTGTGGGGATGAGAGAGTTCTGTGCCTTTAAGGCAGCAGCCAGGGATTGCTGCACAGCCTCCTGTATCCAGCCCTTCCAGATAGCAGAATCAGGCATGCCCCCTGGACCACCTCTGGCCATATCACCCTGTGGATTGGCAAACAGATTTGAGGGCTCCAGGGAAACAGTGGGTTCCTTGTCTCCACCCCCCGGGAAAGGTCAGGTCTCATCATGTCCTCCTGAGGTGGGCTCCCTCCTTGACCTTGCTGCTCCTGTGATGTCATCAAATCGTCCCCTATAGGGATGGCTCCCCCTGTCTCCTGTGGTTCCTCACCCTCCGAGTCCTGCAGCTGGGGAACCTGGCCGGCTTGCTGCCTCAGGATCAAGAGCCCACACGCCAAGGATGTGGAGTTCACCGCAGCGTGTTTGGCTGCTGGGGAAAGGAGGGATAGAGTTGGGAGGAGGACGCTCATGCAGGAGCCCTATCACTAGCCCTGTCCAGCAGGTCAGCGGCAGCCACCGGCAAGGATGGCAAGAGTCCCTGTTCAAGGAGCCGGCGCCTCCTATCAGGGACATAACTATAATAGGGCAAGGGGAGACAGTTGTCTAGGGGCCCAATGCCTTGGGGGGCAAGTCACATGACTGACTCCCCCAGCCACACACCCACCAGGGCTTCCTTCAGTTGTATTGATCCTCTGAAATTGTTGTGAGCGTTAAGACCTGGAGCTACCAGAACAGCATGTCTTTCTCTAGCACCATTTCTTTCCTTCATGAGCTGAGCTTCAGTGAAGGGGGGCCCATTTTAAAATCTTGTCTCTGGGCCCGCTCCAACCCTGCCTCCTATGCCGTTTTTTTATTGCTGGTCAATGACAGAAATAAAGCAAGCTATCTGTCTATATATCTATCCATCCTATGCCATTTCTTCTGCCCCTGTGTAGGGGAGGTTTGGTGGCAACGCTCGTGCCCGGAATCCCCATGCTCCTCTCCAAGCTGACTGTCAGGGGCTGAAGCGAGCTGCTGTGGCCCACTGGCACCAGCAAGCCTCCCTCCTGCTGCCTCCATTATCTCGGGGCATTTTTTGGCTCCCCCATTGCTTCAGCGGGAAGAGCTGTTGCCAAGCGTGTCCCTCCCGGAAAGTGAGCACGCCGAGGCTTTTCTTCTTGGGCATCAGCCAAAAGAATATAAATGGAGGGCAGAGGAAACGGGGCAAGAGGCCAGAGGACAGTGAGAGAAAGTATGAAAAAAGTAGTGTTAAGAAAACCCACATTATTTATTTATTTATTTATTTATTTTTGAACAGGAAAAAAAACGGCAGCAAGAACAGAGCAGGGTACAGGGAGAAAGGGAGGAGAAAATCTGGTGCAAAACGAGGAAATGAGATGGAATAGAAAGCGAAAGCAAAAGAGCAAGACAAGCTGTAGCGAGTGCGACTCTCCTGAGCAGAGGCAGGAAATAAACTGGGAGGCTCCACCCACAAGGGCTGGGTTAAAGGATCTTCAATTAAATCTATTTCCTGCCTCCTGGAGCACGTGGCGGGACGTAATCCCACGTTGGGTGACCTCCTACAACAGCTGAGAAATCAACGGATCACAACCCAGATCCCACATATCTGCTTTACCTACAAAGCATGAAGTGACTGTGGAAATCATTTCCGGTCGCCATTTTGTGTCTCATTTCATCAAGAAAATGGTTTTTTTTTAAAGGGGAAAATCTCCAACTATTGGAAACCATTTGGGGGGCATTGCTGGATGCGAGGAGACCCGCAAAGCATGGCAAGGCGGTTTATTTAGCCTGTTCTCACACTTGCCGGGGGGGGAGGGAATTGGGGGACTGAGTCTGGGAACCTGATCCTGGCATTCCCATAGACTCTGCAGTAATCTGCAGGAACAGGACCCCCACGTATAATGAGGTCTACCTGTATGAAGTTGTAGCAGCCAGCTGAAGCAAGAGTGAAACAAAGAAGAACAATACACAAATATACACAAACTTTCAGAGGCAAGGTACAGAGTTTTAAATGGCTCAGTTATCACTTGCTCAGACATGCTAATATTTGAATGAGATTTCTAACATGTATTATCATCAAATTTAGAGGGCAGAATGATAAATATTCTAGACAAGTGTGAAACAATCCAAATCAAGCAGGACAAAAAGAGTGATAGTTACTGTTATAACTTGTTATTAGTTTGTCATGAGATAAACAAAACAATACATATAAACACAAAGGAATCCGAGTTTTACCTTTTCCATGTTGTAATATAAAGATTTCAAAGTGGTAAACAAGGGCGGGCAGCCTTTACTGAAGTTAACCCTTAGGAACTTGTCCATTAATTCTCTAAATTTTTCACCTAAAAGAAAGAGTACCTTAGGTTATATTTAAAAACAACAACAGAGATTTATATATTGCTTTCCAATAAAAATGTTATCAAAGCAATTATGTAGCAAAAGAAATGAAAACATGGTTCCCTGTCCCAAAGGGGCTCACACAACCTTTAAAAAGGGCACAAGGAAAATGGCCCCTGAAAAAAAATGCTATGCTGGGCTGAATAGATACAATTGCTCTCCTCCTGCTCAGTGTAAGAAACCCACCACTTTAAAAGTGCCTCTTTGACATGTTAGCAGTGGAAAAACAGGTTGCTTACCTATAACTGATAATCTGGAAACGATCCATTGTCATTTATGATAATTTAGTTACTGCGTCTGCACAGGGACCTCTCGGATAGATTGAATAGCTCTTCATGGCACCCCTCCCTGTTGTGCATGAGCTCATCGTGATGGTAACTTCTGGCAGTTGGGTGCCTTGTTCAGTTTCTGGAAGACCGCCAGCAATGACAATCCTCCATTCCAAAGGTAAGGTTCCCTCGCTCTCTTTTTGTTCTCTGTTTTGTACATGCTACTCTAGAGGGGAGGCATGGAGGTTTCATGAATGACAACAGATCATTCCCAGATCATCAGTTACAGGTACGCAGCCTGTTTATCTGGATCGTGATCCGTTGGCATTCATGATAATTGGGTATCCAGCCAACTCTCCTTAAGGAGGTGGGTGCAGTAGCAAGGTAGCATTTTAGCACCCTATTCAGAACACTTCTCCCAAAATGAGTATCTGCAGCAGTTCGCAAATCTATGGCACAGAGTTTTACAAATGACAACTGCGAGCACCATGTAGCAGCGGCACAGATGTCCTTGATGCCTGACAGAAGTGCTGCAGATGATACATAAGCCCTAGTTGAGTGATACTTTTTGGCAGCTGTAAATCCTGCAACTTATAGGTGAGGAATATCAATTCAACCAACCAATGTGGTTGATTGTCTTTGACGTGATATCTTGAGACCGATGGACTTGTCCCTTTGAGTAAAACAAATGGGGTTTTTTGTCTTTCAAAAACTTCTCATTTTCTGCAGATAAAACAAGATGCATCTGTGGACATCCAAGGAGAGGAGTGACTTTTTCAACCTGCTTGATGGATTTTGGGAAGAGGTTGGCAGCACAATATCTTGATTTAAATGAAAGTCAAGAAACTATCTTTGATCTGAAGTCCGGGTCCAAACACATAACTACTTTGTTTGGGTAAAACTGCATATGTGGCATATCTATACGAAGGACTGTAAGTTCACTGACTCTGCCTGCCATGGTAATTGCCACTAAAAAGGCAATCTTTAGTGATAACAACTTTAAAGACATCAAATGTATTGGCTCAAAAGGAGATTCTGTCACTGATAACACCAATGAAAGACTCCATTGTTCAATTGGTTTGCGGATTGGGGGATATAAATTATTCAAATCCCTGATATACTTTTTACAGTCCAGATGGAAAAAAACAGTCTTACCATCCCAACCTTTATGCATTGCCAGTAGCTGCCAGATGAACTTTTATGGACACATTTGTCAAACTGTCTCATCGGGCAGCTACTCGGGATGGGTCTTCTCCACTGCTGCTCCTGGGCTTTGGAATGCGCTTCCTGTTGAGATAAGAGCCTCCCCATCTTTGACAACTTTTAAAAAGGCACAGAAGACATATTTATTCACCCAGGCATTTAATTAGATTTATAGTTTTAATACTTTTAAGGTTGGGTTTTAACTGGTTTTAATGTTAAATTATTTTAATTGTGAATTGCCTAGCGATGCAAATTTTGGGTGGTATAGAAACATTTTAATTAAACAAACCAACAATTGCAGTTTTCTTTAGGCTTGTTAGATATAGCAGCACTTGCCTTACAGGAGCCTTATGTAGTTTGAAAGAATGCAGTACTGCATACTTAGAATTTTTTTTCCATTTGCAGGAGTAGGTCCTCCTAGTATAAGGTTTACCGTTATTTTATAATAACTGTATTTTATGGTTATGATGTAACCGTAATATGGTTACGGTATTTACAATAATATACCGTAATAACTGTATAACCTATTTTCTATGCTTTTCTTTTTTTTTCTTTTTTAATTTTTTATTGGTTTTTACAATATCTTAACAATCCCGTTACATCTAATTAAGTAAATATTGACTTCCTGCTCACCAATCTGCTCGATTAATTAACTATACAAGTCAACCATTGCTATAGTAATTCAAAACATATATCCTACACATTGCAAACTCGATTTTACTCAACCCAACCTGCTATTATTACTAAATTTCAAACCCTGCTGAAAAATCTATATTAGAAAAATAGTTCTTTAAGTATAGTAAGAATGGTTTCCAATCTCCTTTAAAACATTCCAAGTTTTCATCCCTTATCAGTACTGTGTTTTGCCATCTCAGCATATTCCAAAATTTTTATCAACCAATCTTCTTTTGAGGGCATTTCCTTGTCCTTCCATTTCTGCGCATATACTATTCTGGCCGCCATGGTTACATACATAAAAAATGTTAAGTTTCTTCTGAAAAACTCTCCCAAGTTTTCTCAAATTCGAGTGAAGAACTCTTCCTCCATCCCTTGTCAGAATATCCAGAAGCTGTGGCAGATGGTAAAGTGTCTGGTTCGATATTCTGAATAGCGACGCAAACCATGACTGGCGTGGCCATCACAGAGTTATCATTATGCATGTTGTACCATCCTGTATCACATTCGCCAACAACCGGATGAGAAAGGGCTGAGGAGAAAACATATATGATAGGCCTTGCCCCCAATGGTGCTGAAAAGCATCTCCCATGGAGCCGGGCCCTATTCCTGCCTGGAACAGTAATTAAGTCATTTCTTGTGGTCCCCTGTTACAAAAATGTTTATCTGGTGTTCTCCCCAAGATTGAACACATGAGAAGGATAATTTGCAAATTATCTCCAACTTGTGATGGTGATTTTTAAAAACTGACCTGCTGAGGTAGTCTGCTAGAATGTTGCCTATCCCACTGATATGTATTGCAATCAGGTGCACCAGTTCCAATTTTCTATACTCCATTTACACCTAAACTACACTGCCACAGTGAATCAGGGTGAAAGACTTGAGTGCAAGGAAAACTGCCATCAACTCTAGGAAACTGATATGCAGTTGCTGCTGGTGAGTATTCTAGACACCCTGTATCTGGTGTTCCCCAGAATGTGCACCCCACCCCATCAGAGATATATCAGTGGTGATCCATTGCTTCAGCAATAGTGGTTGAAATGGTACCTCCTGTAAAAGGTTGCTTTCTACCATCCACCACCTCAGTAACTTTAGGACAGCTGGAGAAATAACTAGAAACATATTCTGACTGTCCACATTTGGGCAGAATGCCTGTAGAAACCACAGCTGAAGCAGACACATTCTTAAGTGAGCATACGGTACTACAGAGTTGCCATTAGGTGCAACAATCTCTGCATCTATCTATATATATAATTCTTGTAGATGTACCTGTTGCTAATCCCATGCGTGGCAGGTCTTGCGCGAGTTCAGGAGCGAGCTGTTGGGCGGGGGAGAGGAAAGCAATGGCGGCAGGGAAGATAAGGCGAATGGGCGGGTAGGCAAATGGGTGGGGAGAGAAAGCGATGGCAGCGGCGGGGGGGGGGAGAAGGTGGTGGGAAGGAAAGTAGATGGCGGTTGGTCGGTTGGAAAAAGTGGCTGGCCAGATGGCCAGTCAGAGAGAAAAAACATTGGAGGGGACAAGGGGGGGGGCGAGAACGAGGGAGAACTAGGGGCGCAGATGTTCTGTGCCTGGGCCAGCTAGTATTATTTAATCTTTGCTTTGATCTCTGTGAAAACAAAAATCAATTCCCGTATCTGAACCCAGTGTTCTCTTGGCAAGTATCCTTTCTCCCCTCTGAACATCTAGCTCTGCACCAATGCATGATAGTCTCTTGGTTGGTTCCAGGTGCAACTTCTTCTAGTTGACTTGGACTCCGAGATCTGTGAGCAGAGTCAAGACATAATGGATCTGTGAAGGTAACTTTTCTTTGTCTTGACCAACAAGAAGCCAATTGTCGAGAGCAGTGGACAGCTACAAGGGTAATATTATGTACTGGTATACTGAATCTCCCACTACGACCTGAAAATACTTACAAAGCCACTATTGAATCCCGATATGGAAATACACATCCTTCAGGTCCAGTGCTGCAAGCCAATCATCCTTGGTGAGGAGTGGAAGAATACCCTGCAACATTATCATTTGGAATTTGTGAATATCTATGAACCGATTCAGCCATTGTAAATCCATAACTGTTTGGACTCCCCCATAGTGTTTGGGCATCTGAAAATAGCGGGAGTAGAATCCTGTCATTCTGTCTGTCCAATGAACTGGAGCAATTGCCTCCTTCTCCAAAAGAGTCTGTACTTCCTCCAATAACAAAGGAGTTGCTGGAGTGTGATTTATGCCCCAAAACTTTGGCAAAGTTATGAATTCTATTGCACAACAAGTGGTGATAATCCTGAGTACCCACCAGTCTGATGTTATGTGTGGCCATGCTGAAGCATGACTTGCCAGTTTGATGGTCTTGCCAATTGTAGAGCTGGTGGAATTCACTATGACAGGCTGTGGAAATGGTAGTAGTGGACTTTCCAGTTGATCAAAGAGACTGCTTGGCAGAAACTTTGCTGTGTCTTGAGTTCTGGTTCTTAGTTTTTGCACCAAAACTTATGCGCTGGTGAGGCTTGCATTGTTTCCTGAAGTCCTTACAACCTTGATTCTTAAACGTGGAACATTTGCGCGAGGATGCTCGAGATGTGGATGGATATAGTTGAAAAGCTTTTTGCAGTGTATTTTGACTTTAATGACTCCGTAATTTCAATGAACAATACCTTGCCATCAGGCAAGCGCTCTACTCTTTCCTTCATATCTGCATGGAGGCTTCTTGATCTCAACTATGCATGCATTCTGATTCTGAAAGCAGTAGCCATAGCATAGATTTGGTCTTTGCCAAAAATTTAAATGTGCTCAACTGTTGTCTGGTTACTGGTGCCAACTTCTGAAGTCAGATGGTGCCAACTCATTTTAGCACTTCATGAAATCTTCAGGAGAAAGTGTTTCAGCCTCCTTTTGCAAATTGTCCCACACGCAATGGCTATATCTAGCCATGCAGGCTAAATAATTTGCTATACATATAGAAAGACTCGAAGTTGAATATATTTTACGGCCAAGGACATCCGTTTTCCTTCCCTCGTCTGATGGAGTCGTACATCTGTAGGCAGATTTTGAGGATGCAGCACAATCTATTAACTAGAGAGTCTGGAGTAGGGTGTTCCAAGAAGTATGTATTGTCTCCTCAAACTCTATACAGTCCTTCTAAATACTTTGATGTTGGAGTGGGGTACTACACCCCATGTGGACTGTGTTGCTTCCCATGGTCCTCTTTTGGATCCTTCTATAAATGCTTTGGGTGTTTCAATATCTCTTCCGACTCCGAAGTGGAGGTAAATGGCAAAGGCAAGGTTTTAGACTGTGCATGTGCAGATCCTGCCTGAAAGGCCTATCGCATCTATGTCGAGCCTGACACCGAAACTGGCCTCGGCGGGCCAAGGGCCTCATCATAAAGAGCTGCACAGAAGCGCAAAGCACAATTCTTCAAAGTTTGTTTTGAAAATGAGTTACATATTTTACAAGCCACTGGGCTATGTTGTTCCCCAAGGCAAAGTAAACAGGAATCATGGCCATCAGTAGACGGCAGTTTAGCCCTGCATTTTAAGCACTGTTTAAAGGTCATCTGCATCTCCATTTTAGAAGGAAGGTTACCTAATCTGACTTCCAATAGTTCAAAGAATAGTAATAAGCAGTCTAAGTCAAATACACAGTAATTTTCACAAATAACCATTTTTCTTTACAGATCTGAGGAGCTCAGTCTAAAAGGTCTGAACACCCTGGCAGTTGTAAAGAAACTGAACAAGGCGCCCAACTGCTGGAAGTAATAGTCACAATGAGCTTGTGCACAGCAGGAAGGGACGCTATGAAGCACTATTCAATCTATCCGAGAGGTCCCTGCGCAGGCGCAGCAATCCAATAACCATGAAAGCCAACAAATCGCAATCCAGATCTGTAATGTTATATTCTAGTGACTTCTTGTACTGTTCATTTGGACTCATATTTATATAAATAAAACATACTAAAAAAAACTGAAAAACACTGAAGAGGACAATCACCCAGATTTGAACTTTTTCTAATTGAGCTCTTCTTGACACAGAAGTAGATTCCCAGCCAAGGTGCAGAATTTCAATTTTTTTAAAGCACAGAGTACATATATAACTCTGCTGTTACCCAAAGTTAAAACCTTTTAGATCTTCCAAGAAGTTCAGCCACTGTAGATAATAGCCATTAAAGAAATGTTTAATAAGGATACCAGCAGCTAAATCTAATCAATAGAAGAGATCAACATTTATGCTAACAAAGACAAAGGCGAATCTGCTGCAATTCTATAGAAAGTATCTGAATATGTGTAGTAAGTAATGCACAACAGGACAATCATATGCTTTTCGATATACTTGCAAACTGACTGAATTTTGACATGCAGGTATCAGATTTAGCTTGAGAGGACCCACTAAATGTGAACTGCCTCATTTAAATAAACGGAATGAAGGAAAGTAAGACAGAAAAATCTGAAATTCCCTCTCATTTCTAAGATCTTTGACTGAGCGGGGTGGGATCTGAAAATGATGAAAAACAAATGGAGAGCAGTTGTAGTCTCTCGGAAATGAGTTTGCAAAATAAACCACTTAAAATCACATACAACATGATAAACCAATCCATATACAAATAGGGATACATTAAAAACAATTAGAACATTCTCACAAGCATTTCTATACTAAACACAACAACTAGATAGAATGACTATAAATAAAATGAAAGTTTCTTAGAAGAAACTGGCATCAGTTCGACAAATCACAATCTCTCAGACTGTGGTTTTGTTTTGTTTTTAATTCAAAACTTCTTTTTCATTAGTATTATGGTTAGTTTACAACTAATGATGGTCTTATAAGGATATAATGTTCTGCTTGTTTGGGCCTGCCATGTAGAACAAGTGCTAAGTTAACTTGCCCACTGAATCTTTCAAAGTAATAGGTTCTGGAAAAAGAATAAAATAATTTTGCATTGGCAAAATGGCTTAAGTGTGGAGGAACTCACTCCATTGTTTGAAATCTGATATTGATGGGCCAGTTGAGATGTCACACAGAACCACAGTAAAATGTTCATTCTGCACAATGTCCCCAAGCTTCTGGAGGACATGTCTCCCCCCTCTGCTGCACATGTGAGCCTCAGCAGTATTCTATTTTCCACTGAGGTTGAAAACAAACCAAGATTGGTTGTGGCATCCAAACCAACTAATATTGGTTTACTGTAGACAACTTTCTTTAGAATTAAACAAGATCTGAACCTAAGGTTTAAAGTGGGTTTGGGATCCATTACAAAAACAAAGATAGGTCAGTTTAGATATTACGACAAATTTTGGTTTGTTTTAAAACCCAATCAGAAGTAGAATTCCTCTGAGGCTCACATTAACGGGGGGGGGGTGCATGGGGGCCATGTGCTCCTAAGATTAGAGGATACTGCATGGAACTAAGATTTAATCCTGGTTCCGTGTGAAGTCTGAACTGGCCCAACATGAAAGAGACTTGCAAAAAATGTTTAGACAAAAAGGTGATACAACTGAGATGGGACAAACACAGATTATAGTGCTCCAATTCAGCTGTTTGCATATGAAACACACACACACACACACACACACACACACACACCAATCCCATGAAAAAATAGCTTGAACACAAGCTATCTTTTGACTTTCCTTTGTAAAGCTGTATAACAATTTGAAAAATAATTTTTTACACCTGTGTGTTTGCTGCCCTCTGTATCAATAACGGTACAAGTCTCAATTTCAGAGAAAATGTCTGGAAGAAATAAACATACCATGACGACAGTCTTCAGCAGAGGGGCTTTACATTTCTTTCATAACCATAAGATTTTAATAAAATATTTAAAATGCTATGTTTTTATTTTTAATATTGTGAGCCCTTTGGGGGCAGGGAACCATTTTATTTATTTTTCTGTGTAAACTGCTTTGAAAACTTTTGTTGAAAAGCAGTATATAAATATGCATAGTAGTAATAAAATGTTTAACAGCAACACTGATTTAGTCTTGAGATGAGATTCTGATCTAGGCCAAATGACTTCACATGAGCATAGCTTGACTGCAACAAAGTTTCAATGCTGTAAACATGAAGAACACATCTTCATCTATGATAGCTGGAATAGAAATTGATCTTTTCATGTATGTAAAAAATAGAGTCCTCCAGACTGGAAAAATTAGGAGGTCTGAATAATGGGAAAGCAGGTTTCTTATTTTTAACTCTTGTACTTTGAGTGGTCATCCATGCAATCCCACAGAACTCGAGCCAAAAACATTTAAGCTAAACTAGAAGATTCTTATTGTGGCTCTGCACAGGTGCAGAACCCATAGACAGGACTGCATAGAGACCACAAAGGAGAATTCTCTAGATAACTTTGGTGCAATACTACAGAAATATGTAACATTACCTGTGACAAAGTTTAAAGGTAATCTTCTTGGTGAAACCGCTCTTGGATGTCGTTTGCTTACTTCTTCATATATTTGTAGCCTCTCTTCTAAGGAGTCTGTTGGAGAATAATAAATGTAAAATTTGAGTTTTTGTATGTACTAAGCATCCATTTTACAAACTCTACAGAAAGGACAGGAAGGGGTGGATTGTGGGTGGAGTAGCACTGTTTATTAAAGAAGGGATAGAATCCAACAAGCTAGACAACCTTGGAGGACCAGAGTCCTCCAAAGAATCATTATGGGTAACCAAAGGAGACCTGAAAGGAAATGTGTTACTAGGAATGTTTTATCACCCTCCGGATTAAAATGCTGAGAGTGACCTGGAGAAGCAAATCATAGAGGCGTCAAAGAGAGACACAGCTGCAATAAGGGGTGGCTTCAATTCACGTGCGGGTATTAACAGAGAGGCCAAATTTCTAGACATGCTAAATAACTGTGCCTTAGACTTAATCCTGAGGGGTGGTCAGGACCTTGTGTGATATGTCGAGTTGTAGAACCACTGGGGAACAATGACCATAGTGTGATCCAATTCAGCTTCTATGCAAGTGGAACATTGCCAAGGAAGTCCAACACGGATATGTTGGACTTCAGGAAAGAAAACTTCTCAAAAATAAGGGGTCTGGTAAAAAGGAAGCTGAAAGGGAAAGTAAGGAGGATCAAATCAGGGAAAGCATGGAACTTATTTTAGAACTACAATAATAGAAGCTCAGTTGGAATTTATACCAAGAAGTAGGAAAGGTACCACCAAGTTCAGGAGGACACTAGCATGGCTAACAAGTAGAAGCAGGGAAGCTATAAAAAGGGAAAAGACTTCCTTCAGAAATTGGAAGTCCTACCCAAATGAAGAGAACAGGAAGGAACATAAACTCTGGCAATAGAGATTCAAGGAAACAATAAGGGATGCAAAAAGAGAGTTTGAGCAGCACAAGTGTCAAGGGGAATAACAAAAACCTCTTTAAATATATCACAAGCAGAAAACCTTCCAGGGAGGCGGTTGGACCCTTAGATGATAAGGATGTGAAAGAGATTATTTAGGAGGATAAGGATATTGCAGAGAAGCTGAATGAGTTCTTTACATCTGTCTTCATGGCAGAGGATACTGACCCTCTTCCCTTTCCAGAACTGAGCTTCTCAGGTTTGGAGACTAAAGAACTGGGCCAATTTGAGGTAGAGAAAATGTTCTAAACTGTCTTGAAAAACTAAAAATTAAATCACCAGGGCCAGATAGCTTCCAAAGATAGGGATGTACTCAAAACACAATTTGGCATTCAAATCATGGGCATATACCTTTAAAAAAGGAGGGCTTACACAGCCCCTTTAAAACAGTGGCGAGCAGGTTCATACCCTTTGCCATGGGATGTGGTGATGGCCACCAGCTTGGATGGCTTTAAAATGGGCTTAGACAGATTCATGGAGAACAGGTCTATCAATGGCTACTAGTCTGGTGGCTGAGGGTCACCTACGGCCTCAGAGGCATGATGCCTCTCAATATCAGTTTCAGGGGAGCAACAGCAGGGCATACACATACCTCTTGCCTATGGGCTCCCCAGAGGCATCTGGTGGGCCAGTATGAAACAGGATGCTGGACTAGATAGGCTTGGACCTGATGCAGCAGGGCTGTTCTTATGTACCTGCTCCTCCTCCGATTGCCAAAATCCCAGCACTCCCCCGAGCTATGCCGGTACAGCGGCCATGTGTGCCAGTGTCGTGCAGGGACAACTGGGAGACACCCCGCTACTGTGTGGGCATAGCTGGGGATGCGCCAGGATTACGTCAATGGCGGCGATCGAAGGAGATATGGACATGCTCTCCTCCACATTAAAGGGGCTGTGTAAGACCTCATTTTTAAAGAGAAGTGCCTGCGATTCAGACAATTTGATTTCTGCACATCCCTAGCCCAGGAATTCACATGTGGAATTGCTGATCTCCTAGCAAGAATATGTAACTTATCCAAACCATCAGGCTCTGTGCCAGAAAACTGGAAAGTAGCTAATATAACTCCAGTTTTCAAAAAGGAATTCAGGAGGTGGATCCGGGAAATTATAGGCTGGTCAGCTTAACTACTGTGCCAGGCAAACTGATGGAAAGCATTCTCAAAAGATAAAATAGTTAAGCATATAAAACAACAGGCCCTGTTGAAGGAAAACCATCATGGCTTCTGCTAGGGCAAGTCTTGCCTCACTAACCTTTTGGAGTTCTTTGAGAGTGTCAACAGGCATGTGGATAAAGGTGATCCAGTTGACATAGTGTACTTGGAATTCCAAAAAGCTTTTGACAAAGTTCCCATCAAAGGCTCTTGCGTAAACTTAGCAGTCATGGGATAAGGGGTTCATGTGTGGATTGGTAACTGGTTGAAGGACAGGAAACAGAGGGTTGGAATAAATGGACAGTTTTCACAATGGAGGGAAGTAAGAAGTGGGGTTCCCCAGGGATCTGTACTGGGACCAGTACTCTTTAACTTGTTCATAAATGATCTAGACGTTGGGGTAAGCAACCAAGTGGACAAATTTGCAGATGACACTAAACTATTTGGGTAGTGAAATCCACAATAGAGTGTCAGAAGGTCCAGAAGGATCTCTCCAAACTGGGTGAGTGGACGACAAAATGGCAAATGCAGTTCAATGTAAGCAAATGTAAAGTTAAGCATATTGGGGCAAAAAAAACCCAACTTCACATATACACTGATGAGGTCTGAGCTGTCAATGACTGAGCAGGAGAGAGATCTTGGGGCTATGGTGGACAGCTCGTTGACAGTGTCTACTCAGCAAATGGCAGCTGTGAAAAAGGCAAATTCCATGCTAGGGATCATTATGAAGGGTATTGAAAGAAAAAATGTTTTAATATTATAATGCCCTTATACTGCATAGTTGTGGTCACCATATCTTAAGGAGGACATTGTAGAACTGGAAAAGGTGCAGAAGAGGGCAACCAAGATGATCAAGAGTCTGGAGCACCTTCCTTATGTAGCCACAAGGCTACAGCATCTGGGGCTTTTTAGTTTGGAAAAGAGGTGACTACGTGGAGACATGATAGAGGTATATAAAATTATTCATGGAATAGAGAGAGTGGGCAGAGACAAATTTTTCTCCCTCTCTCACAGCACTAGAACCAGGACTCATCCCATGAAACTGATGGTCAGGAAATTTAAGACCAATGAAAGGAAATACTTTTTCACACAGCACATAATTAATCTATGGAATTCTCTGCCATGAGAAGTGGTGATGGCCACTAACTTGGATGACTTTAGAAGGGGCTTAGACCTGTTCTCCATGAATGCGTTTATCAATGGCTACTAGTCTATAGGTCACCTCCACCCTCAGAGGCAAGATACCTCTAAATATGAGTTGCAGGGTATTTAGAAAAAACAGCAAGAGAGGCATGCCTTCACCTCTTGCCCGCGGGCTTCTCAAAAGCATCTAGTGGGTGGGCCAATGTGAGAAACAGGATGCTGGAGTATATAAGCCTTGGGCCTGATCCAGCAGGGCTGTTCTTATGTTATGCAGTTTAACATACAAAATGGTAATTATAGGCCACAATTTAGAAAACTGTACCAGTAGGGGTTTTCTCCTTCTCTCCAACAGCACATAGCATCCGAATTGCAATTTATACATGGAACATTTTGAAAAGGAGAGATGGAAGTACACTTGTGCACACATAAGACCTTTTATATGCCTAAAGAAACTTCCTGGATTGTGGTCACAGGGTGGGAATCCAAAGAGCTATTTTAGGTGCAACCAAGGACTTGGATTTTTCCAGTTGATTATTCCATTTTTCCTTAAATTATTTTGACTTTTCCTTTGAACAGCAGATCATGCACCATATCAACAACTGCTTTTGAAATTCAGTTTCAAAAGCAATTTGTCCTGTGAAATGGGAGAAAGTTGCTGTTTGAGAAACACAAGTACAAGCCTCCTTGGTTGTGCAGAACTAGCTGTATCATTCTTTGGATTCAGGTATGGTATTTTGGGTATTCACTTAGATAGCCTGTCAGAACTGTTTCTGATAATGCAAAGAAATATTTATAAAGATCCTTCAAGTATAGGAATAGGGATTGATCCAGTATGAATGATCAGCATTCTTTCTCCAAATTAATTCACATTATTGAGAGCCAGCGTGGTGCAGTGGTTAGAGTGCTGGACCAGGACCGGGGAGACCCGAGTTCAAATCCCCATTCAGCCATACTACTAGCTGGGTGACTATGGGCCAGTCACTTCTCTCTCAGCCTAACCTACTTCACAGGGTTGTTGTGAGGAGAAACTCAAGTATGTAGTACACCACTCTGGGCTCCTTGGAGGAAGAGCAGGATATAAATGTAATAAGAATTATTATTATTATTATCAGAATTTCAACCACTGTACCAATTTCCCCCATAATATGCTTTGGAGCTCCAATGTGCTTGAAGTGCAATATTTAACAAAGACCTACATCTATATGGTACATGAAATATTGTCATGTCTTTTTAATTACCACCTAACAAGAAATTTAACATGAAAAGTCAATATCAAAAGAAAATTTGACAAATTTTAAGTTCATGGGGTTTTGTTTCTTTGTAGTAAAAGCAATTCTTCAGTGCAATACCCTTTCAGTAATGCAACAAGTCAAACTAAAGTACATAAACTTGCATTTCTGAAATCACAAGTTGGAGCTCCAGAACTTACCAGGGGGGAAGAAATAATCCTATGAACACCTAAAAATGAAAATAAAGTTGCATTGTTGTAGTATACATAATATAGATTTCAAGGATTAAAATTATATGGCTGCCATTCAGCAGCTGCCAACCTTTGCCTAGATGGGCATGCTCAGCCCCACTAAAACCAATGGGCTTAAGCAGTCATAACCGCGTGCAAGATTTTAAGTTTTTATTACAAATGTATAACACCACACAGCAGTTTATGTAAGAATTCTGTGTAGAGATTGAAACAAATAGTAAGAATAAGTTTAGCAATTATGACTAATTCTGCAGTCTTGTTATACCATCCTTGCTAGGCCTGTGCACCACCAGAAATATTGGATCAATGCCAATCCAATGCTGATCAGATACAGCCTCTCCAACACTATCGGTTTCAGTATCAGGTTGGCACTGACCAGATATTTTACTGATGATCCTTATCAAAAGCCGGCTTGAAGAGAAAGACACTCCAAGCTAGCTCCAGACCTGAATTTAAAGAACTGTACCCCTGAAACGGGTGGGGTCCAAAGTAACCCCATGGGAAGCACCCACTGGGTCAGTGGTGGATTAGCTTGGTCCCCCACCTCCTGGATTTTGAGGGTGCAGTGCTTAAAAACCAGGTCAGCAGCTGGCTGGAGAGAAAGTCTCTCGAAACTGCCAGGATGGTTTTGTTCCAATATTACTATCCGAAGTAGAAGGATTTCCAATAGGGCAGCAGGAATTTTAATCAGATTTCTGACTATCAGGGCTCCCTGCTGTCGTATCATAAATCCTTCCAATATATTCCTATTGGATCCATGTAACTGTACAGCCCTAATCCGTGCCCTATTACTTTTTCCCCCAAGGGCAAGTTGAAATCTAGAAGTATAGTACACTTAATACTTATTAAAAATATCTGGACGATAATGCTAGGTGATGATTTATTTGTGAACAATCACTTGGGGTCCATTGCCCATTTACCTGCTCAGCTACCTTCCCCTACTCTACCAAGCTGGCAATGTCTCCTCCTCCCCCATCTCACTAGTTTCTGGCACTTTCCCCCTCTCTATATTTAAAGGGCTATCAAGTTCAACACTAAATGAGACAGAGCTATCTAGCTATACATGCTGTTTCCATGGCCCAGCTCTGAGCTTCGTGGAGAGCCAGTCTGTAGGAGTTACACTTGAGAATTATTTGTATTGAAGAGCTATCTTTAAGGGTGACAATCATAAAAAGATACAGATCTTGGAAAGCGTTTGGCTTCCATAAACACTGAGCTGAGCCACAGGAAGAATTTATATTCCTGTGTATTTCCTTCAGTGTCAGAGGCTTTTGAGCATGATGGAGAGAAAGAATCAGAGAAAGTAACACACAGCTCTACTGCTGTGGCAGATTGAAATAATTTTCCCTTGGATACTCATTTGGGCACAGCTGCTATTCACTCCAGGTGAGTAGACATGCCATTAAAAACTAAGGAATAATTTTCTGCCTGAAATTAACATATTTTAAGACAATGAAATCACACTAGTAATGGAATGATGGAGGATAGGGTTGAGAGATAACATTATGCTTTTTAAAAAAACCATGAACTTAAAAAAACTAAATACAGACATATTACCTTCCACAGCCAAGCCAGCATGTACTAAAAACTACTGTTGATTTGAAATTCAAAAATTTCAGCTGAAAAACTCATGAAAAGTAAAAATTTAACTCAAATATTAAGATGTTTTATAAGAAGGTAACTAATGCATTTTTAAGATTTATGGTTGATATTTTGTACACATTAATATTTGATAAAACTGGGCACTATACTGAACATTCTAAGTGAACTTTTCCTTGCCTTGATTTGGAACCCTACTTTATAAACTTACCAGGACACCAATTTTAAAACAACAAGAAGTGCCGGCTGAAGTTTAGAACTCAACCACTTACGTGGCAGTAAAGCTCTTTCCAGGCCTTCATAATAATACCAATTTTCTGCATTCCGGTCAATAAGCTCTTTGTATACTTCAGAAGCTTCTTTTAGTCTTCCCAACTTCAACAACATTTCTCCTAAAGCAATAACAAAATCAAAGACCAACTTTATTAAGGGAAAGATCCTATAGCTAGGGAAAAAGAGTTAGAATTTGGAGGGCCTAAAGTGCTGATAATCATCTTATAGCCACTATGTGGAAGCTACTTCTGTCCTGTGTGGTGGCAACAATATGCAAGATCGATACCTTTCACAGGCTTTGAATGGTAAGCATGCCATTATTACAGAAAGCCCCTACTCACCAGCAACAAAAGACCATGTAACAGATGTAAAACTTCAGCAACAAGCCCTTGCAACAAATCCAGATGCCAACTCTGTCCCCATATGCACTCAGGCAACAGGATTACAGAAACTAATAATGTCAGTCATAAGAATACATTGACACAAATCCGATGCAAAAAACAGCAACATTCAAAATCCAGTGGGAGCACATTTCAATCTCCCAGAACACACTACTGCTGATTTTAAAGTCATTCTTTTTCAACAACGAGGCATCAAAAGGAGACTCCGTAATGAAACCACTGCTTCAGAGTTTTGATTCTATTTACTTAGGTTTAAATCAGAACAGTTTCTTGCCACATTAGTGGAGATAATTAACTTAGCAAAGTTAACAAAATCTTCCTTCCACCAGTTACTGCTGCTGTTAATTGCCACTGTTCTTCTCATAAATTTAAGCTTCACAGATAACACTTCTTGCAGTTCATGCCCATTTGACCCTGTTTAATCCCTCCACCCCGTGTCTATGTGTGAATGCATATGCTCAAAGCAGATATTCTTCCAACTGAGCTATGATCTCATCCCCAATTCTGCTCTGCAGTCTTCCTCTAGCCTCCTAGTCTATGAGAGATCCTTGGATCCTGATATCTTCAAACTGTTTCCCATCTTAACAGGAAAACAGAAAGGAGCATTGATTACTCATCATGAAGGCTTCTTCTTGCTGCTGGAAGGACATTTCTGTGGGTTAACCTTCCCACATGCTCCAGAGGGCAGGACTAAAGTTAGTTAGCTATAGGCTTTATAAGCCTGGGGAAGGAAAACTCCTCACAGTTCCAATCAGCCAAGTCAAGATAGAGAGAGAGAGCATTATAAGGCTATGACAAGACTCAAATGCCTAGACAGGGGAGTCGAGATGTCCTCAAATCTGGCAGCAAGAAAAAGCCTTCACACTGAGTAACCAATGCTCCTTTCTCTGCTGCTAGATGAGGACATGTCCATGGGACATGCCACAGCTGAGAACCGCAGGTGGGAGCATCAGCATCTACTAGGACAAAAGAACCTGTTGCAGGACCAGGTATAAGCCAGACCGAGCCTGGAGACAAAATGCAGAAGTTTGGATTAACTGACACAACTCTCAGTTCGGATACGCATCTGGCAGAGGTGATGGCCACTAGAAAGGCCAATTTGAACAAAAGGAGGCATGGAGATATCGAACATACTGGTTCAAAGGGTGCAGTACCTTGTGTAAGACCCATGAAGGAAATCTACGTACAACTGGTGGCAACTTGAGCATAGCTAGGGGTGTACACGGACCGGTCTGGGACAATGCAAGAGGCCTCCAGACCGGTCTGGAATTTGGCCGGTCCGGTGGGGGGGTAGTACTTCCCCCCCCCCGCCACTCTTCACCCTCCGGCGCTAGACTTTGCTAAAACGTTTTGGGGGTGGCAGAGTTCCTTTCTGCTGCCCCTGCCCCCGTCGTCTCCCAAGAATACAAGCAGTAGAAGCTGGCGCCATGCATGCGCCCGTCACGGCGCACACGGCACATATGTCATTGTGACGGCAGTTTAAGCTCCATTCTGCCATATGGACTTCTGTCCAGCTGAGCCAGTCTGCTTGCGTGTTCAAGGACCCACTCACATGGTATGCAATCAGCGATGCCAGGTGCAACTCTGCTCATTGAAGAAGCAGGACTGCCTTGAGGTGTAGGGATTGTGATCTTGTGCCCCCTAGGCAATTCAAGTGAGCCGTGGCTGTGACATTGTCCATGCATACCAGGACATGGCAATTCTGCAAGAGTGGTTGGAATGCTAATAGTGCCAGCCAAATGGGCCTGAACTCCAGCCAGTTTATGCTGTGGCTCTTTTCCTAACAGACCATTGACCCTGGGTAGAATGTTGAAGGTAGTGTGCTCCCCATCCCAACAAGTTTCGATGGATCTAGGAAAGTTTTGCCTTGGAAGAGACAGGACTGTTGAGTACACCAATGAATGCAGGACTGGTGCAGTGACCCTGACCTTGGTCTGGTGTTGTGCTATTTGGATCTGGTAAGGGAGAAGAAACCATTCAAGGGCACAGAGTGGAAACCCGCTCAGAGTACTGCATCCATGGATGCCAACATCAGGCCCAGAAGTTTTGCCAACGTAAGCAGCAGAACCTTCCTGGAGATTGCAATGTGTTTTATCAGTAAGTTGAGGGTCTGGATGTGTTCTGGTGGTATAATAAAAGCAGTCTCAGGAGATGTCTACTATCATCTCCAAGTGGTGTAGATTTGTGGATGGTGTAAGGTGGCTCTTTGTCTTGTTCACCAAGAAGCCATGCTTGTTCATGGTTTGAAGTATGAGCTGTACGCCCGACCTCGTGTTGTCTAGCGATGATGACTTTATGTGGTCATCCAAGGACGTGAAGACCCTTATCTTCTGGAAACTGAGGAAAGCCAACAGGGGTTCGAGGATCTTTGTGAATACTCAAGGGGTTGTTGAGAGGCCAAATGGGAGTGCTCTGTAATGAAAATGTTGACCTCCATATCTGAAGCAGAGAAGCAGGAAACTTGTGGGATGTATGGGTATATGTACGTATGCCTCCCTCAGGTCCATTGATGCCATAAAGTTGGAATGTTGAAAAAGATCCCTCTATGAAGTGAAGGGTCTCCATCCAGAAATTCCGGGTCCAGATGAATCTATTCAGGAATTTTAGATCTAAGACTGCTCTTAGTGATCTGTCTTTTAAGGGCATGGTAAACAAAATAGCTCTTTCCCCTTTGGTGAGTGGGTCTATGACTGGATCTATGGCAGCTATGGAGATCAGATGTTGAACTGCACTGAGGAGATTGGTGGGTTTGGTAGGCAAACGTGACCTTGGCATTGGTAGAAAGTGGTTGTTGGGAAGGGCAGTCAGTTCTATTTTGTAGTCATGTTTGTATGGTGTTTAAGACCCACTTGTACGGCGTGCTGGACTCCCAGGCGTGGAAAAAGTGGGCCTCCTACACCTAGTTGTGGGCAGTGTCTTCTCTAATTGTTATCATCTGTGTGTAGAATGAGTTTTCTTCTGGATGGCAGCATCAAGGTCGTGTGTGCACACACATACATTCAGAGCGGGACCTTCCTGATTCAACCTGAGTGGGATCCAAAAGTGAGCAGACATCAAAAAACATGTGAGCGCGCGCACACCTTAGAGGAAACACTGGTCGTGGGGAGTCAGGAGGACTGACTGGTTGTGACCCGAAGGCCTGTCTAGGTTGTTTGGGTGTTCTGGTGGTGGTGCACTGCTTGTTCCAAAAGGCATG
Organism: Hemicordylus capensis; assembly: GCF_027244095.1. NCBI lineage: Eukaryota > Metazoa > Chordata > Lepidosauria > Squamata > Cordylidae > Hemicordylus > Hemicordylus capensis. The sequence continues at coordinate 185,622,399 of NC_069659.1, read as the reverse complement.
TTGTGGCCTGTGATCCTGTTGCCTAAAAGAGGAATGAAAGGACTGAAAGAATTTTTGTAGAGACATCCTGTTGTCCCTCGGGGAACAGAAGGAAGTACCTCCTTTTTGTCCTTTGTTTCTATAAGGACCTCCTGAAGAGCCTTGTCATCAAAATGCTTAGTAGCTGTATAAGACACTGAAGACAGGTTAAGAACAAAAGAATAGCCCTGCTGGATCAGGCCTAAGGCCCATCTAGTCCAGCATCCTGTTTCACACAGTGGCCCACCATATGCCACTGGTACATGCCCTCTCTCTTCCTGTTACTCCCCTGCAACTGGTTATCACGTGACACAGAGTCTACCTGTCAATGTTTGAGCCACAGCAAGAGCCGGGCTACCGCCATGAAGGCAGTAGAACAGGATATAAAGTGAATGGAATCCAGTGTGGCATCAGCTATAAAGGCTTGTGCCTTTTGAATCTTTAATAAAGTCCGTCTTTGGCATGTAACATCTGATGAGGGAAGACTGGAGCAACTTGTCCAACCAGAGCAGCAATGCCCTAGCCATGATGCCCTTTCTTTGTTAGCCTCAATTTCCTTTTCATTAGGGTCCCCGAGGGAGCTGTTTCCATTACAAGGAAGTAATGCACAAGACAGTAAAGCTGCCACCCTGTGTAAAACAAACAGGTTGATTACCTGTAAGTGATTATTTGGGAGTGATCCGTTGACATTCATAAGCATGGATATTGCACCTGTCCAGGACCTCGTGTATGGATTCTCTAGCTCCTTGTGGCGCCCGTGTGCCACCTCTCGCATTTGTTGTGTTAGTTTATTTCGGCGGTTAGGATACCATTTTGTTGATTCCTGAACAACCACCACAGACAGACAATCAAGCCAGAATTCCATTGACGGGTAAGTAATCTTTATTCTTTTCCCCCCCTTGAAAGCATATACACTGCAGTGCGGAAGGAGGGTCTTATCAATGTCAACAGATCACTTCCATCCATTACAATTAAGCAACCTGTTTTTCTGGATCGTGATCCATTGCCATTCATAAGCATGGGTGATCAACAATCAACGGTGATTAATTCCCCTTAGGAACCTCTTACAATCTGGATGGGAGAAGACAGGCTTGTCATCCCTGGGCCTGCAGCTTGTGAACGGATACACGCGGTCTTACCCGAAGGAGGGAAGTGCAGATTTTTCTTTTTTCCTTTAGGCATAAGAACTTATCTCAGTTTCCCTGCTTTCTCCATCCAGTGACAGTAGAGTAAGCAGAGAAAAAGAGAGGAGTACAGAGGGGTCTTTTATTTAAAAAAAATTAAGAATGAGAAAAGACGCTGGCTAAGAAAGCCAAAGGTAACAAAGGAAAGGGCTAAGGGTAACAAAGTAGTGGCTAAGAGGTAAAATGAAGAAGGGATAGGCTTAGCTGAGAGCCAGAGTCTATCTCTGGAGCGAAGGCAGGACTGAAAGAACTGCTAATTAACAGAGACCTGCCCTCTGGAGCACGTGGGAATGTTAACCCACAGAAGTGTCGTCATCCAGCAGCAGAGAAAGCAAAGCATCATATGCAACTCTCCCCAATCTCTCTAGAAAGGAGACTACTAAGGAATTAACAGCACAAATTCATATACTTTTTGCTAACAAAGATGTATTTATTTGAGGTTTAAAAATGTGTGAATTCTTGAGAACTAAACATATGATGTAATCTTTTAGATGATTCTGTTCTCTACAATTGAACTGCACAGTGATTTTAAAATATCAACGTAAAAAAAGAAAGAAAACTTATGCACTTTAATAAAAAATACTTTGGCATACAGAAGATAGCCTGGATATAACTAATCTCACATGGAATGTGCATTCTTGGTTAGATACACAAGATATATATATATATATATCGATAGATATATAGATAGATATATTATTTTATTTTATCTTTGTTGGTCCCTGATTTTTGAAAGGTTCGGAGTTCTAGGACCCGCAAAAGGGCTTTTTTGGTTGCTGTCCCACTTCTTTGGAATTATCTTCCCCTTCAGATTCGTCTAGCCCCCTCTCTACCGGTCTTTAAATCCTTACTGAAGACCTTTCTTTTCTGCCAGGCATTTGCCCTGTAGTTTATTTTTTTCCATTATCTATTTTCGTTTGTATGTTTAATGTAATTTTTGATTGTAATTTTTAATGTTACCTTATTTACATGTCATTGCACACCACCCAAGTCTTTGGAGTGGGTTGTATATTCCATGCTTCAAATAGATAGATAGATAGATAGATAGAGTGGCTGTTCTAAGCATCCCACTGCACAATACACTACCTGAGGTAGCTTAGTGAATTGAACTTTGTCTGGAATATGCAATAGCCTCAAACAACTTCAGCATACGTACTGAGGCCAGTAGAACTCTTTCCCACATTAATATAACCTAAGCACTTCATAAGGCAGCTGCCATAATGGCTCTTTTGGAACCATGTGACAAGACAAAAAGCAAAACATGTAACCTAGAATTCTGCACTGGCCAAGGTATTGGTATTCTGATGTCTAAGGTTGTTGATCAGAGGCATGGAGTACAGCTGGCACCTCATTTCTGAGGGATAAGTTTCATGTCCTACTACTACAGACTTGTTAGGCTGATCTGCCCCCTGCCTCCTGGATAAATGACATAAAATGAATTCTAAAATTCTTGGAAGCTATTTCCACTATCAGTTGTCTGGCACCTTTTGACCCAGTGACTTACAGGCACACTTCTACTTCTTCTGTGTGTCCCCTTAATACTTCTGTATTAAGACTATATTGTATCCCCTTAATATTTCAAAGCTTCTGTAACAGGAGGGAAAACACACACAGGTGTTGCTTAACTTGTGCTGAAGACAACCAGCTGTACTAAAGAACTTTTCAAACCCTTAAATCAGAGGTTCCCAACCTCTGATTTAAGCCAGTTTATTGTAACTGGGGGTGATGGGAGTTGTAGTTCAGCAACATCTGGAGTGCCACAGGTTGGGGACCCCTGTTTTAAATGATTTGTTACGGCATCAAAGAAAGCCTTCTTGACTATCTATGCAGTTACATCCAGCAAATCTTTTTCAGCTGGCAAGTGGTCTGCTAAATCAGATGGTCTTCATTAAGGCAAGGTATCCTTGTTAGGATGTTACTCATTGTGATGTAGCCCCCTTCTGTGAAGTAAGCAGTTTTTTAATACTGGAGAATCACAAAAGAAATCAGTTCTGACTAGTAGATTGGCTGCTGCTACTCCTTGTTTCATTCAGGGATTCATAGCACCCATTTAAATAAATATCTGGATGTGACTGGGTGGATGGTGTCACAGGAGAGATATCTTTAGAGCAATTCTCAACAACTCAATAAGGCAGGTTTATCTATAACATAGGATGTGGGTTTTATTCAGCTGAAAACATCAGTCACATACAATAACCTACCAGGAGTTAAATCAATGTTCTGGTTTTAATGCCTGCCTCAGACTACAAAAACAGCGAGTTCATCAAGGACTTGGCAAGCTGCAATAAAAGGCTGGTGATCTGAGTTCAGCTTGGTGGGTCCCAAGTTGCAAAATACTGGGGTTTAAGGGAAGGAGAGGTTGAGAAATTGCATGGGAATACGCATATAATAAAACATTTCAAACATATGTTTATTGTCTGACATGCCCATATATTAAAATATATGTATTGAGTTATATGTATTACAAAAAGGATTGATGGGCAAGGACCAAACACAAGTCTCCTCTATATTCAATGATCCACAGCTGTCTGGATTGGTCTACCTAACACAATGAGGTACTTCAGATGAGCAGTGTGAAGTGCTGAGAGAAGGTTTGCGGGAAGAGCAGGATTGACCTGCTCTCCCCGCAGACGATCATTCACCCGTTGCCGTGCAGGCGGATCGCCCACCCAGACAAGTGGCAGCCATCTTGCATCCATCCATGGCTCGCTCAGCAGCTCCAGGGGTCGGATGCAGGGAAGTGCTGCCATGCAGCATCCCCCACCCCGGAGCCTCCACATGCAAGTGCGCCGTGCATATCTGGGATCCCCTTTTCCTCCCCGTGTGTCTCCTCCGGCTGCAACCACGGCAGACACATGACCAGAAAAACGAGGTTAACGGAACACTTGCTTCGTTAACCTCATTTAAGAGGGTGGCGAAATAGGCAGGCTTGCCCTCGAGCCCACTGGTTCTCACGAGTAAGCAAAACCAGGCTAAGGAAGCCCAGCCCTGTTTTGCTCACCCATAAGAATAGCCTCAATGACAAGCATGGATGTAGAAGAAAGCATACGGACACAAAAATTACTTACCTCTGATTTCTTCTATCATTAGCTTATCGCATATTTGTCTCTCATAAGTTTCTATATGTTCCAAAGATTCTTGAAACAGATCTGCCTCTCTCATCACTTGATTCTGGTACAGAATTAATTCACTATATTCATAGTCTATTTTATTAGGAGGAATCTAGACAACAAAGGCGTGTGGTTATTAGTAATAAATAAATAATATTAATTAGAAGTGTTAATGCTCGGTTTTCCAAAAAACACAGGCTTTTATTTAATGAGGTATCAATAAATATTTGAATTGCATACTTAAAAGTATGCTATCAGAGGTCTTGCCTTGAAGAATGCCAGAACTGAAGGTAACCAGATCCTTCCTTCAACTATGAAGCTGCTTCTTATAAGTTATGTTGTACTCTGGTACAGACTTTTCCGTACAAATTAGATGTACACTGTATCCATCATAAAGGATGTACACATGATTTTTTTTAAAAAAAATGTTCAGGCCTGACCCCCACCCTTCATTCTTTCTCTCTTCCCCTCCCTTCTTTCTCTCTCTGCCACTTGCTCTTCCCCTCCGTCTTTCTTACATAGGAACATAGGTAGCTGCCATATACTGAGTCAGACCATTGGTCTATCTAGCTCAGTATTGTCTTCACAGACTGGCAGCGGCTTCTCCAAGGTTGCAGGCAGGAATCTTTCTCAGTCCTATCTTGGAGAAGCCAGGGAGGGAACTTAGAACCTTCTGCTCTTCCCAGAGCGGAGCAATCCCCTAAGGGGAATATCTTGCAGTGCTCACACATCAAGTCTCCCATTCATATGCAACCAGGTCAGACCTTCTCCCTCTCTGAGTTAACAGATTTTGGTCATTTTGTTTCCTCATCTAATTCACACAATGGCAGCCTCCTTCTCCTGAAGGGGCTCTTTCCTCCCTCACGACGCCTCTCTTCACAGACCCCTGCCCACTATCTTTTTTAATATAGATATACATTCCTCTTCTCTACAATCAAGAACATATTCCGACCAGTTGCATTCCTTGCATTCCATTCAATTAACCATCAGAGGCTCCTTCCCCATCTGCATATGGAATCCCGACTGCCCAATCACCATGGTGCCACAGGCTCCTCCTCCCTATCTGCATTTGGAATCCCCACTGCTCAATCACCATGGTGCTTCTGCTCTAACAGGCTCTTCCTCCCTATCTGCATATGGAATCTCCACTGCATGGAAGCACCATGGTGCTTCTGCTCACAAACTCTTGCGAAAGCTGCCACACATGGGATTAGCCATGAGTACACCTTAGAGAATTATATAGAGAGAAGGTTTTTAGAAAGGCAAGTTTCTTGTGTAAAGAAGAGTACAAAACTGAATGGGTAATGAAGAGTGAATAGTTAGAAGGCTAGGGGGTGAGAAGATACATACACTTGGATTTCAAATGATCAAGCGACAGAGCCTGAGTGCCTGTCATAGTTCTTTCCGCCTCCCTATTAGGGATGTGCATGAAACTGGTCCAGCGCTCCTTTTCTGGAGTGCAGAACCAGTTCCGTGGACCGGGGGTGCCTGAGCCAGTTTGAACACTGGTGGGGGAGGGGCCTTAAGAGGCAGAGAAGGCGCTGCCAGCCTGGGCAGCACTCACTCCAAAAGCAGGCGCACAGGACAGCAACATCACTCTCTGCGCAAAGAAGGATGCTGATGTCCCACGTGCCTGCTTTTGGAGAGAGCACTGGCGGGGGCTGGCAGGTTGGCAGTGCCTTCCCTGCCTCTTAAGGGAACCCCCCACCCTTCTGGGAGCACAGGGAACTAATTCCCTGCACATCCCTACTCCCCATGATTAGCAAAACTAACTTAGGAAGCCATCCTGCACACACTTACTTGGAAGTAAGCCCCACTGAAGCCAATAGGGTTTCCTGCTAAGTTAGTGTGCATAGGATTGTTATGCAAAATAAGGAAATCTATTTCAAATTGTATAATTAGCATGATTTTTACAAGTTACAGAATTCAGCTTTTCTCAGAGCAAAATTTGGGTTACCTTCAAACAAAGTTTGAGATTGTTAAGCTCAGTGTACACAGAACACCAATAATAACTTCTACCTCTAATAATTTTCTGTGATCACTAAGACATAAACATCTGTTTCAATAAAAATTGTAAAAATTACACATTTTCTCCATATCAAACCCTAAAGTGTTATTTTAAAAAAGAAAAAAAGAAAATAATCACCCACTGCCACAGCAAGTGACACATTCTTGTGTATTTGCAATGACTTTGAAATTTTGTCTTACCTGTTGAGTTTTTCTAAACTCTTCCAGTAATTTTAAGGCCATATCATAATCTTTTAACAAGTGATATGCAATTGCATATCCAATCCATGAAGCCCTTTGAGTGGGCCGCAGCTGGAGTAGCTGATACCTGGTCTCCTTTAAAGATATAATGAAAACAGCTAAGAATAAAGTACCAAATAGTGGGAAACTGCCATTCTTAACACCCACGGAACTAGTTTGTTGGAAAAAAGATCAAACAAGATTTAACAGTACAATGGAACTTAAGCCTAGCACCCTGACTTTAGCCAAATTAGCTAGGAAGTAAATTGCACAAATTTATCATTATCACTGCTGCTGGCATTAAATAATACAATTGCCAACAAAAGAGAGAGACCAAAACCAGCTTCACAATTTTCTATCTGGAACAGTTTTCCACATCATTATTTTGTTTGCAATAATTTTGTACTGGTTTGTCATAATTGTTCTATGCAATGATGGTTTAGTTAGTTGCCTTGAATATGCTAGTTTTTAAATTCTATATCTGAAAAAGGATAACAAGATAATGCTGACATGTCAAAGTCTCTGATCAACAGAATTCAAGTCAGAAGTCTCTGATCAGAATTCAAGTCAGAAGTCTCTGATCAACAGAATTCAAGCACATCTCTTCTACTTCCCTCTCTAGTCTAATAAAGATCCAGATGCATTTGATTAATTCCAACCGTGGAGCAAAGCTCAAACACAAAAACTGAAGCTATTTAAATCTGTTTTATTCATTATTTTTATTAACTAATAACACTTACTCTGTATCCTTCAAGATCCCTCATTTGGATCTGCAACAGTGATAGATCTCTTAAGATTTGTAGATTGTCTTTATCCAATTTGAGAGCATTTCGATAGCACTTAATAGCTTCATCATATTTTTTATCAGAACGCTGTAAGAGTCCATAAACATGCCAACCTAACCAAGTTAAGGAAATGTATAGGTCTCCATTGTTTACTGGAGAGAAATGCATGTAGCCCTAAAAGGATTCATCAGGTACTCTATTTCATTCACCACAGCTTAAGGGCCAAATATAAATCCTTATTTTAATCATGGGACTATATAATGAAGGAGCTAGCAATAAGATGTTCAGTTTTAACAACATTTTAACTGTGAATGATCCTTCTGAAATTGTATTCAAAGCAAATGGTATAGTTCAATATATATACAGTACATTTGGCAGTTAAAGCTACAACCACAACACTAGCTTGTATCCAAAGAAAGTTAGTCATGACTATACACCACTGAAATCAATGAGACAACTTAGATGTGACTAGGGATTTACTACTACAGATATTTATATACTTAGCCATGACTAACTTTCTTTGGATACCACCTGTCTGCTACAAAGCTACTTATTTATCACATATATACTCTGTCTTTCTTCCGGGGAGCTCAGGGCAACGTGCATGGTGCCTCTTCCCTTTTATTATCACAACACCTGTGAGCTAGGTTAGGCTGAGTGATAGTGAATTTAAGGTCACTCAGTAAATGTCATGGTTGAGTGAGAACTGAACCCAGGTCTCCCAGTTCCTAGGCCAACACTATACTATGCTAGCAAATATCTACAAACCATTTTATAGCAAATAGTGGTGTGCTTGTGACATTGCAGCCACTGATTTATGGCCAGTATGTCCACTGACATATTTTTAAATGATTGCCCATGCCATGAAATCCCTCAAAAGCCCAAATGGCAGCTAGCTGGTATCAAAGTTTAAAGTCTACCAGTTATTACAGAATATTTGCTCTGGAACTCAAAGTAGATTTCAAGTATGCTAAATTTTTGCAGAAGCTATGTGTCACACATAGCTTGCTGGATTATTTACAATTATTTGCCTCATACTGTTTTCAGATATAGACTTCAGCAGTAATAGAAGGCTTGTTTTCTAGTCCATATTATTTTTAATTTATTTATTTAACAAATTTCTATACTGTCCAAAACTCACATCTCTGGGCAGTTTACAACAAAAATACCATTAAAACTAAATTAAAACATTAAAACAATCTAAAATGTTAAATGTGTTAACTATTAAAACTGTAAATCTAATTAAAAGTCTGGGTGAACAGATGTTTCTTGAACTTTTAAAAGTTAGATCGGAGATGGGGAGGCTCTTATTTCAACAGGAAGCGCATTCCGAAGCCTCAGGGCAGCAATGAAGAAGGCCTGTCCCTGAGTAGCCACCAGATGAGCCAGTGGCAACTGTAGACGAACCTTTCCAGATAATCTTAATGGGTGGTGGGGATCATGGCAAAGGAGACGTTCTCTTAAATATCTTGAGCCTACTCCGTTTAGGGCTTTATAGATTATAACCAGCATCTTGTATTTTGCCTGGAAACTTTATCGACAGCCAGTGCAGTTCTTTCAATACAGGAGTAATGTGGCCTCTCCAAGATGATCCAGAGACCAAATGTAATTTTACAGAAAAATTGCTATTTTCCCACAGCTCACGTAGCATATTATGGGAAAATGAAAAATATGCTAGGGTTAAAAAAATATCCTACATGTCTTGTCTAAGAACCTAGAAATTTAATATTGAGCTGATTCAAATGATATGGCTGGTAGCACACATGAAGAAGAGGCATTCTTTGGTGCGGGGTGTTATCAGTATGCTGAAGAAACCCAAATCTTTTTCTCCATGTCAACATCATCATGAAAAGGCATAAACTGCCTAAATGCCTGCCTGGAGGCAGTGATGGGCTGGATGAGATAACAAGTTGAGGCTGAATCCAGATAAGATGGAGGCAATTGTGCGGGGTCGGAACTTGGGAGATGATTTTGATCTGACAGTTGTGGATGGGGTCACACTTCCCCAGAAGGAACAGGTATGCAATCTGGGGGTGCTTCTGGACACAAACCTCTCCCTGGTGTCCCAGGTTGAGACAGTGGCCAGAGGTGTCTTTTATTCGCTTCGGCTAATATGCCAGCTATGTCCGTTTCTTAAGATAAATGACCTCAGAACAGTAGTACATCTGCTGGTAACCTCAACTTGAATACTACAATGCACTCTATGTGGGGCTACCTTTGTACGTACTCCAGAAACTGCAGTTGGTCCAGAATGCAGCAGCCAGATTTGTCTCTAGGTCATCTCGGAGAGCCCATATCACTCCCATCTTAAAACATCTATACTAGTTGTCGATAAGTTTCCGGACAAAATACAAGATCTTGGTTATAACCTACAAAGCCCTAAACAGCTTGGGCCCTGGGTATTTAAGAGAATGTCTTCTTCGCTATGAACCACACTGCCCATTGAGATCATTAGGAGAAGTTCATCTGCAGTTGCCACTGGCTCGTCTAGTGGCTACTCAGGAACGGGCTTTCTCCATTGCTGCCCCGAGACTTTAGAAAACACTTCCTGCTGAAATAAGAGCCTCCCCATCTCTTACAACTTTTAAAAAGGCAGACAAAACACACTTGTTCAACCAGGCTTTTGATCAGATACTGTTTTGTGTTTTTAATAGTTTTTAAATGTTTAAAATTTTAAATTGTTATCACATTTTAACCTTTTTAATTGTTTTTATTGTTTTGTTGTAAACTGCCCAGAGATTTGTGTTTGGGGCGGTATACAAATGTGTTAAATGAATGAATGAATGAATAAGTGCTGAATGAATGAATGAATGAATGAATGAATCAATATACTGAGAGCATGAAGAGGCATACTGAGAGCTCTCCCTTCAGGACGTCCTTCAAGGACCTTCTCAGCATATCTCTTGATCGTGTCCCCCCAATGTGCTGGGAAAATGTTGGGATGTTTGTGGAGGACATTCCAATGGATGCACTATTGGTGTGTCCCTTTCTTCTTCACATGTGCTGCTAACTGTATTGTCAGAACTGACCTATTGGCATCTAAGAACCTGAAGTATCTTTCCAGTCCGGGAAAGAATGCATGCCTCATGCAATATCTCCCACAGAAGAAAGGGGTTCTAGCCCCTCTAGAAGACTCAATCCACTGCTAGACAGGCACAATTCAGGGGACCAGAGGGTGCCTAAGAGCTACTGTGGGGAAAGCTCTTAGGGAAGCACTTGAGGGGCACCTACTTGACCATGAGCGAGATCACTGCTCAAGGGGCCAAACTGGATCAATCAACCCTGCACTTCTTTACACCTTCTTTACACCTGGGACCAGTGGGAGACAATGAGCTGAAGCACTTCCCCCAGGATGTCATTGTTTGGGGGGGGGGAGGAAAGGACATGGGATACATAATGTTTCAGCTATTAAAATTACCACACTTTCACCATGGCTGGAACTCTTGTGTCTAGCCACTGAACAGGTGGCAGAAATTCATTAGGTGGAGTTTCCTTCAGCATTTGTAGAATGGAACTTTACCAGTTGAAGTTCCGGATGTCATGCAGCTGAAGTATGTGTAGAGTATCGACATATGCTGCTTCTACCTCATATGCTAGGCTAAGTTGCACCTGTTGAATGGCTGAGTGGCATACAAAGGTCATGGGCCCTTTGGCCCTTGCAAGGAACTCAGCAGCCCCTCCCCCTTATGGGGTAGAAGGTTAGAAAGTTAGAAATACATCAGCACTACTGGGGTCTAGCAGTTTTGAGCAGGGCTGCCAAGAGCCGGTTCGGGCCATGGTACAAAAAAGAAAATTGGGTCTTACAGTGGTACATTCATTGCTCTTGTAATCGAGTTCATCCACCTTGCTGCTGGTCGTCATCGTCTTCTCCTTCCTTCAACTTTCCCCAGCATTATAGACCTCTCAAAGGAGCTGGGTCTTCACATAATGTGTCCAAGGTAGGATAGTTTGAGCCTCGTCATTTGTGCCTCAAGTGAAAATTCTGGATTGATTTGTTCTAGGAACCATCTGTTCGTTTTCCTGGCTGTCCATGGTATCCTCAAAAGTCTTCTCCAACACCAAAGTTCAAAAGCATCAATGTTTTTTCTATCTTGCTTCTTCAAAGTCCAGCTTTCACATCCACAGAGTGTCACAGGGAAAACCATGGTCTGAACGATTCTAATCTTTGTAGGTGTAGACATGTCACGGCATCTAAATATCCTTTCCAAGGCCTTCATTGCAACCCTACCAAGTGCTAGTCTGTGGCATACTTCTTGACTGCTGGATCCTTTACTGTTGATGGTCGATCCTAAAAGGCAGAAGCTATCCACCACTTCAATGTCTTCATTGTCTATTCTGAGGCTGGTTGCTGCACCCGTTGTCATTCGTTTAGTCTTCTTTACATTTAATTGTAGTCTCTTTTTTCACTGTGCTCCTTGACTTTCATTACTAGAGCTTGAAGATCACCCCCAACCTTAGATACTATTAAATACAATACCAAATTATGTGATACTAGCTGAACCCGCACAGAGCATCTGAGCGGTAGTTCACTTCCTTTTGGGGTTTAGTTGGTAGAATTCGTTTGGCTGGTCCTCCCCCGCGCGCCTCTCTCGCTCGCTCTGTCTCCCCCCCGCACGCGCCTCTCTCGCTCGCTCTCGCTCTGTCTCCCCCCGCGCCTCTCTCGCTCGCTCTCGCTCTGTCTCCCCCCCGCGCGCGCCTCTCTCGCTCGCTCTCGCTCTGTCTCCCCCCCCGCGCGCGCCTCTCTCGCTCGCTCTGTCTCCCCCCCGCGCGCGCCTCTCTCGCTCGCTCTCGCTCTGTCTCCCCCCCGCGCGCGCCTCTCTCGCTCGCTCTCGCTCTGTCTCCCCCCCGCGCGGGCCTCTCTCGCTCGCTCTCGCTCTGTCTCCCCCCCGCGCGCGCCTCTCTCGCTCGCTCTCGCTCTGTCCCCCCCCGCGCGCGCCTCTCTCGCTCGCTCTCGCTCTGTCCCCCCCACAGCGCCTCTCTCGCTCGCTCTCGCTCTGTCCCCCCCACAGCGCCTCTCTCGCTCGCTCTGTCCCCCCCACAGCGCCTCTCTCGCTCGCTCTGTCCCCCCCACAGCGCCTCTCTCGCTCGCTCTGTCCCCCCCACAGCGCCTCTCTCGCTCGCTCTGTCCCCCCCACAGCGCCTCTCTCGCTCGCTCTGTCCCCCCCACAGCGCCTCTCTCGCTCGCTCTGTCCCCCCCACAGCGCCTCTCTCGCTCACTCTGTACACTCCCCCCACCTTCTGCCCTACTCTCCCCCCCAAGCCTTCTGCCCCAGCTTGCTCCCTCCTCTGTTTCCCCCTCTTTCTTTCTCTGTTTTTCTCTCTCTCATTCGTGCTCCCCCCCCTCCATGCTTTTTAGCCTGCTTGTGTTTTCCCTGCTGGCCGTTGCTGCCTCCTCCTTCCTCCAGTCCCCAGTGTCGGACTCGGGCTGCCAAGAGTTCAGCCGCCTCCTTCCTGCATGGCCCTCCCTCTAGCGAGCATCTTCCGAAGCGGCCAGCCAATCCGGCGTCTCCACCACCCAGCCAATCCGCTGGGTTGCCAGGATGCATCCCCACAGAGGCACGTCTACGAGAATTAATATAATAGATTGTATCAAATGGTTTATGTATATTGGAGGAATTTTTCATCAGAATAATTCCTGGTGAAAAATCCTCAGATAGGGTTTGTATTGCCTCGGACCTGATTATCAGGCTGATGAGATGCACAGCTCTAATATAGATCTAGGGTGGTGAGAGAAGTGTCAAAGATGCTTTGAGCTAGAGCAGGGTTTCTTAACCTTGGGCCACTGGATGTTTTTGGACTACAACTCCCATCATCCTCAGCCACAGAGGCCATATATGGGGATGATGGGAGTTTTAGTCCAACAACATCTGGGGGCCCAAGGCCCTGAGCTAGTGTTTTTCAGATCATCAACAAGCCACATCAGGATCAAGTCAGTATGTTGGCCTCTGCAAGACTGGAAACCAACAGCATCAGTCCAGGTTCCACAATACAAAAGAGACTGTTGTGAAAATACTACACTAATTGTTTGGTGCCTCTTTTCCTCTCCTCTCTCTCTCTCTCTTTCTCCCTCCAGTGCTGCCGAGTCATCAGTGAGAGACACTGCTATTCCACGGGGAGGAGCTAAACTGCCACCAGCTGCTCTAACCCTAAGCCCAGCCAGGAGCCTCCCTCCTTCTCCCTGGAAGGCTGCACCCTGGGTTTCTCGCTTGAAAACCGAGAAGCAGCAATGCAGGTCCCTGAAGGAGTGTTATTGTTGCCTATGCACACACCCCGGCTGGGGCCCCCTCCAGACCACCAGGCCCTGGTAATTTTTAACACCATCACCCTCTTGTCAGCCCTGGTTTTGAAGCAAATTTATGCAGATAAGATAAAAGATAAGATTAAATAGTCAAATAAAAATATCCATACAACAACACTGGAGAATAATAAACATTTTATAAAACATTTGCACTAATACTGACATGGTCCTAACACACAAAATGGATTTCTCACTGAATAACTTTTCTCTTCTCATAGCATCTACCCAGGGTGTTGAGTCTTTTCCTTAGGGACACACACAGATATTGCCTCCAGTGTACCTTTCGCTGTACTCTTGTACGATGGTACCTCCTAGGTTTCTGGAGGCATGGCCAAATAGGAATTTCAAGCCTTGGTTTCAACTGGGCATGAGCAGATTTCAGAAGGAAATCACATTCTGCAATAACCACATTTTTTTTTTTTAGACATCCCCATTTTCCAGCCAGCCATTAGTTCATCAACTTTATTTTAAAATGTGGTACCTATTGTAGAAGTTGAGTGTCGTGCACTGCATGATTTATTCACAAAATCAGACCCTCTTCAATTTCCAACAAGAGAAGAATTAAATTAAATTAATTTAAAAGGGAATTGGTTTAGCCTGCAGAGACTTACTGCCTGTCCAGGAACTCAGTTCTACACCGTAGGCAACTAGTGCCCTGTACTTTGAAAATGTAATCTAATGTCTAATGAATTCTAAATAATAACGTTAGGCAATATTTAATGGCCAAATTGATATACTCCAACATGAAATGTACAAGTCTGTTATATAGCAGAGAATTCATTTATGCATTTGAGAATAACTTCGGGAAAGAAAGTATGCCGAACAGAAAAGTTGGTACGCTATTTCAAAGGATACAGACATGACTTTTCACATCATTGCGAAGCCCTTTACGAACGAATTCATATGCTTCTTCTTTCTTTCCTAAGCAATTTAAGGTCAGCCCTTTCATAGCCAATGTTTCTATAAGAAAGATTGTATAATGTATGAATACAGAGAGTCAAGCTATACAAAAACAAACAAGCTTTAGGGAAATAATATGTATAATAATAATAATAGTTTCATTGCTTCAATCCAACCATATCTTCGGTTTGTAGGGACTCCAGTGTACAGCTGGATCTCTACCTTCCCACCTATCCATGCCTTCCCATTTACCGAAGTGCTTGGCAATCTCTATGCATGTAAATGCATGTAAACCACCCAGACACGTGAGTTGGGGCAGTATAGAAGTGTGTTAAAATAAATAAATAAAATAAATAAAGGATGTGCATGCCATACGCCCCCTCTATGAATGATAAGCTCAGGCCTCCCCTGCCCCCAGCACAAGTTCTACATGCACAAGGATCAAGTTGGAATGAGTGAAATGTCACAAGTCAAGACATGCTCTATGGAACTGGGATTCATTTCCCGATGCTGTCCTGAGAACATACAGCCTTTCTGATTCAACAGAGGCTTTGTCTACACCTGCAGCAGAATGAGGTGGTAAAGTAGACTGTACTACTTCAAATTGGACATGGTGGCTCACAGGTGTTTGTGTGTGGTTTTTTTAATGATACTGTATTACTCAGTGCAAGTGGTACACTAGCAGAAGAACAGGGAGCAGGCTGGGCTAGAATTTTTCTCCCCAATGTTTTCATGTTTGTAGAGCTAAGCATTCAGAATACAGGTGGAGGAATACCCTGCAAGAAAAAACTAGCACATGCAGGAGAAACATTCTAACCCAATCCACTACCTATTGTATTAGTTTTTACCTTTCCCCCCCAGGTACAGGAGCATTAAAAAAATATGATGCACCACCTGCAGTAAGAATATGGTCCATCCTGCCATTTTATGTAGCACCCCCACACTCCCGAAAATATGTCACTGAAGGTTGGGGAAACCTTAGGGATAATTTCAGGGAGCTAAAGAGAAAAGAGGTGATAGCAAAAAATCACCCCTCCCTCCTTGGCATGAAGAGAAGAGTTCCAGTTGTGCAATTAGCAATCTGAATGCTACCCAACATACAGGTGAAACTCGGAAAATTAGAATATCGTGCAAAAGTCCATTAATTTCAGTAATGCAAATTAAAAGGTGAAACTGATATATGAGACAGATGCATTACATGCAAAGCGAGATAAGTCAAGCCTTAATTTGTTATAATTGTGATGATCATGAGCTGTACGCCATGATCATCACAATTATAACAAATTAAGGCTTGACTTATCTCGCTTTGCATGTAATGCGTCTGTCTCATATATCAGTTTCACCTTTTAATTTGCATTACTAAAATTAATGGACTTTTGCACGATATTCTAATTTTCCGAGTTTCACCTGTATTTTAAAGCAATTATCAAACTCCCTTCTCACTGGGCTACTTGGTTTCATTGAATGTGTTCAGGAAGCGATTTTAAATTTCAGAAGCAGTTGAGGGCTAAAATAAGCGCTGATGGTGTCTTCGTACTTATATTTTAAGACTGGACTTTATTATTCAAAATGGAGTAACACAAAAGTTAACACCCTGAGTACTTGCCAGGCAGTGTTCCCTCTAAGGTGTGCACACATGCCTGCGCTCACAATTTTTTTTTATGTCTGCTCAGTTAATTTTAGATCCCACTCTGGTTGAATCAGGAAGGCCTCCTTCTGAATGTATGTGTGCACACACTGCCTTGATACTCCCACCCAGAACAAAACTTATTCCACACACAAAAGGGGAAAAAAACTAGAACACACACTGCTGCCATGTATCAAAAATTAACCAAAACCTTTTGCAACTTTTAAGGAAATGAGTTGATTAAAATTTTGCACTTACCCCCATGCTCAGCAAACTTTGGGTTAGAGAGGATCATCTTACAGAATTTGAGTCCATTTTTGTATTGTTTTTGTTCATAACATTTCTAGGAAAATAAATAAAATCAGGTTACTCCCACCTCAAGAGAATATTTAGCTCTTTAGCATTGTAATTGATTAACTGTTGGGTGGATCAAATCACTAATTGAAAACATCTCTTTTTAACAAGATTTCTTAGTGGCAAATTACACATTAAACCCTGGCAGCCATTTTTCAAAAATAAAAATGGACAGAGGACTTATTATTAAACTTCCATGAATTCATGGGAACATAGGAAGCTGCCATCTATCAAGCTCAGTATTGTCTTCACAGACTGGCAGCGGCTTCTCCAAGGTTGCAAGCAGGAATCTCTCTCAACCCTATCTTGGAGAAGCCAGGGAGGGAACTTGAAACCTTCTGCTCTTCCCAGGGCGGCTCCATCCTGAGGAGAATGAATATCTTACAGTGCTCACACTTCTAGTCTCCCATTCATATGCAACCAGGGTGGACCCTGCTTAGCTAAGGGGACAAGTCATGCTTGCTACCACAAGACCAGCTCTCCGTTCAATACACACACAATGAAGTTATCTAGAAGGATACACAGATATGATATCCTAACCCTCTTTCCTATCCTCTGCTCTCCTCTCCTCACAACTTACCCACAATCCCCTGTTTGTTTCATGGAATTGTTAGTTAACTGTAAAAAAATTGAGACCAATTAAAAGTATTAATTTTAAAAAATGAAAGGGAGTGATTTTGAGTGTGGAGTGGAAGAGGGGTGCTTAACTCTTCTTCCACCAGCTGTTTCCCCACACAAAACTATACCCCACCAAGCTGCTTTTTGTCAACAAGGTTACAGATATCTTTGCCCTCATGGAGCAAGGAAAATGGGTGCAGAATTTGAGTAGGGGTACCCGTCTCTAATCCCATGCGTGGCAGCTCTCACAAAAGTTCACAAGTAAGCTGCCAGCAGGGGAAGAAGATAGCAGCAGCACCGGAGGCGAGGCAGGAAACAAAACGGGGAGGGGACAAAGTAGCGGCAGTGGGCAGGAGAGAACAGCAGTGGTGGTTGGGGAAAGAAACCAGTGGTGGTGGGCAGGAGGGGGAAGAAAGCGGCAGCAGCGGGCAGCCAGGCAAAGAAATCGGCGGCGGTGGGCAGGGAAAACTAGAGGCGCAGATGTTCTGTGTCTGGCCCAGCTAGTGTTTATGATTCACTTAACACTTTTGTATACAAATTATACAAAAATAATCCACCACCTGCAGTAAGAATATGGTCCGTCCTACCATTTTATAAATTAGAGGTGATTCTTATAAAAGAAGCCGCTGCCACATACAATACTTATCAATAGAAAAAGCAACATGCCTTGCAAAAGAGTGAAAATATGCAATATGAAGATACAGCTGTTTGTGACTGCTGTGGGATAAGAACTAATTCAAATTTAACCAGTGCGATTAGAAGAGTAGATACACCATAAACCTCTAAGGAAACAGTCCTAGCTCCTCTGCTAACTGAGCAAAGAGGCATCTTTTTAAAAGTGGTGATTCTCTTTATTGAGCGGGGGTGGAGGGTAAACTGGCCCTATCCAGCTCCAACACAGCGTCACTCTAGTGGCTGTTGCTGGTATCTATTAGATTGTGAGTCCTTTGGGACAGGGATCCATCTTTATTTATTTTTATTTCTCTGTGTAAACTGTTTTGGGGACTTTTATTGAAAAGCAGTACATTCACCATTGTCATTCTAGAGTGAGATATTCTCACACTCCAGCTCTCACATAAATGCTCTATCCTAATCACCAAAGCAAGCTACCATCCCCATCAAGAAAATGCTACAAGGAGTTAGTTGCCCTGATTCTGGCCAATATCCTACATGTACAGTAACAAACATTTTATCATCAGCTCTTGCTGTTATTGTTCATAGGTTGTGGTATGTACAACCCTCCTAGCAGCAAGTGAAACAATACAGGTGAAACTCGGAAAATTAGAATATCGTGCAAAAGTCCATTAATTTCAGTAATGCAAATTAAAAGGTGAAACTGATATATGAGACAGACGCATTACATGCAAAGCGAGTTAAGTCAAGCCTTAATTTGTTATAATTGTGATGATCATGGCGTACAGCTCATGAAAACCCCAAATCCACAATCCCAGAAAATTAGAATATTACATGGAACCAAGAAGACAAGGATTGTAGAATAGAACAATATCGGACCTCTGAAAAGTATAAGCGTGCATATGTATTCAGTACTTGGTTTGGGCCCCTTTTGCAGCAATTACTGCCTCAATGCGGCGTGGCATGGATGCTATCAGCCTCTGGCACTGATGAGGTGTTATGGAAGACCAGGATGCTTCATTAGCGGCCTTCAGCAATTCTGCATTGTTTGGTCTCATGTCTCTCATCCTTCTCTTGGCAATGCCCCATAGATTCTCTATGGGGTCAGGTCAGGCGAATTTGCTGGCCAATCAAGCACAGTACACTGTATACTTTTCAGAGGTCCAATATTGTTCTATTTACAATCCTTGTTTTATTGGTTCCATGTAATATTCTAATTTTCTGGGATTGTGGATTTGGGGTTCTCATGAGCTGTACGCCATGATCATCACAATTATAACAAATTAAGGCTTGACTTATTTCGCTTTGCATGTAATGCATCGTCTCATATATCAGTTTCACCATTTAATTTGCATTACTGAAATTAATGGACTTTTGCACGATATTCTAATTTTCCGAGTTTCACCTGTAAAGGAGCAGCTTTCCAGTTCTGCCATTAATTTTGTCCAACTATTACGATTGTCCTGTTCAGTGAATCAGAAAAGGAAAAAGGCAAGCAAGGGCATGAAGTGGCAAGGGATGGGGTGGGGAAATCTGTGACAGCAAGCATCTGGGGTCCCTCCTTCCTTCTGGTGCTTCTAAAAGTTTCAATGTACCTAAAAGCTACACTGTATAATGGCTAGAAGACTTTCATTGTCTTGTCAGGATCCGGCGGCAATGGGTCTTGAAAATGATCAGACAGCTTTGGACTGTGTGGACCCACTAAGTTGTAGCCTGGAACTACAGGGCAAAAAGTTCAGCAAAGGGACCTCCTGAATAGCAATTTGCTACAGCAGGGCACCTAGTGATGCCTAGTCCCTATAAAAGCTTCCAAGTCAGGTGAGCTCTCTGGTAGGGATGTGCACAGAACCAGTTCGGAGGCCATTTATGGGCATCCGAATCAGTTCAAAGGACCGGCAGTTCGAAGGCAGGCGCATCAGGTACTTCCAGTGACGTAAGGTCCAATGAGGCAATGGGGCGGCAGGGAGGTACACTGCCGCCTGACAGACCCTTTGCTAACGGAGCGCAGGTGGGGGGGAAGCAGAGGGAGGGGTAAGTGCACCCTCCCTGACCCTTAAAGTCAACCCCCGCCCCTTCAAACTTCCCCCGCCTGGTTCCGTGCACACCCCTACTCTCTGGTGTGGACTCCATCGATTATTATCCTTGCAACAAACCTGCTTTTGCCTCATCTCACTCAGAACTTTTCCTCTGGATTTGGAGATGTGCTCCTGGTGAGAAGGATGCAATCCTTACTTGGATATAAACCTAGCAACTAGAGGTTTTCAAAATAAAATTTAGGCAGCACCTGTCAGGGCTACTTCAGATCGGGGTGGATTCAACCATACAAGAGAATTGGCAGTTCAGCTGAACTTTCAGTTCCTGAAGCACAGGAGGAACCTTACCTTCACTGCTGAGACAGCTATGCTGACATATGCTGAAAGCTGACATCTGTCCTGTACTTCAAATCTTGGTTACAGATGTCTGCTTCTGGACCATAAGTAGGGTGGAAAATGCAACATTGGTGGGTTCAGACAACATGCCCAATGTCAGGATAGCTGTCCTGACAATGGAAGCCAGGCTCCCATGTGTGCTCCAGGAACCAGCGGTTGAGCTGAACCACCAGTTTCCCGTGACATCTGAATGCACCCACAGGATACCCTCTCTTCGGACAATGGAACACAATTAGTTCAAGTCACTGAATTTCCACTTGGGCAGTTCCAACAGGAGCAGAATCAGGCATGTTACCACTTTTTCAGTGACTGTAGCCATAAGGAAATTTTCAAGGTGATATTACATATACCTACTGGCAAGAGATCACCACCTACTTTAAGGTCATATTTTTTACAAAATGCTTAAAATAAAACACCGCCTAGAGATGTATATATGAATATGATAAATCAATAAAATATTATAGAGCGTGTCTGAAATGTGCCAACTATGTCACAATGAAATCAGAATTTCTGGACATTGTTTCCGATTCCATATTTTGTACATTTCAAACACTACTATTTAAGGGTGTGGTAAAAATATGGCCTTATATTTATTATTTATCATATTCATATACTGCCTGATGTGTGTATCTCTAGGCCAGGAGTGCACAAATCAAACGATCTGGTGGGCCGAAACTGACCGTGACTTGGCTCATGGAGGACGAGGTCAATTTTTAGGGTGCTGATTATCAAAGTAACACTTAATATCAAATTAAAGTGAAATTAATTAAAATGAATTTAATCAAAATTTAACTTTTGAAGTTATGGCAGGGCAAGATTAATTTAAATTAAAATAAAATGAATTGAATTAAAAATTCTAATAAAATAAATACAACTAGCCTACCCGCACAGAGCATCTGTGCGCTCTTTGGGGCCGGCTGCTCCCTCCTGCCCCACTCTCTCTTGCCCTCCCTCACCCTCCCTCCTGCCCCACACTCTTGCCCTCCTTCCCCCTCCCCTCCCTCCTGCCCCACACTTTCTTGCACTCCCTCCCCTCCCCCCTCTCTTGCCCTCCCTCCCCTTCCCTCCTGCCCCACACTCCCTTGCCCGCCCTCCCCCTCTCTTGCTCCCTCCCCTCCTGCCCCACACTCTCTTGCCCTCCCTACCTGCTCCCCTCTCTAGTGTCCTCCCTCCCCTGCCGTTCCTCTCCTCCTTCCCCCCCCCACCCGCACTGTGCATCTTACTTCAGTGGGTGGCAAACAGGGAACCTTCTTCCGTGCAGCGAAGTCCAACCGCCTGTTTCTCTCCCACCCCTACCTCCAATGGGAGCTGGGGCTTCACGCCGCCGTCTGTTTCCCACTCACCCCTCTTGCCGGCGCCTACTCTGGCCTTCCTGCCACCGGTGCCACCTCCCACTCCCACTACCCGGCCGGGCCGCCGCCGCCTCCTTGTCCTTACCCGGGACGACCTGATCTGGCCAGGCAGTCCCGCCGCCTCCCGGTGGCCAGCTGAGCCCGCCTCCTCAGGCTGTTTTGCAGCCCACTGCTACTGCCCACTGCCATTTTTCTTGCCTGCAACTCTTGCCCTTTGGCGGCGGAACTCTCGCAACCTATCGCGAGAGTTCCACCGCCAAATCCGGGGCACGTATGCCGGCTAAGCGAATTAAATATATAGATACAATCTGTACAAAATATATAACAATAAAATGCATTGTTCTTCCTTTCCACCTCTGCCAAATCATCACACTTAACATGGAACACTTCTAAGGGGGGGAAATTAGAGAAGCTTTTCTCTTAATTTTTGATAAGATTACACTGTGATCCTTCACCACACAGGCTTTTATAAGAGAAGTGAGACGGGGAAAGAAAGATGGAAAGAATGGGGGCAGGCTTGGCTTGAGAAAGAGAGAGAGAGAGAGAGCGCGCGCGCACAGGGCAGGCTTGACTTGAGAAAAAGAATGGGGCAGGCTTGGCTTGAGAGAGAGAGAGAAAATTGGGCAGGCTTGGCTTAAAAGAGAGAGAGAGAGGGATAGAAAGAGGAAAAGTGGATGGAGCAGGCTCGAAGGGAGAAAGGAAGAGAGACAGAGAGAGAGAGAGAGCTAGAAAAAGTGATGGAAAGAGGATGTGTAGGTTTGGCTTGAGAGAGAGAAAGTTTTAAAAGTAACTGATAGAAAGAGCCGCCGCACCTCATGCTGTTTGCCACTTGCCTCTCCCTGCTGCCAACCTCCATGTTGTTTTTTCAACATTCCAATTCCAGCCGCCGCACAGCCAAGGGGATGGCTGTGTGTGTACGTGCGTGCGCCAGTAGTCCTTCTACCCCACCCTCGGCAGCAGCAGCTGCTGCTGATCCCAGAGTGACGCCGTGGTCTGCTGTCTGGCCTGGCATCTCTTCCCAACTGTTAGGAGCACTTTCACAGTTAACAGACTTAACTGCACGGGCACGCTTCGCAATTGGGAAGAGACACCAGGCCAGACAGCAGGCCACGGCATCGCTCTGGGATCAGCTGCTGCTGCTGCTACAGAAGGCAGGGGCATAGAAGGACTACTGGTGCGTGCATGCGCACACATAGCCATCCCCTAGGCTGCACAGCAGCTGGAATTGGAATTAAAAACAAACAAACAAACCACGGAGGTTCGCAGCAGGAAGAGGCAAGTGCAATGGTTCTGTGGGCCAAGAAAAAAGGCCTCTCAGGCCGTATGCGGCCTGTAGGCTGTATGTTGTGCAGGCCTGCTCTAGGCAGTGTACACAATTTAACACAAAAATATAAAACAAAGTAAAAACAATAAAACAATTTCACAGAATAAAAGTCAACAATTTCATGGGGATAAAAACCATTAAACAGTTTAAAATTAATTTCAGTTAAAAGCCTGAGAAAACAGGTGTATCTTGAGGGTCTTCCTGAAAACAATCATAGATAGAAATGCTCTTCTTTTGACAGGGATAGCAGATGTTTTCTTGCCAATGGGTATATATAGTATTAACTTTAACATCTGCTTATGGCTCTTGTCACAGAAAAAGTAATAACATGCCTTATTCCATTACCCTAGGAGTTGTCCACTTGCGCATACAGAAGTGTGGAACAACGTGTGAAAGAACAAATTGCTAAAATTCTGGCTATCCTTATTCACTCAGATTGATTAAAGTAGAATCAGACATGAAAATATTCCACAAGATTACAAAGTAATTTATAAATTATACTCATGCATTTTGTGATGAAGTAGGGATTAAAAGTGATATTTACATTACCGCTTATAATTATAGATACAGAAACTGATTACAGTATACATATTTACCTAAACATTCTACTATTTAGAGTGGTAGATAGGGAAAATGCCAGAAGGTGCAACTGCTACTGTGAACTTGCCATCTTCTAGAAAAAGTAATCACTTAGCTGTTCTAAAATTAGTAATTTATTTTTAGCAAAGAGTGTAAGGGAGTGTTAGAGTGACTTACTTAGAAACATACCATCATCACACTGTAAGCAAAAAACATCAGGATCCATATTTTCCTGGGTTTGCAAAAAATAAAACAAACACAGACAATACTCCAAACGTGCCTCACTCCCATCCTCAAGGTACTTAGAGAGCTCACCAATGGCAAGCTTTTTCTCTATCCATTTGAGGTGAAACCAGGTTGGACTGAACCTAATAATCAGTCTCAATGAAGACTAACCAGAATTGCACAGTAACCAGCTGTTTGAGCTTCATGCCCAAGGAGGAGGTATTTGCAATTGACCAATTAGTTATGGCAGTCTTCAGGGTCCAAGGGCAGTTTATTTAGGAGTCTCACTACTGCCTTCTTCAAGGCAGTGAGGACTGCTACTTCTCACAAGGCCTAACTTGTCTGTCCCCAGTTGGTCTATGTGTTGCAGCTTGAGGATGCGGACAAGATGCTTGATGGGGTGTGGCTGGCCACATTTTTGCTCAACCCATCATGGCAAGACGTTTAGTCATGACGACCAAGTGTTAAGCAAAAATGTGGTCAACTGCACCGCACCAAGCATCATGTCCACATCCTCAAGCAACAACTGAAATGGTACATTGATCACATCAGTGGACTATACTGCAGTGGCTGTAGAAGTAGATGCAGAAGTAGTGTGTAGTAGTACTATTTATTTATTCATTCATTCGATTTTTATACCGTCCTTCCAAGCTGGCTCAGGGCGGTTTACAATTAACACACACTGCTCAACCAATTGCTCAACCCATCATGGCAAGACGTTTAGTCATGACGTTACTACACACTGAAGTGTGTAGTAACTAACACAAGTGTTACTACACACTGAAGCAGATGCAGACAACTTTGCCCCTAAAGTATTCTGCACGTAATCACAGTACACCACCTAGGATTCCTTAATTTCTCTCAGGGCCAAGCTGGATAAAGCAGCACACCATTTGAAAAAGCTCTGCCAGATGACATTGCAAAGACACGATGATGATAAAGATGATGATGATGATGATGATGAAGCAGCTTTGGTTTTCTGCCACCATCACAGCTACAGAAAAAACTCAATATTAAGTTTTTACCTACATATGATCAGATTTGCTGTGGTTTTTCTGATATTTGCATTTCAGCCGCCTCCCAAACTACTTCAGAATCCCTGCTCCCTTCAAATTCAGGAGCTGACAAGACTCTATTGAGTGGAAGGCACTTGGGGCAATGTCAGCTCCATGAATCGTTTACATAGCCCATGGAGAAACAAAGGCTTTGGCAGAGCATCAGTTATGCCAAATGTGACCAGGTAGGATAAGGTACTGTAAGATTAAGCATTGTTTGGTTTCAGCACTTTAAAAATCAAATACTAAATTGTGCATTATAATTTAAAGTAAAAGCACAAAGTATTTCAAGACTGCAGAAAATCCAAAATAACATTATGAGTTCTGTTTACACTATTATTACCATCAGCTGATCTGCACCAGAGGTTTTTTTTTGTAGAAAATAAATTTAACATCTACTAAAGTAAGAATTCAAACTCAAGAATGAACTGTTTACCCATTTATAACTATAAATTTTTTTCAAAGAAGGAGAAATATGAATCAATAGCAAATATCTATGTTGCATTTTCATAGTCACATGGCTAGACTCATGGGTGCAGAACTACTACTCCAGGACAGTAATCCAACAGAAATTTGGCTGCAATTCCAGAGCTAAAAACATTCAGAACAAAGCTTACTACCTTAACCCTTTCCAAGAACACTATACTTTACTGCTCAGAACATATGTCCCAATGATATTATGCAAAGTTATTTACAAGTAAAGATCTCAGTATTGTGTACTGATACAGGAGAACTTGTACATACTCAGCCTTTACTTCAGGGTTGGTCAAAATAAGTTGGTAAGTCATACTAATGAGAGCTAGTACGTTCCACAGATAGAGAGCTGGGCTTGGAACAGAGATTTGGACGCAAATCTATCTCTGCCATACCCCTAGTGTCTCTGACATATCCATCTCTGACATACCATTTTGTTCAGTAGAATGGGGATCCTAGTGAGGACAATCACAAATATTTTGAAGTATTCTGCATGTTACAAGTGCAGTATGAGTGATAAAGAGTAGTAAAATGTAACTTGTGACCTCGGGCAGAAACACATTTGCTGTATTTTTCCACAGAAAAGTTTCCATTTGTTTCATAACATTAATTAGTAATGTAACAAATAGCTATAATACTCGTCTAATTACAAATACAGTCTATGTATTTGCAAACAGTATGATGGTAGTGGAACATGGAGGTTAACCAAAAAGTACACCTAATCCAAATATTGAATCAGATCTCAATCAATTTATGGCATTGGTGATATTATGTATAATGTTATACAGTACATAACAGCAATAATACTTGACATTAAGTACGTTATAGCTTGAGTGTGTTCAAAGTACTTCACACATTATTTTACAATCCTGTAAATTATGTCAGTATTATCCCCAAATCCTTTGCAAATTGAATAAAGGGCAGACAAGAGAATGTATTTCTAGGTGTGGTATTTCTGTTTACAGTACAAAAGCTGTTATAAATTATAAATGTCAGTAAGTTTCACAATTTGTTTTTACTGTGGCCTTTTAGAAACACACTGACACAATGAAGCTGTTGCATTGATATTGTAATTGTACTTTTGGATTATTTTCACTGGGGTGCATCACCCTGGTTTTACTTTTTTTTTTAAAGGTGATATAAAAGTGTTAATATAATTTTTAAAATGCAGACGGGAAGCTGGGAGATAGTGGTTTGCCAATAATATCTACTGAATTCATTGCCACGGCGAAATTTGAACTTGGGACTTCTCTTATACTTTTCCCACGGCACACACCAGTTCCGTTTTTGACTATTAAATTACCACACATTTTTCATTTTACTATTTTGAACAATACACAATATGTTGCCATCATTAATACAGTGCCAGTGATGCATCCTGAGAACAGTAGCGGGTGGACATACCCAACATTAAACATCAGAGCCTATTAACATGCAACAAAACAGAGTTTTAGTCCGAAAGAAATCAGAAAACATGAAGACATTAATTACCAGTTTGGGTCCAAAAGGCCACAACATATATGTTCAATACTGATGTAGAAAGACTTTTTTTTTCTACTTGCTGAACTGGCTGCATAATGTCTCACTGCAATTGCACCAATTTCTATGAAGTATTATGTGCTCCATTTTTATTTCATTTCCCCAAGAAAATATAGTCTTTACAACTGTCCATAACTAGTTTTTCCTAGAGTTGGTTAAAAATACAACTGGTTAAGTGACCAGACAAAAAGTAGTAATGCATTTAATGTGTTAATTTGTTTAGGATACAATTACACTAATTACAAAAAGGTACCATCTTAGAAGGCTCTAGAGTCCAGTTTCTCAGCTTTATAGAGAACAATTCCAGATCATGTAGAAGCCCTTTCTCTTCGCAGCTGACTGATGGTAGTCCTGACTTCTTGATCAACAATGCCACTGCCATTTCTTCTGAAGCTTATGTTCAGAGAGGCCTGCAACAATTGCGCACTGCCAGTACAAGCTAGGCTATGTGGCCTAATTGAAAGCAGGGGGCAAAAGCTCTCTGGAGAGAATTGCAGGACAGGAAATGCCTGTTCCTAAATGAAGGTCATGTGCATTTGTGACCCTGATTCATTCTAGGCTGCAAGGGGCCACTCACAAATATCTATGCTGAGAGCACAATGATGCAATTTAAAGAAAAATAGCAGCTACTTAAACATGGGCAAAAATAATAGCTGCTACTTACACATGGGCATAAATGCTTTCATGTAATATCTGCCAATATTTCACCATGGTAAAATAAATTGTGGCCAGCTGATCAGTCAACTAACAAATCAATTGACCTTCATTCTAATCCTACCTTTTCCCAAGAAACTGCCATTCTTCTTCATTTAGGATGGTCCACATTGCTTACAGCAAATTCAATTACTAAGTCTGTGCACTTGCATTTCCTTTAGTAAATGCATGAATGGTGGACAAGAACACATTTCTACTAATGGGTATGTCACTTACATTTTAAGTGTTTGCTGTGGGAAACACCAGTGTCCCCACAGTAATGGTGTTTGCACATGAAGTGAGGAGCTTCCTTACTTTTTCATGTTGCTTACATGAATGGGACATGGTATATCAGGTTAGCAATGCATACTTGCAAAATGCCTCTGGACTCCCTTTAAGGGGAGGAAAAAGCTATGCGTTTCCCCCCCATAGCTTAGTGAAAGCTGGTACAGGCACTCCCTGTTTAGCTAGTAATGGATGATTAAGAATTAGAGTATCCACACTATGGGGTGGGAAGGATTTGTGCTGTGGAAAGGTAGAAAGTTACTGAAAAATGAAAAATAAAAATCTCAATTTTCTAGCCCTCATATGTTAGAAGAAAAACACTTGGAATTAAAAATATGTCAGAAAGGGTTGATATCCAGAAGGCAAATTCGCTTCTTAAACAAATGTATGTTTTCTAAGATTAGTAATACAAATGCTGTACATTTGGAGCCAGAGGAAGATGTAGAAATAATTATTGCTGGCAATCTGATATGAATGGGAGGAGAGAAGGCTGTTGAAGAAATGCAGAATGTTTATTCAGAAGTAAGTAAAGTAGAACTTACTCTAAAGCCTCTCAAGTGAAGGATTGCAATTGTTAAGCTCAATATGTAGGTTTACTCAGAAGATTGCTGTTTTTTAAATGGTTAAAAAAACAAATGTTCTAGTTATAGATATTTCTTTTAAAAATAACCTGATTAAAAATGAAATGCAAACTTAAAATATCTTAGAACTTTACTTGTAACTGTTATGAAAGGCTGCTTTTCTTTGTAAAGAAAGAACTGTAGGAAAATATCAATCTTCATACAGAACAGTTTATTTACTTATATTATGGCTTACAAGTGGGAGCCAGGGACTGCCAAATCACCACAGGTATCATCCACTGATCCATCTTGATGACCTTTTGCTCCTGTTTTGTGCCTAACTTATCCCCCGTACCTGGTGCAGAGTCAGTTCTCTATAATATTTATGACTTTACCTACCAAGCAAGTGCAATTAACATGCACTTTTATTTAGGAAACATCTGAACAGGTTTTTAATTATTCCCCCTTCAATTTACATAGGACCTTTTCATGGAGATTTAAATCACTAATTTAATCAATCTATAGAGTTCTATGAGACTTGCTAGGGTTGCAGCTTTAATTTCACCCTTGGGAAAAGCTAGAGCCTTTCATGTGTAACGATGTGGGAAGGCTGGATAGGCCACCGTAATAGTCAACTTGAGTGTAGCGATGGTAGGCCCTAATATTAGGTATGCTGATGTCCGGGGGCAGGAAAGGAAACTGGAACGTGCTGCTAGAAGACCTTTTATGTATAGTTGCTAGAAGGTGGGCGTGGGGAAGAGAGAGAAAATAACTGTGTATACTCAACAGCTGGACGTCTAACATGAACTCGTTTCGAGGAGGGAGGGAGACAGCGAAGAAAAGAAACAGGGTTAAATGGTCCTGTCCTCCTATCCCCTTATTTCTGAGTTTCGGAAGACCCAGGCGGGGGGCAGACGAAATGCCCACTTGCAATGCACTCCACTGCCTGCCTGGGCCCGAAGTGGGGACGCTGGGAAGAGCTCAGCAATCAAGGCAGGCACCGCACAAAGGGAGGTACCTTTCGGGAGTGGAGTCGGTGGGTGGTGGGACAAAAAGCAGCTGTTCAACCGGTGGGGAGAAAGGAAGCCTCGAGCTACGCGGTGGCACCACCAAGAGCCCTGGAGAGAAAAGGGCTGTCCTCGTGCCCCACCCTGCTCAGGTGACACCCGCCCCCCTTCCCCCCCGCAAGCAAGACCCCGGGACTGGAGACAGGCAGCTCGCCCGGGGAAGCGGCGCCCTGGAAGGCCCCCGCTGCCGGCCTGCCCGCCCCACGGCCAACTGGTTCTCCTCCTCACCAGAATCCGCTTGAAGAGGTTGCTCTCCTTGGGCGGTAACGGCGTGGACGGCATAGTGGGCCGGCTTGCGGGCCGGGCGGCCTCTTCGCCGCGGCTGCTGGCGAGGGGGGAGGCTGGCGGCGGGCGCGGGGCTGCGGCGGGACTAGCTCATCATCGCCGCGCGCCTTGCCTTACTCTCTTGTCAACCGCGCGAGGCCTGGCCCGGGTCGGGTCGGCCCGACTTAGCCCAGGCACAGCGGACAGCCCCTTCCGCCGCTCAGACAACCAACGCGGACTTGGCGGCGCTTGTGCTCGCAACGCCCCTAGCGGCGTGCCAGCCCCCTTGGCCCGCCCAGGCGCTGCAGTTGCTGAGGAGACCACGGCGGGGCGGGGGGGAGCGCCCGCCGCCGGGCTCCCCTTGCATGTCTGGCTCTTCCTCCTCCCTTCACGCTTCCCCGCGGCGGCTTCCAGTTGACGCCGGAAAATTGCCTCGGGGCTTCCACCACGGCTCCCGCTGCGTCCTTTGGCAGAGTGGCAGACTATCTAGGAAGAGGGAGAGAAACTTCTCTTCTCTCCCCGGCCCCGTCCTAGCTGAGCCAAGAAGGAACCCATTGACCGTCTGGGTTGTTAGTCGGTCTCTTTCCGTCCCCGTCCCCCCCGCCGGCCAGGGCGAGAAACTTGAGCCAGTGAGACCGGGGGAAGGCTGCTTTCTAGCACTTTCAGCATGTTAGTCCAATAGCAAAGGGCAATTCATTGGCCACCCAATATACACACAATAATATCTCAGAGTGCCACAAAGAAAGATCGGGAGCACGGAGGTCAACCAATGGGCGGGCGGGCAAGATTTAACTCTACCAAGTCGAATGGGAACACCTAGATTTAAGTCAGATTATTCCCACCATAGGGTTTCTTGAACAGTATGGTTTATCAATTCGTTCCAAAAATAAGATTGATTGCCCGATACATTCAGACTGCGCACGAGTTTGTGAGTTGGCCGGCGTTTTAAATTTAGCAAGAGAACTCCCACGGGAAAGGTTTTGGGTATGCTGAATAGTGCCCCGCCCCTGCGTACAAAAACACATTGTGTTCCCTGTAGGCTGGATCTCTGTTACGGTCGCAGGCCACAACGGTGTACACACATGTTCACTGCTTGACTTTTCTCCAGAAGGAATGGATGTTAGCCGGACGGTTAATTTTAAATGGAAGAAAAAGGAAGAGGACACAGCTTTGAATGGGGCTCAGGTTCAGACCCCTCTCCAGGGCCATAGCTATAATTGATCGGATCGGTTCAAAGAACCTCCTCCCCTCCCCAGTTCCTGAGGGCCCTCCAGCTCCACCCCTCCCTGTTTTCTTCATTATCTCCCTCACTCCAAGGGCCGCCAGGGAGAGGGGTGAACACTGGCCCCCTCTCCCCTTGTGACGCCCCTGCCCCTCTCCACTGTGTCCCAGACTGTAGTCTGTTTTCTTTGATCTAGGGAACCACTGAGAACTGAGCAAGCTGCATGAGCCCACAGCTTCACTGGCCTAACTCTGCTGTGGGACCCATATCTTAGGCTGGATTTATATAGAATATGTGAAATGCAGAAAGCCCTTGCCTGTGTAAACTTTTCATGCACGCCTGCTCGTGTTTAAATGCACTTGCATCAGCTGTGTGACGATAGCAGAACAGGAGCATTTGACTATATCAATTGCTGCCATGCTACCATTAATATATAATAAATCCGTGCACATGGTACGTAAATTTAGACCTGACTGAGCATGTGTAGAAAACTTCCATGAATAACAGCTTTCCTCCTGGCCTAATCAGACCCAAGTCATGTAAAATAGACTTGTGCTCACAGTGGCACAGTTGTCTGGGTTTCATGGATTCAGACAGTGGGGGACGCATATGTTTGAATGCACATACACTGCACACAGAAAACATATCAGAAAGAAGACTGGACTAGTATCCTTCCAGACATCTAGTTTTGTGTGGTGGTTTTTTTTTTAATATGTATGAAGGATTTGCATTCATTCATGTGAGCCTCCACTTGCAGTCTAAAGCAATACAGTTCATAGAAAAAGTCAACACAGTCAGTGAGAACTAGGCCTATATTATACAATATATCATATTAAAGAGACCTGGAGTGTACATGGCTGTGAGTTGCAGCTTATAATTTGCCGCTGCAAGTGTGGAACATTCTGGATTGTCATGGGATGGGGGCGGGGGTGCTAGCTAGATAACCTGCCTGTGTCCTGGTAACCTTGGTGGCTGCAAAGGAGACAAGTTCCACCCATCCATGACGATGGGACAATTGGATTGTGCGTATTATATGTCTATACAAGATTATGGCAAGTAAGAGGTTAAGAAGAATAAAACGTTACTCTGGAATGCTGGGAGTTGTAGTACATGTTCATAGTAAAGCTGCTGGGAACTGTAGTTTTCTTCTTTACTTCCCTTGTGCTTTGCAAAGACTTCCTTGTATTAACTGTATTTGTGTACTGCCTTCAGCAGGAATCGATAAGGTATCGTTTTCCCCAATTTATCTCCATTAGTTATGTTTAGGAAAAGGGTTTGCAAAATGAATACTTGTAGTATTGTGTCTCAAGTACGGAATTGTCGCTTATAGCTGCTGCAGCGACTGCTAAGGCAGTTTCGAATAGGCTTTACCGGGTAAAGAATGCTACTCCATGTAAGCTATTACTGTCTAAGAATTCACTCATCAGTACAACCTACTGATATTAAAGCTGAGTTTTCAATCTTGGTATCACAACGTGACCAACAAAACAGATAGGTTTATTCAGTCCTTTTGAATTTCAGGCTCCATCCCTGTTTACCTTTACTTGGAGATAAACACCATTGAACTCAGTGAGACTTATTTCTGAGTATGCATGCATCGGATCAGGCTGAAAATGTGTATGTGTCTAAATGACCCAACTTAACTGATCTGTAGATCTTGGAATGATGTGTGATGTTTAATTTTTAAAATAAGCCTTAGTTGGAGCTATTATCTCTGGTTTTATTTCTACCATCTAGTTTTAAAAATCCAGTTATCTTTTCTTTTGTTCACTCAATTATTAAAACCTTATTCGTAATGCCTGTGATACTGGAGCGATGTCCCCATAATGCTACCATCATTTCATGGTTTTGATGTTATACTATTACAGAGGAATGGGTTGTGCATAATACTTCTCTTTTGTAAAAAGAAGTCAATTTCCTTTTGTAATCAAGGTTTGTTTTAAGTTTGAAATGCAGTTTACTGGATGCCTTCAAAACAAAAACAAAACCGTTGTCTTAACTATAGGTGGTAAAATGATTGTCCGAGAAACTACAATATTTCCTGAAGGACACAGAAATTTCTATTGATATAATTAATTGGAAGGAAATAGTTTTTTCAACTTTTGAATGTTTGGGTTATTTAAATTAAAAATAATTTAGTTAACACAGAATGTGTACATTGCTTGATTAAGAGCGTGCTAATAATCATTTATTAAAAAAATAATTAACTGATTGAATGTTTATTTCCTTCAAGCTCACACATGTAATTTTAACAGAGATCCTGAAAAGTTGGTTCATGAACTCTAAATAATTCTAATAATAATAAACCAGAACATCACCTGGTGCCAGAAATAGGGAAAGTTATTATCTTCTCCTGCTTTGATTAAAATTGGCCACACTTGAAGTGAACCATTGTTTGTGTATCCCCTTCATTCCCTTTGTTAGGAGGAAACAGTCAGGTAGCCTGAGGATCCTAGGCTATAAGAGTATACTGTCTTCTCCAAAACTATCTCTAAACTTTAGCTTTCCAACCCCTTTGGGAGGTTCACCTGAAATGTATATAAATGCAATAATAAATAAATGAATAAATAAAACTTACCTCAGTTTATAAGGACCATAAATGAGATATATTATTATGGAATGCGCTGTGGTATTTAAACATTATGTTAAACTGATGTGAGAGCAATACCAGGTCCTTCAAATAGACAAGTTATTAAAATAAAATCAGTGGGGAATTCTGTGCTGTTTTTTATATTTCAGTTGAGATGAAACCTTGCAGAGGGATTCCTCTTTTTAGGACATTGTTTGCTAATTTCTTCCACTGTCGCCAATGTTGCCATCTTTCTTTCTTTACTGGGAGGAGTACTCATTTGGCAGAATGGAACACCTTTCAACACAACTGCTTGTGGAACACTGTTACATCGATAGTAGTATTTAATAACTGGTCAAGAAGATATAACCAGGCCTCAAGAACACTGTGGCACCATGATGCTTTGCAAAAATATTTACAGACTTTATGCCAAGAATACCAAAACATCGGCCTTTTACTAAATGACAGCTCAGTGAATGAACACAGACAAAGGGCTCTGAGCAAGAGACATGCAGAATTGTCTCCACTTGCTGTCACTTTTAAAGAAATACAAGAGGCAAAAAATGAAATTCAGGATTTGGAGATACTATGTGCAAGTAAGTAATACATCTGTTTTACAAAGCTCACTTGTTTTTGTTCTCCAGATACTCTTAGTCATTCCATTTAATAAATTCAGTCTGGAAAAGAAAGCATGCCCCACTCAAAGGGGGAGATTTCCTGACATCTACTAGCTCTGCTTAGGTTACTTGTCTCCTGATATCTTTGCAAGTCTCTTCCACTTACCTCTAAAGCTCATGGGTAGGTCAGTAAGGGGTTGATCTAAATTAGGCTGCTATTATGGATGCATGCACCTCTTGATGGTTGTTAAAAAGCCACTCATCTAATTTAAAACACTGCCTTTGCTCCAACAGCTATTTTCAGGATTTTCTAGAACTTTATAGCAAGCAATGTCCCAACTTTTGTTGTGTTTGTACAGTTCTTGACTTCCTAGAACTTTTGAAAATATTGTGTGAGTAATTTGAATTGAAGTTCTATGGCAAGTGGTTTACTGTAGGACAATAGTCTTTCAACTCTTTGAAAACTAGTGCTGACCTTTCATCCCAGCCTGCTACATGATATGTACTTGGGGTTTTTTTAAACTGGATGCAGTGTCATTCTCTATATGTCTGGCTTTCCCTTCCGCACTTCCATTTGTTCTCGCCATTGTTTTCCTTCTTTCAAAAACATTTACATAAGAAAAGGGGTGGTACCACTGTTGCGGCTCCCCTAATTTCTGGACATGATCCATCAATTGAAGAGCAATGCTGTGGGACACTGGCAAAGGGGCATCTTGTAGTAAACCATGCCAGGAAAGGCAGTACTGGCAGGAAATGTGTAGTAGTCTCGTTTCCTGACACCGCCACCACCACCGCTTGTCCTGGTCTGTTAAAGAGGGAAGCCTGGCATGAGGCAAAAAGCAGAAAGCAGCATGCAGGATCCAACTTGCCTGGAAAGGCCACTGGTCTTCTTCCCAGAAAGTAATGATAAAGGACCTGACTAGGCTACAGCCTTGTCCCCCTCTTTACCACCTTCTTTGGGGGGTGAGGGGAGAAGATGGCATTGTTTGGCTCACTCCATCCCCCAACTTGGTACTTCTGGACACCTCTTGATTTAATCTCCCAGCAGAAACTCTCGTGAGTCTAAAAGCTATTTAATATTTTCATTTCAAAATTTCCAGCACTTCCTTTTGAGCAGCACACTGCATCCAATGAATTCTGTAATGAATTTGATGTGTAGTACACATCTCACACATGAGTTAGTGTGAGAATCAATTTAATGTACAGGAGAACCCCGCTATTCGCAGTTTTGTGTATCCACGGAATGTCATTGACACTCTTTTTTAGTATCTGTGGATACGAAGGAGTTAAAACCCATATGTCCATGGTTCCTAGAGGACTGCAAGTGACCACGGAGGTCACTTCCGGTCACCATTTTGTCTCTCAGAGCCCAGGAGGGGCCGTTTTGTGGCTCATTTAAAAAAGCAAACACTGTCTTTCCCTCTGCAATTTTTCCACTGTTTTGGGGGGGCATTTGCCCTTTGGACATTGGTACAATGTACCATTCCTTGGTTCACTGGGGACCCATGGAGCATGCCACAGTACATTTTGGGGCCATTTTGGCACTTAATATTTTCTCTCCTCCACCCTGGAACCTAACTCCCCCTTTCCCCATAGCCCTAATGGCTCATTACTCATGGTTCCGTTACTCGCGACAGTAGGCGAGGAACAGAACTCGCACGAGTAACAAAGTTCTCCTGTATTGTATACTGATGGAGAAATTTGGGGAATTCTGGGTTCACTTAATGAGCAGAGGCCATCACCATCCATCAGGTTCAAGCTTTTATTGATCAGGACATGCCAGGTGTCTCTCTTCTAAGAGCACACACTCAGGTTTTGGGTAAGAGTCTTTTATACTGTTTACAGGCTATAGGATTGAGTACAGAACCTATCAGAAGCTAAAGTTTCATGGTATACACCAATCATACTAGTACAAGCAGAATAAAGCTTAGCCATTAGACAAGGTGAACCAATTACAAGGCAGAAACCAGCAATAATACACCAGTCAGTTTTAGCTGTGCTTATGCCTGTTCAGGCAGGGCAAGCTATGGTCAACAGGTGTTTATTGCTACTCAGGTAGGACTGAGTATTGTTTCCAAGAAAAGGGGCCCTGTAACAGCAGGGTGCAGAAACTTGTGACCTTTAGGACTTATGTAGGTAGCACAACTAGGTGAAAGGTAGGGATGTGCATGGAACCGGTCCAGAGGCCCAATGGTTCCGTCGGTCCAATGCCAGGGGGGTGGCTCTTTAAGGGGAGGGTTCCTCCCCTCCCACTGCTTGCCGGCGCTCTGTTTATTCCCCAAAATCCATAGGGCGACAGCGTACCTCCCTGCTGCCCCTTCCCCCGTTGTTGGCTGGAAATGAGGAAGTAGAGTGTGCCTATGCGCCTGTTGTCACGCATGCACCACACACATCGCATGTCATGCATGCACGTTGCATAGCATGATGTGCGATGTGTGTGGTGGGTGCGCACATGCGCACCACGGGGCACACGCACACACTCTATTTCCTCATTTCCAGCCAACAACGGGGGAAGGGGCGGCAGGGAGGTACGCTGCTGCCCCATGGATTGTGGGGACTAAATGGAGTGCTGGTGGGGGGAAAGCGGCAGGAGGGGTAAGTGCACCTTCCCCTGCCCTTAAAAAACCACACACACTCTGGCATCGGACTGCAGCTCCGTGGTTCCGTGCATGACCCTAGTAAAAGGGGATAGTGGAATTTTCCTTGATACAAGGAATTGTATACAATTCAGGATACAGGAGCTGATACAGGAAAACAGAACAGGACAAAAGTGAAGTAAAATGGGAGATGGGTGGTGGTGTGGTTGTGCTCTATTTGCTTTAAGTTAAACAATACTACTTAATATTTATTTTTGTCATTGACCCTAGAACTAAACACCCCAGAAGAGAAACCACTGCTAGATCTAGCTTTAGAGGAAAAGGAAGTTCTTGACCAGAAAATTAGCACTCTATATCGAAAGGTGAGCAGTGGGCCAAGATTGAGTTCTGTGATTGAAATATTCTCTTTCCTGATCCAGCAACTGTATTGTGTGTTGATAACTTTGTACCTGTGAAGCAAATGTTCTACATTCACAGATGTGACCAGAATCCTTCTAGACAGGGGGCAGAATGGCAGATCCAGTGAGGTGCTCTTCATCATTGGAGCCATTCTGTGTGGGAAGATCAATTAACTGTGGAACAGTATATATTGGGCATGACCATGCCAAAACGTTATGAGTTTAACTCCCGAACAGGAAGATTTAGATTGAATATTCTTATGTATTTCTCAATGCAGATATGAATCTGCTGCTTTAATTTGTTGCACTGCCTGTGATTTCTCTGTGCACTAGCTGCTTGCCATACCTTTTGCATACAGGCATCACTGGATTGAAGTTGCCAGGTTACTGGGTGGAGTCTGGACAATGATCCATGGGGATGAACAAAAGAGACAGTGTAACGTTAAAATATTACTCTAAAGGTTGTAGTAATGGAATAGACTGTAGTAATGGAGTAGACAATCAGCTGGTTTCTGGGAGGAAGCATAAGTCCAAGGAGAAAATATATCAGAGGCCATGCTCCCCTGCAGTATACGTCACTAGGGATGTACACGAGCCCCTTTATGGGTCTTTGAACCAGTTCAATCGGCGGGCGGTTCTGCCGGTTCGACAGCGGGGTGTGTGTGCATCTTTAAGGGTGGTGGAGGGTGCACTTACCCCTCCCGCCGCATTTTCCCTGCCAGCGCTCCGTTTTGTTAAAGCCCCTTGGCGTGGCAGCGTACCTCCCTGCCAGCCTGTCGCAGCATCTCCCGGAAATGACCAGAAGTAACAGATGCGCCTGCATACACCGGCCTGTGCACGCTGTGTGTGTGCCCGCCCACAATGTGCGCTCGGGGCGACAGGGAGGTACGCTGCCGCCCTGAGGGGCTTTAACAAAATGGAGCCCCGGTGGGGGAAATGTGGCGGGAGGGGTAAGTGCACCCTCCCCCACCCTTAAAGATGTACACACACCCCATCCACTCTTCCTCCAAGGAACTCAGAACAGTGTACATGGTTATGTTTATCCTCTCAAAACCCCTGTGAGGTAGGTGAGACTGAATGACCTAGAGACACTCAGTGAGTTTCATGGCTGAATGAGGATGTGAACCCGGATCTCCTCAGTCCTAGTCCAACACTCAAACCACCTCACCACTCTGACTCTTGCAAATTTGGTTCCTGCAAACTGTACCACACCAGGAGCATTCAAAGCTTAGTGATTTCAGCTCAGGTTTAGATTCTGCAGTCCAGTCAAGCTCAGGAGTTCAGCAGCCCAATGATTTACGCTTAAAGAGGGAGAAGGTGTGGGTGCAGATTCACACACCTGGCTGGGTGAAATCTGGAGCAGTGGAAGGCATTGTCAGCCCTATATTGCATTGCCATGCCATTCCCCATACCGGCAGCAGACTTTGCTGCTTATCGGGAAAACATATCTCAAGAACAGACTGAGTGCACATGGCTGGGGGAGACAGAACTTTTTATAAGGGTCTGTCTTGTTTTAAAGGCGGTCAAATTTAGAAACAAAGAGTGTCCAAGGGACTGGTCTTGAACAGAGGTACAGGGTGCAGAAGTAACTATTCTGGGGGCGGGGAACAGAACAAAAGGCTCTATTGTCACTAATGGGCCTACTAACTTATAGGTCTCTGATGGTGATTATCTTCAGGGTATCTGAATAGGTTGAGCCTACCTTGGCCTTACTTGCCCTTTGGCACATTAGCATTCCTTTCTTCAATCAGGAGCTGAGTTTCCTCATGGATACACATGACTACTCATTTTTTGCATGTGGTTTTTCCACCAGTCTAGCTTTTCATAGCATTGCCATCTGATCCAGTACAAGGCAGATTCCCTCTGCTTGTGCTGAAGTGCCACTGCTGGCAAGCTCGAGTTTCTAAAATGGACAGAAGGGCAGGAGAGCACGCTGTGTGATAACAGGTGGTGATTGCATATAGGGAATTCTGTAGCAGTGAGGTCGGAGACTGAACAGTTTTTGATGAAGAAGATCAAGAGAGTGGCCAAGGCAATACATGGTGGAAGCTAGCCAAAGCCAGAGCTCGAAGTAGAAGGCTAGAGAAAGGAGATGCGATCATCTACAAAGGAGCAAGGCTGGAGTATTGTCAGAGAGGACGAAAATCAGGGTCTGAAATGAAGAATGAACAGGGGCCAAAAGGGTGATATAGCAACATGGAAGTGCATATGGGAATAGAGTCTTGCAGAATAAACGTCAACAGTAGAGCAGTAGCATGAAGCGGGTGGTGGGCTGGGGCTGGAACTAGCAGGAACTGGAAAGAAGGCCAGCACCACCATAGTGACCTTCAAGGTGACGTGTGTGAGAAGAGACCTCCAAAGAAGAGCACAGCAATGGTAGCAGACTATGGGAGGTGGGGAACCAGGTTTCAGTGAGAGCAAGTAGCCAGAGCAACCAAGAAGAGAAAAGATCCTGGATGGCAATTATTTTCTGGATGGGGGAGTGACAATTCCAGAGTGAAGGGGAGCAAGTGTTGAGGCAGGCTACAAAGATGAATGGAATCTGAGGAAAGGAGGCAGGTGTGGGCCATGATGCTCAAAACAAGCACAAGAAAGCTCAGAAGAGGCCAGCTCAGTAAGATTGGAAATGAAAAGAGCTGAGGAGGAGTGTGGGGCGGGGGATTTCAAGGTGTAACTCACCAAGATGAGTGGCAAGGTCATAAATGGTCACTGCATGGATGATGCCCTTTGGCACTGCCCTTCAGGCATTGCTTTAAGCAGCTGAACATGTGGTAAGAATGGAAGCTTAGGCTAGACTCCACCACTTAGACCAGACTCAAATGGGGGCTAGAACTCAGCAGGAGGGCAAACTGTAGGCATACCAATTTAAAATATAGTATCACACAATGATACTGATGATAAAAAAGTGAAGTCTGTGTTTCGATAAGTAACACATTTTAGGGAAATAGAGGAGTAAGAACTTTGTTCCTGAACAAGCCTGAAGAAAAAATGTAATGTTTGTCTTTACTTCTAAATGTCTTCCACTTGGTATTTGATAATCAAGTGGAAACTGAAAGTCCTAGAAGACCAGCTGCAGAGAAAAGCAGCTCCAGCACTATACTGAAGCTCCTGGTTTATTCCTTTTTCAGCTTTTTCAGCTCTTGATACCAAAAGAAAAATACGATGAAAGTAATGTCCTATTAGAAGTGACATCTGGCAGGACAACTGGAGGTCAGCAAAGTAATTGCAAATAAATGTTGTTCCAAACCACCTTTCTGGTTTTGCAAGAATTCATTCTGTCACCTTGTATTCCACTTTTACAAATGTTTTATTCTCACTACTTCTTATCATAG
This sequence comes from Hemicordylus capensis, assembly GCF_027244095.1. Taxonomy (NCBI): domain Eukaryota; kingdom Metazoa; phylum Chordata; class Lepidosauria; order Squamata; family Cordylidae; genus Hemicordylus; species Hemicordylus capensis. The sequence goes on along the minus strand of NC_069659.1, from coordinate 185,582,044 downwards.
TTAAACTAACTTCTATGTTACTTTTAGCTTATTCTGCATGGTGTACTTTTATCGTACACCACTTTGAGCTTTTAGGGAAAGCAATATATAAACTTAATAAATAAATATATCTAGTTATTAAAGTCATTGAAATAATGATATAATGAAGAATACTGCTGACGTTAAAATTTCAGTAACTTTCAGAGAAGGTGCTTATGTTTCAGGTGACATCTGCCAGCAATTTACTAAAGAAGTGTTTGAAATGTACCAGAACTATGCGGATTACAGATGCTGGACCTTTGAAATTCAGAACTATACTCCAGCTGACTATGGTATGGAAATAACCTATCATGTCAGCCACACATATAGCTTCAAATATTGCCTCTGTCCCTTTGTCCAATATGTAATGTATATATTATTTGCCTTTAAAGGTGGGTTACACCATGCTGCTGCTCATATTTCAGGAGACCATGTCTATAAGCATTTGAAATATGAAGGAGGTATTCACAGGGTGCAGCGCATTCCTGAGACTGGCTTATCTTCAAGAATGCAGCGGATCCACACAGGGACCATGTCAGTAATTGTCCTCCCTCAGCCAGAAGAGGTAAAGCTAACCATTAATCATTATGTGCTTTCATTCCAGTCTTTATGTCTTGGTATCTAACTTTACAATGTAGTTTCTAAGCAGAACGTCTATTTTCTTGGCATATGTTCATCTGCAAAATGTCACAAACACTTCTCACTATTGAGAAGGCTTGGTTCTACACAAGGCTAACTGCATTCAGTCTGTCAAACGTGTTACCACCCCCTGGGATGCTCCTCACAGGGACTCCATCCCATCTCACTTCTTGATCAATATGTATGGGAGGTTGATGGATGACATTGTATGGACACATGAAATCCGATACCATCCAGATGCCCTAAAGATGGAAGTAATGTGAAATAACTTTCACAGGAAATAAATACAGAAGATACCCCTCCTCAGTCAAACATCACCAAACAAAAAGGAGAGATTAAAGAAGAAAAGACACACATGGCTATTATTCTTCCGCAGATACCCCATGGCAGTGCTCTTCTTCTGAATACTTGGGAAGGACAGCACCAGGAAGAAAAGCGAAGGGCAGAGCACAAAAGGGGCAAAGTGCATTTCCAGATGGGCCGTAGCGTTCCACATGAGATATCTTAAAACCAAAATAGAAGCATATTTCATATTAATGCTCTCATCCTGGACATATTTTTATAATATAAAGGCTTTTTATTCTGATGAAGTTAATTTAGGTGATATGTAACTTATTCTTATATTACAATATAGTATAATAAAGTATTAAACCACATTCAATAAGGAAAAAAGCTTTCAAACAAGCTAGAGTTCCTGCTCAAACACTACATTGCAACCAGGAGTATAGTTTGTATCATGCTGGATTGAAAAGATTTTAGCATGGACTGCCCTGGACTTCCTTGCTGAGACTGTGCAGTGTCACCTGGACCAGGTAATGTGTATACATAGGTAGGCACAACTGAGTCAGTAAACCCGAATCTGGAAACTCTGAAGCCTTTTTGTTTTTGGAGTCAGTATCACTACTGCCAGATTAATTCTTCCTTCCCAGTTTATTCCTTCATCATTTGGTCTCTGAGGAACCCTGTATCTTTGTTTGTGACATCAGATTCAGAACAGTTTATCCTTTTGATGGATTTGTGAAGTAATAGTTGGTCTAAAGAACCTGAAAATGGAGGAGCTAGGCTTTTTTGCTTAGAAAACGTGACCAGCCTACCATGTGTCATGGGAGGGGCGTGGGGCTCAGGAAATTAACAATACCCTACAATGCCCAATCTCAGTCTGAGTTCCCAATAGGCAGACAGACAGATGGAAAAGCACTGGACTAAACCAATTCAAGAGGAAGAGGGGTGATAAAAACTAGATAGTTCCATTCTCTTACCCCCTTTTAAAAAAAAAGTCAAAATCCAATGATTACCCCAGCATTATAAAATAGTGCCTTTCACAAATTCTCCAAACTGTTTGTTTTGTCTCCAAACAAAATGCTTGAAGCAGCTGAAGTTTCAGGTAAAGATCCCCTTCTCTCACTTGCTCCCATTTGTTGTAAGAGCTCTATTAAGGAGAGTGGTACAAGAGTATATGGGGTTTACCAAAGATTCCAGCAGGACTTTAGTGTCCTGTTAACCATTTACTTCCCAGGACTGATGTATTCGCAGTGTCTCTTAGGTTGCAGTCCTCTCATACTTAACACTGGAATAAGTTATAGTAAGATGCATTGAACACAACAGGATTTACTTCTGGGTAAACCTTCATAGGCTTACATTGTAAGCAACTAAGGCTGCAATCCTATTTCTGCTTAATGTGGAATATTCCTCATTTTCCTTCTTAACGTGGAGGAAAGCTGAATGTCAGTAGCTTGGAAAGGAGCCGAACATCAGCTGCCTTCCAGCTCCAAAGTTCTCTACCCCATCCCAGTTCTGTGTCACTGGTCTGGAAAGGAACTCATGGGGCACGACTCCTTATATACAGGTGAAACTCGGAAAATTAGAATATCGTGCAAAAGTCCATTAATTTCAGTAATGCAAATTACAAGGTGAAACTGATATATGAGACAGACGCATTACATGCAAAGCGAGATAAGTCAAGCCTTAATTTGTTATAATTGTGATGATCATGGCGTACAGCTCATGAAAACCCCAAATCCACAATCCCAGAAAATTAGAATATTACATGGAACCAAGAAGACAAGGATTGTAGAATAGAACAATATCGGACCTCTGAAAAGTATACAGTGTACTGTGCTTGATTGGCCAGCAAACTCGCCTGACCTGACCCCATAGAGAATCTATGGGGCATTGCCAAGAGAAGGATGAGAGACATGAGACCAAACAATGCAGAAGAGCTGAAGGCCGCTAATGAAGCATCCTGGTCTTCCATAACACCTCATCAGTGCCACAGGCTGATAGCATCCATGCCACGCCGCATTGAGGCAGTAATTGCTGCAAAAGTGGCCCAAACCAAGTACTGAATACATATGCATGCTTATACTTTTCAGAGGTCCGATATTGTTCTATTCTACAATCCTTGTCTTCTTGGTTCCATGTAATATTCTAATTTTCTGAGATTGTGGATTTGGGGTTTTCATGAGCTGTATGCCATGATCATCACAATTATAACAAATTAAGGCTTGACTTATCTCGCTTTGCATGTAATGCGTCTGTCTCATATCAGTTTCACCTTTTAATTTGCATTACTGAAATTAATGGACTTTTGCACGATATTCTAATTTTCCGAGTTTCACCTGTATTTATAGATAGGATAACAGAGAAAATATCATCTATTTATATAGACAAGAAAGAAAGAAAAGCACTTTGAGAGTGAGAAAAGTGCCTTTCCCTCAAGGGGTCCGTCAGTTGTGGGATGAGGGGCAAACTACCTGTCTAATGGGGTGATCCCCACCCCAGCACCACTCTTGAGTATCCAGAGTTGCCAGAACCTAAGGGGTATACTCGTGGGTCAAATGGGCCGTAAGCCGGAATTTGGCTTTTTAAAAAGCCAAATCTGGCCACCTAGGTAGGGACTGGTGTTAGAAAGAAAACTTGGTTGTAAGTGGAGTCTCCTTGTCATGTTATCAAACGTGACTCTTAAAAATCAAAAACAAATACTTGTTGTTTTCCCCTGAAAATTTAATCTAAGCTAGTAAAACTGTTCTTTCTCTCAAGGTAAAAATTAAAATAGACCCCAGAGATTTGCGTATAGATACGTTCCGAGCCAAAGGGGCAGGAGGACAGCATGTTAATACAACAGATAGTGCTGTTCGAATTGTACACATCCCCACAGGTAAGTCAGTGTGCTTTGTTTTATTTTTATAACCATTCTAACATACATGTGTACACTAAATGCATGGTGATCAGATGCAAACCTCCTGGCCAGGATCAAGTCAACACCGAGAGCAGGTGTGTGGCCTGTGTGGCATCTAGCTTCCAGGTATGCCTGGGGGTTGCTGGTGATGAAAAGAGTTGCATCGGCACAGTCAAGTAAGTAAAGTGTGCCATTGATTCAGTGTCGACTCGGGGCGCCCACAGAGCCCTGTACTTTTCTTTAGTAGAATACAGGAGGGGTTTACCATTGCCATCTCCCACGCAGTATGTGCTGATGGCTTTCAACATCTTCTTATATCGCTGCTGCCTGATATAGATGTTTCCCATAGTCTGGGAAACATACCAGTGGGGATTCGAACTGGCAACCTCGGGCTTGCTAATCAAGTCATTTCCCCACTGTGAGTGAATTGTACTCAGAATATGTATAACTTTCAAATTAAATTACTGTGTTTACCTGAATCCAAGACTACTGTTCTTTGATGTTTGAATTTAAGATAACCCCCCAATTTCTGAGACATCTTCCTTTTGGGTAAATACAAGTATAATATATATTTAACCTGTAACTTTAAAGTGGTAGTCTTAAATTCAGAGTAATCTTCTATTCAGGTAAATATGGTAGGAGCTTATGGCTCTTCTTTCCTTCCAGTTCTTAAACTATGTTTAAAAAACAAACTCTGATATAACTAAACAGTTTCTGATTGAGATTCCATATGGATTTCACATTTTTAAAAAAATACTTTGCATCTTAGTGCATATTTTAGGGTGGACATATACATTCACCTTGTGTCTTGACATCCTTGGCACTGAGCCTCTTTGGCAAAGGGGCATAGATGAGGGCAGTTTGGAGGGAGAAGTGGTGGGAAGGAAAAAGGGTGTTTAGGAACATAGGAAGCTGCCATATACTGAGTCAGACCATTGGTCTATCTAGCTCAGTATTGTCTTCACAGACTGGCAGTAGCTTCTCAAAGGTTGCAGGCAGGAATCTCTCTTGGCCCTATCTTGGAGAAGACAGGAAGGGAACACTTCTTTGTCTGTTTCCCCCCTGTAACTCTCTCTGCTACAACGACTTTTCTCTAGCTGGGGTTTGTGAGGGAAACATGGAACTAGAACCCTGCTGATGGAAAAGCTGCTGGATTTAGAGTTGCAGGGTTTAGAGTTGCAGGGGCAGGGTTTAGAGTTGCATGGGGGAAATGGTGGATGGGGAAAGGGTTAAGCACTATCCTTTCGCCAGTCTCTTCCTCTTATAAATCGTTGCTTCCTGATGTTTTGCAGAGAAAAGCTACCCGAGGTTTCAAGATAGAAAATACTGGAGAAAGTGTAGTAGTGCTCTAAACTATGCATTTTAGGTCAGAACTACACTTCCTCCTCTACTTGTCTACCTTTAGAAACAATTTATTATTTTTATTAACTTATACTCTCTTCTTTTAGCCAAACCTGGCTCCCAAAACAGCTTACTGTTACAATCCACAAAAAAGTACAATATTCTAGGGATATATACCACAAGAAGGTATTTATGAGCAGTTTTCTCAGGTCCTGGCAGTTGATGTTTATCCTTCAAGTTCTTCCCAGCAGAAAGAGGTATAAATGGATTCAGGGACTGATGGTAAAGCCTTCAGAAACAGGTCTAGGCCGATTCTCTGTGGGCCGACTCACTGCGAATCTCCAGCAAACACTTCAAAGCAGCTCCCTGCTCTCTCTTTGTTCTCCAACAAACCTGTTAGCGCCCCGCACTTCAAAGCAGTTCCCTGCTCTCTCTATAGGGATGGGAAGTGGGCAAAGGAGACGGAGAGCAGCCCGCTCCTGCCAGCAACCAATGGACATGCAATTATTACTTTATTTGAATTTGAGTCGCAACCAGCAAGCCCAATATTGCCCCGCACTTCAAAACAGTTCCCCACTCTCTCTATATGGTAGAGAGCTGCTTTGAAGTGTTTGTCGGAGATTCGGAGATGTTCTGAGTATTTCAGATCCATCTGGAGTGTTGGATATGTTTTTCCAGCATGCACCGTTACGTGCAAATGATCAGTAATCTATATTTTGTGGCATATGCACATGTTGGGAAGCCAGCAATGGGTTTCCAATGCTAAACATTGGAAACCACACCTTTATTAAAACAGATGTGTGTGAACTTCACATATTAGTATGCACTATTTTTGTTTTCCCTAACACTTATTTTCAGGAAATGGCATGTGTAAAGCTGCCCCTTCACTAATTGTATTGGATATGTGGCAACTTCAAGTTGCAAAGTGCTATGTGACTAGTAGTTAAGTACAGTGGAAATAAAAATTTAGCTGTTCCTTTATCAGAGTGGCTTTATAGAATTTGGAACATCACCATTACACTTAAAGTAACTTGCTATATACAAGCTTGAGAAGGATGCATTAATCCTTTGATACAAAGATGGTCCACATTTACATATAATGTGGAATGATAAATTCTTCAGTCATGCTCTGTTTATGTGGCCTTATGCTCTGTTTAGTATGGCTTGAAATCTATTTATTTTCCCTCCCCCCCCTACTCCCAGGGTTTTACTATATGTATTTTATCCTACAGGAAATATTAAATACTCCACACACAAACATATGTAGTGTGTTTATAAAATAAAAAGCTATTTTACTGAGAGCAACATGGAAATACTTATGGTGTGATATGGTGATACTGCATGTGGTGTTTGTTTAGGTGAGATTATGTTTATATCTAACATTTTCAAATTGCATTAAGTGCTTAAAACATTTTTTTTAAGACAAAGTAAGAGCATTGTAGACAGGCCAGTAACCTATACATCTTTGTTCCCCAGAGCACAGGATTTTCTATTTTTTAAGAACAAGGGCAGTAGTTCTGGTCAGGCCAGCCACCATGATTTACAAATACATGTTTGGAATATTTAACATGATGGATGTTTTCTCACATTCTGAAGGATTAACTGTTGAGTGCCAGCAGGAGCGATCTCAAGTAATGAATAAAGAAACAGCTCTGAGGACACTGAGAGAGAAACTGTACAAGCAGACTATTGAGAGAGAGCTTGGCCAAAAGCAGAAGGCTAGAAAGCTGCAGGTGAGAACACATCCTACTAGTCTTAGTTTCAATATTAACAGCAGCAATTCCAGCCTTGATTGTGTGGAGGGCAGAGATTAAACTCTAAGGAACAGACTGTCATCCCAAGTTCTATGCATGTATAAGATCTCTGACAACTCCACTTAAAGGACTGCAACAGAAGAGTTTGACAAGGCTCCTGTGTGAATTGCTAGAGTTGCTAATTAGAGTTGATAGCAATGGGTTAGCTGGATTCGACTCATTACAGAGCAGCTCTCTAGGCTCTCCTACATTTACAAGTGGAAATGATGTTCATTGCATTGAATAGTGGATAACAGCCTTCTCTTCCATTTAGTCCTAGACAACTCTTCTGACTCTGATTTACATGCAGTCCAGCTAGTGTGATCCCCACTGGAACTGCTCATGTTTTCTCTCCATATTATGATGGAGATGGGAAATGCAAATCCTCTGTGATTTGGGTATATTGCATGCAATTGCAGTTATAGTATAGCCCATGCATTGTCATATGCAGAACCTTCATCTATGTGACTGTCTCTGGATGAGGACTGCTGAGTCGTTTTGAGTAAATTTCCTTTATGTATATATAATGGGAATAACTATAGCCTGTATCATAGGATAGCATCCAGAATGGCGCTAGAGCAATAACACTAGTGAAGTAGCACTAATGCACGCCACTTCCCCAGCCCCTTCTCCTTGCTACAGTCCCTTATGCCCCTGGAAAGCTCTTGTGCCAGTGCTGCTCTAGATAATACTGACAGAATTGTTGTAATGTCAAAACACCATACCATGTAAGAATACTTTCAAGTACTTGTAAAGAAATAGGTAGCACTTAGTCTAACAGGATTATAAAAAGTTTTAATATTAAACCATCTTAAAATCTACCTTTTTCTTTACAAGTACTTTATAACATTTGACTAACACTGCTAATAAAATATAGAAACAACTTGAATTTTCAAGGACTGCTGTAATGGGGTGCGTGTGTGTGTGTGCATTTTAACAAGTATTCATATGATAAAATTAAATTATTAAAATGTAAAACATCTTTGCATTAACCAGTAATAGTGATATGTTAAACTATCAGTTGAGATCTATAACAGTTATAGCTAAACATGTTTTAAATGTCTGTTTTAATTGTGAAACTAAACTAAACTCTCTTACAGTTAGGGACAAGATCCCAGTCAGAAAGAATTCGCACATATAACTTCAGCCAAGACAGAGTGACTGACCACAGGATCTCCTATGAAGTTCGTAATATCAAGGTAGCTATGTAAACAGGGCATTCTTCTAATGTAAAAGAGAACTCATAAAGCTACTTTATGCTGAATCAGACCACTGATCCTTCTAGTAGTATTGTTACTCTGGCTGGCAGTAGCTCTGCAGAGTGTCAGCAGAACCCCTACTGCATAATGTCCTTCTAAGTGGAGATCTTGGTGGTTGAACTGTGACCTCCTGCATGCAAAACATATGCTCAATAACTTAGCTATTGCCCCTCCCCTTTAATACGGTATCACGAATATTTGTGCCTAAAAGCAAGCTGATAAGTAGACACTGAACATTATGCAACTGTGGCTGGACTTAAATGTAACATTAAACCATGGCTTATGGTAACTGGAGAGTCCAAACCTTGGTTTGGGCTTCCAAATGTATAACAGGCCAACTATGATTTGGAGCTGCTTGTCTGTTTGCTTTTCTTTCACATCTGTTCAGGTTTCTGCTTCATAATTTTACTCCAGTTGTCATTGTGCAGCAGCCTCTTGAGGTAGGTCCTAACTGTGGTTTATCAGTGGTTTGTGAATTCAGATATAATGCGATGCCACAGTTAGCTCTAACTGTGGTTTGCAAACCAACTTCAAACCACAGTTTCAAATCCTGACCTGAATCCCCTCCCCCCCCAATAAACAATGGTTTATGGGAAGGTTCAAGTTCAGGTACAGTGTGAAAACATGGTTTAGCTAACAAAAGCATGGTTTCTTATGTCTGAACTCATCCTGAGTTTTATGTATGCTCTTTACTGATAAATGTTCCTAAATTACTTTGATTCTCAACGTTCACATCAGCTTCCTTCATTTATTATGTCTTTTGATAGGAATTCCTATGTGGCAAGGAGCTCCTGGACAATCTAATCAACAAGGTGTTGGAGACTGCAGAGATGGAATCTCTGATTGAACATATGGAAAACAATTTTATATCTCTAAAAGCAGATTCCTGATTTCGTAAATGGAGAAAAACCCCAAATTTGCTTGCAACATTAAACAGAAACACCTAACAGAAACTGACTGTTAAGAGATGTGATTTTTAAAAATATTTTCCTGCTATTATCCGTATCTATTACTTGATCTCTGTGGTCCAAAGAAATGGTATGCATGTACAGGGAAGAGTCTCATGCAGAGACAGGGTTTTGTTTGATGTTTTGGCTCCATGGCTATAGTGACAGGGTGGGGTTGGCTTGACTAATCAGAGTGGGGAAAAAGAACCTTGGTCCAAGATGGACTACAGCTTGCTTGCAGTTTGGGTCTCCAGAGACTCGGTTTCTAGCAAAGAACTCATGTTTTTAAAGTATTATTTGTATACTGCCCAAAACTTAGGTCTCTGGTTGGTTTACAACACAATAATACAAACTAAAACAAAATTAAATATTAAAACATTGAAATAATTTGAAAAATTAATGCAATCTAATTAAAAGTCTGGGTGAACAAATGTGTCTTAATTGTCTTTTAAAAAGTTGTCAGTGATGGGAAGGCTCTTATTTCATTTGGGGGAGAATTCCAAAGCCTCGGGGCAGTAACAGAGAAGGCCTGTTCCTGAGTAGCTACCAGACGAGCTGGTGGCAACTGCAGACAGATCTCTCCTGATTATCTCAATAGGTGCTGTGGTTCATAGTGAATAATACGTTCACTTAAATACCCGGGGCCTAAGCTGTTTAGGGTTTTATAGGTTATAACCAGCACATGGTATTTTGCCCAGAAACTTATTGGCAGCCAGTACAGCTCTTTCAATACCAGGAGTAATATGGTCTCTCCAAGGTGACACACAGAACAACCTGTCTGCCACATTCTGTACCAACTGCAGTTTCTGGACTCTGTTTCTGGACTCAAGGCAGCCCTGCATAGAGTGCATTGCAGTAGTCAAGTCTGGAGGTTACCAGCAAATGTACCACTGTTATGAGGTTGTTTATTTCAAGAAATGGACACAGCTGGTGTATCAGTCGAAGCTGATAGAAAGCACTTCTAGCCAACCCCTCAACCTTGCTACCAGAACTTCCCCAGAGTGCTGGCTAGACACTCCTATGCTTTTGGCTTAGCATGGGAATTAGCTTGGCTAGAGGGAGCAGTTTGGTTCCAGTATCAAATTTGAGCAAGTTTGGTGTCTTGGAAAAGATGAGGAGACAGAAATACAATTCAACAAGTTTGATTAAGGGTATGTCGGGGTACAGAAGGCAGAGGTTCAGTTAGGCAAGGCAATAAATCTTAGCTGATATTCTAGGCGGAAATATGGCTGGCAATAATTTAGCTTGAAGTCCTAATTAGAGATTGACTGGCTTGACTAAGGTGCTTTGACCAGAGCCTGGCTTAAGGCTTGCCATGAAAAGTGCCTGAAAGCAGGGAAGCTGGAAAGAGGGGAGGGGGGGAGGCTTAGAAGGGCAAGAGATTAGTTTACCTATCCTTCCTTGGTTAAGTTTGTGCTTTCTGTGCACATTGGCCTCTTCACCGGTAGACAGGTGGGGAGAAGCAGGAAAGAAGCGAGGTGCAAAGGGCTAGCACCCGCTTGTATGAGAGTCCTTAGGATAATGCTCCAAACAGATTCCAAGGCCATGTTCTTTGGCTAGAGGTATATATACCTTGAAACTTGTCCTGAGGCAGTTTCCAAGCCATTCTACTTACCCAGAGGGGAGCAGATTTAATGAAAGACAAGGAAATTTATTGCCACTCCAACTTAATCACTCCAAGGGTAGCTTGCTCAACAAAGGCAAGAGGAAGCTATGTATATGAGATATGTGCGATGAATAGGACTGTACTTGGTTGACTATCTTAAGACCAGGACTGGAAAGATTACACATCTATAGTTTTATGGGCTGCGCAACTGAGTCTTTGCCAGCTAGGTTGTTAGTTCAGAACGGGTTAGAAATGTACTGCTTATCTGTGTGCCTCCCGAGTAATGCTCCACTGTTATCTCTTGTGAAAGGAAGGGTTCCTTCCCTGATTGATTCTCCTTTTGAAATGGGGTCTGCTCACTGGCTACTGCCTTCTCTCCAAAAGAGAGGTAGGGGTGTCCCATTCAGTCTTCACTATTGTGACTTTAGGCACGTTGCCCCACACTTTGCTCGATCTGAGCGACCAGCTGTGGAGCTGATCTGAGCGACCAGCTGTGGACCCAGGCAGGTGAAAAGTTAACCACAGGGACTATGATCCCATAGTCTCAGGCTTGTATTTCATTCCAAAGTAACACAGATAGAGGGGTGCTCTCTGGGCTACCCCAAAATTGGGATATCTGGCAACAACTTGGAACAGCAGAGAAAGGTTAGTATACAGAAGCACCTGAGACTGCATACCTGTTCCTTCTGGGGAAGTGTGACCCCATCCAGAACTCACAGATCAAACTCATCTCCCGAGTTCTGTCCCCACACAACAGGTACCTCTGTCTTATCTGGATTCAGTCTCAGTTTGTTATCCCTCATCCAGCCCATCACTTCCTCGAGGCAGGAATTTAGGGTAGTTATGCCTTCTCCTGATGATGCTGACATGGAGAAAAAGATTTGGGTGTCATCAGCATACTGATAACACCCTGCACCAAATCTGATGATTTCTCCCAGCAGTTTCATGTAGATGTTAAACAGCTTTGGAGACAATATGGAGCCCTGAGAGACACCATATGGAAGTTCACATTTTGAAGAGCAACAGTCTCCAAGGGACAACGTCTGGAATCTGTCCAAGAGGTAGGAGCAGAACCACCGCAAAGCAATGCCCCCACCCACAAACCCCTCAGATGCTCCAGAAGAACACTATGGTTGATAGTATCAAAAGCCACCGAGAGATCCCAAAGGCCACATGTTAGGCCACATTATCTAGAATTACACACTGAATGCAATGATCCATGATTTGGATGACTGTGAATGAACATTATGTTTGCATATTTTATTTATGTACCTATTTAACACATTTATATACCATCCACTACCAAAGTCTCTAGGCGATTTTGGTATTCGCCTGTCATTCTCTCCTGTTGCTTTGTGTTTTAATTCAACTGTAGTTTGCCGTTAGTTTTGAACTGGCTAACTATGGTTTAAGCAAGTCCTTTACACCAGGATCGCAAACTACTGTTCAAGCCTGATTTGCAATCCTGGTTTGGAGGGCTTGCCAGTTTGGATAAAACAGCAAAACATGGTTTGATTAAAACGGAAAATAAATTAAGCTCCATGCCCAGGAAAGGGAGGAGAGAACATGTGAGCACAGTGCTTGTTCATGATCCTCCGAACAACTTGTGGGACAGAGGATATCTTTAGCAAATAAAATATAGATGATCAAAGCCCCATTGCCAGCACAGCTTCTCTGCATGTTTCAGTTTTGAAACAGTTTTCGTTTTAGGTTATTTCTATTTTATTTATATTGTCATTAAGATTCAAAATCATAAAATAGTTCTTTAACATCTTAGAGTGTAAATCTAAGAGGTTCTTAAGATGCACAGAAACACTGCTTACCAACCAATAATAATACATAATTAAGATAACTCTGGGCTGCATTGGCTAGTGGTTTGTTAAAGAATATGAGAAATCATAAATATTCTGGATTCACATGTTAATCTGCTATACTAAAAAAATTATAATACAGATAAATTTCCAAGCCACACTCTGGGATGTATAGTATTAGCTACGTAAACATTGTTTGTATTAAAGTCAACAACAGATGTTGACTCCAGTAGAACTCACAAGTTTACCCTCGATCTACATTCTTTCTGCTGGAGGCTCCTAGTTGTATTTGTGACTAAGCTGGTTAATTTTTTTAAGCCCTTCTTGGTTGTTGATTGTCTTGTACACAGTAATGAGAAAGGGGAAAGCAGAAGGTAGCTCTACCCTGTTACTCAGCTTCTGATGTCCCCAGTGAAGACACCGAAGTTTATCGGCCAGGTCTTTCCTTCCTGATCGTTCCAGAGCATCCTGAAGCAGTTTTGTCTTGTTAAGTTTGTTCTGTGATCGTTCATACCTGCATGTGAGTGGCAACAAGAAAGATGCACAGTGAGATTACAAAAGAAAATTTGAACTGTTGGGACAGAACACTCCATAGTGCTTGGCCAAGTAGCAATTGTTGTAGTGTCTTTTTCCCATGTAATCTACACAGGCTAATTTGTACAGTGCTTTTTATAATGTAGTTTGTTTCTGGACCTTGTATGGCTGAAGAACTATTGGAGCACTTCAAGGGCCAACATTTATCTCATGGCATTTGAGAAAAAGCAAGGTATTATGTGGAGTAACATAACTGGGCAATGCAATAAGTAATGGGATTTTGGCAGAAGTTTCTAAATGCTTGTAAGTTGTGCCATTGAGTCATTGTCGACTCCTAGCGACCACAGAGCCATGTCCTTTCCTTTGGTAGAATACAAGAGGGGTTTCCCATCGCCATCTCCCATGCAGTATGAGATGATGCCTTTCAGCATCTTCCCATATCGCTGCTGCCCGATATAGGTGTTTCCCATAATCTGGGAAACATACCCGCAGGGATTCAAACCGGCAACCTCTTACTCCCTAGGCAAGTTACTTCCCTGGTGCACCATACAAGATATTTATTTCTCAGTAGATCAAGGTGCATGTATAAGCTTTTGATTGCAGATTATGCAGACATCTTCTGTCTAGGTTGTACAGTATCTCTGTGGCCAAGATGCTTTCCCCAGCCTTTACATTGAAAATTGAGGTTGCAAAATGTAGTTATCCTCCCTGCTGATGCGACGGGTGATAGAAACAGGCCACAACGTTCAGCTACATTTAACAAAAAACTGAACTAGGTAGTGCTCCTTTACTCCAGCCCTGGAGCGCATACACTATCCTGCCCCCACTACTGAGAGCAAGCAAATATTTCTCCCTACACTACATTACTACTCTTGCTTCACAAACTGCTGAAAGATCAGGACTAGCACTGGCATGGCACAGCACTGGGGGAACACTTCAGCACAAGTAATAGCCTTCAGTACAAGTCTTGAAAATGAAATTGAATGATTGCCCAAGGGTAGCATCAATATATTTGTGGCCACAATCCCATTCTTATCTTGCCTCTAGTCACAGAAGTGTGTGGCAAAAAAAACCCCAGAGTCATAATCGTGTTTTGTGATCTGAGCCCTATTCTTGATGCAAGCAACCAAATTTGATCGTCTGGACTTGCAAAGAAGACTTTATAGAATATTCCATATGCATAATATCAAACACAATATCTCCCTCTACTAAATTTAAAGATGGTGGACAGGGTGCAATAGAAATAATTGATTTATCAATCTTTATCTCTAGGGAATAGCCATTATTCTGCAGAAAAACAACAAAATGCCAACGACTACATTAGATAAGGGTATTTATGTTCTAATCACCATGACCTACTTACCAACACTCCAGCATTTTCTGGGCTTGAGTTGCCTTCTTAGCGTTAGCTACACAAAACTGGCTTATTTCCATTCGACTGAATCCCAGCTCACAGGCAACCATGGTCCATTCAAAACCCATTTGCTTGCCCAGATCTTGCATTGATTTGAGGTTAATGACAGCATCCTAGTAAATGATGTACATTTGTGGTGTTTTATTAATTCAAAGGCTATTGTGTGCTGGATATATTAAGGATGTGATTACATATAATTTCTTAAATCAATTACATCTGGTTCTACTCCTATTTTACTTCTGTCTGTGTGCTGTAATTACCTTTCCTTTACATTTCCCCTTTGTTACATTATTCTGAGCATGCATGTAGGTGAGCAAGTGATTAGGAGTCTTTATGGGGCAGCAGCATCTTAGTCATATTTCACTAGATTGTGACTGAAGCAGCTGTTTTACTTTCAATTCAGTTAATGCAGACAACTTTTTGTTGTTAACAACCAGGTTCCATTAATTCCCAATGTCATAAGAACAGCCCCACATAGGCGGAATGGTGGGGGGCAGCCAGGGCATGTGCCCTAGGCGCCACTGAGGAGGGAGCACCATGCCAGTACCCACCCCAGTACCTGCCACCCCCACCCCACTGCCCACCTGCCCAGCCCCAGGGCCCCTCAGCCACTTGCCATCCCGCTTGCCTTGCCCTTGGCTCCGGCTTAGGATCAGCACTGCCTAGAATCTGAGGGGCCTGCAAACTGCAGAACTCTTCTCTCCCCACCTCTCAGCTGATTGGCGGGTAGGCAGAGCTTCCAGAGAGGCCTCCGAGTAGGCCCCAAGGAAGTCAGGAAGAAGAAGGCAGGCAGAGTTCTCTGCAGCAGAAGACCCTCTGACCAGACCATCCAGCACAGCTTTTGCAAGGTAGACTGTGAATTCCTTTTTGTGGTTATCTCCCCAACCCCGGGTATATAGGGATCTGCTTGCCAAAGGGCTTTGATATGGGTGGGGGGAGACTGAGAAGTCTCTGAATATTTAATTTAAAACAGATTGAAACTTTTGCTGGCTTTAAAAACAAAAACTATCTAAAAATGCCTATAAGTGGCTTGTTTCATGGAAGATTATTTATTTATTCATTCATTCATCCTCTCTAATAAAAGCCTTGGTGTCCGTCCGTGGACGGACACCAAGGCGTGCGTTCGTGCCTCCCTGGGCTGTTCTGGGCATGCGCTTCGCGCATGCCCAGTACAGAGCAAGGGAGACACGACCACGGTAACCAGGCGGCCATGATGGCCGAGAGAAGGAGAAGCGGCGGGCCGAGAAGAAGCAGCCGCCGCCGCCTCCGCCTCCGGCCAGGGGGAGGAACAGCCGAGCGGTGGCCAGGAGCGGCAGCAGAGACCATGAGCAGCGGCGGAGGGCTCTTAAGCCCCACCACCGGGGGTACCGGGACTGGTCGAGTGGCTCGGCGGGGTGGCTGCGGAGGCCAGGAGTGGCGGCCAGGAGCGGCAGCAGAGGCCACGAGCGGCGGCGGAGGGCTCTTAAGCCCAGCCGCCGGGGGTACCAGAGCTGGACGAATGGCTCTGCGGGGTGGCTGTCTCGGGACGAGCAGCCGGCGGCAGCAGCAGCGCCCAGACTCCGGAGGACGGGCAGGAAGGGAGGGAAAGATGGAGGAGGGAGCCCACCGGGTGGGCGGGAAAGGAAGGCGAGCGGCGGAACTCTCTCCTACTAGCGCCCGTTATTTAAACGGGCTTAAAAACACTTGTTCATTTATAAATGCACTTATGTTCAAGTTGTTTTGCAACCCAGAAGGTCTGAGTGAGAACTGTGAAGCATGTGTTGTGCTTTTATTTTATTTTATTTTTATTTTGTGTTAACTGCTTTCCAATAACTTGCAGGGACTTCAGGGTAAATCTGGCCAACATGTGAATGCAGCACCTCCATTCCAGAGGAGATGTGTGTTAAAGGGCTTTAAAAGCCTCGTGTGAAAAACCTCCCGGAATCAAACTTTACTGAATTTGTTCAGAATTCTGAGAAAACAAACATAGGCTCACCCTGCATGGTTGAAAGTCTCCTTTGCTAATCTGCAGCGAGGGGGGCATTTTCATAATTAGCGTTGCTAGTGTGTTCTAGGCGTTAAAAGTAAGTTAAAAGGCATTAAAAGAGCCAGCATGGTGTAGTGGTTAGAGTGCTGGACTAGGACCAGGGAGACCCGAGTTCAAATCCCCATTCAGCCATGATACTAGCTGGGTGACTCTGGGCCAGTCACTTCTCTCTCAGCCTAACCTACTTCACAGGGTTGTTGTGAAGAAAAACTCAACTATGTAGTACACCGCTCTGGGTTCCTTGGAGGAAGAGCGGGATATAAAAGTAAAAATTAAATTAAATTTAAAAGTAGCACAAATATATAGTACTCAGTGTATATCACTATATACTGTGAAGTGTGTGTGTGTGTGTGTATTCAGTGAAATGTATTTCCAGGCAGCATACTTATTTTGAAATATCAGACTTAAATCCTTGGGGGCCTGGGGTGTGTGGAAGCCCTGGACTTTGAGGGGCTGGGGGCCCATTTTAAAATCTCATCTTGGCCCATTCCAACCTTGCTATGCCCCTGGCAGTCACTACACATGGGTTTCTGCACAACACCCACACAGAAGAAACTTCCATGTAGAAAATGTGTCTCTTGTAAACTGACCCTGAATTTTCCATCCATGACTGGGATATCTGAGATGTAGAATCAATAATAAAAGAACAGCACACTGCTTGTGACAGGAAGGGGCAAATTACAATGATTTCTTAGTCTGGAAGGGGCTGGTTTGTGTCCTGGCAGAACTTGGCTGTCTGTTCCTGTTGCAAATTCCTCTGCACACAGTAGCCCACCAGATGCTTCTGGGGAGCCCACAGGCAAAGCGTGAGGGCATGCCCTCTCTCCTGCTGTTTCTCTCCTGCAACTGATATTGAGAGGCATCATGCCTGAGGCGGGAGGTGGCCCACAGCCACCAGACTAGTAGCCATTGATAGACCTGTTTTCAAAGAATCTGTCTAAGCTTCTTTTAAAGCTGTCCAAGCTGATGGCCATCACCACATCCCATGGCAAAGAATTCCATAGATTAATTATGCACTATGTGAAAAAGTAGTTTATCTTGTCAGTCCTAAATTTCCTGACCTTCAGTTTCATGGGATGACCCCTGGTTCTAGTGCTGTGTGTGAGAGAGAGAAATTTCTCTATGTCCAATTTCTCCACTCCATGCATAATTTTATACACCTCAATCATGTCTCCCCTTAGTAGCCTCTTTTCCAGAGTAAAGCGCCCCAGTTGCTGCAGCCTACTCTCATAAGAAAAGTGCTCCAGGCCCCTGATCATCTTGGTTGTCCTCTTCTGCACCTTTCCCAGTTCCACAATATCCTTCTTAAGATACAGTGACCAAAACTGTATGCAGTACTCCAGATGTAGCCGCACCATAGATTTGTATAAGGGCATGATAATATTAGCATTTTTTATTTTCAGTCCCCTTCCTAATGATCCCTAGAATGGAATTGGCCTTTTTCACAGCTGCCACGCACTGAGACAACTCTTTCAATGAAGTCGTGCTTCTTTCTGGAGCATGACTCTTTCAATGAGCTGTCCACCACAACCCCAAGATCCCTCTCCAATCATATCTTTGAATGAATGAATGAATGGACAGCCAGCTGACTGTGTTTAAAAAGATGGGAAGAAAGCATGCAAAATAGCAGCCTCAAGAAACAAAGCTAAGTTCACCTGGTGTGGGTCAGCTGTGTTTGCAGAATTGGGCAAGCATTTAAAATAAGCATGGACAGTCAAGCAACCCAATTGTTCAATAATGAGAGAAACACTGCAAAGCACACTGATGAGTCTTCCCCCTTCAGCAGGTGGCAGTGGGTATAGACCACATGCCCAGTTCTTAGTTAAGGACAACTTCCTGTCTGCAGTTCTTGAGGGAGGCATTTGATCATGATCTAAGCACTCATTGTAGCTTGATTGGCTCTCACTGCTCTTGCCACTGTAGCGTGAGTTTAAATTTGAGGATCGTGGTAAATGTCACTAATACAGGAAGGTGGCTTGACGTTCTGAGATAAGGACAGATCCGAACAAAAAAGAAGAAGGAAACAAGGCCAGAGGTACTGCTTTAGTGAAAACTTTGTTGAGGCAAAAAAGGCATCAACAGAGAATAGCACTATCTTTCCCCAGCAGCAGTCAACCAATGTTGTTTGGGACAGGGAGAGCATATTCATAACGGACTTTTGTGGGGGCAGGGTGTGTGGTGTTCTTTAATAAAACAGAGGATAGGGATGGAGGAAGAACCAGGCTAGACAGTATGCCTTCAATTAACATTTCCTTACAAAGTCTGACCTCATGCTTATTCATCTGTGCTTTTTCCAGACAGTCCTAGCAGGGTTGCTTAAAAAAAAAAAAAGAGGCATAGATCCTTGTTCAGATCTCTCTACAGCCATAAACGAGCTCTTTGCCTCCAGCTGCTATTCTGCAATAATTCAAAGCATTTCACTCGCATTATTTCACTAATCCTCTAATAGTACTACCCTACCTTGATGAGAGGATTAGTGAAATGCTTTGAATATTCTGAAGCTCCAGGTGTTACATTTTATCACCATGGTCTGTCTGTCTATCTTTCTTTGTTTCATTGTTAAATTTGTATACCACCTTTCATTAAAAAAAAATCTCAAGACAGTTCACACAAAAATTAAAACAAAACTGTAAAAACTACACAATTAAAATATTAAGCTAGAATATAAAAACATAGATCTGACTAAAAAGATTTAAAATACAAGCACAATTTAACCATACAAAATTCAAAGCAGCAGCAGAAGAGACAATCATATAAAAACCTGGGTAAAAAGCCAAGATTTCACATGCTTTCTAAAAACTCTGATGGAGACTGAGGAGTGAATAGCCGGGAGAGCGTTCCAGAATCTCGGGGCAGTAGCAGAGAAGGCCCTGCCCTGCGTGCATGACAGCTGAGCCTCCCTCATTGTCGGCACCCGAAGCAAAGCCCCCTCGGATGACCTTGTAAAGTGGGCAGCAACCCTTGGGAGCAGGCAGGCAGTCCCTCAGGTATCTAGGGCCCAAAACATTAAGGGCTTTGAAGGTCAAAAACAGCACCTTGAATTAGACCTGGAAACAAATTGGCAGCCAGTGCAGCTCTTTCAAAACAGCTGCTGCATTTTGCACTAACTGCAGTCTGACAACATGTTTACCACATATACGGCACTTGCCATTCAAAATACTCAAATACCCATTGTTTTTAAACTCATACTTTGAAGTAATTAGAGGTCCTTGTGTGTGATTCAAAACAAGCAACTGATTAAAAATGGAGCACCTTGCTTACCTCTTGGGCTTTATTTGGCATTCTCTCTGAGCATCTGCAAACACCTTTATTTTTAGGGGAAGCTGTCAAAATGGCAGGAAGATTTGTTTCTTTTTAGAAAAATAGCAGTATGTCTTTTCATAATTTCTTTTAAAAATTTCTATTATTTAACTATCCAGTAATTAAGCTCTTTACTCAAATGTGCTGTAATTCATTCTAGACCAAGCATTATCCACCTCTTTCATAACCCTTCTGCAAAAAATGCAATCTGATTGATTCTTTAGTGATTGTTGGTGCATTTATTTATTTTTTACACATGTAAAAGAGAATGACAGAGAGGGTAATCATTTTGAGATTGACTGTGGGAGACTCACATTCAAATTTCTGCTGAGCCATAAAGTTGCCCAGCAGTCCAGCTCAAAATATACTTGCTCTGAAGCCAGTTCCATTCATTTAAATGTCACTTTTTTGAGGTAAGCATAGATAGGTTTGTAGCTGTTACCAGCCTCCTTCTTCCCACCCACCCCTTTTCCTTTGTCCACATCAGGATCCTACAGAGGCTTGCCATAGGAGCACAGCCAGCAGCAAGACTGTGATCAGACAGCCATAAGTACCAGGACTTTGACCAATGGAAACTTCACTTAGAAATAAAAAGTTCCCCCCATTTCTGAGTAAACGTGCATCCTAGGTGAAACCCAAATACTGATGGACAAATAACATGTGAATGGCTTAAATTAAATTATTCAAGACCATGAGGATCCTTCATCTATTCAAGGCACTTCAGTATGAACTCAACCTCAGAAACTCTCTTTTGAATATTTGTTTGTTTGTTTGTTTGATTGATTGATTTCTATACCGCCTTTCCAAAAATGGCTCAGGGCGGTTTACACAAAGAAATAACAAATAAATAGGATAAATAAAATGGATCCCTGTCCCCGAAGGACTCACAATCTAAAAAGAAACATAAGATAGATACCAGCAACAGTCACTGGAAGTACTGTGCTGGGGGCGGATAGGGCCAGTTACTCTCCCCCTTCTAAATAGAGAATCACCACATCAAAAGGTGCCTCTTTGCCAAGTTAGCAGGAGTATATGCAGATTAGGAACAATAGCACCCTTTTGCCCTGATCAATAATCCAAATAGACACCAGGATCCACACCTCTTCCAAGTCCTTGTCACCTGAGTAGAGCAAGGTGATTGAACCTAAAGGTTTTTCTGCCATAGGGGGCTTTAACCTGAGAAAACCCTATAAGATGCAATCTACCTTGGTCAGCTCGCATCCCTTGAAGCACCTGGCAGGACACAGTTCCCATTAAATTGCTATAAGATCAGTGGCCTACACTTCTGATGTGACTACTGGGCCAGAGCTTCCACATAGCCAAGATCCTGCTTTGCCTTTAAGCCCTTCCCTGTGAATTTATGATCAAGGGATCCAACCAGAATTACTCTTATTTTTGGATGTGCCTTGAGTGGGATACCTGGAGTGCTGCCTTGGCTGTTCTCAGCAACTTGAGTCCTTCTGAAAATTCCTAGGATTAGGCTTCCATGAGATTATTCTTGTGTTTTAACTACCTGGGAGTTCCAGGACTCCCTGAGTGAGTGGGAAACCCAGAGAGAACCCTTTTGAAGGCCAAGTCTCTCCCAAAATAGTCATGCCATGATTAAAACACTCATGCCTGCCTTGACTGGTTGGGAATCTCAGTGTTCCCCAGACTGTTGTGAGCTCACATAGAGCTACAGTCTCAGGTGCTGTACCTGTACCCCCACCACCTATTCTTGCCCTCTGATGAATAATGAGGGACCCAGCATCACACACAAGACAGCAAATTAAGGACAGAGCTTTTTCTCCACTTCTGGTTCCGAATTCTACCCCCAACACATACACACCCTTTCTCCCTCCCTCCCTCTCTCTCTCTCCTTCCTCTCCCCTTCGCTTGTCCCATGGCTATTTGTTGCATTATTGTCTGCATAATGTCTATGTTCTTAACATTGCCAAGGTTTCCAAATACTCCCGCTTTGCATTGTGCTTGTTATTAACTTATTTTAATAAACTTCAGTTCTTGCTTCATAAGCCTAGTGTCTGAATCAATTGCTCCTATAGGGGTACTCTAGTCTAAACATTGAGATGTGTTAACATTGCCTGTGCTCAGACTGTGATCCTGGTGGCTTACACAAACAAATGTCTCCCAGTTGCTATGACAAGTAAAAACTCTGAAAGGTCGAACACCAATGGAGCTACAAGTGATGATTAATAAAAACATACTGTTTTCTTGGGCATATTTCCCTGCTTATGAAAACTACACTTCCTATTAAAGCCCCCCCCCCAAAGTTGCTTTTTGTCTTACCTTGTTTCTGCTTTTTACTCAATAGTTGCTTTTTGACGTCCTTTGTATACTATTGTCAGATATGTTTTTTAAAACCTCTTTTCAATAGTACCAATATTATTTTGAACATTTAGTAGGTTAAAGCATTACTTGCATGTGTTTGAGGTATCTCTCTCTACAAGATGAGGAGCTGAGAAGCACCTATGGAAAACAGATGTCATTTGGATATACAGTACTGTACTCCTAACTGTTGCTAGGCAGTAACTACAACAAACCGTTCTGTTAAGAATTTTAAAAATTAACAATTTTAACTCTAAGCTGTTAGTTACTCATGACTAAGTATCTGACAAAGTTCTTTCCTAGAAGCAGTTTTGTAATAGCATGCTTCCAGCCCAGAAGAAATTAACTTGTTCAGCTCCAAGGGCCACATTTAAGTTTCTAAGACTGAAAGTCACTCTTTATTTGCCTATTTATATGTAAAATTCATGCAGATTTTGTACATAACCTATATAAAGGTGGTGGGTTTTACCTCTGTTATGATGCCTCTCCTAGTTCAAATGTATAATTTTAGAAGGATTAAGTGAGTTTGAAAGGAGATTCTAAATAGATGTTGTTCTAGCAATTTGCCTCCAGTTACCATCCTGGAGAGAACTTGTAGAGGTATGATTGTGGAATGAATAACTAGAAGGCACAGCAGAAATGAGATAAGTTGGAGTAGTGCAAATAATTTGTTGAGCAAGAAGTGACAATATATGCAAATCAGAACTGAAAAGGTCTTCATGTCTGTAAACTCTAATTCATCGAATGGAGCTCTGATGACCAGCATTGTTGAAACGTATGTGGCCAGTTTATCACTACCAAACATTCTACTTGGATTTTGATTCTGATCTGTCTTTTTGTTACAAGTTTTCTTCAGGTTTCACACAGATCATTTATTGAATGTTTAATTTTCATGTATTGAATACACACACACACACACACACACACACACACTTTTCATGTATTGAATATAGATAGATTTTGCCTTGGTTGTTTGGGGATTGTATGGATGCCATATTCTGTGCCAGTTCACCAGCTTCTGTGTTATATGGTGAATCCTTGGGCAGAATTAATCTTTTATGTGAATCTCGGCAGCAATATTCCATCGTATGTGGGTTTTATCATAAGGACCGCTGCTAACTGCTCCATCTTATTTATTTATTATTTCTCTGTGTAAACCGCTCTGAGCCATTTTTGGAAGGGCGGTATAGAAATCGAATGAATGAATGAATGAATAGATAAATAAATAAATAACTGGACAAAGAGGTACCTTTTAAGTGGTGGTTCTCTTATATGTAGCAGTTTCCCTTTTTCATCCCTGCATGGCCAGCCACTCAGACTTTATTACGGTCTTTGACCAATAACACAACACCTAAAATAAAATTTTAAACAGAAGCGTGAGGAGGCTGGCGGCGGCCCATGTGTGGCCACCACCACCATGCCCCTGCCGGCACCATCACATCTGACATCAGTTGCAGGGGGCTGGCTAGCCATGCCTAAACGGGGCTGCGTGGCCCCATTTGGAAGGGAGATTGGCCTCTGCTGTGTTGGGCCTTAAAGCCAGGGAGAGCCATTCTGGCTGAGCTGCGAAAGCAGCACGGGCCGATCTCCCTCCCAAATGGGGCCGCGCGGCCCCACTGCATTGGCAGTGAGATCAGGAGTGGCAGGGGCGTATCTAGGGTGGGGCAGGCAGGGCATGTACCCCGGGCGCCACTTGAAGGGGGGCGCCATTTTTTAAAATTAAAAATAAATGAATAATGGCTACCAATAACAAAATGGCCACCGTGCATGCTCAAATGGCCTCTGTGAGTCCCTAGGCCATGCCAGGCCTCGCAGAGGCCATTTGAGCATGCGTGGTGGACATTTTGTTTTCAGCCATTTTTAAATTTATTTTTTTTAAAAAAAATGGCCACCGCACATGCTCAAATGGTCCCTGCGAGGCCCTAGAGGCCAGAGGGTGGAGGGGAACCTTTGCAGACCCCCTCATGGCCTTTAGGAAGCCCCTCGAAGGGGCTACAGGTGATTTTTTTTTAATTAATATATAAGTCACTGTACACATATTCAGATTGGCACTATGTACAGAGCATCAGGGCTTGTGAATACTGAGCTGAAGCTTATGAGCTAGGATTGTATTCATTTGCTCTTACTTTGCTTCTTGTGATAAGTGAGTTAAATATGATGTCTTAATAATATGGCTATTAATGGTGAGTTTGTCTTTGAATCAGTGTGAAATCCTTAGTATTAAGGCCCACTGGGAGTTTCTTGCTCTCTTTCTCTCATTTTAACTATCTTTCTGAAATACTAGAATATATTCCAAGCAGTGACGCAGTTTACTCTGCATATCCTTTAATTATTTCCAGAGTATCTGGGAAAAGTCAAATTCTCCATTTATTTTAAAAACTTATATAATAGTGATGCTACAGTGCATAGTAGAGAATTAGACAGGCACTTCTGTTTAGTTTTCCAAGTATAGCTCCACATAGTATTTGGGTATTTCATGAGCTCCAGCACACTGAAATTTGTAGTTTTCCAGCATTTTTTGGTCTGGCTATGTCCACTGCCGTATAGTTTTTGAAATTTTAAAAGATTAACAAGCTTGACTTGTATTTTTCAGCTGATATTATGGTAAAGTTATCTGAAAGATGGGTGTCAGATGTTTGGACAGGGGGCCCTTGTGCATCAGAAAAATATGTTCCAAAGGGCTGTGAAACCATCAGGGACATCTTTTGGGGACACACAGTGGGCTTCAGAGGGAAGGGGAAGTCAAAATGTTCATTTTGACTGTCATTGGACAGGCTCCCACGAGTGCAGTGGAGCAGCAGCAGTCTGGATGCTGACATGGATTCACATGTGCCTTGTCAGCATTGGTATCAACCAGTGTCTTTATGCCACCTTTATGCATTCTATATTTTGTAAACATTCCTATGGCAAAATACATGTGTTGCTACATTGTATTCATGACAGAACCATGCCATCTTCTCCATAACTGGCCATTGATAGCCCCTGATATAGTTTGATTGATTGGTCGCTCAATAGAAGATATTACAAAAACAGCATAAAATGCTAGTGTTGTTTCCTTTTAAGGAAATTGAAGTGTGCTCCTTGGACTGCCATGTAAGCATACTTGGAATCAGTGTCCTTGAAAGCATATTATGTGTACAAATAAACCCTATTCACAATTTACGTTCAATGCACAAACAATGGTACACTTCATATCTGTAGCCTGTGTTTGAGGGGCCTGTACCCAGGTCCAGCTTTTAAATGAATCCATGTACAAGCATTCACAGAAAAATGTGTACATGTGTAGCATCTGTAACATATGAACATAATCTAACATATGAACATAATCTAACATCTGAATAGGGCTATAGATATAAAGAAAATCAGAATTTATCTGATGGCATTTTCAGCTCAGTACAGAAAGGAGTGCTTACACATGCATTGTAGAATGTGGAGCTGGTTTTATCACCTTTTTGAGACAGCGGAAGCTACTTATGGATGTGGATTTTAAAACATCAGCACATGTGGTACAAGAAGTCCATATAGAGTTTTGTGACCCCTTCTTTGCATTTGTGCACCTTTTGGAAGTTTGGAACTCATGAAGCTATAAAACGAAGGGATTATTGAAAGAATAGTTGGGTGCTTTTAGATTTTATGTATTAGCCCATATGAAATATTAACATAATGGGTATGATTGGTTATTTTAATGTGTATGTATATGTGAATTTTGATGATTTTAAGGATTTATGTATTGATTTGAGTATATATGTGGGTAATTCTAAAACAGTATATATTAAATATTCAGCAACTTTCATCCTTTGGTATGTTTTGAGAAAAATCCTTACAATATTAGGTTGGAGTTGAGTGTGTCCCCTTAATGTCTTTTTACAGATTTATTTAATATTGCATACAGCAAAGGTTTTGTGTGGGTGGGTTCTTGTGGTGCAATATAGAGTTTCTATTGGACTCACCTAGGTCCTTCTTCTTTTTGTTGCCATTCTTTCACCTGAAACATGTCCTTTATTTTTATTTATTTATTGTGGGGGGGACTCTTTAAAAAGTTGAAAAACTTCTGTGGAGAGGGGTGGGAAAGTTGGCCTCATGACTGTAAACTATGAGAGCAGGTCCACCCTTCCCCATGCCAAGGATGCACCTAGGCAATTGGGGTGCCTCCAGCAGCCACCCTGCGCCCGCCACGCCATGCCTCTGCTTTTTGTTTTTGCATAATTCAAGCCACCATGGCATGTGTGTGGCTGAGGGGTGGGCCGGGGGGTGAGCTGAGCAGGACTAGCCTTCCACCCCCCGGTGGTGGTGACCGGAGTGACCAATCGGCCTGTCCATTCAGCCCAGAGGCTCTTGTTTACTGCGAGGTGCTACAGCGCACCGGTGCAGTTAAAATAGATTACCACAAGCCCATGATGCCACGCGCTGGAGCGCCTCACAGTTATCAAGAGCCACTGGGCTGAATAGACAAGCCCAGCGGTCACTTCGGACAGCACCAGGGGAGCAGGTAGGCAAGTCTTGCTAAGCTCACTTCCCAGCTGCCACTCCTCGCTTAAATTATACAAAACAAAAGCACCGGACATACGGTGTGGCGAGGCAGGCACAGGTGGTTGCAGGAGCGCCCCCCCCCCGACCATTTGGAGTCTGCCCCTGGAGGCCATGAACCAGGGCCCCAATGTCCGGGGGTAAGAGCGCCTCTGCCCCCCCCCCCCAACCAGTCAATCCTCAAGGAAAAACATTCTGAGCAAAAAACACTCTGAGCAAAGTGACTTTCAACAGCAACTGAGTGCTTCCGTATTTCTATGTGACACCTTTTTGCTTCCTGATAAAAATAATATACTGGAGAGTAATTGCAGTGCTGTTGGTGGCAGCAGCAGCCAGAGGGGCAGGAAGTGAGGGGTACATACCAGCTGACAGAATGTCAACAAAACATTAAGCAAAAGCGCTTCCAACAACAACATATGGTTTAACTATAGTGGCAGAAATAATAGCTGTAAGGAGGCAATCACTAGAATGCCTAAAAATGTAAGAGTAGCATCTTTAGTGGGATTCATCCATCCCCTGTGGGGCCATGAGCTACCATGGTGGGTCTTTTGAGAGGACAGAGAGGAGGTCCCTTTGTCCAATGTTCATTTTAATGTGCAGTACATCAAACTATATGCAGCAGAAACTAAGATTTTGTACAGTTGGGCCTATTGAGTTTAATAAGGTTGTGGGTTGTTTCCTAAGAAGAAACAGAGGGGGTGGGGATAATTGTTTGCTTTCCATTGTCATAATAACCTTATACTAAAAGTACATTACAGCCTTTTGTTGCGCCCTCTCATTCTTTGTGGGCCATCTTCATTTTTTGTGCTTCCCCTCTTTCTTTGTCCTTCTTATTTCCCCTCCCTCCCTCTCGGTCACTTTTGATTCATTCGCCTTTTTCCTTCTGTAAGCAAATTCTGAAGGAAGGCGATGCTTGTGGGTAGGGGTGGGCTGCAGCCGCTGCTTGTGCAGTTGGACACAAAGTTTATAATAAACCTGCATGCTTCCTCTGTAACATGTAAGAATGCAAAGGCAACAGCTGCACCCACTGCATGTCCCCAGCATCTGGGATTCTGCCTGTGCACCTGGAGGTTCTCTATAGCCATCATGACTAATAGCCACAGGAGGATCTCTCCTCCTCCGTGAATGTTTCTAACCCCTTTTCAAGCCCATCTAAGCCAGTGGTCATCACCGCATCTAGAGGTGGTGGGTTCCACAAGTTAATTGGCTTTCTTTTTGTGTATTCTGAACAGAGACGGGCCTCAGTGCTGAATGTGATTTAGAGGAATTTCCTAGCTAAAGGACTTCAGCAAGTGATTAGGTGGAAATCTAATCGAAGTGATTAGGTGGAAAATTAGCTGGGGACATGCAATGTATGTGGCTGTTGCCTTTGCCCTCTTACATGTTACAGAGGACTCATGCAAGGCTTATTATAAACTTTGTGTCCAACTGTACAAGCAGCAGCTGCAGCCCACCCCTATCCACAAGCATCCCCTTCCTTCAGAATTTGATAACAGAAGGGGAAAGTCAAATGATTAGAAAGTGACATGTGGGGAGCAGGGAGGGCAGGACTGGGATGACTCGCCCCTGGTGCTCTGACACTTTGAGCTGCACCCCCAAGACAGTGTCTGGATTCAAACCAGAGCCAGCATGACCAGTAACAGTAACTTGTGACTTCACAGTCAGCCACAGAATTCTGTCATCATGGTTCCCCTTGGAAACCTGCGAAGATTCTGCAGCAGGCTCACTTGGCAGCGTTTTAGATTAGCTGAAGCATCTTCGATAAATTGGCTGTCTTTGGCTGTCAGTTTATTAGCAGCTTATCAGCTTAGTTGTCAAGATAGGTGGCTGTTGGTCATGTGTGGCCTGCAGGTAAGTCTCTGGCATGGTGGGTGAAGCCAAATCTAATGGCAGTGTGGACTTGGTTTTTAAAGATGCCCTTCCATTGTTTTAGCCTGTCTGGGCAGAGAACTGAAGCCCAGCCTGCTGTGTTCACACGTGTTTGTGCTCCCTGTGGGAACTTCAGTGGTCACAAGTTCACCACCACTATTCACACCACACAGCTTCTCCCTGAAATGCAGGCGGCCCTCAAAGGTCACCTGCTTGGCTGATTTCCACTGTGTTTCTTAAGCTTGGAGGTCCTAGACCGGTGAAGCTGTATCACTCAGGAGCTACTGGCTGGCTCCTGTGGGCCCACTTGGGGGGTTGTGGGGAAATCCTGCCCACCAGTTGAAGCTGACTTCAAAAGCTGCCCCCCAGCACCCCCATGTTATTTCCAAGAACATGCCTAACCTTTTCTTCTTTCATGTTCCCATAGGTCTCACCCAGAGGCAGAACCAAAGTGAGTTGCTCTCTTCTCTACCCTTGACTCCTCTTAATGCTTTTGGCTCTGGTGTGGCCAGCTGAAGGGATGGTGGTGGGGAGTGATGGGGGTGTGTGTTCAGATATAGCCCAAACCCAGCTGTGGCATATATTGCCTCATCAAGGTGAGCCCATCTCCTTTCCATGTTCAGAATGCCAGTAATTGGCTGCTGAATCAAATGCCAATTTCGTCAACTGTCCGCTTGATACCTTTGGCAGGCTGCCTCCCTCCTATTTAAAACACAAAACAGCATGTATGTGTCCCTTTGCGGGGGGGACTTTTTAAAAAGTGGGGAAACTACACTGGAGAGGGGTGGGAAAGCTGGCCTCATGACTGTGAACTACAAGAGCTGGCCCACCCCCTGCCCCGCCACAACCAGTAAATCCTCAATGAAAAATACTCTGAGCAAAATGCAGTGAGTGACATTCAACGGCAATTACATTCACTGCTCCCAACTATGGAATCATCCAAAATTAGCAGGGCCAGCTAGAAGGATTAGGGGAGAGGACATACTTGGCTGCATGTGAATTAAAATTATAGGGAGGGCACATACTAGTAATACCCCTAGTAATACTAGTAATACCCCTAGTTATACTAGTAATACCCCTAGTATTACTGGGGGAGGAGACCCTCTCTTTCCTGTGATTTGCTACTAAGAATATTTCTCCTTATCTCTGCAGGGATGAAGATGAAGAGGGGGCACTGACAGGTAAGTGGATGATGAGAGTGCCTGCTTCTCCTCAGGGCTCCCCAGCCCCCCAGGGAAAGCCTCCTTGGAGAACTGTTTCTCTTAGACAATGGAGAGAGATGGGCAGACATCCATCCGATGGATGGATAGCAGGAGGGCATGTTCAGCCACCGCTATCCTTTGCTGTTGATGAAGCCGAAAGTGTTAGAGGAGACTGGGGGGGGGGGTGCTCTGTGAGTCACATCTAGGTATCCTCCATTCGAGGAGGAGATGGGGAAAGGGCTGTGGCAGCAGGCAGGTAGGTTTGGTCATTCTCCTTTAGAGGTTGTGCACTTTTGAAAAAGTCCTGCGAGAACCCTTTGCCCACACCCAGCCCCAAGACATCCTCTGGGTCTTTTTCTCCCTGCCTTCAAGAAGAGGAAGCTAATTATTTCCAAAGTATCTCATTTTTTGACAATTACATGGGTCAAGATGGAATTGGAGGATCACCTGAAAACAAGGGCAACATTTCCTGGCCAATGTGCTCTGAGCTTGGTCCAAAGAGACACTTTCTTTCTCCGACCACAGTTTTCTACCTCTAGGAGCCAGGCCCGCATTTCTGAGATCACAGCTACCGGTATGCTTCCTGTTTATGGCATCCAGGCAGATTTTCAAGACCGCCCACCCCACTAGGCCAAGAAGCTGTAACTGGGGGTTGGTTCGTGAACCAGAGATAGTCCATGTCAACCATCAGCTCCCATTCTGCTCAAAGGAGAAGCTTCTTTCCTCACACAGAAGGGAGAGCCCATAGCCCAGTAGTGGAACAATTGCTTTGCATGCAAAAGGTCTCCTGTTGAGACTTCATCATCTTCTGTTAAAGGATCTTAGCTAGCTAGGAAAAGGCCTCTGCCCAAGAGTGGCTACCAGCCACAGTAGTGCAAAGAGAGCCAAGAGTATGACTTGGTAGAAGGCAGCTGCACTTGTATGTACAGCAGACAGAGCCTGGCCATTGCACTCCCTTCTGAAGTGTACTTGGTGAGGGCTGTCTTGCCAGTCAGTGCTATGCAATGTGCTCCTCTTCATTCCTTGCTTGTTTCCTTGGGTGGCCCACCTCACCCACAATCCCAGGCTACTTCCCAGCTGGCTAACCTAGGCAGAAAAGGGAGGGCATTTCTATCAGGCCTACAAGCCATGATCATTTCCTGATTCCTGCTTTATTTCCTCTCTTTCAGGTCATTCCAGAAACCCAACCCATGTTGCACCATTTTCTGGGGGACTCCCCAATGTTTTGGGGGACACTCTGGGGGAAAGAGCTCATTGAGGAACCCTCCATGCCAGAACCCCTTCCAGCACCTCGCATCACCAACAACATCCTGGGCGAAGTGCTCATTGAGGACCCCTCCGTGCCAGAACCTCTTCCAGCACCTGGCATGAACAATGACATCCTGGAGGAAGAGCTCACTGAGGAACCCTCCATGCCGGAACCTCTTCCAGCACCTCGCATCACCAACGACATCCTGGAGGAAGAGCTCATTGAGGAAACCTCAATGCCAGAACCCCTTCCAACACCTTGCATCACCAATGACCTACTGGGGAAAATGCTCAATGAGGATACCTCAGTGCCAGGTCCTTCCATCCTCACAGACACTCCAAAGGAAGCAGCTTCTGTGTCAGAGCCCTTACTAGAGCCTTCCATTGCTGATAATTATCTTTAGCAAGAAGTAGAACTCCTCCAAGGGTTACAGCATGACTATGTCCAGCAGAATAAGTATTGCGACACCTCAGAAACCTTTTGCATATACACCCAGCACAAAGATCAGCTGCAGTTTGATACCCAGCCCAGAAGATGGACTAAGCCCTAACACTGCCCTTTTTGCAAGTCACCAGCACTCAGCCTGGTCAGCACATACAACATTTGTTCCTTTTTGTTCTCTTTGTTGCAGAACTGAGGGTTCGCCGCATTTTCCAACAGTTCCCTCGTTCTCTCAGGGCCATCAACCTGCGAATTGGACACACGCGGACAAGGCTCATCCGCAGTGAAGTTCGGCTGCAGTGGTGGGAAAGGGAAGGTATGTTCACAGCATGCCCCTGAAATTGCTGCTGGGCTAAGAACGGCTCTTTTGTTTATTTCATGTTGAAATGCTTGATTTGAGTCTGCATCTAAGGTTTCAGGGGGGAGGCCTGTGAGTGGGTTGTCAGTGCTTGCTGAAGTGTTCCTTCGTTTTCTGTCTTTCATGTGTCCAAGCTCCAGTGCCTGTAATCCAAGCAGCTTCTCAGAGTGAGCAGTGAGGGCAAGTGATGGTGGGTGTGGTAGGATGTCAGCCTTTGCAGCTGACCTCCTGCTTCTTCTTCTCTCTTGCAGATGTTCCTGCAGACCCTGCTGCACTTCTCCAGCCCTCTGGGTCTGATTCATCATTGTCCTCTGCCTCCCTGGAGGTTGCCTCCATCCCACCCTCTACTTCCACCTCTTCCCTCCTCCTGCATCCCTCTCCACCTCCTCCTCCTTCCCCACCTCCTCTGGAGCTGGACCTCAGCAATGTGAAAGAAACTCTGCAGAGTTTGGTAGAGATGCAGGTCCATCAGCTGTGTGACCGTAAGTCTCACAGAGGCAGCACTCCATAACCTCTACCTTTTCCATCCTCATTGTGATTTTACAATCTAAAAAACTTATAGTCTAAAAACAGAGGCAGGGATACAATAGAGGAAGGAGAGGGAAGCTGAGGTGGGGGCAAGTGGGGGAAAGATGTGTATGTATTTCAGCTGCACCTTCTTAGGACCAGGGAGACCCAGGTTTGAATTCTCATCCAGTCATTAAACTCTCTGGGTGACTTTGGGCCAGTCACTTGTCCCACAGCCTAACTTATCTCTTAGGGTTATTGTGAGGGGAAAATAACCATGTATAAATCTCCCTGAGCTGCTTGAGGAAGAGCAGAATATGAATGCTAAAAGGAAAACAAATATCAGCCCTTTTGAGTTTAACCTGAGATGAAACAGGAAACCAAGGAGGATGATATACAATTGTGCATATTGCAAATCCTCCTAATAGTGTCATCAATGTACATGGGCAAAAGTTTCCTGCCACCAGGAGCATACAGTCTAAAGTTTGGCTTTGGAGAGAGAAGTGAGGAAGAGGAGGAATGGGAGAGGAAAGCATAAGGGGCATTCAATTCAAGCCGATGGAGCTGCCTCTACTGAGACATTACGCCAAAGGCTGCGCAGTAGAGGTAGGTTTTCAGGTATTATTGGAGGGATAGGAGAGAGACCAGGGGCCACATCTGAGTGGCTGTTCCAGACCCAAGGGTCAGCGAGAGGGAAGAGAAAGAGTTGTTTTAGAGAGCAGGAGACCTTCAGGTGGCTCCTGAAGACAGAGAAGCTGGAAGAGCAAAAATCAACCTGATGAGGTGCAAGTTCACTGGGGTGGGGGGTGGGTACATAGCCATGGAGGGTTTTAAAGACAGAGAGGAGGAGTCTGTGCTGGGCATGGAAGGGGACTAGAAGTCCGTGCAGGGACTGACATGGTGGAGGACAGGCCCCTTCACCCTGTTTGTTTTCTCTCCTTCAAGGCCAAAGAGACCTCTGCAGCTGCCAGGAATGCTTACAAAGCTTCAAGGCACTGAGGGGACAATTGAGGCGGCTAAGGAGCAGACTGGCCAGGGTGGAAGCCACGATGGGGTTCGTGGTTCCTCCAAGGGAGCTGGACGTTGCTGAGGAAGAAGGGGAAGGCAAATTAAAAGAGACAACTGTGCTACTATTTACATAAGAAGCAATAAAATGCTGTGTATATATTTTTTAAAAATTAAATATTTGTTTTAATAGGATGTAGAGATAGAACAGCAATAAAACTTGCATATTTATTGTTTTAAAAAATAAAATGTTTTATTTTAAAGAAAATACATTTGTCTTGCTTTGAATATTATTTGGGTAGAGTTGGGTAAAAAGGTCTTTGGGTCAAACTCAGCTACAGAAAAGACTCTCTTGGCCAGTCCACTCAGGGCCAAGAAATGTTTGAGAGGTTCAAGATGTAGCTCAAGATAGACAGTTCCTTGCCAGGAGGCTCATACAGAGCTTGTCTGCCCCAACATGTATGGCTAGGAGGCTGGATTTTGGCCCTGAAGAGAGATCTGCCCCGTGTGGAAGAGGATGGAATGGTGATGCGGAAGAGGAAGCTTGATTTAGGGCAGGGCTGCACAACTCCAGCCCTCCAGCTGCTGTTTGGCTACACTTCCCATCAACCCTGACTATTGGCTACTGTGACTACTGGGGACTATGGGAGCTGTAATCAAACAACAGCTGGAAGGCCCAAGTTCGAGGCCAAATAAGAGGGCTCCAGCCCTCTTATTTTCCACCAAGAGCCAAAGCAGCAGCTGGAGGCTTAGATCCAGGCGGAGTCAAACTGAGTGACTGATTTGGCCCTGGGGGAACAGCTAGGAGGTGGCACCTCCATTTCCTTTGCAGGAAGAAAAGCCGTTGGGGTGGCTCTCTGTAGAGCATGACAGGAAAGAACCAAAAAAGGCAGCCTCCATATCAGGCCACCTCCCAGGACCTTCCAGCCTTGCTTGTACTCTGGCAGAAGAACCCAAGGAGACCAGCTTTATATCATGAGAGCTCTGTATCAGACCTCCACCCAGGGCAATCCATCCCTGCTGATACTTCAGGGAAAGAGAATGAAGAGGCCCCCTACATAGCAGGCCTCCTCCCAAATGCAGGATCAGCAATGAGATTAGACCTTTAGCTTCCAGGCTGTTTTTCTGCCGGAGAAGAGAGGAGAAAGAAAGCCTGAAAGACAGCACTTGTCACTGCAGATGTTAGATTTGATATGATAATGAAATAAGACAGCAATGCAGGGACCACTGCATTAGCTACACAACTCAGTGGTCGAATGCCTGTCCTTGACCAAATATGTTTGCTCTTGAGGCTCATTGTGCATGCACTGAGAAGAATCATTAGAATCAACAGAAGATGCCTTCTTAATGGGATACATTGTCAAAGTAAGCACTAGTGTGGTGAATGCACATATACCCCATCATGAGCCAACAGTCATCATAAGACAAAGGCTGGCAGGAATCATTCACTGGTTTATAGACATAGACACACACACACACCATCACCACCACCACCACCACCTTCTTCTTCCCCTATTTTGCTAGTGGCTATTTGGGCAGGTGATCCTCTAGTCTAGGACAAAGTCATGTTTTTTTAAAAAGCATGATATGACAGAGAAAATGACACTTGGAATCCTCACATAACTCCTGACTGTTGTTCTAAGTCTTTTACAGAGATGGCTCCTGTTTTCAGGTTTTGATCAACAACCATGCCTAGATGGTACAGTGTTCCTTTTAACAGGAATTTCCAGATATTGTTGACTACAAGTCCCATCATTCCTGTTTGGACAAGGGTGCAATTTCAGTGCTTGCCCTAGGCACTATTTTCCCTAGATACGCCTCTGAGGAGTGGCTGTTCTCATCTAAGGCAGGAAGAGTCTCCTCTCTTTGGAGAGGAGAACTGGTCTTGTGGTAGCAAGCATGACTTGTCCCCATAGCTAAGCAGGGTCTGCCCTGGTTGCATATGAATGGGAGACTTGATGTGTGAGCACTGTAAGATATTCCCCTCAGGGGATGAAGCTGCTCTGGGAAGAGCAG
The DNA here is from genome assembly GCF_027244095.1 of Hemicordylus capensis. Taxonomy (NCBI): domain Eukaryota; kingdom Metazoa; phylum Chordata; class Lepidosauria; order Squamata; family Cordylidae; genus Hemicordylus; species Hemicordylus capensis. Next base: position 185,546,679 of record NC_069659.1, on the reverse strand, counting down.
AAGGTTTCAAGTTCCCTCTCTGGCTTCTCCAAGACTGGGCTGAGAGAGATTCCTGCCTGCAACCCTGGAGAAGCCACTGGCAGTCTGCGAAGACAATACTGAGCTAGATAGACCAATGGTCTGACTCAGTATATGGCAGTTTCCTATGTTCCTATGAGTCACTCTGGCTGCAATGTGAATACAGCGCAGGCCAATTTCAGTTCCAAATGGGGCTGCATGACCCCGTTCGGGACCAAAATAATGCGCCCCCCCCATGTTTGACATCAGATGTGTGGGACGTGTCTGGGGCTGCACTCATGGCCCCTGATTGGTGGTGGTCCGGGTTCTTTGAACCCGTTCGCCCTATGGTGGCTCCGCCCCTGATTTTAAACATAGCCATAGTAATAACATAACTGTACATTGGCTCTAACCATTAGCAAGCAGAGTGTGACAAATTCATATTGCAGAAAAACAGAATTTTGCCACTCTGTGTGTGATAGATTAATTCACATCTATTAGCAGACATTTGGTATAGAATTCGTTAGATCGACCTGGCAGATTATGTAAAAGAGGGTCAATTAAACCTTCACCTAAGGTCTATATAAAAGACACACTGCAGGAGCACATGTGCAACTGATTCAATCTCATCAGAGTTACAGGGGTAATAGCTCTGCTCAGTTGGAATTCTATTGTAGCTATCAACCAAGAATTCTGAAGGGAGGGCATTCATATGGGCCCTCGAATAGGCCCATTATGTTTGAGGGAAGTGATGAGAAACAGATAATCTGCTGGGCAAGTTCTCATCCCACCATTGAGCAGGAGGAATGACCTAGATGTCCTTGACAGGTCTTTCTGAAACTCAATATCCCCAATCCTTCGTTTAATAAGTTGTTTGGCCCTGTCCAAACCCACATAGAGGTCTGCCTTGGGTGAAAGACCAAAGGTACAGTTTCCTGAGAAAGTTCTCCCCCAAGCCTGAGCAGTGCCTATCCAACAGTAACAAAGGAAGGAGACCAGAAGGCAATATGTGGATTCTTGACCAGTTTATTAGTATTAGATACTAGGCTCTGGCTTCTATCCAGATAATGCTCGATTTCAATCTCAAAGTTGCATTAGAAATACATTTAGGAGTCAGATATAATGTTCTTAAGAACCTGGCTTGGACCCGGAGGGAATAGTTAGCATAGGACTTTCAGCTGTGCCCCATATAACATTTGAGCCATCAACTTTGCCTTAAATAAGTTGATGGCAGCCAGAATGAACATCCCTCTTTGTCGCCTGTGGAAGCGGATAATTTCTGATGCACTTCTCTGTGCCTGAGCAGCAGCATAACTGATTTTGGCAGTCTTCTTCCCAGATTCCTGAAATTCAACCCCCAAATACTTAAAACATTTAACCTGCTCTATGTCATGACTGTCAATCCTCCATTTTTCTCTCTCTCTCCTGTTGGAGAAGGCCAACATTTTGGTTTTCTGATAATTAATATCCAATTGCTCTTACTTGCAATAGAGGGCTAAGGCCTTAAGAGCTCTTCTCATCCCCATGTGTGACTGGGACAAAAAGACTGCATCATCCACATATAAAAGTACAGGAAGTTGTCTATCTGCCAACTTTGGGGTGTGTATATCTAAAGCCCTACAGACACTTGATTAAAACATAGCATCTTCCCTAGTGGCTGTTTGCCCTTGTGGCTTTTTCGCCTACTTTCCAGTAGGCTTATGAGATCACCTGACATTCCATGTGTGCCCCTGTGTGTGCCCCTGCCCCAACTTTGCAATGCCTGGACCAATATTAACCAAATCAGGTACAATTGTAGGGACACCTCAACAGTGTAGTTTGTGATGATGTAATCCACTTTAATTCAAGATGGTGGACAAAAACATTTGAAGTGCTAGTGGGCTAACATTAATTATTATTTTATTTATTTAGTACATTTATATACTGCACAATAAAAAAACATCCATGGGCAGTTCACAATATAAAAAACCATTAAAACATTAATATCCTTAAAACAATTTAAAATGCAATAAAAACTCTAAAACCGAAGCTTTAAAACTGTAATCTGAAAGCCTGACTAAACAGGTATGTTTTTAGGTCCCTCTTAAAAACATTCAGAGAAGGGGAAGCTTTTGTTAGGAAGTGTGTTCCAGAGTCCTGGGGCAACTCTAGAAAAGGCCCAGTTTTGAGTCGCCACCAACCACAACAGGACTTTTGGACTATCTAGCTGATTTGAACCAAATTTGCTACATTTGTAGGGACACATAGGGATGCCTCAGTGCTGTAGTTTGTGATGATGTCATCCACCCCAATTCAAGATAGCAAATGCGTGAACATTTGAGGTCCAACTGGGCTAACATGTGAACCACCTAACCAATTTGAACCAAATTTACAACAGGTGTAGTGACACATAGGGATGGCTCAAGGGCGTAGTTTGTAATGATGTCATCCATCCTGATTCAAGGTAGTGGACACATGAATATTTGAGGTGCAAGTGGGAAGCGATTTGGACCAAATTTAGTCCAGTTATAGGGATAGTGAAAGGAAAGTAGGCAGATTAGTTCTTACTAGAACTTGTTTATTTTTAGATAGTTCTCTTGTCCAAAAGGGGCTTATAGTCTTCTGTTCCTTTTGCTATGTAAATAGTTTTCAAAACATTTTGGGTAAAGTGATATAAACATATTAACATTTCACTTCAAGTGGCAGATTAATTAAAAGTGTGACTGTTCACACTATGGACAGGAAACATGATTTCTGATAATTTGGTTTGTATCCGTTTATCTCCAATAATCCATTTGATTAAAAATGGGATGGCATACAACTTTAAAAAAAAGAATGTTTACTATAGATAAATGAATGCATACTTCCAAGTGTATTGATCCACCCACGTTCATTGTGTTGCAGAAATTGTTAGTGGCAATTATAGCTGGCAGACATTGGTTGAAAGGACAACTTTATTGACAATACAACAAATGCAAAGTAATTCAAACTATTTTACAGATCTGGGGGGAAAAGAAAAAATAACAGCCGTTTTAGAGTATAGTGCAACCGATTTTAATTAATTATAATTATAATTTAAGTTTGAGATAAACTGTATTTTCATCTTAGCACTTAAGAGTTGGAAGCAGTAATACTATGAAGTATAGGAAAGCAGTTTTATATAGCTGGATTGCTCATGGAAAAGCCTTAATACTTAGTAGGCTACAACTGTAGAAAGAACAAAGCAGGAGGAAGGAAAGGCATAATTAAGTTTTGTTAGTTAATGGGTCATGTCTGACATGTCTTGTATAAAAAGGAACAGCCTGTTTCTGGCATCTATGTTGACATATGTATGGCTCTTTATTAAATCTACATTTTTGTCAGGCTAGTTCTGTACAACTAAACCTGATGAAGATAATTATGAATAGATCAAACCAGTCTACCATAAAAGAGGAAACAAGCTAGTGAAGCTGGGTTCAAATACCAGCTCAGATGGCCATGGGAAGTCACACTCTTTTGACCAGTATCCCCTCTGTTAAAACAGTGATGATAATGAAGGAATTAGTACAGATTAAAGGGCACCTGGCTTGTTCATTAAGTACTATATAAAATAACTGGCAAGAAACAAAGTATATCCTGGTCCAAGTCTTATATAGAATGTTAAATTAAGGCAGTGAGGTAGTTGGGCAATGTCTCAGGAATCAGGATTGGCAATACATAGGACTGTAGGCAAAGATGATGCTGGAAGGAAAATAGTTCCTGAGCACATTATCATGGCAAGAAAGCAGTGAATGAAAAGTAGAAACATTTCTGCAGAAAAGGTTTCTGGATTCCCAAATTAGGGATTGGGGAAATGGGACATGGCTTAAAAACCAACCAACCACTTTTCTCTTAATTCCAACATTGCCCCAAATCAGTGTGAACGTATCTCTTTGCCCCTAGTGCTCTGTCCTCACTCATAGTGGAGATGAATGAGAAGCAAAACATATTAATCCTGTCAAATATTTTTTTATGGCTTGTATTGTCTGTTTTACCATTGTATTATTGTTTTGTGTTTTGCTGGTCATTGACAGAAAATAATGATTTGATTTTAAGCCAAGTGGTGGACAAAGTGAGAAGACAAAATAAAGAATTGGCATGAGCTCATCTTAACAACTGTACATATGTCCTTAGAGATACTTCCGTCTTAAGAAACCATAGATCTTAATGAATGAATTTGAATCATTTGAGCACTTGTGAAGGGCAGGTTTGACTAGAAATGATGGCTGATATGACAGGCACCCCCTGCCCACCATCAATGGTAGGAACCTGTCTGGGCTGCTGGATGACTTAAGGGCAGCCCTGACAAAGCAGCAACTGGGCTCCTGTGAAATGACTTAAAATCACCTCTGGGTAGTAGTGTAGCGCTCTTCCTATTGGAAACTATGGAAGGAGTGCTGCGCTGCTGCCCAGACATGGTTTAAACTGTTGGGGCAGACTTCTAAAGTTATGCAGCATCCCCAGCGAATCCCTACTTCTTAAGGAGGACTGCCCATCATGTTGGGCATTATTTTTAGCATTCGGGCTTGTTCACATGATGTGTGCAAATGTAAAGGTGTGTTCCCACAGAGCATGACATGAGAACCCACGCTTTACCCACGCAATCTTAGTCCTGCTGCTGCAGTTAACTAGGATTGCACTATGAAGATTAGCATCTTCGAACTAACTGGTAAAGCACAGCTTCTCATGTCATGATATGTAGGGGCATGTCTGGCTTGACTATTGTAGTTAACACTTTAACTACGACCACACAGGTCATGAGAACAATCCATTAAATAGCAATTTGAGAGAGGATTGAATTAGTCAGACATTTTGTATGTTTTAAATTTCTTTGAAATTGGAAGAATACAACAAATTTCTCCCAAGATCTGAGGAAGTTTAAGATTATCAAACAGAACCTCCAAGGAAATTGGCTTATGGGCCTGTCTTTAGCACCAATGTGAAAACAGATAATTTAACCATTATTTCTGGTACAGTTTTTGTCTGACTTTGTTTTATTCATTTTTATTACACATAGCTTGCAAAGGCACCATCACCACAATGCTATTGTGACAAGAAAACTTTGCACATTAACGACTTATTTACAAAGATATGTAGGAATTTCAAAGGATAAAAATTAGCAGAAGTTAAAAGCCCAAATGAGTTATACAAATTCAAATAAATAAAGGACCAGACATATTAAAATGGTTTCCTAAAGAGGCCAACACCCACTGAATAGGTGCCAAATGGGTGGCAATAGTAACCTTTGGTGCCAATCTCCTTGTACAGAGGGAAGGCTGAGAAGAACAGATTGTAGCAGCTATTCCTCTGAAGGCAACTAAGGACAATGGGTACTTCTTGTTTCCCTTTCATACAACAGATACCAACATTTACACAACTGGGAGCATCCCTGGGTTTCCCAGCAGCCGGACTACATGTGCAGAGAACACAGATATCTCACCCACTGTGATAACTATGCATTTGTTTTACATGGTCACTTATCTGAAGGAACAAAAGTCATCTGAAGAGTACCAAAAAATCTAGGGGCTCTTTTCTGGTTTTCTTTTGCTGCAGATTAACTCTTGGAGCTCATAAAAAATAAAAATCAGGAGGTGGAAGCAAGTTATTTCAGGATAGCTGTTTCTATTAGCAAGCATCGAGAAAGAAAAGGAAGCAATTTAAATGGACAAGGCTGACAAGTGGTAGGAGAAACAGCCAGAACACCACAATTGATCACTGTACCACACTGTCTCTTGCTAACCAGAGTAACAAACTGAGCAGTTTCATGGTGAGCATAAGGAGAGACTGAGCCACAGGCTCCCTTCTCCCTGGCACAGTTTCTACTTCGTGCTAACCATAGTTTGCAGTGATGTCCAAAATAGCCTGCAGACCGAAACGCACTTCAAATCATGGTTTGCAATCTAACCATAGTTTGGTGATTCTGACAACATCACAAATGATGGTTAAAGCAAAACAGGAAACAGAGAGGGAAGTGGCAGGAAAGTGTGGGAGGAGGGAATGCTTGAGAGTGTGTAGAAGATGCCTAGTGAAGTCTCAGAAGGAACTTCTGCAGACTCTATGTCTCCCCTCATGATTAGAATAATAAATTATGCAAAGCAAAACAAATACATACACAGATATATTAACTCAATTTGCAAAATTATACAAGTAACAGAATTCAGGTTGCTTTGGTGCACAAGTTAATGCTTTATGCAAAACGTGCACAGCCCAGACTTCTTCCATTGTACAGATGAGAAACAAAGCCTCCAGCATAGCATTTGCTATGTCCCATGCAGAAAGCTTTCACAAAGCAAGGGAATAAGCAATGCCTATATCTAGCTATCACCAATCCAGAGCGCATCCTTCTTCCTCTTCTAAAGGGAAAATAAAAAAGCCATGAAGTTATATCAGAAACACACCATAACAATGCAGCAGGAGGATACTTGAGAGCCAAGACAAAAAAACTTAATTTTCTTGCTCATAATGTGGAAGACTGAAATTCTGCTTTCTTGCCTAGAATTTGAAAAACAAAACATTGTGTGTGATCTGTACTTGTAATACTTCTGTCCAACAAGGCAAACTACAAAAAGGTTCAGTGCTAATTGCTGGAACAGATTTCACAACTCTCTTAAAATGATTTAATAGTTGCAAGTTACCCATCTACTCTTTGTCTTTAAAAATAAAAGGGGGTGACCTATCAACTTCTGTTAATCAATAATCCTAAATAAAACTCTCTCTCTCTGAATAAAACCCCAGTACAATTACACTACTAGTATGGAAAGCAACTGCCATGAGATTTGAATTTTTTCCTGGCATTTACTGATGCTTACCCAAGTACTGTGCATAAACACAAGCTGTGAAGCTGCTACAATCCCATTTCTCTCAATACAACATAATGATTGTAAGATACAAAAAACATGAATTCAGATGACATGGTATGTAAAAAAATTATATTTACATGACTAACAACAAAAATAGCATCACCTCAAAAATAACATGTTTATTTAAATTTATACTCGAGACACTTTTCTTAATTTGTAACAATTTCTTGTAAATAAAATGTTTAAAATATGTCCTTTTCTTCACCCCTCCATCGAAAGAGTGTCAAGACAGTGTGATTAAAATATTAGTGATCATTCAGTCTCTGTCTTATGTTTCTAGACTTTCCATTTTCAAATTTCCGCTTTTTGAAAACTGGTATCCCCGCTGTTGTGTCACCAAGCAATGTGACAGTTTTTTCTTTAAATATCACTTTGGCATCCTCTGGTACTTCCAGAACTGGGGCTGGCAGAGAATCGCTGTCTGTACCGGGAAGTTCTAAGTCGACCTTTTCACTGAGAATAAAAGAGAAAGAGAAAAGACTAATAAAAACAAGCCCTGTTACTACCAAAATCCTAAAATCACTTGATGTCACACAAGCAGTAAGGCACTTTAGATACAAAAGCCACCAAGCAAAACTTCAGTCGTTCAGAAACACTCACGTACTGCTCAACATTTACTCAAAGGAAACTGAAAGAACAAAATATTGATACTAAGAGAAATAAAGTTAAGCACAAATTGAATGGGAACATGAGACAAAACACTAAGAAAGGTGGTGCACATCTAACTATTGCTAGTTTTATATATCGCTATGAAATAGATACTGACCAACAGAATAATAGGGTTGTGTCCGAAATTGCTCTTGCATGAAAGCAAGGCACAGATCATACATGCAAGGAGGATTTTTGCCAATCCCACCTTCCTGCTGAAGGCCAACCCCACTCACTGTACCACTTGCTATCCAGGGGGTGCAGGACGGGAAAAGGGTAGTGGGAAAGCCCCATACCATCCACAAAATTCCAAGCCCTAGTATTTTGCAAGTGCAAGATAAGTATATTTTATGTGTGCTTGCTAAGCAAATAATACAATATCTTCTAACAGAGTTTGCAAGTATATAAAACAGATATATTCATTCATAATACACTTATTTCAGAATCATTGGAAGGAACTGACCTATCAAAAATAAATAGAAGTTTACTTTCTGACAAGATTAAGAATAAATCTCTTGATATTGTCATGGTGGGGCACATTAAAGAGGATGAAACCTTGAAGAGGTAGTGCAATTTGTTCTGCAACATTTTGTGTGAGTGGAAGTGTAACATGTGAGAGAGAGAACATCATTTTCCCCTAGCACAAGAACTAGCCTGGAACAGTGTTTATTTCTTCATGCAACATCCTGAATCAATGTCCGAATACTACTACAACAGCATTACACGAATGCAACACTGTTTGAATCCTTTCTCACATTTAAGCACTTGACATGCATTACTCTGTTTCCCCGAAAATAAGACATACCCCGAAAGTAAGACCTAGCAGTAATTTCTGATGTACCACTAATTGCCCTAGTGCATTTTTGGGGGCTAAAATTAATATAAGACACTGTCTTATTTTCGGGGAAACACGGTACCACAGTATGTTTTCTTAGCAATTTCTTAAGGGATATGAGTACCCTTAAATGAGTATTATTATTAATTTGCAGATAGAGGGTGGGACTTGCAGATGATGCAAGATGGCCTTAGGTCACATACTAAGTTTGTGGCAGAGATTAGACTTGAACTAGGGACTTGCCAGTTGTGTGCTTGTGATATTGCTTTATTTTAAACAAGGAAAATATAATATACTCCATTGAAAATTCTGGCAAAATATAGACCTAATAATCCTAGAAACAGATTCCAAGTATTAGAACTTACTATGGATCTTCCTCTTCTGTGATTTCCTCCCACTCGCCATAAGGCTTGGTTGCTTTAGATGCCGCCTGGGGTATTTCTTGTGGAACAGTTACTGTATCTTCTTGATCAATGCTTTCCCGTTTCACCTCCTGCCATTCGCCATAAGGGCTGATCTTTTTGCGTCTGCGAGGCTTTTCCTCGACTTCTTCATCACTTTCTGTTTTCCTCTAAAAGAGAAGAAACATAGCAACATTTTGCTAAACAAGGCTACCACAATACTGTTTTCTTCAAAGAAGAGTCAACAACAGAAAACCAGTTCAGGCTTATTTCATGTAATCTAGGTTGCTTTAATATCTCAACTCATGTCATGGCACTAACTACGGTTTATTTATGGCCATCTAACCAAGATATCTTAACCTTAGGTTTGAAATTGGCATGTGCACCTAAGCCAACTTCTATAAACAGCATAAGTAACCTTAGTTCCGTGTTACATCCGAACTCAGCCTCAAAACGAATCCCTAAGGATTGCCACTCACAAAGATGCAAGCCCAGAGTAGCTGAGGAACACAGAGGCTCTAGGCAGCAAGAGTGTCTCACTGGTGCCAGCCTGAAACTTCCCTAGCAACTTACATCATCTCTGTAATCTTCATCTAGAAACAAAGTTGCTGCCAAGATTTGCCTTTTTAAAATCCAGATACTTTTAAGCAGAGAGAATTAAAGACTTCTCTGCCCTCCTGCTATTCTCATTCTCACCAGAACTGAAGCCCAGTAGCAGTCTATTCACACAGCAGGAAGCCAGCCTCCTGCCACCAACTACCAAAAAAGTTGCTTATGGAACTTTCTAGGTTTCTCTCCCTCCCACAGCAAACAAAAAACCAAAAAAACCCACACCCCACCCCAAAACAAAACCCTACCCTGGCTTTGGTCCCCCGAATTTTGCTTGCTTTATGAAATTTGAGGCTGAAAATGTTTCAATGCCATGTACCCACTACAAGCCCTTTAAGTACCCCCATGGGTATGCATACCCCCCCAGACCTAAAGCATACTGTATAACTGCACTGATTTCTGGTAGTCTTCCAACAATTATTTGAATGTCCAAGTTCTGGAATTTTTGGGATGTTTATACTAACTTTCTCTAAGGCTATATAATCAATATGTTTACACATGATGTGGATTCATATTGGATGGGGATGACTTACCCGGAAGTTTCGTTTTGGTTTTTGTAGTTCACCTTTGCTTCCACCCTTTCCAGAATCTGAATCAGCTTCCTTCAACTCTGCTTCTGAGCTCTCAGCGTGATTTTTATCTTGACTGTTCTCATTTGCCGGAGACACAAAACCATCAGGCCTCTCCCAGGTTGATACTGGACAAGAGAGATAACAACTATGATTGGGTTCTACCCCTAAATAGTGAATCTAGCAGCAGCACATTCCACATGTACAGATATGGTAAAACAATATGGTATAAAGCTACCAAGTTTAGACAAATGTATTAAAAGTTATAAATAATTTTAAATCTAATGGTTGTAACAGGAAAGCTCAGTTCTCAATGCCATCTACTTGGCCCCAATATACAGAGGCTTTGACCACTGTGGTTACAATGACATCTAATGTTAGGTGAGGGGAACAGACTTATGCAGCTCTGTGTCATAAATCTGTTGCCCGTCTGACCCGACAGGATTTATAATCCCTTCAACTCTACTTCTGTGGGTTAAATAGAAAGTCTGGAGATAAGAGTAGCAGCTTAGCTGCACAAAAAAAGCGGAAAAATGACTCACAAGAAAAGTAGTATAAACAAAATTAAAGTCCCTTGAACTAAATTAGGCACCCAACTCTATGATAAATGAGTAATAACTGAAAATAACGGAGCAATGAATGAACAGAACAAGGAGAGGCTGAAACACGAAAGGTTGAATAATTCTAAGTACGAATACTGTCTGCGGTAGGCAACGTTGTTGACAGTAACTGTAACAGGAACAGCATCTGTTTAATATAGGGCTCAAGATAACCAGCAGCCAGTCAGGCTTTCCTGACTCACCACTTCTATTTCCTCTCTTATGAGATCTTGCGCCTGCCTGTCTCCCACTTGACTGCCTGTCTCCCACTTGAGACGTCTTCTTAACACAGGTGAAATTCCAGCTTCCTCCTGATCAGTCTCCTCATCCCTCATCTCTGCCAGCTGTTCAGATTCCCATTAGCTGCCGTTCCAGCTCAGCGTCAGAGTCTGTTCTCACAGCCAAATCCTCCTGCTGTGCTTCTGAACCTACACTCCCAACCAAGTCCTCCCACTCTTCCTCTGACTCAGAGGTCTGGGCCATGACACTATGCCTCATATATGTTATATATACTTAAAGGACCAGGTCTCACAATCAGTGAGACCCGGGTTTTGCGAGTGTGTGGGGATCCCTGCACACGAGATCAGATCGGTCACCCACACAATTGCCGGCTCCATGATGGAGCCGGCTGGGGAGACCCCCGGAGTCGGGAGGCAGCTTTTTGCCTCCCCTCCGGGGGTCTACTCGTGAGTAGCCACGGCGCAAACCCACGCTGCGGCTACTCACGATCAGATAGCCCATGTTTGCTGAGTGCTCGCTCCGCAAACCCAGGCTAAGGGGAGGGCTACAGAAGCGGGTGACCCGCTTGTAAACCACCGGGCTCGCCTGCGAACCCGGTGGTTTACAAGATCGGCAAAAATTGGGCTAGGCTCTCCTAGCCCGATTTTTGCCAATCGTGAGAATAGCCCCAAGGTCTCTTAAACCCAGATATTTCAAAAATTCTAGACCCAGCTGAGGCTCTCTGCAGCTGCTCCCATCACCCTCAAGGTTCCAAGTAAGGGATCAAATGATAGCAGACCACCACCCACTGTGAATAATCATGGATTGGTACTTGGTAGGGGAAGCTTAGGGCAGGCTCACTGTCAAAACCCTCCATGGGCATGTGCGGAAAGGTTAGTGTGAACTGGGCTGCAATGAGACAGCAACAATTCCCAAGATTGCAGCTTTTGGAAAAAGAGTAGCTTCCATTATGGAGATGGTTGTTGTTTCAATGCATATGCAAATTGGTTCATGCTAACCTTTCGCTACATCATTGTACATTCATGTGGAGAAATTCAGCAGTGAGAACCAGTGGTTACATGTGTGTTACCCTGATATGCAGCCCCTTCCCAAAAAAGTGAAGAAGTCAAGTTACTCCTGAAACCAAAGTATTCAAGACACCCAAAAGATTTGTAATAGCCAGGATACAAACCAGAAGGCATAGAGAACCAGCTGAGAAACAAGAACTGCTAAAAGCAAAAAGCATCTTTTAAACTATTCCCAAGATTTTCAAAGCCTGGCAATACATTTGCAGAGCCCCTCCCCCATTTTACAAAGCTTCACTGTGGAGAACAAGTACAACTGATAGTATTCCAAGCCAAAAAATGCATTTTATATCTGTACCTGTGTATACACATCTGTAGATTCACACACAAGTATGTAAACAAAAACCTCCAAACACTGTACTCAAAAAGTCTGAATTCTGCATATGCAAATGAACAAGACTGATGTAAATGTTCTCTATTCTAACGAGAAATGTTTTCTGTTTAGGAAATTTTCTTACATGGGCAGCAGTACGCAGAAACCTTGTTGCTTACCTCCCGTTTTTGTATTGTAGTAATAAGTGCGACCATCTTCACTCTCTCCTTCTATCCACTGTGCTGCCTAATGAAACACAGGAAAGTCAAAACAGTCAGTTAGTGAAGATTCACTCAAGTCTCATGGATGCAATGTAAAGTAAAGTGTACCATCAAGTTGCTGTCAACTCCTGGCGCCCACAGAGCCCTATGATTGTCTCTGGTAGAATACGGGAGGGGTTCACCATTGCCTCCTCCTGCGCAGTATGAGATTATGCCTTTCAGCATCTTCCTATATTGCTGCTGCATAGTCTGGGAAACATACCTGTAGGGATTCGAACTGCTTAATCAAATCATTTCCCCACTGCACCATTAGGTGGCTCTTATGGATGTACTAGATGGATATAGCAAGAGCAGCGTTTTCCTCTTATGAAAACGTTCTGAACACCTGCATTTGCCACAGGTGGATGTCCACCAAAGAGCACATAACATCAACTGCTGGAAATATTGATGTCTCGCAACCTTGGCACTGCTCTTTTGGCATGTATGTGGGAAGCAACATGTGTTGTGTTTAATGAGATTGTTTCCTCATTTTCCAGATCCTGGGCAATGTTTAGGAAGTAGCAGGTGTTGTACAAGTGTCAAAGGCAATTGTAGGTTAGTGGTTACTGGCATTTAGCATGACCATTAGGTTCCCTTTTAATTTTCAGGTCAAATCATTCCAATGCTTGACTAGCCCTACCTGTTTGCATTTCTCCCTCCAAGCCTAGTTTTTGTGTTTGACTGAACTGGGATAAGATTTTACTATAGACGGACAGCACCACTAAATTTCTCTCTACAAAGATGTCAGTTGATCTAGATTTCTCAATATAAAACATGCCAGTATTTTACTGTGGTTTCTGGAATGGCCACCATGGGCTACAAAATGCAGCCTGGAACAGGCCTTGAGGATTTGACCCATCTTGGGGCTCATACAAATCAATATAATGTCAATGCCCATGCAATGCACTGGGGTCTTCATGAATGTGCAGCAAGGCCCAACGCAGCCCTTGAACCTTCAAACATTGGCTGGACACACAGATTAATTTCAGTAAATTCTGCCATTTTGTTCAGGCAGAATGCCCAATTCACTGCAAAAATTCAGGTTTGCCCAAATGTTGGCAGCATCAGCAGATTTGACCTTTTGGGCTCTCCACTCCTCAATCAGTGTAACACAAACAACTGCATACTTCAGACGTTGTAATTGTTGGCAATGTTTAATTGTTGGCAAAATCTTTTATATTTTGGACTCTTATTTATTTTTAAACAACTTGATTCCACTTTTCCATTTAAAAGAAATGCCCAACATAGTATACAGATGTAAAACACACAACATAGTTGAAAGATAGTTCCTTATAAGAGACAAGAAATTCCTTTCCCATTAAAATTTTTCTTCAACTGTAGAGAGTTAATGAAATAAAACCTGAGCTTAAAAGGAAGATTTTGAAAAAAACCTAAAAAATAGAGTCAGGATTCAACAGCCAGATATGAAATAGATTTTTTGTTTACAGTTTTCTCAGATTTGAGCTTGTGGATGCCATCATGTAAAATGAAAGCACCGCACTCTAAGATGCTCAATAAATTACCAATACAAAGTAAAAATGTCACCAATACAAGTTAACCAGTGAAGTGTCCACCAGTACTGCAGGAAGTATTTATTTACTTTCTTACACAAATATCAATGATAGCCATTCACTTCTGTGAGACCATATAAGAGAGATGCAGCTGAGAACATAGCCGACAAAGTTTTTAAGGTAAAGTTTTGCCGTCGAGTTGATTCCTGGTGACCTCAGAGCCATGTGGTTTTCTTTGGTAGAATACAGTAGGGGTTTACCATTGCCATCTCCTGTGCAGTATGAGATGATGCCTTTCAGCATCTTCCTATATAGCTGCGGCCCGATATAGGTGTTTCCCATAGTCTGAGAAACATACCAATGGCAAGTAATTTCCCCACTGCACCATTAGGTGGCTATGACAAAGTTTTACAGGCCCAGACACCAGGACTCCATTTCAATAGTCTTTCCTATTGCAGCCCTGTAAACCTTCCCTATGGAATTCAATGGGCGAAGAGTCAGTCCTGAATGGCAAGATGGCAAGTCCTGGATGGTGACATCCCCTGAGCTGCCCTATCATGCCCCCATAACACAACAGCAGCTGCTTCTTCAGACTTCTCATCCTGAAAGCCATGGCCCAGAGCAATGACCAGTGGCTGTTAGGTCAGTTGAGGATGGATGACAACTGCAAGAGCCCCTGAGGGCTTTCAGTGTAGGTTTGTTGCATACAAGAGACTGGAAACTTTGCACAACAATCAAAGACAAAACTGGTTTTATCATATACAATTACCATTTGGGATTCCTGAGGATTGTCCTGAAATTCTTCCGGTTTTTCCCACTGTGATTCTTAATTAAAATAAAACAAACAAAAAGAACAGATATCAAGCTTCAATTCTATCTGTACTTTGGGGGGCGGGCGGAGGAATGACATGAATGACACCGCTTTGGGCTCCTTGGAGGAAGAGCGGGATATAAATGTAAAAATAAATAAATAAAAATAAATAAAATGAATGACATGTATATATGTTCAGTGAGGAATAATAGATGACATAAGAGTGGAGACAGAGATTAGAAAAGGAAGAAGTTTATGGCCAAATCTCTCTCTTTCTATTTATTTCTCTAAGGCATACCTGTTGCTAATCCCATGCATGGCAGCTCTCGCGAGAGTTCATGAACAAGCTGCTGGCAGGGGCAGAGGAAAGTGGCAGCGGACAGGCTTGTGGGCGGGCGTGCTGGGCGTGTGGCAGAGAAAATGGCGCGGGAAGGGAGAAAGAAAAAACGACAGTGGTGGGTGGGGGAGAAAGCGGCGACAGCGGGAGAACTAAGAGGCGCAGATGCTCTGCGCCTGGCCCAGCTAGTATTATTTAATCCAGAGAACTTTCAATTTGAGCTGTGCAAGTGTATTTTGTTCTGATGCAATAGGCAATAGTGGGCAATGAGAGAGAGTTGGAAAAGTGCAACATTTCCAAACATCTGAATAATCAG
Source organism: Hemicordylus capensis (assembly GCF_027244095.1). Classification (NCBI taxonomy): domain Eukaryota; kingdom Metazoa; phylum Chordata; class Lepidosauria; order Squamata; family Cordylidae; genus Hemicordylus; species Hemicordylus capensis. The sequence goes on along the minus strand of NC_069659.1, from coordinate 185,531,312 downwards.
ATTTATTATCCGTGCTGCAGGTTTACCTCCTGATAAAGTGTTATAGTAATATATGTAGCCTTCTGGAGAAAATCCATGCACCCATCCTTTTGTTTCATCTGATGAAGTGCTCATAGTTGTCTTTTCTTTTTTCCTCTTTTCCTTCTTTTCCTTCTTTTCTTCCAGCTTTTTTGGTGTTGAACTCTGACCTACAGGTTCTAACACACAAAGTGCCAAATTTAAAAGAACACAAAAAACAAACCAGAAACCTCATGACTTCCACAGTTGATGCTCTGGTTCCAAGCGAAACAAAATTCTGAAACAGTTGAAAGCCAACAGCTTATTTCACTTATGATTTCTTGAGTAACTCTAGAAAGAAACCGTTCAAGCAAGCTGAGCTCCAGCAATCTTTATTAAATGTTATTAAATAAATGCCCTGCCTTTCTTTCAAATGAAAACCATGTGACCGTAAATATAAATTTTACAATAAAATATATCAGTAGCACAGCAAGAAAAAGCACAAAAAAGAAGTTTGTTTGTTTGTTAAAGCACCTACCCTTTTACACATCAGACTGTCCTAAAACTACATTTAACTTGCTGCCCGAAGGAGTACTGCATGTGTATGAGCTAAACAGGTCTTCAATGGGAGGGCAATTCCAAAAGGCTGATATGGCTACTTGTGGAAGCCTGTTAAACCTCAGACAGCAAAGGCAGCTCAAACAGCACCTCAGAGGACAAATGAAGCATACAAGATGGTGCATATTGAAGAAGGCAGACCAGTGTTCCCTCTAACATAGGGGTGTGCAAAGTTCCGAGCCAGTCCGGACGGGCACGGGGGGGCGGGGGGGATGTAGCTTTAAGGGCAGGGGGGTGGTACGTACCCCCCCCCCCGCCGCTCTTCCCCCTCCGGCGCTGTGATTTTTGATGAAGATTTTGGGGCGGCACCGTTCCTCGCTGCCGCCCCTGCCCTCGTCGTTAGCCTGCAAGTGGTGAAGTAATGATGACACATGCGCCCGTTCCGCCGCGCATGCACACCCGCCGCCGCGCACGCGATCCGCTGACGTCACACGTCGACGTGTGATGTCAGTGGAGCACGCATGCGTCATCGTTACTTCGCCACTTGCAGGCTAACGACGGGGGCAGGGGCGGCAGTGAGGAACGCTGCCGCCCCAAAATCTTCATCAAAAATCACAGCACCGGAGGGGGAAGAGCGGCGGGGGGGGAGTACTACCCCCCGCCCTTAAAGCTACATCCCCCCTCCATGCCGGACCGGTGCGGAGGCCCCCAGCATGGCCTCCGGACCGGTTCGTGCACACCCCTACTCTAACAGGGATTCCCAGACGTTGTTCACTACAACTCCCAGCATCCTCAACTGCAAAGGCCTTTGGCTGGGGATTATGGGAGCTGTAGTCAACAACACTTGGGAATTCCTGTTAGAGGGAACACTGAGGCAGACTACTGCTATTTATATACTGCTTTTCAAAAAAATGTTCTCAAAGTGCTTTTCATAGAAATATAAAATAAATAAACGAACAAAAGCAGTTATTAACGCACGTGCATCCGCCACTTCCAGTAGGACGCACATCAGGGCTGCAGGGAGGTACTCTGCAGCTCTGTGGCAACCGTTTTGGGCACAGAGCTGGCGGGGGGGGGGGTGAGTGGCGAGGCAGGTAAGAGCACCTTCCCTGCCCCTTAAAGCCCCCCCCCAGCTCCAAACCAGCTTGAACGCCAGACTTCCGAACTGGTTCAGCACTCCACATCCCTACTAGACTAGTCTTCAGGGTGTCTCGGAGAGACCATATTACGCCTGTTTTAAAGCAGTTAAATAAAAATAAATAAAGCATTAAATAAAAATAAACAAAGCAGGCAAAATAAAAATTGCTGATAATTACTTTTAAAGCCCTAAGTGGCTTAGGACCAGGTTACCTGGGAGAGCGCCTCCTTCTACATGATCCCCACTGCACATTAAGATCATTGAGAGAGGTCCATCTCCACATACCGCCAGCTCTTCTGGCGGTGATTTGGGAGCGGGCCTTCTCTGTAGTCACTGCTATGCTGTGGAATGTGCTCCCTATAGACATTTGTGGTTTAACATTTTTACCAGCCTTCAAAAGAGCCCTTAAGACACATTTTTAGCCAGGCTTTTAGAATTCTTTGAGTTTAAAATTTTTAATCGTTTAGATTTTTTTAATTGCTGTGGTTTTTTAATGTGTTAAGAGTTTTAAATTCTTGTTTTTATAGCTGTTCTTGTTTTTTGTTTTTGTGAACTGCCTCGAGCCTCTGGAATCAGTATATTAAACAAACAAAGACTGCCCTGCACATCTCTTTAACAGTTTCAGCTCATACCTGCCTTAGCTCCAAGCCGTTTCAGATCCTCCTGATAAGCTTTCATTGCAGCTTCCTCCATAGCTGCAAATTCCTTTGACATTTTTTCTTCTTCTTTTGCCTTTTCCAAGCTTTTCTTTTTAATCTACCAATTGAAAAAGTAGTACATGGGAGTCATAATATTGGCACAATCAATCAATCAATCAATCAATGTTAAAGGGTGAATAAGGCCAGATGTCTATTACCTCACTAATTTTCTTTGCCACATTCTCCTTATGGTTCTTTCCTCTTTCATGAAATTCAATGCTCTTTAAAAGAAGAGACATAATTAAAACACATAAAAAATGTGAACTGGTGGGAAACTATTTTACAATTGAACACAAATGAGATAATCAAATAGGATATTTGGTTAAGGATAAGATATTCGAGATCAACAGCAGAACACTACAGGAATGTTGCACTTGATGCAAATCCCAGGAGTTAAGAACATTAATGAACACTGGCTTGCATCAGTGAAATACTCTTGAGGTTCAGGTTACAAAATTAAATATAGGAGTAACTCAAACATCAGAAAGGATGAATGGATAGATAAATTTTATTTCAGTCATTGACCAGTAAAAGAGTACACTTACACAGACTCAGAACGAATTTTACAGACAATATAACAAAACTTAGCCATTCTGCAAATAATCTCCTTATTGGTGTTTGCTAATAAACAATTTAAATAAAAGTCATCAGGATGTCCAGGGAGGTTTTCCAATAGAGGGGAAATTAATATATTTATAGAAAACACAATATAGGATAACATGTGAAGTGGTTTCTATGGACCCAGTGCCACATGGACACAGTCGGGAGAAAAAAGGTAGCCCTCCAAACCTGCTATCAAGAACTGCCATAGGTAGTGCATTAACATGCGCTAAAGTAAGGGCACGCCTAAATTTAGACAGAGATACCTCACCACACTTGAGGTCAGCCAATTCATCCTGTAGTTCTATATCTAAAATGCATTGTTTAACCACCTTCATGGCCTGATCTAGTCCTAGGTCAATTAATTCAACTGGGGAAAGTCTGTAATGAGTTAATTTATTTATGACTAAAGACTTCCATTTAAATTTGTGACCATCCATCATTATTAAGGAGGCTAATCCCCCTTGAACAAGAACTAATTTTAGCCAAAACAGAATAATACAACGCCAATAATATGACTCAAGCCTAATAAATCCCACCTCACTTCCAATTACTGCATTTGGTACGCAGCGAGGGACTTGCAGTATGTGTCTAATAAACTTAGCTTATACGGCTTCTAAAGGTGCAATGATGTTAATAGGCCCCAACTGAGCACCATATAAAAGTAAGGGATACACTTTGGCAGTAAAAAGCCTAATTGTAGCAGGAATAAATAATGCCCCTCACATGGAGTGATAAGATTTAATTTTGTTTTTGACAAGTTAAGCAGTCTGCCTGATTGAATTAAAATGGGCATTCCTAGAACCTGATGAGTGAAAGACTATACCCAAATATTTAAAAGAGTTCACCTGTTCGATTTTATGTCCGTTCATGAGCCAATTATGTAGCCTTGGGAGCTTAGCAAAAACCATTACCTTCATTTTGCAGTAATTTATTTCAATTAGATCGCTAGTGCAGAAGGATGTAAAAAGTCTAAGGGCACGTTTTAGTCCTATAGGCGTCTGTGACATGACGGCCATGTCATCTGCATATAATAATATGGGTATAGTCCCATTTGCTAGTTTTGGGGGATGACCAGAAAGGAAGAAAAAAGTCTAAGGGCAGGTTTCAGTCCTATAGGTGTCTGTGACATGAAGGCCATGTCATCTGCATATAATAATATGGGTATAGTTCTATTTGCTAGTTTCGGGGGATGACCAGAAAGATGGAAACGGTTTCCATTTTCTTTTAACTACAATGATTCTTGAAATGTTACCATATTTAACTGAACAGAAGGATACTCTGAATGCAAGATGATGCCTTAAAAGAGAGAGACTAAATATTGGTTACTAGCTGGGCTGGGCACAGACCATCTGTGCCTCCACTGGTCCACTTCTCCCCGCTTTCTGGCTGGCAGGCCGGCCGGCTGACCACCTCCTCCCGCCTCCTTTCAGCAGCCGGGCAGGGCCTGCCTGACACCTCCTGTTCCTGGTGGTTGGCCAGCAGCCATTGTCTCTCCATCCCCATTGCAATCCCCCAGGCAGCTGCTCTTGCGAGAGCTGCCACACATGGGATTAGTGACAGGTATGCCTAGGAGAAATAAATATATAGAACATAGGAAACTGCCATATACTGAGTCAGACCATTGGTCTATCTAGTTCAGTATTGTATTCTCAGACTGGCAGCGGCTTCTCCAAGGTTGCAGGCAGGAATCTCTCTCAGCCCTATCTTGGAGAAGCCGGGGAGGGAACTTGAAACCTTCTGCTCTTCCCAGAGCGGCTTCATCCCCTGAGGGGAATATCTTGCAGTGCTCACACATCAAGTCTCCCATTCATATGCAACCAGGGCAGACCCTGCTTAGCTATGGGGACAACTCATGCTTGCTACCACAAGACCAGCTCTTCTCTCCCTACAGAAGATATTGTATCTGTATTTACCCAAAAGAAAGAGGAATCTGAATCTAAGACAACCCTCCTATATTTAACAGGAAGGAACTGGCGGGGGGCTCTTCTTAAGTAAATACAGTACATATTTAAATGTACCATAATATATATATATTTTATTAAATATATATATTTATTACTTTAAATATGTAGTGCCTATATATAGCACTTAACATGAAGAACACAGGTGTAGTCAACCTATGAAGTACATTTTATGTCGTAATCCCAAGAAAATATATGGAGATGTAAAGATTGCTGGATTGAGCCATACTGGTGAATACAAACTCTGAATTCTGAACTGATTGGTAATTTTTTTTTTACTATTGATCCTCTTCCTTTGATTTCCACCCATATACAGAAGTGTGGAAACGTTATCCTTAACATCATCCTGCCAATGATGCAAACAACTGGCTTACTAAATGGCTAAATACTCCTGTACTAGAATAAAGACTAAGATTTACCATGTTAACTTATCATCGTAAATGGCATATTTACCATCATAAGTTAACATGGTAAATCTTAGTCTTTATTCTAGTACAGGAGTACTTCGTTACTTGCAGACTTGCCACCTGCGGTTTTGCATATCCATGGTCGGGTAATAGACACCCGACTTTGGTATACGATGGGGGGGGGGGGGGAGGCGGCAAAAAAAGGGGGGGTTAGATCCGCATATCCACGGGTGGCCAGAAATGACCTCAGAAGTCATTTCCGGCCTCCATTTTGACATCAGTAGCCATTTTATGGCTCACTTTCACATAGAAATGGACTTAAAATGGTGATTTTTGGCCAATTTTATACACTTGGGGGGAATTTCTGGACTGCTGCGGATCCCTGGAGCACAGTAGGCCACTTCCCTCTGCATTTCTATGGCCTTTTATAGCATTTTTTAAAAAATGGACCTAAAATGGTGATTTTCGACTGATTTTCTACTCTTGGGGGGCATTTCTGAACTGCCAGGGATCTCTGGAGCATGGTAGGCCACCCCCCCTGCATTTCTAGGGCATTTTACCCTGTTTTTCACCCCCCAAACTGGCAAAAACCCAGTGATTTTGGGCTGTTTTCTCTCCTTGCGAACCTAAGCCCAGCGATCACATAGCCCCAATAACCCAGTATTCGCGGTTTCTGTATCAGCAGTAGTAGTAGAGAATGGAACCCACGTGAATACTGAGATTCTCCTGTATTATGTGTTTTCTATGGTCCAGACACAGAGAGGAAAAAGGAATGAGGCTTTTGAATTAGGCAACACAGTTAAAGACTGTGAGGGAAAATTGATTTGGAGAATGTTACAGTGAGGGGAAATGAGAATTGTTCCAAGAGAATCTTCCAGTGCTAAGCAGTGTTGTCTCTAATTCTTTTCATCTGTGTGTCGGATGAGTTTTGTCCTGGGTGGCAATATCAAGGCATTGTGTGTGCACATGCATTCAGAGTGGAACCTTCCCAATTCAATCTGAGTGGGATCTAAAATTAATTAAGCAGACATTTAAAAACATGTGAGCGCATGCACATGCTTTAGAGGGAATACTGGTGCGAGGAGTGAAGGACAAGAAGGTGTAGAGTGGAGGGACAAGGATTCCTTGGGGAAATATCTGGAGAGGTGGCTTGGAATACTGTTTGGGGGCAGGGGTAGTGCAGAGCATGTGCATCATTTCAAAAGATATGTGGCTAAAGTTTACCTTCAACCATAATTGCTCCCAAAGATTTGTTATTGCTATGAGTAGCAATACTTTACTTGCTTACTTTGTGACGCAGAAAAAAAATAGTGCTACTGCCATGGTAATTTAGATATTTTTAAATGAAGAATAATTGAATTCTTCAACCTGAACATATTATGCTAATTAAGCAAGGGGACCCCTTTAATTTACTTATTTTGCATACTATAGTCTGTCTCTGCCATCCATAGAAAGAGACAAAGAGCTACATGGTACACTGAAACACTGTCTCCTGAGTTCTCGTCTGGCTTCTAAGATTTTACCCGCTATAGCCCACACACTATCACATTAACTTTCACACCCACAAAACTAAAAACTTGATCTTTTGAAAGAGATATTCTCATGAGGCTAAGTTCCATATACCAATACCAAATTCCAGGTTTGCAAGACATGAAACACCCCCCTCCCCCCAGACAAAATGTTTACAGGAAGCATGATAAAAGAAAAGAGTCAATTAAGACTCTTAAGAACAGGTATGGCCAGAAATGATCTGATACATTGATACTGCACAGTCCACTCATGACATGTAATAGCCATCTATGCTGCCATGACTAGTTGGAGCAGTCATAGCAACTGGTCCCAGGCAGGATCAGGGCAGCACTGGTATCTGTTGCACAGCCTCTAGACAGCAATATATCTTGGTAGCAGATATACCTAGGCTTTGCTAGGCTTAGCTGCCATTCTGGTGCCAAGGGAGAAGTTGGAGCAACAGAGGGGATATGTGGATTGTGTTCCCTGTCTATCTTCAGACAGAAAGAGTGAAGCAGGCAACCAGTTTTTACAATACATAGTTCCAAGTCTGCATTGACCTATTAATGGAAGATAATTTAAAGCTATATAATTCAAATTCTTGTACTTCAGATTCACTTAAGAGTACACTAGGTAGACCATCATACAGGCTTGTTGTCCGCTATCCAGCACTTGCAGTAATCACAGAATTTCTTAGGTTGCGATTTCCAGTAATCGGCCCTAGAAAAGAGAAATTGGAAAATGTGTGTCTGTGCATCTGGAAATTAAGCGCAGATTTGCAAGGGCTAGCAACTCAAGACTAAAACCCAGACTTCTCACAGTTATTTATTCCAATGCCTAAGACTTCTCTTTGACAATTAGATTTAGTGACAAATGATATTCCATTTGCTTTATTTTACAGAGCTGTGGTTCAAAACATCACAGAAATTTATCATGGGACACAATTAATGTAGCATAAGCAGCATTATTATGTATATACATGAGCATTTACATAAATATACATCCATTATCCTCACAATTTCTCTGAGGTTAAAACACAGCAATTAGCCCAAGACCACCTGTGAAATTTTCAGAGAGAGAATTTGAACATAGTTTTTCAAACCTAAAATTAATTTGATTAAAATTTTTCGGTCATTGACCAGCAAATTCAAACCTAAAATTCTATTCACTGAACAGTTTCTCTTGAAATATGAAATATTCTGAAACTAACTTAGAGAATAGGATATATTAAAATGTATCTGAAACAAAAAGTGAACTGCAGTAAAAGGAAAGGGTTATTATTGATTTCAACTGAGAGTTCAACTATATAATTATTAGTGGCCAGTATCAAATTAAGTGGACACATTATGCAAAGATCCAGCTCCCTTGAGAAGTCCATAATGCTAGGGAAAGTTGAAGGAAAGAGAAGGAGAGGATAACCAGCATCAAGGTGGATGGACTTGATTACGACAGCAATGAATGCACGACTAAAAGACCTTAAAGGCCAAGTTGAAGACAGATCATCCTGGAGATAATCTATTGATGTGGTCACTAAGAGTTGACACCGACTTCACGGCACTTAATCAATCAAATTATATACTGTTAATATTCCAAAATTGTAATTGTGGACAAATTGCTAATTTAATATTTTTTGAAAATTGTGTGTGGGTTTTAAAAAATAAATATAATTTGTGTCTGCAAAGTAACTGTGTACAGTACAGACATTACCATCTCTTCCTTCTATTCCTTGGCCATTACCATTCCAAAACCCTTCTCTTTTTGGGCAAGGTGATAGATAGAGCATGTGGTGGCATCCCAGCTGCAGAGGGTCTTGGATGATACGGATTATCTGGACCAGGCCTGCTCAACTTAGGCCCTCCAGCTGTTTTTGGACGACAACTCCCATAATCCCCAGCCACAGTGGCCAATAGCCAGTGATCATGGGAATTGTAGGCTAACATCTGCAGGAGGGCCGAAGTTGAGCAGGCCTGATCTGGACCCTTTTCAATCTGGCTTCCACCCCGGATATGGGACTGAAACTGCCTTGGCCGCTCTAGTGGATGACCTTCACTGGGAACTAGACAGGGTGTGTGTGTCCCTGTGGGTTCTGCTGGACCTCTCAGCGGCATTCAATACCATCGACCATGGTATCCTGGGCTGCCTCTTGAGTATGGGAATTGGAGGTACTGTGTGTGAGTGGCTCCGATCCTTTCTTGGTAGTAGGGTGGTGCTGGGGGACTACTGCTCGGCCCCGTGGCCACTGGCGTCTCGCAGGGTTCGGTTTTGTCCCCCATGCTGTTTAAAATCTACATGAAGCTGCTGGGAGAGGTCATCCGGAGACTTGGACTGAGTTGTCAGCAATATGCAGATGACACTCAGCTCTAACTCTCCTTGTCACCTGATCCTAGGGAGGCAGTGGATGTCCTGAATCGGAGATTGGAGGGGCCCTGATGGGTTGGATGTGGGCTAATAAACAGAGACTGAATCCAGACAAGACAGAGGTAATGTTGGTCAGTAGGAGAGCCAACTGGGATAAGGTGATTCTACCTGTTAGATGGGGTTGCATTACCCTAGAAGGAGCAAGTACGCAGCTTGGGGGTATTACTGGACCTGGCTCTGCTTTTGGAAGCTCAGGTGGAGGCAGTGGCCAGGGGTGCCTTTCCACGGCTTCGGCTAATGCGCCAGCTGCGTCCCTTTCTCGAGAAGGCAGATCTGGCTACAGTTACCCATGCCTTAGTCACATTATGGCTGGATTATTACTGGACCTGGCTCTGCTTTTGGAAGCTCAGGTGGAGGCAGTGGCCAGGGGTGCCTTTCCACGGCTTCAGCTAATGCGCCAGCTGCGTCCCTTTCTCGAGAAGGCAGATCTGGCTACAGTTACCCATGCCTTAGTCACATTATGGCTGGATTATTACTGGACCTGGCTCTGCTTTTGGAAGCTCAGGTGGAGGCAGTGGCCAGGGGTGCCTTTCCACGGCTTCGGCTAATGCGCCAGCTGCGTCCCTTTCTCGAGAAGGCAGATCTGGCTACAGTTACCCATGCCTTAGTCACATTATGGCTGGATTATTACTGGACCTGGCTCTGCGCTCTACGTGGGGCTGCCCTTGAAGAATATCCGGAAATTGCAGCTTGTGCAAAATGCAAAATGCTAGGGTTCTATCTGGAGCTGCCCGGTGTGATCATATCACACCTATTTTGAAGGAGCTGCACTGGTTACCAGTGTGTTTGCGGGTCCAATTAAAGGTGCTGGCTTTGACTTTTAAAGCCCTTAATGGTTTGGGCCCAGGGTGCCTGAGGGATTGCCTGCTCCCAAGGGTTGCTGCCCGCTTTACGAGATCATCTGATGGTCTTTGCTCTGGGTGTTCTGGGTTTGCTTTGCTCTGGGTGCCGACAATGAGGGAGGCTTGGTTGTCATGCACATGGGACAGGGCCTTCTCTGTTGCTGCCCCCAGACTTTGGAATGCTCTCCCAGTGGTCATTTGCTCCTCGGACTCCATCACAGTTTTTAGAAAGCTTGTTAAATCTTGGCTTTTTATCCAGGCCTTTACATGATTGTTCTGTGAGCCCCTGGTGGCGCAGTAGTAAAACTGCCTCCCTGTAACCAGAAGGTTACAAGTTCGATCCTGACCAAGGGCTCAAGGTTGACTCAGCCTTCCATCCTTCCGAGGTCGGTAAAATGAGTACCCAGAATGTTGGGGGCAATATGCTAAATCATTGTAAACCGCTTAGAGAGCTTCCAGCTATAGAGCGGTATATAAATGTAAGTGCTATTGCTATTGCTATTGCTGCTTCTGTGTGTTTTTATCCATGTATAGGTTTTATGTTTGTATTTTATATATTTTAAATCTGATTTGTTCATATTTTTAGCTTAATACTTTTAACTGTCATTTTTATTATATGTTTTTTAACTTTTGTAAACCACCTTGGGATTGTATAAACAAACAAACAAACAAATAAATTCAAGACTAGGAACGTGCACGGAACCAGTTTGGAGGCCCTTTATGGGCTTCCAAACCGGTTTGAAGAACCAGCGGTTCTGCTGGTTTGATGGCAGGGGGTGGACAACTTTAAGAGCGGGGGGTGGGGTGGTGCTCTTACCCTCCCCGCCGCTTTCCCTCCACCAGCATCCATTTTAGTCAAATCCCATTGGGGCAGCAGCGTACCTCCCTGCTGCCCCATTGCCCAGATATGACCGGAAGTATCCAACGTGCCTGCACACACCAACACCGGTGCGGGCATGCTAATGTTGCATCTGCCGTGCGCCCTTGTGTGGGCGCGACATGGGTGTGCCTGCACCAATGCATGCAGGCGTGTCAGATACTTCCGGTCATATCCAGGCAATGGGGTGGCAGGGAGGTACGCTGCTGTCTTGATGGGATTTGACTAAAACAGATGCCAGCGGGGGGAAAGTGTACCCTCCCCCGCTTGTAAAGCAGGACCCTGCCTCCTTCAAGCGTCCCCAGCTCAGTTCCGTGCACATCCCTATTCAAGACTGTGACAAGGTGGCAACAGTTTATTCCTTGGCCTAACCTGTCCTATCAGAACGATGCCAGGTACAAGTTTTGTTAGGAGCAGTCCTCTTCCTTTGGGTAGTTCCTGCATCTTGAATGGACTGAGAGGTGATGGCAGTGAAGAAACTTTACTTCTCTGTCATCATTGCATCCACACAATAGCCCCATTCAGATATTATGTTGTACCTATTTTCAGATGTCTATATACATATTTGTGTGAATGACTGTACCTGTATTCTTTTTAGAAGTGAACCTGGGTACAGGTTCCTCAAATGGATGCCACAGATAGGAAGTATACTGCTGTACCTGCATTCAGCATAACATGTGAAAAACTGTACCTGCATACAGATTTGTACATATGTACACTGTACAAATATTGTATGATTGCTGAATATAAAAAAAGAATAGTGCTTTTGCTGGTTAATTGAGATGTTTTGGGTGGCGAAAACCTTACTACATGCTGCTGCTTATGGGAACTGGGAGATGCCCTTGACAGCACACTGTAACCAGTTTGCAGATCACATTTGCTCACATTCACTCTGAGATGGATTCCAGAGTTTTTACCATTCCTAATGACTTGACTCAAGCACCACCTAGTCTTGTTTTGGACAGATTTCATTTGGTACACATGGGACAAGACCTTCTCAGTGATTAACCCTAGGCTAAAGCTCTGGAACACTTTTCCCAGAAAAGATTGAATGAGTTCAGAGGGTACAGTTTTCCACAGCTGCTTAAAAACCTTTATTTTTATCCAAGCATTTAATGTTTAATTAGTTTAGCATTTTGGCTCATCCGCTATTCAAATGGATTCTGTTTCACTTTTGAATATTATCTGCTGCTTTTATTCTTGTTTTTTAGCGTGGGATTTATATTTTTGTTTTTACTGTAACTTTTATTATCTACATCACCTTGGAATTACATGAAAGGCAATTAACACATTCTAAAAACAATAAGTAAATAAGGCAGGCATTATCCAGCATCACCTTTTGGAACCTACACAAAAGGAAGGATTGGAGCCACTATAAGACTGCCTTCTTATCCCCATTTTTGGCTAGGTAGCCCAGAAGAACACCATGATTGGTAGTACTGAGAGCCATTGACAGCTCCAGCAGAACCAACAAGAATACACTCCTCCCAGCATAGGTTTTTCACTGTATTAACCAAAACTTCAAAACCAGGTTGAAAACCAAACTGAAACAAGCCCAGACAACAAGTTTCATCAAGATGTGTATGTAGTTAAGTTGCCACTACACATTTAAGCACCTTGCCCAACCAAAGACACCAGGTTGGAGTCTGGTCAGTTTTTATTCAGAAGAGTGGGGTCTAGGGAGGGTTATTTTAGTGTAGGGCAGATAACTGCCATTTTAATGAAGAATGGAATCACACCCTCTGAAAGTGAGATATTTACTATTTTCCCTACCCACGCAGCTAATCTCCTTGGCAGCTTTCATTAGCCCTGATGGGCAAGGATCAAGCACACATGGATGATCCAATACATTCACATCTTCAGGTTGCACAAAATGAAAGGAATACATCATTCATAGATAGGGTGATGGTATGCCTGGGAGACCAGAGGGAAATTCATAGTCCTAGTCTTGAGTTGCACTGCTTGTTTCTGGTGCAGGAATGACTTGATCCTGCACCAGAAACAACCTCCTCCTTTTTATAGTCAGATACAAACCTACCTTCCCTATTTCATAACACCATTTCTACTTTTTTTGGGTATAAACAAGCTATATTCAAAGTTGTCAACTCTCTGGTACTCACATCGCAATCCCCAGCTTGTTCAGATTGAACTCCAATCAGTTCATTACTTTTCAACCAGTACTGAAATCCTGTGTAAACACATATGTGGAGTAAGTCCAATAAGACTCAGTAGGATTTATTTCTGGGGCAATATGCAGAGGACTAAGCTGCATGTACAGGACTACAGCTATGTAGTTTGATTCTAACCATGTTTATTCAGAAGTAATTCCAGTATGTTTATTGGGTCTTGTGTTCAAGTAAATAAGTTTAGGACTGCAGCTTTATAGCCAATGCTTCCCTACCCCAGGATGGCTTGCTGCAAACCAAGATCTAATTAAGTCTAAATATACCTACCATATCTAAACTACCAGGCTAAATCAAAAGTCTGGGGCTTTAAACATTTAAAAAAACCCTCCCCAGTGTTCCCTGTAATAAGGATTTCCAGATGTTGTTGACTATAGCTCCCAGAATCCCCAGCTGCAATGACCTTTGGCCAAGGATTCTGGGAATTGTAGTCAACAACATCTGAGAATTGCTGTTACAGGGAACATGGCTCCCCACCCCCTTTTTGTACAGAAGTCTATAAGAATTCTGGGGAATGCCAAGGCTTGCACATCACTTTGTAACTCTGGGTTAGTTCTAATAAATGTATTATCTATCTATAAATTGATATAGATAAATATAAAACCCATACACCCACAGTGTTTTCCCTTCAGTCACTCAAATAAAAGCCACCAATGGTTAGATAACCCTGGGACCTTTTTAGAAGGTTTAATGTGCCTATTGCACGCTTTTTTATGTCTCTACGCTTGACGGCATTCAGAATCAGAAGGTGTGAAGGAATCTGCTTGCGAGTACAGCACTAGGTTTCGAAGCAACACGGCATCTCCATCTTGTGACGCGTTATGGCCGTGGTTCCCTGGAAGTTTCACTTATCAGGTCAGGAGAAACACGCCAGTGTTGGGCTCGTCCGTAGAAAAGCAGCAATGCATGATGGCTGCAGAAGAACAAGGCCGTCTGACTCCTAAGCAAGGCCAGAGCAGGGGTGGTGGCGGCGGGAATGAGTCCTGGCGGCAGGGCACAGAGAAGCGACTCACCTGGACTGGGAGGCCCCCGCTGGCCAGGGCGGCGCAGCGGGAGGAGGAAAAAGCAGCAGCCCGCCCCTTCCTCTTTCTCCGGGCTCTCTCATCCCCCGCTTCTTCCCTCCTGTGAGCACTTACATTTCTATCGTCTTCTCGCCGCCACCTTCCGGACGCTGAAGCCCGAGCCCGCCGGGTCCTTCTTTCAAACCACCCGGAGCAACGCAGGCGGGGAGGGTGCAAAGAGAGAGCAGCGCACACCAGCAAGCGCCTCTCTATCACCTCAGGACGCGACAGAAGGCTACGGGAGCCGGGAAAGGCCAATATCATACCATCCGCGCTCGCGTCCTCCTCGGCGCTCGCCCTCCCCTGCGGGAGAGCGGCTCGAGTGCAGAGAGAGAGGGGGAGCTCGAACGCTCCTCGGCGCGGAGAGAAGAACTCGGTGAGTAAAGTTATGCATGTGCGCGAGCACCTCTTCCTCCGCCACCCTGTCCGACCTCTCCCAAGCCGCGAGTTCGAGTCCCACCTGGGTGAACCCTTGTCTAAAAAACAACCAGTTTGGGGTGAGTTTAGTTTCGGTTTGAGGGAGAACAGAAGGAGCGCCAACAACTGCAGCCTGGTATCAGTGGGGATTCCCCTCCTGAAGCTGTGCTGCTGAGGCGGACCGCTTGGTTTGTTTTCTTTCTTTTTCTCCCTTTGCACGTCTAGTCCCTCTCTCTGTCTTAGATAACCATTCAGAGTTCCTCTTTTTCCACCCCCCTCTTCAGACTGTCAGCCCCGCCCTGGTTCTCCCATGATTCAGACCCCTTAAGCCCTTCCAAGATGCCCCCTTTCCAGCCACTCCTTTTAACTTTTTCTCCCTTCTCCCCCATTTTCAAATGCCCATCAGCTCAAGTCCCTCATTGCAGCAGTCACCCTCCCTAGTCTCTCCATTCTCCACAACACTCTCTCTATCTCTCTCACTTTCGCTGAGTCGTGGGTCGTCGTCGTCTTCTTCTTCTTCTCCATCTTTGGTCTGATTCATACCTGTGCCACAGAATGGGGTGGCTGGGGTGGGCTGCAGCCCCTACAGACTGCAGGTGATGGAGTGGGCGTACAATTTCTGGATGTTTTCCTTAATGTAAAAAGAAATTCTCTGAAAAAAACAAGCCAGCACATCAGGAGGAAGTTTTCTGAGCCAATCCCTTTCCATGCCATGCTAGCTTTCTAATTATGTGGAGAGGCATTCAAAAACAGCATCTCCTCCATCTGTGGCCCTACATTAGTCCATTATCCTGTTTCATTCTGGTGCCATATATACACCAGGACTTAGACCAGGTCAAAAAAAGAAGGGATTCCACACACCAATGCCAGGTAAGAGACTCAGCATATATTATTATTTATTTTTTACATTTATGTCGTACTCAGGGGCGTAACTACTATTAGGCAAGGGGAGGCGGCTGCCTGGGGGCCCCCACGCCTCGAGGGCCCCCCAGAGGCAAGTCACATGACTGTATATTGTGAAGTGTGTGTGGGTATCAGCAAGGGGCCCATTTTAAAAGTTTGTCTCTGGGCCCACTCCAGCCTTGTTACGCCCCTGGTCCTACTCTTTCTCTGCGGAACTCAGAGTGGTATACATGCTTATTTTCATCCTCACAACAACCCTGTGAGGTAAGTTAGGCTGAGAGATACGTGACTGGCCTAGAGTAATCCAGTGAGTTTCATGGTTGAATGGGGATTTGAACTCAGGTCTTCCCAGTTCTAGTCCAACACTCTAACCACTATGCTATGCTGGCTCTCTGTTTGTATACCAATACATCTGAGCCAAGATGGGTGTGCTGGAATGCTTGGTTAATGAAAACAGATATAGTGGGCATAACTATAAAAGAGCCAGCGTGGTGTAGTGGTTAGAGTGCTGGACTAGGACTGGGGAGACTCGAGTTCAAATCCCCATTCAGCCATGATACTGGCTGGGTGACTCTGGGCCTGTCAGTTCTCTCTCAGCCTAACTTACTTCACAGGGTTGTTGTGAGGAGAAACTTAAGTATTTAGTACATCGCTCTGGGCTCCTTGGAGGAAGAGTGGGATATAAATGTATGTATGTAAGTAAGTAAATAAATAAATGGCCTAATGGAAACCTGGTGGAACAGTGAGAACCAGAGGGACACTGTTATTCCTGGATACAAACTCTACAGAAAGGACAGGGAAGGGAAGATTGGGGGTGGAGTAGCACTTTATATTAAAGAAGGGATAGAATCCAACAAGCTAGAAAACCTAGGAGGACCGGAGTCCTCTACAGAATCATTATGGGTGATTGTTTCATTATGAATCATCATGGGTGAAGACTGAAAGGAAATGTGTTACTAGGAACTTGCCATCACCTTCCAGATGAAAACACTGATGGTGACCTGGAGTTGGAGAAGCAAATCAGAGAGGTGTCAAAGATGCCACATAGGCTGGGTAAATTCACATTCAGGTAATGACAGAGAAGCCAGATTTCTAGACATACTAAATGACTGTGCCTTAGAACAGTTGGCCATGGAACCAACTAGAGAGAAGATAAACTTGGACTTAATCCTGAGTGGTGCCCAGGATCTGATGCGAGATGTCAGAGTTGTAGATCCACTGGGGAACTGTGACCATAGTGTGAGCCCATTCAGTTTATAAGCGATTTCTAAGGACGTCCAACATGGATACGTTGGACTTCAGAAGAGGAAACTGCTCAAAAAAATGAGGGGAAAGTCAGGAGGGTCAAATCACTCCAGAAAGCATGGAATTTATTTAAAACCACAATAATAGAAGCTTAGTTGGAATTTATACCAAAAAGTAGGAAAGGTACTAACAAATTCAGGGGTTCGCCAGCATGGCTAACAAGTAGAGTCAGGAAAGTTATAAAAGGGAAGAAGAATCCTTCAGAGAATAGAAGTCTTGCCCAAATGAAGAGAACAAAAAGGAACATAAACTCTGGCAAAAGAAATGCAAGGAGACAATAAGAGATGCAAAAAGAGAGTTTGAGGAGCATATAGCTAGAAGTGTCAAGGGGAATAACAAGAACTTCTTTAAATATATCAGAAGCAGAAAACCTGCCAGGGAGGTGGTTGGGCCCTTAGATGATAAAGCTGTGAAAGGGATTGTTAAGGTGATTGCAGAGAAGCTGAATGAGTTCTTTGCATCTGTCTTCACAGTGGAGAATACTGACCATATACTCTCTCCAGAACTGAGCTTCTCAGGCTCAGAGGCTGAAGAACTGGGCCAATTTGAAGTGACGAGGGAAGATGCACTAAACTGTCTTGAAAAACGAAAAATGAACAAATCACCAGGGCAAGATGGCATCCTCCCAAGAGTTCTGAAGGAACTCAAATGTGAAATAGCTGATGCTGTACCCTAGCCTTATAAAGAAGGTGCTCCAGGCCCCTGATCAGCTTGACTGACCTCTTCTGCTCCTTTCATTTTGATTTATTATTATTTCAAACAAAAGGGGGAAAAGACTAAGTAACGCATGAGCAGTCCCATTGAAAATAATGGAACAAGTTAATCATTAGTAACTTTTCCTATTAATTTCAGTGGGGTAACTTGTGAGCAATTTAGTCTGGATGTCAGACCCTAATTTTATTCTTACAGTGTGATAAAAATAGGCTGATTGGATGAGTGATGATTTATGGTGTTCTGCAGGGGGTTCAGAGCTTCCAGTAGTAGGCTTTTAAATGAGATTCTCTTTTCTCTTGTTTTGCATAGCTTCATATGTTTTTACCCCAGAGACTTTGTATTCTTTCTAGTGAAGGAGTTTCATGAGCATGAGGCTAGGGAGTTAGGGTGATCACATCAGAGGACTTCTGCAACTTGGTCGTATTTGTGTTTACTTGGCGATATATTAATTGATTTCAGGTACACATAGGATTGCAGCCTTACTAGTTGTGTAGTGGAGAGAATTTTGCAGATATGCTTTTTCACCTCTGCACATCAAAAGGGTAAGAGAGGCTCTGTATTTGGTTAGGCTTGTGCCCGAAACGTTTCGGCGGCCATTGAAAAGGCCGCCGAAACATTTCGGGTGTCGGGGCAGATTCGGTGATTCGGCGCCGGCGGGGGTAGGGCTTTAAGGGCGGGGAAGAGTGTACTCCATGCGCGCGTTGTGCGCGTGCGTGCCCGCCCGCCCACCCACCGTGCGCACGCGCACATGACGGGCGCACGCGCGCTCGGAACTTCCGGCCACTTCTGGCCGAGGGGGCAAACGGGGCGGCAAGGAGGAACGCTGCCGCCCCAAGGGGCTTCAAATTCGGAGAGCGCCGGCGGGGGAAACGCGGCGGGGTGTGTGTGAGTACACTCTCCCCCGCCCTTAAAGCCCTACCCCCGCCGGTGCTGATAAATATCGTGCACATCCCTATATTTGGTCACTCACTGGCTGACATCCTGACTAAAGCGGCTAGTCCTTTAGAGTAACTCCTTAGTAGTACTACTGATTAGGGGTGTGCGCAGTTCGATCTGTGTTCCGAATTTGGACTGGTTCAGCTGAACCTCAAACCGGTCCAGTGGTCTGAGGCGGCGCCAGGGGGTGAGGGGTGGGCAGCAAGCAGCACCTTTAAAATTAAAGCCACAGGTCCTTAGTAGTTCCTGACCGCCGCCACAGGTAGCTTTCTGCAGTGTTGGTGCTCCCTGCAGCAGCCTTTGCTTGGTGGCAGCACAGCTCCATCACTCATCTGGCCTCCGTGTATACATGGAGGCCACGTGAGTGTGAAGCTCTGCAGCTGCTATGTATGGACTACTGTGGGGAGCGCTGCCGCAGTAGGAAAGTGCCTGCAAGACCCTGGTAAGGAGTTATTAAGGACCTGCAGCTTTAATTTTAAAGGTGCCACTGGCTCCCCTCCAGCGCTGCCTTGAACTGCCAACTGTGCGGAACTGGTCTGTATAGTGGTCCGAATTTGGACCGTGGATTGAACTGCAGTCCATGCACACCCCTACTACTGAGTCAGGATGTCGGCCACTGCATTTAGCAAATGTGGAAGCAAAGGTATATAAACATTATCTTCACAATTCGACTGCTTCGGCGTGGATCTGTTTCTGCATCTGTCATTGAATTTGTCATTGAGACCCAGAGAATCTTGGGTTTCTGGCTGGAGACTAGGGATGTGCACGAACCTGTTGGGAGGCCCTTCTATGGGCCTCGGAACAGGTTTGAACACCGGGCAGTTCGGAGGATCGAAGGCAAGGGGTGGGACAACCTTTAAGGCAGGGGTGGGGAACCTTGGCCCTCCAGCTGTTTTTGAACTACAACTCCCACCATCCCCAGCCACAATTATTGTGGCTGGGGATGGTGGGAGTTGTAGTTCAAAAACAGCTGGAGGGCCAAGGTTCCCCACCCCTGCTTTAAGGGGAAGGGTGTCTTACCCCTCCATCCGCTTTCCCCCTGCCGGTACTCCGTTTGTAAAGACTCTGTCGGGGTGGCAACCTCCTTGCTGCCCCATTCCCTCCTTAGCCGGAAGTGCCGGGTGCGCGTGTGCACAGGAGAGAACAGGGTGGCAGGAAAGTATGCTGCTACCCTGACTGAGTCTTCATAAATGGAGCACCGGTGGGGGGAAAGTGGAGGGAGGGGTAAGTGCACCCTCCCCTGCCCTTAAAGTTGTCCCACCTCCGCCTTCAAACCAGCCCCTGCCAGTTCCATGCACATCCCTACTGGAGACCACTCTTTTATCACCAAGAAATTTGAACTTGCACACTTATTTATGTTTTTCTTTATGTCTTCCCCACTCTATTATTAAATTATTCTGTAGCCCCTCAGTTTAAAAAAAAATTGGGGGTGTTGTGTTTACTAGCTCTTTTACTATCTGGGGGAGGAGAAGAGGATCTTATGAAAAGTCTGTATAGTGAGTCACTAAACACACACAGTGACTCTGCTTGTTGGAAGAAAAGGAGCGACTGCCTCAACATGTGCACTGGGAATGGAGCCAGAGGGTTGTCTCAGGTTTACCATGAAAACAAAATGAAATTAGTAGTCGATTTTTGCGCCTGAGGCTTGTTGAAGCATGTATGCTTGCTTTTTCTGGAAGGAGTTTTGTGGTCATCCTAATACATAGTTGTAGCTGCTTGTTCCAGCATTTACAACATAGCACTTGAATGCTGAGGTGGCGAAGATTAGGCCCAATGCTAACATTTAAGATAGTTGAAATCTCAAAAAAGAATGGGCTACTTATGTGTAGGCACTGCAAATATATTGGAATGTCTGTTATGGTACTGTTTGAAATTAGCTGCTCAGAAGTAGGGGGAGATTAGAAAATCTGAAAATGAAGCTGTTCATTCAAAACCACCATGAACACTTTCATCTTAAAATAAAGTAGGGAAAACAGTGAAGCTTGAAAGTTTCATTGCCTGTTAATTATTTGATTTCAAACTGTGCCAGAAAAACAATCTGCAAGATGAAACTTTAGAAAAGAGGTGTATTTGAGTTAATGAAAAGGGAACACTTAATGAGAAGGCTGGGTTAAAACATGCAGTAAAGCCTGAGAGGGAGAAATATGCATCTGCGTAGCTTTCCTTTTAGAGAGACAATTGAACATTTTGAGAGTTAAAATTTAGACCAATCAGCGGTAGGCATGTGTTTCTCTTTATGTCTAGTTCACACATCATGTGTATCCTTTCAACTGTAAAGGTTTCACATGAAAGAGGTTTCCCTCCTCCCATTCCTTACGTCTCCTCAGTTTGGTATGGGAGCCAGGAACAGAGAAAGTGAAGGGAGCACTCTCACTCTGCTTGTGGAGAAAGATGCAGGGGTGGGTCTGTGGGAGAAGGAGGGTCCGTGCCTCTTTCCTGTGCACTCCTTTTACTGTTAAAAGCAAGACCTCATTTTCACCCCTCATTTCATATATGAATGGGCAGACATATGGATGATAGTCTTGTCATGTTTGGTCTCTAGAGTGCATGAAGTATACATTTGGTGAGCAAACTGCCACCCAGTGGACAAATAATTGTAGTATATCTTATGTATTTATATTGAAATGTAGTTAACGTGTTCTCGCTGACTGGTTATAACGTGAACAGGCGAGGCTTGCATTAATTCTCTAATTCATTGTGAGTTTTCATTGACTAGTACTGTACTAAAATGGATGATGGACAGTCCATAGCATAATCTGTGCTACTAATTAAAATGACATAATTTCTGTGGGCCTCTACATGGTAAACGAGCAGGTAGTTTACTTGCCAGGATTATGGACTCTAGCAAGCTTTTCCTTCCAAGAATTTAAGCAATCATAAACTTTGTTGTAGATTTTCCTAGAGTGATAGATTCACTCTTGACTGCATGACTCATCTTTAGAGACAGACTCTGAATGCAGTCTTAAAACACAACAGAGACAGCAAGAGTAGTTTTTCTTGAGGTGATTGCCTCAAGTACAAATATGATGAATATTTATATACTGCTTTTCAACAAAAGTTCTCAAAGCAGTTTACATAACTATAAAATAAAAGGGTTACTTCTGGCACCTCACCTCATGTCTGTGATACCTTGGGAAACTCCTGAGAGACCGTATTAGCTGAATGTCAGCGCTGTCTTCTGAGCCAGTTTGAAATATCAACAAGTCCTTCTCCAGTTGATCTCTTGAGCTCAATCTGTGTGCTTTCAAGTAATGAGAAATTTGACTGTTTGATGGTACACTTAATATTAAATTAGCAATAGCAATAGCACTTACATTTATATACCGCTCTATAGCCGGAGCTCTCTAAGTGGTTTACAATGATTTAGCATATTGCCCCCAACATTCTGGGTACTCATTTTACTGACCTTGGAAGGCTGGAAGGCTGAGTCAACCTTGAGCCCCTGGTCAGGATCGAACTTGTAACCTTCTGGTTACAGGGTGGCAGTTTTACCACTGTGCCACCAGGGACTCATTAGCCCATTTTTAGTGGCTTCATCCTATGATTAAATAATACGACTAAATAATATGATTTCTGTTTTCAAAACGGGGCATAAAAGGACAAGCAAGAATAATCTTGTTAGTAAAACATTTGCATGGAGACTACAGCTAATGTACACTTGATACTATTTTTTATTACTGTTACGAATAATATGAATCAGCTGGGCCGGGCACAGAGCATCTGCACCTCTGCTGGCCCGCTTCTCCCCCTTCCGGCCGGGGCTTCTGGCCGTCTTTCAAGCTGGCCTGTCCCTTCCTCCTGCCCACTGCCGCCACTTCTTCATCCCGGCGGCTGTTTTCTCCCATCCCTGCCGCTAGTCTGGCAGCTGCTTGTGAACTCTCGCGAGAACTGCCACGCATGGGATTGGTGACAGGTATGCCTAGGAGAAATAAATATATAGATACGAATAGCTGCTGGGACTATTGCAGAAAAGGAGGATTGGTAAATTGCAGCTGGCATAGAAGGTGCTCTGAAATCTTATTTTTTCTAGAATTGCTTGGCCAAATGATTCCAGAAGCAACAGTTATCATGCAATCAGAATTGGGGTTCAAAATGAAGCATTTTCAATTAAATGAGATTCAGGTGTGAGTCCAGTGAGGATTTTGCCACCACCTGCAATGTGTGCTTCCAGATAGGGATGTGCACGACGATCTTCGGCGCCGGCGGGGGTAGAGCTTTAAGGCCGGGGGAGGGTGTACTCACCCCTCCCACCTCATTTCCCGCGCTGGCGCGCTGTCGGTTTTAAGCCCCTCGGGGTGGCAGCGTTCCTCCCTGCTGCCCCGTTTCTGCCCTCGGCCGGAAGTCGCAAGTGCGCGCACACGGCAGAGGGGCGTGCGTGCGCGCATGGCGTGCACACACGCACTCGCGACTTCCGGCCGAGGGTAGAAACGGGGCGGCAGGGAGGAACGCTGCCGCCCCAAGGGGCTTAAAACTGACAGCGCACAGGCAGGGGAAATGCGGCGGGAGGGGTGAGTACACCCCCCACCCTTAAAGCTCTACCCCCGCCGGCGCCGAAACACCGAAGCGGCCCCTAGCCCGAAACGTTTCGGAGGCCTTTACAATGGCCTCCGAAACGTTTCGGGCACATGCCTACTTCCAGAGACTGAGAGAGGCAAACTGCTTGAATGCTTGGAGTTTTAGCTGCTTCTTCTTTTTAAAAAGAAATAATAGATGTAATTCTGAGCTATAATCGGGACCATCTTGGTTGACAATGCAGAGGCTTTTAGTCATTTGAAAATATATTAGGTTAAAACAAAAGTGCTGTGGTGCCTTAAGAATAAATAGTTTATTGCTGCACAAGCTTTTCCGAGCTCACTGCCTTAATAGCACCCTAATCAAAAGTTCTTATGTCAGTGTACCCTAGGTTTAGACTCTGGAGGTTTTGGACCAGTTCACGCATGGAACTTGAATATATGTTGAAGGCAGGAAAGCAAGCATTGTGCTTGTGTACATGCTTCCTTCAATCATTCTGGTATTTCCAGTGGGTATGTATCCTGTTAAAACAAAACAGCAGGAAGGCATACCACGCTGGGGAAAACAATATGAATTTTCTGGAAAGTTTAGAATTGGAATATTTCCCCAAGTTTGCATTTTTCTCAGAAAAATTTACTATGCTAGCTTTCCTGATGCCCTACATAGACTGTGGTCTATCTAGAAGTTGTTTGACCTATTTATATAGTTTTTAAAAAACATCACCATATTACGTTCTCAATTAGTGTATCAAATGTTTTTCAAGTAGCCAGGTAGCTGAAATGAAATATTTGATGGAGAAAGAATCAAAATGTTATACTGAAACAAATTCAAAGCTATTATGTGCAAGTTATTTTTATTGGTATACTCAATGAAACAGATATGTACTCTCTCACACAATTCCTAGGGATAATAACTTGAAACAATGACTGAAATCTGGATTGCCTTTGTGCACAAGCAGCAGTATGAGTTCAAGATTAATGCTACAATGTTGCTTGAGTGGGAGAAAGGGAGACTTTCGCTGATCTCCCCTTCCCTTTGAACGCATTGTGTATAACTAAAATATGACCCTGAGGCTTGCACACCCCTTGGGGAATATTTTGGTGGTGCAGAGTGGACTTCAGAGGACAGGGAAGATGGTGAAAATAACCGTTTCTCCAACTCAAGTGATAGTGCAGTGGCAGTCTGGAACTCACATTGCAGTGTTAGTTGGTCAGTGAACTTTTCCATGGGAGATGGGTCATGTTCCATGGAAAAATAATGAGATAATTTTCCATTCTACATCGTAGGGAGGTCATTTGTTAGTACTGTGGAAGCCATGGGATTGTTGTCATGCAACAGAGTACTCTGTTGCATGACAGAGTACATAGTACTCTGCTGATTAGAGTGTCAGAATATATGATTGTCTGTTTGAAGAGTTTTGGATGGATTCTTAAGCAGAGATGTAGATTTTCTGGAAAATTTTGAATTGGAATAATTTCATCTCATTTGCGTAAAATTTGCATTATTTTTTTCTTTGAAAATAAATAAATCAGCATGCACATTTTTCTGATGCCCTAAATAGATTGTGATTTGATTTGGCATGTTATCAGATCTATTTATACAATTAAAAAACCCTGCAAACCCTCCACCATATTAATTTCCCACTAATCTCAAAAGGCAGGTTGAATCAATAAAGACTCTTCATATACTTTGTTATAATGAAACAATTTCAGAGCTTTATGTGGAAAGAAACCTTTTAAAAATTGGAATACTCCGTAAATTAATAAAACATATGTACCCTATCACACCCTTTCTAGATACAATACCTGAAAAACATTAATTTCAACTTTGAAGCTGCTGAACTTACCTAATATTGCATTGACATCCATTCATTGTTACTAATGAATTTCATACAACGATGCTGGACACTTGGACTAGCTTTGTGCAAGTGCCAGACTACGGCTGTGCTGCCACTTGAGTGGGGAATGGGGCAACTTTAGCCCATATTACCTTTTCTCTAAAGTCCACTGTTTGTCACCAAAATATGTCTCTGAGGGTAGTGCAACCCTCGGGGATATATTTTGGTGACACACAGATGGCTTGAGAGGAAAGGGAATATCACCTCTTCCCCTGCTCAAGCAACAGTGCTGCATTAGTTGGGAACTTGCACTGCTGCGTATGCGCAGTGCTAGTCTCAATGTCAGCCAATGGACTTTTAGACATGGAAGAATTTCTACTGGGAAAAACAAAGTATGGGATCATTTTCCTTTTTCCCATTGAAAATGTTCCATCCTGCATCTCTGGCTTTAAGAGTACCATATGCTGAGTTTCTTGTTGACCTTATTCAGTGGCTTTTTTATGCATTGTGTGTTCATAAAGATGGACAACATGAATCTTGATGCTAGGAAATTATTCAAATAGGACTCTGCTGCTGCAGCTTTTAGTGTAACATCTGTAGTTTCCTTGGGAGCACCTCTTGGCTTCATGTCTGCAACTGCTTATGTCATGAAATGTGCGTCAGTAGGTTCACTGACTGCTGAAGAACTCTTTCACATAGCAAATTGTGGAATTCCACAAAACTTTGTAGTGGTTCAAGTAAGGGATGTAATAAATGAATAATACTGATTTAAATGTTATGCTGTTGTTTTTAAAAGACTTTTGAAAACATGCCTGCTTTATTGGGTTTTAAAGGGTTTTTTAAAATGTCTTTAAAAAAGATTTTATCATCTGTTTATATTATTTTTAGGTTTTGGTTTGAATAGATTGTAAACTGCCCTGAGATAGATATAGATATAGATATTGTGTGTGTGTGTGTGTGTGTGTGTGTGTGTGTGTGTGTTAGTTAGTGTGTGTTATGTAAATGTATTCAGTATGCCAAGCCTGCCTTATACATTTAGCTGTGGGCAGCATTGCAATAAGGTAGTGCAGAGACAGCCAAACTTAAGACTTCCAGCTTAAGGAAGACTGGGAAGACTGAGGCTCAAAACTGCAATGTCTTCAACTACACAGAAAAGCCCACTTCCGGTTTTCTGTCTAACCCCCTCCATTTCTGTCCAGCCTTCTAACCAGTGAGTTTGCCATGAAAGTCCAACTGGAGCTTTGATTGGGAAGTACTGGGGATGCATGGTGGAGGGAGGGAGGGGAAAGGAGACTACTGAATTCCAGGAGGATTTTGCTGCAGAAGGGGAGCAAGAGAGGCTGCTTTTGTGGAGGAAAGAAGATAGGGAGAAATGACTGGGAGAGGAAGTAAACCCTGAGCACTAGGGATTATACAAACCGCAGTTCGAACCATAGTTTGAACATTGCAGTTGTGGGGCCCAGGATCTTTAAAAAGGAGGAGAGCAAGTCCTTATCTGCTCTCCGCTGCCCCATGCAGCTTCCTGCTGGGGCAGTGGGCATCCCAAGAAGCCCTGTGCGGCATCAGCATGCACATGGTGCCCACAGACATGGGACATGCATGGGCGCCATGTGTGCTGACACCACACAGGGCTTCTTGGGATGCCCACTGCCACAGCAGGAAGCTGCATGGGGTGGCAGACAGCAGGTAAGCATCTTCTCTCCTCTTTCTTAAAGCTCCCGGGCCCCACAACCAGGGAGGTGTGCTTGAACTGTGGTGCATGCACATCCCTACTGAGCACCCAGAGAGAGATTGAGATTGAAAATGGTATGGTTATACACCCCCATTTGGCTTGCCAGTCAGATATTTTCAGTATTGGCAAGAGGGGAAGCCAAACGCCTTGCTAAATCTCCTGAGACTGAGAGAGGCAAACACACACTCATAACATAATACAGCAGATAAAATAGAGTATCATAAACATCTCAAATGACATCCTTCCCTATTTCTGAGCCACCCTAGCTGAATGTCTGGACTGGATTTAAAGGCCTTGTTGTGGTCAATGCCATACTCGTGGGGGCCTTTATGTAGAGGTGTGCATAAAACTTGCTGCTTCGGTTCGAGTCCGAACTGCACTGGGCCAGTTTGGTCTGGCACTCCCTCAGAAACCTCCCAATTTGGTTCCGAGGGCGGGGGTTGCGAGCTTTGCCTTTAAATATATATATACTTGGTACCAAAAAAGCCACCTGATGGTCACAGCCATCTAATGGCGCAGCGGGAAAGCAACTTGCCTAGGGAACAAGAGGCTGTCAGTTTTCATGCTGGTATGTTTCCCAGACTATGGGAAACACTTATATCGTGCAGCAGTGATATGGGAAGGTGCTGAAAGGTATCATCATATGGCTCAGGAGGCAATAATGGTAAACCCCTCCTGTATTCTACCAAGAAAACCACTTGGCTCTGTAGTTGCCAGGACTCAACACCGATTTGATGGCATATTCTTTCCTTCTTCCTTTTCCTCCAGGGGGCTTCTCCAAGGCCACCGGGGGGGGTGTCTTCAGAGGTTCCCCCTCCCCCATGGGCCTTAATTATGCCCCCACCCTGTTTGGGTGGTCTGCGGCCTATTCCGTGCCTCACCCCTGTCTTCGCAGCCATTTGGAGGCCACTGTGCATGCCCAGTGGGCCTCTGCGTGGCCTGGGTCATGATCCGGCCACACAGAGGTACATTGGCCATGCGTGGTGGCCAGGGGGTTTTGGTCCGATGTTGAACTGAACTGGTGGGGTTCAGTTTGACATCGGACTGTTAAACTGAACTGTTCGAACATCCCTACCTTTGTGCGCATGTCCCCACCACTAAAATATTCTAGACCCCTTTCCTGATTTCCCCCAACTTTCATTAGATTATTTCACACTTCTCCTACAGAGATATTTTGCAGGCAGTGTTGCACTCAATTGTTCAGTGCAAAACCTTGCCTTTGGGTACTGGGCTGATTGACAAGAAAAGAGAAGCATAGCAGTTCTGTTTGGCTTTCTTCTATTGCATGTAATTATTGATGAAGGAAAAGGAGGTAAGATTCATTGTCAAATGTAGCTCTTCCTTGGCTCTCATTTTCCAGTCTGGTGAGTATGCATCAATTTTCAAAGTTTCAGAATATATTTGTGGACATATGGCATTTATTTTTCTTGATTGAGAACAGCATAATGGGCACTTGGCACTGATCTTTTATTTTAGTAAAATTGGTTACTAACATTTAATTATGTGAACCATTTTTAATCAATTGTATTGTTACAATTTTGCTTTGATTTATTATGGCCATCCCAATGTATCTTTAAGCCACCTAATGATGCAGCGGGGAAATGACTTGATTAGCAAACCAGAGGTTCCCAGTTCGAATACAACAATATAGGAAGATGCTGAAAGGCAACATCTCATACTGTGTGGGAGATGGCAATGGTAAACCCCTCCTTTATTCTACCAAAGACAACCACAGGGCTCTGTGGTTGCCAGGAGTCAACACCAACTTGACGGCACACTTTGCCTTTAATGTGTCTTTAAGCCTGCCACTTCAAAATATCTAGACAGGGGCCTGAATGTTATGACTGTTCCCTCCTTACATGAAATGAGTGGAGTGATCAGGGTCTTGGTGGCAGAAAAATCCAGCAGTGATTTCAGTCTGGTATCTATTTTGGCAGATCTTAGGTATGGAAAGGGTAGATGTCTGCCTCTGTGTGAAAACTGTTGAAGAGATGATTTCCTGTAGGATCCTGGGTTCTGACACTTAGCAGATTGCTATGATGATGATGACGACGGCGGCGGCGGATATTTATATACCACTCTTTAACAAAATTCTCAAAGCGGTTTACATAGAAAAATAAAAAATACATAAATATGCATGTGATTAAATGACACTGTATACTATTAGTGCTCTTTGGTCAACAAAGCACTGTGCTATTAGTTATGATAGTGGGTTTAATTCTTGTTGCTAATGGGAACACAAATATGAGGATTTCTGCCTTCGCTGGGATTAATTACACACACACACACACACACACACACACACACACACACACACACAATATGCCATTTTGTTTTTGTGTGTAAATCCTATAATTGATAACATTCTATCAGTGTAGATCTCAACCCTTATTTTTTACCACCCAACATTCTGTATAATGCAGTATAATGAAGAATTATACAAGCAGTACAGCAAAGGCAGAACAAGACTGGTTGACATGTAGGTTTGTGAATAGACATGGGGCAAACAAGTGCCAAGAAAGAAAAGCCCTCAAAAGCATATGTTGGAATTAGCTGTGGTCTGTAACTACACCCTCACCATCAGTATGCATTAATTCTTATGTAGAAACACATGGACTACATAACCTTCAAGTTCTTTCTAGCTGTGATGCTCTGTAATCCTATGCCTAAAAGTATTCCTCTCCCTGGAGCGCTTTTCAGGATAAGGCAGGCTTCCTTTTACTGTTTCACACCTTCAGTATTCATTGCCAGTTTGCTTTGACATCTGATAATCCTGCTTTTCTGGTCTTTCCTCTGGCCCCACTTGCTTATAAAATGCAGATCAACCCAAATAGTTAGATTTAAACATTTGACTTGCTGATGGACAAATATGTTACACACCAGTAACACCATTGTTACACACCTGTAACACACTGTGACAATGAAGTCACAGCAGTTTTAAAATTATCATTTTAATGAAAAGTATTTTGGGAATCTGTAATTTTTGAGGAGGGGTGTGTGTGTAGTTCTTAACTCTCCCCACTAGCTGTTTTTGTGCTCAAAAGCTAAATCCCAGTCGCTTTCTCTCCTGTGGGTGCCAGGTGCATGATGAACCTTGTAAACATGCCTATGGAACCCTTCAAAAGGGAGAAAAAGCACCTGCGGAGAGAGGTTTAAATGGAACAGCAGCTGATGGGGAGAGAGTTATACACACCCTGCTGCTTCTCCACTCAAAATCACAGCCTTCTGTGACTGTTTTTCCTAGGTTGGGGAGTCCCTGTCAAGGCTTTGTTACATGCATTTGCCCCAAGCTGAAAGATACTTCAAACCACTTGAGTTCTGAGCTTTACCCTGTTGAGTTCTGCCTCACCTCTGAATGTCAGGAAGATGTAAATCATACGGTTACTTTCTAGTGTAAACATGCCTAAGCAAGTCACCAGGTGTGGTCTGCTCCTGTGGCCCAAGAGTATGTGAGTCAGAATTCAACTTTTGTTCATAGGTTACTCTGCCCTCTACTACCTTATTTTCTGCAATTCTCACTAGTCTATTCATTTAGACCTGGTTCAGTCTGTACCGTATGTTGAGCCAAACTGGGAGAACTTTGTTTGAGCACTGCCCAGAAGAAGGCATTTGATCCCTGAACCGCAAATAAAAGTCTAAGTAGGCTTATGTGCAGCACTTCTAACATGTGTGGCATACTCTTTTAGTTGTGTTGGATCTTGAGTGAGAGATCAGTGACTGTCTCACCCAGGAGGAGACCCAGGGGGAGACTCATGATGATGGTCATAGGAGGAAACATTACTGCAAGTTGAGAATGCGGGGCTGTGGCTGCTGTGCCTCCAGGATCAGAGGTGGATAATAATTGCCTATTCTCTCCATGTAGCCACCTATCAAAATTGCATAGTGTATCCTACATGTATACACATCATCTGCGGCAGCCATACACAGGAACAATATGCAGGCCAGTTGTGAGCCAGATTCTTTGTCATGGCACCATTCCTTACACACATTGCTTTGCTTATCCTTTATTCAATTGCCTCCTGTTTGATTACTCTTGCTTCTGGTTTCACAGCTGCTTGTCTGAGTGGGCCAAGCTAGCTGTCTTACGGAGTCTGATGCCGACCCCTGTTGCTAGTCACTTTTCCTAGACAGCCACACGCTTTAATACATTTTGGACTGGCTTTCTGGCTTCCAAGCCTTGTACTGATATTTGAAGTAAGGGAGATCCAGGGGGATTGCATCTGTTTGACATGAGATTTTCCCCCTTTCAGAAGAAGATGCCCTGCACAACCCTCCAGCTGCTCAAAAAGCTATTTAAGGTTAAGCATGAGAGTTGTTGCAAGTAAAATTGGGACCAGTATGCATATACCATCTTTCTTTGTTTTCCTCTTGATTACTCTTGCACATAATTACTCTTTATTTAGCAGGGGGAGAGCAACTGGCCCTATCCACCCCCAACACAGTACCTCCAGTGAGTGTTGCTGGTGTCTATTTCATGTTTCTTTTTAGATTGTGAGCCCTTTCTTTTGGGGACAGGGATCCATCTTATTTGTTTATTATTTCTCTGTGTAAACTGCCCTGAGCCATTTTTGGAAGGGCGGTATAGAAATCGAATAAATGAATGAATAATCCCTAAACTGCATTTTTGACAGCTTTGGGGTTGTAAGGAGACATACTCTTTAAGGTATTCCCTTGGTATAGGGGAGATAATATTTCCTTGATTTTACATTTTATTGTACTCTTGCACTTTATTTTGTATTCTGTTACATTGTACAAGTGAAACTCGGAAAATTAGAATATCGTGCAAAAGTCCATTAATTTCAGTAATGCAAATTAAAAGGTGAAACTGATATATGAGACAGACGCATTACATGCAAAGCGAGATAAGTCAAGCCTTAATTTGTTATAATTGTGATGATCATGGCATATAGCTCATGAAAACCCCAAATCCACAATCTCAGAAAATTAGAATATTACATGGAACCAAGAAGACAAGGATTGAAGAATAGAACAATATCGGACCTCTGAAAAGTATACAGTGTACTGTGCTTGATTGGCCAGCAAACTCGCCTGACCTGACCCCATAGAGAATCTATGGGGCACTGCCAAGAGAAGGATGAGAGACATGAGACCAAACAATGCAGAATTGCTGAAGGCCGCTAATGAAGCATCCTGGTCTTCCATAACACCTCATCAGTGCCACAGGCTGATAGCATCCATGCCACGCCGCATTGAGGCAGTAATTGCAGCAAAAGGGGCCCAAACCAAGTACTGAATACATATGCATGCTTATACTTTTCAGAGGTCCGATATTGTTCTATTCTTCAATCCTTGTCTTCTTGGTTCCATGTAATATTCTAATTTTCTGAGATTGTGGATTTGGGGTTTTCATGAGCTGTACGCCATGATCATCACAATTATAACAAATTAAGGCTTGACTTATCTCGCTTTGCATGTAATGCGTCTGTCTCATATATCAGTTTCACCTTTTAATTTGCATTACTGAAATTAATGGACTTTTGCACGATATTCTAATTTTCCGAGTTTCACCTGTATATTTTGGGTGGTTTTTTTAGTCCTAGTACTTGAAAACAGGACTTCACTTATCCCTTCTATTGAATAAGGACATGCAAATTACAAATATTCTATAGTTTATCTTCTCTCTCAAGTGTAGGTTTTTGAAATCCTTAATTTTTCATCTGTGCTTTTTTTTTCAGTTGAAATGCATGGAACTGACCAACGTTCATTGTTGACTAATGGTGGTATATTTTTCCTTGATGGCCAAACTACTTCCTTAGCATTTCAGCAAATAAAACTGTGTTCTAGCTCTTGAGTACGTTGGATCAATAACATGTATTTGTACAATGAGATCAGATACAAATTGTACCATTACAGAGGATTTTAGAGGTCTTGTGGGTTTTTTCTCTCATGTTGAAAGAGAGAGAGGAAGCTGCAGAATTGCTTTGTATTCCAATAAACTAATGAGTTGATTGAGAAGATTATGTTTCCTTTTGTTTTTCTCTTCCTTTATTTCTGTGTTCTTTATGTTTTCAATAAATTCATAGTAAGAATCTTGAAATATCTAATTAGAATAGGAAATATATTGTTAGTTTGAAAGTTAAAAGTAGGCTGGTGTTTTCTGTGGTTTTTTCCCTTTTCTTCCAAGATTCAAATGAAAGAACACCTGGCCACTCAATCTGTAAGTGCAGTGATCACCTGTTTCACAAGAAGCAACGCTGTATCTTTTGAGAATTAAAGATAAAGTGTGCCGTCAAGTCGATGTCAGCTCTTGGCGACTACAGAGCCCTCTAGTTGTCTTTGGTAGAATACAGGAGTGGTTTACCATTGCCTCTTCCTGCACAGTATGAGATGATGCCTTTCAGCATCTTCCTGAGAATTGGGAGCCCCTTAATACGTTGCTGCAGTTGCACACTAGTTTAGTTTTATCTTATTTATTATTTTTATATTCTGCCCTTTGACCGAATTGTTTCCCAAGACAGCTTATAAAAGAGAACCATTATAACAGTTTAAAATCCAATAAACAAAATATCAATAAGAGTCACAACAGCAAGATAAGCGTGCAACAGTGAAGGAATTGCTTGGCTCTGCCTTCATTTCATGCTGCTACACTGGCATTTAGAATGTTGTGAATAAGGACAGATATGGGCCTTTCCTACTGTTTTGCCCAGCTGTGCTCCCAGCTGTATACATATTTGGGTGGG
Source organism: Hemicordylus capensis (assembly GCF_027244095.1). NCBI lineage: Eukaryota > Metazoa > Chordata > Lepidosauria > Squamata > Cordylidae > Hemicordylus > Hemicordylus capensis. Next base: position 185,498,003 of record NC_069659.1, on the reverse strand, counting down.
AATGACTTGTATGATTGATCCTACCCCTACAGTTCATCAGATATTGCAATGGCAGTGTGGGATGAAGCCATGGAAGAGCAGCTCCTGTTCTGTTGTAATGGCATAGGGAGGGACATGGCCCTTTGGAGAGGAGAGTGATCTGAACTGAATGTGTTAGGCTAGTAACTGTGGCTTTGACAAATGCGTGGGAATACTGTGGTCTCAAACATTTGTAGTTCAACATTGGAAGGATCCACCAGTGGCCCCAAATATTGAAGACTATGTGTACTCTGTACCAAAAAAAAAACAAAAAACCCAACCTTAACATTATGCTTCTGAAGATAAAGTAATATTCTGAAAAACTGCTGCAATGGAGGATGGAATAGACAATCAGGATGAAGTACAGCTAGAGCCCTACAAGTGAAAATTGGGCTGTGTGTGCACATGTGAAACCAAAGTGATGTAGATGTGAGTGAAATTATCACAAGACTTCTTACTTGGGGGTGTGGGGGTGTACAGCATGACCATTTCCTTTTGTGTATTATTAGAGGAAGGGCTGTTCAATAACAAAGTATAGGTTGTTCAGGGAAGAAAGATGCAAATGAGAATCAGTGCACCTGGCTTCCCCCCAAAGGCTGCAGAAATATTGCAACATCTGGAGTCAGCCGATTTCTAATCTTGCTCTCTGTAGTTTCTTTTGTGCCGCTGGTCCTAGGCAAACGGTGAATTGATGATGCATGTTAAGGCATGTATTTTCAGTCCCTGTTCATTCCATGGGTCTGCTGGATGGGTCAGTGGTAACTTGGTAACTGGTCTTGGTTACCAGTTTATTGGCTCAGCTGGTCTTGGTGTACCTCCCTTTTTTCTTTGAAACAAGAGAGAGATGGGGAATTGGGACCAAGAACAAGACTGGAAACATGGGAGAGACTGTGAGTAGGGCTAAGAGAGGAATAGGAACATTAAAGGGAGGAGGTGGTGGTGGTTGGGTGATGATCCAACCCAACTGTCTTGGATCATCATCAGTTAGTTAATGAGAAATGTGTTGGTGTAGATGTCTGGGAAGAGCACATTAATAAACAAAACCAAAGAGCAGAATAATAAAACCTGAAGAAAAAAATGCAGCTGGGTCACTTTGAGATATTAGACGGCTATTCTAAAATGTTACCTTGCAACAATGGGTGATGTGGTAATGGACTAAAGCAGCATCAGTCAGGGGAAAAAACTCCATGGGCCCTGCTCCTGAGACCTTGGCACATGAGGAATGGGATCCTCTACATCAGCAGTGAAGAGGCTCTGCCCAAAGCAGCATGCAGTGAAGATGCCTAAGACTGTAAGATATATCATTTCAAGGAGGCAAATGACAAGATGTTTTTCAAGGATTGCACTGAGCTTACACTACTAATCCAAAGGAGTTAGCTGGAAGCTGATTGGGTTGAGGTGAAGAGATGATGTTGAAGCCTTTGTTAGCTCCTGGTTCCTTCAGCTGTGTTCATGGAGATGTGACTTTGAAGAAAATGTTCTCCCTCCCACTCTTGAGGAAAGTTAATTTGTTCCCTGTTCTCAGGATTGTTCAGGAACTGCTTGAAAGACTGTGTGTGTGAGCATGAGGAGTGATTGCCGATTCTGCTGAGGAACTTTAGTCTACTACCTTTGCTGTAGTGGTACCTGTTCTCCATGATCTTGTTTTATGTTTTGTGATTTATAAATGCAATAAAATCTGTAGATGCAATAAAATCAGCACTCATGTCTCTTAGATTTCTCTCTCTCTCTCTACTGCTTTGCAAACACATTCTTTACCATATAGGTGAGTTTAGACAGCACAGCAGCAAATAAGTAGGAGAAAATCACTGTTTTCTGCCGAGTGCGTGCTTCCACTACTGCCTCTGCTTCTTTGACATCTGAACCTGCTGCCAGTGTTAGGTGGAGAAGGTAGGTAATCCACCTCAGCCCAGCTTTGTCAAGCCAGCTTCAAAGGTCTGGTTCCAAATGTTGGGTTGAGTCTTGGGTGGGATTACTGGCATTCTCCACCCAATATTGGTGGGTCAGAGGTCACAGAAGCGGTGGTAGTTGTGAGAGTGTGCACTTGGTGGGAACCAGCAGTTTCCTCCTACTTGGTTGCTGCCCTGATGTCTGAACCTGCCCCATAATATCTCTTATTCTTTAACACAACTCCCTCATATGTTAAGTTAGAATGTCTTAACCCATCAATCCAATAAGTTGTCAGTCATGTTTCTTCTTGCGTTCTTGCTCTAAGTACTGCAGAAGAGTGTTCTCAAGCTGAATACCTCCTCAAACAGGGAGATTTGTGTGTGTGTGTGTGTGTGTGTGTGTTGCGGTGGGAAAGTTGCTGGATGTAGCTGTTTTGTGCACTTGCTGCAGCAGAGCTGTCTGTGCACACAATTGCTGTTTGGGGGTCAGAGCTTTAACAAAAGACTACTATTAACTTAGGCCATTCAGAGTGTCTTTTACACCATTGTATCCATTAAGAATTGCCTTGCTTAATCTAGTCCAGTATTCTGTTGCCAGTAGTGGCCAGCCAGGTGTCTCTGGGAAGCCCACAAGCAAAACACAATGGCAGCAGCCCATGGCTGATAGTGTCTCCCAGCTGCTGGTACACTAAGGCATACTTAGAGGTTCATTTAGCTATTGTGGCTAATAGTCATTGATAGGTTCCCTTCCATCAATTAATCTCAACTTGTTCAAAAAGCAATTTAGACTAATGGCTTCATTGTCGCATCTTGTAGTAGTTCATTTCCTTGGTTAATTATGCATTGTGTGCAGAAGTACTTCCTTTTGTTATGCTTATGGTTTGTTCAGTAGATCATGTATCTCTTCATCTATAGCAAGTTTCCACAACATTGTAGAAATGTGTAGAATTCAGAAAGTATCAATAGCTGAGCATCTTCTGGTGCCCTGTGTTTGCATTTTGATAGCACAGAAAAAGTATGGACCAGAACTAGTTTGCAGCTTTGGCGTCATATCCCTTTGGCTTTGGCATTCTTCTTGTTCCCCTGATAGATATAGAAGCACATTATATTTTTTAAAAAAGAAAGTTGAACAGCTAAATACTGTTGGCACAGCTAATAGTGTGGTAGCCTCACTGCACATCTGCTTGCATGTTTTAGCTCATACAAAATATTTCCGCAATGAAAAATAGCATTCCTTGGGTATGAACATCTGCATATTTAGTGGATGATTCTGAACTGAGATTGGCCAAAGCTTCCCATGTGTGAAGAGTTACTCTGTGATGCTGCAGAGAATATTGAAGCCATTAGTATCTAAGTGGTGGACCTGGTCCAGCAGGGCAGCCCTTCTGTAGAATATGCTGTTAACTGTATTGTTCAGCTCTTGGAGTTTTAAATTAAGACTATCCCTTTGCGTATAGATGTGAAGACATGGGATAATGACTGAAAGGTGAATAATTTTGTATAATAAGGTAGGTCTGAGATAGTTCAAGAATTGTAAGAGGTCATTTCGTGTTTTTAATATAAGACTTTATTACATCACCTTTCCTGTATGTATCTATGTTGATCAGACATCAAAATAGATTGAAAGGGGAAGGAAACTCTCTTTTCTAGGACGTTTTTTGCCTGGAGATGGTAATTACCACAGACAACCCGATGAGAAGCTGTTTACAGGGGTCAGTGAATTTTGGTTGCCATTGATGGCCAACCAAAACAACAACGGTGGTTTCTAGGGCTCCTCCCTTAAGGGTGGGGGTCTTGTTTATGAACTTGTGCTGCACTTCCAAAAGGTCACAGATAATCCTCTGCTCCCCAGAGCTTGGAGACTGGGGTGGAGGTGCTAGCAGGTGGGCAGGCTTTTCTGGCTACTACATTTGTGAGATGTTTGGAGTACCTCGGAAGCACAGCAACTAAAGCAAGCTCCTTGCTTTCCCTGAGCTGGAGAAAGAAAGTGAAGGGCTTATTGACTGGTTTTGTGATGTCTGGGTCAGGTGTTCCGAGTGCAGATGTGGGCCTTGGCACTGGAGAGGGGGAACAGAAGTGCTGCGGAACTGTGGGGATGATCCTTGCTCCCCTCCGCGGCTTCAAAGTTGAGAGGAATGCTTAAGCTTGTCAGAAGGCTGTATCACACTTGCCATGGTGAGTGAAAAGGCCTGTTGACTAATACAACTTTTAAAAGCTATATATAACCAAGGCTGGGAAATTAAATAGCTCAAGAGTTGCACACGAGCATCTCTGTGGCTGTCATAAATAAGTAAAATTTCTAAAAGTACTCCTGGTCTTGGAGCAAAAGAGAGGATAATTATGTTGCTCACCACAACTGCTGTCCACGATGCACCTACGACGCTTGCGCCAGAGTATAAACGCGACCATTTTAGTTGTGCTGACATACTTCTCAGGGCTTGTTTTGGATTTTCCAGAAGCACTCAGAAAACTTGCAGAACTGGTTTTACCGTAGTGGAATGCAAAAAATAAACATTCATCCACAGGCAATGACAGCTTGCAATCCCTCTTCCAGTGCTTTGGGAATCATAGTCTGTGCATTCAACCTTCAGAAGAGAAAAGGTGGAGGGGAAATACTCTGTTGTGGTTGTTAGCCTGGCTTTGAATGGCAGTATGCTTCTGTCTTTTGGCAAGGCCAGAAATCTGGTCTTCAGAAGAAAGACTCTCACCTTGTTGTGTTACTCCCCCTTTTCCTACTAACTAGCTTAAAATTGCTCCTTTATTTCCCCAGCCATAGTTATGACACCTGATGTACCATAGTGGCCAATAAACTGATCTACAGATCAGGAAAGTCTCTGGTTGGAACGTTGCCTCTACCCTGAACTTAGGTGGCTTTAGGCAAGTTTCTCTCTTAGCCCCCCTCCCCCTAACCTTTTCAATATGGGGATAGTTTTAAATGATAGGCTTGTTATAAGGATTACAAGGTAATGCATGTAAATGTGCTTTGAACTGGTGAAGGTGCTGTATAAATGCCAAACATTATTACTCTACAGCTATGCAAAGTGGGTTAATATTTGCTCAAATCAAGTATTGATTATTGAACTGGTTGTTTCAGAAATGGTTGCTTTTTAGAGCTGAGCTAAATGAGCGAATGCATGGCATTGCCTATTGGCTGCTGCACTGGTTTTCCTTCTCTACAGTGGGAAGAGCACCAGAGTACTCTTTCTTGCCTGAAGAGGACCAAGGCTGAATTAGGAGAGCTGTGCAGTGCTTACTCTTTTGCTGTTTTAGGCTAGGAGAGGCAGCACTTGTTGCTGCTCTACTGTAGTGATGCTCAGTGCAGGCCTGTATGTTTTGAGATGCAAGTGCTGATCCCACACTCATATGTACGGCTTGGCGGGCCTTTGCCAGGGAGGGTTAGGCAGGAGTGTGTGCTTAATCTTGAGCTTTCCCACCGATTCTCCCTCTTCAGCTGTTTATAAGTGCTGCTGAGAGTTCCCCAACCTCCACATCTGGGCTGTGAGTTGGAAGTGAGCCTGGCTGAAGGAAAACCAACTGGGGAGGGGCATTGGTAGAATGCAGATTGTCAGGTGCAAGAAGGACAAAGACTCAATTGTACAGATGCCCCCTGCCCCTGCATTGGTATTCCTATTCCAACATTTTCCAGAGGTAATTAATGCACATTTCCTGAGATAATATTTAGGTCCTTCCTCCATCTCCAGGACAGAAGGTGTGCAAGGATGCTCTGGCAGTTGCTTCTCTGGAGCCTTTGAGGCTAGAAGTGGGAGCATAGTTAGATTTCAGGCATCTTTCCTAGTCAAGAACTTCATTTACATTTTGATGCAATTTCCTCCACCTCTCCCAATATCAAAGCCAATAAAGGCCCACTCCAGTGGCTCAGAAAGAGTACTACCATTGACTCTTCCTTTGAAAATTGCTCGTTGAGCTTCCCAAGGTGTTCTCCTGTTCCCTAATGGAGAAGGCCAATATTCATGTGTCCCAGGCAAACTGTCTTCAGTGGGCCACCTTGCTGCTGCTCTTTATGCCACGTAGCTGGGCTGGGACCCATTTCTTTCCCTTCCCTGATGCCACAGCTACTGCTATCGGGAAAGAGGAAACCTCAGGCCAGGTTGCCTATTTTGCAGCAAATGCTGTTGCTCTCCTCCTTGATCAGCAGGGGATGAGGCCCAGGGTGGATGAGTAGTAGCAACCATTCTCTCATTTTTTTCCCTCCTTCTAGCCCCACTGGGGATGGCAGCTAGGTTGTATTAGTGGTGGTTGCTGCTGCCATACCGTCAGCAGTCAGTGGTGGATCCTTTCCTGATGCATGGGGCCTGGCAGATGCCGAGCCATGCCAACTGCGGGCACTGGGCCTAGTGCCTGACCTACCTGTGTTCAGTAATTCAAATCGCCCTCTGGACTCTGACTCTGCTGCTTCTTCTTAGTGTTGTCTGCATCTTGGCCCTCTGCTAAACTAAATCTAGTCCTTGTGCCTTCCTGATTCCTTTTTCTGACTGGGCTATCGTTTCCTGCCCCAGGTTCCTTTCTTGAAGAGCTTTTTTTTTACACTTGCCTTGCTATGAAGTGCAGATGTAAAACAGGCTCAGTAATGGTCCACCTCCCACCCCCCATTTCAGTTCTTTTAAATAATTGCTGGTCTATGTTCAATTCGATTCAGTTCAATTTTGTATGTGTGGTCACTTTCTCGCTTTGGATTCAAACAAGACAATCTGCAATTTTTAGTATCAAGAAATAGTTGTTTCTCTTGCGTTTTCCCACAGACTATTTGGGGAGCTCTAAAAATCTTGGAATGGCAGCATCACTTTGTCTAGTGTGGACAGATAAGACATGATTATGGCTTTTCAGAGCTTTTGTGTCTTTAGAGTTTTACACATCTTTACAGATTCAGCCAGTGTCCTAATGGGCAGGGTGGAGGATTAGCACCGAAGAGCTTCTGAGTTGCCCTGATGTCAGTGTGTTTTCCCATGAGAGCAGGAGACTTAATTTACTTATTTCCTCTAAACATTTTAAAAAATAATATTATCACTTTTAAAAGATGAAATAATTAAGGCATCCCTCCAATGGAAAAAGAAACTGTTGTTAGGGCAACTTGGAGATGGTATGCAATTCCCTACCTGTGCTGATTAGAAACAATCAAATGAGCGCAGCCTGCAAAGATGAGACTTTCACTTAACAACGGACAGGACCTTTGCTGAATGGGACTTACTTTTGAGTAACCATTAGAGAAGCACCTCAGCCATAGATAAGGGCTTGGTTGGATAATGAAGCACTATATTGAGTACTTCTGGAACAATCTTTTTAATTGTTTTCCAACCTAATTGCAGAAATGCAATGTCTAGGCAGTGCTAAAAGACTCTAGTGTAGAAACACCCTTAGAAAAGCATGGTATACTGTAACAGATGTTGACTTTTTAAAAAAATACACAGTACAAGGTTAGGCATTTAGACTACTCTGACAACAATTATAACTTTCCTTACCATTGAATTGAAATGAATTGTATTCCAATTAATTAATTTTCACAATAATTCTACAAAGTTGTATTAAGTTTCTTGACACTATAAAGGGTTTTGAGGATTGATCATTAACTTCTCAGAACACTGGAATACTTCATTTATTCAGCAAACAGTGCAAGGAAGTAGATCTGATAGTGCTGCGTAAATTGCTCCAGCCTTTCTTTGTCCACTTGTTGTGTGAGCTCAGCTGTCTGTGTGCTCCACTTTGCTGCAGCGATCGTTCGGCCTTTGCTCTTGCTAGTTAAGGTGTGGCTGGTTGATTCAGGTTCTCCTTTTCCCCTTGTACCTGAAGATTTGCATGTTTGACCTGGTGGAGTAATTGGGCCCACAGCAACCTGGGCGTGCCTCTCTGAGAAACACTTAGTTTCATGTATGACTCATAAGCTGAAGCACAGACACCACTTCCCCAATCTACAGTAGCCATTTTAACTGCACAAAACTGTTGGATTTCTTGTTACTGTCTAGCTTTTGGGATCCTGCAAGCAACTTGGATCAAGGTAATTTTGATAGACTTGATTGAGTTAAGTGTCTGTAACTTGAGTGTATTAATTCTAGTAGAGCGTTTGGTGTACCTGTTGAGCTTTTAAAACAAACATGGCTGTGTGCTTTTTGACTCGGTTAGTTAATGAAGCTGAGTCCCATACTTGATCAGATTTAACAAAGAAGGGGGAATAGAGAATATAATTTAGAATATTCACGTACAACTGCTTCGTGTACTGGAAAAGAAAAATCCTGTTGAGGAGACTGCAGTTGGAGGGAAATAAAACCTCCAATTTTTGCTCAGTATGTTTGGATGCAAGGTGAAAATGGATTTAAGAGAGCTTGTGAGCTTAATTGGCTTACCTGTACATAAAACGTAAATATATTTTATGCTTTTTTAATGAGGAGACGAATGTAGCTACAAACTGCTCTTGAGGTGTAACCTCTACTTTGAAGTTGGTTGTATAGCACACTCTTGTTTATAAAACCGGGTGTTGGGGGCAAAAAATTAAGCATGAAATAGAAGGGCCTTATGAAAATGCTTCAGAGGAGACATTGGTAAACTGAGTTGGGCTGAAGCATTATTTTCCAATTGTTTGTGCCTGAGCTTAAAAATAAAAATATAAGAAAATTATCAATTTTACGGAATAAATAGTAGTTGTATTCTGTAAGGCTGTTGTTGCTTTGATATTGTAGTTTAGACAGTGACATTCTGCAAAACACTGTAGTACTATATTACACAGGAGTTTGTGTAATGACATTTAGCGAAGGTCTCAGGTTGGGACTAAGGGAAATGCTGCATTTAGAAGCTGTTTCTGTGCAAGGCAGCGGTCTGTGGGTGGATGGCAGGGGAGAGGAGAGGAGAGATGCAGAGCAAGCAAGAGTTCTACTTGCTTCATGGCTTGAACCTGCCAAAATACTCTTTTCCCTGAAGGATGTTAGATAGGGTTTGCTGCCTGTTGTTCTGGGCAGTCCTTACCATGACTTTAGCTCAAAGCTTTCTGAGAGAACCTCCTTTATTTTCCTTTCTCAGCTAAAAACAAAACTTGCTCAACTTTTAAAATTGGGTTGGATTTCTAAAACAGAAGGTGTCACACCAGAGGAAAACCTGTCAGTGATGTTGTCACTCTTTGTGTGTATGTGCGTGAATACAATAGTGTGCTGTTTACTGTAGCATTCAAGCTACCACCACCATAAACAATACATAAGACTTGAGCATACTTTGCTACATTTGGGGGTCGGGGGGGGGGGAGTGTGTATCAATGCTCTTCAGTGCTGGCTGGGTACTGCTGTTTTGTTTCAGCATTTTTGTTACATTCTCTGTCAGCCTCCTTTATGTTAAATGGCTGCATTTCCCCAGCTTTTTAGGAGAGCATATAATGTGATTTTATTTATTTTCTTCTATGAATGTGCAGGAATATCCATATTGTGTCTGGGAACCAAAGAGCTGCACAACTAGCTCTGCATACCTAAGATGGCTTTAGAATAACTTTTTGCAGACACGTGCCCCTGTGCCAGTTGGCAAACCTCTTGTGAAAAGTAGTTTGGGATAAGGACACAGAGAGGGGAGTGTCTGCTTAAGAAATGACATGATATTTAAAAAACAAAAAATGTTCTGCTCCTTGGGTGTAATGAAAATATCCCTTTGGGTCCCACATCCCAAATGCAACACGGAAGATCTGTGATCACAACCTTCTGCAGAATTTAAAAAGATGAATAGAATCTGAAGAGCAAGGACCAATTTGGACCACTGTACTAGAGGGCTGTTTTCCTGATTTGAAACTGTATCCCTAAGCTTCTATTTGGAGTGCATGTGTACTTTTAATCAGGAAAATAATAAGGGGGCTAAAAGGATTAATCACCACCCCAGTGCTCCAGTCTCAATTTGATTTCCTGTGTGTGCCTCCACCCCTTCTATGGTTCTATTTAATTTTTATTACAAAATGAAAACTTACTATTAATAATAATAATAATAATAATTCAATTTCTATACCGCCCTTCCAAAAATGGCTCAGGGTGGTTTACACAGAGAAACAACAAACAAATAAGATGGAACCCTGTCCCCAAAGGGCTCACATTCTAAAAAATAATAATAAGATAAACACCAGCAACAGTCACTGGAAGTACTGTGCTGGGGGTGTACTTTCCTCCATCATACCTAGTTTAGCTCTAAGTTTAGGGATAAGGTAAAATTTGAAGCCGCCTTTTTATGTAGAATATGTGGTGGAAGACATGATAAAATTTGTACACTTTTTGTATTATGAATTGATCCTTTCGTGTTTTGTAGTGGTGTGTTCTATTCTAAGGTACTCAGGGGTGTAGCAAGGATGGAGTTGGCCCAGAGACAAAATTTTAAAATGGGCCCCCCTCACTGAAGCTCAGCCCATGAAGTAAAGAAATCTTAAATGAGGCTGAATAGTGGTAACAAAAAACATTGTGTGTGTGTGCCACAATAGAACATCATCCTAAATTATTTTTTAAAAGGTTGTGTAAATTGTGGACGATGCAAGAGAGAGACATGTTGTTCTGGTAGCTCCAGGTCTTAACACTCACATCAGTTTCAGAGGATGAATATAACTGAAGGAAGCCTGGGTGGGTGCATGGCTGGGGGAGTCAGTCATGTGACTTGCCTCTGGGAGGGCCCCCCAAGGCAGTGGGCCCCCAGACAACTGTCTCCCCTTGCCCTATTATAGTTACGTCCCTGAAGGTACTCTATTGTAAGACTTGCAGTCACACCAAGTCTTAGATTCTGACTGTAAAACTTGTCAGAATCTCAGTACCAGTGTTGAAATGGCTGATAGGAAAGCCTCTCAAATAGACAGAAGCTGTACTTTCATTTGTTCTGTTAGTCTTTAAATGGTTCCGCTATAAATAGGTATTTTAACCAAAAATGGTAGATAGAAGTGCCAAACTGTCTTCACCTAAGTCATAGCACTCTAGGCAGTTGCTGGTCTTCAAGGTGAAGTCTTCTAATTCTTCCTTTAAGTAAATTGTGATATTTGATCTATTAGAAACTTTGCTGCAAGTAGCATGCAAGAAACTGAATCAAAAAGAAGCCACAACAAAAGCATCTGTGATACTATAAGTAAATGAAAGCAAGTAGCAGTATGGAAATGTTAGAGAGCCCAGGTGCTTATTTTTGAGCCTTCTGCTGTCACACATACAACTGTTCATATTCAGTGCCAAGGAAACCTACATTCTGTGCTCAAAATAAATTATACGGATCAGTTACAGAGATGTCAATTTAAGTGTGTGTGTGGTTTCTTAACCTTATACTTGGCTCTGCATCAATATGATTTAAAAAAAAAAATTCTGGGAATAGGATGGTGTCTGGAAGGGAAAAGGGTAAATGTTGGGCATTAGGAGTTACGAAACTGAGAAATATGGCTGAGGGCTTGCCAGAGAAGTAGTATTAAATATGCAAGGCATAGGAGCATTGCTCATATAAGGAGAGTGCCCATGTGTTTGTGACTGTGGAAGACCACCTGAAGTGTGGAGAAGTGTAGTGGGGCACTTGCCTCCTCCCTTTGCAGTTCCTTGTGACCCATCCCATTCCTGAGAACCCCTGTCTCTCAGGCCTGGCTTCTCAGAGGGATCCTGTGGGGAAGGGGGAGAGAAATTTTGTTCCCACTATTGTGCGGAAAAAGGCCTCAACCAATTTCCTCTGGATCTTGGATTCAACCCCAAAATTTAGGAGCCTGACAACGGACACTTGACAAAATTACTGGGTTTAGTGAGAGACATTGTGGGGAAAGAGTGAATGTGCTCTTCTTTATCCCCTTGACAAGTAACATATTTAGATCAGAAACAGATCTGCTTGGGATAAATATTTTATTTAATAACAGTACTTGTGAATATTCTAGTCTAGCTGCCATGGTTAAATTTCTAGGTGTTATGGCTCCCTGGATCCTGAGATTTGTCAAGCCCTGGCATAAGATTAGATATAATCCCATACTTGTTTTTATTAATAAATCTATATTAGGGATGTGCACAAACAGAGGTATGAACCAGTTCGGCACCACAGGGAGGGCAAGTGGTGCTGAACCACTACCTTGTGACCCATCCCATTCCCAAGAGCCCCTTTTTTCTCCTTTAAGAAAAAGGAGAGCAGGTCCTTACCTGCTCTCCCTAAATAGTTTAGTGTCCTCTGCAAATCTGGCCACTTGGTTCACCCCATTTATGAACAAGTTAGAGTACTGGCCCCATTTCTTACTTCCCTCCATTGTGAAAACTGTCCATTTATTCCTACCCTCTGTTTCCTGTCCTTCAGCCAGTTACCAATCCACACATGAACCTGTTCCCGTATTCCATGACTCATAGTCTACTTAAGATTCTTTGGTGGGGAACTTGGTCAACAGCTTTTTGGAAGTCCAAGTGTACTATGTCAAATGGATCACCTTTATCCACATATCTGTTGACACTCTCAAAGAACTCCAAAAGGTTAGTGAGGCAAGACTTGCCCTTGCAGAAGCCATGCAGCTTCTCTAAGGCATTATGAAGCAGTAGTAGAAATTCCATGCAGGTGTTCTTCAGCTTGTGTGCATTGCCACAAAAGCAAGCATATAAGCATCTGGAAAAGGCAAGGGCCATCCCCAACAACTCTGTGCCATCTCTTCCCTTCACATTGAAGCCCAGGGCCTGTGGTCTGCAGTGCCCTTTTCTGGAAACTCACTTCCTTCCTGTTCAGTCAGCATGGGCCCCTGGGGCACAGAGTGAACAAGAGCGGATGCTGTTAAATTCCCTTTGCTCCATCAAGCTTAAAAGTGTGCTATACTCCAGTTCTTCTTTTGACCAGTTTACAGAGGCCCTTATTCTTGGGGTAGATGCATCCAATGCATCCTCTCTTCATGACCAGAACAAAAATATGACCCTTGCTTCTTCACATCTTCTTACATGATATGATAGTATTTTACAAGAGACAGATGTTAGAGTAAAAAGCAAGCATTCTCTTTTAATGTTCTCCTGATGAAGAGCTACTGATGACCTATATGTGTTGGAATATAGCTTCTTATGCTGCTTAAAAACTGCCTTCTATACCTCTTCATATGTGTTTGATGTCATGGTGTTGAGTTGCCAACTTCTGTGTTTTTACTGACGCCTGATCCTATATTTTAGTGAGCTTGATCTACAAACATTAGTAATTGCCATGCTTATCTCCATGCTGTGGAAATCTTTACCTGCTGATTTATGCATCTAATACTACTGTTAAAGACAGATGAGTAGGCTTGGCTTGTTTTTTCCTCATCAGTTGGCAATGGTAGATAAACTATTTTCAAATAGCTACAATGAAGTGTTTGATGAAATAGCTCTTTAGTTCGGAATAAGGATAAGGACTGTTTGCAGTATGTGCTTTTATATTTGAGATCCTGAGTCTAATAACCTACTTCACAGGGTTGTTGTGAAAGAGAAACTCAAGTATGTAGTACACCGCTCTGGGCTCCTTGGAGGAAGAGCGGGATATAAAATGTAAAATCATCATCATCATCCTTGGCATATCTGCCTTTTAGAGGTTTCTGGTAGCAAAGTGCTCTATTTGTGTTGAGAGAACCAGAGAAGAGGTAGACCGAGACTTAGACCACTGTCAGCACTTCCTCTTACAACGGAAAAAGAGAAGAGCTATCTTATTGAGGTAGTCAAATAGAGCCCAGGCCTGCACTACCATCAGAAGGCACCTCAGCTGGACTTAGATACTTGGTTGTGACCTGGGTTATAGCCACCTCCTTGTTTCAGAATTATATAAGATGTGTGGTTCCACAATTATTTTTAGAGACTTAAATTTTGTGTGTATGTGTACACACACACACACACACACACACACACACACACACACACACACACAATGCAGCTTCAGAATCTGTGGTTTGAATGGAAGATGGTGCAGGGAATAAGATACTTCTTGACCACTTCTTATTATTATTTTCCTGGTGAAAATTTTCCAGCAGGGGTAAAAGCATAATTGGTGCGGCAGTTTTAAAAGGGAAAATGGCACAAGGGAAAGAGTTAAGAACTCCCTCAAGCAAATAAATAATAGAATCCTTCTCTGTGTTGGCTTTCCACCTCAGATGATGGCATCAGTAGTTACACTGTGTGCATATTTTAAAGTATTTTCTATAAAGAATTGCAAAACTGTTAAGTAAAAACAGGAGCAGGGCAAGGCTGGTGGTGGCCTGTGTGTGGCCGTGGCAGCAGCCCCCTGGCACCACCTTCCGAGTCTGACCTCAGACACAGTGGCCCAGCTAGCCACGCCCCCATTCCTGACATCAGACATAGGTGCGTGGTCTCCCTTCCAAACAGGGCCGTGTGTTGGGCAGCTTGGGCTGGAGCAACTCTCCCTGCCTTAAAGTGGCCCCGTTTGGGAGGAAGATCGATCAGCCCCGCTGCATTGGCAGGGAGAGTTTCCATTGGCAGGGAGAGTCTCCCTGCCTTTAAGGCAGGGAGAGTTACTCCAGCCACACTGCCAATGCAGCACGGGCCGATTTTGGCTCCAAATGAGGCGCGAGGTGTGTGTCTGGGGCTGTGCTAAGGGCCCCAATTGGTGGCGGCCCAAGATCTTGAAATCCATTCACCCAATGGTGACTCTGCCCCTGAAAAACATGGAATCTAGTGGCCCTTTTAAAGAGTAACAGGTTTATTGATGGTTAAGCAGACTACGGACCCATCTGCTGAAGTGGATTTTAATCCATAAAAGCTTATGCTACAATTAATTTGATAGTTCTAAAGGTAGTTGTGTTTTATTGTAACAGACTAATATGGCTTCTGCTTTGGAAGTTGTTACACATTATGAGCAATACTATCTTTGGGATCTCCAGGAAAAGGAGTGAAATTTCAGGACAAGGAGCCAGCAGCCAGGTGGGGTGGGGGTACATGGAGAGAAAGGGGCTGACTGATTATTGTTTTCTCCCCCACCGATAACAAAACTATCTGCTTTTCCAACATGTTTTCCCAGTTGCCATCTTGCTGTGAGGAGAAAGTGACAGAGAGGTGGACACCAATAAAGGCATGATGTATTTTTGAAATGCATTCGGAAGAGGACAATACAGTCAGCCCTCGCCAACCACTAGGGTTCCATTCTGGCAAAAACTTGCCATTGGCAAATTTACAGTTGACGAGGAATTAAGGTCTATGGGAAATGGGGGTTGGAGAACCATGACTACAAAAACACCTAAAAACAAAGGAAAAAATACAAAAAAAATGCTAAAAAAAATCCTGTAACATCAGAAAGAGTCACCAAAAAGAATAAGGAGATCGAACCTCTGGAACTTTTCTTAACCCTTCCAAATCACTCAAAGGCATTTTAAATTGGTAAGGGATAGCAAGGGTCACCAAGATGAATGAGCAGATTGGACCTCTGAATCCCACAAAATTGCTGAACATAACTAAAAAAAAACCACCTCACCAACTGTAGATACTCAGGTTGCGGTTGGCAAGACCTGTTATGATTTCCTATTCACATATACTCAGAACCACAGCTGGTAAAACCATGGTTGGCAGCTAGGAGGAGTTTTGAAATTGTTCTAAAAACCCTCAACCAAGTTCTATCAGCCTCTCTATCCCAAGTCTTCGGTTGTTGTGAATGATCCAGATGTTTTGCCTCAGATACTGTTTCTAAGATGGGGATATTGCATTTCCACAGAACTTAAGTTGTCCCTGGGGGGAAACATAATTTATCCCTCAATTAGCATATCACTTGGATGTATAGTGCTGTGTGGAATGTAGCTGCACAAGTTTTGTGTTTACCTCTTGGGTGGCTAGTGCTGTGATGAGCAACGCAACTCCCCTCATGCCAATATGTGACCTTGATTGTGTTTTTACATTCTTTAGAGGCTGAATTTTCCTCCACTGTACAGCTCAAGTGTGGGAGCAGACATAAAAAGTGGTGAATGTCAGCATGTGTACCCTTTCTGCAATGGCTGGGTGTCTCTGTGGTTTTTTTTGTTTTTAAATATAGCTCTTGGCAATCTGTGTTATCCCCATCCCAACTCTGCAGCATAAATCTCACAAGTTCTAAAGAAAAAAGTAACCACTACAAGTGAAGCTGCCCTTCACAGCGATATTTCCTCCTGCATTATACAATGGAGATAAATTGTCAAGCTACTCATGCTGTCTTGGGACTAGCATTAGTTGCCTTGGGTGCACTTTTTTCTGAGAAAGCCACTGGAAAGATGACCATCCAGATTTGAAGGCCTTAGGGCAAAGTATTGGTGCTTTGTGCTTAAATGAGTAATTATTCAGCGAATATTTGGTTATCTTTTAGTTTGTTTATATTTTATTAAAAATAAAAATAAATAAAAAATAAAAATAAAATATGAAATTTTATTTTATAAAAAATAGAAATAAATTTTAGAACTTGAGGGAAAATACTACTCCCCAAAATGTGTTCTTATTTAGTGGGTAATCAGAGAAATGACTCACTTGTTCTTGCTTTTAAAAGAATGCTGTTGATTATTTTCTGCAGTAAAAACATTCTAGCTGTTCCTGCTGGCTGAGGCTGGGTATCCAAACACATGACCTTTGCGCTCAGTATGTGGAGACAGACGTACAGTACAGTACAAATGTGAAGGGAGGTTTAAGTCTTTCTTTAAAACTACTTCAAATGGAAGAGAGGGACAAGAGATTCTGAAACTCTGGGAGATGTTTTATAGCCTCAGATTAAATATGCGAACATTTTGAAAGAATTTGAACTGATTGCTTGTTTACCAGTTTGCTAGCACAAATGTAAACAAACAAAAATCCATGATGTCCTTGCATGGAACGGCTTCCTAATGCAGTCAGTTGTGTTTTGCTTGTTATATCGAGTTCTTTAGAATGTCCCTAGTTATCTGGCACGTAGTTTGCTTACTAACAACTACTTTCTCATTAAAACTGGCAAATATTTCTTTTAAAAAACAAACCACGAATGTGACTGTTTTCCGGCTTCACTGAGCATGGGATAAGTCAGTGTTGCTTGTGCAGTTTCTCTCCCCACCCCCCACATTGTGGGGTATACTAGAGTTTGGGAGGGCATTAATTCAAGGACGTTAGCATCACCTCCACTGCTACATGTCCTTTTAATTGATTTTGCAATGAGAGAAGTCAGGGTACAAAGGACACTTGTAAAACCTTGAGTATGGTGTGTTCTTTCTCAGTAGATTAGAAGATAAAGCCTTTAGTGTTCTCAGATGTAGCAGCTCTCAAGAAGAAGCAGGAACCCTCCTCTGCCTTGAGATTGACACTACCTTGAGGTTGACCCTAATCCTCAAGTAATCTCATAAAAGTATAGCCTAAGTGAGAAAAAGCAATTCTATAAGTGACTAGTTTGAGATAAATGTGCATGGAAATATTCCTCATCTGTTGTATGGAGACTATTGAAAGAGGGGTCACCCCTCCACTGAAATAAATTAATTGGTCAGCAGGATGGTTTTAAACATTGTTTTCCAAGTAGGACATTTTGGGAAACCCATTATATTAAACTCTGTATAGACAAGCTGTTAAGATGATCCTATGTAATACATTCCTAGGCACAGAATTGTATAAATGCAAGAATTTCAACTGCACAGTTTCGGGATGTGTACTGACTTCCTAGTATGCATGCATAAGGATGAAGCTGTTCACTTGTGGTTTTTTCTTAAAACTATTATACACATTTCCAAATGCAGCTTTGAATCCGTGTCTGTAAATCAGACATTTGTATAAATATCAGATTTTGAATGTCCAACCAAGGCATGAATAATAAAATACAACAATTCAGTTCTAGCTGAACTGAATGAATTGCGTTTGTTTGCTGCTTTCTTGGTAGACTAGACTGAATAGTTAAACTGTGTGGTGCAGAATTTTATTGGGTAGTTACTTTATATATAGATATGCTGCTAATGTAGCACTGAGATTTTTTAGAGTTGTAAACATTCATTTTTTTAACATCATATTTCAAACAGTAAAACTTGGGAACTGTTGTACAAAAATACCTAATTGCTATGGTCTGACAGCTTTTGCTGTGGTGAAGTTCTACTGTCTGAGACTGAAATGAGCTGCCAGTGTTGAAATGACTGACTGAGTGGCTCAACTCCTCTATGGTGCCCGACTGGGCCCCTTCCCAACTTTGCGACTCGGGAACTTGTACAATCTAAATTCCTGAGGGCAGCGCTCTGAGTACCAAAATGTGTCTCCAGTGCCACTCTGCACCTGGAGACAGGCTTAATCAAGCTGGAGGCTAGGGGGTGGATGGCCATTCTCTGCTACTGGCTCAGACTGTCCTTTTGCCCAGTTGGTCTCCCCCCCCCCCCACTCAATGATTACCAATCTAGATGGATTCAGACAATTGAGGCAAAAATAACTACCGTGGATCTTTACCCCTTGACCTTGTTTAGTATGGGTTACGACCAGGTGAAAACCACCATCAAGCAGTGCATTATAGACACTGAGCACCAAACCAATCTCAGCAGGGTCCTGAACATTCATACCAGTGATGGGCTTAAATATTCTGCCTCTCCAGCAGCATACTTCACCTAACTGGAGGTTCCAAAGCACAGAAGGGCGCTCACTCTGGCTTGCTATCATGGCCTCCCATCAGCAGTGCTAGAAGGCCATTATAGAAGGACTCCATTTGCAGAGCGACTATGCCCCTGTGACTCATGGCAGATCGAAACTACCGAGCATGTCCTCCTCCACTGTTTGTTCTATAGCGATATTCATGCCTCCCTGATCCTTCCATTCCTATGCAAGTATCCGGGACATTCAAGCCAATTCTACAGCTCCTTGCTGCTTTCTGACTAAGCCTGCCATCACTTATAGAGTTGCCAGGTTCTGTGCGGCAGTGATCAGCATTCGTCAGTGGATGGTAGGCAGTGAGTCTTAACAGCCTTAGTCTGACCCTTGGTGACAATAAGGATAAACTTATTGTGTTAATTGTCTCTCTAAGGCAGTGTTCTTCACTGTTTTTCAGGTGGGAGTCACTTTGGCAAAAAACATTCAGTGTGAGAGCCATTTCCCACTCTCCTGACCTGAGAGTGTTGCTCTTTTGCCAGCACTGAGCAGGAAGCGGGGGAACTTCAAGAGAAACAGAATCCTGTCAAGCACCAGTGCCATCTTAGAAAGTGAACACAGACTGCTGGGAAGTGTAGTCCTTTCCAGTGTTTCCCCCCATAAAGCTCTATGGGGAAAGTGCTAGGAAGGACTACACTTCCCAGTGTTCCATGCATACCTTCTTGAGGGCTTTAAGAGGCTCTGCTTCCCTTAAAGGAGCCCCACCAGTGCTGGGGAAGCACACAATGTACAGTGGGTATGGTCACCACTGCACAGTTTCAGGAAAGCTGTACGGAGTGTTTAGCTTTGGCTGAAATTTTGTATAGACCTCATAGGGAGCTACGCATGCATGAACCGTGGTTCAAGCACTTTTGGGGGAATTTGAACGGCAACTTTAAGAAAAAGGAGAGCAGGTCCTTACCTGCTCTCTGCCACCCCATTTAGCTTCCTGCTGGGGCTGTGCGCCTCGCAATAACCCACGGCGCCAGCACGCACATGGCATCCACACATACATGCACTCGCAATGACCCACGGTGCCAGTGTCTGTGCATGTGTGTGCTCATGCCATGCTGGGTGTTATTGGGAGGTGCAGCACCCCAGCAGGAAGCTGAATGGGGTGGCTGGGATCAGGTAAGGACCTGCTCTCCTTTTTCTTAAAGTTCCCATTTGAGTTTCCCAAAAAGTACTTGAACTGCAGTTCATGCACATCCCTAAGCTATGCTTAGGGTCAGTAGGAGCCGCCACTGTTTCCTGGGGTTTGCAGTGAAGAATCTTGCTCTAAGTACTAGAAAATATTAGTTGATGTGTTACAGTTTTAAGAAGAGTTTAAAAAACACACTTACGTCTTTGTATATGTTTTCTTCGTTTTTGACAACTAGATTGAATCCTCAGGTTTTGTCACAGTGAGTGACGCTAAGGAATGTCCTTTTCACACAGGGGCTTAAAGCGTTTCTGGTTTCAATCAGTATATGCTAAATCTACCTCTGCCAGAATTCTCATTTACTTTAGATGCTTTTCTCCCATTTTTAAATTTCATATTAACAGTGTGAATATATACAACTATAATATACAGTACACATATATAATGCGAGGGGCTCAAAGGCAATCTAAGCCTCATGTATTTAATTGCTTCTAATCAAAAATAAGCATTTTACATGTTAAAAGTATAAACAAGATAAAGAAGAAATGCCTGAACTTATTGTGTTCAGTGTTGGCATGAACCATACTGTGGGGAGATCCAAGTGATATACGACAGGGGTGGGCAATCTTGGCCATCCAGCTATTGTTGAACTACAATTCCCAAATCCCCAGCCACAATAAATTGTGGCTGGGGAGGATGGAAGTTGTAGTTCAACAACAGCTAGAGGGCCAAAATTGCCCACCTATCGTATAAGACCACATATGAGTCTGGAGACCCATAAGATGGGGTATAGCAAGGTTGAAGTGGTCCTTGGGACAAGAAGTAAAGATGGGCCCTCTGCTGCTGCCTTCTCTGCCCCATGCCGATGTCCTTGCTGCAGAACTACTATATGGACATGATGAAAAACAAAACGTTCTTGGCATGCCATTTTCTCGCTCCTGTACAGATAATATCACACACATCTCTCCAGTCAGGAACCAGCTTGCCACAGAGTCAGAGGCAGAAGGGGAGAGTGAAGAATGGCTGTTCCCCAGCCACCTCATCGGCCCAGAGACTTTCGTCGTCCTCTTGTTAAGTTATAGCTGCAGCCCTGGATGTAGCCTGCCTCGGGGAAGCAAAAGCGAAGGAAGAGATTGGCAGCTGCCCTACTGACATCCAAAACTTGGTCCACGTTAAACAGATAGTTGTCAAGCCTGCAGCTTTTTATTACATTTAAGATCATACAATGGATACTTATGTGCCCTTGCTGCTGTTGTCTTCTTGGTGACAGGTTGTAGTGACCAGGCTCCCCTCCCTCTAAAGAGTTAACCGGAAGTGAACCCTGTCTTGACTGACAGGCTGGTGAACTCCAGGCAATCAGCACACCAGGTGGGTGAAACCTAGAGAGCTGTTGCCATGAAGAAGGGAGTTCTTTGTTAGAAGAAGCTAGGCTGGAGGTACTGAGAAGGACATGTGGCTATGGAGGTTGGCTGCAGGAGAATAACCCTGCAGATCCTTGAAAGACAGGAGGGCAGGAAGCTTGAATTCTCATCAGGTGTTTTGTGAGTTCAAGGAAAGGAACCAGGGCTTATGGCCACTGTTTCCTCTAAGGCACTCACAATTTTTCTGATGTCTGCTCAGTTAATTTTAGATCCTGCTCAGGTAGAATTAGGAAGGCCCCACTCTGAATGCATGTGCGCACACAGTGCCTTGATACTGTCGCCCAGACAAAACTCATTCCACAAAGAGGTGCAAAAATTAGAGGGACCACTGCTTATGGCTTCGGGAAGTTTTAGTTTAGGGAAAGGTTTTAGTCATATTTTGCGTTAAGGATGTTATATTCCTTTGGGGTGTGTGCTTTTGCATATTCCTGATACTGTTCTATTACTGTTTACCTGTAACATAATTAAAATAAGAAACACTAGCCTACACCCACCCTACCTAGGGTGTTCCAAAAGAATCTATAAACATTTAAGCAGGCATTAAGACATTGATGTTCGCTTTTATTCTATTTTTGTAATCTTACTAAGTATTCTTAACTGTATTTAACGCAGAGAAAGCCTCAGACAGAAGCAGTCTGTAGTAATTGAATAAAACTAAGCTTTTAAATTTCTTTTCTTTTTACAAGCTTCTCCGAGTTGGTTTTTAACTCAGGACAAGGGGGTCCCTGAAGGGGGGGGTTTCTCTGGTGCGAACATGTCATCAAATGGTCAGAAACTATCCGCTCACCACGTGTAGGCTTGCACATGGAAGATTTTTGTACTTATCCAATAGCAAAATAAAGAGAGTTTTCTCTGGGATTCCACCCCAAGCCCAGGGAGGTTCAAGTTCTGTTGATAAGAGGGGAGGTGGTGGCAGCATTTTGAACCTACCAATAATACAGAATAGTTTTAGGAAAAGCCTAGCCAGGTAGCTCAGCAGGAATGATTCAGCATTTCTTTTCCTCATGTGAGCTTGCTCTGAGACAAAGGCTTTAATCTGCTACACAAGTTATTCTTGCAGGCCTTTTAAATGGTTTTAACTGCAGCTTTTAATCTGCTGACTGGGCAAAGAGGTACCTTTTACCATGGTGATTCTCTTTATTTAGCAGGGGGAGAGTAATTGGCCCTATCCACCCGCAGCACAGTACTTCCAGTGACTGTTGCTGGTGTGTGTCTTATGTTTCTTTTTAGAATGTGAGCCCTTTGGGGACAGGGAGCCATCTTATTTGTTTGTTATTTCTCTTTGTAAACCACCCTGAGCCATTTTTAGAAGGGCGGTATAGAAATCGAATTATTATTATTATTATTATTATTATTATTATTATTATTATTATTATTATTAGTTTTACAACATTAATTATTTATTTGTTGAAACTTATTATATACTGCCTCCTCCAAAGACTCTAGGTGGTGAACAACAGAGATACCAACAACAATCAATCAAAAAAAATTATTAAAGGGCAAACACCTGGCAAAACAGGTGGGTCTTAAGAAGGGCCTTAAAAGCAGCCAGGGAGGGGGCTGAACAAATTGGTGGGGGGGGAGTGTTCCATCGAAGAGGGGCGGCCACAGAGAAGGTCCTATGGGTCCAGGCAACACGCACTACACCAGGGCCCGGGACACTAAGGAGGGCCAGCTGAGAAGACCTCACAGGATGGGATACAACTTGCCGATAGAGGCGATCCTGGAGGTATTCAGGTGCTAAGCCCATAAGGGTTTTGTAAGTGAGAACCAGCACTTTGAATTGGACCCGGAAGTGAACAGGCAACCAGTGCAGCGACTGTAAAAGTGGTGTGACACTATCAAATCTACAGCCACCCATGAGGAGGCGGGCCCCTGCATTCTGGACTAGTTGAAGCTTCCGAGAGGTAAAAATTATGACAGGCCTTGACACATCTTATTTGGATCTAGGAGCTAGCCTAAACATTTAGGAGCCAGAAACTTGTCAAAATTACCAGAGATGGTGATGGACATTGTGGAGCGGAGAGGGAGATAAATGGGCTTCTCTTTATCCCCTTTATAAATGACAAAACAGAAACTAGCCTGGGACAAATGAATGTTTTATTAAATAGCTATGCCTGAATATCCTAGTGGTTAAATCTTTAGCTGCCATGGCTCCCTGATGTCTGGGATTTGTCAAGCCTCGCATTATGCTGTTTTTTTACTTTAGTGAATCATCCTAGAAACACTACTGTAGTGCAGCAGAGAAGTTTTTAAAATAATAATAATAATAATAATAATGTGTATTATTCTTAATGTAGGTTTCATAGAACAGGTTATGTATTTGTTAATTGACCACAACATTCATGATCAAAAGTGCATGAACTATACTGTCTGAAAAATCAGAAACCAAAATTTCTGATTTCTGCACAGGACATTATATGAGCCAAAAGCAGCATATCAACACCCTCCATAACATCCTGCCCCTTCCCATAACTATACATCTTATATCCAGTTGTTGCTTCTGGTGTCCTTTCTATCAGTTACCAAGTTCATACCTAAATATTCCTAATTCTGTAATGAAACACATTTTGCAGTCTGAATAATAAACTAGACAAATGAAATATGTATGTAAGATTTACTTTGGGTTTATAATTTGTTGGCAATTTCAGGTCACAGCATAGAACAGGAAATTCTAGTCTTGGAGGCATAACGCTCTTGCTTAGAGTGAGCATGGAATTTGGTATTGATTCCTAAAGTACAAACTGTCTGTGTTACAGCTGATGCATAGTGTGCTGAGAAGTACATTCTAACGGGCTTCTCAAGGCAGTTTCAGTTCCTTTAACTGTAGACATCTTCATCCTCCACAATTTATAGAGGCTTTTAGATGTTGGCTTGTTGGCTAGCTGTTTGCTGCTAACTTAGTGTGTGGCTATGGTGTTTGAACACAGACACATGGTTTCTTAAAACTTATTTGTTTGTTCTGGCCTTCCAGGGTCTTTAAATTGCTTTTAAATGATTATGTTTTTAATGGTTTTAAACTGTTTTAAAATTTGTTTTTATTGTTTTAAGCTGCTTGTTTTAAATGTTGGTCAATTTTTGTTTTGTTTTGAATGGCCCAGAGTCTTTGGATGGGCAGTATAAAAATGTAATAAATAACTGACATTTCTCCTCATCCTAATTCCAGTCACCTGTTGGGTTACATTTGGCACTGAACCATGATGACTGGCAACTATCTTGCCCTGGCTCCTGTGAGCTGTTCAGGTCTGAAACTGTATGTGTATTTGCCTTTTAAAGATATGTAATTTTTCAATGCTTTAAGGAATCCTTGAAATAAAATATTTTTTATAGTAGGAAAATGACATGGACTAAAAATATTAATTTTCTAAGAGTTATTCTTGTATTTTCATATTTTCTGCTCCCACATACTAAGAAACATTTATGCATTGCATAGATGTTTGGGGAAGAAGTATGGGCTTACTCTTTGAAATTAGTAAGCCCATACTTTGGGAATAGCTATTGATATATCATCTAGCGAATCATATTCATAGATTCTCGATGATGAGGCAGTATTTTCTCTGTACACACACAGAGAGAAAATTCTGCCTCATCAGTGAGAATCTATGAATATGATTGGCTAGATTATCACAGGATTTTCTGGGCATTATTTTATTTTCATATACCCCTTGTCTTCTTTTTTTGTTTCTGGTAACTTTGTGTATCTAAACATCCACCAGTGGATATTTAAGAGTGCCATATCCAGCTTAGTTGGGAATGTGCCTGTCAGTATTGACTACTTGACATCCTGTGTCCTCTGTGCATCATCTCAGACCTGCAGTTTAAGGGAAATACTGAACGTTTTAGAGTTTGCAGCAAAGTCTGTTGGTACAATCCTGGAGGTGTGTATATAGTTAGTGTAGCCTTTTGCCAATACTGTATAACCTTTTTTCTCTTTCAAGTGTGCAGCTGATAAATTTCATTGGGTTACACCAGTTATACCTGAATGAACCATGCTGGGTTGTACAGCAAAGGTTAGGTTGCCCAGTTGAACTCAGAATGGTCAGACATCCAGATCATGCATTGTTTTGTCTGTTTGCTACTTCCTGTTTTGTGATTTGTCCTTTGGTACATTTTGTGCAAGTTTGGTGACAGAACAGTGGATGCTATAGTTGACAACAGATGCTTGTCTAACTGCAAAATACCTCTTCATTCAAAAGTGTTAGTGCTGACTCTCTCTTAAAAGAACTGAGTAAGTTGCTATTGTACAGTTCTCATGAGGATGAGCATGTGATGTGTCATGAGTTTAAAAGGTCCCACAGCAAAACTTTGGTAGCAAGAAGATGTACGTTAAACTAGAGCATGTGGTAATTACTTGGTATTGTAGTGTTTGTGAATTCTTGCCATATACCTTTGTTCAAAGAATATTTTACTTACTGCGCTTGCTCTGTTTCTACTTTGCTTTCAGTATGAGTATTGGCTCCCCTCATCTCAATTCTTTTTTTAGCATAATGTTGCAGCTTTTAACTGACTTTTCTCTGAGAGGTGTACTGTGGCACTAATGAACTGTTTTACAGCAAATGTGAAAGAAAGATGCAGCAGTGGAGGCAGGAAACACTTGTCACTTGTACTTCATAGCTGCACGTCTGCTTCCTGTCAGTTAGACCACTAGAAGCGGAACAGATGAACCACGATATTGCTCCTGTTTAATTTTTCTCATAGGGGCCATTGTGCAACAGTCTCCTAAGAAGACCTTGAGATCTTTTCTTATCCATATTATTGCCTTTTCAATTTCATATTTGAAGTTTTTCACTGAAGGTCAGACTCAGTGGAAAGCAGGATAAATTCGATTTCTATACCGCCCTTCCATAAATGGCTCAGGGCGGTTTACACAGAGAAATAACAAACAAATAAAATGGATCCCTGTCCCCGAAGGGCTCACAGTCTAAAAAGAAACATAAGATAGACACCAGCAACAGTCACTGGGGATGAATAGGGCCAGTTGCTCTCTCCATGCTAAATAAAGAGAATCACCACGGTAAAAGGTGCCTCTTTGCCCGGTTAGCAGGGGTGACAGGGCAAATTGCATGCCTATGGGTATGTACATTTGATTCTAATTGATATCAGGTACATACAGTTCCATGCAAAATCCAAATAATGAGGAATGCAAATAAGGACTGCAACCTAAAGTTGCCAGATGTTGACCCAGAAATCCTGTCTGTTTCTCTAAAAGTTCTGAGGCAGTGAGTAGTGTCCCTGCTGCATCTCATGCCTTGTTCCTCCCTTTGTTAATCTCTTCTCATGTCTGCTACAGGGAAGAACTAAAGTCCTGCTTCCTACAGCAGATGGGGAGAATGGTGGGCAAAGAGACCGATGCAAAAGTAGTGCAGGAAGTGCAGTTCCTTCTTTCATTGCTTGCAAGCATTTAAAAACTCTCCCAGCTGAAGCTTGGCAACCTTTTACAAAACAGGTCCCTCACTGTACCAACTTTGGTGAAAGTGTGCAGGTCTGAGATGAAAAGATCTCTTAATCAGTTAAGAAGGGGAGCTAGCCAGGTCTCAGCTCTATGGATTGCACTGTTGTTTCTTAATACTTTACTTATTTCCTGTAGATAAATGCTTACCTGTAAAGTATTCTGTAACAACTTGCTGGCCAACTTATTTTTTGAGTTTAATTTTAAAAAATAAAATCAGACTGTTATCTATCATCTCGAACTAAAAACAACACCTTCCTGCATTTATAAGTAGCCCTTGGTATGATAAACATTATCCTGACTGCCCAACATTCACTGCTGTGATTTTTAACAGAGGGACATGATCCCTTGATAAACCTGCACCTTAACTTGTAGTCCTTACTGCTGTCACTACTTTTATTGAAGCAAGAACCTTAACTGAAGACAACTGAGTCTCAAAATAGGCTTGATGTTACTTGATGTTAATGTGGCCTAGCCTTCAGAAGACCAACCTAATTTCAATTTTATTAATTAAATTATTGAACTTGTTTAATTTTTTCTATTGATTTTCCACAGCAATGCTGAAAGTAGTGTATAGTCAGTAAAAACAAACATTTGTTAAAATACGATTTTAAAACAGTATGATTAATAAAGCACACAGTAGAACCAACCATAAGGAGGAAAAGAATGTCCATCAGTTCACCTCAGAGACTTCAACAGGCAAAAGTCTGTCCAAACAAAACGGTTTTTGTTAGGTGCTGGGACAAGGCCAGTAAGGGCCTCAGACTTATATGGAAAAGGGATTCCACAACCTAGGTGTTACCACTGAAAAGGCTCTATTGCAGATTCTTGTTAGTCAAGTCTACAATAGTGACAGGACTGGAGCCAATACCCAGCTGATGATCTCAGTGTCTGGGCAGGTTCATATAGGAGGAGGGAGCCTTTAAGATAACATGTTGCTAAGCCATTTAGATCTTTAAAGGTATGCACCAGCACATTGAATTGTGTGCAGAAGCAAATTAAGAGCCAGTGAAGATGCAAGGAAGTCACCTGATTCCTCCATAATAGCCTAATTGCCTCATTCTGGACTAGCTGAAGCTTCGGGATACTTTCCAAGGACAGACCCACATAACATGTTACAGTAGTCATGTCTCAGTGTGACCAAAGTATAAGTTATCATGACCAGTTTCTGTGAAATGGCATGGTTGGCGCAACAGCCAAAGCTGGGCATAGGCACTTCTGGCCATGGAAGCCACACGGGCATCCAGAATCACCCCCAAGCTTTGAGAACAGTCTGGTTCCTGTTTTGATTTCATCCTGGTTTAGAACTCTCACTTGGATGATTTATTTCACCGCTCTTCATAATAGAACAGAGTATCAACAGCCAAGTTGATTCAAGAGAATGAAACAAATATACTTCTAAAGAATTATTCTGCCTTATTTAGATGTATTTCACTTGTTTCAAGGATCAATAAGATCCTCTGTAAAAGGAACAATCTGAAACATGTTGGACATTTAAAAGGATTATTATTATTATTATTATTACAATTACATTTATATCTCGCTCTTCCTCCAAGGAGCCTAGAGTGGTGTACTACATACTTAGGTTTCTATTTCACAACAACCCTGTGAAGTAGGCTAGGCTGGGAGAGAAGCGACTGGCCCAGAGTCACCCAGCTAGTTTCATGGCTGAATGGGGATTTGAACTCTGGTCTCCCCGGTCCTAGTCCAGCATTCTAACCACTATACCACACTGGCTCATTTTAGGCATCCCCTCATTTTGTTTCTGTTCTGTTCAGTGTCTCCCCCTCCCCCCATTTTCTCTTTTTAAGCAAGTGGATGTTTCTTCTAGAACCAACCAGTGCCGCAAACTGATAAGAGTACTGTTGAGTCCTAGTTCAGCTTTGAGAGATGGGACCTTGCCTCAGCACTACATTGGTTATCTACTTGATGTGATTTTCTATCCATGTGGCTCTCCAGCTGTTTTTTGTTTTTTAGTTTTGTTTGTTTTCTGTTCCTTATAAAATTTATGTGGGACCCAAATAGTACTAAAAGTGGAGAAGTGCTTTACTTGTGTTCTCATTTGCTAAGCATTTTGCATTCATTGCTTTGCTTCTGAAGTGCATCTGAATAAGGCATAAGTGCGTCACCTGCCTGGTTGGGTTTGTTTGTTTGTTTTGTTTTTCTTTTGTTCTTTGCTATAAAGAAAGTAGAGCATTAGCAACAGGGTACTATTCTTCTGTGGAGCCTCTCTGGCAGACATTGAAGGTTAGAATAAAACTAAATCTTCCAGTCAGTGACCTTTGGTCTTGAAAGTGTTCCCAATACTTTTTGGTTATGATCATACGTATGGTTTCATCAGTTTTACTTCTCTTGGTTTAATTAAACTCTCAAAACTCTGTGTAGAATTGCAGCATTCCAACCTTTAATGATCAGACTATTCTTCATGATGTTTGGCTGAGGGCTTTGTTTTGTTTTGAGCTTGAGTCATGCAATTATGGTATTGCTATTTCACAGTTCCATAAAAGACCCTGAATGATAGTGGATGACTTAGCATTTTGACTCTCTTTTGAGTGGGGAGTAAGCAAGAGCAGATGAGAATAGGTTTCATTGAATATGTGTATGTGTTGAGGTGTGCAATTTCCACCTGCAAGATTTCTTAATAGACAGTTGCAGCTTCATTATTAAAATTCTGCTCTTGGAAGTGTATTCTGTGGCTGCTCTCCAAGGCTGCTGGAAACATCCTTCCAGTGACTGACATCTTTACTTAGATTAGATGTGTCTACTTAACTGGGCCAAGAGGCACCTTAATGTGGTGATTCTCTTTATATAGCAGGGGGAGAGTAAGGGGTCCTATCCACCCCCAGCACAGTACCTCCAGTGACTGCTGCTGGTGTGTATCTTACATCTATTTTTAGATTGTGAGCCCTTTGGGGACATGGATCCCTTTTGGTTTGATTGTTTTTCTCTACGTAAACCGCTTTGGAAACTTTTGTTGAAAACCCATATATAAATGTTGTTGTCCTTATAGTATTTCTGGCCATGTGGTGCACTCACCTTAATGAGCAAAGTTCACCTTTTAAGTTGAGTTTTCAGTTAGCATATGCAGTGAAAAAGCTCCCTCTCTGGACAAATCTACCTGGAGAATGTTCCTTTTTCTCAATGACCAAGGGAAAAGTTGCTGACATCCATATCTAACAGAAAGTGTTTGGACTCTTGATACACTATTCAAAGATGCAAAAAGCACATAAGGTGTTCCAAATCTTGGTGCAAAATTTATATGGAGTGTGACTCAAGGATCCACATCAATTGCATTGTATAGGAGCTTTAAATACTGTAGGGATGTGCAAAATGTTTTTGACTTTGAAACAGGTCATTTTGAGCTTTAAATAAAGGGCCTGTTTTGAGCTCGAAGCAGAACAACCCCATTTCGATTCAAGACGTTTCAAGCATCATATTGGAGGCCTGTTTTTATCTTGCTGATTGGTTTTGTGGCACTGGCTTGCAATCTCCTTGCTGATTGGTTGGTTTATCATACAAATCAAGTGTTGTCATCGGTGTTCTCTCTAATTCTTTTCATCTGTTTGCGGAATGAGTTTTGTTCTGGGTGACAGAATCAAGGCAGTGCTAGCACACATGCATTCAGAGTGGGGCCTTCCTGATTCCACCTGAGTGGGATCTAAAATTAACTGAGTGAACATTAAAAAATGTGTGAGTACAAGCATGTGCACATGCCTTAGAAGCAACACTGGTTGTTATGGGCAACTGTGCCCCCATTGGCTGGGGGGAAGGGGAGCCCAAAAGGAGGGCATTTTAAAATGTATTCAAAGGGACTTGGAGGCAGAGAGAGCCCTTACAGTTTGCCGCCCTTGACGATGATACTTCAGGAGAGGAAGAAGGAAGGTAGGTTTGATTTTGTGGTTTTCTCAGCACTGAGTATAATATGCTGTGCTATTGCTACTATTACTACCTCATTTTGTTAGATCTCAGATTGACAAAGGCAGAACCTGGGTGCCTTCCTCCCTTGAGTTGTGGTTTGTTTTGTTTGTGAGAATAGTGTTGTGGTGAGAAATAGACAGTGGCAGCTGTGTGTATAATACAGGTGAAACTCGGAAAATTAGAATATCGTGCAAAAGTTCATTAATTTCAGTAATGCAAATTAAAAGGTGAAACTGATATATGAGACAGATGCATTACATGCAAAGCGAGATAAGTCAAGCCTTAATTTGTTATAATTGTGATGATCATGGCGTACAGCTCATGAAAACCCCAAATCCACAATCTCAGAAAATTAGAATATTACATGGAACCAAGAAGACAAGGATTGTAGAATAGAACAATATCGGACCTCTGAAAAGTATAAGCATGCATATGTATTCAGTACTTGGTTTGGGCCCCTTTTGCAGCAATTACTGCCTCAATGCGGCGTGGCATGGATGCTATCAGCCTGTGGCACTGATGAGGTATTATGGAAGACCAGGATGCTTCATTAGCGGCCTTCAGCTCTTCTGCATTGTTTGGTCTCATGTCTCTCATCCTTCTCTCGGCAATGCCCGATAGATTCTCTATGGGGTCAGGTCAGGCGAGTTTGCTGGCCAATCAAGCACAGTACACTGTATACTTTTCAGAGGTCTGATATTGTTCTATTCTACAATCCTTGTCTTCTTGGTTCCATGTAATATTCTAATTTTCTGGGATTGTGGATTTGGGGTTTTCATGAGCTGTACGCCATGATCATCACAATTATAACAAATTAGGGCTTGACTTATCTCGCTTTGCATGTACTGCGTCTGTCTCATATATCAGTTTCACCTTTTAATTTGCATTACTGAAATTAATGGACTTTTGCACGATATTCTAATTTTCCGAGTTTCACCTGTATTTCTTGGGGTAATTGCTGTGATGAGCTCCATGTCTGGCCTTGAAATTGACTTGTGCTTCACTCACTTGCTCTGGTCTGCTCTGTAATCAGCATTGCAGGTGTACTCAGTCAAAATGTGGCTGAAGTTGCTCTAGTTGAGCTTATGGCTATGCTTGCTGCTAAGGGTTCTGCTGTGGCAGTGATAGGAAATAACATAAGGAATCATAATTATGTGAGAGAGAGCAACTTGTGCCAATGATTTTACTGAAGCACAGGCACTGGATTCTGGGTCAGCGATTCTTTTTTGGCCATTTTTGGACTGTTTGAAATGTGTGTTCTGGGTTGGGAGGGACAGATTCCTCTTTACTTTGTGCTTCTGCTGTGTTTTTCAAGGCAGGGTTGCAAATTGCAATGCAAAACTTGTGAGTGCCACTTGTTCTGGCCATAGGGAACAAATGGGGAAACTTGAAACACCCCATTGTTCCCAGTGGGTAGCTCCTAGGGACACCAAAGTGGGTTGTGTGATAGGGTATGGTGGGTTCCACCTACCATCCAACCAACCCACAAAAGAAATGGGCAAATGGGCAATGTTTAACAAATTTTAAACAAGGTTTAAAAAAAAAATGAAGGGTCCTGTGGGGGGTTTGGGGAAAGGTTAAAAAATGGTTTACACTTGCCGATTTTTTCTTTTTCTTTTTCTTTTAGTTGGTTGGGTGGTAGGTAGCATCCATCATGCCCTACCACCCAACCCACTTTAGTGTCCCTAGGGGCTACCTATGGGGGACAATGGGGTGTTTTAAGTTTTCCCATTGTTCTCTATGGCCAGAACACTTGCAACAGAGAAGGACCATCCCTAAGCAGCCAAGCTGGTGGCAACTGCAGATAGACCAGGAGCGGAGCTAGGCTGGCGGCGGCCTGTGTGCAGCCGCCACCGCGGCCCGCTGGCCCTGCCCCCTGCTTCTGATGTCAGACATGCCTGGCTAGCCACGCCCCACGTCTGACATCAGATGAGGGGGTGTGGTCTCCCCATGCAGCCCCGTTTAGAAAGGAGCCTGCTTGCCTCTCTCTGCCCTCCCCACTCCCCCCTGTTCCGTATGTCTGGCTAAGCATCCCTCCGCCACTCGCTCACCCTAACTCCCGAGCCATGCCAGTCTGCTTCTCCCGAGGAGACCACCACCCTGCAGGCTGCTGCTGCTCTTCTGTTGCCGCTCCAGCTCGTTTTCCAGCCTCCTCAGCTGAACAGAGAGAGGCAGCTTGCCTGAACAGACGACGCCTTTCTGCACCTTTGGTGGCTGCTGCCGCTGCCCCAGCAGCAGCTGTGTGTGCAAACACGACGACTCCCCTGTTGCTGCCCACCGCCTCCCCGCTGCTGCTGCTCCCGGGACTTCCCTTCCTTAGTCAGCAATATGGGGCCATTGCCAGGCAACGGATAGCTTTCCTCACTTGGTGGAAGGCCAAATATGGGCTGCACAGTAGAGTCCATGCAGTCCCCTGGGAAGAAGGCATTTGCCGCCTCCCCTCATCCCGCCGCGCTGTGTCCTTTTCAAAGGTAAAAGAGGAAACCTTCCTCTCTCTCCGTAGCTATGGCGCAGAAGCACTTTTTTCTTTTTATCTTTTTAAGGTAAATGGGTGGTTTTTGACTATGGGCTGGAAAAAGCTTAATCCACCCCTGAGGATATACTCCAGTTTTGCGCTGCCACTGAGAATTGTTCAAGTGTTGCAGCCAAAGTTCCCCTAGCCCTTGATCGCTTATAAGACATCAGCAGCAGGGATGGGAGCTTGTTGGTCTGAATGAAAGTTAGTGGAGATGCGTGCTGTGTGCATTTTTAGAACTACTGCTCTGGAGCGCGGGAGGCTATTGTAGCTTCGGTGGGCAAGCTCAGCAGCTCTGTCCTGGGTAAGTCCCCCAGCGGGATATCCTTCCTGCCGGCCTGATATTAGCATGGCGAGGCTGCTTTCAGCAGCTGTGTGTGGCTGCTGTGGCCCCTGGCCCCGCCCCCCGCTTCTGACATCAGATGCGGGGGCATGTCTGGAGCCACGCTCGTGGCTCCTGATTGGTGGGCGGCCTGGGTTCTTTGAACCTTTTCGCCCAATGGTGGCTCCGCCCCTGAGATAGACCTCTCAGAATAACCTCAATGGAAGCTTTTTGCTCATAGCAAAAAAACCCCAAAAGTTCCCTTTTGAGAGGTACAAAATTGTAAGGAAAGGAAAGAAGACTCTTAACAGATAATATCTCTGTTGTTACAACCTTGGGCCTGATCAAAGCAGTTATCAAAGCTCCTGCTTATACTGCCAAAAGAGAACTTACACCAGTATCTATGACACAAGGGGAGTGAGCTGGAGGGATTTTACACTCCAACTTGCAACACAGAAAAGTAAGTTAAGATTCTCTGTGAAAGATATGGTTTCCTTTTGTACAGCCTTGTATCTGTTTTGTATATTCAGGGTGAGTTCACTATTGCATGTTTGAAGAAACATTGCTGTTATCATGATTTATTAAAGTTAAGTGCTGTAGTGATAAATTTTTATTTAAATTGTGTTAACAACTGGGCATGTAACTTTTGCAAGAATGTTGGAAAGGCATTTTTGAAAATGGGATTTCTTATATGACAGGATCCGATTGGTATTGAACAGGATTAAATATGAAGCAACAACAGGTATGGACAGAGCTAGGTATATGATGTGGTTGGATGTTTTGCAAAGGCTAAAAGTCATGGCTCTCTGTAATCTGACCACAAGGGTAGGACAGGCAAACTCCTGAAGGAAGCTAGACAGCAATGTGTAAAAACTGGAATTTCTGGTCTAGCTGAATCATACTGGCTGCCCTGATAGGGATGTGACTGTTCAAGCTGGTCACAGCTGACAGCAAATGAAGCAGTGGGGGAGGGAGAAAATCTGGATTATTATATTAAACTCCTACTCTTTACAGAGTAAATGAATGTTGTTGTTGTTGTTCTTGTCGTTGTTCTTGTTGTTGTTGTTGTTTATTAATTCAATTTCTATACCACCCTTCCAAAAATGGCTCAGGGCGGTTTACACAGAGAAATAACAAATAAATAAGATGGCTCCCTGTCCCCAAAGGGCTCACAATCTAAAAAGAAACATGAGATACACACCGGCAATGGTCACTCGAGGTACTGTGCTGTGGGTGGATAGGACCAGTTACTCTCCCCCTGCTAACAATGTTAAAAGGTGCCTCTTTGCCAAGTTAGCAGGGGATATAATTGAGTAATATATCATAAAGCAAGCAGTTGAAAAGCCTTCAGTGGTGGACAGCATTTTGATTAATAATTCTGTGAACAGAAGACATTCTGCTCTCATAAGGGGCAGTCTTCACTGATGGCCCCTCTTTCATTTCATGACTTTTGTGGCCCCTGAAAATGTCCCTGACAGTGGGGAGAACAGCAAGAGCAGGGTTTTTGGGGGGTGGGGCAAAGGTCAGAAGAGGAATTGGCAAGAATCAGTGCTCTCCCCTTGTGTGAGTGGAACATTTATGCCTGTTTTTAATATGTTTTTATATTTTTTAGCTTGATGTTTTTATTGCTTTTTTATTGTGTCTTTTTAACTTTTGTAAACCGCCTTGGGGTTGTCTTTTAACGAAAGGCGGTATAGAAATGTAACAATAAATAAATACATAAAATCTTCCACTCAGGGAACTACTTCTCAGCATGCTGCCCAGTGTGCAATGGTTGAACGGGTGTGGCTTGTGAAGTGATCTTTGGCACAGTAGAGATGTGACAAGCATGTGAGTATTTCCATTGCTGAAATGTTGTAGGGTATGTCTAAAACGGAGTAGCAAAGGGGTGTTTTTGTTTTGTTTTGTATAACTGGGCTATTGCCATTTTGGTTTTGTCTTGTGGTGGAGTATGGCCAACAGTCCCCTTATTGACAGTCAGTCATGACTCAGTGGAAAGTAAGGAACCGTATCAGTAAATTCTGGGTTAGATTGCCAGCAGGACTTTCTGTGGAGAACCCATGCAGAATCCTGAGTTTCCTCCAGCTGTGAGTGCCTGACACAGGCAAGTGGCCGGGGGTGGGGTGGGGGTCAGAGGAGGCTTCTAGTTAACTTCCTTGTAACTATGTATGGAGGAAAGTCTCACCTTCTTGACAATCGTGCTGGCTGGGAGGGCTGGCCCAGTCAGCCTGTGAGCGAGTCTCACTAGGTCTTGGAAAGAGAACGGTGGGAGTTGACTACCTCCATGGCCTTGCTGCAGATATTTACTCAGTGCTGTGGGCAACTTAGCCCTCTTATCCAATCCAGCAGCAGTGCCCCCACTTAGGAGACATGACCATACATCCTTTGCAGGCGTCAGCAGCCGCCCCCTTATTTATAAGCCTCTTTGGCCCTCTGGGCCATTTCTCTAAGTTGTTCTGGCCTGAGAACTTTGTTTTTCAACAAGCAAACAGTGACTTATTTAGGAGCTGTTCTTGGTGTTTTAATAGTCATTGTGTTTTAACAGCCCAATAGTTCCAGGATTCTATGACAGGAATATATTCTATGAATATGCAGTATTTTAATCCCTGGCCTATTTATTTATGATCTATATTTCCCAGTCACATTTGGCCAGCTGCGTGCTTTCTATATTGCTTTCTCTATCGTTGTACGTTAGGATCAAGCCTAAAACTGAGATGGCATTGATGTTAGGTAGAGGTTAGTTGTTTACATGACATTCTAGTGATAAATTAAAGATGCATCTGCTGAGAATGAGGGGAGAATGCTGCCCTCCAGCCTACTTGAGTTTGAAAAATACCTTGGTACACAGGAAGTACCACCTTAAGTGGCGCAGCAGGGAATTGCTTGACTAACAAGCAAAAGGTTGCCGGTTCAAATCCCGTTGGGACTCTATCAGGCAGCAGCAATATAGGAAGATTCTGAAAGGCATCATCTCATACTGCGCGGGAGGAGGCAATGGTAAACCCCTTCTGTATTCTACCAAACAAAACTACAGAGCTCTCTGGGCGCTAGGAGTCGAAATCAACTTGTCGGCACACTTTACACAGGGATCAAGCCTAGGGATCAAGAGGTTGCTGGTTCGAATCCCCAGTGGTATGTTTCCCAGATTGTGGGAAACACCTATATCAGACAGCAGTTATATAGGAAGATGCTGAAAGGCATCATGTCATACTGTGCGGGAGATGGCAGTGGTAAACCCCTCCTGTATTCTGCCAAAGAAAACCACAGGGCTCTGTGGTCACCAGGAGTTGACACAGACTCAGTGGCACAACTTGACCTTTACACGGTGTCAAGATGTGAATGGTGTGTTAATGATGGCATTGCTAATTTCAGGACCTTTGCAGTGACTAAAAGGCTGTTTTTAAAGCCAAGTGCATGCGTAAAAACTGAACTGCAAAGCCTTCTGATTTTCCACAGTTCTTTTGCTCACAGAATCCAAATATCTTATCAGTTCCTGATGTGTGTAGGGATGTGTGTATTTTGTAACAATCCCTCCCCTCAAACGCTTGAAACTGATATTGCCAGTGTGGTGTAGTGGTTAGAGTGCTGGAGTAGGACCGGGGAGACCTGAGTTCAAATCCCCATTCAGCCATGATATTAGCTGGGTGACTCTGGGCCAGTCACTTCTCTCTCAGCCTAGCCTACTTCACAGGGTTGTTGTGAAAGAGAAACTTAAGTATGTAGTACTCTGGGCTCCTTGGAGGAAGAGCGGGATATAAATGTAGTAGTAGTAGTAGTAGTAGTAGTGGTGGTAATAATAATAATATTGCAACCCAGCACCAGATGCAGCCTGATGATATTACGAAAGAGGCACACTTGATTGCCAATGCTTCTTAAAACTGGTTTCTCTGGTGGTGGAGTAAAATTATGTGTATAATTGCCAATGGTGACCATATTAGTGCATCCTTACAAGGTTGTACTACTCTGTTTTGGGAACTATAGATTAATTTGAATTGACCTATAGTTAAGGTTAGGTTTGTCAAGTAGCATTAATGTTGAATTCTAAGAACTCCAGGATCCTAATGGCTGTTAAACAAAACACAGGCTTATTTTTCCACTGATAAAACTCTGCTGTGGGACAGTTCGGGACAGAGGAAGTAGTAAAGCATTTTTCACCTCCACGCAAAGTAACTTTTTCATCCTCTAATGGACCTTTTGACCTGCCATTACATGCATTTGTGTTTAGGCCCAAATCTTAAACAAGAAATAGAATGTAGCTAGAAAACTGATAGTGCATTTCATAGATTTTACTGTAGACTATTTCCTCCAAGAGGGCCCTGTCCTGCATGCACGACAGCCGAGCCTCCCTCATTGTCGGCACCCAGAGCAGAGCCCCTTCAGATGACCTTGTCAAGTGGACAACAACTCTTGAGAGCAGGCAGTCCCTTGAGTATCCGAGCCCAAACCGTTAAGGGCTTTAAAGGTCAAAACCAGCATCTTGAATTGGACCCAGAAACAAACTGGCAGCTCTTTCAAAATGGATGTAACGTGATCTCAGCAGGCAGCTCCAGATAAAATCCTAGCTGCTGCATTTTGCACAAGCTGCAGTTTCTGAACATTCTTAAAGGGCAGCCCCATGTAGAGCGTGTTACAGTAATCCAGCCGTGATTTGACTAAGACATGGGTAACTGTGACCAGATCTGCCTTCTCGAGAAAGGGATGCAACTGGCACACTAGCCGAAGCTGTGCAAAGGAACCCCTGGCCTCTACCTCTACCTGAGCTTCCAAAAGCAGAGC
Source organism: Hemicordylus capensis (assembly GCF_027244095.1). Classification (NCBI taxonomy): domain Eukaryota; kingdom Metazoa; phylum Chordata; class Lepidosauria; order Squamata; family Cordylidae; genus Hemicordylus; species Hemicordylus capensis. The sequence continues at coordinate 185,460,064 of NC_069659.1, read as the reverse complement.
TGGGTCCAGCAAATACCCACAAGCTGCATATTTCTTCAAGGGGAGTGCAACCCCGTCTAGAACCAGTAGAATCTCCTCACCCCAACTGGTTCACCTACTGACCAACATTACCTCTGTCTTGTCCTGATCCAGTCTCAGTTTATATGAGCCCACGTCCAACCCATCACGGCCTCCAGTCTCCTTAGGATCAGGTGACAAGGAGAGAGAGAGAGCTGAGTGTCATCTGCATATTGCTGACAACTCAGTCCAAGTCCCCAGATGACCTCTCCCAGAGGTTTCATGTAGATGTTAAACAGCATGGGGGACAAGACCGAACCCTGCGGGACCCCACAGGCCAACGGCCACGGGGCCGAGCAGTAGTCCCCCAGCACCACCTTCTGGACCCTCCTCTCAAGAAAGGACAAGAACCACTGCAACTCAGTACCTCCAACTCTCATACTCGAGAGGCGACCCAGAAGGATACAGTGTTTGATGGTATTGAATGCCTCTGAGAGGTCCAGCAGAACCAACATGGATGTACTCTCCTCTGTCTAGTTGTCAGCATAGGTCATCCACTAGAGCGACCAAGGCAGTTTCAGTCCCATATCTGGGGCAGAAGCCAGATTGAAAAAGGTCTAGATAATCCATATCATCCAAGACCCTCTGCAGCTGGGATGCCACCACACACTCTATCACCTTGCCCAAAAAGGGAAGGTCAGAGACAGGTCTATAGTTGTCCGAGTTGGAGGGATCAAGGGAGGGCTTTTTAAAATAATAGTCTTACCATCGCCTCCTTGAGGCATGATAGCATCCTGTCCTCCCTTAATGAATAATTAATAATCGTTTCCAACCATCTGCCTGTACCCTCCCTGGCAGCTTTTATTAGCCATGAAGGGCAAGGGTTAGGAGTGCATGATGTAGCCCACACACTGCCCAGGATCTTGTCCACATCCTCAGACTGCACCAACTGAAAAGAATCCAACACAATAGGACCAGATGGTACCAGAGATGCATCTGCCAGAACTGCCAAAGCTCTGGAGTCCAAATCAGCATGGATATGAGCAACTTTATCTGCAAAGTAACATGCAAACTGATCACAACAGGCTGTAGATGATTCCTCCCCCATTACCTGGGGTGTGTGTGTGGAGCAATGTCTTTGCTACAATGTCTTTGCTAAGTCCCATTAACTTCAATGGCCATCACTTAAAAAAAAAAGAGAGAGATTGCATTCTGTGTAGACTAGAGACCAAAAGATAACGCTGTGACATTCCTAGTAAGAGAGAGTGAAGGAATGTGAGGCAAGGGGCTTGGCTAGGGCTTCACCTCAGCCCCTCTGATACCTTTGCCTTGGGGAGGGCATAGTTGCTGCCACAGTTGGAGAGGAGGAAGCAAACTAAGCTAACCCAGGTACTGCTGCCCACTACAACAGCCATTCATACCTACAATGGAGCCCTGCCACAGTGACCTGGATTCAGCCTAGTTCAAGATTTTGACTTTCTAGATGTGGCATGTTATTTTAAAGTAGTCTGAAATTAATTTCCTCACCTCAGTGCCTGATCGGCCTTGGGTTTTTTTGAGGTCAGTCTCAGGTTTTCTAAGCGGAGACCTCAAGAACGCTGCTGAAGATGCACAGATGTGAGAACTTTACCCACAATGGATTTTCTGATTATACTGCTGCAGTGACAGAAGAAGCTGTACTATCGTTAGGAGTTCTCCCAGGTTTGGCAGTGCTGTCTCCCCCCGCTTGCCCCCCAGGCCTTTCTCATCCAAAATCTTCCAAATTTTAAAGTTCTCTTGCATAAAGATTTGTGACCTTCATTTTCCACCATTCCAGTCTTCCTCATATGCTTTTTCCCAGCAACCTGGCCTAAAGATATGTAATCAGATTATACTTTACTAATTCATTACTGGGTAAAACAGCACTTGCTTAATTTGTGTATGTGTCAGGTTGCTGTTAAAGATGCAGGAGCAAGACAGAGAAATAAGTTGGCAACCCATCTTCTTTTTAGGTCCTGTATGATGCTGTCTATGGTAGAATTCTTCTGTGTGATAATGTAACAGCTGCTGCTTTCCAAAGCATAGAGATTTGGTGATAGAGAAGCTGTACCTGCTACTTTTGTGTTGCTATTCATTAAACTTGTAAAGATACTATCCCATACTAGGGAGGGAAAGGTGACAGCCCCAATTCCCCTGTATAGACTGCCCCCTCCCCCCCCCAACTCCTACATTCTTAAACTCCCTATCTCCACCACTCATTGTTTACACAAGTTCTTGCTTTTTCTCCCACTGGCTGGTTGGTCTTTCTTTCACTCTTCCAGGATCATCCTAGAAAGTATAATTTGCTGCCCAGGACAATGTTGCAGGGCAAAATATGCTTAGAAGTTAGTCTGTAGAAAGTGTTAATACAGTTTCTTTAGCTGCTTAGTTACCCAGAGAATATGCCTGTTGTCCTCTGTCAGAGTCTATCATAATGCAAAACTGAAACCCCAGATACCGGAAATTGTGTTCATTATTTTTCAAAATTAAGGGAGAACTTGATTCAGACACGAGCTCTGTTCATGCACTGTGGTAAACATGGCTGCTGTACTCAAGTACAGTGTTCCCGATTACAGAGAGGATCTCTCCGCAATTACAGTGCGTGTCTCTTCAGACAAATGCTGTACTTTTGGAAAGCATGAGGGTGGGGTTAGAGCATGTTGGTTTGAGGGTGTGGCTTGCCGGTATGCTCTTTTGGATGCTGTAACCTGCTTGTCGGGCAGAGAGTTGATGGGATGTCTGACCTAACAGCAGACTTAAGTAGCTGTAGAATCAATACAGAATGCATACAGCTAACAACAGACAGCAAGGGCTAGGAGATTTAAAACCTTTACTCCAATATTTACTTTTTTATTCAAGCTCTTCAATTCAGCACATGGCTCCCAGCACAGTTTACATGTTAAAAAACCAAACATATACCATAAAAAAATCAGAGATATATCTTTGGTATGAAAAATATGGTTACAAATCTCAAGAGGATTGCCAAAAGTATAGAGAAGAATACACATACCCTGTCTCCACCACATTAATAGTATGTTTTTAAATACTACTGCTTAAACTTCTTAATAATCTTTTTATAGCAAGGCTACAATAGTGATAATATATATAACTTCCTCCTATGTTGATTTAGCTTAACCTGCTATATTGTGGGTTAGAGTCAGGGAGTTGATGAGTATGTTCCCCACACAGTATCACATTTCTAGTGCATTTCTGTTTATTGAGTTTCATAACTTTTTTTTTTTTTTGCATGTCTTATTTGCCATGACGTAGCCAGTGTTTCCTTCCTGCAGCTCACAAGCCGGTGTTAGAGATAAGAATATACTCGCCTTGCATTTGTAGACATTGAGAAAATGTCCAAATAGCTGCTCAGTTAAAGAGCAGTGGAGGGAGGGCCTCCCCCCCATCTTTAGAAGATTGCTTATCTATAGTGGGTGTGATGAGTGTGGTGAAATGAGACATTTGTTAAACATAGACACTTTGCTACGTGTAAGGAATAAAAGTCATGCTACAAAAAGCGGTAGCGTTTGATGTATCCAGTAGCTTGTTTTGACCACCTTGGAGTTTTGTGGGGTTTCAAGTTTTTTCCTTGGTATTTCTGGTAGCTGACAACTTTAAAAAAAAAATAGTGTGTTGCAAAAGGAGTAGACTTCAGAATTTGTAATAATTAATTTGTAGTTATCAGTATAATGCTTAAATAATGCTAGTAAACACCTGATAGAGAGATGGCAGACTTCATATCATCTGCGTTCATTTTATTATACTACTGCTGATTTAATTTTACTTTTGTCTTTTAAGGGAGTATTCAAGAAAGGCCGTTCTTAGTTCCTCTGTCTTGGTGAAGAATAAAATCCAGGAAAACTGATTGTACAAGAACTTTCCACAAAGGCACCTGACTGATTTCAAGGTCTTCTGCCCCACACAACTCGTTCTTGGTGATAACCTCTGTTCCTTTACAACGAAGAAGCTTTTTTTTCTTTCATGCAGAACTGAGACCTTGGAATGCTTTATTATGGCAGCAGTGGTACAACAGAATGACCTATTGTTTGAATTTGCCAGTAATGTCATGGAGGATGAGCAACAGGTAAGAGGAAAATAAAGTGAACATTGTTAGATTATTTCACTGCCTTATTTTTTTTAAAAAGATTGAAAACATTTCTTTTTTATTTGCTTTCCCTTTTGAACTCCTTTTTACCTCAAGGAAACCTACGCATGTTTTGAATCCCTTTCTGGTGCATGCATGTTTGTGAGCAATTTAATTAATGGGTTTCATGTTTTATGATAGCTAGAATCCCAAGATGTTTAATGCTTCAACTTCCCTGAGCAGTCAGAAGTTCAAGGAAGCCTTGAGCGTTGTTTTCCTTTGGAGGAGAGAGCAGTGGATATTTGCGGAGTCTGTAGTAATCTGTTTTGTTTGCAAATGTATGGACTGGGTGGGTGTTATGAGAGGGCAAATAAACAAGCTGGTGGCACCTGCTCCAGGGCAATATTGGTTCAGCATTGCAAAACCAAAATTGACAGCACCCTAAATGCCAAACTCCTTCTTTTTCCATCTCTTTATTGCACACTCTCTGATTAGGCAGTAGTGGTTTCAGCCCCCACCCCTGATAGGTGGATGTGATTTAAGATGCATTCCAGAGATCCTTATGATATAGGGCAGTAAGTTGCCCATGAACTAAGTATCTCTTGTGTCTGTGAGGCTTTGTGAAAGCCTCGATTTTGTATGATGCAGTAGTATGGCTGCACCAAACTAGAACATGTGACTGCTTTCTCCAGCTACACAGGTCATTGCAGTTTACAGTGCTGTCTGGAAAATGGTTACCTAAATCTTACTGGCACCTGTTGAACAATGCTCATAACATCACTGATGACAGGTGACATAGATTCCCCACCCCACTTGTGCATTGTTGTGGCACAGAATTCAGACTACATAGGACAGATGTGCACACAAGCTGAAACTTATTAGTCACAAGGAAAAGTGCCAGTTTCAATTGTGATTTTTAATTATTGGTCACTGCTTTAGAGACTTAAGTTGAAAAGCAGTCTATAAATATTAAATTTCTAACATCAGTTCTTCAGATTGTATTTTTTTATCTTGAGATTTTACCTGAACTTGTTGCTGATGTGAGTTTGAGGGGATGTGAGTTTGTAAGCTACAAGCTTACAAAGTGAGTTTGTGCTGATGTGAGTTTGAGGGGATGTTCCTCCAGAGAGTAGGCTATATACACTCTCTTGAGACTAAGCCCTCTTTTCATGTTCTTGAGTGGACATCCTCTATCTAGCCTTTTAAAAATACTGAAATAATTTTTTAAATTTTTTTTAAAGCATTCTTAAACCAAAGGCTCTTTCTACATCCTGTTCTGCATTAGCAAAACCACATTTATGACCATGGTCCCTCCAGGAAATGATAAACGAATGCCATCTTATCATGAAGAATCCGATCATATTTTTTGCCTCTTTTATAATCTTGCTGTGTTAGTGGATGCTAATTGTTAAAAAGAGATTGAAAAGAAAAGAGCAGTTCTGTTCCTATCCCTCCCATTCCTTCACCTTTGCATCTCCTAGCTGCAGTGTAGGACTAGGAGAATCTTGGTTTGACCATGAAGTATACTGGGTGACCTTGGGCCAGTCATTGTGTGTCAATCGTGTGTCCTTCACAGGAGTGTCCTTCATTGTGTGTCCTTCACAGGAGTGTTCAGTTGATAAAGGGAGGGCACATGATGCCACCCTGAGCTTCTTGGAGAAAGAGTAGGATAAATGCAGAAATACCTATAAATAGATCTACCTTACAGGACTGCTGAGGTAAAGATACTGAGATGTATGTAAAGTGCTTTGGACACTCAAAATAATGATATATAAAAAGTTAAATATTACTCTTTCAGATATGATAGATAAATGTGATGTAGTGGTTAGAGTGCTGGACTAGGACTGGGGAGACCAAAGTTCAAATCCCCATTCAGCCATGATACTTGCTGGGTGACTCTGGGCCAGTTACTTCTCTCTCAGCCTAACCTACTTCACAGGGTTGTTGTGAGGAGAAACTTAAGTATGTAGTACACCGCTCTGGGCTCCTTGGAGGAAGAGCTGGATATAAAATGTAAAAATAAAAATATAAATAAATAAATAAACAAACAAATAAGTGAGATAAAGGATAGGGCACTGCATCTGCTGCAGTGTTCAGTACTTCTAGTAGCAGGGAGGTGCGGGGCGGTCAAGGTGGTCTTTTCCAACACCCACTTGTGCCTCTTTGAGGACATATATGCACTTTGTTATGAAAGTCCTGGCCTTAGGTTAGTTATCTCTGACATTGCACAAGAAGTGCCATCTCTCCCCAATATCACCAGTTTCCTGAGAACCACCAGAATGTACATGTTAACCCACCCAAATGTTAATTGTTGTGGAACCTGCCATTGATGGTTTACTAGTCAATAGCAGCAGTCCATAACCCACTTCCTCTAAAGCAGACTTCTATGGGATTGCCATAGAGCCCGTGGGTTACAGATTGCAAGCCTGTGTTTATGAAAGCATCTTGGGAGTGAATTCTTTTGAAAGGCTGTAGATGTTTGTGTTGGATGCTACTCTTGCTAATTATGGTCTTGGCATTTTACGGAGCACCTTTAAGGGTTTGAAGAGCCTCGCATACATTATCTTAGGCCAGTACCATTACCCCCATGTGGCAGACTGCAGAGGCTGAGAGAGAATGGCTGGCTTAAAGTCAACTAATGAATTGGCAAAAATGGAATTTGTGCAGAGAACTTCTCAGCTCATACTCTTAGTTACTACATTTATTCTCTCAGCCGTTTGTTGTTAGCGTTAGGCAAAACAGTTGTCATGATCCATCCTGGTTCACCCGAGGAGGACCTGAGCGCAGAGATGGACTCAGATGAATCTATTGAGCAAGTCCCACTTGAGGACTCCTCTGAGCAGCCCCCTGAAGAGGAGGGTCCTCACGACCCAGAAGAGGGTGCCTTACCAGAGGCTGACCTGAGCTTGGAAGAGCCTGACAGGTCTGTAGGTCTCAGGGAAGACCGCCCCCCCCAGTACACAACCCTTCAATGGGGTCCACAGGAGATCCTCTAGATTAGAAGTGCAAGCCAGCCAGCCACCCTAACCAGGCTCTCACTGCCTTCCAACAATCCAGATCATGAAGCTCTCAGCCTGCTTGCTGCCATCGGAAAGCATGGGAGGAATTACAAGTGTGGCAGAGAAGCGCTCGCTTGGCAGCATGGTCAGGATTTTCACAGAAAGGTCACCTCGGAAGCAGGGATTCTACTCAAGGGCAAGGGAGAGGCCAGACCCACCTGCCAACACTAATGAGGCAGCACACAGCTTCAGATCCTCTGGTGTTATAAGCCTTTCAGAAGCAGTCCCTTGCTGCTGAAACAACAACTCACCTACCTGCTGCTTCTGGCTCTTAGAGCTGCTTCAGTCCTAGAACTCTGGAGACCCAAGTTACAACCCCTTGGTCTAGCTTCTGAGTTCTCCTGGAACTCTGCTCCCTAGGTCTGCTACCAAAAACAAAAACTTGATGCTGGTCTCCAGGACTTCAGTGGTAAGGAAGATTCTCTTTAGCCTTTGCTTTCTGGTAGTAGCATGACAACAGTATAACAGGCACCCCATTTCCCATCATTTCAGTGCTTTCTGGTCTGGCAGTGTATCCTCTTGTATAAACCCATCTTCTCTCCTTCTTGGTCTCAAATAATTGTTTCCTGTTTCTCAACACAACTTATCTTGTAAAATAGTCTAATATTAAAGTGACTAGCTCAGTTCTGGGTGAGGCAGGCCCTTGGGAGTTTTTCCCAGAGAATTCATGACAGCCTAGTGATTCCGAGAATGTAACTGCATAAACTGGTGAAGCAAGATTTATTTAAAGTTTACAGTAACTGAGGAGAAGGATGTTGAATGGAGTAAAATGCTCAGCTTAGTTTTTGCAGTGTTGTGTTATTTCAAGCTTGTAACTGTGACTGTTTCCTAGATGGTGTACAGATTTTTTTTTTTAAGGAAAGGATGATCAAGCTTTTCAAAAGAATACCCAAAGCTCTCCCAAGAATGTTGTAATGGCAATAAATATGGAAATGCTAAGTAACACAGAGAAGTAAACAGAAGCAAAATCCACACTCATATATTTGTTTTAAGTTTTCATCAGACCAAAGCGTTCTATGTTCAAAGAAGAGTACAGCACTACAAAACAATCCACTAGCTATGGTTGGCAGATCTTCTACATTGTTTGTTATATACAACCAAAGTGAAAACAAAAAATAGCTATGGCTTTTCAAGTGTCTTAGATAACTGTGTGGCTTTTAGTATTGAGTAAGTTGCCCGGCTCTGAGAACTCTACCTGTGCTGGGATTGCTGCTTAAAAAGAAAGGGAGTGGGGTCATCTTTTGTTTGGAATCTTGGCTGCATTGCTGCTAACTCAGTTAACTTATTTGAACAAGTTACATTCTCTTCCCAGAACTGCGTAGATGTTTTTGAATGCTAGTGGCTATCCTTTGCCTGGTTTGTATGCTTCACAGGAAAAAGATTGCATTAATAAATTGTAAGAAGATGCCAATTAAGAGAGAGGATAGTGACTGCCATCCAGATTCATCTTGTGCTTGTGGGAAAACACACATGCAGAGGAGGAAGGGTTGACTTTCGCTAGTCTTTTCTTCCATCTGCAGCGCACTGGGCCTCCTGCAAATACAGGTGAAACTCGAAAAATTAGAATATCGTGCAAAAGTTAATTAATTTCAGTAATGCAAATTAAAAGGTGAAACTGATATATGAGATAGACGCATTACATGCAAAGCGAGATAAGTCAAGCCTTAATTTGTTATAATTGTGATGATCATGGCGTACAGCTCATGAGAACCCCAAATCCACAATCCCAGAAAATTAGAATATTGTGAAAAGGTTCAACAGTCTAGGCTCCAGGTGTCCCACTCCAATCAGCTAATCAATCCATAACACCTGCAAAGGGTTCCTGAGCCTTTAAATGGTCTCTCAGTCTGGTTCATTAGGAATCACAATCATGGGAAAGACTGCTGACTTGACAGTTGTGCAGAAAACCATCATTGACACTCTCCATAAGGAGGGAAAGCCTCAAAAAGTAATTGCAAAAGAAGTTGGATGTTCCCAAAGTGCTGTATCAAAGCACATTAATAGAAAGTTATGTGGAAGGGGAAAGTGTGGAAGAAAAAGGTGCACAAGCAGCAGGGATGACCGCAGCCTGGAGAGGATTGTCAGGAAAAGGCCATTCAGAAGTGTTGGGGACTTTCACAAGGAGTGGACTGAGGCTGGAGTTAGTGCATCAAGAGCCACCACACACAGACGGATCCTGGACATGGGCTTCAAATGTCGTATTCGTCTTGTCAAGCCGCTCCTGAACAACAAACAGCGTCAGAAACGTCTTACCTGGGCTCAAGAAAAAAAGAACTGGTCTGTTGCTCAGTGGTCCAAAGTCCTCTTTTCTGATGAGAGCAACTTTTGCATCTCATTTGGAAACCAAGGACCCAGAGTCTGGAGGAAGAATGGAGAGGCACACAGTGCAAGATGCTTGAAGTCCAGTGTGAAGTTTCCACAGTCTGTGTTGATTTGGGGAGCCATGTCATCTGCTGGTGTTGGTCCACTGTGCTTCATTAAGTCCAGGGTCAACGCAGCCGTCTATCAGGAGATTTTGGAGCACTTCATGCTTCCTTCCGCAGACGAGCTGTATGGGGACGCTGACTTCATTTTCCAGCAGGACTTGGCACCTGCCCACACTGCCAAAAGTACCAAAACCTGGTTCAGTGACCATGGGATTACTGTGCTTGATTGGCCAGCAAACTCGCCTGACCTGAACCCCATAGAGAATCTATGGGGCATTGCCAAGAGAAGGATGAGAGACATGAGACCAAACAATGCAGAAGAGCTGAAGGCCGCTATTGAAGCATCCTGGTCTTCCATAACACCTCATCAGTGCCACAGGCTGATAGCATCCATGCCACGCTGCATTGAGGCAGTAATTGCTGCAAAAGGGGCCCAAACCAAGTACTGAATACATATGCATGCTTATACTTTTCAGAGGTCCGATATTGTTCTATTGACAATCCTTGTTTTATTGGTTTCATGTAATATTCTAATTTTCTGGGATTGTGGATTTGGGGTTCTCATGAGCTGTACGCCATGATCATCACAATTATAACAAATTAAGGCTTGACTTATCTCGCTTTGCATGTAATGCGTCTATCTCATATATCAGTTTCACCTTTTAATTTGCATTACTGAAATTAATGGACTTTTGCACGATATTCTAATTTTTCGAGTTTCACCTGTAGGTTCTCAAAAATCTTGCAACTCTCAGGAAGTGGGACTCTTTTTTTTTTTTTTGTAGGCTCAATGAACTGCAGAGAGCAGGGGAAATTGGTGAAAATCGCCCCTCCCCTGTTGGATTCACAGACTTTGTTTTGTTTTGTTACATGCAATGTTAGTCTGGATGTCCTTCACCGTTGGTAGGTAGAGTTAGTCTGGATGTCCTTCACCGTTGGTAGGTAGAGAAATTTTAGTCTCTGCTCATATATAGTTGTCTGCCTCAAATCTTTAGTGTGGTGTAGTGGTTAGAGTGTTGGACTCGGACCAGGAAGACCCGAGTTCAAATCCCTCATTCAGCCATCAAACTCACTGGGTGACTCTGGGCCAGTCACATATCTCTCAGGCTAACCTCACTCACAGGGTTGTTGTGAGGATAAATATACCCATGTATTGTACACTGCTCTGGAGGAAGAGTGGGAAATAAATGGAGGAAGAGTGGGAAATAAATGGAGGAAGAGTGGGAAATAAATGTAATAAATAAATAAATCTGTTTACATTTTGAGTAGCTGAGTTACTGAGTTGATTCTGCAAATAAATAGCCTGCATGACTTGAGCTGTGACATTCCAGAATCTTGGGTGCAGGCTTAACAGCATGCATATCACTTGAAAAGAGGCCTCTTTTACTTGCTGTATTTACCCAAATAGAAGGTGACTCTGAATGTACACACACACACACACACCCGTATTTAACAAGAAAGATCTGGGGCGGGGAAGAATCCTGTCTTGGATTCAGGTAAATATGTTATATATTACATAGTAGTTCTAATTCTCAACATTATAGCAAATTAAATTATAGCAATGGTATTGCAAATTCTAGAAGAAAAAAGCCAGAGCCATTAGATTAGTGCAAATATTGTTAATGGTTAACACTGATACTAAAATATATGCCTATGAACCCCACATAAAAATTGAAAACCAAAACTGATGTCCACATCATGATCTGTACAGTTCAGGAAAAATTAGAACATGCAGCCAGTTCCTATCATTGGCTTATTGAATGGATACAGACATTTGAGACTGTCTTTTCCTTTTCCTAATATTGTCTGTTCTGGTTCAATCTTTATACTTTTAAAATATATAAACTGCATTTTCTCTTTTAAAAAATCCACAGAGCAGCATTCACTAAAATGGCAAGCCAGGAGATAGACACATGTTAGTTTGCGGGTGTTTTTTTGTTCTTTTTAAAGCTGATTCCTGCAGTGCTAGAGTCACATTGCACAATGACCTAAGTCTGTAAGCAAAGCAAAAGCTTAATAAGAATAAGAATTATTATTATTTATTAATAAACTTTATTTGTTAGCTGCCCCATAACAAATTGTTCTCTGGGTGGCTCACAACAGCAGATTAAAACATAACATAAAAACTCAACACATTACAACAGATAAAAAAGGTGAAAATACAATACAAAACAACTTAAAAACTCATTTTAAAATTAGTTTAAATTAGATCAAATCTGGAAATCAGAATTTAAAAGGCCTGGGAGAACAACAATGTCTTTTCCTGGAGACTAAAAGAACAAAGTGATGAAGCCAGTCAATTTCATGCAAAATTAACCGTCAAAAGCCTGAGAAAATAAGGTCTTAACAAGCTACCTGCAGATTTCCAGAAGGAGAGAGTTCCATAACTTAGGTGTCATAATCAAGAAGGCAGTATTTCAAGCAAGATAGGACTCCTGTGAATGGGGCATCTTAACTAGGATATCTGTACTCTTCTTAAAACCTAGAGAGAGATATGGTCCATAGGAGTAGGCATGAAGCTCTGTTAAGCAGAACCCAACATGTAGGGCTTCCAAAGAAAAGCTCAGTCAATTAAATTGGGTTTAGAAACAAAATGGGAACATAAGAACAGCTCTGCATCCTGTTTCCCACAGTGGCCCACCAGTTGCCTCTGAGAAGCCCACAGGCAAGAGGTGAGGGCATGCCCTCTTTCCTGCTGTTGCTCCCCTGCAACTGGTATTTAGAGGCAACTTGCCTCTGAGGCTGGAAGTGGCCAGTAGTAACCAGACTTGTGGCCATTGATAGATTTGTTCTCCATGAATTTAACCCCCTTTTAAAGCCATCCAAGCTAGTGGCCATCACCACATCCCGTGGCAGATAATTCCATAGATTAATTATGCACTGTGTGAAAAAGTACTTCCTTTTGTTGGTCCTAAATTTCCTGGCCATCAGTTTCATGGGATGAGCCCTGGTTCTAGTGGTGTGAGAAAGGAAGAAAGGTTCTTCTCTGTACACTCTCTCTATTCGATGTATAATTTTATGCACCTCTATCAAAGCTGCTTTCAGTATTTGTAGGCTCTTTTAAAGCAAGATTCTTTCAGTAGCAGAAGAGGAAGTCTTAAATATGAAACTGTTCTAAAAAATCATATACATGAAGTATTATAGTCCATAAATTTTGGCTAGCTTTGATAGCCAGCTTCAAGAACCTTCAGAGTCCACCACTACTCTCCAGTTCCAAGTTTGGTAGTGGGGGAAGGAAATTGTCATAGTCTCTCTGAAGGTCAATGTAACATCATGGAAACTTCTACCCTCTCCCAGGTTTCAAGGGACATGAGTTCAAATCCCTGAAACTCATTGGCTGACTCTGAACAAGTCACTTAGCTCTTAACCTAACCTGCTACATACAGTGGCTGAGAGGATAAACATCTGGGCAAGCAAATGTATAACTTTTCGAAAGAGCAGTTCTTAAAACTTCATGAAAGGATATCCTAGCATAGCTAAGAATGTAAAGAAGCTAACTATAAAACAATATTCCTTTCCCCAGTAGAAATTACTTTCAATTTCTATTGCACTGTTCATTGAATCAGGAGGTAGCAACACAACCTGGCACTTAACTCAAAATTCAAATTTAATAAGGATCACTTAGAAATATCTGGAAAGACTATTTGTGAGGGTGCAGGTGCTAAGAAGATATTTTGCTAAGGAATATGAGGAGTACCCGTATTGGTTCTGTTATCTATATGCAAAATAAGTCATCCCTTTTCAGCAGGTGGACCTCTCTGTTGGAAAACATCCCTGCATGCCCTATAAACTATTAAGAATATTGACATATTTAAAAGAGACTTCTACAATAACCCTGCCAAATTTGGGGGTGCAGCAGCTGTATAATCTTGTGAATCAGTTCTAGAGACAAATGAGTTCTAGGAGCGCATTTTACAGCAAATTGTTGTCCTAAGCAATTCTGTGAATCCCTTATCTCAGGGAAGCTGAGAAAAACATATTCACACTGTTTTTATAATCTGTCATGATTTGAGGCAGTTCTGAATTTTTTCCTCTTATTAGCATGGTTAAATCTAGAATGCTGTTTTTCGGAGAAGTTTGTAGAGATGTTTTCTTTGTTAATGGAATAGTATCCTGTATCTCTTCCATCCCCTTCCCATTATTCAGAGGGGGTAGATGATTAGCAGGCCTTGACACATTTTCTTTGGATCTAGGAGCGAGTCCAAAAATTTACCAGCCAGAAAATAGACACTTAACAAAATTACTAGACTTAGTGATGAGCATTCTGGAGGAGGAGGATAAATGGGCTTCTCTTTATCCCCTTTACAAGTGACAGAACAGAAACAGGGTTGCCAGGGACAAATAAAGATTTTAATAAATTACTTCTGAATATCAAAGTCTAGGCACTGTATCTAAATTTGTAGGCGCCATGGTTCTCTGGTGCATGGGATTTGTCAAGCTCTGTCTTAAAGCACCCAGCACATAACCATTGGGCTCCTTAATGACCACAAACAGCCAGATCTTACTTTGAGTTTTCAGGTCTGGATCCCACTTTACAAGGTTCAAACTTTAGGGACATTCATTGGACCACTTACAAATGCCTACATTAGAGCTTGATTGTTAATGGAGAAATACACATTTGCTCCCTTCAGAATATATGTAATAGTGTGTCTTCATTATCTATCTATAATTCTTGGAATACTAGTTGGCTGAGTTGCAAAAGTATTTCAATCAGATGTATTATTTCCTAATGCCATGTTATAGAAAGAAGAATTAGCTTTGTACTGGGTTGAGGGGCAACCTAATTACAAGCATTAACATCATCATGAGCCTGTTCTAAAGCGCCAGATGCTTTGCAACATATAGCGATTAATTTCCCAGCCTCTTCTAAAGAACTTGAAGGCTCCCTGAGACTATTTAAATGAAGAATACAAACTTTTGTACATAGATTCAGTATCATTCTGAGCAGATTTGAGGAAATAGAACTTATTTTCATTTGCGTAGGCAGTTTACTTTCTTGGATCATGTGTTTGGGTTGCCTTGTTAAAACCAGTTCAGCTACAAAGCAGATGTTTGTTCAGACCCCCCCAAACCCCTAAATGCAGCTTAAACCACTTAAAATCTGTTTCTTCAAGAAGCTCAGAAGGGTCAAATCCAGACAGCAGAGTTGGGAGCCCCAAGATAACACACATGCAACAGCACAACTCTTCTAACAACTTGAGAGGTATGCTGCTTTTTGAAATCTGTTCCTTCAAGGACTCAGGTGGGCCAAATCCAGAAAGACAAAACAGGACTCTTCAAGCCAGTGAGCACAATAGCATAACTCTCCTCTCCAAATAGTCATAATTGACCTCTGCTCAAATAACACTGGCTGCCAGATAATTTCTAGGCAAAATACAAAGTGCTGGTTATTACCTATAAAGCCCTTAATGGTTTGGAGTCCATTGTATTTAAGAAAGCGCCTTCTTCTTCATGAGCACCACTGCCTCTTAAGATCAGCAGGGGAGGTCTGGTTGCGGTTGCCACCGGCTTGCTTGGTGGTGACCCAAAACCGGCCTTCTCAACGATTGCCCCAAGACTCTGGAACACACTCCCAAATTATATCAGAATCTCCTCATCTCTGGTTGTGTTTTAAACGACTTTTGAAAACATACCTGTTTTATCAGGTTTTTAGTTTATGATGTGTTAAGGTTTTATTGATGGTAATTTTAATTCGGTTTTACATGATGTTTAGGTTTTAGTTGTTTTGGATTAAATTGTAAACTGTCCGGAGATTTTATATAGGGCAGTATAAAAATACAGTAAATAAAATGAATAAGGCTCACAATAATGCAGGAAAATTCTGAGTTACAATTTAGCCCCCAAAGTCTTGATGCCCAATCGAAGAATTCTTAACATTTTGTATTGAATTTCTCTCTCTCTCTCTCTCTGTCTCTCTGAGAGTTAAGTCTACATTGTTTGATTTCTCCAGCAAGTGTATTTATAGCAGTCCTGCATTTTGATATTTAATGTTGTCAGTATGTTCTTCATTCCTTGTTTTACATGTAGCAAAGTCTCTGAGAGCATATTTCTCCCTGCTGACAGGGTTAATCATATGTTTTGTTTATGAGCGTAATATGAAGTAGCCACATGGAAAGTTACCCCTAGAAAGGCTTGATCCTGGCAGTAATAGCTAAGTTTTTATAACAGTTATGGAACTCTCAATCCATTTTCCTTGGTTCCTTGTATTTTATTAAAAAGCTACATATGCAGCAGTGAGCGTTTTGTACAACTATGTTTCTCTGTGCAGTATTCTGCAGGGGATGAGAAATGAAGGATGCTCTAGAAGGTGAGGAGAAAGCAAACCCCCTGCAAACAGAATGGCAGAAGGGGATCTCATTGACAGATCTGGAATTAGTCTGGTTGATATGGCATCATGTGATGTAAAGAGAGGCTTTGCTTTTCATCTGGGAGCTGTTGGAGGAATAGGCATTCTAAGACTAGGGAGAATCTTGTCAGCCAACACCCTAAAAGTTTAAACCAGCAGGCTGCACTGTAGATGTCCTTAGAGGTGCTTGTGAATTTACTGAATGGCTTAATATCTGTTGTTTGGGGTGACATTTGCATCTGTTTCACCTAGCTGCCAGTTTGTACACAGCCATCTGGCTAGTGCTGTCGCATTTGACTTCCTGTTTGAGGACACCTGCCTGATGGGAACTAGCTGGATGCTAGCTTTTAAAATACTTACAGCTGTCTTGTTTTTATTTAAAGCATGAGGTTTTGGGGTTGGAAATGAAATCTGAGTGAGCCTTCCTCATATTGCCTCTTGCTGAAATGAAATCATTTCATGAAAGTTGGGCAGGGGGGAGAAGTCTCATTAAAATGGGAAAACGTTCACACCTATAGGGGAAAGCTGATATAAACTCAGAATCAGATTAAGTTTATTATGGTCTGAGACCAGAAAACAAAAAAACAAAGGTAGAAAATGCAGAGTTACAAAAAAGTAGTTTACATAACATCCATTTACAATATTATGGGTACACTAAATCGGGTTCTCAACCAGATGATGTTGGACTACAACTCCCATCATCTCATCTAAGGCTATTGTGGCTGGGGATGATGGAAGCTGTAGTCCAACAATATCTTGGGGACCCAAGGTTGGGAACCTTGTGCTCAGAGACCATACTTCTCCGGGGAATCCAATTACAAATTTAACCATTGGACTCCCTGGAGCAAAATTTTGCAACATTAAGAGTAGTGTCCGTATTCAAGTCTGAAAGAAGAAGAGAGGTGTCAGACCTGCCTGGAAATGTCTTTAAAATTGGGGTGTTAAAAAGAAAACAAATGTCTCTATAAAATTGGAAATGAAATGTCACATGGTCGATAGTTTCAACCTCTCCCGTCTGGCAGAGACAAATCTGATCTCCATAAGGAATTCAGAGGTATCTCCCCTCCACTACAGCTGATGGCAGCACATTAAGCGGAGCTAAGGTGAAAGCTCTCTGGTACTTCGATGTTACAACATTGTAAAGATATTTTGCTGGAGAGAAATCTTTACTCAGGTTTCCAATCTCTAAACAACAGGAGGCCAGACTCCTGTCCCTTTACAAATTCATGTCCCAAGTGTGTTGTATATGGTCTCCTTTGCCTTAGAATAGCCCCGAGGCAGCAGGGCTGGGGGAGAGAGTCCACAACTGGAGTTCCTCCTCTAAACCTCTCCTCCAACCTGAATGGAGGCTGTCAACCAGGGTTAAATGGGCCGGTTTGAGCCAGAAATCGATCTTATTAAACCAGGCTCATGCCTGTAATGAGACTGACCCCAACGCCATACAGCTTTGGGGACACGGCGTGATACTCCAGTTAGCTTTCAAAAACGTTGACTGGATTACCTCCAGGGGGTGAAAATCCTTATAAACGCAGGTCTGTGATCCAGACAAAAGCTGAGCAACTACCTTACCCTGGAACACTCAAACCACAGAAGGAATAAATGCCCTTCCATCTGTAAAACAGAATCTGCTGCTACACTGCTTTAGCCTAGTCTCCGTGACATGCACAGTCTGGGCCCTCCAGGAGCCAGAGGCCTGCAAGACAACTCCCAGATATATATACATCCTAACCTGTTCCATGTCATGGCCATTTATCTTCTATCTGTGGAGATGATATAGCAAAGTGACAGTTATGTATATTGCTCATTGCTTGAAGTAGGCTGGAGCCCCAGGCACACACACCCCAGTGGTGCTTGACCTTTCTCCCCCAAGGCTTTTAGCCTGGCAAGCTTAGCAACAGTGGTGGCAGCAGGCTGCTCTTTAGCACTTCTGCAGGTAGCAGCACTGCAAAAAGAGTTGCTGCCTAGTTAGCTCTGTGGTAGAGAGCTTAGCTTGTGAAGCATCAGCAACAGCAGTGGTGGCAGCTCTGCCGTTTTAGAATTCCCAAATGCCTCCGCCCCTAATGTGCATCGGGGAGGTAGGGCACCTAAGGATGCTAAAATGGCTCTGCTGCTCATGGCAGTACTAAGAACAGAGCTGCTAGCCAATAAGCTCCCCTACACTGGGCTAAGCTGACTGGTTGTAGGCAACGGTAGCAGCTCTTTCTTCAGCACTGCTATGGGCAGCAGCACTGTTATGGAATTCCCAGGTGCCCTTGGCGGAATTTCCTAAAATGACACCCTTTCTCACAAAGGATCATCTGCTGCTGCCCACCATTGCCCAGACCCTCCACTTTCAGTGTCAGAAACATGATGACGGAGCAGCTCTTTCAGTCAAACAAGTCACTTTGTTGTCGTCTCCTCCTGTCTTCTTGATTTACAAATGGACTTTCTCCAGCAGCTCTTGAGTCATCTCAGGGATTCTGGAAGAAGCTCATATGCAGATGTAGAGATCAGAAAAAGGCATTTTCAACAGACCACCTCAGCAGATACTGGGCACATGCATGCCTGTTTTGTGTCTGTATTTTGGGCATTTTATTTTCATCATTCCTAATACTCCAAGGCGCATAGGTAGATAGGTTTATTTATTGGAACTTCCCATTGGTTGTGACAACCTGAAATTGTTTAAAATATACATTTGCATAAATATTCAGATATAACATACCGTAAGTAAGTTTATTGTTATGGTTGTAGACCAGCACACAAAACTCATGTGCCATGTTAATAATGATCAGATTTTTTTTTAAGTGTGTGTGTATGTGCGCGCGCGCACACACACACACACACACACACACTGCTATCTCTAAACAGTAATTCTTAGAACATACAGGTACTGCCACACCCATCCCAAGTACAATATATTTAAATACTTCCTAAATACAGATTGTACTTTATTCTGAAGTACAATGATGAATGTCTGTTAACTGCTGCTTTGTTCTCCAAATGAAATATTCAGGTTACATATTAATTTGTTTACATTGACTAACCAAGCATGGGTCCAGTCCTGTTTTGTACCATTTTAAAGGAACTTTAATAATAATTTTTAGTATTTAAATAGGGTGTTTGAGCGCCTCATGCAAATAATTCTTAGAATGAGTCTATAAAATAGGTCAGAATTGTTGTTCTCATAGTACAGATTCAGATCAAGGCTGAGAGTGAGAGAGTGGCTTGTCTAAAGCTGCCTGCTGAGTTCATAGATAGCCAAGGTGATGTTTGAACTGGGATCTTCCAGGGTCTTAGAATCAAACTTAGACGTTCACTTAGCTTTATGCTTAAAAGTGGAGTGTCTCCTTTCATTAAAACACAAAGCAAAACAAAAAGAGCTTCAGAGGGACTGTGGCATGCAGGAAGGTTTGAGGGGCAATTTTCAGGAGGAAAAACAGCATGAGGGGGGAGTTTAACCTCCCTGCGTGCCACAGTTCCAGTCGGGATTGCAACCTGTTTTAATCAAATCAAACCCACTTTCAGTTTGAGCATGCACTTTGAGCATGTAGTTAGGTGAATGTCACATTTGACCCCTGCTCTTTATGCTGTTTCGGTTGAGCCGAAAGGGACCAAAAGACAAGAGTCTAGAGTAGCACCAGCTGTGCTTATGAAGCAGTAGCTCCAACTGACTTGTGGAGTTGAGCTAAGCCACACATCCTGCCAATTTGTGTATTGATATTTGTCTTGACAGTCCCATTGTTCATGAATAAAGTAGTTTATCTTTTTGTCTTGCCCATTTTTAAACAGCTGGGTGATCCATCTATCTTTCCTGCTGTTATTGTGGAACATGTACCAAGTGCCGATCTCCTGAACAACTACTCTGGTTTATCTTGTGTTGCTGAGCCCAGTGACATGATGACAGAGAATTCACTGGATGTTGCAGAAGAAGAAATTATAGAAGATGATGACATCACCCTTACAGGTTTGTGAGCTTTTTTCTTTTCTTGTTTTTACATTATCACTTAGAAGATACGTTGGCTCTTGAGGCAGAACAGCAGCCATAATTGTGATGTGTTAATTCAGACATCCTGCCAAATTGTAGTTAGGAAAAACTGTCAATTTTAAACACACATCAAATTATGGCTTTTGGTTCTGGTTTGCTGACCAGTTGCAAACCATGGTTTAAACTATTGATTGAAAGGGCAACATCTACAAAATGTTAGATGTTTCCTATTTCCAAGACAGACAATGGTAATAGGCAACTTCCCTGAAAAATCTGGAAAGTTTAGAGACTTGATGTGTCTGAGGTCCCTATCCAGCCCCCAGCACAGCATCCCTCCAGTGGCTGTTGCTGGTGTCTATCTTGCATTTCTTTTTATATAGTGAGCCCTCTGAGGACAGGGAAGCATCTTTTTGTATAACTTTCTGTGTAACGCACTTTGAGAAGTTTTTTTTAAAAAAGATGTATATACATATCTAGTAGTAGATCATGATGGACTAGATGTGGACTAACAAGCTGAGACATAATCCAGACACAACAGAGATACTCTTGGTGAGTAGTGTCTGCTCATCTGGGGATAGGGGCTCTTTTAGATGGGGCTGCACTCTCCTTTGAAGAATCAGGTACATATAGTGCTCCTGGATCTGGCCTTGATTCTGGAATCCCAGGGAGTGACTGTGGTCAGCAATGCTTTTGCACAGGAGAGGTGCACCAACTACACCCACTTCTGGAGAAGATGGATCTGCCCATGGTCACACATGCCCGAGTTAGATCACCGTTGGCCTGCTGTAATGTGCTGTATATGGGGCTGCCTTTGAGAAGTGTTCTGACACTTTAGGTGGTGTGAACCACAGCTGCCAAAGTTGTAATTGGGATTGCTGTTCTGGAGCATGTGACTCTGTGGGGTTCCAGTTCGTTTCAGTTCAAACTGCTGGTTATTACTTTCAGGCCCTAAATGGCTTGGTACTTAAAGGATCTTCTTGTCCATACGAGTCTGCTCATCTAGTCAGATTATTGGTAGAAGCCCTGCTCTGTGTCTCACCTCCATCAAAATATGGTTGGGAAAATGGGAGAGAGCGGATTCTGTTAGAGCAGTGCCACCCAGGCCATAAAACTCCCTGCCTGAGTGATTCGTCAGTTCACCTAAATGGTGTTTTTATGCTAAGTGAAAATGTATCTATCTGTATAAATAATGTGGTGTGTGTTTTGTCTGCACTAGCCAAGCTCTGATAAGGGAGCAAAAGTAGATGACCTACTTACTCATCCTTAATCTTGGAATATTTCCTTTTATTTGAATTTGTTTCACTAAAATGCAATGTGTGCAGTGTTCTTTGCATGCTGTTTTCTTTAACATGGCTTCCCCAACTTGTGGTACTGGCCTCATTCAGTGAGTATGAGCAATGTCTGGTACACTGGAGTTATGAATAGGGGCTCTCAGAGTGGATAGTGCCTTTATTTTGGTCTTGCAAATGGAGAATTGAGATTGAGAGCAAGCAACCTATTCCATAATTTGAGTCTAAACCCAGCACTATTCTGTGGGGTCTAATAGCAATAGCACTTACATTTATATACTGCTCTATAGCCGGAGTTCTCTAAGTGGTTTACAATGATTTAGCATATTGCCCCCAACATTCTGGGTACTCATTTTACCGACCTCGGAAGTTAAAGGGCGGCAGTTTTACCACTGCGCCACCAGGGGCTCCTGGTGGAGGAAATGACTTTCCTTCACACACTGACAATTGTGGAAGGCCAGAGCTCTGTTGTGTAGCCCACGTGTTGTATAAATAAGGCCACCCAGCAAAGGAATTTTATTTATTTACTTACTTACTTACTTATTTATTTATTTACTTATTTAACTATTTATATACCACCCCAAACTTCTGTCTCTGGGTGGTTTACAACAACATAAAACAGATTAAAAAGGAAACCACTTAAAATAATTTAAAACCACAGTACAGTTAAAAAACTTGGTTGAAAAAATAACACTTTAGAAACTTCCTTTAAAGTTGTCAGAGATGGGGAGGATCTTAATTCAGCAAGGAGTGCATTCCAGAGTCTTGGGGCAGTAACAGAGAAGGCCTGTCCCTACATAGCCACCAGATATAGCCTCTCCAGATGAATCTCAGTGGGCGGTGGGTCTCATTGGAAAAAAGACATCGAGACTATTCTCACAATCACCCAAAAGCAGGCTAAGGGAGCCTAGCCCGCTTTGGGGCGCGATTGTATGTTGCAACGGGAGCCATGCGGCTTCCAGCACTTAGCCTCCATAAATACCCCTCCCCTTAGATGAGGTTAACGGAGGGAGTGCTCCATTAACCTCATATTTTTGCTTGTGTGTTGCCGTGGCGCATGGTGACACACAAGTAGATCCCCGACCGGGAGGCTGACAGCAGGCTCGGGGGTTTCTCCATCAGGATGCCCCACGCACTTGCCACACATAGAGTGCATTGCAGTAGTCAAGCATGGAGATTACCAGCCTATGTATCACTGATCAGAGGTCATTTATCTCAAGAAACGGATGTAGCTGGTGTATCAGCCGAAGCTGATAGAAGGCACCACTGGACATCAACTCAACCTGGGACACTAGGGAGAGGTTTGGATCCAGAAGCACCCCCAGACTGTGCACCTGTTCCTTCTGGGGAAAGTGTGATCTCATCCAGAACTGGCTTATCTTTGTACGCAGTTTGGAAACTTCGTTTAGTTCAAAATGCAGCAGCCAGACTGGTCTCTGAGGTAACCCAGAGAGACCATATTATGCCTGTCTTAAAACACTTGCACTGGCTGCTAATATGTTTCTGGGCAAAATACAGAGTGCTGGTTATAAGCTTTATAGCCCAGCCCCAAGTCCTGAAGGGCTTGGGACTGGGCTACCTTAGAGAGCACTTTCTTCTGTATGATCCCCATCGCATGTTAAGGTCATCCGGAGTGGTTTGTTTCCAGTTACCACCAGTTTGTCTGGTGGCAACTTGGAACCAGGCCTTTTGCTCCTTGCCTGTGGAATGCCAGCAGATATCAGCAGTTTAGACGCACTGTTGGCCTTTGAGAGAGCCCTAAAAACGTTCTTGTTTGGTCTGGCCTTCCAAAGTTTTAAAATTGTGTTTAAGTATTTTAATTGGCTTTAAATGGTTTTGAATTGTTTTAAAATTGTGTTTATGTTGTTTTAAGCAGTGCGTTTTAAATGCTGTTTGTTTTTATGTCTTTTTGAACGTGTGCACCACCCAGAGCCTTTGTATGGGGTGGTCTATAAATGTAATAAATAAATAATAAATAAATATCAAAATCATCTCCCACATTCCGACCCCGCACAACAAATACCTCCGTCTTGTCTGGATTCAGTCTCAGTTTGTTATCCGTCATCTAGCCCATCAGGCAGGCATTTAGCGGGGTTATGCCTGATGATGATGATGATGATGATGGCATAGAGAAAAAGATTTGGGTGTCATCAGTATACTGATAACACCTTGCACCAAATACCCTGATAACTTCTTTCAGCGGTTCCATGTAGATGATAAAAAGTATTGAAGACGATATGGAGCCCTGTGGGACACTAGATAAAAGTTCAGATTTTGAAGAACAGCAGTCTTCAAGGGACACCATCTGGAATCTGCCTGAGAGGTAGGAGCGGAGCCACTGCAAAGCAGTGCCTCCCACTCCCAACCCTTTCAGATGCTCCAGAAGGATACTATGGTCAATAGTATTGAAAGACGCCTAGAGATCCAAAGGACCAACAGAGTCACACTTCCTTGGTCAAATCTCAATTGGAGATCATCCATCAGGCCAACAAAGGCAGTCTCCACCCCATTGCCCATCTGAAAGCCAGTTCGAAATGTGTCTAGATAATCCTTTCCCTCCAAGACTACCAGGAACTGGGATGCCACTACTCTCTCAATTTCGTTCCTCAACTATGGAAGGTTGGAAACAGGCCTACAGTTGCTTAACTGTAAGGGATCCAATGCAGGCTTCTTCAGAAAAGGTCTGATTTTCTTAATGCGAGGAGGCATCCTGCCCTCCTTCAGAGAAGCATTTATAATCTCTACCAGGCCTTCTGCAACAACGCCCTTGCCAGGTAGTATAAGCCATATTGAACAAGGGTCAAGAGAACAGGTGGTAGGCTGCACCGTTCCAAGCAGCTTGTCCACATCTTCAGGAGTTATAAACTGAAACTGATCCAGTCAAACTACTGTTCAGGAGTTGCTGAACACCTCCGCATCAGACACTGCAGTAATTGTGGGGTCTGTCAGCCCAAATATGAGAGATTTTATCCACATAAAATTCATTTAAAAGGTCACAGTGGGTAATTGATGGTTCTAAATTATGATTCCAGGGAGGAGGGCCATGTACTAGCCCTCTCAGAACTCTGAAAAACTTGGCTGGGTGTCAGCTTGCAGATGCTATATGGGCAGAAAAGAACCGCTTCTTTGCCACATGTATCACCTGAGCGTAGTAGATCTTCAAATGCACTGTATGTTATAATCTGTCGGATTCAAGTAGGGTCTTTCTCCACTTGCACTCCAGTCATCTACCTCACTTCTTCTGGCCCCGTAGTTCTTCCATATACCAAGGGGCCCAGTTTGGAAGGGGGCGGAGAGGATGCTTAGGAGCAATCATGTTTGCTGCCTCGGTGAGTTTGCTGTTCAAATTGTCCACCAGGACATCAACAGGATCACTGGCAGAGACAACATTGAATATTTCCAAGGCTTCTTAGAATCCTATTGGATCCATAACCTTCTCGGATGGACCATCCTAATAGGTCCCTCACCCTTGCGGAGATGGGATGTGGTTGTGAGTCCAACCTTAACCAGATGGTGGTCCATCCACGATAATGGGGAAATCACAGGAGTCCACACCTATGGAACACCACCCTGATCAGAGTAAAAGACAAGATCAAGTGTATGACCAGCAATGTGCATTGGTCCCACTTGGGATAGGCCCACAGTCATAATGGCTGCTATGAACTCCTGAACCACCCCAGACAAATTGGTCCCAAAATGAGCACTGAAGTCACCCACCACCACAAGCCTGGAAGGCTCCAATGCCAAGCCTGAGACAAAGTTTGTCAGCTCAGTTAGGGACTCTGTTGGGCAGCAGGGTGATTGGTACACCAACAGAAGTCCCAGTCTACCCTAGTCCCCAAACTTAGGTAAACATATTCAATATGGTCAGGCACTTCAACAGAGATCCTGGTCAGGGAGAGGTTATTCTTATAGACCACAGCAACTTCACCTCCCCACCCATGTCTCCTCACTTGCTCCTCAACAGAGTACCCTGGAGGGAGAAGCTGGGACCAGACTGGGCCACCAACCTCCTCCAACCAAGTCTCTGTGATACATACCAGGTTGGCCCCTTCATTCATAATCAGGTCATGGATTATTTCTGATTTATTCTGGACTGACCTGGTATTAAAAAGGAGCAAGGTGAGGCTCTGTGGATGATTGGCACTGCTCCCCAAGGTCAAAGAGCTGGTAGGACAGCCGGCAGGAGAAACAGCTAGTATATTTCTGAGTTCCCCTCCCCTGTAACGGTCTGCTGACTTCCCACGTTAGATCAGGCTGAGAACGAATTCAGATCAGACGGGGAAATCTCTTCCCAAGACCTTAGAGAGTTCTGTAAGTAACGTATGTGTTTTGAGCTGCTTCTTAGTGTGCTTTTGTGATGTATTTGTATAGGGAAGAAAATCTTGTACAATGTAGAGACCAGAGGATTACTTTTTGTAGTGTTTTGTAAGCTGGGTCAGGAGCTTGGAGGGAGGAGAACTTTGGTACTTTAATACCTGGCAAGCTGCCCAAGGTTGACTTTACCAGCAGTGCTAAAGACTTGTGCTTTTAGGAAGTGGCGTAATAATGACTCACTAGTGCATACCAAGCATCTCTGCAATGACTTCTGTAAACTAAACCTTGGTTTTTGGGATGGCACTGTAAGATATCGTTGTGGTTTAGGCTCTCTGGGAGAGGAAGCACCAAAAATTCCTCAGACTGCTCATTTTATTTTTATGTATGCAAAGAAAGTTTAAATCTGCTAACGTTGTTTGACAAGGATCTAAACAACTTTGAAACTAGTTTTGTGAGCCCACAGATGTTTAGTGCAGCCTTATCTTGCTACACTGCAAAGTGCTTTTGCAGCTTGTTCAGTTTCCAAACCTGTTTGTGATATGATGCAGCACTGGGTGTTCAAAGAAAAATCAGAAATCAACTACACTAACTCAGCCTACTTGCATGTGCCAAGCAGTTCCTCAGATCCCAATCTCTTCTTATATTTCTTCTGAATCCCAAATGTCACACACATCTGTCCTTGCTGTAGAGTGAGTGTGTGTGTGTGTGTGTGTGTGTGTGTGTGTGTGTGTGTGTGTGTGTGTGTGTGTTGACTACATTGATTCCTATTACACTTTTATTTTTCTTTGATGCAGTAAGCATCCTGGCATAAGGTCTTTGCTTCTGCCTACAGAGGAGCTGGGGAAAACCTTGCTGCCTTTTTAGTACAGATGCAACAAACCATATGTTGAAATCTGCAGACACAGCACTTCACTTGCCAGCCTTTTGGGTGCTGTTCTTGACCAAGATGAAAACCAAATAGCTTAGTTAGAGGAATGTCTGCACAACTGCCAGTGGAAACTGGGGTACATAAGCCACTAAGCAAGGCAAGAGGGGATTCATTTATTACAGGAGTGGCTGAAAGGAAAGTCAAGTCAGGTATGGACTCACTGCCGTGAACAGTCTTTCTCTTCATGGTTTTTAGTCCGTCCCAGGTTTCTGTTTGTGGAGTGAAGCCAAATCAATGGAAGTCTTTTGTTTCATATCGCATGCTAGCGATTGTATTAATTGTGTTTCTTCCTTCCCCTGCCCCGCCTACACTCTTACTTGCAGTTGAAGCATCTTGTCATAATGGAGATGAATTGCAGACCATAGAAGCTGCTGAGGCCCTTCTTAATATGGATTCCCCTGATCCAATGTTGGATGAAAAGAGAGCAAGTGAGTCTGCCAAGAATAAACATGAGCAATATGAGTTCAGAGAAAAAGCAAAAATGAAAGCAGTTACGTCTGGCTGTGCTCATAAAAGCTGGGTGCTGTAGAAAGGGAATATTGCAAGAGAGGAGGCGTGAATTCAGTGGTTTCTTTAAATTTTACTTGGTGACTTTACTCTTGCGCTGTGAAGAAATAGCATGTGTTCTTACCAGAAAGTTCATTAACCAGCCCTTCATGAAGTACTAATATTAGGAAATGAAAGGGTCAGTTGAATGCCTTTATTTTAAAGTCCTTTTCCCATGTTGGCTGGATACCTAAAAAAAAAAAAAAAAATCCAGCAAAAGTTAAGCACTTCTAGGTCCTATTAATCTCACGTGAAGAGGTTTAAGCATGTTCCTTGACATCAGTGAGACTTGAAATTGCTTAGCATTGGCTAGATCATGCCCAAATAATTCATACTGGCATCCGTCATTCTCTTGTTGCATTTGTATTACAACTTGGAATGCTGAATCTGCTGTCACTGGTTATTATGTGGGTACATGTTCATAGCCAAGTTGTCATCCACAGAGACTAAATATCCACCTAATCTCACTAAGATAGTTCTTTTCGAGGTTGACTTTTGGTTAAAACAATGTGGTAATAAATATGGAGGCATTCAGGATTATTTATGTTGTTACACTTGTATCCCACCTTTTATTGAAGGATCTCTGGGTGACATAGGGTGAATTCATTCCCCCCCCCCTCACAAAAGCTCTGTGAAGTTGTATTTAAGTAACAATTAGGAGAAATAGTAATCTAGACTTAAGTTATGGATCTTTAAAATATTTTCTGATTGAGATACTGTAATATCTAGTATTATCTTTGCACTGGTTAATCAGCTAGAATTATTCAAATTTAACATTGACAGACTTCATCCATCCAAAGTCATTGCTTTTTTGTAATGTAGTTACTAGATGCTGTTGCAGAATCCTTTTAAAAGTTTTGTGATTTTTTGTTTGTTTTTTTGCTGTGTTTCTGAAGCACATGTGTTTGGAGCTGAGGATGATGTTGACATTGGCCCTATTACTCATGTGTCTGTCACTGTGGATGGGATCCCAGAAGTGGTAGAGCTTCACCAAATCCAAGATACACTTGCTGAATCACAAAGTGCACTAGCACTACCAAAGAAGAAAAAAGGTGAGGAAGTTGGAGTGTGCATTAAGCAGGCATCAGGAAATGTAGTGTCTTGTCCATGTGTGTATTTATAATATCCAATGAACCGTATATTTTTGTGAAAGGAATCCAAATCATTGTAGTGGCCCCCTTGGAAAGAAGAATAAACATATCTGTTTCCACGATGCTGAATTTCCCCGATAACCACTTATGCTTTATGTAGATTTTGCATGAGTTTTGGCCCGTCCACAGGGTGAGGCACTTTAAATGCTATGCCCCCTGATAAGCACCTTGAAAATAGGACAATACATTTCCGTTTCAAGACCACTGAGATTATAAAGTGGCACTAACAATAATTAGCATTCATATAGTATTATTATAACATTTCTATAGCATTTATACTTCACATATATTATCTACATAATCCTTGCATCAGTGTAGAAGTCGTGTCAGAGGTAGGCAACTGAGGTGGGAGGAGTGTTACTTACCTAAGGCTGCCTACTGAGTTTGATCCAGGAACCTCCTAACTCAAAACCCCAGTTGCATTATAGCAGCCCTGTTCCTTCCTTTTCTTAAGACAAACACAAAAATGGGAGTAACTTGGACTAACCCCTAAACGGAATGAATTACCTCTATATATTGAACATAATATAACTATCATATATTGAACAATGCACCACTGAGAGACCTTAAAGGCCAAGTTGAAGACAGGTCATCCTGGAGAGAATCTATCTATGTGGTCGCTAAGAGTCGACACTGACTTGATGGCACTAATCGATCAATTTTCATTGAACATCAAAAGCTAGGTTCTGGGTGATTAAATTGATTTTTGAGATCAGTGCTTGATCTGTAATTCAACTCAATGCTTGATCAGTAATTCAATTCAAGGAGGCAAGTACTATAAAATTAATGGGATCCATTGTGGTTGCTCAGGTTCTTGAAATTACTGAGCTCTTCCACAGCAGTTCAGTTGCTTATAACATGTGTGCGGATCTGGAGTACAAACTCAGCATTGATTACAGAAGTCATTGTCGTGTGTCTTTCATAGTGAAGGTTTATACAACAGTGGGTTTTCTTTCAGGAAAGAAAGCCAAAGCTCCTCGCCCAGAATCGCCTACTCTGACTCCAAACATATCAGTGAAAAAGAAAAACAAAGATGGGAAGGGTAAGAATGGGCAGTGCAAACTGTGGGCCTGTGGAACAAACATAGCAAATTCTGTGTAACACATAAATATGTAATGTTTAGCGTATTAAAGCATTTATATTTATATTTATAGTACTCTATACTTTTATATACATTAAGGTATTTTAAGGCTACTTTTAGGCCTTGAAAGTGGCCTAAAATTCAAATTAATAAAACAATAATGACAGCAATGAATTAAAATTGATAAAACAGTAAGATGACAGCATGCTACAGCAAGGGACTAGATGACACAGCACACAAGCTAGACAGCCAACTCATCTTGAGCCAAATGCTTCACGAAAGAAAAATTTTTAACAATCTGTCAAAAAACCTGCATTGAGGGAACCATGTGAGACTCTAGCTGGTGGTGAATCCTACTTCAATGTGGATACAGTGTTCTGATCATGGGAGTGGGGAGGGAATAACAGCTATATTTTTACCTTTCTTCATAAGTGAATTTCCAGTCTGCATTGATTAAAGCAAAATGGATAATTGGGAGATATTTGTTCTGTCTAACCATCCCTGCCCTATTACCTGGCAGGTGCTCCCCCCCACCCGGCAGTAAGGTAATACGCTTCTAGTGCTTTCTGGTACTCTGTAATGCTATTGCTTTAACCTATAAATGGCTGTGTGTGCTATGTGGTAGGGATGTCGACAAATATATCAGTGGGGCAGTACCTCCTTGGAGCAGTACCTTTTAAGCATAAGTAAAGTAAGTCCTTATCTGCTCTGCCCCACTGCTTGTTCAGGCGTGGTGCTGCACCATCCAGAAGTCGCATGGCCATGGGGCTTCACTCACTAGTCCGTATGCAGCAGTGGGATGCACATGGTGTGACAGCCATGAGCCCCGCAGCCACACACGGACTTCTGAGTGGCACAGTTCCATGCCTGGAAAATGGCAGAGCGGCAGAGGAGCAGGTAAAGACCTCCTTTACTCATGGTTGTACATCATGTACCACTCCCTGCCCTGCTGAAACAATTTGGTGGTCTACACCGAATCGATTTGTGCACATCCCTACTTTGTGGCCCCAGTTCCACATAAGAGTTGTAACATTTCTAAGCTGCTTACTATGTGGATCCGCCTAATAATGTGCAGCCTCCACACAAGTACCACAAATATCTCTAAAGCATGTTAAGCCACGTAATAGACGACTTACGATCATTACAGCATCTTCATGTGTGGCTGCAGTGTCTGAATTAGCCCTAGTTTTCACTAAATAGTAAATTCTCTCACAGGAAATGTCACACTATTGTAATACTATATTCAGACTAGCACTATTTAACTGGCACTATCAGAGTCTGGTGTGTGCATGCACGCATGCATACATGTATATGCTTAGTCCAATATGGTTAGTGTGTTAGTTTGGCACTGGAAGTCCGTGTGTTTAAATCCTATCTTAGCCTTACTAGAACTAACTAGGTAAACCTGTGCAAGTCAGTTGGATATTTGGAGGTCACACCCTTTTTTTTTTTTTAAACTTAAGGAAGGTGAAAGGCAAATGGGAGATATTACAACAGGATGTCTAAGCACTGCATTGTAAAATGTATGTCTGCAGCCGTAGGGCCAAGAAGAGATATGGTACCATTACATTGCCTGATGTCTGCTTCATTCTATATTCTTTGTGAAACTCCTCTGCCTCCTGGTTGATATCTCCTGAAAGTAAAAATCAATAGATAACATGTATGACATCTTCCTAGTTGGAGTCAGAAGAAAAAGTTGGCTTTGAGTTTTTGTTTTATAACTGTTTTAACAGTCAACATAAAGTTGGAGCCTTCATTCATTCATTCATTCATTCATTCATCCATTCATTCCACCTTTCTTTAAAAGTATGTTTTACTATAGAGTTGCATGTGCTTTATTTCTGAAAAGCTTTTTATTATTTATTTCAGGAAACACGATTTATCTTTGGGAATTCTTACTAGCACTGCTTCAGGACAAAGCTACATGTCCTAAGTACATTAAATGGACTCAGAGAGAGAAGGGCATTTTTAAGCTAGTAGATTCCAAGGCTGTGTCCCGGTTGTGGGGAAAGCACAAAAACAAACCTGATATGAATTATGAAACGATGGGCAGAGCTCTCAGGTATGTTAACTCGAGAGAATAACAAAAATATTCTCAGTGCTAAATGACTACAGGTGGCCCTTGTTATCCTTGGGCTCGCAGATCACAGATTTGCATATCCACAGTTGGGTCTTAGAGATCCAGTTTCTTTATCTGTGGGTAGAAAAATAGGCAAAATTCACCTTATCCACGGTTTTGAATGGCCAGAAATAACCCAAAAATGACTTCCGGTGACCTTTCCAGCCACCATTTTACAGCAGAGAGCCATTTTGTAGCTCTTCTGTTTAAAAAAAAAAAAAAAAAGGAGGAGGAGGAGCTTTTGCCCAAATTCAACTGTTTGGGGGGCATTGCTGGAGAGCTGGACACCTGAAGAATAAGGTACTGTGATTTTCTCTAATTACTTCTGCTGCCCTTGCTATTCCCCAGCCCCGCTTTAGCTTGTTAGGAACCTAACCCTTAGATTCCCGTAGGGGTAAGGTTTTGTTATTTGTGGCGTCTGTATTAGCGCTTATAGGTGAGCGAATAACGAGGACTGCCTGTATTGGCTGAAAGTCTTCTACCATTGCAAATGAAGCCCCTCAAATAGCTTTCAAGAAGGCAAGCAGATATAATTTCAAAATTTATGTAACAAAGTTCATAACTAACCATTTGTAAATATGTTTAGACCATTATTGATCAGAAATGTTTGTTCCCATATCTTCCCCCATTATTATTATTCAGAAAAGTTCCAAACCAGTTAAAAACATCACATGTTTATGATAGTGCTTTAGAAATCATTCTTTTCACTTTCAAAAGTTTAGATCTGTTATTTCATGCAAAGTGGTACAAATCACTTTATAAATGATTTCCATTGCAGATAGAACATGCCATTTCTTGATCAGTTACAAATTACCTGCATCATTGCAGGTGGTCCTTCATTAAGACCCCCCTAGAGACATCTCAAAGTCTACTTGTTAGTTTCTTTTCCTTAACTCTTTGATTTCCCATTCTTAATTTACTTTTTTGCTCAATTACTTTTAACCAGTCTACTATCTCTTTTCTTCATACTTGTTTGTTTTTGATAATTTTTTAAATACTTTTTCAGGATTCAAGGATAATTCCTTTAACAATCTATACTCTTTCATCAAAAATTTGTAAATGCTTATTTATATCCAATGTTTAACATTTGCTTTGAATTCTCTTTCCTAAAAGCCTAGTTCCTCAAAAGATATTTTAATTTCTTCTTTGTGGCGTTCATGCAGCAACACCACTGGGGTCTGTTGCACAGTGCAATTTTAGAACATTCTAGTATTTTAGCCAGGCAGTTGGTGTTCACCTGTCCTTCCAATGGAGTGGAAGTAACAGTTGTGATCGAAGTTTTTAATATCCAATAAAATACATAGCCTGCACTTCAATAGTGGACTATTACACTTCAATAGTGGGCTTTTTTAAAAAAGTATATTGAAGATGTCCAAATTAAATCTGTCATGAAAACAATAATGAAAGCGATGTAGTGCTTGGGCAGATACTCGTAGCACAGTCTCCAACCACTGTAACAGATTACTGTCTAGTCCCAGAAATCATTGATATCTGGAAATGTAATCCAGTTGTTAATTCCTTCCAAATCTCTTTGATTTCATTCAGGCAATACTTCTCTGGCCAATTGAACAATGATGATGTAAAATGTACACCATTTTCCTCCCACCCACCAGGATACATTTCCGTAATCATGGGGTTGGAGGAATTGTCCATACGCTAACAATTAGTATTTATAGTGTCTGTAGAGGAGCCATTCAGGCAAACCCCCACGTGATTAGGAAAATGCACCCTGGCACACTGGGAGGAGTGAAGGATGTGTGCCCTCCTGGTGTGCTGCACTCATCCACACCATATGTGGTTAGGCTGGTCAAGAAGTATTTTTTCTGAACCAGCCACTTTACTTCCCATTGTGGGGCAGGGGGAGATAAGGGGAAAGATTTGTAATATAGTACTGGATATACTGTATGTGTGGATGGATGTTCTGACTGTCATGGCCATGACTTGCAATCTTCTGCTCATGGTATAGATAGCAGCTAGCATTTTTAGCAGTATGCCATTGGCTGCACATATACTTTTCATAATATAAAGAGTAGACTATTAAAGAAAAGCTACTATAATATTATAGGCTCAACAATAATGTAAAGGTAGCATTAAATTGATTTTGTTGATTGTTATAAGTGATATGTTGGTTTAACATTTAGTCCCCTAAATGTTAAACTAGTTATTTAAAATCTTTAGGCAGGTTTTTCTTCTTCTTTATATATTCCTTTGTGTAACCTTTTGGTGCATTTTCCTGCTTTGAACAGATATTATTACCAAAGGGGCATTCTGGCCAAAGTAGAAGGGCAACGTTTGGTGTACCAGTTTAAGGAAATGCCAAAAGATCTCGTCTACATAGATGATGACGATCCAAGTTCAAGTACAGACTCCCCTGATTCGTCTTTACTCTCAACACCTATGGCCAATAGAAACCAAGTGGGCAAGTCCAAAACATCATCAAACACAGGGCCAAGAGGAGGATCTACTGCTCTTTTAAAGATACCAGTCAATTCCAAGACAACCAAACTTAAGCAGACTATGGAGACTGTACAACAGCAACTACCTAATGTAACATCAGATATGTTGAGGACGATGCAATCTACTCAGCCAATACATCCAACCCAGCTTTATCGGACTGTTCATTTAATGCAGCCAATGCAATCCATCCCAGAAGGACACACAGCTGTAACCAACAATATGCAGGATGAAACGGTGAATCCTTCTGTTCAAAACATAAGGTAAGAAAGTTGAAACAGGTCTAGGCTATGAGCAGAAGTATTTGGGGCTGTGGTTGTTACTAGCACCTTTTTAATGTCTGATCTGTTGATCAGGAAATATTCTGAAGGGGCTAGGGAAAAAAGACCTAGTGTGGAAGAAGGGAAGTTTGCCTAGCACTCTCATTCTTCTCTGCCCCTGTTCATAGAGATTTGTTTTAGCCCACTCCTCTCCAGGGAGCTGAGGCTGCCACTTGCTGCTGTTCCTGCTCCTTGGCCCCTCAAGTGCCAGCAGCTCCAACAGCAGCTCCAATAACAATATACCTTCACTATCAAAATCATCATCATCATCTTTATTATTATTATTATTATTATTATTATTATTATTATTATTATTATTATTATTAATAATAAATTCAGTTTCTCTATTGCCCTTCCAAAAAATGGCTCAGGGCGGTTTACACAGAGAAATAATGAATAATAAATAAATAAGATGGCATAGGACTTGAGGTCTCACAAGAGTGCCTTTCTGCTATTTTGAAATGGCAGAAAGTGGAGGGGGTGCTCTGTGTTTCATTTGCTTAAGTGGGACTGCTACAGTGTATATTGGAGCCAATGCAGACATGCACAGGACCCTGAAAATTTTTTGATTGCACCCATTACCAATTCGTCTGCCATCTGCATACTGTGATTTGATTTGCATATTAATGCAAAATTGGTACAACTGATCTGAGATGCAGCAAAAAGATTAGTGGAAATGCTCCAGAGGACAACACCCACCCACCCACCCCACCCCCGTTTTGGTCATTCATAGTACTCATCTTCTGTTATTCTTGGACAGCAAACTGAAGTCAAGTGATACTGATTTCTCCAAGGACAATAGCGAGTTGGTTACTGAACTGATCTTCAAACCCAGAAGTTCAACATGGGCAAAAGCCATAGCTCAGCAGTAGAGCATGAGTTTTGTATGCCTAAGATCCCAAATTTAATCCCCAGCAGGGATGATTCAGGTATTGCGATGCCCAAGGTGAGGCACCAAATGTACCCTTCCCCGTGACGCTGGTGGGAGCCAGCTGCCTTTCACAACTGACCCTTGCAAGCTTTGAAATTAGCAAGGGGGAGTGAGGAGGAGGAAAGGTGGCCCACTGCTGCTTCAGTTCTCCTTCTGCTTGCAAGCTTTGTGAGGAGTGTGAGCAGAGGCGCTCATTACAAAGCTTGCAAGAGGCAGACCAAAGAGCTGCTCCAGAGGCAGAGAGGGCTGCTTGCTGGTGCCCCAATAACCCACTGCCTGAAATGACTTCCTCCAAGAAGGGGCTCCCCCGTCCCTGGCATTTAAAGTTAAATAGGATCTTTGAGTAGAAAAACTGGAGAAGACCTCTGCCTGGGACCCTCGAGAGTGGCTGCCAGTCAGAGTAACAATACTGGGCTTGATGGACTAATGATACAAGGCAGCTTTCTATGTGTAACCCTCTCTTTCTACTTCTAATAGCATGAAGGGCATGTCCCATTCCAAAGGATTTCAAGACTATGGTGCTAATTTCTAGAGCCTACACAGTGTGTGAAGGAGTGATATGTCAACATCCTGTCTAGCCACTTGTAACATTTCCCAGCCCAATAGAACACATCTTTGTTTGTGGATGGAAGTTGCCCCTCTTATAGGAGTCCCAAGTGACCCTCATTCTCCCATACAAACCTTCAAGGGTTCTAAGATTCAGCTCAGGAGGCTGTGTTGGGGGTGCTTTAGCTATGGGAAGTGCACTTGCTGAAAGCCCAAAACTTGGCTTTTTCAGTTGTGGCGCCCAAATTGTGGAAAACGTTTTCTTTGGGAGCTCAGCAGTTGGTTTAT
The DNA here is from genome assembly GCF_027244095.1 of Hemicordylus capensis. NCBI lineage: Eukaryota > Metazoa > Chordata > Lepidosauria > Squamata > Cordylidae > Hemicordylus > Hemicordylus capensis. The sequence continues at coordinate 185,424,203 of NC_069659.1, read as the reverse complement.
TTATGTAGAGTCTGGGGATTGGCTTGTGGACCATCTTCTTTGCCTGTATTTTGTATCTGTGTCTGCTGTGTAACCTTTTCCTGGTACTTTTCCTAACTGCTATGTGTTGGGTGTTGATCTGTTTCATCGTGCACTTCCATATTTGTGGAAAGGCAGCATGCATATCTTATAAATAACAAGTGGAAATTCTGGAGTGCAGTCAAGTACTATCTACTTGGCTCTCACATAATCAGCACATTATTATTGCCTGAGCCTCCTAGTAAGTCATGGCCTAACAGGAGGAGTTGCCTGACATCTGTATTTGTAAGTAATTACTATAGCCACCTAATGGTCCAGCAGGGAAGTAACTTGCCTTGGGAGCAAGAGGTCAGTTTGAATCCCCACTGGTATGTTTCCCAGACTATGGGAAACACCTATATTGGGCAGCAGCAATATAGGAAGATGCTGAAAGGCATCATCTCATACTGCACGGGAGATGGCAATGGTAAACCCCTCCTGTATTCTACCAAAGAAAACCACAGGGCTCTGAAGTCGCCAGGAATCAACGACAGCAAAACTTTACCTTTACTCCTCCTCTAGCTGCATGCTATGTCATTGAGTATGGCAAATTGGGAGTCATTGTTTTCTGGTTCTAGTAGCAATTACTAGACTGTTACTAGTAGAAACCCGACTGTTTTCACTTAGCAGATGAATCTGAAGAAATCTTCAAGTCTTACTTGGAGCATTTCAGGGAGGCCAGAGAAGGGCAAATCATTCATGGAAAGAAGCAATAGCATTTCAGATTTCTAGCTCTGAAACACAAGCTTTGTTTTTCCTGGGAAATAATTTTCAATACCACAACACATGCACAAGATGAAACCCACTTCAAAGCATAGGAAATTTTTTTATTGTACTTCATTATTTAAGTCTAGACAACTTAGTTTTGTTTAAAGGCATCCTTCTGTAGAAAATAGATGTGCATTACTTGCACTAATTGTTTTTTGTGGTTTGTGCCTGAATTTTAGGAAAACAGTACCAATTTTTTGACTTATGAATAGCATAGTGATCAGTTTATGTCCTCGTCATAGCAAAGGTAGAACCAAGTTGCATACATTTTCCTATTAACTATATTATGTTGTAGTTTTGAGTGCTTGGGAAAGGCTGTATCCCTGCAACAGGAGTCAGGCCTTGACCATTTGCATTTGGATCTAGGAGCCAGACAATGGACCCTTGACAAAATTACCTGATTTAGTGATGGATACTGTGGCGGCGGGGTGGGGAATAAATGGATGTCTCTTTCTCCACTTTACAAGTAGCAGAACAGAAGCAGGGCTGTCTGGGACAAATAAAGATTTTATTTTTAAAAAAACTCTGCCTCTGAATATCCTAGTCAAGGCACCATGGTTACTTTACTCGGTACCATGGCTCCCCAGCACCTGGGATTTATCAATACATGACAGGAGTAGTACCTTGATGAAATACATCAGAAAATTTTGCTGGAAATAACTACTGTACTGAGCATTTAATATACAAAAATGGAAAGTTTTTCGGAAAGTCCCTAAGACATTCCGAACCGTGTCCATGGCAGTAGAGAGGCCACTAAACGCAGCTGACCACACACCTGACAAGGGTACTATCCTTATATGTGCAAAGGGATTCTTTGATCAGTGTGCTATTATGCCTCGTGTGGGCTGGGGACACAGCCAATCACAAACTGCATCTTTTGAAGATTGTAAATTGATATGTAAATATAGGAATGGTGAAACTATTAGTTGGAATGGTATTAGGACATAGCTTAATTGAAGGGGAATAATATAATAGATTTTGATGTCTTAAATATACATTGCTGACCACTTTTCTCCAGTATTCTTAATCTCTAGGCCTGGTTTCAAACAAAGCACCAACACTGAAAACTGATAGTGTCTTGCTTACAAATCACTACAATTTTTGTATTTCTGCCATATTGGGTGTTTCTGCTAATAGGGTAACTTGACTACAGTGTGTCAAGCTGTAACTTGACAGTGTATAGTCAAGCTGTTTTATAAAATTTCATGTTTTCATAGAAAGGATTTCACTTATGAATGTGCACATGTTTCAAGTGATTTAAAATGTTAAGGACATATTAATCTTAATGACAAGGTAATCAAGAGGGTGGTGGCTAACCAGCTCCAGGCAGTTTTGGAGGAAACTAATTATCTAGACCCATTTCAAACTGGCTTAAGAACGAGCTATGGGTTTGAGAGCCTTGGTCGGCCTGATGGATGATCTTTACCGGGGAATCGACAGAGGGAGTGTGACTCTGTTGGTCGTCTTGGATCTCTCGGCGGCGTTCGATACCATCGACCATGGTATCCTTCTGGGTCGCCTGGGGGAGTTGGGAATAGCGGGCACTGCTCTGCAGTGGTTCTGTTCCTATCTCTCGGGTAGATCCCAGATGGTGGAGCTTGGTGACAGTCGCTCCTCAAAGCAGGAGCTGTTATATGGAGTCCCTCAGGGCTCCATTCTGTCACTAATGCTTTTCAATATCTACATGAAACTGCTGGGTGAGGACATCAGGAGATTTGGTGCTGGGTGTTATCAGTATGCGATGACACCCAAATCTACTTCTCCCTTTCATCTTCAGGAAATGGCTCTCATTCTCTAAATGCCTGCCTACAGGCAGTAATGGGCTGGATGAGGGATAACAAATTGAAGCTGAATCCAAGCAAGATGGAGGTGCTCATTGTGAGGGCTCAGAATCTGAGGAGTGAGTTAGATCTTCCTGTGCTGGATGGGGTTACACTCCCCCAGAAGGAGCAGGTGCGCAGCTTGGGAGTACTCCTGGACCCAGGCCTCACCCTGGTTTCTCAGGTGGAGGTCATGGCCAGGAGTGCTTTCTATCAGCTCCGGCTGATTCGACAGCTGTGCCCATTCCTTGAGGAGGATGACCTCAAAACAGTGGTGCACCAGCTGGTAACCTCCCGGCTTGACTATTGCAATGCACTCTACATGGGGCCGCCTTTGTACGTAGTTCGGAAACTTCAATTAGTTCAGAATGCAGCAGCCAGATTGGTCTCTGGGGTAACCCGGAGAGACCATATTACGCCTATTTTGAAACAACTGCACTGGCTGCAATATGTTTCCGGGCAAAATACAAAGTGCTGGTTATTACCTTTAAAGCCCTGAACGGCTTAGGCCTGAGTTACCTTAGAGAGCGCCTTCTTCTGCGTGATCCCCACTGCACATTAAAGTCATCTGAGGAGGTTCGTCTCCAGTTACCACCAGCTCGTCTGATGGCGACTCGGAGGCGGGCCTTCTCTATAGCTGCTCCAGGGCTGTGGTATGTGCTCCCTGCGGAAATCCACAATTTGAATTCTCTGTTAGCCTTCAGGAGAGCCCTTAAAACGTATTTGTTTGGCCTGGCTTTCCAGGGTTTTAAAATTTGTTTTAATGGTTTAACCCAATTTTGGGGCTTTTAATCACTGTAATTGTTTAATTGTTGTTTTAAAATGTTTTTAAATTGTTAATTGTTATATTGTTTTTAATTTGTTTTAGCTCTTTATTGTTTTAGTGGTTTGTTTTAATTTGTAACCCGCCCTGAGCCATTTTGGAAGGGCAGTATATAAATAAATAATAATAAATATAGATGTAGTTCAGTTAGGATGAGGTAGTATGATCATGGGGAGAGGAGAATAGCAAAGTTGATGTGTTGTGGGATCAAGTTCAGTGTGTAAGAAGTCATGTCTTAAGGTAGAAAATATAAATAGACTAGATCCTTGGTCTTTTGCAGCCTTGTGATGCTATTTTTTTTTAAACTTGCATGAAAGAGATGTGTGTTCAGTCAGAATAGCAATAATGAATTGTTAACTGAACACTTCACACGCACTGTTAAAATTAGCACTAATTTTAAGCAGTTTTAATCTTCGTGATGTTTGCAGTAATCAAAGCAATTAATGTTTGTGAATCTTTGCTATTATGGATAATTTCAGAAGCACCCTATGCCCCCCACCCCCGGATTTGGCAATCTCAACCTGTGTTCACACTAACTAGAGGTTTTGCAGTCAGTGCTTGATAGACAAGCTAATTAGCAAACTTGATCTAAAAATTGTTGGTTAAGGAATCCATCATGTTTTGGATCTCTTCAAATAACCTAATTTCATTTTCCCCCACCACATTGCAGCTACAAAAGTTAGTATGCATGATGGGAGTGCAGAATGCGAATCTGTCTTGTGTACGGGATATTCCAGAAAGAGAACTTAGTATCGAAATTCTGGTGATTGTGTTGAAGAATCATTTTGGTTTTGTATAATGGTCAGAATTCAGATTACATACTGATTGGCCCCAGAGATTGATCTTGAAGGTATAAATACAAAATAACATGCCAGATTATCTTTGAAAATTGTATATACGTGTATGTTAGAAACACTTGGGCCACCTAATGGCACAGTAGGGAAGTAACTTGCCTAGGGAGCAAATCCTAATTCTGTTTCCCTCTCCTAATAGGACCATCCCAGCCCCAGGCCAAGTTCCAGTAGTTGTCTCGCCTGGGAACCAGCAGCTGCATACTGTAACACTCCAGACAGTGCCTTTAACAACAGTCATAGCCAGTGCAGATCCAACATCTGCATCAACATCCCAAAAGTTTATTCTACAAGCCATCCCAAGTTCACAGCCCATGGCTGTGCTTAAGGAGAATGTCCTGCTGCAGTCTCCAAAGCCAGTCTCGCCTCCTTCGTCCATTGTCTTCAGCCCTGCTCAGGTTCACCAGGTTCTCACCAGCAACGTGCAGACAATTTGCAATGGAACAGTCAACATGGCTTCTTCTCCATCCTTCAGCACTGCTACCCCTGTGGTAACTTTTTCACCCAGTAGTTCACAGATGGTTGCTCAACCATCCAACACGGTGATTACTTCAGTCATTAAGGCACCAGAGACTAAACCAACTGTTATACAAGGGCTGATAAAACCAGAGGCAGAGGATAGCATCGTGGAAGATACCAAACACACCGAGCAAAGTTTCCAACCTCAGCCTTTTGTGGTGATGGTATCCAGTTCAAATGGATTTCCATCAACGGTGCATATTAAACAAGAAAGTGAACAGTTGGAGCCAATCCCATTTGAGTAAATCAGTGAACTCTGTGGATAGTGGTTTTCTATAATGTGATGGGACTTCTTCAGTTTTGTGTATATATAATTTGATTCAAAAGCAGGCATTACAAAGCTATTTTAATTTGTGAAAGGAATTATTAAGAAGTAATACTATAGAACTGATCTCAATTTTCTGTTATTTGCTAAATGATATATTAAGACTATTTTCAAATGCAAGCATGAAGGAACATGCTGCTTATCTTTTTTAGATCACTCTTCAAAAATTCTAAATCTTACACTTCATGCATTATTTGTTTATCTTGCATAATAATATAACTGCTATAATAAGTGTTTCAAAGCAATAGTTAATTTCCACAAAAGTGTTTTTCTTTCCATGTATGTGATTCTTTTAGCAAATTCCAAAGATCTTTCATGCAAGTGGACTAAAATGTTTTCTTTTTTTATATTAATTATAAACAAGTGGTCAGTCTCACTATACCTGTTCCTGTTGCATTTTGCACCAAAGATTATTAGCAGTGCAAAAAAAGGAAAAATAAATGCACCTTCCCTATCAAGATATTTAATATTTCTACCTGTATTGACTAAATATTTTTCTATTTTCATAATGAGGATATTTTGGATATATCTGTGCAATAAAATAGAATTTATTGCTACAAGGACAACTATTTTCAAACCACTTTAACAATGAAGTTGTTTTAAAAATGGCTTTATGTTTCCCATTATTTTGTTAGGGAGTGAAAAAAAGAAGTATATAAGACTTATGCAAGTATTTCGAGATTAAAATATTTTGATAACAGTACTTTTTCTATTGTAAATATGTAATTTAATTTCTCAAAGATTGTTTTCATTAAAAAATTGTTTGCATAGAGCAATATTTTATAGATACAAATAAGATCATTATGTTAAAAGCTCTAATGTTATATGTATTCATATATTACAGAGTGAATTTGTATTTAAAGACAAATTTTTAAATTGTGGAACTCTTTTTGCCTTTTGTATTTTAATTGGTTTATTATGAAAATAAATCCAGTACTACAACTTTGCACCTTTTTGTTCATGACTTTAGGAGTGTGGTGTTGCAGGACAATGCACCTAAAAAGGTCTAGAATACAATATCAGGTGGAACAATCCAGGGTAGGCCCATCTTTATATCAAAGCTGAAGTCCAACAAAGTCAGCACTTTGGGGATGCTTCTGTACCCAACACTGTCATTGGAGGCACAGGTGAAGGCAGTGTGCAGAAGTGCTTTTTACCAGCTATGGCTGGTATGCCAGCTGTGATCTTACTTGGAGAAGTCGGGCCTGACCTCAGTCACTCATGCTTTGGTGACATCCAGATTGGACTACTGAAATGTGCTCTACATGGGGCTGCCGCTGAAGTTGGTTCAGAAGCTTCAGCTGGTCTAGATTGCTGCTCCTAGGATGCTGGTGGGCACAAGTAGCTTTGTGAGTATTACATCTATCCTGTGGCAGCTTCACTGGTTATCGCTTCCGGACTAGACTCAAGCTGCTGGTCTTTACCTTTAAAGCCCTACACTGCTTGGGACCAAGACACTGTCAGACCACATTTGCCCATATGAACCTGACAGGGCCCTCCGCTCGGCATCTCAGGCCCTGTTCTTGACCCCACCATTAACAGGGATATGACTGGTGGGAAATATATTTATTTATTTAACATATTTATATAGCATCTACTACCAAAGTCTCCAGGTGGTTTCACAATCAATAAAATCCAACTAAAAACTAAAACTTGAACTAAAAAGATTGGCTAGAGAGATGTGTCCTCAGTTATTTTCTAAAAACTATCAAGGATGGAGTAGCTCTAATCTCAGCAAGAAGTGTGTTCCACAGCCCTGGGGCAACTACTGAGAAGGCTTGCTTTTGAGCTGCCCCCAGACGAGCCGGTGGCACCTTCAGATAAACCTCCCCTGATTATTTTAATAGGCGGCAGTGTTCAGAATGAAGAAGGCATTCTCTTAAATACCTTGGGCCCAAGCTGTTAAAGGCTTTAGAAGTAATAACTAGCACTTTGTATTTTGCCCAGAAACGCATTGGCAACCAGTGTAGTTCTTTCAAAACAAGAGTGATATAATTTCTTCGGGACAACCTGGAGACCAACCTAGTGGCAGCATTCTGCACCAATTGCAGTTTCCAGACTACGTACAAAGCCAGTTGCACATAGAGTGCATTGCAGTAGGTTACCAGCATGTTGCACTACTGTCTTAAAGATCACACTCTTCCAGGAAAGGGTGCAGCTAGCATATCGGCAAAGCTGATAAGCACTCCTGGCCACCATATCCACCTGAGATATCAGAAAGAGAGAAGGGTCCAAAAGTACTCACAAACTGTTAACCTCTTCTGCGGAGTGTAACCCCAACTAGAACAGGTAGATCTATCTCCTGAATTGTGGCTTACTACAGTGAGCACCTCCATCTTGGATTCAGCAGTTACTTATCCCTCATCCAGCCCATTACAGTCTCCATGCAGCCATTTAGGGAAGTTATGCCATTACCTAATGCAGCTGACATGGAAAATAGATTTGGGTGTCATCAGTGTACTGATAGCACCCTGTACCAAATCTGATGATCTCTCCCAATGGTTTCATGTAGATGTTAAAAAGCACTGGAAACAAAACAGAGCCCTGAGGAACATCATATAAAAGCTCTTGCTTTAGAACAGTGGTCTCCAAGCAACACCCTCTGAAATCTGCCTGAGAGATATGAGCAGAACCACTGTAAAACAGTGCCTCCTACACCCATCCCCCTGAGACGGTCCAGAAGGATAACATGGGCAATGGTATTGGAAGCTCCTGAGAGATCCAAAAGGACTAACAGTCACACTCACTCTGTCAACTCCTAATTGATCATCCATCAAGCCCACCAAGGCACCTTATAACCTGCTCAAAAGCCAGTTTGAAATGGGTCTCGATAATCTGTTTCATCTAAGACCTCCTGGAGCTAAGAGGCCACCACCCTCTCAATCACCTTGGCCAACCATGGGAGGTTGGAGACGGGCCTATAACTGCCTAACTCTGAGGGATCCTAATATAGGCTTCTTTAAAAGAGGTCTAATAATTGCCTCCTTAAGACAAGGACCTTCTCTCAGAGAAGCCAGACCAGACCCTCTCCAATAATCTCCTTACTATAACGTATAAGCCATGTTGGACAAGGGTTAAGAGAACAAGTGGTAGGATGCACCACTCCAAGCAGCTTGTTCATGTCTTCAGGAGTCACAAACTGAAACTGATCCAATATAACCACATATGAGGAGTTAATGGATGCCCCCACAAAAGATTCGACATAATCAGTGGTATCCAGGTTGGCTCAAATATGAGAGATTTTGTTCACAAAAAAACTCATTCAAGGCCTCACAGCAGCTAACTGATGGTTCCAAAGCCAGGGCAGAAAGGGTCAGTGTAAGTCTTCTTACCATCTCAACAGTTCCACTGGATGTGAACCTGTGGATGCAATACGTGCAGCAAAGAATTGCTGCATCTAAAGACAGGGCCTTTTCGGTTGTGACCCTTCAGCTTTGGAATGCCCTCCCAGAAGAGCTTTGCCATGTTCCCTCTCTTAGTGTTTTAAAGAAACAACTGAAGAGACATCTTTTTAGAGAGGCTTTTAAAGATCCTCTGTTTTTATTTAGTAGGGTTTTTTAGCGTTAATTTTTTTTTACCATTCACTGTTAAGGTTAACTGTAAATTTCAGGTTTAAAACTTGTTTTAATAGTGGTTTTAACCTGGTCTTTTAACTTTTTAACATTATTTTTATCCTATATTGTATCTGTTTTATTAATGTAAACCTTCCCAAGCAGTAGTGCACTGCAGGGGTGAGGTATTAATATTTTAAATAAATAAAGCTGAATACAGCAAAAGAGAGAATGTCCATAGAGAGGCCATCCAAAGCATTCAGTATAGAAATTAATTTTAACCCCCCACCATCAGTCTGCCCAGAAAAACATGCCAAACATCAAGAGCATAACAAGGATGGATCAACAGTAACAGAGCCTCATGGCTGTTGTCTGATGCAGGCTATGAGTCCAAGCTAGGAAATGGAAACTGACTAAAACACTAAGCATTTTGAAAGTCCTGAACCAACCATTCAGCTCTCATGTTCTAGCTGAGGTGATGCCTCATGCCTCCCTTCTCAACTCCCACCACAGAGCTACCTAGGGACCACCTTGCTCTGAGGGGAGGAGAGAAGAAAGAAGTGACAAAGCTGAAAGGGCTCAGCATGTGAAGATCTAAACACGTGGCTTGATGTATGGTTTTTGATTGAAGCTTTTATGTAAAGCACTTTGGGAGGTCTGCCTGAAAAGTCGTATATAAGTGCCAATAATAAATAAATAGGGCCTGGAAATCCGTAGCCTTTTGGCAAGCAACAGATAACCCAGAATCAGCTGTGCTCAGTGAGAACTGGTTATTCATTTGTGGGGGTTTTATTTATTTATTTGTTTTGTTTTGTTTTGTTTAAAAGAAAACATGCTAGGTTTCAGTTTTGAGAAGTCCAAAGCTGGAAGCTTATGGAAGCATGGAGAGCTGGCAATGGTTGGTTCAGCAGTAAGACCAAACTTGTGTATATGCTAAGCAGTACTCTCATCTTCAGCCTGCCCTGCAATTGTGATAAACCATAACACATGCATCATGTTCAGGGCATAATAGGGCTGAAAGGGGCCTAAAGACAGCCTAGTCTTACTCGCACTCATCTACTGCTGACACGAAACAGTTTGTGGAGCTGTATGCCAGCAAGCCCAAGCTTAAATGACTAAGCACTGCTCAGAGCCAAGGTGTCCAGCAGATATAGGTGCTTGTTAGGCAAACATTTTCTATCTTGTATGAGAAATGGAGCATGCTTTAGAATATGTGCATAGCTGCCCTATTACCAATTGAATTATGACAGCTGCACAGAAACAGCAAAGCCCTAATACACAGGTAACGACAATATTCTGTACAGGGGTATAGCTAGGGGAGAAGAGGCTCATGTTCATCCCTCTCCCCAAAAGCCCCTCGGAGTGAGGGAGGAAATGAATAAAATAGGGGTGGAGCTGGGTGGCCCGGGTTCTTGGAACCCATATGATAAATTATAGCTACACCCCTGGTTCTGTATCCCTAAGAGCTGACAATCTCTTAGGGATACAGTCCCAACAAAGTTCAAATGTAGTAGCAATTCGTACTGCTTTAATTAGAAGTACAGAATAGATATATAACTATTAGTATATAGTACCAAACCAGTTGTAAAATTTGCTGTGTCCACAAATTCCCATAATAGGGCATTGATACTGATTCCAGCATAAAGTCCCAAAGGATGACATAGGAACACAGGAAGCTGCCATATACTGAGTCAGACCCTTGGTTTATCACAGACTGGCAGTGGCTTCTCCAAGGTTGTAGGCAGGAATCTCTCTCAGCCCTATCTTGGAGAAGCCAGGGAGGGAATTTGGAACCTTCTGCTCTACTCAGAGTGGCTCCATCCCCTAAAGGGAATATCTTACAGTGCTCATACTTCTACTCTCCCTTTCATATGCAATCAGGGTAGACCCTGCTTAGCTAAGGGGACAAATCATGCTTGCTCACCACAAGACCAGCTCTCCTCTGACATGATTATGACAAACACATTTACAGATTGGCTCAGAATCTGAACGCACATTGAATAATTCACAGGAGTGGGGTGCCCATGAACCTTAATGAAATGAGAGAAAGGAAAAATTAAGGGGGGAAATGATCTTTATGTCTGTCCGAGTGAGAGGTTGTTGGGTGTTAAAAGTGTATAATGTGCCCCTATGTGGCAAGATCACAGGATGAAGTAAAGTAACACTGTGAGTGGAACTTGCTCAATTGAAGGCCTGCGGGAATGTGTGTTTTTTCTCTTTCCACAGAGTTTTTTTTTAATGGTTCATGTCCTAAAACACACAGTGAAAAATATCTCCCGCCACAGCATGGCATGCTCCTTATTTTCTGATGGCTCTCTTCTGAATTTAACCTCTTTGGCTGCTTCTTTTCCCTGCCACCCACAACTCTTGTATAAAATGTATTTGTGCATCTGGTAGGATCTGGATAATTTCTCATCCTACCATTAAACATGATGGATTGAGAGAGTGTTTCTGGAGGCCAAATTCATATCTGTTTTCTATGAGGTACATTTATTGCATTCTGGTACAGTTGGATACTGCTTTGTGGAAGGCACAGCACAATCCTACTGTATGTTTGCTCCTCCTATGTTCAGTTGGGCTTACTTATGGGTTCAGTTCAGTTCTGTTTATTTATGGTAGCAGACAAGAAAACACACACACACTCCTCAAATTGTTCATAAGATTGCAGCCTTAGTTATGTGTGCTTATGTGGGAATTCTAACTCGCATTCATGATTTTTAAATACAGAAGAGATTCTCACCCCAGACTGGTTGTGTGATTTTGTGCTTTGTTGAGCCTTCCCAATTTGCCACGTTAACTGCTATCATTCTAATTTTTAGAAGTTCACTGAGTTCTGTCCCTCAGCAGCTTAGGTTGGTTTCTCTTTCATGCTGTATTTCTTGGTACTGGAGACACTGGATTTAAAGACCAGCTATTGTACTAGCAAATTTGGCTTTCATCTAGCAAAGAGGCCCTTTCAGTGGCTAGCACCTAGAGATGTGCACGAACCAAACCGTGTACTGGTTAGGCACCATAGGGAGGGGGAAGGTGAGTGGGATCTTTAACAAAAAGGAGAGTAGGTCCTTACCTGCTTGCCGCCACCACATACAGCTTCCTGCTGTGGTGGCACTTGTACCAAGTACCACCACATGTTGCCAGCACACACATGGAGTCACTGACCACACAAAGAGCACCCACACAGATGCCATGTGCGTGGGTACTTGGGACAAGCACTGCTGCAGCAGGAAACTGTATGGGGTGGCAGAGAGCAAGTAAGGACTTGCTCTCCTTTGTCTTAAAGATCCCACTCGCCCTCTCCTTCATCCTCCCTGTGGCGCCGATCCGTTTTGGATCTCGTCCAAACCAGTTTGGCACTGAACCAGGGCACGAACCTTGCTTCGCGCACATCCATACTAGCACCATTTAAATGAAGTATCTGGGGCTCATGGGGAGGAATAAAATCAAAATATTGGATTGTTCTGGAGAATTCCACAATTTTTTTTTAAAGAGAACATGATTTTAAGTTTTGCTTTGTTAGTAATTTTGTTGCCGTCATCACATTCAGATCTATTGGGAGTTGCCCATATGGGGATGCCGATCCTGCATGTATGCGCATACACAGAACAAGTGACGTGCTTGGTAAGTTCATACATTTTTAGAGACTTAGATCAACCAACATAAATGGCTAAGGTCTTGTTCTGAGCAGAACTTTGAAACAGGTGCTCCCCTTGAAATCTATGAAGGTATATTACTTCTTGGAAAATTCTGAAACAAAATAAAATGGAATGAAAAGTAGTTTGGGAGGAATATATTTTGAATAGAATGCTGATAAGTGGTGATAGAATAGAATGCTCACAAGGGGGAGAAAGCACGTTAAGATATGTTTGGAAGAATTTCAAACATGATATACAAACTTTATGATATGATATACAATGATATACAAGCTTTATGATAGAGCCAGCGTGGTGTAGTGGTTAGAGTGCTGGACTAGGACCGGGGAGACCCGAGTTCAAATCCCCATCCAGCCATGAGACTTGCTGGGTGACTCTGGGCCAGTCACTTCTCTCTCAGCCTAACCTACTTTACAGGGTTGTTGTGAGGAGAAACTTAAGTATGTAGTATACCGCTCTGGGCTCCTTGGAGGAAGAATGGGATATAAATGTAATAATGATGATGATGATGATGATATTGTGCATCATATCACACAACATTTGCTTACTTTATTGTTTTCTGAAAGGTTAATAATTTCTGACTATGCATGTATATTGTGCATACATGTATTACTGGGGTGTGTGATGAGTGAGTGAGAGAGAGAGAGTGCTTTGTTTTTGGACTCTTCAAACTTCCCCATACTAAGATCTTGGTATGAAATTCCACGTTGAGGGTTTCAGATACTTCCAGATATCAACATATATTATTGTGACATCAGAGAACATGGCTTCTGCTTTCAAAATGGTGGTTTCCTATAGGCACTGATGTTGCAACACTGCTCTTTCACTGTGGGGCTAGTTGTGTATTCAACTTCCCCCTCTACCTTCTCCTTAACTGTAATATTCTTGTGAGTCATTGTGCATACATTATGAAACTTTATTACCATGTGCAGCATGATTTCAAAACCCACAGAGTGCTTATTTCCAGGGCCTATGATAGGAGTACATCGTACCCAGGGTCCAAAAGGGGGCCTGGGAGCCAAAGTATTAACTGTAACCTATATTACACGCTATTGCAACAGTTCATAGGTTATCTATAGAACTTTTGTGGCCTAATGATAACTATGACTGCCAGCTTGGCTAAGCCTATTCAAAAGATCAGGCATCACATATTGTACATTCTGATAAGCCAATAATTTTATGCTACATAGAAACTTAAGGTGGTCTGGCATTTACTGGTTCATCCCATCAAATTGGTGATTCAAACAATGGACACTTTTTAGGACTCACTGACCTGCTCTCCAGGTGGGACCCCATCCTTCGGGAACATGTGCTAACTGTAGAGGAATCACAAAAAAGGAGTGAGCGGCTTCAAGTTCAGTATCTGTCCCCTGACTCACAAAATGAATTTATTGCAGAAGGCTCGGATCTTGTAAAACAACACATTTTGCTGGAGAGGCAATCTGCAAAGTACTTCGCCGTAATAGTAGATGCCACACCAGATTCCTCCCATATTGAACAAATAACATTTCTTTTGAGATACGTACTTTTAAAAGAAACACAATATGAGATTCAAGAAAGATTTCTCAAGTTTGCAGATTGTAGCAACAAAAAAGAGGAAGAAATTGGTACAAAATATTAGCTGGCATAGATATTTGAAACAAGGTCATCCAAGCTAGAGATGCCAGGCTGGATGTTGAAGTAGCAAACATAGAAACTCTCCTCACAGATCTGACAAAACTTTGAAACAACTGGAAATGCATGTGGAATGAAGCTAAATTGGTTGCATCAAACCTAAATATAGAAATAAAACTCTCCTGTCGATGTGGTGGAGTTCAGCGCAAGAGGGCAAGGCCGCATGATGACAGCACACCTGATGCTAACTTGGAGGAAATGAATGACACAGATGATATGCCAGAAGAGGCCTACTTCAGAAAGTGTGTGTTTTACGCTTTGGTAGACACTGTTGAGGCAGGATTAACTGTCGGCTTCAGTGCTGTTAAGCAGTTGGCAGAAAAATTAGATTTCTTGTGGAAATATCTCACCATGTCTGAAAGTGATGTGGAGAGAAAAAGCTTTATCTTTATCAGAGCAATATCCTGCTGACCTTAACGGTGATGATTTTGGAAAAGAAATGCAACATTTACCCTCAGTACATAAAGCAAATTTTGTAAATGCACAGTTAATGCCATTAGATCTGTTGAACTTGTTAAAAGAGTACAGACTCGGTGAATTGTTTCCAAATGTTTGTGTTAGCTTAAGAATAATATTTACAGTTCCAGCAACAGTAGCTTCTGCAAACTCATTTAGCAAACTCAAGCTGATTAAGAATTATTTAAGGTCTACAATGTCTCAGGAACGGCTTGTGGATTTGGCCAGGTTAAGTATTGAATCAAACATTGCCAGAACAATTAATTTTCATGCTGTCATTCAAAAATTTTCACCCAAAAAAGGCCAAGAAAGCTCTTTTTAAAAAGTAAATACTAAGCCTATCTACCAAAAAAAAAAAACAACTTTTACTAATAATAATGACTTCTGATGATCTGATCTGCATTGCAATATAAAAGGATGTTTCATTGTGAATTCTTTCTCATTATCTGTATTGTAGCATAAACAAAGATGTTCAAATTGAATGTGCTTTCTTCTCTCTGAGCCTCTTTTATTTTATTTTATTTATATTTATCATGGAGGGCGTATAGGAGCATAAGGCCTCTATTGTAGGGGTGTGCACGGAACCGCCAACTGCGGTCCGGCACTGGGGTGGGGGTACCTTTAAGAGCGGCGGGAGGGTTTACTTACCCCTTCCGCCGTTTTCCCGCTCTGGCGCCGTAATCCTAAGAGTAATTGGGGCGGCAGGACACCTCCCTGCTGCCCCTTCCCCGGCGTTGCTTGAAAAAACTCCCAGCAGTCCTTTGCGCACGCACGCGCATGTCACAGAGAAAAGCGTGCACTTCACGTCTCTGTGACGTGCGCGCGCGCAAAGAGTGAGCACATGCAATAGCTACACCTTGTGAGCACATGCAATAGCTACACCTTAGCATTTCCTGTGCAGGCTGCTCCTTTACAGCAGGCTTTATCCCCTGATTGCAAAAGACTCCTTTCCTGCACTTCACCGCCATGCCTATGGGCTTTGTCTCCAGATACCAGAACTTTGTCTGTAAGGAGCTGGAATTCCTGAAGTAGCATGAGGGTCCAAAATGATGCAGGAAGGTGGAACAGCAGACTAAAAGGGCTGAGGTGCAGCCCATTTTTAAATTTAATTAAGCCCATTTCAATTAAACACTCTCAGATATGGGTTCCCATAACAAATGGCTGGAATAAAAAATTAATTGTAAAGCATAACAGTCCCCAAAGAAAGTATCTGGCTGCATTCTCACATAACATGGAACTGTGGGTCCAGTTAACACAAGATTATATTTAGCTGAGATAGTACATTAATTACTTTACATAACAGAATTGACCCGTGGTTCTGCTCACCACTCCCCCTGCTCTCCTGTCCAAATTCAGATGTCACTGAGAGCTCTGTCTCTGCAGTCAACAAGACACTAGAGAGTAAGGAGAACTGGCTGCTTGGGCTTCTTTCTTGATTGAAGGACAGCCCCAGCAGCCAATAGCAGCTGGAGTGAGGAAGGAGCTTCCTCCCTCAACTCTGGTTGCAAAAGAGTTAGATTGTGGTGCCATGTTCAGACGTAATGCTGGCACCGCAGAGCTGGAGGTCCAGATGGCAAAACTCACTACAAACTGAAGGTATAAATTGGGGTTTGGGGAGGGAAACCACAGGTCAATTTTTGGGCAAACTACAGTTGTCCATATTCAGAAGTATAGAAATTGAAACAGGAGGCCCCTTCATCTCCAGTTTTGTGAGACGTGAAAATGCAACCACTCTCTCCACACAGAACACAGAGCAAGGCATCCTATGCTTGCATTAACAAGAATATTACACATTTGGGATGACTGCCGATGTCTGGGAATTTCAGTAGACTGTAGCTATATGCAGCCTCCCCCCCACTCCGCTTAGAATTTGAAGCCATCTGGTCCACAGAGAGATAAACTTAACACAGGGTTACATTTGACTGAGATAGTATTTCCATTACTTTACATGACAGGACTTTATCTAGCTGATAGAGCAGGCTGAACCTGTAGTGCAAGGTGAAGGTGTTATGCCGAGATATGGATATAAAAGGAACCCCCCACAGCTGCCTCTGCCACTGCTGACTCTGACTAAAATCCCAGCATTACTAAAATTCTGGCCTTAGCACAAAAATGTCTGGCAACTAGCCCAAAAGTAAAACACAAACCCTATCCTGACTGGCTTTTTCTTATTAGTTGGCAGTCCTGTCTTAAGTGTTGTGTATTTGTTTTCCAAACTTGTTGGAATAATTTTATTTTCCTTATAACTTTCAAACTTTCAAATGCATCTTGATTGTATATGTTTACCAAAGGCTGGATAAAATTGCTTTGAGGATTGGATATGGCGATGAGCTACCAGATTCCCACACTTCTATAGCTGGTTTGTCAAGAGGCTTGTGGACGTAAATGTACTCATTTGATGTGAGAAACTCTATCACCACATGTTTGGGAATGTGTGGGTGAGTAGTTTATATAATTGATTTAATAAGAAAATGTCACCATATGCATTGTATATTACATTTATGGATTTGTTAATGCTCACACGATAGACTAGGTCAGCCTATTTTTATGGAGGTGAGAAATATTGTAATATCTATTGACAATAAATAAGAACGCCAATTTTAATATAAAGATGCTCTCACCTGTCTCTGTAATCTGTAACAAAAACGTTATGGAACTACATGTGATACTCTGTTATTTAGGGTTGGTTAGTTGCACATTAGTTGGTTCCACATGCATATTAGTTGGTTCCACATCACTTGATGCTCCCTCTCATTCATATTGTTTATAGGAGTCTTTCATCTCATTTTAAAGCAGTTCAGCCAATCTATATATTTAATTCTTTAAGGCTTACCCGTGGCTAATCCCATGTGTGGCAGCTCTCGTGAGAGTTCGTGAGCAAAATCACCTGACTGGGCAGTGGGGATTCCCTATGCAGATAGGAAGGAGGAGCCTGTGATGGCTAAGGTCAGTTGGAATGCAACTGTTACTGGTCGGAAGATGTTCTTGATTGTAGAGGAGAGGTATCTATATCTATATCTATATCTATATCTATATCTATATCTATATCTATATCTATATAAAAGGATAGTGGGCAGGGGTCTGCGAAGAGATGGTTCGTGAGGGAGGAAAGAACCCCTTCAGGAGAAGGAGGCTGCCACTGTGTGAATTAGTTGAGGAAACAAGATGAGCAAGATCTGTTAACTCGTGAAGGGACAGAGAGAGAGAAAGACAGAAAGAAAATAGAAGGGGGAGAAGACAGAAAGACGGGAAAGTGAGTGGAGGAGAAAGAAAGAGAGAGAAAGGGAGGGGAATAGATAAAGAAGGAAGGGCGAGGGATGGGCCCAAGCCTGTCAGCAGCCTGAGGGGAACGAGTGACCATGGTGGCAGCAGCAAGGAAGGTCCCAGTCAACCACTGCTGCTGTTTAGGGCTACCGAGTCCACCACTGCTGTTGTTTGGGCCATTGGTGGAGGGAGGCAGACAGGTAGGCAAGGGACGAACCCAGGCCTGTCAGCAGCCTGAGGGGAACAAGCGGCGGTAGCGGCGGCAGTGAGGAAGAGCCCGGTCAACTGCTGCTGCTGCTCCTGTGGTACTGTGATCACTCCTATGTCCTGTTGTACTGTGATCACTATAGAGAAGTAAGATGTAAATTAATAGTCCCGCTCTTGAATAATTTTCCTGGTCATCAAGATGAATTTTATTTAAATTACTTGCTTACCAACCTAAATTCTGATGTTGTATATACGGTGGCTAAATTCTGTTATATAATATGTCAAATGCAGACTCACATGGTGTAATGAATTTTCTATTGTTGTTTTTCTATTTTTGTTTTTATCTGTTTTTATTGTATTGTATTGTATTTTACTGGTCAATGACCGAAATAAATAAATTACAATTACAAAAAAGAAAAAAAATGTTAAAATAATCGACATAGCAATACCAGGGGATAGCAGAATAGAAGAAAAAGAAATAGAAAAAAATCACAAAATACAAAGAACTACAAATTGAAATTGAAAAGCTGTGGCAGAAAAAGACCAAAATAATCCCAGTGGTAACTGGCACTCTAGGTGCTATTCCAAAACAACTTGAAGAGCACCTCAACACCATAGGGGCTACAGAAATCACCATCAGCCAATTACAAAAAGCAACTTTACTGGGAACAGCCTATATTCTGCGACGATATCTATAATAACAGCAACAACATTGATAATAAAATTCAGCCATCCCAGGTCCTTGGGAAGGACTCGATGTCTGGATAAAACAAACAACAGGTCAATAACACCTGTCTGACTGTGTAAACAAGAAATAATAATATTTGTGTGTGTGGATAAAATCTTTCATATTCAGGCCAAACTGGATTCCTCAGTTATTACAGAGTCTACTATGGAGGTGTCCAACATTATGGGATTAGACTCCTCTTATGGGATCAGATTGGATCACTTTCAGTTTGTGACTCCTGGGGATGTGGACATCCTACAACCTGTTCTCTTGACCTTTGCCCAACTTGGCTTATTTAATCAGGTAACTGTTCCATCAGGGAGAGCCTGGTAAATATTATAAATGCTTCTTTGAGGGATGACAGAATGCCTCCTTCTATTAAGGAGGCTATTATTAGACCTTACTTGAAGAAACCTGCATTGGAGCCTTAGGAGTTAGCCAATTAGTTAAATTCCTTAGGAGTTAGCCAATTAGTTAAACTCCCAATTAGTTAAACTCCTAAGGCTAACTCCTTAGGAGTTAGACCAGTCCGCAATCTTCCATGGCTGGGCAAGGTGACTGAGTGGGTGGTGGCCTCTTGGAGGCTCCAAGAACTCCAGGCAGTCTTGGAGGAAACAGGTTATCTAGACTAATTTCAGAGATAGCTTTTGAGTGGGCTATGGGATTGAGACTGCCTTGGTTGGCCTGGTGGATGATGTCCAACGGGGTATTGACAGAGGGCATGTAACTCTGCTGATTTCTCAGCAGCTTTCAATACCATTGGCCATTGTATCCTTCTGGGTCACCTGAGAGAGATGGGATTGGATGGCACTGTGTTGCAATGGTTCCATTCCTACCTCTCTGGTAGATTCCAGATGATGTCGCTTGGGGGCTGTTGCTCTGCAAAGCAAGAGTTAACGTATGGAGTTCCACAAGGCTCCATACTGACTCCAGTGCTTTTTAACATCTACATGAAATAGCTGGGAGAGATTATTAGATTTGGTGCAGGGTTCTATCGATATGCTGATGACACCCAAATCTATTTCTAATAGATCTATTATGGGAGTTGTAGTCAACATCTGGGAATCCCTGTTAGAGGGAACACTAGCCAGGAGCGCTTTTTGTCAGCTTTGGCTGATACTTCAGCTATGTCCTTTTCTGGAGGTAATAGTGGTACATATGCTGGTACATATGCTTAAAATAGTGGTACATATGCTGGTAACCTCCAGGCTTGACTACTGTAATGCACTCTACGTGGGGCTGCCTTTCTATGTAGTCCAGAAACTACAATTGGTGCAGAATACAGCAGCCAGACTGGTCTCTGGGACAACCTGAAGGGACCCATATAACACCCGTTTGAAAATAATTGCACTGGCTGTCAATAGGTTTCTGAGAGAAATATAAATTGCTGGTTATTACCTATAAAGCCCTTAATGGCTTGGGTCTAGGATACTTAAGAGAGTGCCTCCTTTATCATGAACCATGCCACCTATTAAGATTATCTGGGAAGATCTGGTTACGGTTGTTGCCGACTTGTTTGGTGGTGACTTGGGACTGGGCCTTCTCTGTGGCTCCCCCGGGGCTTTGGAATACACTCCCTGTCAAAACAGGAGCTTCTCCATCTCTGATTGCTTTTAAAAAGTTCCCCAGTATGCACCAGTTTCCATTTTAATTAAAATGAATTTTAAACTGTTTTTATTATGTGAAATTGTTTTTATTTTGTACTATATGTGTATTTTAAATCATGTACATCACCTAGACATACACCTATCAGGTGGTATAAATGATAGAGAATTAATTTTTAAAAACCCTCTATACATAGCTTTCTCCCTGGCAGGCTAGTTTGCTATCAAATACCCCCACCTGCAATCTGAAGTAGTACAGCCCAGATACAGGTTAGCCTCCTTGGTGCAGTGCCACTGCCCCCCCCCCCGCCGCCCTGCCTAATTCCTCCTTAGTGTTGTCAACTAATGATGGAGAAGCATATATTTCTGCCTCCAATCAGCCTTGGATTTTTCCTGAAGGGGAGGGGACTCTTCTCCTCCCAGTGATGAGGCAGGCTGCTTTATACTATAGAAGCTGTAGCTATAGCTGCTATAGAAAAAGAAAAATCATGGGTGGCTATGTTGGCCTATTAGACAAAAATGAAAAACTCTGATTTGGAAAATATTTTTATTAGGATCAACTAAAATATCACAAAGAAGGAAAAGGTTATGTCACCATATTAGTTGGTTAGCAAAAATCCAACGGTCATGATCTAGTATTATCTCTTATTAGGACTACCCAAAATAACAAAGTCTTGAGCAACAAGCTTTTGAGTTCCCCAGAATTCATCAGGCTAGATGTAAAACAAAAGAAAAAAGTGGTGCAGAGGAGGCAAGCTGGGCATGTTAGAGGAGCCCAAACATCTACAGTCTAACAGTCTTAAAACTGAGGGCAGGAGGAATTGCACAGACTTTAATTAGATTAACCTCACAAGGTGTTAGACACTAATTTCTAGGCTTCCTGGATAGGAAGATCATACCATTTTTGCAAAATATAAAATGTAGCAGTTACTTTGTTCTGCCTCTAGCACCAATCAAAGCACACAGGTTCCTCCCAAGGCAGGAAACAGAAATAAAATTCACCTCTAGATTCATTAATATAAAGAGCGCCATGTTTCGCTTAAGTGCTGCACTAGGCAGAGTTAAAATAGGCTCAATTGGGTTATATTATCTAGTGGTTGGAGGGCATTTAACTCCACACCCTGAAAGTCAAGCCCCATCTTCACTTGATAGATCATTTTTTTCCAGTTTCAGAATTCCTTTGTTGGATGACTAGATGCAGTAGTCTCATAATAAGCAAATTAAAAATCTTGGGAAACTAAGTTGGTCCATTAGCAAACTGCAGATTGTCCTTAATAACTAGCCATCCAGCAGTGATATTCAGAATCTTGAGGAAAATAAAATACTATCATCGCACTTATGTTTAGTGTTTAATAGCCACCGAGCTGCCCTGCTGCCGCAAACAGTATAGGTGTGCTTTGGGCTTCATGCAGCAGCAAACACACCTCTCTCCCTCAGAACTGTGGATTGCTGCCTGCCGTGGAAGCCAAGGTACTTTTACCCCTCTCACGGAACACAAAAATTGCAGATCACACACTGGTGAGCTATTGCGCGGGGCGGGATCCTTCCAGAAGCGACAAAATCGCAAGTAAGCTTTCAGGACTCATCAGACTTTTGTTCTCTGCCTCGAAGGGCCCCATGTGCTTCAGTTAGTGTGTGTGTGGTGGGAGGTCAGAACACGGGGACTGCTGGCCTTCATATTTTCGAAACGTGAGAGCAGCCACTATTGTCACTTCATCCTAGGATGCAGCCTAGGATCATGCCCAGCATCCAGTTAGGCTAATCATCAACACGAGGCAGCTGCCACCTCCTGTGCTCCATCTTAGCAGAGTTATAAACTGCAGACTTTTAGTCATGATGCTATTGCATCATGCTCACGTCAGGTCAATACCCGCCACGCCACCCCTACACTTTGGCTATCTTAACAGCCAGCCTGATAAAGCGTTTTGGAGAGCTCCAAAATTTGCTCAAGAGTGTGTCTAATTTTGGTTGGGCCTAATAAAGATATTGCAAGATTGTGGCTTTTGCCTGCTACTCTCTGTGTAACACAGAAATTCCAAATCGGACAGGAAATTAGAAAGGAAACGAACAAGAACTAGCTATGTTCTGGACCGGCGCCTCATAGAGTAAAACTACAGCATATGTACCATATTTACCTGAATCCAAGACTAGTTTTTATTCAAGTTCTTTGATGATATAAATCAGGAGATTGTCTTAAATTCAGAGTCTTTTTCAGGCAAAAATAGGTATAAACTGTACTTAAACTCGATTTGGGGGTAGGGGTATGGGCTTGTCTTAAATTTAGACGCCTTCTATTCGGATAAATACGGTACTACAGAAGAGGGAAGAAGTCGCTCTACCTCCAAATCTCTATGGTGCTTTCCTGGCTTCCTTTGCGGCTCACGCCCAAATGAAAACTGGAAGTAAGGTATTGCATGACAGAGCCTCTGTAGTAACAGTTCTTCCTATTTGTCACCGACTTCTGCCTGTAGGGTTTTCTGATACACTAGATTGTCATTTTCCCTACTCTATCAGTTTTTCTTCTGAGTTTGCTCATGCTCAGTCTCCCTGTATACCTTGAAGAGGAATCTATCAGAAACTCTTACAAGCTGCATAAACATAAACAGGCAGTTCTTCTCCTTCGACTTTAACTACCGTAAACTTATAGTCTGGTATGTTTTGAAGAAAAGCACACACAATGTAATTCCATTTTAAAAGAACTATTTCTTTGAAATGATTTTTTGAACAATTCATTTTCTTTAATGTATTTTGAGCTATTTGAAATGTTCCAATTGTATTATAGTGAGTCTGTTGTGGCAAAACATTATAAATTGCAAAGGCAAGAAAGGAGGCACCCAGGCCAGGGAGCTCTTATCCTCAGCTCCTGAAAAGACCAACAAACTGAGACAACCTTTTAAAATCTTCTGTAATTTGCATCTTTTGGTGTTGTAAACCACTTTGGGTGCCTTTGTAAAGGCAGAAAGGTGGTATAAAAATGTAGTAAATAAATAAATTACTTGGTCCCAACAGCAAAGCCTGTGTGTCCAGAACTTCATAGTTAGTTAAAAGACTTGTGTAATCCACAAGCTTGCAAGTGATTGCCTGTGAACTCAGCAGAACTTCATTGAAGCAGATTTAGCTAATAGCTAAAGGTTTGGCAGAAACATTTAAGGACACTTCACTTTCTTGGCATTGACTAACACAGAACGTGTGGAAGTGTTTTGTCCTGGAGGATCATGGGCAAATTTTATCAACTGTTCTAAGGCAAAGCTGCATTTGTCAGGTTTGCTTATTTATTTATTGTTAAATTTATTTATATAAATTATATTATAAATTTATATACTGCCTTTCATTAAAACAGTTAAACAATTAAAACATTAAAACAAGGCGGTTTACAGCAAAATTTAAAAACAAGATAGTAAAAAAGACGCAATTAAAATATTAAGCTAAAAATATAAAACAAATCTGATTAAAAATTAAAACAAAAGCATAAAAGCAATACAGAGTACAAAGAGCAGCAGCAGAGACAATCAAATAAAAACCTGGGCAAAAAGCCAAGATTTTACCGAGGAGCAAATAGCCACCGGGAGAGCATTCCATAGGCTGGGGGCAGCAACAGAGAAGGCCCTGTCTTGCGTGCACGACAACCAAGCCTCCCTCATTGTCGGCACCTGGAGCAGAGCCCCCTCAGATAACCTCATCAAGTGGGTAGCAACCCTTGGGAGCAGGCGGTCCCTCAGGTATCCCGGGCCCAAACCGTTAAGGGTTTTAAAGGTCAAAACCAGCACCTTGAATTGGACCCAGAAACAAACTGTTAGCCAGTGCAGCTCTTTCAAAGTGGATGTGATGTGCTCCCACCGGGCAGCTCCAGATAAAACCCTAGCTGCCGCATTTTGCACTAGCTGCAGTTTTCAGATATTCTTCAAGGGCAGCCCAACGTAGAGTGCGTTACAGTAATCCAGCCATGATGTGACTAAGGCATGGGTAACTGTGGCCAGATCTGCCTTCTCGAGAAAGGGACACAGCTGGCGCACTAGCCGAAACCATGCAAAGGCACCCCTGGCCACTGCCTCCACCTGAGATTCCAAAAGCAGAGCTGGGTCCAGTAATACCCCCAAGCTGCGTAAGTTCCTTTATGGGCAGGTGTGGATCTGTGGATAACAAAGGGAGTACTGTTTGAATGTGCAGGTCCTCAGTTCTAGTCCTGGACTGAACTCCTAGTTCTAGTCCTGGGCTGGGCACCAAGAGATTCCACTTCCCCCATATTTTTTACTTCCAGGGTGAGCTTCTCTGATGGGTGCTATTTTCTGATGGACTAGAGCATCAGTTTCCAGCACCCTGTCAGTTTTCAGTCCCCTCTCACATCTTGAAACTGGGGTAAGAAATGATGGACTTGACATTGAAATTTTTCATGTCCCTTATATATTCATTTACTGTGCAAAGCTCTGCTTATTGACTGTGCCTTAGAAAAGTTGGTTGCAGAACCAACCAACCAGAGAGAGAGAGAAGGTGACCTTGGATTTAATCCTGAGTGTGAGATGTCAGAGTTGTAGAACCATTGGGGAACAGTGACCATAGTGTGATCTAATTCAGCTTATGTGCGAGGAGAGAATTGCCAAGGAAATCTAACACAGCCACATTAAATTTTAGAAGAGGAAACTTCTCTAAAATGAGGAGTTTGGTGAAAAGAAAGCTGAAAGGGCAAGTCAGAAGGGTAAAATCACTCCAGAAAGCATGGAACTTATTTAAAACCACAATAATAGAAACTCCGTTGGAATGTATACCAAGAAGGAGGAAAGGTACTACCAAGTTCAGGAGGACACCAGCGTGGCTAACAAGTCGAGTCAGGAAAACAATAAAAAGGAAGAAGACTTACTTCAGAAAATGGAAGTCCTGCCCAAATGAAGAGAACAGAAAGGAACATAAACTCTGGGGGGAAAACTGCAAGGAGAAAATAAGAATTTATTTAAATATACCAGAAGCAGAAAACCTGTCAGGGAGGCAGTTGGACCCTTATATGATGAGGGGGTGAAAGGGATTATTAAAGAGGATAAGGAGATTGCAGAGAAGCGGAGTGAGTTCTTTGCATCTGTCTTCACGATGGAGGATATTGACCATATACCCATTCTCGAACTGAGCTTCTCGGGCTTGGCAGCTGAAGAACTAGGCCAGCTGGAAGTGACAAGCAAAGATGTTCTAAACTGTCTTGAAAAACTAAAAACTGAGGAATCACCAGGGCCAGATGGCATCCAGCCATTAGTTCTGAAGGAACCCAAAATTGAAATTGCTGATCTCTTAGCAAAAATATGTAACTTGTCCCTGCAATTAGGCTCTGTACCAGAGAACTGGAAAGTAGTTAATGTTACCTCGATTTTCAAAAAGGGATCCAGGAAATTACAGGCCGGTTAGCTTAACTGCTGTGCTGGATAAATTGATGAAAAGCATACTTAAGGACAAAATTGTTAAACCTATAGAAGAATAGGCCTTGCTGAAGGAGAACCAGCATGGCTTCTGCTAGGGCAAGTCTTGCTTCACTAACCCTTTGGAGTTCTTTGAGAGTATCAACAGGCATGTGGCTAAAGATGATCCAGTTGACATAGTGTACTTGGACTTCCAAAAGCTTTTGACAAAGTTCCCGACCAAAGGCTCTTGAGTAAACTTGGCAATCATGGGATAAGGGGACAGGTTCATTTGTGGATTGGTAACTGGCTGAAGGACAGGAAACAGAGGGTAAGAATAAATGGAGAATTTTCACAATGGAGGAAAGTAAGAAGTGGGGTCCTCCAAGGATCTGTACTGGGACCAGTGCTCTTTCACTTGTTCATAAATGTTCTAGAAGTTGGGGTAAGCAGTGAAATGGCCAAATTTGCAGATGACATTAAACTACCTAGGGTAGTGAAATCTAAAACAGATTGTGAGGAGCTCTAAAAGGGTCTCTCTAAACTGGGTGAGTGGGCAACAAAATGGCAAATCTGGTTCAATGTAAGCAAGTGTAAAGTGATGCATACTGGAGCAAAAAACCAAACTTCACATATACACTGATGGAATCTGAGCTGTCGGTGACTAACCAGGAATGAGATCTTGGGGTCATGGTGGACAGCTTGTTGAAAATGTTGACTCAGTGTGCTGCAGCTGTGAAAAAGGCAAAATCCATGCTAGGGTTCATTTGGAAGGGGACTGAAAATAATAATGTTAGTATTATAATGCCCTGATACAAATCAATGGTGCAGCCACATTTGGAGTACTGCGTGCAATTCTGGTCAACATCATATCTTAGGAGGGATATTGTGGAATTGGAAAAGGTGCAGAAGACGGCAACTGAGATTATCAGGGGCCTGGAGCACCTTGCTTATGAGGTGAGGTTACAGCATCTGAGGCTTTTTAGTTTGGAAAAGAGGTGACTATAGGGAGACATGACAGAGGTGTATAAAATTAGGCATGGAGTAGAGAGAGTGGACAGAGATAATATTTTATCTCTCATACAACTCTAGAACCAGAGGTCATCCCATGGAAATGAAGGCTGGGAAATTTAGGACCGACAAAAGGAAGTATTTTTTTCACACAGTGCATAATTAACCTATGGAATTCTCTGCCACAGGATGTGGTGATGATGGCCACTAACTTGGATGGCTTTAAAAAGGGCTAAGACAAATTCATGGAGGACAGGTCTATCACTGGCTACTAGTCTGATGGCTATAGGCCAGATCCAATCTCAGAGGCATGAAATCACTAAATACGAGTTGCAGGGGAACAACAGCAGGGGAGAGTGCATGCCCTCACCTCTTGCCTGTGGGCTTTTTGTAGGCAATTCCACTCCGAGAAACAGGATGCTGGACTAGATAGGCCTTGGGCCTGGTCCAGCAGGGCCGATCTTGTGTTCTTATGATGTACACCACCTTCTGCAGCATTCCAGTCCAGTGAGTTCTCAGAAGCCTCCATTCCATCTATATTCTTCCAAATATCTCAGCTTGGTGTTCATCATGGCCATGTTAACAGCAACCGTAAAAGGCAGGCCATGCCGAGAAGGCTCTGAAGGGTTATTCCAAGCAATTCCAAACTCTACCACATGATTCTTCAGAGCAAAAAGAAATATTGCCAGAGATAAATCTGGCATGGGAAGCAAGCAATACGGCCCTCAGCTGAAGATCCAGAGTGAAGAGAGGTGTGTGTTGAAGGATAAGATGTCTAGCTGCGGGTCCACTCTGGGCAACGGCAGAGCCGGGCACCCCCCAAATTCTATTCCTTCCTCAAAGGGTCTCCACATGCACCACATGTTGAAATGCTGCAGCTTGATTTATTTCTCTGAAACCCAGGACTGTACAAAAGGAAGCTACTGCTGCGGCCTGAGACATCAGCCCAGCCACCACCACCCTTTCCACCAGCAGTCTTCTGTCACAGCAGCAAGCAGTCACATGTCGAGCGCATCTCTTCAATATAGCCAAGTGCCCCACCCCCCCGCTGTGCCTCGCTTCTAATTTCCAATCGCTCTTGCAATCGAGGTCCGGAAGTTCCTGCTGGGCGGCAAATATCTGAAATTCAGAGTCAAAAACTCCACTCAGTCCTGTCATTCTGTCACAAACCACACCCCCACACACCATGCTTGCAATTTCAATTCGCTCATACAGCAGACCATTCCAAACACAGCTGTCCGACTCCTCTTCATTTTGCCTTGTGGAATATCGAGGAGGCAAGTTGCCAAGCAGCAGCTGGCATTCTGCAAGTCCACCCAGCCAAAAGAAAGTGTGTGGGGGGGGACCTTTTAAAAAAGCCAAGTTATTGGTACTATCTCCTTCATACATCACAAGAGAAGTATCGGGGCATATCTGAAACCTCGATTTATTCCAAAAAGCTGATGCGAAAAGGTGATTTTAAAAAACCCGGACATAATTTGGGCTATGCTAAAATGTACTAGAAATAACCTGAATTGTGTGTGAAGTGCTCCCCAATAACCCGCAGGGACTTTGGCGTGCATCTGGCCAATAAACTAATACCCCTGTGTAAAAGCTGCCCTGGAGCTATTTCAGACAGGGACTTTTACACACAGCAGGCTTTTCCACGAGTTTTCTGGGAGACTTTACTGCAAACTTGAAGTTGTCCCCAAAACACGACACACATAGTGGATTTTTTAATCCCGGATATAAATCAGGCTACATCCTATCGTGCTGTGAAAAACCCGAATTGTGTGTGAACCTCTCCCCGATAACTTGCAGGGAATTCAGGATAAATCCGGCCAATATGTGGACACACCCACTCCATTCCGGAGAAGATATGAGTTAAAGGGCTTTAAAAGCCCTGTGTGAAAAACTTCCAGGGAGTTATTCACACATGGTTTCATGATGTGGGGTAAATGTTGAGTGAAGCCACTTTGAATTACACTCACAGCATTGAGGGAAGCAGCCCCTCCCCTCTGCTCTCAGGCTTTTCTTTTCTTTTTTGGTGCAGGTTTTGCTTCTAGCCAATTGCGGGGGGGGGGGGGGGGAGGGGAGATTTCTAAAGCCTATATTGGCATTCCTAAAGAGAGTTTCCCTCTTATCATGTTAATGATTCTACATCAGTGCCTCTCCCTATTTGCTCCAGCATTTTCAGAAAAAGTCACTTAAAACCAGCATTGTAACAACCCAGAAATGCCTCAAGATAAGCTAGAATTAGGAAGTCAAAGCCCGATTTGTGTGTAGAGTGCTTCCAAGGATCTCGAATGGACTTTGGGGTAAGTTTGGCTGGTGTGTGAACACACACACTCTCTTCCAGAGTAGATTCGGGGTAACAGCCCTGTCTGTAAAGTCTCCAGGCCTTTAAGGGTGGGAGAGTGGGGTATCTGAAGAGCAAATCCACTTCGCATCAGAATTGTGGCAGTTCAGATTGGGGAATTAATGGGGCTGTTTGCGTAGGGACGATTGTTAGATGTGATTGTTCGCTGTTCCTAGCACAGAAAAATGTTGTGCACATTTGCACCGCTTGTGTCTGGGTTTTCCTTCTGGCCAATGTCTTCCAAGAGATGATGGGATTTTTTTACTGTTTCACAAGAATGACTAGTTGGGACAACAACACCAGATTAAACCACTTTCTCCTGCACCTGGGTCAGCTTTTCCAGCAGGTGGCAGTGTTCTGCTCCTTTTCGTAGGCTTGATTGCCTAAGACTGTCATTGCCTCCTGTGACCAGAACTGCATGCCCTCCAACTGTTTGCCACACTAAACAACAGGGAGCTGATAGAAGGACACTGGTAAACAAGTTCCTGCAGGGAAGAGTTGATGGTGTGTTGTTGCATTGTGTTTGAAAGCACACAGTTGTGGACAATAAAACCTTAACTGTGTTTCATTGGAGTACCCATGGGCATGGTCACCAGAGCATTTTTAAATGTAAAATACTAACATTACATCACTAACATTAAGAGGGATCTACTGGATGCCCATGATACATAGCAAATACATGAAGTGAAGCAGGGGCGTAGCTATAATTGAACGAAAGGGTTCAAAGAACACGGGCCCACAGCTCCTGAGGGCCCTCCAGCTCCATCCCTCCCTATTTTCTTCATTATCTCCCTCATTCTGGGGGATCGCCAGAGAGAGGGATGAACATGGGCCCCCTCTCCCCTAGCTACGCCCCTGAACTGGAGGTTATATCCCCCTGCTCCTATTAATGTATGGAGCATTATACTGAATGCTTGGGAAATACAGTATCTTTAACAGAAGAAACACCAGCTTGGAGGAATATATGTGGACTGCTCAAATTAGTGTTTTTAAATGAGTGTGTGTGTGTGTGTGTGTGTGAGAGAGAGAGAGAGAGAGAGAGGGAGGGAGGGAGGCAGAGGCGAGGAGTCTACTTTCTCTGACTGAAGCAAGCTTTAAAGAGAGCAAGAGATATAAAGAGACTAGCCTAAGGGTTCCCAATCTGTGATCCTCCAGAGATTGCTGAAACACCACTCCCATCGTCCTCAGCCACAATTTATTGTGGCTGGGAATGATGAGAGTTGTAGTTCATCCACTTCTGGAGGACCACAGGTTGGGAACCCCTGCACTAGACCATAATTCTGGAATAAGTGCCCCAGAGCATGTAAAGTGTTCCTTGTGAACAATAAGCTGAGCTCAATTGCAGAATCTATTTTCAATACTACAAGCCATAGGGCATTGAGGATCCTGTGCATCTGTTGTTCTGCTGGTTGCAGTTTAGCTTCTACAGCAAGGATTGTAAACCAGCTCTTCAAATGTTGAGCTACTACTCTCAGCTGGAGAGTCAATCTCCATCCATCATTTGCCACATACAAATTACCTGTTTGTCCGATCCAATATCATATTTGGGTAGTATGCATGCAAACTGTGAGCATGTGGCAGCTGCTGATGCTAGTGGAAGTGTTCAAGCATTCACATAAGACATGCTGTCAGGAACTTCCTCCCCAAAGCACCTGTAGAGTGCTTTGGGCTTTTGTATGACCCCTTGCTTGAGCCTTGGCAGCTTATTATGCTGCAAAATACTTTCCTTGCTCCATAAAAAGGATTTGCTACACTCCAGATAGGAAGCCACTTGAAGTTGACACCACTTCCAGTTGCACATGCAAATTGTTCAAGGTTTCTTCACAGCCACATTAAATGTTCATACATCATTTGTGTGGCTATTGCTTGGAATTTTGCTTCCCCCCTAAAAGACTGAAACCATAATCATTAATACAGAAGCATGAGAGGTCAAGACCACTACACTGTTGAATGCTTCGGATGTTCACTGCTGCAAAAAATGGTGTAGTTTTTGTTGAGTTAACTGCTGAACAAAAAACTACCTAGCAAAATGTTTCACTTTTTAATGGGTTTTGCAATGTTCTGCAGTGTAGATTCTTGGTCTGTAATGAATTATATTGCAAACCAAGAATCCACATTCATTGAACTAAACTAAGATGGTTACAACAGAACAGGGTGGATTTGATTTAAATCAAACTGATTTAAATCACGATTTAAATCACGATTTAAATCACTAGCAGGGTGGATAAAAATCAATGATTTTTTTTAAAAATCAAAAAAATCAGATTTTTTTGATTTAAATCCAATTTTTTTGATTTAAATCCAATTTTTTTGATTTAAATCCGATTTTTTTGATTTTTTAAAAAAAAATCATTGATTTTTATCCACCCTGCTAGTGATTCAAATCGTGATTTAAATCAGTTTGATTTAAATCAAATCCACCCTGCAACAGAAGTTACACAGCTTTGGCTGGAGTCCTCTGCTGTTTTTTAGTTTTGTAATATAACACTTGTATGCTTTCTAAACTGCTCATTGTCTTCATATATCATGATATATCTATTCTGTGTGCACAGAAGAAACACAGAGATACACACGTGCATTTCCAAAAAAACTTTGGAGTGTGTAGGTGCACAGAGGACACAGATTCACTTACTGGTAGACACACAAATATATCCATGTGTGTGTATGAATGCACACATATAAATCAGACACTGTGACATATGGGATGGCAGGAAGCCTCCTCAGTCTCATCTGACCTCTTGAGAATCTCTTTGGATGTGCCAATTGAGCTTGCATAGATAGAAGGGCTTAATGGAGGAAAATGTGAAGTTTGCTCACATGCTGCAGGCTGGGAGGAAAGGCATCAAGAAACTTGCACAGACCGAAGGCATCGAATGCATAGATAGGAGGGGAAATGGCACTGGAAATGCAAACTGATTGTACTAGTTTGATTTTACTTTTTTACTTTGATTTTACATTTAGTCAAATGTTTTGCTGTGCTTTGTGATCTTCACTTTATTTTAATTTTTGGCTTGTTTTTATTATATTTTATTACTCTCTTCAAAGTTTATAGCTTATTTAGAAAAGAACTATGTAGAAACACATCAAGCAAACAATAAAATGTATTATAGAAGTGTGGAACGTGAATGTATTTGTGAGAACTCTGAAACTCGCAAGAGCCGCACTTGAGATTTGTGTTATTTGGCCCCTGGACTAAATACACAACAGTAATGTGGTTGTGTAGCGTGGATTTTCTGCTCGCGCATTATTTTGTGTGGTTTGGGTGATTTAGAGATGGTCAGGCCCCTCCCCTGCACAGACATGGGGGCAGGGATAGGGAAAGGAAAGTTTGCAGATTAGTTTTTGTTATAACAACTTGTGTTAAATCTTGATCTGACACTGAAGGTCCTATTAGCGTGGTGGTAAAGAGTATGAGCTAGCTGGCTGCTCTCCTGTGGGACTCAAAGGATCCTGCATGGAAAGGAAATTCCATGCATTGGAGGGTGCCCCTCCTCCATTTATCTTCTGATTTGTCACAAACCCCCATTTAGAGAGCCATCAGAATGTGTGGCATTTGGCAGAGTAACACAAGCAGCAGACGGGTTCCTTGCTACTACATGAGTATACACTGCTGCATGAGCATGTAGTCCAGACTGATCACAACTTTAGCTGACACCTTACAAACCAATTAGAAATAAAGCTGTGCAACTCAGGCCTATGCATGTTTACTCAGCAGTATGCCCCGCTGTGTTCAAGAGAGCTTACTCCAGGTTAAATGTGGTTAATGTGCCTGACTAAGGAATTATCATCTTCAGACAGCAAGTGGGCACAGGAAGTTGTCCCTGGTGGCTCACCAGCACTCCCATTATCACATTACCCCCCACCCACCCACCCCCGTTGCAGGAAGCTTGCCATACCTGGTTACCTTTTGGAAGCATTGCAAAAAACACCAGTTTAGGCTGGCCTTGAGGGGCTCAGGGTTAAGAAAGGTTAGGGTGACGTGCTCCAAGCATCACACTTTGCTTTCCTTACAAGATATAGCCCTGATCATAAAGTTGTAGATTTTTTTCTTCAAGATTTCCTCCCTGCCCTCTACAGGGAACTATTTTGTAGGAAGGGGAAAACCGAAGCAATAGCCCACTTTTGCAACATGTTGAGGCACTTCACACAAGCAGTATGAAGCTCGGGGAGGTTTGTGGGGAGAGTGGCTTTGACCTGCTCTCCCCGCAGACGATCACCTACCTGTTATTGGGTGGGCATATTGCCTGCCCAGACGAGCGGCAGCTGGACTCTGGAGCTCTCACTCCTCACCTGGCAGCTCCAGGGGTCGGGTGAAGGAAAGCGCCGCCGTATGGTGCCCCACCCCCCAGAGCCCCAATAATGCAGCACTGCGCGAGTGCATGGTGCATTTCTGGGATCCCCCCTCCCTGAGTGTGTCCGCCGGCAGACACACGGCCAAAAAAGAGAGAGGTTAACAGAGCACTCGCTCCCTTAACCTCATTTAGGAGGGTGGCTACACAAGTGGGCTTGCTGCCGCGGAGCCACTAGGCTCACCCTCGAGTCCGTTGGTTCTCACATACTGCAGCAACCGGGCTGGGCTCCTTTGGTCATGAAAATAGCTTCGGTTACTGATAAAACCACGAAGATGTGCCCTTTCTCACCTCTATACTTCTTGCCCGATACAAAACAAATTACAACAGAAACAAAGATTTCCTGAGCCGGGTCGGCCGCCCACACGATTGCTGGCTCTGTGACGGAGCTGGCGGGGGCTGGGGAGCTCGGGGGCTGTGAAGCGCGCAGGGAATACTGGAGAGACCCTTGGAGCTGGGAGGTGGCTTTTCGCCTTCCCTCCGGGAGTCTACATGTGAGTAGCCATGGCATGGAGCCGCGCCACGGCTACTCACGATCGGGAAGCCCAGGTTAGCGGAGTGCTTGCTCCGCTAACCCGGGCTTAGGGGAGGGCTAAAAAAGCGGGTGACCCGCTTTGACTCAACCGGGCTCGACTGTGAGCCCGGCGAGTCTCATGATCAGTGGAAAGCGGGCTAAGCACCCTTAGCCCGCTTTCCACGGATCGTCAGAATAGCTGCCCAATCTACTTTCCCCCACAGTCAAATGGCACATGAGAAGCCCCCAAAGTAGATAAAAGCACAAGTTGTACAACAGGGGGTAAGAAAAACTGGGCTAGAAATGATGCATCCAAAATGCTTGGGAGAATAAAATGAAAAGTTTTATCATTCCCACATAAGAAGACAACCATATGTCTTCTTCCTCCAGACATTATTAGAGTGTGGATGGATTGAAGGACTGGGGTTTGTTGTATGATGTTTTGCTCTTTGTGTTTGGATCAATTTTGTTCTGCACTGTAAATTTTGTTCTAATAAAGTTTTTTAGATTAAAAAAAACTTTCCATTATGCAGTCAATATTTCCTTTCAAAAGATGACAGCTGTTGTGCTAGAACCTCCCCTCCCCTCGTAGGAACACAGGCAGCTGCCTCCTACCATTGGTCAGACCATTGGTCCATCTAGCTCACTACTGTCTACTCAGACTGGCAGCGGCTTCTCCAAGGTTGCAGGCAGGAATCTCTCTCAGCCCTATCTTGGAGATGCCAGCGAGGGAACCTTCTGCATGAATGCATGAAGATGCTCTTCCCAGAGTGGCCTCAACCCCAAGTGGAATTTCTTTCAGTGCTCACATGTCGTCTCCCATTAAAATGCAACCAGGGTGGACTCTGCTTAGCTAAAGGGACAATTCATGCTTGCAGCCACAAGACCAGCTCTCCTCCCTCTTAAGTGCTTGAAACATTCATGTTGCTTCTCTAAGGATTATGGAGGGAGGTTCTTCTCCTATCCTCTTCTTCTCCTATCCTCTTTATGCCATGAATGAGACTGTGCTTAACGCATCTATGACTTATGGAAGGCACAGTGAAACTGGCTGTTGGAGGAACCTTGGGACTGGCTCATCCTCCTGGGTGGCCCCATCCAGTTGATCCAAAACCCCTTCTTCAGCACCATCCTTCTGCACACAGTGCAACCACTTTATTTTAGATTCATGCCTGCTTCAACCACACTGCAGTCCTGCTCTCTCAAGCCTGCTCAGCAGACTTCAGTTAGCCTCACTCTGCAGATTGGTCCAGCTTTTGGCTCTGTTGCCCTCAGCGGGGTTTGGAGGCATGCCCATCCACATAGACATTCCTGGTGATCTTGCGGAGTGTGAACTCTGCTCCTCCGGGGGTTTTTTGGCCAAAGATGATCTGGCAGCCCAGGTGTGAGTTCTCCTCCAGCTGTGTTGCCATGTCCAACCTATCTTCCTCCCTAGAACAAGGGAGGCAAGAGGGTAAAGGCATCAGAAAGGGGCAGGGCTACAGGTAAATTTTTTTAAAAAAATATTTAATATAATATAAGTCACTGTACACATATTTAGTTTGGCACTATGTACAGGGAATCAGGGCTTGTGAATACTGAGCCGAAGCTTATGAGCTAGGATTGTATTCATTTGCTCTTACTTTGCTTCTTGTGATAAGTGAGTTAAATGTGATGTCTTAATGATATGGCGATTAATGGTGAGTTTGTCTTTGAATCAGTGTGAAATTCTTAGTATAAAGGCCCACTGGGAGTTTCTTGCTCTCTTTCCTCATTTAAACTGTCTTTCTGAAATACTAGAATATATTCCAAGCAGTGACACAGTTTACTCTGCATATCCTTTAATTATTTTCAGAGTATCTGGGAAAAGTCAAATTCTCCATTTATTTTTAAAACTTATGTAATAGTGATGCTACAGTGCATAGTAGAGAATTAGACAGGCACTTCTGTTTAGTTTTGCATGTACACCTCCACATAGTATTTGGGTATTTCATGAGCCTCAGCATACTGAAATTTGTAGTTTTCCAGCATTTTTTGGTCTGGCTACGTCCACTGCTAAATAGTTTTTGAAATATTAAAAGATTAATGAGCTTGACTTGTATTTTTTAGCTGATATTACGGTAAAGTTAACTGAAAGTTATCTGTCAGATGTTTGGACAGGGGGCGCAATTTCAGTGCTTGCCCTAGGCGCTATTTTCCCTAGATACGCCTCTGAAGTTTCCTCCCTGGCTTCTCCAAGAGAGACTCCTGCCTGCAACCTTGGAGAAGCCGCTGCAAGTCTGAGTAGACAGTACTGAACTAGATAGACCAATGGTCAGACTCAGTAGAAAGCAGCTGCCTGTGTTCCTATGAGGGGAGGGGAGGGGAGGTTCTAGCACAGGCCTGCTCAGCTTAGGTCCCCCAGCTCTTTTTGGACTACAACTCCCATAAGCCCCAGCCACAGGGGCCAATAGCCAGGGATTATGGGAGTTGTAGGCCAACATCTGCAGGAGGGCCGAAGTTGAGCAGGCCGGTTCTAGCACAACAGCTGTCACCTTTTGACGGGAAATACTGACTGCATGCGGGAAAGTACTGAGCTAGATGGACCTATGGTCTGACTCAGTATATGGCAGTTTCCTAACACCCACAGCACACACTGTTCCCGCTGGCCTGGCACCCTCTTCGGTGATGTGTAGCAGGACTTCTCCGTTTGGCTCTCTGCTGTTCCCGTTCTTCCAGCTGCTGGAATGAAGAGAAAGCTGGTATGAGAACTGGCCTATTTCCATGCCCCAGGAGATAACACTGCCTCTCTTCTGGGAAGGGAATGGAGCGTTTTTCCACAGTCTGGGCGCCTATATGCGCTTACATTCCAAGTGAGCACACGCAGTTGCATGCCAGACCGCCTGTTTCTGGCGCTTTCCCCGCCCCCTTTCGCCACCCTCCCCGCCGCCACGGGGGCGCGCGGCTGAGATAAGAGGGCAGGGTGAGAGTGAAACTGAGAGAGAGCGCGGTGTCTCCAGTATCCCAGGAGGCTTTGCGCTCCTTCATAGAGGCTAGAGCGAGCGAGAAAACACCAGAGCAAAACCATCTCATGGGGCAATCTCCTCGATCAACACTGGAATCTTAAAAGGAAAGAAAATTACCCCGAGCGGACATGACAGGCAGCAGACCGTAAAATCCTTGGCGATATCAGGGATTTTACCTAGTCGAGTATCCCCTTTCCCCAACAATGCAGAGTTAAAGAGAGGCGTTTCTGCTGCGAATTTTTTTAATGTAAACATTTCTAACATAGTATTACCCATACAAATCCAGCTATTATTCCTATATTGAAGGCTGGGGGTGGGGGGAAGCAGTTACGATAACCCAGTAATATAGTCCACGGGTAGTACCAAAGTGTAGAGGTGAGGCTGAATATAGCCTGGATTTCCAAGGAAAAGTCTATTCTATAAAGCACCTCTCAGGTTGCAGCAAAGGTCCGTCTACTTGCTCGCTCAGGCTTCAGCCTAGCCTAAATCCAGCGCGGAGACGCGGAAACCTTCTGCTCTCAACTTGAATGTAGATACATTTTACTTTTAAACTCTTAAAAACTCCCAATATATAAAGTTTTCTACCCCAAATTAGCTACGAGTTAGAGCACAATCTCCTCTCTGCCGTTTGGCTTTCTTTCTGGTGGGCACGCTGCTGCCCAGGGACAGCTATTTTAAAGCTTTGGATTTCAACGCCGATTTCCGTAGATAGCTCTCATTTGCGCCTCAGTGGAGAGGAGGGGGAAAAAAATTATCACCGAAACTGAGCCCTGAGGGTTGCCAAATTAATATTTCATAATTAGTGTCAGTCTAGCTATTAAACTCCACTGGCCGTTCTGTACGTAGACTTTTCATCTGCGCGTGCGGGGAGCGCGACGTCTTCGGTGCGCGCTGGCGCTCCTCCTTTCGCGTCATCCCGTGTAACGTAGCTGCGGAAAGAAACAAAATCTTCGCGCTCTAGAAGTTTCTCGGGTGTCGCCGTGATGGCGGAGGCCGCGGTGTGCGACTCGATACGGTGAGTGGTTCCCCTGCCTGCCCTATGGAGCGAGGGGCTCTCGGTCTGTCCCCGTCCTCTGTCGGGTCTCCCCCTTCCCGCTGTTCCTTCCCACCTACCCCCCCCCCCATCATGTCTAATATTGTCGTCCCTCCTTTCAGGCTGTCGGAAGGCGACGTCGACCAGGACCCCGCGGCCGCCCTGCAGGTGAGGAGAGCGCGCGGGAGGAGCGGCGGGGGGGGGGGGGGGAAGGAACATGCATGTGTGGGCGGGGGCGACGACGACTCGGACTCTCTACGGGTCGTGATCTCTTCTTCTTCAGCTTCTCAAGTTTTGGGGAGATTTGGTTTGTGGACCCGACAAGATGCAGCCTGGGCTGGGCTTCTGAGTGGGTCTTTGTGTTTCGCAATGTTAGCCGACTGGAATAAAAAGTCTAGAGGGGAGTGCGCGTGCACCTCTTCTCCCTTGGAATGATGACTTGAGGGGCGGGGGTGGGGCGGAGCAGGGGAGTGGAAACCCCTTAAAACGTTGTTAGGTTTTGCGCTGGTAAAGCTGCGGAAGAGAACACATTGGCGGTTGGGAGAGTTGGCACAACTGGAACGCTTTTATAAGTCTGTGAAAAGAACTAGGGGATATGTGGTTACAACATCTTTATAAAACTTCAGTTGGTCTAGTGCTATAGTGGAGCATGGTTGAGTCCTGCTTAACTTCTTCAGGTTGAAATTGAATGAGCCAGTCTGTCTTCTCAGTTTTTTTTGCCATATGATTGTTTCTGATGTTTATCTTTCTGCTGCTTACTCTACACCAGTGTTTTTCAACCACCGATCTGCAGACCTGTGCCAGTCCACAAGGTGCTGGGTACCAGTCTGTGAGGCATGACTAATAAAAATCACCCTGCCCCCCAACAAACAAACCAATTTTGGGTTGGTAGGGGCTCTCCGGAGCTCATTTCCAGGCAGCCCTCGCTGCTGGATAACATTGATTTCACTTCCTCGAAATGAACATTATCCTTCAGCGAGGGCTGCCTGGAAATGAGCATTGGAGAGCTGCCCAAAACTGTTTTGGGGAGGTGACTGGGGGGTGGGGGAGGGGAGCGACCCCCTTACTGTTCTGGGAAATTACACACGCATAATATACTGGTCCATCACTCCAAAAGCGTTGAGAAACACTGTTCTATATATAACCACATGTAAAGGAGAATGCAGCTTTTCTGCCCCCCAGTAGTTGTATGGAAGGATTCTTCTTTAAAGCCACCTAAGCTATTGGCTGTCATTCCTTCTGTTGCAGGGTAATCCATACACTTTATTTTCTTTGTGTGAAGATATATTTTCCTTGGTCTGTCCTGAAACTACTGCTAATCAGCTTAATTGGAAGATCCTGGGTTCAAGTATTATGAGCAGTGTTTCCTCCAACAGGGATTCCCAGATGTTGTTGACTACAACTCCCATTATCCCCAGGCAGAGGACATTGCAGTTAGGGATACTTGGAGTTGTAGTGAACAACATCTGTTCCTGTGAACAACAGGAATCCCTGTTAGAGGGAACACTGATTATGATATTTAGGCTGGTCTATGACTGTAATAAAGATTGATGAGTATTATGAGAGAGCTCTCCATCTGCTTTCTCCATAACACATCTGATTTGTAATTCCCACATCTTTTCTCTCCCGTCCCCTTGACTTCTTCCTAAACAAAAAAAAGTTTGAAATGCTT
The DNA here is from genome assembly GCF_027244095.1 of Hemicordylus capensis. Taxonomy (NCBI): domain Eukaryota; kingdom Metazoa; phylum Chordata; class Lepidosauria; order Squamata; family Cordylidae; genus Hemicordylus; species Hemicordylus capensis. The sequence continues at coordinate 185,384,631 of NC_069659.1, read as the reverse complement.
GTAGGAAACCAAAGACACTTGATCACTTTGGTTGTTCATTTTTGCACCTTTTAAAAGTCCTATAATATCCATGTTTCAGATGGGGAGCACTGTTCCCTCTAACAGGGATTCCCAGATGTTGTTCACTACAACTCCCAGCATCCCCAGCTGCAGTGGCTTTTGGATGGGGATTCTGGGAGTTGGAGCAATAGCAATAGCACTTACATTTATATACCGCTTTATAGCCGGAGCTCTCTAAGCGGTTTACAATGATTTAGCATAGTCAATAATTGTAGTCAATAATATCTGGGAATCCCTGTTAGAGGGAACACTGATGGGGACACCAGAACAGTAAACAGTATTACAAAGGTGGCTCCACTCCACCAAAGATCTATAAAGGCATTGTGATACTAGCAGTTTCATTTTCAACTCTTTTACTAATCGTTCCTAGTTATTAATTTTGTCTTTTACAGCTACCACATAGTGAGTTGATGTGTTTCATAGAGTTATCCATTCTATCCCCAAGATACTTTTTTTGGTTAGTTCTAGATCTTTTCCCACTTGACTCCATCAGTGTGCATGCTAGGTCAGGTTGTGAAGCTCTGTTGTCTGTTTGGGTTTTCACCATCCTGAGTAGCTTGGTGTGTTTAACAGCATTGTATTTACCAGAATCCAAGACTATTTTCCTCCCAGGTTTTTTCATGTTAGAAATCAGGTAGCCATCTTAAAGTCAGAGTTCTCTTCCTTTTGGATAAATAATACCTGTACTTAATGTATTATTTAAGGAGCTCGTCTTGAATGTACAGCTGTATTTGGGTAAAGGGGCTAGATACATTAAGAGGGTTCATCAGCTTTTCTAATGACTGCTAAGTTTACATGAGAGCCTTTGGTGAGGGACTCTGTCAAAAGCTTTTTGGAAGTCCAAGTGTATAATGTTGTCTTACATCTCTTTGATGCTCTTTGAACTCGAAATGACTAGTGCAACAAGATTTGCCTTTGCAGAAAGCCTGCTGATTCATCCTCAGCAAGGCCAGGTCTTCTAAATACTTAATAATTATGTTTTCCACCAGTCTACCTGGAACAGATGTCAAGCTAACTGACCTGTAACTTCCTGAATATGTGTTTATGTTGCTGTTCAAACATCCAATAATGAGGCTAGTTTTAGTGACCTCTTCAGTTACACATTCCTGTTAGAAGAGCAAACAATGTTATATCTGGGGTCTTTAAGAGCATTTGGGGAATGTCATGTGAACCTAGTTACCTTGTTTCTTAAGTTAATAAGCTTGAAACTGGTATCTGTCACTTCTATTTGACCTAATTCTTCAGGCACCACCACTCCCCAGAAAAACCAGTTCAGGTGCTGGTATATGCTTAACTCATGATCAGTGAGACTCGCTGGGAAGGGGTTTGCGGAGAGAGCCGGCTTAGCCGCTCTTCCGCAGGAAAGCAGCCCTGGGAGGCCGGATCGGCCGCCCACACGACTGCCATCTCCATCACGGAACTGGCGGCGGCTGCGGGGATAGAGGGCTGCACGGGAGTTCCAGGATGCCCTGCGTGAGTGCGTGGGGCATCCTCGAGAGACCCCCAGAGCCAGGAGGCTGGTTTCAGTCTCCCGGGAGGGATCTCCTTGTGTGTTGTCACGGCGTGGAGCCGCACCGTGGCACCACACAATTAGAAAGATGGGGTTAGCGGTGTGCTTGCTCCACTAACCTCATCTAAGGGGAGGGGGAATAGAAGGGTTTGCTGCCAGGAGCTGCGTGGCTCCTGTGGCAGCAGACGATGGGGCAAAAGTGGGCTAGACTCCCTTAGCCCGCTTTTGCCCAGTTGTGAGAATCCCCTCATTGTCTGCTTGTTCTGTTTGGTATGTTTTTGAAGACCAGTACAAAGAATTCATTCAACCTTTTTGCAATCTCCTTATCCACATCTTGTGCACCACTTGCTTTCCCACCCCCGACAACAGCCTGGGGATCTCCAACACTACACCCAGTTTAACTTTCATTAGTTCAGGCTGGGAAACTAGTAGGCAACAGGATGGGCAGTACACTAACAGAATCCTTGCTCTGGACACTAGGCCTGTGCTTCAGCATGGCCAAAGCCCAATAATTTGCACCATCTCTTTGTAGTTCATCTTTTTCTGTGCAGTACTGTATGCTTCTGGTGCAGGTGGCACCTCCTTCACAGAAAGGAGAGCCTCATGCTGTTGATACAGCAATAGCTTGGTTGGTGCACAGGAAAACACTGGGTGGGATAGCCATAGGAACATAGGAAGCTGCCTTCTGCTGAGTCAGACCATTGGTCCATCTAGCTCAGTATTGTCTACACAGCCTGGCAGTGGTTTCTCCAAGGTTGCAGGCAGGAATCTCCAGCCCTATCTTGGAGATGTCAGGGAGGGAACTTGGAACCTCAGGTGCTTTTCTCAGAGCAGCCCCATCCCCTGAGGGGAATATCTTACAGCGCTCACATGTAGTCTCCCATTCAAATGCAAGGTGGGCAGACCCTGCTTATCAAAGGGGACAATTCATGCTTGCTACCACAAAACCAGCTCTTCTCCCATGGATGAAGTGTCCTTTCAGGCACTTTCCCTCACATACTATCCCAGGGGCAGTATGGGGCTCTGCTTCCTTTATGCGCAGTACTGCATGGAGATGGGCGTGCTGCAAGCAGCCACCCACACAGTACAGAGGAGATGGTGCAGATTATTCAGCTCTGGCTGTGCCAAAGCACAGGTCTCCTGGACACCTAACATCAGATACTTGTGCTTGAAACTGGCCAGCTGCTGCACAGGATATTTGGAAAGGCAGAAGGAATTACAATTGACCATGGCAACCCTTCCTCTCTTCTCATTGGCTTATGTTGCTGGACTACCAAGAAGTCTCATGGACTCAGCTGAGACAAACACTGCCGCCACCCTAATCCACCCAGCAGATCTTAGCAATACAAGCCAGGTTGGTGTGCTCATTCAGGTTCAGGTTCTGGATGGCAGATGTTTTTCTCTTAAACCTACCTGGCATTCACTAACAAGTTCTGGAGGCCAGGCTGGTTACTAGTAGGCTAACCCTGAGGAGTGCAACTGGGAGTAAACCAGCTAGAAAGGAGAGCCCTGAGATGTCTGACACTCCTTTCCTTTACGTAGTTGGTAGGAATCCCACCACCATATCTTCTTTCCCCCTATATATTTGGAATTGTGACAGTGCCACTGAAGTGGTCCTAAACATGTTATAGGAGTGTTGGAAAAGCAGATGGAAACTTGTAGAATGCCTGCTGAATACCTATTTTCCCTTCATCTTTGTTGCCCTTGGATGGACTTGAATTTTTTGCTTAACTTCCTGAGCTCACTAAGACAAATGAACACTTCCAGTTTATAGGAAGAGCAGTTGTCTTGATCACAACAGCCCTTTAGCCTTTGTCAGAGCTGGAATAAGAAATTCTGGGTAACTTTACTCGTTAACTTAGAGTTGCCAATTTTCAGAGTGTGAATAAAGAAGCTAATTTTAGAAGTGATCTTTTTAAAAAGCTGTCGGTGTACTCTGCTTTTTGTAGAAGCATCAAAGGAAGCTTGGTTTCTCAGTTGGTATATGTTTTAAGCATGCAATTAAAAGCATTTGCTTTGAGAAGTTGAAACTGAGTCAGATTTTGTGGTATTCTTTCCCCCTTCCACCTCCCTTGTTCAGATTCACACAGGATATCCTTTCTGATTCACGCAGTTCAAATCTATGTATGTTTACCTGGAGTAGGTTCAACTCTGTTCAGTGAAACAACATGTGCATAGGATTGCAGCCCTAGCCCATAGTTCTTGGTTTCTGTACTATCTTCGGGTGTACAAAATGCTTTTTGAAATGTGGCATTTGGAATTGTGTGCAATATTCTGAATGTGGGAGCAACATATGAATGACATGGTTTGTGTTACAGCCCCTTTCTGAATTCCTGCCATTAAATTTGCCTTTTTGCTGTTTCCTAAGGCTGGCTTTAGTGGTGCTGCATGTCTCGGTTAATTGATAACTTACAGTTTGGAGTGCAAGTTTGTTTCCTTGGACTCAGAACAAAATCTGTTAATCCTAGCAGCAGAACTGAAGCATCTTTAAAAATCTAGAGGCACAGTGAGACAAGAATTAATTTGCCTTCAAAAAGATGTTAAAGGGCTAAACAATTCTCCCAAGGAAGGGTGTTATGAATAATAAGGGTTGCAACAGAAAAGACCTTGCCTCCACACAAAATGGAACCTTCAACAAATATTGGTGGGGCAGGTCATATTGGAAGAGGTTCCCCCTGAGATAATTGGGAGCCAGGCCATTTAGGGTTTAAAGGTCAATAGGTGCCTTGATAAAGAGGCACCTTTTAACGTGGTGATTCTCTTTATTTAGCAGGGGAAGGAAGAGTAACTGTCCCTATTCAGCCCCAGCACAGTATCTCCAGTGACTGTTGCTGGTGTCTATCTTATGCTTCTTTCTAGATTTTAACCCTTTTGGGGACAGGGATCCATCTTATTTATTTGTTATTTCTCTGTGTAAACTGCCCTGAGCCATTTTTGGAAGGGTGGTATAGAATTTGAAAAAACAATAATAATCCCCCAGTGAGGCACTACGTTGGCGTGGTTGTGGGGCTTGCGTGCTCCGAGGAAGGTTAGAGCTATGCCAGAGGTCCAACCATACTGGGCAGGTTCCACCAGAGGAGCCAGATGAAGAGTGCCTCTCCCATCAACAATATGGTGAGACGTAACTTTAATAAATCTATACTGGATCGGTCGTCACCCGGGTCAACAAGGACCGTGCCAGGTGCTGGAGTCCCTGAACATCTGGTGGCAAGTGGGCTACAGGACTCAGGATTTCAGTTGAGCAACTAGGGCTGGAGACTGCAGGGTTACTGGAAGAAACGTTGCTTAACCGGAAAAAAATATACGAAAAATGCCAACAAGGAAATAATGATCTGCTATTACAAGTCTAGTCCAACTAGAAGAGGTTATTTAAAAAGAATGTACCAAATTTGGAAAGAGAAGCATCTAGATACAGAAATAACAAAACAAAGGCTAGCAGACCAGAGAAGATTCATAATAAGAAATAAAGTATTCACAGGAGTTGAGCGGGAAGAATTGCAAAGAGCAACACAGGCTCAAGATATGGAAGAAGAATTACCACCAGGGTGGATTTGGTTTAAATCAAACTGATTTAAATCACGATTTAAATCACTAGCAGGGTGGATAAAAATAAAAAAATCCGATTTAAATAAAAAAAAAAATCGGATTTTTAAAAATTTTTATCCACCCTGCTAGTGATTTATATCGTGATTTAAATAGTGATTTAAATCAAATCCACCCTGATTACCACCAATTGAAGAAGTTGCTCAGGCGCAGGTGGAGGAGGTGTTGGAAATCGAGGATGCCACTGTTGCTGAACTGTTTCAAAATCAAAACCAGGCAACCTCCCCTTTGCCTTCACCTCAAAAACCCGAATGCCATTTAACAGAAAAGCAACAAGAACTAAAGCAAAACATAACTGAGCACATGAACCAAACAACCACCAGGGTTCGACTTCCAGCTCTAAAAACAGTTGCCAAAAAACAACTTGCTCAGGCATTAAAAGATGTCAATGCTGCACTTGCAGAAATAACAACCAATAATTTGCAAGAAACAAACCAACTAATGTACAGTGCAGCAACAATAACACCACAAGAGCTCGGATATAAGATCAGTGGACCTGTAAAAAAAGGAAGTAGTACATCACCTAAATGAAAGAATAGATTAGAAAATAAAATAGTCAGGCTTAGATCGGATGCTAGTAATTTGAAAGATATGAATGACAAGAAGCTGAAGAATGAAAACATCAAACAATATCTGATCCAAAAATACCATCTAGATTCAAGGAAAATTAGAGAAGTCCTGGAAATAATAAAGCAGCAAATAACAGCTGTGTCAAAGAAGATTAGCAGATACGAATCTAGAATTACACAACACAGGCAGAATCTCCAGTTCCAGTCGAATCAGAGATGTTTCTACCAAAGTATAGAAGGAGAAACTGCAAGAAACGTAAAAACACCAAATAAAGAAGAAACAGTGCAATTCTGGCAGAAATTATGGGACAATCCAATAGATTATAATAAAAAAGCAGGCTGGGTGAAAGAGGTCAAAAAATGTAACCAGCAAATGCAAGATCTAATAATAACACCAGAATTAATAAGTGAAAAAGCAAAAAAAAATTAAAAATTGGACTGCACCAGGCGACAATGAACTGCATAGCTTTTGGCTTAAACACCTAACAAGCCTCCATAAACAACTCTCAAAACAGTTCAATCACGTTTTGCAAGGAGGTGATACTGAACAATGGCTAACAACTGGGAAAACTCATCTTATCATGAAAGACCCAGCAAAAGGTACAGTTCCAAGTAATCATAGACCGATAACCTGCTTGCCAACCATGTTCAAATTATTAACTGGAATAATTGCAGATGAAGTGATGCGACACTTATTAACTAATAAGCAGCTTCCAGTTGAATAGAAATTGCCCGAACACCAGAAGCACAAAAGACCAGCTGCTGATTGACAAAATGATTTTAGAAAGTTGCAAGAGAAAAAAAGCAAATCCAAGTGTTGCATGGATTGACTACAAGAAAGCCTTCGACTCATTGCCTCACAGATGGATACTAATATGTTTAGAAACAACTGGTGTCAGCAAAAACATTCAGATATTTATTAAAAAAGCAATGAGCATGTGGAGTACACAGTTAACAATCAATGGCGAGACACTTGGACAGGTTAGCATTAGAAGAGGTATTTTCCAAGGGGACTCACTATCCCCTCTGTTGTTTGTAATCGCCATGACTCCACTTTCACAAATACTAAACAAAACAGGCCTCAGATACCAAATATCTAAAACATCAAGTCAAATCAACCATCTGCTGTACATGGACGATCTGAAGTTATATGGAAAGTCCCAGTCAGAAATCGAATCACTGCTAAACTCTGTCCGTATATTCAGTAGCGATATAGCAATGGAGTTTGGACTAGACAAGTGTGCTGCATTAATAATGAACAGAGGAAAAATAAGAAAAACAGAAGGAATAGAACTGCCCAATGGAAGCAAGATCAAGAACCTGGAAGAGAAAGAACATTACAAATACTTGGGCATTCTCCAGGCTGATAAGATTGCACACACTGAAGTTAAAAGAAAAATTGGAAGTGAATACATCAGGAGAGTTAGAAAAACCTTAAGTCCAGACTCAGTGGTGGGAACACCATACAAGCCATAAACACCTGGGCTATACCTGTTATCAGATACACTGCAGGAATAATAGACTGGACCCAGGCTGAGCTAGAGACGCTGGATCGTAAGACCAGGAAAATCATGACCATCAATCATGCTCTGCACCCCCACAGTGATGTCGATAGGCTATACCTCCCTCGCAGCTCAGGTGGAAGAGGAATGCTCAAGTCCATCGAACAGTAGAGGAGGAGAAAAGAGGCCTTGAAGAATATATAAAGGACAGTGAAGAAGATGCACTGAAAATTGTCAATAATGAGAAACTATTCAACACCAATGAAACAAAGCAGACCTACAAGAAAGAACAAGTCAAGAACTGAGCAGAAAAATGGAAAAATAAGCCCCTGCATGGTCAATATTTGCACAATATAAATGGAAAATCAGACATCACCAAGACCTGGCAATGGCTTAAGAATGGCAACTTGAAGAAAGAAACAGAGGGTTTAATACTGGCTGCACAAGAACAGGCACTAAGAACAAATGCAATAAGAGCAAAAAAAGAAAAATCCACAACAAACAGCAAGTGCCGCCTTTGTAAAGAATCAGATGAAACAGTGGACCACCTAATCAGCTGCTGTAAAAAGATTGCACAGACAAGCAAAGGCATGACAAGGTAGCAGGGATGGTACACTGGAATATCTGCCAAAAAAAAAAAAAAAAAAAATTCAAGCTACCTGTAGCCAAAAATTGGTGGGACCATAAAATTGAAAAAGTAGTAGAAAATGAAGATGCAAAAATATTATGGGACTTCCGACTACAAACAGACAAACATCTGCCACACAATACACGAGATATAACTGTAGTCGAGAATAAAGAAAAACAAGTTAAAATAATCGACATAGCAATACCAGGGGATAGCAGAATAGAAGAAAAAGCAATAGAAATAAATCACCAAATACAAAGATCTACAAATTGAAATGGAAAGGCTGTGGCAGAAAAAGACCAAAATAATCCCAGTGGTAATTGGCGCCCTAGGTGCAATTCCAAAACAACTTGAAGAGCACCTCAACACCATAGGGGCCACAGAAATCACCATCAGCCAGTTACAAAAAGCAACTTTACTGGGAACAGCCTATATTCTGTGATGATATCTATAATAACAGCAACAACATTGATAATATAATCCAGCCATCCCAGGTCCTTGGGAAGGACTCGATGTCTGCATAAAACAAACCAGTCAATAACACCTGTCTGACTGTGTCAACAACAACAACAATAAATAGTAAAATAAAATACTGTACTTTGAATTGGGCCCAGGAACAAATTGCTAGCCAGTGTGAGATTTTCAAACAGGTGTTGCATGGGAGAACCTTTACAAGTCCTTTGGCATCTCAACAACAGTTTTTGCATGAGCTGAAGTTTCCAAACTGCTGTCAAGGGTAGAGGGAATTAGATGACTATAATTTGGAAGTCCCCATAACATGGAAGACAGCAACTAGGCTCTCCTCTTCCAGTAGTGGATGCAACTATCAGTCAAAGCATCTAAAAGGCATTCCTGTCCACACCTGCTACCTGGGAATTCGCAAGCGCTGCTAGGTCCAGTAAACTCCATAGGAGGGCACGTCTTGTTGTGTTGCCAGGGTGGTTGCACTTGCAACCACAGTGCAATGGCAGTTACACCATTTCAGCAGTTGAAGAACTGGCCTTGAATCTTTTATCAGCTGTTCAAACTCTGAAAAAAAGATTAAGTTCAAAATGTACATATTTAGAAAGCGTATCACGTTTGCTCCTGGAATCTAGAACAGGTTGCCATCTATATTCTGGCCTACTTGCCAGGCCATAGGAGTGGGGTCAGAATGCCATTAAAGACACAAATGCTGCACAGCCTGGAAACCAGCACTTTTGGCTAATCCATGTGTTTGGATACATTTCTGTCGCCATAATAGCTAGAAAGAAATGTTTAAAACAAAACCTGAAATTCTCAAATCTAAATTCTGTCTCAAATTCCAGTTTCCACACACTTTAATAATCCATAAGTCAAACAGCTATGCTTGGAGCTCCATAAAACATATTTCTCAAACACATCTCCAACAAAGAATAAATAGTTGAAACTTAAGACTATCAAAAGCTGCCTGATACATTGTGTTGGTAATTCTCCTATTGAAAACGGGGCAGGTGGCAGGAATGTTGGGGTTATGAACAATCTTGTATTACTTTTATCCTTTTCCTTGTTTCTCTAGTCAAACTAGTTGTTGTTGTTAGTAAAGTAAAAGGTAAAGTTCCGTCGAGTTGGTGACAGTTCCTGGTGCCCACAGAGTCCTGTGGTTGTCTTTGGTAGACTACAGGAGGGGTATACCATTGCCTCCTCCCACGCAGTTTGAGATGATGCCTTTCAGCCTCTTCCTATATCGCTGCTGCCTGATATAGGTATTTCCCATTGTCTGGGAAACATACCAGCCGTTAGTAGAAGAAGCTTAGTTTAGTTGTTTAAATTTGACCTTAATTATGCTCTGGATACTGTCATTGTAGAAAAATGCTCTTTTTGGAGAATGAATTCATTTTTGGTGCTTTTGCTTGTATTTGATTGAGCTTTCACATGGAGAAGATGTTGGCAGTTTGGCATGCTTTGATCTACATACAGCCTTTAGAAATGCAAAGCTGTGTGTATAAATTCCGAAAAATTAGTGGCCTACATCCAGACTAGTGTTAAATTAGCATAATGCTGCTGCACTAATGTAACACTGTAGTGCAAGGAAAGTAGTGTCTGTTCCAGGCCTGTTATTTTGCTGGTAGAAGACGTTGATATGTTTCACAGTGCATTGCCCAACCTTGTCTGTGTCCTGGAGCAGGTCTTCTGTTAGCATGTAACATTGCAGAACACAGCAACCATCTGGAGGTGTATTTTTCTCACATTACACTACTGCAATAATAGTCTGGATGGAGGCCATTGTCTCCTAAGCTTACTTTAGCTGCTCAAAGAGTATCTTTTTGGAAGAGGTGAAACAAGATTGAGTTTGAGAATGAAGTATCTTCCAAGTAAGCACCCATGTATTCCTAAACCCAAAATGGCTGGAACGCAGAGTTGGCCAGCACCTATAAGGAAGGATCAGCAGATGGGAGTACTTGACCCATCCCATGCCTGATTCTCCCTTGTTATCCCTCCCACCAGCTCTCCCCCCCCCCCCCGGGTGTCGTTTTCAAGGTCTACCCATAAAGGAGTATGGGGGCATTTTCAGACCGGAATGGATCTATTTCATACAATCATTTCCCTTTACTAAACAACTTTTAAAGGCCATATGTAATTGATTCCTTTTTGAATTCAGTTGACTCATGGTTCTATTTATGAGCTGCCATCTCACATGTAGGCATTTGGGTCTCTGTGCCAGCACAGCATAACCTGAACCTGTGAGGTTACACGGGTGTCTCAGGCTGATTTGGGGTGCCATTCCTGTACAGCAGTGGAGCCTTGGCACTGTTATGCCCTCAGCAGCCATGTTGCTAGCTGGAGAGAACATGCTGTTGCACAAGATAGTTTCATTACAAATCGAAACAGAAGGAAATAATGGTAGCCTTGTGGAACTGTGTAACGCACCTGTGCACTGTCCCTCTGCATTTTAGCCAACAAGGAGTCACTTTTTGATAGTTCAGAAGAATGCCGTTATGTTAGGATGTAAAACTTGTCCTTTTGTCTGTCTGCCTGCTAAACTGTAAACAATGAAGACACTTTTATCTGAACTTGTGGCTATTATTGACAGAAATTAGAATGTTTCTTTTGCACTCATAATACATTGCTGTATGCTTATGCTGTGACAATTGGTAAATGAGAAATTTCCTCAAAGTAGTGTTGCTGTCATTTTGAAGCTACAGTTCCTTATCTGAACCTCTGTTTGCTTTGAGGCTCAGACTGTGATGCTTTTATCATGGTTGTAGGCAGCTGTCCTCTGAGCTGGAGAATTTTGCTTCTGGTATAATTGTTCTCAAAGTGAAATTGTGTTAATTGATGCTGCATGATTTGTCAAGCAAGACATTTTACTGTGGGCTATATGGGGATTTGTAGAAAATGTCATGTTAAATTTTTGTATTTGCACTTGCAGAAGCTGACAGCGGCCTTGGAACAGAAGCCAGATGATGCAGAGTATTACTGTCAACGAGCTTATGCTCACATTCTTTTACAAAATTACCATGGTAACACGTCTTGTTTTTGTGTGTATTCTTAGTAGTAAAATATCTCTGGTATCACTGTCCTGCTTTAGATGTCTCATGGGACCAGGATTGAATCCTGGTTTCATGCAACACCCCCTCGCCTTGGGCACATGCACTCGCCCTTCTCCTTCGTGCTCAAAGGGAGAAAGGTGTTAATTCTGGTGTTGAACAAGGCAGGACTGTCATGGTGTATGAACCAGGCAACTCTGGATTATTCTAAGGCAAAGTTGCAAAATAATCCAGAATCTGAAGCTGACAATCCTGTCATGCCCAGCCTTTGAAGTGAATTAGCCTTTGTTGGATCCTTAGAATGCTTAGAAAATAGTTTTTAAGTATTCAGCCATTGTTGAGTACTTAGAAATTACTCAGAGTAGTAATTTACTAGATTATTTCCTATTAGCAGCCTTTATGGCAGGGGTGTCAAATGTATGGCACACAGGTTGGATACGGCCTGCCAAACTCCATTGTCTGGCTCACATCACAGCTGTGGTCACACTGGTTCCTGCTCTCTCTCTACCCCCCACCCCCCACTTCAGCTTCCAAGCATTAAGGGCAAGGTCTTGAGGGAAATGGTGGCTGAGGGAGACTATTCCAGAGGTGTTTGAAGGGATGAGGGAGAAGAATACGAAGAAGGGTGGCGGCGGCATGTGGACATGCCTGTGTGAGGTGTGTGTATGTATACAGCGAGTGAAAGGTGCCGATGTCTGTGATGGAATAACTGAGGGAGTAAATGCGGGGTGGGGCAGAGGGAGTGGGGGTGGATGGGCAGAGGAATTCCAAGCAGACGGGCATGAGGTGCTGGGGATTGTGCTGTCACCGCCTGGGTGAGGGGAGCAGCACACAGTGAGGCATGAGGGGTGACTCATGAGGGAAAGGGTTCATGTGATGGGGAGTGGCGGTAGAGGAACTGAAGGCAAGCCTGGGCGATGGCTAGAAAGAGAGTGTGTCTGTTTGGGAAGAGGAGAGGGAGGCAAAGACACAACGTATCATTTTTGTATTTTGACGGTGTGCATGGCTCTAAGTTCGAGGATGCTCATGCTGTCCTTGTTGATGGCTCTCTGTTCCTCCTTTCCCCACACATTTCTTACATGTTCATCTGCCCTGCTAGGGACAGCACAGAGAAGCTGACATCTTCATTCACTTCTTCCTCCCCTGGGCTTCGTTTTCCCCCCAACACGACCATGGTGTCGATGTCTTCCCAACCAGGCCCTTTCTCTTCACTGAGACTGGAGGTGATAGCAAGCCATTTTTCTGCTGTCAAAGGCATTGCAGTATGTGTTGGACTCTCCCTGGTTACCCGTTTCTCGCTCCACACCCAACCCCTGCTTTCCTCCTGTATACCATAAGAGAGCTCCATCCCTGAAGAAGCCCTTAGAACCAGCTAGGGTGAACCAACCATCACACGTCTCTTGTATGATCTAGAGGAAGGCTATGTGTGGACCCCTAAAAGTGTATTTTATCAAATCTGGCCTGCCTCCTGATTGAGTTTGACACCCCTGCTTTATGGCTTTAAAAATGGGTGGGGGGGAGGTGTCAAGAATATATTGTGATGCCCAATACTTTTTAATAGCTTGTTCCATTAGCCAATGCATAGCTTTGTGTATGTATTTCAAAATGTAACTTCTTGCAATGCACACAATGTATGCTCATGCTTGACTTCTTTATTTGTAACTCCTTGTCCCTGACATTTATGTTTGTGTAAATTCAATTGATCTCAGAATATGAGCTGTTACTAATTTGAATGGTGGAAATCTTATAGCAATATTATAAAATAAAACCTTTAGATGGGACACACAAGTTAGATTCTTAATTTTAAAAAACCATTCTAGGAGAAGTAACTTCAAATTTGCTGTCCTGTTAACTGGCACTTGCTCTTGATTTGCCATTGGAAAGAACTCAGATTTTGAAACTGATAATACTGCTATTACTGTTCAAGTCTAGATGAGATCTGGGAGATTTCAGAGGCAGGTTTTGATTTTTACCTAGACCAGTTGGTGTATATTTTGTCTCTAATGCATGTAACTATATCTGGATTAATTGGTTTTTCTACTGTAAAGGAAGCTGTGTTAAATACTCACAAAGGCAGAACTGTGTTTTGTTGTTCAACTCAAATATATCATGCAGTTCTTAAAAGAATAACTTTTTTGCAGAGGCCATTACAGATACCAAGAAGGCCCTAGCACTTGACCCCAGTAATGCTACAGCCTTTCTCAGACAAGGGTGAGTGCTGTCTTTGCTAGTGAAGTACAGTTGGCTTTAGCTTTTTATTTAATTGGATATTAATCTGTACCTGTTGTTAATCTCTGTGAACATAGTACAGGTTGGTTCTAAATTTTTGATTGCAGGTCAGAGGTTAAGTGGAATTATGCATTCTTTTAATCATTCAAGATGGCAATGATGTTTAAAATTCTATAAAATTTGGATTGTGTTTGTACATTAGGAGCCAATCATGGACCAGTTACTGTATTTAATAAAACTGTTGAAGAGATACTCAGCACTCACCGCCTAAAGCGCTGTGCAGAGATCTTGTTCTTTAGTTCTTTTCTCTGCTTACTGTATAAAGTCAGATACCATGATCCTTGATAAGGCGAATTTATTGGAAGGCAACTTTGTAATGCTCTCCTCTTATATACACATCAGGATAGGTGAATACCACATGAAAAACTACGCTTCTGCACTGAAATCTTTCATCGAGGGACAAAAACTGGATAGTAAGTATGAGTTTACATGCTAATTTTTTTTTAGAAAACTGTATACGAATTGAAGACCATTGCAGTGGTGCCTCCTATGTAGACCAGATGCCTGTGCTACAGTGCATTATATCCAAAGACTTACAATATTTTGTACAACAAATGCTGAAATAGGTCACTCAGTTAATTTTGATGTTAAGTTATGGAAGGCCATGTTTCTGAAACTCTTTCAGAAACAATGACCTTCCATTGGACCCCATTTGGGGATCATGAGACTTACATCAAGAGGAAATGTGAAGGATTGCCACCATGGCTGTCAGTGGCAAGGAATTACAGTTTTTTCTGCTGTGTGATTTGCAAGGAACATTGCAACCGTTGCAGCGGAGTAGCAGCAGGGAGAGAACAAATGTGCCTATCTTAAGCCTTTCCTGCTGCTGCTAGTCCCCAGTGTTGGGACAAGTATGGATAGCCCAATAGGAATCTGTTCAGAAGTGGGCTGACAGCTGGAACCCCTGTTGGTCTTGCAGTTGTGAATTAATTAAATAAAATAAGCTGCCTCACTGAAAGAAGAATATAGCCATTTAACTCACCTGGATCTAGAGTAGAAATATGCTTTGGATACATGAGATGTTTGCATGCACAAAAACATACCCATGTGTACACAATGTTGGAATTCCATGTATGGAGTAAGATTTTGTGTTTATGTAGTGCAAAGTCCTGTCTGTTTCTTTCTTTTTTTAATGGAGAGTCTGCTACACTGTTCTGTTTTGCTTAACATCCATTCTAACTCCTGCTCATGAAGTTGTTGTTTAGCATATTTATATACCTCCACAAACTCATGTCTCTTTTGGTGGTTTACAAAAAACCCAGCACAGATTAAAACAAAACTTAAAAAAAAAACTTCATGAAATTTTAGTTGGCCCTAATAGAGGTATTACTCTGCTTTGACTTCTTTTCTGATGAAAGCATAACTTATGATTTGTGTCTGTTTTCTTTAATTTGGTTGTCTTTGCTTGGTTGATGTCAAAATGCAGTAGACTCTTGTGTGTTTATCTGCTAGGTGCCGACCCAGCGCTTGCTATTTGGATTAAAAGATGCGAAGAAGTCATCAGTAGTAAGCAATGCTTTATTAATTTTTCATTCTTAAAAGCATATGAAATGCCACTATAATGCCAAGTTGGAAACTTGGGTCTGTGGTCTTTCCATTTACCCTTTTCTGTTTCCATATAAAAGTCAGTCCCTCACAGCCTCTATTAATGTGACCCCCAACTCATCTATGTGGGCTGTGTTAAGCAGGATCAGGATTTATATTGTGCAAATTTGAGTTGAAGAGGGTTTTCCCTTGAAAACGCATGCTGCATAAAGGATCTTGGTTGCAGAATTGCCCTACAGATTCTAGAGCCCATTTAAACACATGCTTTCCCAAGTAATTTTGAGGAGATGGCTGCTACTGCTGGGGATGGTTGTGGGAGTATGAGAGGCTTTCCCCCTTCTGTGCTGTTTAACTGCCTTAGGGACTTGAAAGTACAACTGACGGAGAGAATGTGCATATTTGCACCTGAGTATGTCTACATGTGGATGAACCTGCCTTGTATGCAAGTCTATGTTTCAACATACTTGCATGTGTGAGATCACTTAAAAAAAATGTATTTACACAAGGTGCCTTTGGAACAGCAATGCAGCATTAATAGTAGCTCCTCCTGCGTGGAAGAAGAGTTGCACGAATGCAAGCATGGAAGGGGTCCTTGCATGAATGTAACTGCCCTTCCAGTTGTGAAAGAAGTGTCTTCTGAAGACACATGACTGCCCCAAATGTTGGGAAATCATTCGCTCTGTGTGTGTGTCTTGCCTTTTATCTTAGAACTGTCCGAATGTGGCTTACAATGATAAAGCACAACTAAATGCAATAAAGTAAATACAATAAAACCCACAAGATAAGGGAATGCAATAACATATTTTAAAAAGCAAATGAAAGACCATTACAAGGTCCTACTCCACTAAAAGCTGAAGAGAACTGAACAGACTTTGACTGGTACCTAAAGGAGAAGAGTTGGCACCATGTAAACAGTAGGCCTGTGCACTTCAATAAGTTGGTAGAATGCATGGCAAGTTCCCTGGGTAGCATCCGGGTGGGTGGGGGGCACTTTAATTCACTGCCCAGCACTGACGTGGGGTGGGAGTGGGGGAACAGGAAAAACAGAACTGCTCCCAGGGAAGCCTGCACACTGCTGGAAAAATGCATGGGCTTCTGGGAATTGGAGTTGCACACAGGACAAGTCCCAGAAGCCCACATGTTTCTGGGAGACAAAATATTTAATTCCTAGAAAATAAAATAACTTAATGTACTTTTTCCCATACACATCTTAATTAACATGTAATCCAGACAGCAGTAAAATTGCATATGTATAGCTGGGATACAAAGAGCTGCTTGGGTAATAGGCTTGCACTACTCCAGTGAAGTCACCTTAAGTGGCGCAGCGGTGAAATGAAATGCTTGACTAACAAGCAGAAGGTTGCCAGTTTGAATCCCCGCTGGTATGTAGCCCAGACTATGTGAAACACCTATATCAGGCCTCAATGATATAGGAAGATGCTGTAAGGCATAATCTCATACTGCACAGGAGGAGGCAATGGTAAATCCCTTCTGTATTCTATCAAAAGAAAACCACAGGGCTCTCTGGATGCCAGGAGTCAAAATCGACTTGACACTTTACCTTTTTTTAGTCCAGTGAAATGTTTGGCCCCCGCCCCCCAATCAATTGACTCTTGTGCCACATCAGACGCTGGATTTGGAACTCTTCATTTCAAAAAGCACTTTTGAAACGGTGTTTCTGTTCAAGAAAAACAAGCCTGAAGATCCCCTTGGGGGTCTGGAGCTAGTTTCACAGTTGTTTAGAACCTGTTTCCATCTCTTCTCTGTTGTTCTGTTATGACTCTTGGAGGAGCCATGATTCCTGGAAAGACCACAACCAGCCAAAGAGGTTCAGGGCATGATCTGCAACCTCAGTACCAAAACATCTGGGTGACACAAATGCCATCCAAAACGTAGAAGAGGTTCCTTGAATGTGCAAGTCTGTGTTGGCACAAAGACTTAACTGGCTAGGCACAGCATAAATACACTCTGGTCTTTCCAAGAATGAACCCATCACCACACTAATAAACAAGAGATTTTTCAAGTTTATTCTTCAGAGTGAGAAGTCAAAACTGCCAGTGGCACTAAGCTCATTACACACATTTGAGCTGTTTAAAATAGTCGGTCACAGAAGCTTTCTCTTCACTATATGTTCCTATGAGATCCCCTGATGTTGACACACCCTTAGAAATTGCAGATGGAAAGGGGGCTAATTAAAGGAACTGTACACAAACTTGTACTGCTTGATTTTTTTGGTAGAATTTCTAGCCTAGTTACCAAAGAGATCACTGTGTGTCCCTCTAATAATTTCTGCATTTAGTCTGATACAAACCAACTTGCTTATGGGAGGGGGTCCTAAGGAGCCATAATGAGAGTATTTATTTACCGATTTGCCATTCTTTAGCACACCTTTATAACCCATATGTTGACAGTTGGATCCCAACCAAATTTGCAGTACATGGGAGGAGATTCTAGGGGACACAAATGGAAATATTTTGGCTCGTTTTTCATTCTGGTTCAAAATGGCAGCCACTAAGATACAGGCAACACCCCTTTGTAACTCGTATGCTGACAGACAAATAAAATTCACAGCATATAGGACAAAGTGAGAGTCACCATCCTAAAAGAAGTAGAAGGGAAGCTCCATTATTTCTGCTTGTTCATCTATGAACAAGGAAATTTGTTGCCAGTGCACTGATAGAAGTAGAAAGGTTAGGGAACACTTGTTCTATTTTTAAGGAAAAGCTGTTGGGGAATCATCAGTCTTTCTTTGCAGTGTACAGAGAGAGCTGAATTTGAGCCGTTGTTGATCAAGAAAGATTGTTAAGGATCCGCATAAAATTGATTCCTAGGAAAACCTTAGACCTTTCTAAAAGCAATTCTAAGCTACCATTTTGACAGATAAAAAAATATAAAGGAATAGTCAGTGTGTAGTCTTACTGTGGTCGAAAAGGACTATAGCCCTTTAAAATGGCCTAGATTCCTTTTTCTTCCAAATGATGTCAGTCAACTTAACGCAGCAATTAACTAAATAACGGCTTCTAAACAAACTGATTACAGATACAACTACCCTAGTTTTCAGCATTTCACTTGTCAAGAGACAAAGACACATTAAGTCTAATTCTGTGCTTCTAATTATATTAAGTCTCCTAGATACAGAAGTAAAATAGTGGGTAGGGATTAAAATAGGGCCCGGTGAGAAAAAACAGTTTGAACTTTGTGGCTTTGAGAATAACGCATCTCAAGCATTTGAAGGCGGTTCTATGCATCGTAGTTATGCAATTCTTGCTACAGCCTTTAATGTAAGGGCAGTTATATATAAAATTTCCTTCCTCTTTGGAAACAGCTTTAATAATGAGAAAGTCAGAAGATAATGTTGGGCACTAACCCATTGCTACCACCTCCTATACTTGCTGTATTTATGGTTGCATCAAATAGAAGTGTTTACTATTAGAGCTCCATGAAGGCTAAATAATTTTGGTGTACTTAATGATGTAGTATCAAGTTATGGATATAGATGCTGGTCACAGTTATCTACCTTGGTTTTTTTTTTTTAAATTACTCATTCATTCATTCATTCATTGTTTCCATACCGCCCTTCAAAAAATGGCTCAGGGTTGTTTACACAGAGAAATAATAAATAAATAAGATTGATCCCTGTCCCCAAAGGGCTCACAATCTAAAAGGGAAACATAAGACAGACACCAGCAGCAGTCACCGGAGGTACTGTGCTGGGGGTGGATAGGGGCAGTTGCTCTCCCCCACTAAATAAAGAGAATCACCACGTTAAAAGGTGCCTCTTTGCCAAGTTAGCAGGGGTTAGCATTTATAACAATGGGAATACTGTGTCTTGATGTTCGCTTTGCAAAATGATGATGTTTTACCATTTGGAGGGGGTGTTGAACAGTTTGCTAGGAAGTGAACAAATCCAAAATGTGTGGTGTTACTGCAAAAGTTGTCCATGATCTTCAGCTGGAAGTTGACTTATCATTTTACAGATTTTGCAGAAAACAATTTTTTTTGCAGAAAATAACTTACTTTGAATATTGAGTTTCAAACAAATCTTCCTGATAAGAGTGAAAGAAGCTCTCTAGGTCTTTATATGCACATATTAATATTGGTTTGGGTGGTGAGAACAAACTAGCTACAGGAAGCTGTGTAATATTACCTATACTAGAAGAATTTAATAAAATGTGGTGTTGATACTGTGTAAGACCATTCATGACTTGCTTTGTTTGATACTTAAATCTTTATGCTTGGCTTCCTGCCAGATTACCTGAATGGGTATTATTGCCTTACCCAGAAGCCCATTAAAATTGATCCTTTCAGTAAACTTACTGAAGCAAAAATTACTAAACTTGTTTTATTTGCATGCTTTCTATGTGGCTGATTCAGAAGTATTGAGATGGCACTTGCTTATTTTGTAAAAAGTGTTTGTCTAAAAATGTGTGTTGTGTTTGCTTTACAGCAGGATTACAGACAGAAGTGGTAAGGCCTTTCCTAATATACTTGCTGCTTCTAGACCATAATACTTCTCAGAGTTGCATGCAGTGTTTAAAAGCAGCTTAGCTTTTATATGGATTGTGTTGGCAAGTTATTGAGAGTTTTGGATAGTTAATGTGACAATCCCTATGCACATATATTCTTGTGCTGCACATTAGTTATGTTTAGAATGACTGGGACTATGAGACATTTGTGTATGTAATAAGATGATGAAGCAAATTACCACAGATATAGGAAATATGATGATTTTATATTTTAATAGACATTTTTAAAATGAAATTTTGTTGTAAAATACTGTAGATTTAACAAGCATACTTAAACTTAGTATGTAAATCTTGAAAGGATTTGTAACCCTGTGCTAAACCTTTCTGTTGTAGAAAATAATTGCTTAGGATGGGGTGCACTTTACTAGAGTAGTATCATATCACAGACATTGGTGACTATCTAGAGAAGTGCACATGCACACAGCCTTTTGTTCCCTAATCAGCCCATAGCTCTAGATTATAAACTGCTTCAAATGCTCTCTGATACAGTGCATTATGGGACTGAAGTGGGGTGTGGAGGGGATTAGATGCACTCCATTCTGTATAACTTAAAAAGGCTTGCTGGTTTGTGGCCTTTGACATTTCAGTGATGATCTGGTGGGTGTTATAGGTAGACAAGATGGTGGCCCTAGGAGGACTTGTGGGGATATTCAGCCTCCCAGAAAGCTGCTATTTTAGGACGAGGGAAGGATGATGGAGGAAGCCCCCAACTTGAGCAGTGTAGCACAGGTGTATATGTGTGAGACAGAGAAACCTGTGCTCTATTATCGGCTTTGCTCTGTTGTCAGTTGTGGCACTATAGAGGAAGCAGGATTCATGGCTTCCTGTTCAGCAAGATTCTTGGCCATCCTCTGCCCTGAATGGTTTAATCCCCGCTCCCATGCTGGATCAACAAGCTATACAACCAGGATCCAACTCAAATAGTAGAGGGGTTTACCCCCACCTACCCACACTGTCTGGGAGGGCCCCCCGCCCCCCAGTTGAACTGTTGGAAGAGATGGCCATGTGGGAGTCAGTTTTCCCCTTCTGCTAGGATAATCCCAAAACTGCTACCGGGTTTCTCGGGCGAGAGAGAGTGCGGAAGACTGCAGTGGCTGGATCCAAGGGTAGCCAGAGCATGCCATTCTAGATTACTTTTACCTCCTACCTTTCCAGTCTGACTGGTAAATGTAGGAGATGCTCTTCCTCTCAGGTTGGTTTAGCAGACAGACACCCTAGTACATGCCCACACTTCTTGATCCGTGCACATAATGGCTGGATCATTCCCAGTTCAGGTTAAAACTACTTGTCCCCAGTACAACGATCTCGAATGTTAGTGTGAATGTGGAAGTTTACTTTTTCATTTCATTCATGAAAGGCATCCCAGATACCCACTAAGAAATATTATCTAGTTTTGTGGAATGTGAAAATATAATTATGCTAAATTGTTCTAACGCTTCAATATCTTTTCATTATGATGGATGATCAGAGCTCGCAAAATCCATTACGACCATCCAAGATCAAGTAAGATAGATTCCATATTTTTGTTTAATGTCTAACAATGTTTAGGGAAAGTACAATATAAATATCAAGAAAGTACAAACTGCTTCACACAGTCCTTCCTACCTGTGATCATCCTCCACTGATCTTTCGTTTCCTTAACTGATCGTCCATTCTCCCTTGCTTCTCTGTGTGGAACTCCCTCTATGAACATGTATGTAGTGTTGCCTCTCTTGCTTCAAATATCTCCCCAAAACCCAGCTGTTCTAAATAGCTTTTCCAGCTATAACCAGGCTTTTTAGTGCTGGTAACTGCATTTGTCTGCTTTCTTTTCTCCTTTGCTCAGGTCATAGGACCTCACTATTTGGTCTATGTAATTCTCAAATGCCTCACAGTTGTCTTTATTAGGCCTGGCACATTTTGGAAAAGTGCTTTTTCAAGGTCACTTTTAGGGCGTGGTCAAAACATGGTTAAAAAGAGGCTAAAACCACTCTTTGTAGCTCTGCTGTTGCAGTGTGTGTAAACTTTTAAGCTTCCTTTTTATAAAGATTTTGACCAATCCTTAGAAGGGTTCTCAAAAAAGGATTTTTCTGAAACACATTAGGTCTAATAAAGTTACTTCTGAGGGGTCCCTCTCCTCTTTTGTTTCTTTGGCACCTCCACTTTTTTTCTTAACTTAGTCCTAAAGCCCCTCACCAAAGCACCTTTCAAACAACCTGCTCTGGTAGCTTACTGGAAGAAGGTTAACTTAGTTGCAGTTGTGTCTGCTTATAGTGTGGTGGAACTAGGCACTCTCTTGTTTAGGAATGAAATATGTATTGTCTGCTTAGAGTGAGTTGTCCATCAATTCCAAGGTAAGAATATAGCTCCACAAGAATTAAAAGCTGGTCCTATTTTGTGTCCTAGGCTGCCGCCTCCTAAGGAACATAAATGGCATGTGCATTAAAATCTGTAGAGCCTTATTAGGGACGTGTACGAAATAACATTTGCATTCTGTTCAGAACTTGGTCACTGTCAAGCTGGTTGTTCCAGTGGAATGAATGCAGAACCCTTGAAATATTCTTATCACTATTTTGGACTCCAAAATGGTGCTGTTCAGGCCTTTGCTCATGGTGGCAGCTGTTTGTGTGGTAGTGGTGGTGGTGACCAAACACAACAGTAACCTGCCTGTTAGTTACTCACCTGCAACTCCTCCTCTCCTGATGTATCTTCTTCAAGAGAGGCACACTATAAGGCTCTTTCTGCTTCCCGGTCCATTTTTAAATACATTTTGAAACTTTCTCCTTTGCTCCCCCTCCCTTCCCCCAACCAATTGGGCACAGTTGCCCATGACAACATTTGATTTGTATGGTAACTAGCCAACTGAGAAGCAAGGAGATCAGAAGCCAATGCCAGAAAAACCAATCGGTAAGGGAAAAACAGGCCTCTAAAATGGTGCTCCAAATATTTTGAATCAGAATGGGGTGGTATTGTTTTGAGCTTGAAATGGCCCATTTTGAGTTGAAATGCACATTCCTAGTACAAATGATGCTGTTATTTCAATATCAAACATTAGCAGGTAGATTATGGGAGTCTATATACTTGCAGTTCCTTTGTTTGCAGCAAGGACCATGGCCCACTTGCAAGAGGCAGCAAACATAGTCCATACAATGTCCATAGTCCATAGCTTTGATCAAGGACACGAATGGTCATTTCGATCTCACTGCCTAGTGTCGTGCAGCATAACAAGGTTGACATTGCCTTTAAATGCAGGAGCCTGGCCGTTCAGAAAGCAGCCTGAGATGTGGAGTACATCTCTTCCCTGCCCTACTCTCCTGTGGTTGAACAAGAAGGCAAAGTTGGACACTGGCTCACACCCCAAGCAGTGTTTGTGCAAGAGCTCAAGCCTTTCCCCCTGCTGCTGCTTCTGCAATCCCAACGACTGAGGGACCCTCTGCAACAGGATGGGATGAGACCTGTTTGGCTGCAGGGGAGAAGGGGTGTTTGTCCAGTCTCTGGGAATTTCCCCCACCCTTGCAGCCACCCATGTTGTATCCCACACTGTTACTGAGACTCCTTCAACCTCCAAATGACACTTGGGGCAATTCTGGAGGTTGGAGAGGAGAGCAGGAGCTGAGGAAAATTGTGTGCTTGCACTTCCATGAGTGCCACTGTGGATATGAGCTGCCATGAGGTTTCCTTCTGTTCAGTTGATAGAGAAGGCCAGTGAAAATCAAGCTGCAATACAGTGGGTGAAAACAAAGCTTGAATTGATACCATTCTCCTCATCCCTACATTAAGTATGTCAAGGACTTCCTGGTGTTTGCTTAGCCCTGTCCTCCTCTGGACTTGCTTACTAATAGTTCTGCAGGGTCCTGTGCTTTATAGGGTTTTGTGTTGTTGTTTTTAAACCATTTAAGTCTGCTTTTTGGTGGCTGGCTGAACAGTAGCTGTTACCTTACCTCTTTAGAAAGGGGTATGTGGTTGGCCTTGCCTCCCTGCCAGTTCTTCTACCAGCTGAACAGAAAGGTGCAATGGAAAAATCTAGCTTCCCTTTCACATGGAGTTCTGACCAGGCCTACTGGGCCTTACAGTTAACCTGCTTGAATTGATTGCCCTAAAACACACCCCTTGTTTCCCTGCAGCTACTCATTGCAGAGTAAGTAACGTCACTTGGTAAACTGTCTTTCAGGAAAGTTTATCTGCTGTTACTAATCTTCTTGTTGAAGAATCCTTGATAGGCTTTCAGGTTTTTGCGAGTATTTCCCAGAACACAACTTGAAAGCACTAGTGTATGTTGTAATAAAGACAGAAACTAGATGTAACACACTAGAAATGTTTACATATGTGCAGCTTCCAATCTTGTAAACATATGAAGCATTAAGGTATGCAAGCTTCAGTCCAAGTTCTTGCCTTTTAAAAGGGAGAGAGGAACTGGTCGGGGGAAAGTCTTGTGTAAATTTGGAAGTTACTCTCTATTTGTCTTAGATTTTTACCATGGTAAGCCACTTTGAATACTTCTGTAGAAAGATGGTAGAGAAAGAAATAATAAAAGCTTAAGTAAAAATAAAATAAAATGGACTCTTCTTTTTAAAGGTTTGACTGGTACCAAACAGAATCTCATGTCATTGTAACGCTTATGGTCAAGAATGCGAAGAAGGATGATGTAAATATACAGTTTTTTGAGAAAGAGGTAATATATACAGTTTGAAGGAGAAAACTCACACTTCTGAATTCAAAATGCATTTTGCTGGAAAGAAATACAGCTTTCAAGAAAATTTGCTCAGCATTTCAGACAAACGTAGTCAGACTTTTCACTTCACCCCCACCTCCAGCTAATTTATTTAAGGTGCATCATGTCGCTTTAAAGGCTACCGCAGGCAGAGCAAGAGGCTCTGCCCGACGGCCTTTGTATTGAGTGTATCACCTGCCCTATAATCTGATTCGGAATTCTGTTCCTCAATAAAGCCACCTTTTATTAAGCTTTTATAAATTAGCTGGAGGTGGGGGTGAAGTGAAAATTTAGTAAATGCTGGTGCAGATAGTGGCTTACATGTTCTGTAGTGTCACATGTGGTGCAGACCCTCCCAAGCCACTGTGAGGTGCTATCTCACATAGTGATGCTGCTGCTCAAAATACTTGTTCCAGTATAACTCATCCTTGCCTAATCATAGGTTGCACACTACTTGCGTTCCTCCTCAATGTAAGTAGCATGCAACTTGTAATTGTGCAACTTGAAATGCATAGCAGCATTGCTGTGTGTGTGTGGTGTTCTGTTGTCTGCTTTGCCCAAGTTACACTTCGGAAGATGTCAGCAATCACTAAATCCTTTGGAAGGAGCCCTAGCTTTAATTACTGGCACCCCAATGAATGAATGAATGAATAGCAGCTGACATCAAGACTAATATTGTGCATGCAGAAAAATGTTCCATGTACATAAGTGGGGAGAGGTAACTTTTTACAGATCTCCCCTTCTGTCTGCGGCCATCTGTGCCTCCTGGAAATATGTCCCTGAAGGCCCTTGAATTATTAAAGTATTTTTGGAAGGTGCAGTGGATTGCAGAGAGAAGAGGCGATGGGTGAAAATCTTGCGTCTCCTGTTGCGCATGCAAAATATTTTGCAACACACATTTTTGTTGCTATTGTGTTGCTATTGTGAATAAACTTGCTTTATAGTTTTTGGACAGTCTCAGTATAATCAATTATTCAAAGTTATTTTTGCACATCTTACTGGTTGTGAAAACATGTGAAGCAAGAAAAGGAAGCCATGTCTTTTTTGTGTGTTTAATTATTTATCGCTTTTGGTAACTTTCTCTAGTTATGCAATTCTTTGTCTAAAGAATGCATATCAGACTGACATAACAGGCTTTTTGAGCAGCTATTGATGCCTAAGAACATTAATCTTCTCTTTATTTTCTAGCACATCTTGAATTAACTGTTGAATTATGCAGTATAAATGGTGTCATTTGAAATCCCTGTCTTATGCTTGACATTGCATTAGAGTTTCTTAGTGAAGTGTCTTCGTTTTCCCTTAGAGATGAAATGAACAGTAGGAGGCCTACCTTTTCTACTGATATGTTTTGTATCTTAACAGCTAAATGCATTGGTGAGACTTTCATCAGACGAAGAGTACAGCTTGCAGCTTCATCTTCTTCATTCCATAGTTCCAGAACAAAGCACATTCAAAGTGCTTTCAACCAAGGTAACCTTTTTCAAGAGCAAATTATTTTGCCAGATGCTTATTCTTTCATATTGATATTCTGCCTTTTTCAAAAGGGGAAAAAACATTGGATAGAATAATAGCATATAAAATGCTTTGTTTAAAAATAAAGGGCCAGTAGAATGGGGCATTGCTGTCTCTCCCCCTCCTCCTGCCAGCTGCAAGGTTGGCTGGTGATAGATCCCAGTCTGGGCAGAGTGGCTTTCCATCCCAGAAGGATGCTCCCTCTCCCTCTCCCCGCTTCTGCTTCTTTCTGGAGTTGGACCAAGTCTTATGGCAAATCATAATGGAAACCATTTTCCCCAGTACAGTGTTGTCCAAGGTCAATCAATAGCTTTGTAAAACAAGCTTCTTTGTACAAAGAAGTGATATCTTAGCTAGCATTTACTAAAGTGGAAATGACTTTGGGTTGAAAAACTTCTCTCTGATCACCTCTTGTCTCACCTTGGCCCTCTCATTCGCCTCTACTCATCTGTTTCCAGTCAAAACGGGTGGAGCTGCCAGTCTTCCTAGGGTGTCTCTGGAACATGAGTCCCCTCTCTGGCCGACCACTGGCCCTCCAGCTGTGAGCGCCGCTCCTGCAACCTGGCACATGCCAGTCCATCTGCCTGTCTTTGCATTTGCCATCCCTTCCTGCTTCCAAGCTGGCAGCTGGAAGGAGGGAGCAAGGGTTGGCAAGCAGCAGTCACGATGGCAGCATGCAGTGGTGGCTGCAGAAGCAGCAGCAGGTGCCACCATGGGTGGAGGACGGGATCGTACACATGTGCTGCCACGCGGGCACCCATGCCACTGTGGAGGGCCATGCACCAGGGGGCAAACACAGGCTCCATTGGTGCCAGCTATACCAGTGTGCCAAAACCATTGCGCCAAAACCATTGCACCTGTCACTCTAATGATAACGCTCTCCTGAAATCCTTACACTGGGTTTCTGTCCATTCCCAGATTGTGCAGAAACGTCTTGCTCCATTATCTCTCCACTCTTTTATCCCTGCCTCTGATCTTTACTCATCCATCTTCAACTGTCCAAAGGTCTCCTACTCGCTCAGTCACCTCTCTTTCTCCAGCAACCTCCCAGATTGTCTCCATGATGCGACCTCTATTACTTTCCTCAAAATGTATTTCCCCCCGCACAATCTTTATCATAGCCCCTTAAACCCCATACCCTACTGTAACTAAGCCTAAGCATGTGAAAGTGAAATTATAGCATGTTCTTCCTCCATTTTATCCCAGTATCTATTTCTATCCCACTTTATTCTCTCTTGTTGATTTCTAGATTGTGAAGCCCCTTAGGGTGGGGACCTATCCTTGCATTCATGCATGTCACATACATGAATGATACTGAATCATAAAGAAAAAATTAATATCTATCGTTAGTTTGTCTTATATCA
Source organism: Hemicordylus capensis (assembly GCF_027244095.1). Taxonomy (NCBI): domain Eukaryota; kingdom Metazoa; phylum Chordata; class Lepidosauria; order Squamata; family Cordylidae; genus Hemicordylus; species Hemicordylus capensis. Next base: position 185,357,324 of record NC_069659.1, on the reverse strand, counting down.
AAATTTTAAAATGCAAATGTACTTCTCTGTGGATGACTGAACTGATCAGTTATGCAAAACCCTGAATTCAACGATTAATGTGAAACTGTTCTTAGGGTCAATGCCCAGGGTAACAGAATCAGGGATATTATATTTTTTCAATGGCAAATATGTTTTGCCAAATGTAAGCAAGTGTAAAGTGATGCATGTTGGGGCCACCCCCACCCCCCGCTTCACGTATACACTGATTGGGTCTGAGTTGTCGCCGATGAACCAGGAGAGATCTCCTGGGGTTGTGGTGGACAGCTTGTTGATAGTGTCAACTTGGTGCACAACAGCTGTGAAAAAGACAAATTCCATGCTAGGGATCATTAGGAACGGGGTTGAAAATTAAAACATGCTAATCGTATAATGCCCTTCCACAAATTTATGGTCGACCACATTTGGAGTACTGTGTCCTCCAAATGTCCATATATTAAGAAAGTCTTAGAACTGGAGAAGGTGCAGTAGAGGGCAATCAAGATGATCAGGGGCCTAGAGCACCTGCCTTATGAGGCAGGGCTATAGCATCTGGGGCTTTTTAGTATGGAAAAGAGGTGACTATGGGGAAACATGATAGAGGTATATAAAATTATGCATGGAGTAGAGAGAATGAATTTTCTTCCTCTCTCACAACATTAGAAGCAGGGGTCATCCAATGAAACTGGTGGTCAAGAAATTTAGGACAGACAAAAGAAGTACTTTTTTACAAGGCACATAATTAATCTATGGAATTCTCTGCCATGAGATTTGGGGATTGCCACTAGCTTGGATGGAGGTTAGACAAAGGAGGTTAGACAAATTCACAGAGGACAGGTCTATCAATGGCTACTAGTTGGTGGTTATAGGCGATCTCCAGCCTCAGAGGCAAGATGCCGCTAAAGACCAGTTGCAGGGGAGCAACAGCAGGAGAGAGGGCATGCACATACCTCTTTCCTATGGCAAGAGGCATCTGGTGGGCCACTGTGTGAAACAGGATGCTGGACTAGATAGGCCTTGGACCTGATCCAGCAGGGCTGTTGTGTTCTTAATCACTGTAGTCATGAGCAAATTTTCAATCCTTTCTTGCCTGTGGGTAAATATAATATGTCTTACTGTAAGGCCATATTTTTACAAAACCCTTTATTATTAGTAGTGTCTGAAATGTGCAAATGTACCTGTAGCAGAATCAGAATGTTTGGACATCTCTTTCTGCACAATGTAATTATATGCAAATTCAGCCTAGTGCACAATCTTAGACAGATGACTGTTTTCCCCTTGTCTGATTTCCACATGACGTGCTATTCAAAGTTCTGCATTCATTAGATTTTCTTTGCATGTTTTAATGTAATCAGAAGAAAAGCAAACATATTGTTCACAGAATCAGGTCATCGTGTTACTAGCTCTCAAGGTAAATCACTTTAAAAAAAAAAAAAAAGCCCATGTCCTGAAACACACACATCAACATTTAGTAACATTAAAACACGTTAGTAATTTTGAGATACTGTATTGCACAAGAAAAATTGTGTGCTGCATTAGTTCACATAGCTTACACTATAGGCATACAATGGTAGCTGGATTAGTACTAGATATCTCTGGGAAAGGTGTGCATGGAATGCTAAGAATTGTAGTTCTTCTAAGCACTCCCACCCCATATTGCTCTGTGGGGAAAACACTGGGAAGGACTACACTTCCCAGGTGCTTGGTGCTCACCTTCCCAGACATCGCTAGAGCCTCTTGCAGCTCCAGTTATCTTTTTAAGAGCCCTCCCCAGTGCTATGCACAGGACCGTTCTTTGTAGAGGTGAGCAGTGAGAATGACTTCCTCCACACACAACTAGGGCAGTGTACGCATTATTCAACTTCAACCCTTTGAAGCCAAATAATTGCACAGATCTACTTTATACTGCCAGAAATGAATTAGTAACAGAATACTATTATGTCTCTCAAACTATATAACCTGCTTACTAGTAGGCCTACTGTAGTTCACAATGTGATCAGTGATAAAATAAAGTCTACTGATCGCTTTCTCTTGGCCTGTGCATGGAACAAACTCAAGCCAAATAAACAGATTCAGTTACTGATTATTATGGAAAAAAATGATTCCATTACCATGTATTTTGGAGAGCTGTTAAGACATATAACAAATTAAAGTTAGGTTAGCCCTTGGATAATCTTGCAGAATACCATTCTGTGGTTAGTTGCCAGGTCCTCTGCAAAGGTAGGTAGGTTAGTGGACTGATTAAAAACAAGACTAGAGAAGGCTAGTGAGTGTGTTGGTCTTTCAAGTAAAGCTAGATGACTGGCTCATGGGTGTTTGCATGAGTTTACGACTATGGGGGGTGTGTGTGTTACAGAATAAAGGTGGTGATCTTTGGTTGTAAAGTTATACTTTGAAATGGTTCCGAGATGGTCAAGAAGCTTCCTAGCTTAAGAGCTTTTTCTAGGCCTTAACTACATGTCATGTCCAGTTCTAGAATTTTTCCAGACAGTGATGTGTAAATCTTGCTTAGAGTCCCTCAAAAAACCCTGAATCCAAATAAAGGTATTGTGTCTCAGCATATCATGAGCAGCTCTGTTGAAATACCCTTATTTCCACTAGAGGGTGCTAAAGTATAGTACATTGGTAGGGTTCACTTAATTCCACTTAATAGCAACTTGCTGAAAAATAGTAATAAACTAAATATGCTGGCTTGATCTAAAACTTTGCTTTGAACAATTAACATTGCACCATCAAGATTTGTCTTGTTTGGAAATAGAAACTCCGTCATCTTTTGATTCCCTTTTAAGCATACATCTTAAAAGGAACATAAGTAGTTACGTTCAGCCCTAAATTCTGGATGTTTGGGTGACTTTGGGTGTTGTCTGAGCATTTAGAAATGTTATTTCCATCAGCTTTTACTTTAAATGGAAACCATACAAAAGTTGGAACTCTGAGTTACAACCGAATAATTTGTCTATGAAAAGATAGTCACATCAGAATTATTTTCTGGACTAATCCAGCCCAATATTTAAGAAATCTTAAAGATAAAACCTTTCTTTTCTTGGCCTTGAACAAGGAATTTAATATCCACTGCTAATTACTGTTGGGTCAGGAGCCATAATTGGATTAAACCTTGACCTAGGTGAGGCACTACTGTACCACCAGTTTTCTTTTTGGTTTTCCCCCCTTCCTTTTTTGAAGAGTTATCTTTTAATAGAAAATGAGAAGGGTGGGGGGCGGGGATAATAGAGGCGCTAGGAAGAGACGTGGCTGTGTGTGCCATTTTTAAAAGTAGCTGCCTTGTTGCAGGTGGGAGCTAAGGATCCCAAGTCCAAAGAGGTCGAAGAGGCCAATATGTGACATGGGACAGAAAAACTGCTACTACATTTCTCCATAGATGATTGTCAATTTAAAATAGGACCTCCCCCCCCCAATCATCATTGTCAATTTCTAAAAATACATAGCTCCTCAGGCATGCTAAAATTAATATGCTGCTAATGTTGTTAGTTTTTTTCTTAAATATTAAGAAATATAAGGGAAGAGTATGATATTGTGTCTTAAAATGGGTTTTGAACTTTCCAGCCTTTTAAAAATGAGTGTACCCCTTCTGTGGCAAACCTTCACCTCAGGTACCCCATAGAGATTTTTAGAGCATATGCATGCACGCTCACACGTACATACTTCTCTCTCATTCACTGACTTGCAAAACTGTTATAGTTATGAGACAGGCTACTACTGTCACTGGCTTACATTTAGACTAAGTTTCTTACAAGTACTCTCATTCAAATTAATGGGACAAATAAATTTGTCCCATTAATTTAATTAAGACTGCTTATGAGTAACTTAGTCTGAATGTAAGCCAGTGAGTGGAGTGGCTCATTAATGTAATATTTAAGTAAGTGTGTACACACTTAAGTGTTATAGTTAGGGAGATAGGCTGCTACATTCCCTGGCACACATCCACACTAAGTTATTCATAAGCAGTCTTATCTATACCTATATCTATCTATTCTCTATATCTATATATTTCTCTAAGGCATACCTGTCGCTAATCCCATGCATGGCAGCTCTCACTAGAGTTCACAAGCAAGCTGCTGGCAGTGGGAGATGAAAGCAGTGCCGGCAGACAGGCTTGCAGGCGCAGCAGGAAAGATAGCAGGGTGAAGAAAACAGTGAGGGGGGGGGCGCGGGGAGGGAAAGAAAATGGTGAGGAGGGGGGAGAACTAGAGGCGCAGATGCTCTGTGCCCAGCTAGTTGAAATTAATGGGACAAGTTGACGTTCTCCCATTAATTTCAATGGGAGTATTCCGTGCTCATTTTCTGACGCCTGTCAGGCTGAGGGGAGGGATACACTGAGCTTCAGAATGTAGCCAGCCAATAATTTGCAGAGGAGGAGGGTCTTGACCACATTGCTGAGAACATGTGAGCTTCAAGCTGGTGATCATCACATGGGAACAAATTGTGTGTTTGCAGCATGGGAGAAAGGAGGGCTCAAAGGATATGCATGAAATGGATTTTCCATTCTGTTTTGATCTTGAAATGAAATGCAAATGGCCAAAACATTTCGTTGAAACAATCGGTCTGACTTGTTGACGGAACAAACTCAAAATGTTTCAAGTGTTCCAGCCATAGGGAACAATAGGGAAACTCGAAACACCCCATTCCTCCCCATGGGTAGCTCCTAGGGACACCAAAGTGGATTATGTGGTAGGGCAGGATGGATGCTAACTACCATCCAACCTACAAAAGAAATGGGCAAGTGGGCGATTTTTAACAAATTGTTAATATTTCACTAAAAAACCCATAGGATCCTTTGGGGAAAAGTTTAAAATGTTTTCAACATCGCCCACTTGCACATTTCTTTTGTGGGTTGGTTAGTAGGTAGCGCCCATCATGTCCTACTACACAAACCACTTTGGTGTCTCTAGGAGCTACCCATGGGAACAGTGGGGTGTCTCTAGTTTCCCCATTGTACCCTGTGGCCAGAACCAGCTGTTTTGCATTGCATTTTGCAACCTGCATTGCAAAACACTGCGGAAGCACACAGTGATAGGAAATCTGACCCTCCAAACAGAGAACACACATTTCAAACACAGTCCAAAAATGGCCAAAAGAGAATCACTGACCCAAGATCTACTGCCAGCCACTGCAGTAACATAGGAAGCTGTTATATACTGAGTCAGACCATTGGTCTATCTAGCTCAGTATTGTCTTCAGACTGGCAGTGGCTTTTTCAAGATTGCAGGCAGGAATCTCTCTCAGCAATATCTTGGATAAGCCAGGGAGGGAACTTGAAACCTTCTGCTCTTCCCAGAGCAGCTCCATCCCGAGGGGAATACCTTACAATGCTCACATTTCTAGCCTCCCATTCATATGCAACCAGGGTGGACCCTGCTTAGCTAAGGGGAAAAGTCATGCGTGCTACCACAAGCTACCATTTGTACAACTTGCTTTATCACACACAGTTGACTCCTTACTTTCTAGCACTGCAACAGCTGCCACAGCAGCACCTTTACTTAGCAGCAAGCATAGCCATAAGCTCAACTAGAGCAGCTTCAGACACATTTTGACTGAGTACAACTCCTTGTAATGCAGATTGCAGGGCAGTGAGTGAAGCACAAGTTAGTCTTAAGGCCAGACATGGAGCTCATCACAGCAATTGCCAAGAAATATCACACACACACCTGCCACTGACCATTTCTCACCACAACACTATTCTCACAAACAAAACAAACCACAACTCAAGGAAGGCAGGCAGAGAAGTTTTGCATTTGTCAATCTGAGAACCAGAAAAACCATGTAGTTATAGCAGCAATAGCACAGCCCAAAAAGATCATATTACACCCATTTTGAAAACTACACTGGCTGCCAATAAGTTTCCAGGTGAAATACAAAGTGCTGGTCATTAAACTTTAAAGCCCTTAACAGCTTGGGTCTGAGCTATTTAAGAGAACAGATTCTTCGTCAACCTAACCACCTCTCAAAATCATCTGGGGAGGTAAGGTTGAAGTTGCCACCAGCTCGGTTGGTGGCAGCTCGAAACAGGGCTTTTTCTAGAGTTGCCCCAGGACTCCGGAACTTGCTTCCTAATGAAATTAGTTTCCCCTTCTGTGAATGCTTTTAAGAAGGAACTAAAAACATAACAGGCTTTTAGTTTATAGTTTTAAAGTTTCAGTTTTCAGACTTCTCATTTTAAAAAAATGTTTTAATTATTGTAAATTGTTTTAATTATGTTAATGTTGTAATGGTTTTTATATTGTGAACAGCCCAGGGACTTTTTTATAGGGCGGTATATAAATGCACTAAATAAATAAATATATTCAGTGCTGAGAAAAGGAAACGGCAAAATCAAACCTTCTTTCCTTTTGTCCTGATGTATACCTTTCAAGAGAGGCACACTATAAGGGCTCTTTCTCCCTCCCAGTCTGTTTGAATACATTTTGACATGCCCCAGCCAATGGGGGCACAGTTGCCCATGACAACACTTGATCTGTATAGTAAGCCAACCAAGAAGCAAGGAGATTGCAAGGCCAATCAGAAACCAATGCCAGAAAACTAATCGGTAAGGGAAAAACAGGCCTCCAAAATGGAAGTCAAAATGTTTTGATTGAGACAGGATGGTTCTGCTTCAAGCTGCAAACAGGCCTTTTATTTAGAGGGTGTTCTGTTTCAAGCTCATAACAGTCCGTTCCAAGTCAAAACATTTCACCGTTGTAAACATTCTAGTAAACACAAATCCAAGTAAAGTTTTGAATTTGTTTGAAACACAACATAGACCACATTAAGTGCAGTTCTTGAATATTTTTTCTGATCGAACCTTTGTGTATCTACTTTTGGCAGTTGGAATAATGTTTTGAAATATTTATAGAGCACATACAGTTAATTGTGTTCTGCACGATTGTTTTTTGCACGAACAGTTTGATCTGGAATTGCTATCCTCTTTTCACTTTTTATGAAGAATGTTGATGATGTCATTGTAACTTCTGTTGCTTTTATTGCTTCTTGTTTGCCACAGTAGCAAGATTACTGATGAATAGCCTCTTAAATGCACCTTGATTAGTCCCTGTTCTTGTAGTGGGCCTGTTCATTGATGGTGTTTTACTTCCCTAGTAGGGAACAGGGACTGATTAAGGAATTAAAGTAAAACAAGAAGCAATAAAAGGCATGAAAGCTGCTAATTAACATTGCCAGAAACCTTTGCTGAACAAGATTTCTAACACACTATAGAAGGATCTTGTATACCCCTGCTAACTTGGCAAAGAGGCACCTTTTAACGTGGTGATTCTCTTTATTTAGCAGGAGGAAAGTAACTGGCCCCATCCACGCCCAGTACAGTACCTCCAGTGACTGTTGCTGGTGTCTATCTTACACTTCTTTTAGATTGTGAGCCCTTTGGGGACAGGGATCCATCTTATTTGTTATTTCTCTTTAAACTGCCCTGAGCCATTTTTGGAAGGGTGGTATAGAAATTGAATAAATAAATAAAATAAATTATATATATGGGCATTGCTGGATAAAAGTACTATATTAAATGCAGTGTAGAACAACGATACTTCAGCAGTTAGAGCCCTAGCATGGGAGTTGTTACAGCGTAGTTTTATTTTAACAAAACTAAAAGAAAAGAGCCCCTGGTGGCGCAGTGGTAAAACTGCTGCCCTGTAACCAGAAGGTTACAAGTTCGATCCTGACCAGGGGCTCAAGGTTGACTCAGCCTTCCATCCTTCCGAGGTTGGTAAAATGAGTACCCAGAATGTTGGGGGCAATATGCTAAATCATTGTAAACCGCTTAGAGAGCTCCGGCTATAAAGCGGTATATAAATGTAAGTGCTAAAAGGGGCGGGGGAGAGGCAAAACATGGTTAAACCATTTTTAATTGATTCATGGTTAACCAGTTTTTAATTGATTTAGGCATTTTTGTGATCCAAGTTTTCCAGAAAAGCCACATCACCAAGCTTTTATAAATAAAAAAAAGTTAGTGGCAGCAGTGCAATAATAGAAGAGGTTTCTGAACAGCAACATAGTTGTGATAATATTTTGGAGTACAGGATATGACCTTTACAGTGGAATATGCTGGCTGTATCCTGATCTTTCATAGAAAATGAATGGTAGTTTCCCAGCCCTAGTTATTGGTGATTAATGTGGCTGTTAGCTTGTGAACAAAGTGATTGACAACAAAATTTAAGATCTACTTGTTCTGAATGTTCAAAGAATGCCATGAGATTTCGTGAGTGGGTTCTGCCAGGGAGCACAGAGGAACATAAGAATATCACCTTTAAAAGGTAAAGTAGAAAAGATGGCAAATCTGAGTCGTCATGACCTCCTGTCTGTCTTTCCTTTAAAAGTTTGCAACTGAGTTGAATAGAGGGATGCTGACATCTTAGGTCTCTTGATTATTAAAGGTACATAAAAGAAGCAGAGCATCATGCCCCAAATGTCCTCCTCATGTAGCACTGGGACTTCATCAGTCTTTTCTTTTGGTGGAAAGAGCAGTCACCAACGTGACTGTTTTTAAATTAGACAGAGCACGCAAACAATAGTCCTAACTTAAATTGTTTTATCTGTGCTCAAGAAATGTTTGTGTTTCCTGTGGGAAGAGGTTATTGCAGCTATTGTTGCTGGAACGTGGTATTTCAAGAAGAATGATATGAATAAATGCTGCAAGTGTTGATTTGTGTGGGCTTGTCCTTTTCAAATGAGATTTTTTTCCTTTAGAATATTTCTATCCTACCATTCAGTTTATATATTTAGTTCACAAGGCAGCTAAAATATATCTAAATGCAACTGTTCAGAAGTGTAGAGTACAAAATACTAAACTTCATTGTTGATATTTTTTGTTTAACTGGTGCAGATGAAAATAAAGACTTTGCCCTGGAAGTAATTTTGTTCTATAGAGCCAAATTCAGTGGAGATAGTAGTTGGATGATTGATGCTTTTCAACACAAGTTCTCAGTGGTTTACAGAGCAAGGCATGAGAAGATGGTTCCTTTGTCCCAAAGGGGCTCTAGTCTAATGTGGGGGTCGGGAATGTTAGGCTGGGTTGGATAGGGACAGTTGCTCTCCCTGCTAAACATGAGTGCCACCAAGTGCCTCTTGGCTCATTTGTCCACAGAGGTCTGCAATGCTATACACAGATCATGTTAAGTCTAGATAATAGGTGGCTCCTTCATAACATTACAGCAGATGAGTCGCACTGAAGAGCTGCCAGTGGGATTCTGTGCATGTGCAGAGTGCTTAGCTAGTTTCTCACTGTGGCTCCTGCAAGGAGGAGTGATGTTCTCCCCAGGAATGTTTTTCTAGGGCTTGGAAACAGTGGCTCAGTTCAGGCATTGTACCATACTGTGATTTGTGCTCATTGTAATTTAGAACTCAAACCATGATGTGAGCAAATCATTGTTTAGAACTGCTGGTCTCCTGGTTTCTGTCTTCTCAGTACTCCCATTTCTGTGGTGCAACTGCCATGGTTATAACAACTATGGCTTATTGATCCAGATATCATGCCAAACCATGGTGTCTGATTTGTGGTTTGCTGGCTGATTGCAAACCATGGTTTGTTGATTGGGCTACATTCAGAAGCCATTACAAATTTTAATGTGGTATTAAGAATATGAGTAGATATGAGGCTCAAGGTGACTGGAGGAGATAAGCTTTTGCTCCTGATTTTGCAGCAAGCTAGCTTGCCATTTTGTCCAAACCTAGCAAACTTTTGTGTTTGCAAACAGTGACTTGCCACAAACCAGGAGCAGAAGCTTCTCATGTGCTCTTGCATGGAGAAAGGTGAGGAGGGGAGTGCACAAGCCTGAGGCTCCTGCCTTCTTATGTCTGATGTGACTGCAATTTAACCTTCCTCTTACTTTGGTTTGACTTGATGTTTTGAATCGGTGGCAACGCATCAGAACAAGAAATGTGTGTAAAACACAAAGCCTCGTTGTCTTACAGTGTAATGTTTATTTAGAAGTACATCTTATTGAGTTCATAGGATTGTAGTCTGTAATTTTCGTTTGATCTGTGTCCCCCCAGCTGAGGCCAAATATGGACTCTGTCTGGAGCACCATTGTGCTTGACAGTTTGAGAAGCCCTTGCTTAGCTTGTCAAGTGGAAACTGTCCAAATGTGTAGCAAGGGGAGAGCTGGATTAAACTTCCAACTATACAATTGTGTCTAAGAAACCGCAGAAATAAGCACTCTCTAGAATTTGATTTGGAGGGAGGGAGGGGTGTGTGTGTGTGTGTGTGCGTGTGCGCGCGCGAGAGAGATTAGTATTAAATATAATCCATTTTGAAGACTGCTGTGAATTAACCCTGCCTGATTGGTTAGATGTTTAAAGTTGAAGTTGTGATTCAGAATAACATGGTATTCAAGCAGCTTGCTATAAGAAACTCTCAACAGCCAGCATTTACAAAGATGTCCTTGTTCTTTGGGCTGAAGGGATCCCTGGGTTATCCTGGCTTTGGGCAGAACATTGAATTCACGTCAGTGTAGCTCTTTGCCAGAAAAAAATAGTTTGTGCATAAATATTGAGTAGGCTATACTTCAGAGTGATAGGGCATTCTGCAGTCTTTAGCATGACCAATATGTTTTCCCCCTCTGCCATGGAACTTGGGGATATGTTCTGAATATGTCACTTAAAAGAAAATGTCCCTGCATCTTTTTTCCAGTTGCTTAGAGAATGGCAAATTAAGAACAAAATTTTCCCAAGGTAGAGGAGAAGAAACCAACCTTCTGAAAACTTGTGTGCAACTATCATTCTTTGTGCTCAGCTCTCTAGAGTCTCCTATGAGGAAATATCTCAATTTATGAAATAGCAAATTTGAGCAGTTTAAAGAATTGTTTAAAGAGCAGAAGGTTTCAAGTTCCCTCCCTGGCTTCTCCAAGATAGGGCTGAGAGAGATTCCTGCCTGCAACCTTGGAGAAGCCGCTGCCAGTCTGTGAAGACAATACTGAGCTAGGTGGACCTATGGTCTGACTCAGTATATGGCAGCTTCCTGTGTTCCTGTGGTTTTTTTAATAGCATCAAACCATTTTTTGGTTCCACCTAGAACTGATGTAAAGAAACTCTAATTGTTCATAGGAGTTTGGGTTGATTTATTTAAATACATTTGTATATAGCTTTTTCAAGAAAAATCACATTTTTATGTTTAGATAATGTGTGAGTGTTGCAGCAGGTGCTCTCTTGGGGGCAGTCCCCCTTGTGTGAAAGAGATACGTGCAAATCTGGTCCCCTACTCCCTGTGGCATCTAAGTGCCAAAGTTCTCACCAGACAATAAGCATCTGATTAAATTGTTACACTCTAAACAAGCAAGTCATAATGGATGGATGAAGGCCGCAGGCTACATTACTTTATAAATATCCTCCATAAGCACTTCCAACAATGCAGTTTCTTGCCTTGTTAGCTGTTTCTCTAGTGTCAGTGATGGCATCGTTGCCATAGTCTAGGTGGTGTTATGTATCAAGATTTACCCCCCCCCCCCGCCCAGCTAACTCTGTAGGACTGATGAAATGCATTAACCTGTTTTGTTCTGTGTTCCATAGATTGAGATAAAAATGAAGAAGCCAGAAGCTGTACGATGGGAGAAACTGGAGGGACATGGAAGTTCTCCTAAGCTAAAACAATCTGCACCAGGTTTGTGATGGTGTATTCAGCCATGAACATTATATTGTTAGCTCCTGTCTGCACTTTTTTTGTCTGTAACGATTGTTGGGGTCACAGGTCTGGTCTTGGATGTCCACATAGTTTGATTGTGTGTGAAGCACCATGTTGCATTTCTATCGGGCATAGCGCTAGTGCTGCTGTCAGCCCACATGCCCCTAGCTACGCCCCTGCATCTCCTGCGTCCAACATCAGACGCGAAGGGGTGTGGTTGGGTTTGCGAACAGGGCCGTGTTTGCTGCGGTGGTGGTGCCACCTTTTCCTGCCTGTACAGGCAGGGAGATGTGTTCCCAGCCAGGCTGGGAACCCAGTGCTGGCTGAAGCTTTTAACAAACGGAGCCGTGTCTCTCTGTCTTTACAATCAGGGGAAGGTGCTTCAGGCAGCCTCCCACTGTAAACACTGTGCAAGCTCTAGTTTACTCAGAAACGGGGCGTGCAGCCCCATTGCAAATGCAACCACGCCGCCTTCATGTCTGACATCAGATGCAGGGGTGTGTCTGAGGCACCAGGTGCCACCCTGGTTGTGGCAGCCCAGGTTCTTTAAAAACACACACACACACACACACACACACCGACGCAATGGTGGTGCTGCCCCTGAGTTCTATTTATTTTATTTATTTATTGTTAAATTTATATACTGCCTTTCGTGTGTGTGTGTGTGTGTGTGTGTGTGTGTGTGTGGAGTGGGGACACACGATGGTGAAACAGAACTGGACTCCATGCTCTTGGATTTCCTCTTTCCTAATTTATGCCATGATTACTCTATTCCCTTGTGAAAAAACCAACCAACCTTGAGAGCCTGAGCTTGATGGTTCCCCTTTGTCTTTTCTCATATATATTGCTCAATTGATAAAAGCGTGCAAAAACAACAAAACTTGTAGAACTAATACATCTGTTTGATATATTTCAAGTAATGGAAAGAAGCACCTTTAAATTAATATAATTATCATTAACCTTTAAGTTAATATAATTAACATTAATATAATTATCATTTCAGGAGGGGAGATTAATACAATAGCTCCATGAAAAGTCAAAGTCCTTCCTAATTGTCAATGGATTCTTCTATATCCAGTTCTGCAGCATTCATTATGATTTTTCTCCCCCCTATTCTTTTATGGTCCCTGAGGAGGGAGAGGGAAGAAAATCCTTACCTGCATAAACTCTGGAGCTTGGGGCTGCAATTTTTTTGTTTTGGTTTTTTACATTCAGCACTAGCTAACGTTCTCGGGCTTCACAACCGTCCTGAATATATCTGCCTTTACCACCCCCATTTAGAAGAAGCTACTGAGCTTTTTGCCACTAACTTCTTGAGGTTTCACTATATTTTTGTGGTATTGAGACTGCTAGTTGAACAAGCATGCATTTAATTTGGTGCATTACACTCAAATGAACACTTCTTTCAGCTCTTTGATTTATATGTGGCTGTTTTATATGTGGAATCCAGACTGGCATTATTGCTCTTGTGACATCTTTGCAAACCTTTTGCTTTTGCCTTGTAATACTACTTTTGGAATTGCTATCTTTAGTTCCATTCTATATTCTGTTTTGGAAGTCCAGTTTCTTCTAGATTTCTTTTTTAATTTTCCATGGCTGTATTTGACTATGTCATAGCTATGATTACCATATAGAAGGTATGAATTCTGGAATCTGGTTCGTGATCTGGTAACATTCATAAATATGGGTTCTGCGCCTGCATGGAACACTTCAGGCAAAATTCATTAGCTCCTTGTGGTGCGACCAACCACCACTGCGCATGCACCATGCTTGCTCATATAGCAGTTTGATGCCTTATAGTCCAGTTTCTTTCTGACCGCCAATGGGCTTGGTTCTTCGTTTATTCTAGGCTCATCAGAAATATTTTAGTGTCTAAATTTTAAGATTTTGACTCGGACTTTGACTGGATTTGTTGTTGGACTACCTTTGGAAACTCTTATTAGAACGTATTGTGTATGACACGGACTAGAAATAGTTATTCTTTGTGGGACGGACGTTGGTACCTCAGCAAAGCAATTTATAGTGTATGACTACAGATTGGTGAAGTTAATTGAATTCGGAATGTCATTTGCAAGCCCAACACCTAGGGGAGAAAACCACCTTCAAAAGGTGTATCTGGTGTAGGGGAAAGATCCCCTCTATGGACAGTCATGACCGCTGTCTCCTATGTTGGGAGAAGGGCATAATGCCACCATGTATGCTGTCTGCAGCTCGTTCTCAAAATAGACACTGAAAAAAAGAGCTGCATGCTTAAGGGTGGTGTCGTTGGAGAAAGCCCTAACACCTAAGGCCACCTCCATTTCTCCTGAGAAGGTGATTGCAACTTTAAAATCAGTATAGGGGATGGCAATCCAAAGGCAGTCTAAATCCCCAGTGCTGGGACCATCAACATCGAAGGACTCTCCCTTTAAGGAGCTGAGAGTTCTGAGGGGAGCACTTCTTGCCACTGAGACAGGGATAAGGAACGCAGACGAGAAGATGACTCAAGTTTGCCTCCCCCTAAGAAGCACAGAGTGAAGAGTGAATGGAAGGGCTCGACACTCTGACATTTGCCAGAGCTCAGTGCTATGACTCCCTCCGTTGAGGTTGCAGTGCCTAGCAAAACAATTGCTGTCGAGATCGATGCTGGAAAGGAATAGAGATACTACTACACTGTTGACATTGGAACCTCATCATTGAGTGGCTTTTCTGTCGCGATAGCCTACCCCACACCAATCCCTGTCGATGTCAGAATGGAGGGTCCACTTGCCAAGGATTCCGGTGTTGAGGTTAGAGTGAAGGGACCGCTCAGTGGTAGTGTTCAGTCATGTGGATGACACAGACACTTTTTGACCTCAAAGCAGCTCAGAACATCCTTTCCATGCTGGTGTCAAATGACAGTATTCCTTCAGCCTCAAGTTTTCAGGGCTTCTTGAGCCATGGTCTTGATGTGGAAGAGGAGGAATTAATGGAAGTGCCAAAAACACCTTCATTTACTCCTTTGCAACCGAGACTTTCTGTGACAGGCTTATTGCCTGTTGGTGGATGGGGTGATGCATCTACAAATTCCACCCCTATGTGCCCAGCTGACTATGCAGAGTTTAGGAAGTGGAAGGCAGCAAAAAAAATATGGAACTGGTCTAGGTAGCAACGCAGATGACTCCCCCTAGAGTTGTGGAGCCTTCTATGAAACAAATTGCAACCCAAATGACTCCACCAAAAGGATGCTGCTGTTCGGGTTACCACACCTACCTGTCTGTTGGGGTCAGGAGGCTGGTATGCAAGCACCCTTACTGCTAGAGATTCAAACATCCAAAGCAACGAAACAAATGTCTTTCTACACAGAAGTGTCTGGAATAAGATAGAGGGGAAGGTGTGCACCGGAAGTACTCAAGTGCCAGTTCAGACATTGAACCAAGTCACTGCGGGTCCAGGAATGGATAAAAATAGATGTTTCGGCTCTTGTTCATCTTCTGCTGGCAAGTCTGGGGTTCGTCCTGAAGAGCCAGTGTCCTCGGGATGACTCTGATTCTGTCAACAGGTCACAATTCAGAGTCTGTCAACAGGTCACAATTCAGGCCCAAAGGATGATGTCCCAACAGAGCCATCAATTTCCCCAACAGAGGATATGAAGTCCTATCATCTCAGAGATGGCAGAGGTGCTTGGTTTGCATTGGAAATTGAAAGTTAGTGATCTGGATGACCCTGTATATAATTTTATGAAAAAATCCAGCGTGGCTCAGCTGGTATACTTAACTCTGCTTCCAGTGATAATGAAGGCTGCACAGTCAGCTTGGCAAGTGTTGCACATGTCAATGCCAACTTTGAAAAGACTGGAGACTCTGTAGAGGATACAGGAAGAAGGGAATGATTACTTGCTCAAACATCCAATTCCAAACTCCCTAGTTATTGACTCTGCATCTAACACCAAAGGGTCGCAACGTCTTACCACTCAAGCAGATAAAGAACGAGGAAGCTGTTGGGTCGTAAGGCATATGTGAATGCTTGTCTAGGCATTAAGATGGCTAACTATATGGCATGCTTATTCAAATACACACATTCCTTATGTGACTCTCTCCTTCAGGAAAAGGATTATTTGACACCAGAAAAATTCCAAAAAAGGTTTACTGACATAAGACTAAGACAACTTTGGTGACAGGACAACAGCTAAGTAATGCAAAGCATTTAGTGGAAACTGAATCTCGTTCTTTGGCAACAGCAGTCCTTCTAAGGAGACATGCTTGGTTGTGCTCTACAAATTTGCAACAAGACATGAAAGACAAGATAGAGGCTCTGCCTTTTGATGTCAATGGTCTATTCTGCGGCAACACTGATTCAACAATGGAATAAGTTGTTCTAGTAAGAACTAATCAGCCTAATCTTCCTTTCACTGTCTCTACAACTGGACTAAATTTGGTTCAAATTGAGGTCCACAAGCTAGATCTCTTGCACCTCAAATGTTCAGCGTCTGCCATCTTGTACCAGGGTGGATGACATCACAATCTACACGATTGATGTGTCCCTGTGTGTCACTCACTACAACTGTACTAAATTTGGTTCAAATCAGTTAGACCGTCCACAAATTAGCCGGCTTGCACCTCAGATGTTAATATGACCACCATCTTGGATTGGGGTGGATGACATCACAAATTACACCGTTGAGGTATCACTACCGCTGCAGCAATTTTGGTTCAAATCGATTAAGCAGTTCACAAGTTAGCCCAATTGCACCTCTAAAGCTTACACATCTGTCATCTTGAATCGGTGGGGATGACATCACAAACTATGCCATTGCGGTGTTCCTGTGTGTCACTCACTGCAACTTTACCCAATTTGGTTCAAATGAGTTAGGGGGTCAGCAAATTAGCCCATTTGCGCCTGATGTTCATGTGGCTGCCATTTTGAATGGGAGTGGATGACTTCACAAACTACACCATTGAGGTGTTGCTGCAAATCGGTTCAAATTGATTAGGCGGTTCACAAGTTAGCCCACTTGTGCCTCACAAGTTTACATGGCTGCCATCTTGAATCAGAGTGGATAGGCATAATCACAAACTATGCCGTTGGGGTGTCCCTACAACTGTACCCCATTTGGTTCATATTGGTCCAGGCATTGCAAAGTTGATAGGGTGACACACACGGACACACACAATGCCGGGTGATCTCATAAGCCTTTTGGAAATTAGTCTGAAAATGGAAAAATCAAAATATACAGCAAAGAGTTTTATGTCTACGACATCATTTTTCACATCATCAGGTACCAACTGTATAGATGTAAACAGGGTGGCTATTGCCAAGATACAGTGTAAAACTATATTTCTAGATGAATAAGAGCAATCAAGGGGCTTGTAATAAGGCTCCCCCCAAAGCCTAAGCAACATCTTTGATTGCATAGTGAGCCCACATGTACAACCACCGATGGGATAAATAATATCCCTTTCCCTTACTGCAGTGATGTCAATAATACCAGTGGCATCTCCAACAATATCAAACATCAATGATGGTCACAACATCAGACTAATAAGTTGTGCTCAAGCATGGCACCATATAACATCAGATGGGTGTGTGCTTCAAGTAGTCCAGACTGTTTATGCCATGGAGTTCAAGACATTGCCAGTCTCTGCAGGTGTGAAGTTCACACCAGCAACATTGGTATTGATGGAGAAAGTGGAAATACTTCTAGAGAAAGATGCAATCAGTACAGTGGGCAAGCAGACACGGGGGATTTATTCCCGATACTTTCAGATCCCCAAGTGGGATGGGGGCATTCATCCAATAATGGACCAGAGGTGGCTGAATCTGTATGCCGATGTGAGAAAATTCTGTGTGATTATGTTGCGAGCTATCTTGCCTCTTCTACACGGGTAGGAATGAGTTGCAGTGTTGGACCTAAAGGATGCATATTTTCACATTGGCATACAGGAAAGTCACAAAGTATCTGAGGCTCACAGTGGGCTACAACATTTACCAGTACAATGTACTAACCTTTGGGCTGGTGACAGCACCAAGAGTATTCAGTTAAACCCAGTTCAGAGGGCTCAGACAAATCAAATTCTAATGGGTCTGATGGCCCATTACTTGTTTTGCTATGCCAGATTATGCATGAGGAAACTACAACAATGGTACTTGGCGGCGTTCCACCCAAATGTGGACAGCCAAAACCTTTGTCTTTGTATACCATACTCAGTTCTGAATTCAATGTTATGGTGGATAAAGGACATGAAGCTTCTGAAGGGGATACCATTCAAGGCACCAGTACCAGAGGTTTGCATAATGCCTCTCTGACAGGATGGGGGGCTCACATGTCAGACTTGGAAGCACTGGGACTCTGGTGCAGTACTCAGAGATTTGCATATAAAAATGCAAATCTGGCCTTCCAGTGCTCTTAAATTGTTAAAGGGTCTTTGATGTTTGTGAACCGCCCTGAGCTATTTTGTAAGGGCGGTCTAAAAATCAAATCAAATAAATAAATAATTCTTAGAGCTACTGGCAGCATTCCAAGTGCTAAAGTCCTTTCAAAAACATCAGCTGGGAAAAACAATCCAGGAGCATATGGACAACACAACTGCTATAGCATTTGAACAAACAAGGGGGCATGGTATCACACTCCCTCTGCAGTTTAAGCCAGCAAATATGGAACTGGTGCATACCACGGAAGCTACATCTGGTGGCAATACACATAAAGGGGATAAACAAGTCTCAGATGCTTCTTCAACAACACAAGTGGGAGATAAGCTGCCTAAAAGACCTCTTCCAGTCCTGGGGACAACCTGTGGTAGACCTGTTGGCGACAAAGGACAAAGCCAAATGCATCCAGTATTGCTCAAGAGCAGGTCTAGGATGGTGATTGAAGGGCAATGTATTCCAATTCCAATGGATGCAAAGCTTATTCTATTAGTTTTCTCTGTATCCACTGCTCAACAGGGTGGTGGCAAAGATTCTACAGGACAACACCTGTTGCATACTAATCACTCTGTAGTGGCCAAGACAATCTTGGTTTCAATGAGTACTGGGACTGTCAACGGGGGGTACACGTACGGTTAAGACAAACCATGGATCTGCTCACCCAGGAGCAAGGAAGACGGCTTCATCCAAACCTACAAATGCTAAGGCTTATATCAAAAAATTTATTCGCCATGCCAAAATTTTGCTAAATGATAAAAAGGCGTCCACAAGGAAAAACTACAGTGTGAAATGGAAACGATTCAGAGCATACATTCGGGCGCGCAGCTTCAAGGCCAAGGATGCCTCCATAAGGGACATCTTCGGTTATTTAATGATCTTAAAAACAAGTGGCCTGGCAAACACCACACTGAGAGTTAATTTGGCTCACTTTCCTCCTTCCATTGAGGGTGTGATAGGACAACTGTGTTCAGTCACCCCAATAGTAAATGGTTTTTAAAGGGGTGAACAACCCGTACCTACCAGCACAGAGTCCCATGGATAGAAGGAATCTTTCTCTGGTCCTATTGACTCTGACAGAAGGGCCTGTGGCGACGGCTAAACTGAAAATGGTTATGCTGAAGACAGTATTTTTGATGGCCATACTATGGCGAGAAGAGTGAGCGAACCCACTGCTTTGCGTATTGATGAGCCTTACACAAAGTTTCACAATGACAAAGTAGTGATGCGATTGGACCCAGAATTCAGAAAAAGGATTGTGTCTGACTTCCACGTGAATCAGGATATTGTTCTACCTACATTCCCCCACCCCCCAATCCTGAATTGCCACTGGAAAGAGCAATGCATACTAGATGTATGATGTGCTCTTCTATTTGCGGAGGATGTCTACTATTAGAAAAACCAAAAGGCTGTTAGTCACTTATAAACTGAAAGATGGAGGAAATCCAGTCTCTCGTCGACAAAGGATCTCTCGTCGGTTAGTGGATGTGATCTACTTGGCCTACAAGATACAGAAGGTAGATCTGCCTAAAGCAGTAAAAGCCTACTCTATGAGGGTGTATGCCTCCTCGGCAGCACACTTGTCAGGAATTAAGTTCAAGGATATTTGCATGACTGCCATGTGGGCATCGGAAGAGACACTTGTAAAGCCTTATGCGGTGGACCTCTGCTCAGTAGCAGCAGCTAATTTGGGGAGGGGTGTACTCGAGTGACTTTTGCAGTAGCTGTATGCTCCCACTTCCAGGAGTGATGTAGCTCATGAGTCACTCATTTTTGTGGATGTTACTGGTTCATGAACTAGATAAACAGGTTGCTTATCTGTAACCGATGATCTGGTGGTCATCCAGTAACATTCATAAAACCCTCACAGCCATCCCCACTGCAGATACTACAAGCAATATGTTCCATGTCCATGCAATTAAAAGAGAGGCTGCATTGGAGCGGCCATCAAGAAACTGGACTATAAGGTGCCAAACTGCTGATATGTGCATGCGCAGTGGTGGTTGGTTGGCACCGCGAGGAACTAATGAATTTCGCCCAAACTGTTCTGTGCAGGCGCAGAACCCATTTTTATGAATGTTACCAGATCACCTGTTACAGGTAAGCAACCTGTTTTCCCCCCTTACACATGGCACTTTACAAATAAAGAAAAGACAGGTCCTTTTGTGGGGACACAATCTAAAATGGGCACAAAGGAGAAAGGAAGGAAAATGGAAGTGAGGATAAATTGGGGAGTGTAGTGATGGTAGGGCTTCAGAGGGACTGCTTGGCAAGCTAGGCCTTTCCTAATAAGGGAAAAAGACTGGGAAATTCAAAATAGGAGGACTAGTCACAGGGACTGTGTGGGAACTGCCCACACAGCCACCTATTGAAGAGAAAGCTTTGTTCTTAGTCTGTCCCAGGAGGGCCCTGAGGAAGCTGCAGACTGAGAGCTGGGAATGGGAATTCCTGTAAGTAATAAGTTAGGACCAAGTCAGACACGTGAAGGAAACTATTTTTCTTTCCTGATCACTTGGAATCTGCATTGCCAGGTTAATAAAAACTCTCTGTTACAGTCTGTTTTATGAGAAGACAATTGTTCCTATTGCATACCTTTTTCTTTTAAACTAATTATATCCTTGTTGCTGAAGTGTGCGTCTCTTCAATTTGGGTCTGCCTTAGTCGCCTGCTTTTGAAGGCTGAGGACTGCTCAGCCTTTTTTGGGAGGGTTTTGCCACTTTAAACTCCCCCAGGAATCATATGTGGAAAGAGTGGTTTGACCCACATTAAAATAAAGTGGATGGTGGCAGCCTACTATGAATCCCTTGCAGTCAAGGATTGACCCCAGTGAACTGCCCCGCCCCCCGGCTCTGGTAGGAGTTGTGACAGGGAGGGGGAGAAGTGAGTTTTTAAAATGTTCACAAGCTTCGGGATGAGGACTAAACACTACTCACAGGAGGGAGGAGGCTTGGTGGATGGTCCTCCTTGAACAGCAGTGTCAGTGGTGGCTCTGGCTGCTCCTGTCACGTGGTTCTTTCTGGACACAGCTGACTTGGTGGCAGTTGGAATCCTTTCCAGAGGGATGGAGTTGCCCTCTTCCTTCACTCTGTGAGTGGAAATGCTCACTACTCTTGCCACGCAGTTTTCTTAGACTCAATTGACTTCGCAGTGGCTGGTTGGGAATGCCATTTTACATGTGTGTGACCCTATTTATTCTTCTAGTCCTTTGTTCCTCTTCAAGTCTATTTACTACGAATGTCCACAACATTACAAATGGATACATAAACACCCAACGCAACTTCATTGTCACAAAAATGTGATCAAGTCCATTTTTCTCCAATATGCCAGATGTGTTGGTTTTATCTTGCTTAAACCATTGTTTGCTAATCTGCTTATACTTTCTGATTCTAACAGTAAGATGTTTGGAAAAAATGGGCAGGATTCAGATTAAACTAGTCATGACTAAGTCCCATTAAAATTAATGGGGTTTAAGTTAGACATGATTAACTTTGCCTCATTTATTTCAGTGGTACTTGGTCATAACTAACTTAGTCTGGATCCTCACGGTCACTGCTTGGACTATTTCTTGTCTCCTTGGTTTGAGATATCTTCATAATAGCTTTCATTTATTTTCCAGTTTCAGATTGTACGCACTTATATCCATCATCGTCTCATTATACAAGGAACTGGGACAAATTGGTGGTTGAGATCAAAGAAGAAGAAAAGAATGAGAAGTTAGAGGGTGATGCAGCTTTAAACAAACTCTTCCAGCAGATCTACTCGGACGGCACAGATGAAGTGAAACGTGCCATGAATAAATCTTTTGTAAGATACCTGCCTCATTTTAGCTATTTATGGCCATGTGAATTTCGAAGTCATGCTTAATTTATTATGACTGCAAATGTGGTAACTTCACAGTATTGGACTAATTGACAGAAATGCATAAGGACTTTTGTTTAATAAGTTTTTAGTGTAGCACACAATAGAGACATGCACGAAACAGATATTGCAATTTGTTTCAAGCTCAAAATGAATAACAAAATCCTCAAATTGATTCATCAAAACAGCAGCCAAAGCTGGCTGTTTCAATGAATCAGCGTTGAAAGATTTGAAATGTTTTGAGCACGATTTTTGAGGCCTGTTTTCCCGGGAATTGCTGTCTACTGATTGGGGTCAGCAGGTAGACCAGTCCTCCAAGGCAGGCGGGCACACCGAGGCCTGGTCTACCTGCCAGACCCAATTGGTAGACAGCAATCCTTGGAAAAACGGGCCTCAAAATGGTGCTTGAAACGGGGCTGTTTTGTTTCTACCTTGAAACAGGCCCTTTATTTTTAAGGGGGTGTTTGTTTCGATCTCAAATCGATTTGCACATTTCTAGAACACACACAAGTTGCTTGGAGCAGTAAAATAGAATAAAAATGACATAGGAATGAATGGTATGCAATCAAGATTTTGTGGGATAAGCTATAATGTGTATTCAGATACCCTGGTTCATATAAGCTAAATATCAGAGACTATGCAGCAATTTTTATTCTGCAATCTGTTTCAACTTATAATATTGCTTGATTTTTCCCAAATGCACACTACCATTTCCCCTTTTGGTTTCAACATGCCCACAAATTAAAGCCTAAAAATACCTTTTATTCTGTCTTCTAAACATACAGTATATATTGAAGATGACTGGAATAACACTCTCCAGGGTACTTGCTTCTAAATGCCATTTTAATGCTCATGTCCTTCCTATGGGCACACTGGGGGAGAGAGAGAGAGAGTTTAGAGTTTAAAAAATCTAGAAAGAAAATAGCAGAATACATCTCAGACCTTTTCTTCTTCTGCATCAAATTTTCACAATTTGGTTTGTGAGGAGTCCTAAAGACTTCCCTGAATAAGTCATTGATTCCTGTTGTGCCATTTGTCAGGTAGCAGGTTTGATGGTCATTTGAAATCTTGGTTATATAGAGATGAGCTCTTAAATGTTTGTGAAGCAACTATATTTTACTTATGCTTAAATTGTTGGTGGAGAAAATTATTTTCATGTTTGTAGTTTGGTTATATGGAGAGGAGTTGAGAACTCCTCACATCATTAGTATGTTTTTTTCTCTTGTCTGAAAAACACAATTTATTGTAGGAACTTTTAACTTTCTTATAATTGGCCACTTAATATGTGAATATGTTTCTTTTGCAGATGGAGTCTGGTGGGACAGTTTTGAGTACAAACTGGTCTGATGTGGGTAAAAGGAAAGTAGAAGTCAATCCTCCAAATGATATGGAATGGAAAAAATTCTAACTTGTTCATGTGCCACTCTGTGCTGCCCATATTTATGTATTTTCCATTGTGTGTGGACACAGCATTATTGGAGCTGAAACACTGAATGTTTGGAGATTCCTGTCCTCATATCTGTATGTGATCTAGGAATTTCTTTATCTGCAGGTTTTAGAGGTGTAATCAGGAATTGAAGCCTCTTCTCATCACTACTGTCGGTGAAGGGTTTTTATTTTTAAAGATAGTTTGAACCTAGTCATAACATGCATTTTCTACTGGCTTACTTGGTTATGTATTTGGGGAGTTTTCAAGACCTTCAATGGACTGCTTAGGATTATTGCCTTATTAATGCACACAATTCCTGTTCAGTAATTTATTAGCGCTAGAGATTTTGGGATAAACACACTCTTCAGCTACAGTGTTAAGATTCATTTGCTGCTTAACTCTGCATACAAATAAAGTTGTAAATATATAACTTTTCCATAAAGAAGTTGGATTCATTTTGTTTCTGTCAAACTGAAATGATTTGGGAAAGCAAATTGTCATTTCTAGAATTGTGCTGCTTGTGGATATGCTTTCTGCATGATAAAATGAAGTTTTTAATGAACCATTTCCATTTACCATAAAAGCAGCAAATGTTATCATGTAGGCATTATAACCTACATGTGTTTGGTTATGAATAATGGTTTAAATCCAGTTTAAATTTAAGGCTGATAAAAATATAAGAAAACAACAGTAGGTATATCTCGATAATGCTTAGAGTATGATCACTCAAAAAGGTGCACAAGCAGCAGGGATGACCGTAGCCTGGAGAGGATTGTCAGGAAAAGGCCATTCAAAAGTGCTGGGGACTTTCACAAGGAGTGGACTGAGGCTGGAGTTAGTGCATCAAGAGCCACCACACACAGACGGATCCTGGACATGGGCTTCAAATGTCGTATTCCTCTTGTCAAGCCACTCCTGAACAACAAACAACGTCAGAAGCGTCTTACCTGGGCTCAAGAAAAAAAGAACTGGTCTGTTGCTCAGTGGTCCAAAGTCCTCTTTTCTGATGAGAGCAACTTTTGCATCTCATTTGGAAACCAAGGACCCAGAGTCTGGAGGAAGAATGGAGAGGCACACAATGCAAGATGCTTGAAGTCCAGTGTGAAGTTTCCACAGTCTGTGTTGATTTGGGGAGCCATGTCATCTGCTGGTGTTGGTCCACTGTTCTTCATTAAGTCCAGGGTCAACGCAGCCATCTATCAGGAGATTTTGGAGCACTTCATGCTTTCTTCCGCAGACGAGCTGTATGGGGATGCTGACTTCATTTTCCAGCAGGACTTGGCACATGCCCACACTGCCAAAAGTACCAAAACCTGGTTCAGTGACCATGGGATTACTGTGCTTGATTGGCCAGCAAACTCGCCTGACCTGAACCCCATAGAGAATCTATGGGGCATTGCCAAGAGAAGGATGAGAGACATGAGACCAAACGATGCAGAAGAGCTGAAGGCTGCTATTGAAGCATCCTGGTCTTCCATAACACCTCAGCAGTGCCACAGGCTGATAGCATCCATGCCACGCCGCATTGAGGCAGTAATTGCAGCAAAAGGGGCCCAAACCAAGTACTGAATACATATGCATGCTTATACTTTTCAGAGGTCCGATATTGTTCTATTCTTCAATCCTTGTCTTCTTGGTTTCATGTAATATTCTAATTTTCTGGGATTGTGGATTTGGGGTTCTCATGAGCTGTACGCCATGATCATCACAATTATAACAAATTAAGGCTTGACTTATCTCGCTTTGCATGTAATGCATCTGTCTCATATATCAGTTTCACCTTTTAATTTGCATTACTGAAATTAATGAACTTTTGCACGATATTCTAATTTTTTGAGTTTCACCTGTACATCAGGAGTGGTGGCTTGCAACGTTAGACCTGCAGGATGCTTATTTTCACATACCTTTATACCAAAAGTATCACGTTGGGGTCTTTGATTTACCAATATCGGGTGCTGCCAATTTGTCCTCACTGCCTCTCATGTTTTCACAAAGTGCATGTCAGTGGTGGTGGTACTCCTCCGGACCAAGGGGATGGCGATTTACCCATACCTAGACAACTGGCTCCTGGCATCAAAAATTTCTTGGAACTCTTGGCAGTTTTCCAGGCCATGAAGGCTTTTCTATCAATTCTCAGAGGGAGAACTGTGCAGTTGCAATTGGACAACACAACAGCGATCGCCTACCTAAACAGACAAGGGGGGACGGTGTCCAGGTCTCTCTGCACTTTGAGCATACAGATTTGGCACTGGTGCATCAAACAGCATCACACCTTTGGCCATTCACATAAAGGGGGCAGAAAATGTCCTAGTGGATGATCTGAGTTTCTCATTCACCAGGGAAGAGCGGCATGAGTGGGAATTTTACAAGTACTTACTTCCAGTATTCAGAGCTTGCGGGTTTCTCAAAATAGACTTGTTCGCAACAGCTCTCAGTGATAAGTTCACAAGGTTCTGCTCAAGGCCAGGCCACAACCCACAGTCATTAGGGGACATGTTCCAGTTGGTTTCAGGACCTATTGTACATGTGCCCTCCTCCTACCTCTTGTAGGGAGAGTGGTGGCACATATTCTGACCTGTTGAGTCAAATGCATCCTGATCACTCCATGGTGGCCTTGACAACCATGGTTTCCGCATCTACTCAAACTGTCAAGACACACATACAGGAGGCTTCCTCAGCACCAAGCTCTTCTGTCACAAGAAAACGGTCAGGTTCTGCAACCAGAGGTTCCCAGTCTACAGCTAACATCATGGAAGATAGGCGTCTAGATAAAGTCCTACTTAACTAGAGGAAACTTTCCACTAGGAGAAACTATGCTAGTAAATGGAAAAGATTTACTTGCTATGCAGCCTTAAACGGCTTTCTCTCTCTGAAAGCTACTGTCCGCCAGGTCCTACTGTACCTAACCACGCTACAGACCTCCCTGCTTTCTAATGTTTCCATAAAGGTTCACTTAGCAGCGATCACAGCTAGATACCCAGGATGGCATGGGAAGACAGTATTTTCCCACTCCAGCTGCAAGAGTTTTCTGAAGAGTCTCGCCAATCTGTATTCTCCAGTAAGACAGCCAGTGGAACAGCAGAGTATATTGTTGGTCCTTTCGGCTCTGATAGATACGCCCTTTGAGCCCCTGGCTACAGCTAGCCTGAAGCTGGTTTCTCTGAAGACTGCCTTGGTGGCAATTACAACTGCCTGCAGGGTGAGTGAACTTACAGTCCTGAGGATGGATGTGCCTTATGCACACTTCTACCCAGATAAGGTACTGTTGCATCCTGACACCACTTTCCTACCTAAGGTTGTGACAGTCTTTCACATAAACCAAGCCATCATGCTTCCTATTTTCTTCAGCTCTCCAAGCATGGCTCTTGAAAAGGCCCTGCATTCCCTAGATGTTCGAAGGGCTCTTCTAGGCTTGGGGTGGAATCCCAGGGAAACTCTTTTTTGCTATTGGAAAAGTACAAAAATCTTCCACATGCACGTCTACATCTGGTGAGAAAACTAATAGCTGTTGACTGCCTGAGGCGTGTTTGCATTAGAGTAAAAACCCCTTTCCTTGAGTTAAAAACCCACTCAGAGAGGTCTGTAAAAGAAAAGAACAAAAACAACTTTATTTCCAGTACTTTTTTTTGTCTGAGGTTTTCTCAGCTTTTCTATACAGTTAAGAATACTTAGTAGGTTACAAGAATACTTCAAAAAGCACCCCAAATGATGTTGGAGTGGCACGCTTTAAAAATAATGGTTACCTAGTTGCAAAGAACAGGTATGTAGGAAAATTACAAAAGCACACTTAAAAGCTAACAGAGTCTTCTGCACTGCCCTGGCTGGATGGGAGAAGGCTAGCGTTCCTTAGTTTTAGTTACATTCCAGGCAAGCAATAATAGACCAGTATCGGGGATATACAAAACAAACCAAATGTCTAATGCAAAGTCTGACTAAATGAACTTTTCCCTTTACTAATGTTCTGAAGCCAAAGCCCAGGCTTCCTTTTCTCATCAAATTGTGGTTGAGAACTCGTGCTTCCTGCTCTCCTGGCTTCCCAAGACATGCAGAAACATTTTCCTGCAGCAAGACCTTATGGACACATGTCATCCCCTGCACCCCCAGCCAGCTTCTTCAAACAGATTTCTTCCTCCCAACAGCTCTCTAGGTCCCACCCACATGGTGTGCTGATTGTCTGAGCCCTGGAGTTCACCAGCCTGTCAGTCAGGACTGGGTTCACTTCCAATTAACTGCTTAGGGAAGGGGTGGCTGATCACTACAATATCCTACAAAGGAAAGTCTATGAGTCAGGCCTTGTCGAGGCTATCCCACCGGCTAGTAGAGCTAATCATATTGACTTACAAGTTAGAAAAATACAACTGCCTAAGTCCATCAAGGCACATTCAACCAGAGCTTACGGTGTCTCAGTGGCTCATTTATCTGGCATATCATTTTGGGACATTTGTAGGGCTGCAACCTGGTCCTCAGAACAGCTCTTCGTAAAGCACAATGCCATTGACTTGCGTTCTGCAGTGGAGGAGAATTTTGGGAGAGGTGTTCTCAAAAGAGTGTTACAGTGACACGACGGCTCCTTCCTCCTTTAGGAGCTAACCAAACACCCATTCTAATAGATTCAACGGATCATGCCCCAGATAAGCAGCTTGCTCACCTGTAACTGATGATCTGGTAGTGATCCACTGACATCCATTAGACCCTCCCGAACCTCCCCTCTGCAGTAGTGCTGAAGTCTTCTTTGTAGAACTCACCTATTGCTCCAGAGATGTTTGACTGCTCCAGTGGTCTCCAAGGAACTGGAGTGCTGGCACTTCCTCCTGCCTTAAATAGCCACGTGGTCACATGGGCCGGGGCACAAGCACTGAAAGGAGCTGTAGTACTCCACACCGACAGGCTTCAGCGCAGGGGCTGAATCCATTGTAATGGATGTCAATGGTCACTACCAGATCTTTATGCTTTTGCTTGAACAGTTACAGGTGAGCAACCTGTTTTTCTAAACTATACCATTCATTATATGATTTCTATTCTAAAAATATGTCTATTTTTATTATGTATTCAGCTTATTACTTTTTTGACTTGATAGGAAATATTGAAATCAGAATGGCAACTTGCTATTTACGCATGCAAATTTACTTTGATATGATCTTTATCTGGTTAGCATCTATCACTTTTTGATACCTGTCATGCTTTCTTCACAACTACAATGGATCAGTCAGTATGATTTTTCTCATTATAAATGTGATAGAAAACCAGAAATATTGAGACCAAGTTTCTTTAACTTTGTCCCAAATCTTCCATCCTGATAGTATACATGGGTATCTTTTTTTACCAAGACTGGAATAGTTTTCATTAAAGATGGTAATATTTTAAAGGGACTTGACTACTCACCTGTTTTATCTTTTACAGTGAGGGAAATAAGTATTTGATCCCCTGCTGATTTTGTCCGTTTGCCCTTTGACACAGAAATGACCAGGCTATAATTGGAATGGTAGGTTTATTGTAGCTGTGAGAGACAGAATAACAACAAACAAACCCGCAAAAGCGCAGTGCCCAAAAGTCAGCGATGGATTTGCATTGTAGTGAGGGAAATAAGTATTCGATCCCCAATCAACCAGCAAGATTTCAGGCTCCCAGGTGTCTTTTCACTATATGCAGGTAACGAGCTGAGATGAGGAACACCCTCTGTAAGGGAGTGCTCCTAATCCCAGCTTGTTACAGTACCTGTATAAAAGACACCTGTCCATAGAAGCAAGCAATCACTCAGCTTCCAAACTCACCACCAT
This sequence comes from Hemicordylus capensis, assembly GCF_027244095.1. Lineage (NCBI taxonomy): Eukaryota > Metazoa > Chordata > Lepidosauria > Squamata > Cordylidae > Hemicordylus > Hemicordylus capensis. The sequence goes on along the minus strand of NC_069659.1, from coordinate 185,328,259 downwards.
GCCCAAGACCAAAGAGCTGTCGAAGGATGTCAGGGACAAGGTTGTAGATCTGCACAAGGCTGGACTGGGCTACAAGACTGTCGCCAAGCAGCTTGGTGAGAAGGTGACTACAGATAACTCGCAAATGGAAGAAACACAAAATAACTGTCAATCTCCCTCGGTCTGGGGCTCCATGCAAGATCTCACCTCGTGGAGTTGCAATGATCATGAGAACGGTGACAAAGCAGCCCAGAACTACACGGGGGGAACTTGTCAATGATCTCAGGGCAGCTGGAACCATAGTCACCAAGAAAACAATTGGTAACACACTACGCCGTGAAGGACTGAAATCTTGCAGTGCCCGCAAGGTCCCCCTGCTCAAGGCAGCACATGTACAGGCCTATCTGCAGTTTGCCAGTGCACATCTGAATGATCCAGAGGAGAACTGGGCGAAAGTGTTGTGGTCAGATGAGACCAAAATCGAGCTCTTTGGCATCAACTCAACTCGCCGTGTGTGGAGGAGGAGGAATGCTGCCTATGAGCCCAAGAACACCATCCCCGCCGTCAAACATGGAGGTGGACACATTATGCTTCGGGGGTGTTTTTCTGCTAAGGGGACAGGACACCTTCACCGCATCGAAGGGACGATGGACGGGACCATGTACCGTCAGATCTTGGGTGAGCACCTCCTTCCCTCAGCCAGAGCATTGAGAATGGGTCGTGGATGGGTATTCCAGCATGACAATGACCCAAAACACACAGCCAAGGCAACAAAGGAGTGGCTCAAGAAGAAGCACATGAAGGTCCTGGAGTGGCCCAGCCAGTCTCCAGACCTTAATCCCATAGAAAATCTGTGGAGGGAGCTGAAGGTTCGGGTTGCCAAACATCAGCCTCGAAACCTTTCTGACTTGGAGAGGATCTACAAAGAGGAGTGGGAAAACATCCCTCCTGGGTTGTGTGCAAACCTGGTGGCCAACTACAAGAAACGTCTGACCTCTGTGATTGCCAACAAGGGTTTTGCCACCAAGTACTAAGACATCTTTTGTGAAGGGATCGAATACTTATTTCCCTCACTACAATGCAAATCCATCGCTGACTTTTGGGCACTGGGCTTTTGAGGGTTTGTTTGTTGTTGTTCTGTCTCTCACAGCTACAATAAACCTACCATTCTAATTATAGCCTGGTCATTTCTGTGTCAGAGGGCAAACGGACAAAATCAGCAGGGGATCAAATACTTATTTCCCTCACTGTAAGTACAGTTTATTTCCGTTTTGAAATAACCCAGGCCATAATACAGTGCAATATGCAAAGCTAATGTAAACAAGTGTTTGCTTTTCTTGTAAACATATAACGTAGTCATAATTAGAGGATTTTGCACTATAACATGAAATGGCCGGCAGCGGGTGAGTGTGTGTGGGGGGTGGGGGGGTGGAGTTCATGTATTATGGCCAGCTCCCCACAATTCAACTTGGTCTGGCAAATGTCCTATCACTTCAGCTTGCAACTGGGACAGGAGATGTGGGTAAGGTCCCTTTACTGCCTGCTGTCAACAGGAACCCAAGCTTTACCCACCATCGTAAGTGTATGTTGCGGGGGTGGGTTGGGGATCATCCCCGCAGTTGTGCTGGGTGTCTTGAGACCTTCCACAGCCCAGTGCAACTATTGCATTGTTGCCTTGCCACCCATCGGAGGGGAGCGTCTGTGGGCATGCAGAGTGAGGGCAGGGGCGGAATCCTATGCATATTTATATGGGAGTAAGCTCTTTGTAGCATGGTAGGGTTTACTTCCAAGTGAACATGCCACCTGATTGTTTACTGGATGGAGGAGGAGGAGGAGGGGTGGCAGGATCTTGGTGCTCACCACCTCTGCCTTGGCTACCAAGTCCTGCCAAAATGTGTGGAATCTTGATTACAACCCTTAACTGCAAAGAAATATTTAACTAATTCTGCACCCCTAAGGGAGTTTTGGATTGTTTGCTTGAACAGTATGCCTCATGGCAGCCCCCTTTGAAAACAGGGGACTTTCAAAAGCAGATCATGATACTTTGTGACTGGCGAGGAGTCTGCCTTTCAAAGGAAAACTCCACTGGATTTGTCCAAGCCCTTTGGCCTGCCTAATGTAGCTTATTGGGTCTTGGCTCCTGTTTTCCCTTCTAAGCTTTTCAGCCCCTTTGATTTCCCTTTTTTTAAGGTAAGGGAAGGACAATTAGGTGAAATTGGAATGATATGCACATTTTCTTTTGACCTGCACATGATATGCACATTTTCTTTTGACCTGCTGTCACTTATGGTCAAATGGCTGTTGGAAACAGTATTAAAAACCTTTTTACAAAAAGTGAAAAGTGGCACATGTACAGAGTGATTTCTCTTTCCAACCTGTTATCTCTGAGAAGCATTGTCTGTGCTTCCACTCTATCCTTATGCTTTTGAAATCTGGTCAGTTCACTTGGATTTTTGCTAATAATAAAAGTAATATTTATACAGTCCACTTTACAACAAAAAGTTCTCAAAGCAGTTTATATAGCATGTAGTTGTAGCATATGATAGCAAGCACCAAGTAAATATTAGCAACCTCTGATCTCTTCTGAGATGAACTACACTGGTTTCTGTTTTTAGATAGGAAAATAAATATAATAGTCCAACAGACTGTATTTTAATTGAATAGAAATTGTAACTTTTGTGTACATCAGTGTGTAGTGGATAGGGGAACTTTAAAATGTAACTACCAGTGAAGAAATCTGCTTCCATTTAAATGTGTTTCAGCTTCAGTGCTTTGTTGCAAAGATTTCATGTTTCTAAGACTTCACGTCTGAGCACACTAACTTCAATGGAAATTACATCCAATTACTTCCAGTTAAGTGTGTGTGTGGATTGAAGTATAGTGATTGAAAGGAGGCTGGTATGTTGGTTTCAAATCTTTTTTAAAAAGCTGATTTGCTGAAATGCATGTAGTTGTAGCATATGATAGAGACCACAAATAGAAAATAGGGTATATTAGCAACGTGTTTTTCCATATAATGAACTATAAAGGCTTTTACATTTGTCTGGAAAAACATCCCTGTAGATAAAAGGAAAGCGAAGTCTCTAACAAATTCTCATCTTCAGTTAAATATGTTTTCACATCTCTGGCATTTAGTCATCTAGCCTAAGGCAAAATAATTGCATTGGTGCATATATACCCTTGAGGCATATGTAATACATATATAATGGCTTTGCCTCAAGGTAAAACTTGTACCAGTCAAGCTAAAAAACATTCCATCCTTTTTTAGATGTGGTTATTACTCTCATGCAGTGCTATTGGCAAGCAGGCAATTCCTTTATGGCAGCTTTCATATTTTTGTACATTGGCATTTTAGGTTAGCGGTGACAACACAGTTCTTCGAGGTTTTTTTGTCTGTTTCAATTTGAAATGGGTATTTCATCTTTTAAAGATTAAATGGGACTGTTGCTCTCTTAGCCCTGGAAACTTCTGAATTAGGCACCGGTAAAAATTGGCATGCTATCCAGATGTGAAAAGTGTCTTGGTTGGTCATTAGCAGTGAACAAGAAGGTGCTGGTATTGCATAAGGCAAAACGTACTTGAGTTCTGTGCTGCGGTTTCTTATGAACTTTCCATGAATTGGAGCAAATCTGTTTTGAACCTACTCATGGATTACCACTTGAGTTCAGCTTGAGTTGTTGATTCTGATATGTTGAAAACTGATTTCTCTGGCAGTGCAGAGTCACAATGACCAAATGTCCATTTGTTGTCCAATCTGGTTTGGTATAGGGCACATATATTTGCATCAGTAACATTTTAGCAAATTCTGGGGCCCATTCAAGTGAATTCTGGAGCCCACAAGAGACACTGTTGTGGATAGATACAGTACATGGAAATGGCATCACAGACCATCTTCATGAACTATGCCATGGAGTGGGTTTGCTTTTTAAAAAGAGAACTATAGTTCAAAGCAGAGGCATAGGAAGTAACTTCTGATGCCATTTCTTCTGATTATCTGAAAATTAGGTTATCTGGGTTATTTTATGTGCAGCAAGCGATACATTCTATATTCCCCTTAAAAGGGGGACTATATTCAAGTTTTGGAGGCTGTACAAGCAATAGATTTAATTCAAGACAGTGTCTCATTCCTTTGAACTTCAGCCTAACATCTGGGGTGTGTGTGTAATTTAACAGCTAAGCAGTCAGATGATGACTGTGTGAATGGGTCATCACAACTAAAGTATTATGGATTTTATCTCACTCCAAATCAGTTATATCAGAGTTTATATCACTTCAAATGCAGTGCTTTTTGACAGTTCACCCAGGCCGGGTCTACATATGCAGCAGAACAAGGTGCTAAAGGACTTAAGTAGCACAATGAACTGCATCATTTCAGACTACAGCTGGCCCAGGGCATCTCACTTTTTAGTGGTTTTGTGTGTGTGTGTGTGTGTATAAAACTAAAACCTTGCACATGGAAAACTAGTCCATCAAGAAGAGAGGTTCCACCTTATTTGTAGGCTGTTCTGCACCTCTGCATTCTTCAGCCTCATTCTGCTGCATGTATAGACCAGGCCTTAGTTACCATCTGTGAAGTGTACAGAAATGTTGCACAAAAGTGTGCATGGATGTTTTACTTCCATGCATGAATCAAGTGTACAACTTGCTGGCTCTTCCTGTAACTCTTTTGAATAATGCATACTATAGTTGAGCCAGGATGTTCCAAAACATGTTGATATCTAAGGTGCATTTGCCTACTTCAGGGCTTAGCAATTTGGGCTCTCCAGCTGTTGTTGGATTACAGCTCCCATCATCCCTGACTTGGCTTCTATGGCAGGGAATGATAGAAGCTTCAGTCCAACAACAGCCAGAGGAAAGAAGTCGTTTCATCCTGGCCTACTACATTTGTTTCTAACCTAGAGAGCTTCAAACACTTTATCCTTTTCTTGCAGGAAAATTGTTCTACCCCACCCCAATGATCATTGTGTCTTCTGTAGGGTTTTTTGTTTTGTTTTTCAACTAGGTAAATAAAAACAATCCCTCTACACATTATATGAAAACATTTGCAGGAAGGAAAGGTATTACCAATCATACAGACTTGTCGCCTTGTGAAAGGACTGGGCACTGTTGTGTACACCCTCACATTTCCTAGATTCAGACAACGGTTTAAGGTTTTCTATCGGAGCTAATTGATATTGTTGCAGGATTCAGATTTGATCATTTTGATTTGCCTTTCATTAGAACTTTTACCCTCCAGCAAGGCTGAGCCAGTGTGCCTGGATCAGACTTTAAGGATTGTTAGCATTTCTAATGGTCAAGGGAAATCAGCTCATGTCACTGAAATGTGGGGTGACTAGCTCTGACTGTATACTGGCAGTGGAGGCTATGAGGGGATGCATAAGACTTGCATATCCTGAGGGGAAGAGTTTGCGTAACACCCGTCTTTCCCTGCTCTCAGCCAGAGGTGTGAGTAGTCGGTGAAGAAGCAGCAGGCAAATAAGGGAGAGATGGAACGGAATGCTTTAGAGCATGGAATGAAGCACCCAAGCTGGAGTGCAGCACCTTAACTCCAAAATCTGTTTTCTGGAACGGATGTAACTCATTACATGTTCTGCCACCTTGCAACTTCATCCAATGTTTGACTGATAAATTTGTGTAGTATTTGGTTTATTTTGACAAACACTATACATCTCAAGTAATCTCTCTTTCAAAAGATGACAGAATCCAAGTAGTTCCATTCAGAGAAGTGGAGTTGGAGGGTGCATAATGATACATGTAAGAGAAGCCCTGTGTTATCAGGCCCAAGGCTTACCTCGTCCAGCATCCTGTTTCACACAGTGGCCCTCCAGATGCTTCTGAGAAGCCCACAGGAACGCAGTGAAGGCATGCCTTCTTTCTTGATGTTGCTCCCCAGCAACTGGCATTTAGAGGCATCTTGCCCTGAGTCTGGAGGTGGCCTATGACTAGCCATTGATAGACCTGCCCTCCATGAATCTGTCTAAGCCCCCCAGCTAGTGGCCAATATCTCTGCATTCTGTAGCATAGAATTCCATACACTATGTGCTGTGTGAAAAAGTACTTCCTTTTGTTGGTCCTATATTTCCCAGCCTTCAGTTCGTGGGATGACTCCAGGTTCTAGCATTGTGAAAGGGAGAACGTTTTCTCTGTCCATCTCTCCTCCATGCATAATTTCAAACACCTCTCTCATGTTTCCCTGTAGTTGCCTCTTTTCTAAATTAAAAAGCCCAGATTCTGTAGCTTTGCCTCATAAGAAAATTGCTACAGGCCTGATTATCTTGGTTGCCTTCTTCTGCACCTTTTCCAGTTCTACAATGTCCTTAAGAAACAGAGACCAGAATTGTACACAGTATTCCAAATGTGGCTGCACCACAGGACATTATAGTATTAAAAACTTAATGTTTTAATCCCCTACCTAATGATCCCTAGCATGGAATTTGCCTTTTTCACAGTTGCCGTACATTGAGTTGACACTTTCAAAGATCTCTCCTGGTCAGTCACTGAAAGCTCAGACCCCATAAGCATATATTGAAGTTAAGTTGGCGGTAGTTGTTGTGTGTTTTGCCCCAATATGCATCACTTGACACATACATTGATCTCTGTTTGCCATTTTGTTACCGACTCCCTGTTTGGTGAGATCCTTTTTGGAGCGCCTCACAATCTGTATTGGATTTCAATAACTTAAATAGTTTAGGCCACTTCACTGCTTCTAGATCATTTGTGAACAGGTAAAAGAGCAATAGTCCCAGTACAGATCCTTGGGGGACCCCACTTCTTATTTTCCTCTACTGTGAAAAATGTAAGTTTATTCCTACCCTCTGTTGCCTGTCCTTCAAACAGTTAAATGAACCTGTCCCTTTATCCCATGACTGCTACGTTTACTCACGTGCCTTTGGTGGGGAACTTGGTCAAAAGTCTTTTGGAAGTCCAAGTATATTATGTCAACCAGATCACCTTTATCCACATGCCAGCGTGGTGTAGTGGTTAGAGTGCTGGACTAGGACCGGGGAGACCCGAGTTCAAATCCCCATTCAGCCATGATACTAGCTGGGTGACTCTGGGCCAGTCACTTCTCTCTCAGCCTAACTTACTTCACAGGGTTGTTGTGAGGAGAAACTCAAGTATGTAGTACACCGCTCTGGGCTCCTTGGAGGAAGAGTGGGATATAAAATGTAATAATAATAATAATGCCTGTTGACACTCCCAAAGAAGGCATATAATTGCTTATATGAATAAACTAGGTGAGAAGTGTAATGGTAAAGAGTTTGTGTGGCTGTAGTGGTTAATGTTGGACGAGGACTGAAAAGTCCCTGGTTCAAGCTCCCAATAAGCCATAACACTGATGGGGGTGACCCTGGGCCAGTCACACACACTTGGCCTAGCCTACCTCGTAGGGTTAGGATACAATTGGGGGAAGATGGGAAACAGTAGTGATGGGTTCTAAAAGTAGTATGAGCACAATAGCTCTCTCGCAAGCAGTTATTGGACCCCGCTGAAAAGCTAATCCTGAGATATTGCCTCAGTGGTCCTTATAATTTTATTGAGACTATACTGGGTGATTTTTCTCAGCATGTCAAACACCAAATTTAGGATAAGGTGACTTTACTGCCACCACCTTTCTTAATGTTTGGTTCAGATAAAGTAGTTGCCAATGTTTTGATTAAGGAGTCACCAATGAAATTTGTCTTTTGGAAATACAGGTGAAACTCGGAAAATTAGAATATCGTGCAAAAGTCCATTAATTTCAGTAATGCAAATTAAAAGGTGAAACTGATATATGAGACAGATGCATTACATGCAAAGCGAGATAAGTCAAGCCTTAATTTGTTATAATTGTGTTGATCATGGCGTACAGCTCATGAAAACCCCAAATCCACAATCCCAGAAAATTAGAATATTACATGGAACCAAGAAGACAAGGATTGAAGAATAGAACAATATCGGACCTCTGAAAAGTATACAGTGTACTGTGCTTGATTGGCCAGCAAACTCGCCTGACCTGAACCCCATAGAGAATCTATGGGGCATTGCCAAGAGAAGGATGAGAGACATGAGACCAAACAATGCAGAATTGCTGAAGGCCGCTAATGAAGCATCCTGGTCTTCCATAACACCTCATCAGTGCCACAGGCTGATAGCATCCATGCCACGCCGCATTGAGGCAGTAATTGCTGCAAAAGGGGCCCAAACCAAGTACTGAATACATATGCATGCTTATACTTTTCAGAGGTCCGATATTGTTCTATTCTTCAATCCTTGTCTTATTGGTTCCATGTAATATTCTAATTTTCTGAGATTGTGGATTTGGGGTTTTCATGAGCTGTACGCCGTGATCATCACAATTATAACAAATTAAGGCTTGACTTATCTTGCTTTGCATGTAATGCGTCTGTCTCATATATCAGTTTCACCTTTTAATTTGCATTACTGAAATTAATGGACTTTTGCACGATATTCTAATTTTCTGAGTTTCACCTGTACATACCTGTAGCTGCTCTGATGCAAAAGCATTTACTCTAATGCAAAAGCAGCAGCCTTGTAGGTTCCAATGATGCCCAGTGATTTTTAATGTTTTCTATGCTGCCTGTCCTTGAGCTGTGAATCGGAGTGAGCACTACGACCCCAGCAGTTCCTCTTGTAAAAATATTGGAAGCACTTTATTCCACAGTTATTGCCACAGAATACTAGTTGTGTCTCAAATTATATATCCTTCCTCACCAGTTGGTCAAAATGCCCTCATTTCTGAAGGGGGCAGGGGGAGATCTTCAACTGAAAGCCATTCAGTCATATGCAGTGTTAATGTCTTTTGCATAATAGGATTTTAGCCATCTGAACACCATTACTTCCTCCTAATGCATTTTCTACAGCTGCTTTTTTTCCAAACTTCCCTTTCCTCCTCATAATTCCCTAGTGTTGAGCAGGGAGCTCTTCATTGATGACAGAAGATGTTTTCAAATGTTTGTGTGTACATTATTCACGTATGGTAGAAGTTTATGTCCTAGCTGTTTTCCACAGTTATAACATACCTGGAGGAAATTGACTACTACGTTAATACTTTTTATGAAACAATTTTATAAGGCCGGCACTTGTTTGTAACATCATACCAGAGCTCCAAGTACTATGGGCTACTTTGATGTATTGGTCTCCCGAAGAGGTTTTGATTGCTTTTGTTGGAACCACTCGATTCTAACAATACTTGTATTGGCCCAGCCCTTCCCTCCTATGGTAGCTCAGTAGGACAGTGTGTCCTAATTGGTTTCTAACAGTTTTATAACGATCCAGCAGTTCTATATGAATAACAGAGAGCAGCTTCACTTCTGATTTATTTGTCAAGCTCTACATGGTTGAAAGGTACTCCCAGAAGCATAGGTCTAGCTAGTAATCTAATTGGAGAAATTTTCACATCTGTCTCAAAACACAAGGCTAGCTTAGGAGAGGCTGAGTAAGTTCAGTGTCTGTAAGCATTTAGTTTGGGAAGCCTTATTCATAAGCAAGTTAATCTGTCTTTTTGAGACTTTCCCTCCCTCCGCCCCCGTCTTCAACAGGGCTGAGATAATGTGGTTTGCTAAAAGACTTCTAAGTGTCACTCTGCTTTTGTACAGCCAATGAAATATTAACTTGGTTTTAATTTATTAACATCGACAATGGCTAACCTCATTCATTTCCACATGTATTCATAATGATTCCTGGGTCATGGTCTCATAGTATTGTTCCCACTCATGTTTCATAGGCCAGGACTGCTGCATACGGTTCACCCTACTTCACACAACACCCAGGATGCGGGCAACCCACCAGCTGCAGGGCATAATAAGCCGGCAAGCAGAACGGCACCCTTGGTAGTTATAGGGCCACGGATAGTAGCCCAGGAGAGGTTCGCAGATCCGTTGGCAATGTGTGTAGCTCCGTCTGCACTCAATACAGCAGACTCCTTCATGGTCTAGCCGTGGGTCAAAGGTCATCCCTTCACCCCCTTCCAGCTGCTGGAATTTAAAATACAACAAGCACAGTTTTAGACAGCACAACACATCATTATACTAGTGTTACTAAAATAAAAATGGTTAACACAGTCCAGCACAACATTACAGTAGGTGTTCTTAAATTGTTTTGTTTCAGTGAGACCGTGAGTATACCTGAGCTTTGGCTTGTGACCTGTGGTTCTGAGCTTCAGAAACATAGTGTGGGCATAGCTCAGCTTTTAGCCACTGGAGGCAGGGAGGTTGCTGTATTTAAAGCAGGAGGAGCAGGGGAAGTAGGTGTAACTGCTCAGGAGTGAAACTCGGATGCAGTGATTTGGGGTGGAGTGAGTGTCTGACTTCCTAATAGTGTGTGCATACTGCTAACAGTGCACATGCAGCACTAGCCTTTGAACTTCTGTAGCTCTTGTGCAAAAGTGATACTATTTTTATGTGCTGTATTATACCGAAAACCTGTCCCTGACCTTCAGACATGTGCTTCTGCTGTACAGAATGTGGCAGGAGCATAGGGAGAAAATAGTAGCACTTTGGTGCAAAAGTATCTCTGCAGCGGCTAGCACTGTATGCACGCTGTTAGAAACACACATTCAGTGTTAGTACAGATGTTGGCCACTGAAACTCAGATGTGATGACTTGGAGCAACTTGAGCATCACAGATCATGTAATGTCCTGGCAATTACTGCAATTCAGTACCTCCAGTGACTGTTTGCTGGTGTCTGTCTTATGTTTCTTTTAGATTGTGAGCCCTTTGGGGACAGGGATCCATCTTCTTATTTATTTATTATTTCTCTGTGTAAACCGCCCTGAGCCATTTTTGGAAGGGCGGTATAGCAATCAATCAATCAATCAATTCAATCAATCAATCAATCAATCAGGGCGGTATAGCAATCAATCAAATAAATATAAAATAAATTCCCTGCTAACTGAGCAAAGAGGCACCCTTTAAAAGTGGTGATTCTCTTTATGGAGCAGGGGGGGAGCAACTGCCCTCCCTAGCCAGCCCCAGCACAGCATCCCTCCAGTGGCTGTTGCTGGTGTCTGTCTTGTGTTTCTTTTTTAGATTGTGAGCCCTTTGGGGACAGGCAGACATTTCATTTTATATCTATGTAAACTGCTTTGGGAACTTGATATATAAAAGTGGTATATAAATATTTGTCGTGAATATTTGTCACAAAACAACCAATTTTGTTTTTCACTGGGGTTATGAAACATGTTTCATTTATTATGTCATTGGGGTGGAGAGCCCGTCTTGCAGTAGCAAGCATGAGTTGTCCCCTTTGCAAAGCAGGTTGCCCTGCTTTCATGCAGAAGATCCTAGGTTTGCTCCCTGGTATCTCCCCGGCAGGGCTGGCAAAGACTCCTGCCTGAAACCACGGAGAGCTGCTTCCAGTCAGTGTAGAAAATACAGAGCAAGATGGGCCAAAGGTCTGATTTTGGTATAAGGCAGATTCCTATTGATAACTGAGCATGTTTTCAAGGTAATGGATCAAAAGCCTGACACAGGTTTGCTCAAAGGCTTGGTGAGGGCAGCAGGCAAGGCACTGAGTTTCTCATTGACCATCAGCAGCCTAATACAGTAAATCATATTCAGTCACTGAATGCTGCTAATCAGGAAGAGGCAGTCAAGATCTGACATTGGACAATATCAGCCAGCAGGCTTTCCCTCTCAACAATGAGCTGGAACATCTTATTCTGGCAATGAGAACTTTTGAATCCACACTCAGAACACCTCAGTATCCATAAAAGTTCTAGAACCATTCTTAATTTGCCCCCAGTGCCACTACAGAAAGGTGACAAAGTAGTTGCATTGACATTGAAAGGGTGAAGCTGGTCAATGCCTGACTTGTCCTTTTAATTTCAATCTGACTATTTTGAATAATTTTCCTGATATCAGCCAAGGTGTCTTCTTTCTGTGTAGGACCTTAATTCCTACACTAAAGGAGAAGCCTCTGGGTGGCAGTTGCAGGGGAGTAAGAGCAGGAGTGAGGCCACGCCCTCAACTGCTGCCTGTGGGCTTCCAGTGGCATCTGGGGGGGCCCTGTGTGAAAGAGGATGCTGGACTAGATGGAACTTGGGGCCTGAGCCAGCAGGGCTGTTCTGATCTTCTTAGAATGGTCTTAGTGTCTAAGAGGAAAGCGGAAATACCTGGCTCATTCCTCTCTTTAGTTACGCAAGACTTGCTACGGGAGAGCATTAAATGCCCAGCAGTGTTCCTTTACTATGGTGACCTGGAGAGAAGCGGGGGGGACTTCTTGATCATGCAAGGCTGTGTCAGGAATTCTAGTGCCCTTGGTGTTCATATTGCATCTTCAGTAGGAGAACTGGTAAGCAGAAAACACTTGGGTAGGGAAGCAGGAAGGAAGGCTGCTCTGCCTTTCTGATGGGAGATGTGTTCCTCCACACTTCCCCTAGGCTCTATTTCTCTGAAACCAAAATGAAGTTGTTTACACCACTGTGATTAAACAATTTCTGTTTTACTATGCGACTCATTTGCATAGGCTACAAGCAATAGCTGTTCTTGGCTGCAATATGTATTCTTCTGTTATGACTTTCTTCTTTGAATACAAATTCAAAGGATGACAACCATTACTGGAGGAATACTCTGGAGAACCATCACTGGCCATGCCTGCTTTCAAATCAGTTCCCTTGTACTGAAGTTCTTTTGTCTCCCAGGGGCTGTAATGCAGCAATCCACCAAGCTTGATACATGCTATTTTTACTGTGACCATCTTCCTTTGGTCAACTTTTCCTCAGCTTCTGCATGTCTAAAAACCATACCACCATATTTATCATTCTGAAATAACTTTCACCTTGTGGTTTCATACAACTAATAACACATTAAAATCCCTACTTCACTCATAAGTATGCCATGAAATAATTCAATGATGCACATTCTATGAAAGGGTAATTAAAATGTACCAAGAGTTTAAAAAAATACATAGTGTAATACTCAATTTTGTTATTGCTTTGCATTTCTGTAAACCAGTTGGACCTAGTTTTTAGTTAGCTGTCAAATAATGCACAACATTATTGCTGCTAAATTAGCCTATTTTAAAAGAGCTGCATTGCAGCACCATGTAAAAACCATGGAGAGAGCATAAGTTCTTGAAAGTGGTTTGTGTTTACTTGTTGACTTTATTTTCCACTAGTCAACTATCTTCAGTTATCTAACAAATTGCTTTTGCTACCATTAAATTATTATAATGTACTGACATACCTTATATTATCTATCTAAACTATAACTGGGAATAACTTCAGAGAACTGTAGTGTATGGTGGGAAGAACCAGCAGAGTTGTCCTTTTGCTAACCACTTACTGGAGGAACAACTCCAATACTGCACTTTAGAGCCTGTCTGCCCCCCATATAGATCCCCTGAGCAGATCACTCTGCTGAGTACCAGATCTCTTGAATATGTTCCATATTCACCTAGTTCAATGGCTCCATTGTCACTGCATGGAACTGAATGACCCCATGCCTTACTACAGGTAATGTTGGCCTTGATTGTAGCATTGACCATCAGTTATTCACTATCAAGGTGTCAGCTTTGAATCTGATGAACTATTTATCTTCATAGTTCCAGCCAGTACAACTGGGTCACTTTCTCCATTCAGAATGACCTCTCATCCTGTTCAGCTTCTGGATTTCTGTTTCAGATAACTGGATCTCTGCCAGCTCCAAGAAGAGTTGGCCAAGAGTTACTACAGTTACAGGAGAGCAAAGGCATGCCCTCAGCTCTTGCCTGTGGGTTTCCCAGAGGCATCTGGTGGACCACTGTGTGAACCAGGATGCAGGAATTAGGTCTGATCCAGCAGGGCTGTTCTTATGTCTGTTTTATATTTATTTAGTTTATATACTATATGACTCCAAAGACTCTGTTCTTAAGACAGAGCACACATTGTGATCTTTTCACTGTCTTCAGCATTGAAATTGCAGGACAAGAATGGTCTGCAGGTAGGCACAGAAACAGATTTATTCTAAGACAAATCAGCTCAAATGAACCCCCAACACATTTGTGATCACAGGTGCCCTTTCACTAGATTGAGTCTGTGCAAATTGTGTAAATATAACATTACCAAGCTTGCAGAGTATGTCATCCACTGTGACATTACAGCTGTGACTGAGATAATTTAACTGCTTTGAATAAACCTGTTTCTACTTTCCTCTGTGGCTCTATTAATTCTGGGACCTTCCCCTCTTGCCAGACCCTTGAAAGAATGAGAGTGCAAGAACAGAAAAATCTAAAAATTAAAGCAAAGTAGTTAAGGTCAAATAACACATTGCATTAAATATGTAGTATTTAGCCTGTAGCCTGATCAAGGCTACAGCAGGGACAAAGGATTAAAGCCCCTCGCCTCACACTGTGATCCCAATTCTGATTTTCCCCGTAAGTCACAGGCCAAACTATGCTTTTTAATGTAATCTGTAGTTTGGCTCTAAGGATGGCCCCCCAAATAGGTTGAAAATTGTGATATAAGAACCTGCTTTTTTTTTGCACAGTGTAATTAGTGGATTCTATTAAGTGGTAGCTGTCTCTAATAATGAATTTGTTATAAGCAGATGTTGATCCTAAGCAAATGTTCTACATGCAAAGTCTCTAATAATGAATTTGTTATAAGCAGATGTTGATCCTAAGCAAATGTTCTACATGCAAAGTATACCGTATAATTTTCATTTGAAGTACTTTTCTAATTGCACAGGGTGGAAACTTTGGCTGACATCTTAAAGTGTTTGCGTAACAAAAGTTGTGCTACTGCAAACCTATTGTATAGTTGCACTACAAAAATCAAGTTCTTGTAAGAGCTAATCTGTCTACTTTCCTTTCATGCTCCCTGCAACTGGACAAAATTTAGTCCAAATCTGTTAGGCAGTTCACAAGTTAGTCCACTTGCCCTTCAAACATTCATGCATCCAGCATCTTAAATCGGGGTGGGTGACATCGCAAACTATGCCTTTGAGGTGTCCCTACATCTGTACCAAATTTGGTCCAAATTGGTTCCCAATTTGCACCTCAGATGTTCACATGTGCACCATCTTGAATTGGGGTGCATGACATAATTACAAAAACCACCACTGAGCTATCCCTATGTGTCCCTACAGCTGTAGCCAATATGGGTTATTTTTTAAGCTTACTTAAGAAAAGTAGGCTAAAAGGGGAATTTGCACTATTCCTTTTAGAACATGAGTCATGTGGCAGATTGTGCAGCTCTTGCAGTTGTGCAAAGTTCCAGATTTACTGTGTATAAGTAAGTAGTAGGGTTGTTGTAACCAATGCATGTAGGAAGCAAGAGGATGTCAGTAAGGATGTCAGCCACTGATATTCTAACAAGTCTTTAAGTTGAGTGAACGGCACTTTCCTTGGGCAAAGCACTCCGGAGTGCAGTCAGCCCAGATAAAGGGCTGGCTGCTTCCTTCTTAACTCTGCCCCCTTCACTGTTACCAAGAGAGGGGTGAAAGTGCAGCTTCATAGATGACCAGTGAAGAAAGCTAAAGTTGTGCCCTCAAGTCGGTGTCGACTTCTGGTGACCACAGAGCCCTGTGGTTTTCTTTGGCAGAATACAGGAGTGGTTTACCATTGCCTTCTCCCTCACAGTATGAGATAATGCCTTTCAGCACTTTCCTATATTGCTGCTGCCCAATATAGATGTTCCCTATATTGGGCAGCAGCAGTTTATTTCGATTTTTATACCACCCTTCCGGAATGGCTCAGGGTCGTATTACAATTAAAAACAGAAACCATTAAAACCAATAACAATTAACAGAGATATAAATATTAACACCAATTAAAACATCTTAAAAAAACAAACTATCATAACATTTAAAACCCTGAAAACCAGGTTAGCATTAAAACGATTAAAACTAATTAAAAACCCTGAAAGGCCCAGCCAGATGGGTTTTAAGGGCTCTCTTGAAGGTCAGTAAGGAATTAAGATTACAAATTTCTGCTGGGAGTGCATTCCACAGCCCAGGAGCAGCCACAGAGAAAGCCTGCCTCTGAGTTGCCACCAAATGAACCGGTGGTAACTGGAAATCCTCATAAGGATTCATTGAGTTAAAGTTATTATACACCAAATAATCCAAACACTTGAAAAATAGTGACCACACATTTTGCTCCATAACCCCACTTCTAAAAGGGCTAGAGCTTATCTTTTTTTAAAAAAAATGAAAGCTGGCAATCTGAGGGAATTAATAAGAGGGATCCGAAACTCAAATTGATCTGAATCAAATCAGGCGCGATTCGATCTGTACCCGAATCTAGCCAATGGACCACAGGGGTGATTTGTTTTGTCTCCCAATCACCTGAATCAGCTAGATTCGGATACAAATCGATTTGTATCCAAATCAATTTGCACATCCCTACTAAAAATTTATCCATTGTTGACCAATACTCACATGGTAAGGATTATCTGGATTAAAGGGTGGCCTGATGTCTTGCCTAGAAGGTTGAGTAGCATTGGATGGATGTTCCCGAGCCCGTTGGCTACTCCGTGGTCTAGTATTTACTTCTTCAGCAGCAGCTTCAAATTGGTCCAGATCCAAGTTTGACTGAGTCTGGCGTGCCTGCCTAGTAGCCGCTCTCTTTCTTCTTTGCCCAGCTGCACAAATAGATATTTGAGAACACTGCACATTTAAATGGGTTCCACTACACACTAGTTTAAATAATCCAGCCTAAACTGTATAGGTTAAGTTTGTCTTGTGATCTATGAGGGGACTTATTTCTCAAGAGTGCATTACATACAATGGACACCCCCCCAACACAACAGATCACAGAACTGAGTCCCTGTTATGGCAAAACACAGAATAGGCAACAACCACAGAATAAACAGATGACAAATCACCCTCTCTTTATAACCATATCTTATGAGCTGCAGCAGAGCAACAGTAAAGGTCATATTGTACTTTTCATCAGGTCCACATGGTATTGGGTTCAAATCCTATACTCTCCCATGCTAAATTCCAAGAAGGATGGGTTATAGCTTAATGGTAGAGTTCACACTTTTGCATATAGATGACCTGGATTCCCTGGAAGCCACAGCTAAAATATCTCAAGTTCCAGGACAACTGTTTGGAAACGTAGCAAGCTGGGCTATATGAGTTAATCTGATTCAATATAAGGCAGCTCAAGTGTAAAGAGCCTAGCCATGGGATACACTCTGATTAGGGATGTGGACGAACCTGTTCGGTGGTCCTTTTACAGCGGTTTGAAGGCGGTGGGGGGAATAACTTTAAGGGGAGAGTGCACCTGCTGCATTTCTCCCACTGGCATTCGCTTAAAAACTGGTCTGGTGGGGCGGCAGCATATCTCCCTGGACCAGAAGTAGCCCACACATGTGTGCTACTTCTGGTCCGAGGAACAGGCAGGGCAGCAGGGAGGTACACTGCCACCCCAGTGGACTGGTTTTTTTATGTGGGGGGTGAGTGATCACCAGTGGGGGGTGAGTGCACTCTCCCCCACCCTTAAAGTTATCCCCCCTGCCTTCAAACAGGCCCCTGCCGGTTCCGTGCACACCCCTAACTCCAATTCACCTGCCTTCTTTACTAGTGTTGATACCACACAGAAGGCATGTGTTGAAGTGGGATGGTCAGTGGTGGTTTAAGTTTAGGACTTAAAGGAAATGGAGGCAATTATGAAAGAAATGTTACCTTTTGGATAGGATGGTCGAAGCCAGAAAATCTGAAGATCTCTACAAAGCTCTAAAATTTTGGGACTCAAGAAATTATTATCCTTTATTGGTTGGTCTGCGGCCACCCAGACAAGGGAGTTTTCATCGAATTTAGCTGGCATAATTTCATCTTCCTGTAGGTAGACAGTAAAAAAAGATGTGAGGCTAAAGTTGTGTGTCTGCATCTGTGGGTTGCATACACTAGGCACTAATAATAATAGCCATGGGTCAGGCAAAGAAATAGATGCGGCCTGTTCCTCATTCAGAGCTATTTTACATTTCAAGTTACTTTCACTCTTTCCAATTTCAATTCCATTTGAGATTAGCTGGTAGTTGGTCCTATTAAGCTTAAGGGGAGGACTGAAATTGGCTCTGCTGAGAAAAAGGAGGCTGAAGAAGCAAAAAAGGAGGGGGCTGTTTTCTTGCCAAGATGCTGTCATTATTAACTGTTTATGGATGTATGATGCCTGCAAGACACCTTGGCCGTAAAATCCAATTTTAAATTCGGGCTGCATCAGTAATATTTTGAAACAAGGTCCTGTAGTTTGTGAGTTCATCACTGGTGCGTGTGTGTGTTCTGGCCACAAAAGTGTAAAATGTTATTATGTAACATGGCATCTGGGGTGCCACTGACACCGTCAATTATTTTATATCAAGATGAGGGGCCAGTTCATACATTTATCTCAGCCAGGACCCCTGCACATATAATGGGGCAAGGGATGTGTCTTCACTTCCCATCCCCACATGTGCAACTGAACATGGATCACATGTTTGAATGTGTGTGCCCCATTTCCATGATCCAAATCATGACACTGTGTAAATGAGGGATATACATATACTGTCCTCTTCATGTATGCCTATGTAGTGCACAATACCAGGACCCATTTCTCCATAAAGTGAACTGGTACTGTTAAGTATATGGATCACCCTAAAGAGTATATCAAAACGGCTTTTACAATTTCCTTTGGGAGAAAAAAATAGTATTTGATTCCCATGATCAGAATGTTATAGACCCCACCCCCCACTCATCACAAAGCAATCTTATATGAAAGTGAAACTATTAAGTTGTTTAAATTTTGAAGGTATGTATACAAAACACAATTAAATGCAACCCAAAGATCCTGCAGTGCAATTTCATGACAAAGAGGAGGACTGAGCAATAGGGGAAGTGTCATTTATGTTGAATACTGAAGCTCAAAAATGAGGACATGGTTTAGGTAGAAGCTAGTTTAGCTTGGCCACAAGAATTTTAGAAAAAACAGCAAACATTTCAACAGTGTGTTATCCTCAGATACCTCACACTTCATCTTGAATTACAAACCTAACAATACTCTTCTATTTGTTATATCTAGCCCGATATACACCTCGAGGCATTTCCATAATACATAATGGTTGCTGTTCAGGACTAAAAGGCATTGTTGTATAGGTATGATGATATTGTGTGAGCTGAATGGATTTATTTAGCAGTGCTTGATGTAATCCACCCTAGAGTAGAGTCTTTCCAGAGCTTCCCTAGGAAGCCCCTAAGTCAGAGAACAATTTTATTATTTATTTAGCTAACATATTTCTATACCACCCAAAACTTGCATCTCCGGTTGGTTTACAATTAAAATCATTTAAACACTAAATCAAACAAAATCATTTAAACACTAAAATCATTTAAAACCCAACATTAAAATATTAAAACTATAAATCTAATTAAAAGCCTGGGTGAATGAATATGTCTTCAGTGCCTTTTTAAAAGTTGGCAGAGATGAGGAGGCTCTTATTTCAACAGGGAGTGTATTCCAAAGTCCAGGGGCAGCAACAGGGAAGGCCCATTCCTGAGTATTATTTATTTACTTATCATATTTTTATACTGCCTGATATGTATATCTCTAGGCGGTGTTGATGGCAACCGCAGACTCACCTCTCCAGATGATCTTAACAAGCTATGGGGCTCATAGTGAAGAAGACATTCTTTTAAATATCCAGGGCCTAAACCAGTGGTTCCCAAACTGGGAGCCTTCAGATGTTGAGGAACTACAGCTCCCATCTTCCTCAGCCACAATAAATTGTAGCTGGGGCTGATGGGAGTTGCACTTTCAGCAACATCTGGAGGCTCCCAGTTTGGAAACCACTGGCCTAAGCTGTTTAGGGCTTTATAGGTAATAACCAGTACCTTGTATTTCAGCAGCCAGTGTAACTCCTTCAATACGGTAGTAATATGGTCTCTCCTAGATGACCCAGAGACCAGCCTGGCTGCTGCGTTCCGGACCTACTGCAGTTTCTGGACTATGTACAAGGGCAGCCCCACATAGAGCGCATTGCAGTAATCCAGTCTAGAGGTTACCAGCATATGTACCACCATTTTGAGGTCATTCATCAAGAAACAGACGCAGCTGGCGTATCAGCCAAAGCTGATAAAAAGCACCTCTGGCCACCGCCTCAACCTGGAACACCAGGGAGAGGTTCGGATCCAGAAGCACTCCCAGACTACGTACCTGTTCCTTCTGGGGGAGCATGACTTCATTCAGAACTGGCAGATCAAAATCATCTCCCGAGTTCCAACTCTGCAAAATAAGTACCTCCATCTTATCTGGATTCAACCTCAGTTTGTTATCCCTCAGCCAGCCCATTACTGTCTCCAGGAAGGCATTTAGGAAGGTTATGTCTTCTCCTGATGATGCTGACATGGAGAAATAGATTTGGGTGTCATCAGCATATTGATAACATCCTGCACCAAATCTCCTGATGATCTTTCCCAGCAGTTCCATGTAGATGTTAAACAAATTGGAGACAGTATGGAACCCTGAGGGATACCATATGAGAGTTCAAATTTTGAGGAACAACAGTCTCCAAGAGACACCATCTGGAATTGCCCATGAGATAGGAGTGGAAACACTGCAAAGAAGTGCCTCCCACCCCCAATCCTCTCAGACATTCCAGAAGGATACTATGATCAATAGTATCGAAGGCCACTGAGAGATCATCCAAGAGGACCAACAGAGTCACACACCCTCTGTCAATTCCCAATTGGAGATAATCCATCAGGCCGATCAAGGCAGTCTCCACCCCATAAGCCTCCCAAAAGCCAGTTTGAAATGGTTCTAGATAATCAGTTTCCTTCAAGACCACCTGGCCACCATCCTCTCAATCACCTTGCCCAGTCATAGAAGGTTGGAGACAGGCCTGCAGTTGCTTAACTCTGAGAGATCCAATTGAGCTTCCCCCAAAGTAGGTGCTTTGCTGGTGGCATTCACTGTTGTCTATGGGATAAGCAAAAGGAGGGCCATAGGAACCACATAAAACCTGCAACTAAGCAAGCAGGGACTTTGCAGGACTACATAGTCCCTCAGAAAGTTATTACCAATTTGAAGAGTGCACAGGGAATTGCCTCCAAAGACCACACTGGTTCAAAAGAGCCTGAAACATGTTTCCACTGGCAGACATAGCTTTATCAGTGAATAGTGACGCCAATCCCAAGGGAAATAACTCTTCAGGAAGTAGAGGGGTATGACCTGGGGAGAAGGGAAAGAGAATGTATACCAGGGACCCCACATAACTAGAAGCTTGGTTCCCCAGGAAGGTGTGAAATTAATGATACTTGGCATTTAGGTACTAACATGAATGAGGAGAATTTCTTATTTCCTAGGTTAAGGGAGCACATAGATGCTTCCTCCGCCCCCTTGTCTGCTTCCCATGCCATTTTGGGAATTCAGGAATGGAAGAGCAATGCAAGAGGTGTCGGCTTGCTTGGCAATCACAGTGCCAGCATGGAAGGCACTGGTGAGGTTCTTCCCCTGTGACTCCGCTCCTCAACAGGGTTCCTACATTCCTTAAATTAGTGGGGTAGGGAAGCAACCCCACCATTTCTATACTCTAAGAACTAGCCCTGAGAGCAGGACAACTGTATTTTATTTTAATATTTCTCTAACCTTTCAACTCTAGTCCTGAAGGTGACTAAATAGATTAATTGGCAGGGGCTAATGTTAATCTGTGAAGGCAAATATTAAGGAGTGTCCCTGGGGATTAAGTGCACAGTGGTGCAACAGGGAAATGACTTGACTAGCAACCTGAGGTTGCCCGTTTGAATCCCTGCTGGGAAACACCTATATCGGGCAACAGCAATATAGGAAGATGCTGAAAGGCATCATCTCATACAGCCTGGGAGGAGGCCAGTGTTCCCTCTAACAGGGATTGTCTACAACTCCCAGAATCTCCAAGCAAAAGCCATTGCAGCTGGGAATTGTAGTGAACAACATCTGGGAATCCCTATTAGAGGGAACACTGGAGGAGGCAATGGTAAACCCCTCCTGTATTCTACCAAAGACAACCACAGGGCTCTGTGAACGCCAGGAGTCGACGGCACACTTCACCTTTAATTTTGTTCAAGGCTATTTTTGGTATTACGTGTGTGTCTGTGATATGGCCTGAAGAAGAACACATGAGAGAGGGGGACCTTTCCTACAAACAATGAATGACAACTTTTTTTTATTACATTGCAAGTTACTACTTTCAGTTATCTCAAAAGGCACAGATAGTGACATTCTAGTAGTATGCAGATTTAACCAATAAATTGAACAATCATTTGCTTTTTAACTAAAAATTATTTAAACCGTTGACAGACCCCCATAGTAACAGGAATCTTGTTTATTTAGGGCTAATCCCACACCTAAAGATACATAGTCCACCCACAGGAGGTTTCAAGGTCTCAGCTCATATACTGTGAGAAGTTGCCTTATCAGTCTCACAAGTATAACCTGCCACTGTTCCTGTTGTCCAGCTTCCCCCTCCATATGATCTCTACACCACCACAACTCCCAGATGTGCTCCTTAATAGACTTATGTTAGAATAATCAAATGCCCAAGGTACATAATGCACACAACTTAATGCTTCTCTGGAAACATTACTTTTTCCTCATTTCATGACTCTTCCAACTAACTATGCAACCTTGTCATGGCATTATGGTAATTTTCGCATTTGTAGTACAAGAAGCAGCAAGATGATGTTGTAAATGTCCTGAATCACATATCTTCACAGCAAATATTGAATATAAAATAGCCAATTAAACTAGCATTTGTAGAAGTCAGGGGGAAAATTATCTCAAGTTTGAGGTAATTCTGCCTTTAAAAAAAAGGGGGGGGTATTTTTATTTCCAAAAATCTTGCATAAATTCTTTTTAAAAAGAAAAAAGCAAAGGGGATAAATTTAAACTCTCACTATCCAGAGAGCAAAGGAGCAAGTTACAAAATCAATAATGACACTGTGCAAACTACTTGGCAGAATAACATTGATCTAGTGGAGTATTGAAACCAATCTCAAAGATTTTACTACAGAGGCCATTCAGAATTTTACCCTCTGGTTCCATATGCCATTTTACTGATTCTTCCCCACCCCCCACCCCCACTGCCGCAAAGGAATAGCAGCTCTCTTGTGTAAAAATAATACTTGGATTCTTTAAAGTTTCTAGTTCAATCAGTGGCATTTTCCTACACTGCTTTGAAGATGAGAATGAAAAACCTTTAGGGTACACTTCAAAACGAAGGCTCTTTTTACTTATACTTCAAGCTTTTGGTCAATATAATTGCTTTTACTGAACAAGACTTTTAATCAGAGCCATCGTATTAACTTAATACTGGAACTGGAAGCTGTATCCAGTCCAAACCAAATCTTTTACAGCATCATAAAATGGATCTCTGGGGTAATAAAGTCTAACCTCATATTCTGGAAAAGGATTCTCTAAAATTTAAACCACCCCAACCAACATTTATCTGTGTATTCTATATTACAGAAACCTCTGATGCAGACTTTACACATTTCTCTTGCTAGCAATAAACAATCGCTTTCCTATTGTCTGCAAGGCTGCTTTTCCTTTTACTATTTCAAGATCTATTCAGAGGATTTCCCCCCATCTTTTCTTTCAAGCGTGCATAATCCACTCTACTTTTCTCAAATGCCCTATGTTTCAAAATCTCTCTCATCCTTTCAGGATTACCCCCGCTACACCGCCTAACTTTTTAAAAAAGTGATATGTTATGTCCAGTCTTAGGTATCACATTTTTAAACAGTTATTTGAGGGGACAATCCTGAAAGGATGAGAGAGATTTTGAAACATAGGGCATTTGAGAAAAGTAGAGTAGAACTAGTAGTTTTCAACTCAAAATGTCAATCTGATTTTGAACAATAACTTAGAGATCATTCTTTTCATTCTTTCACCGTGGAAGGTCATTCAAGTGAAGATGTTTGGAAGTAATCAGAACAGACATACTTAATCTTCACACAATGCAAACTTAATTTATAAGAATCACTGTCAATATATATGGTGATGGCTCCTACATGAGGTTGGCTTTCAAACAGACAGGTTCATGGGAGAGAGGTCTATGAGCCATCATAAAACAAATGGAGCTTCCATTATTACAGGCAGTGCGCCCCCGATTGCTGGCTGTCCTGCCTGCGAGCTTGCCAAAGCCTTTGGGACACACAATGCAGAACACAGATGGATCTCTGGTCTGACCCAGCAAGGATATGCTCTCATCTTTCTAACTTGTGTTATATGTGTAGTCTGTTACAAATTCTGCAACTTTCTTGTATGTAGTGTAGTTAACCTGCCACAATTAGGTTCCATTCTGGCAATCAAAGTTGTAGCCACACAAGTTACTCACCACTAAAGTACTATCAGATATAATGACTGTGAAACACATGTCCATCCTTAGCACAGATGACTGTAGTCAAGTAAGATCTAAGATTGATACGATGCCTTACAAAAGTTTGACCAGATGACTTAGTGAATCGTTTCATTTCCTCGGCAGTGTTTTTCAAGGTTCTGAGGTAATCATGTTGTCTCTGTACTTCTACCCTCAAGATAGCACAGCCAGTGCAAGAAGTTTGTATGGGGCGGAGCAAATGCTGAAGCCCCAAAATGTGCAAGGGGCCACCCATTTGAGAGCACTGCTGTGCTTCTTCTCAGTGCACATGCGTGAGTTGTAATTCCTACACAGAGACACTAGCTTCTGCAACTGCTGGGATGCCAAACCAGCAATAGGAGACACAACCAGGTGGACACATGGGTGAAGGTGCCATTTTCAAAATGCTGCAGCCTTTCAACTGTAGTTTGAATTAGAGACTAGAAAGGTGTCACTTCCCACTTGATTGCTTCATATATTGCTGGACAACAGCTGAGGAGCCTGACCAGCCCAGTGAGAGAGAAGTTTGACTCCACCCATTCACCACTGAATAGGACTCATTTTTAGGTATGACTATTCAAGGCTGCCTACCTGCTAAAGCTTTTTTCACTGCTCACTTAAACTGGAAGGAGCTTCTGTTGAAGAAAGCCAAGACTGAGAAGGAACAGCAGAGTTCAGTAGGTGAGGAAGAGAGGTTTGAAATCCCTTTTAAGAGCATCTCTTCTAAAAATTCCCGGGGCTTCCAGGGGTTCCTATGACTACCTACCAGTTCAAAGGACAAGCTTTCTTTCATCATAGCATTGACTTCAGGGACAGGAGTTTTAGCTTGGGCTTTAAGGTAGCACTTCTCTCCCCCAGCAAAACGGATTCCAGTGATGCCCTAGAAAGACAGACCTTTGTTATGATAAGTGTTAGCACCATTTGAAAAATCCACAAATACACGGAAATGCTTTTAATGTAGAAAACAGACAAAGAGGAGGGACCAATTTCAGATGTTACGGTCAGAGGCAGTTGCAAAATACACCAATATAAAATGACATTTCAGGATTATTTTTTACTTTAAAAGCTGCAGTCTGATGAAACACGCTGTCTCATTTTCTCCCATTCATACCCCAGCAAGATGTATACCTGCATTTTGCTTGGCTTCCCAGAATGGGAGAAGGATCCTTCTGCACACATAACGTGACACAAATAACCGAGAAGAGAGGAATGCAACAAATAAATAACAACTCTTTCCTTCAAAAATGTGAGAGTTAATTACCCTAATAGTAAATTTCTAAGGTACTAAATCTGTCACCAATAATGCTGGTTGTTTTTGTAAAACTAAGCCAGCTGCAGTGCTTGTTTATGTTTTATTCAGAGCTCTACCAGGGTTTGTAGGAGAGTTTCCTCCAGGCCACCATTTTGCCTAGGGGTAAAAGTCACCTTAAGTGGCACAGCGGGGAAATGCTTGAGTAACAAGCAGAAGGTTGCCAGTTCGAATCCCCACTGGTACTATATCGGGTAGCAGTGATATAGGAAGATGCTGAAAGGCATTATCTCATACTGTGCGGGAAGAGGCAATGGTAAACCCCTCCTGTATTCTACCAAAGAAAACCACAGGGCTCTGTGGGTGCCAAGAGTCAAATCAACTTGACAGCACACTTTACTAATTCTACTACTGCTCTCCTCCAAATGGATAAGCAGTTCTACAAACAACATTTGGCAGAGGTAGTCACTGGGGTTTTTCTTCAATTCTTCCCCATGTGTGAAATTTGAACCTCTGGAGTACTGAAGAGCAATAGGATCTACTAAATTTTAATGGCTATTAACCAGATATGCAAATGTGTATGCATTAGCTCAATATCTGATTATTTTCACGTTGTTACAGGGCTGTTTCATACATGCACATATGCCATGATTAAATCTGAGCCCTATTCAGACCTCTTTTTTAAAAGGTTGTACACTAGTACAGCCACCCAAAAGAACTCCAGAGTCCAGATCATGGAACACCCCTCCACCACCACATGGTTAGGGCATATGCCTCTTCGGACAATTGCTGCCCTAATCGTGAAGAGCGTGGGTGGGGGCGGGGAAGTGATGTGCCAGGTGGGACTTCTGGAATGCTTTTCTTTTTCTCAGTGCTAAGATAAGTAATGCTGGACAAGTTTCCCTGAAGGACCGTTTGCCTGATACCTCCAAACGTTCCCTAGAATGAGCACTGAGACTTGTGTTTATGTTCCAGGGTGCACTCTCTGTTCATGCAGAACAATAATGGCAACAGGTCTGGCCATCACTCTCAGTGATTTGAGTGTACACTCTAGACAGGATTCCATCACAAACGCAAAGAGGTTCCTCATCAGGCAAGAGGACGGGGGAAGAGCATGAAGAGCTTCGCCATGCTCCCTCCCTCAGTGTTTTTAAAAAGCAATTAAAAACACATCTTTTAAAAGAGGTTTTTTAATGTTTCATCTGCTGCTTATATCTGGTAAGATTTTAGCTTTTTAAATAACTTCTCAGTTTTTAGCTTTTTAAATAACTTTTAATTTGAAACTTTTACAAAAATAAATTGTAATTTTAATTGTGGTTTTAGCCTGGTCTTGTTTAACTTAATTTAATTAGTCTTATTTTACATTGTATCTATTTTACTAATGTTGTGAGCCACCCCAACCAGTAGTGTACTGGAGGGGCGGGGTATAAACATTTTAAATAAATAAAGTGAAAAGTTTCTCTGAAGGAACAAAGATTGAAAACCACTGCAGCTATGGATCCTAGAAGCCAATAAAAGTGCCTCCAAGGATGGGAAAAAATCTTAACCAACTGTACTTACAATCTGAAAATCATGAACTTCAATAGCCTCTTCTCCTCCTCTTCCAGTTTTAAAGGTCTCCAGATTGTTCCCAGCATCTATTTCCATCGATCCCTCTTGTACTTTCCCATTAATACTCATAGTGTAGTGGACATTGTAGACCTGGAATCAAACAAAAAAAACGTAAAATGACAACAATGTGGTTTTAGACCTATTCAAATAGCACTGACTAGCATACAGTTTTCCTGCAACGTGATTCAACAGGAGTATGTCAGTGATGATAAGGCTTTGTCCCTACACAGGCCTCTCAAAATGCACAAAGCAGAAAAGTGAGGTGGTGCGCCACATGGAGAAGTTGTACATTTCAGGATAACAACATATCCTCATTCCAATCCCTACTGACTGAGAGATACAGGAAGGAGATACTGGAGTGGACCAGCAACACTAAACGGGTGGAGAAGCCCCTAAAGAAGGGGCAAAAAGCAAAACAAAAATAAAAAGGCAACAGAGTGGTTACTACATTAAGATAGGTGAAGTCATCATGGGTGAGACTATGAGGCCAAAATTCACTGAGAAGAAAAAACTTGTGTTTCAGATGTGTGCAACTGAACACTCACATAGACTGAATTCTCTTTCTTCTTGCCTAGAAGCAAGCAGTCACCAGTGACTCCTGAAGAAGCCATCCCTGGACCCCAACTGCCCTCTAAACATTTCTGGATGAAACTGACCTCAATCTATTTCAGCCTAGCTTCTAAACTGGTTTTGGAACTGAAACAGGTATTCAACAACATTTGCTGGGAGACAGTTTATCTCGGTCGATTCTCCTGGATCTCTCAGTGGCATTCAATACCATCAATCATGATATCCTTCTGGACTGATGGGAACTGGGAGCACTGAGCTCTGCTGGTAACTACTCACAAGCGTTCACACATTATATAAGTCAGTCAATGGTTTCTGCTAATTCAATTGTTATAACTACAAACTAACTGCTACCACTATAAGGGGCTTAAGCCATGAATTTGGTCACTTATCTGAATGATGGACAGAAATGAGTTTCTCTTGAGACAAATCCTGGTCACCTCTCCTGTTAATATAATGCATTTATATTTGAAGATAACCATTAGGTAGTTGTTTCATAAATTGATCTATGAATCAGTCCAATTTTTCAATTGTGTACATCCCCTTCTTCCATGTGGAGTTATTCTATTTTATGTAGAGACATAAAGGAGCAATGACTAGCTATCCAGTGAGCTGCATAGCCAAGTGGGGATTTGAATCCAGGTCTTCCTAGGCCACGCATGAGAACCTCACCACTTTTTAGAGCCCATACATTCTCCCCAATATCATAGCAATTGGATTGTGGGTCAAAGGAAACTCTCTGAAGTCTTAAGAACAGGACATAACATGTTTCTAAGGGAAAGCCTGGTTGGAGAGAACTCTTTCTGGAGCTCTATAGCAATTTTAGGTTATTGCGCTTTTAATACATTAATTGACTGATCACTTCATTAACTGATGAGTTAAAGCCACATAACAGACTAAAAGCTTTGGGGGTTCTAGCTTCAATCAACTCTACTAATATAGAACTATAGCACAGTGGTTTGCAGACAGTACAGTGCCCAGTCAATCAAGCAGGGTGCGCACACTAGTTCTGTGTGAATCCAAATGCTATCCATGTTGGAAGTGAGGCTCTGTGTCTTCTAAGAATTGTATCAGCTCTGAAGCAATGATTTCCCCATCACTCCTAATGGGAGAAGCGTTGCTTCAGTGCTGACACAATTCTTAAGAGATACAGGGCTTCTCTGAGTTCACTTCCAACATGGACAGGGTTTGGACTCCCAAGGAATTAGCGCACGCACCCTGTTCTTGGATCAGCAGGGCACTGTACTGTATATAAGCCAGCATATGCCAGGGTACATAACCTAGTATATCCTAGTAGCTGGGTATGAAATTTAAAACAGTGCTTGCTTTTTCTACCATTTTGTCCAGTTAGCCCAACATTTCTAGAGATCCCACTCTCCTGTGAAATGGAGGACTTCTGATGGGGAATGGGAACACTTGGATAATTTTTGAGCAAAGTATAAGCACATGGCTTGAGTGTGTACTGTGATCAGAGACATATTTTAATTTCATAACTAGTAGCACCTTCTATCATGTGCTGGCTCTAAAAGAAGAAATTTCTATGCAGGAATGAGTGGAAAATAAAATGCCTCAGGAACCTGGCAAACTCCCAAGAAGAAATCTTAAGTAGGTTTGTGTTCCTTGATGGAACTTTTCTGGCTAAATTATAAGTGAAACCTGGCAGCATAAGGCAAAGCTCTGTGTGGAAACACTTGGATCTGCTGCTTAAAAGGTACAATTTAGTTCCCTCTCAATACTTTGCTGTTTGGTAGTAATTTAAGATACAATCAGGAGAATAATTAAAGTCATATATTTTATTGAATTAACCTCTGGGTCTTAGTCAAGCAGACTAGATGCTTCTCAGAGTATAACACAAGTATAGGGATGGTGATTGACAAGGGCCTGGGCTTCCTAGTGCTTGTCCATAGCCTGAAAAAATATATTGTGTGAACTATCCTTGGAGCCTAGAATGGGCATAGGAAGCTGCCTTATACCAAGTTAAACCATTGGTCCATCTAGCTAAAGGGCAGCAGCTCTTAAGGTCTCAGACAAGAGTCTTCCCCACCTCTGCTACCCTTTAACTCAAGGTGCTAGGCATGGAACCTATGCCCCTTTGCCGTGGGCATGCAAAACATGTGCTCTGCTTATTGAACTATGGCTGCACTAATATTCCTACCAAACTCCCCTGTCCCACTCCTGAAGGCACAAGGGTTCTGCTCCCTTCTTCTTCATCTCATCATCCTGTGCACCACAGAAACTCTAGCTTGCACGGTTGTCAGAAGTACACTGAGCAAGGTTAACCAGAGCACAGTCCAAAGAAGTCCCATGATGCTGCAGTCTTGCTGAAGCTAAGTGGGTTTGGATGTGGCCACTGCCTGCCTAGGAGACCACCTGGGAAGTAGACTGCCTTCAGTTCCATGAAAGAAAAGGATACCTATATATTAAAAACCCTGCTCCTGAAAATCTATTGTTTCTGTGGCTTAACAACAAACACTTCAGCATTTCAAATATGATACAATCAGCAACTCAGGATTATTTATTTATCTATCGTATTGTTGTACCGCCTGATATGTACATGAGGCAGTAAACCCAAGGTGTCCTTCCTCCAGATGAAAGATCCCTATGGATGCAATTCACAGACTATTACAATGACCCAAGTTTTCCACTCAGCCCACCTGTTTTCAACAACAGTATTAATTTGAATCACTGCATATGTCTTTTCTTCTTTTCTGTCCTTTAAAAAAGTGCTTAAGTAGTTCTACTTTTCTCCAGAATGGGTTTGACTACAGATTGTTAGATTCCCAACTTGTAAAATAAGGCACTAGTGCTCAGGGGCTATTATTCTGACTATACTGACAACCGGCAGGTGATTTTGCTGACTACTACTACTACTACTAATTATTATTATTATTATTATTATTATTAATTAATAGTAATGCTTCAGTAATGGAGAGAAGACCAGCCCTATAAAGCAATTTTCAGTACAGAGTCTGGTTCTCCAATTGCCCCCTGCCTGATTACACTTTCTTCACCACAAAA
Source organism: Hemicordylus capensis (assembly GCF_027244095.1). NCBI lineage: Eukaryota > Metazoa > Chordata > Lepidosauria > Squamata > Cordylidae > Hemicordylus > Hemicordylus capensis. The sequence continues at coordinate 185,297,536 of NC_069659.1, read as the reverse complement.
GTAACTGAAGTCACATGTTGTGGCTCAGGCTTATAGAGCCTTGCCCCAAAATAGGGGTGGGAGCAAACTCGGTAGAATACTTTTTAGTTTGAATACCAGTTGAGTCCAGCACATAATTGCTCTATTTAGACAAGTAATTTTGGCAAGCAAGGAAGCCTACTTAGCACTCTGTTGGGAGCTTCAAGGCTTGTCAGTAGTGGCAGATAAGAAGATCAGCAGATTTCAGTTATCTCTCTTTCCACCTTAGCACACCCAGAGGCAGCACTGGGCCCAAACGAATCCTAGCCAAGACAGAGTTGTAGCCCCTTACCTCTTTGTCATTCACTTTCCAGTAGTAAAAGGCTCCAATGGCTCCGAAGAGGAGCAGCACGGCTCCACCGATGAGCACCACGGCCCCGATCCTGAGCAGCCTTCCTGTGCTAGAAGATTTTGCCATCACAGCTGAGTATGCCTGTAGCAGGAGGGACCATAGTTGTTGGAGTTAGGGGAGCAACGCCCATGGTCCTACAGTTGAGGAAGACTCCCCTCACTTTCTGGTATCCAGGAAAGCAGAAGGAGGAGGGAAACTTTCCTATCAGTGATGTGCATGCATGGCATGACATACAGCCATTGGAAATAAGAGCTGCCTTGTTGTGCAACTCTGGTTACACAATTTTTGTGGCTGCACAAATTGTGCTTTTGTACAACTGCACAAATGCAATGTTATAAGGTGAATGTAATGTCACACTGTATGTCAGCCACTTTCTCTCTGGATATAGCCACACAAGAAGTTTATATTGGTTTTATAGGAGTTTGTCACACACACCCCACCCCAAAATCTGGAAATTATAGTTTGCCAAGGGTATTGAAAGCACTTTTTTAGAGACCTCTAGCCTACCTCACAGAGCAACAGTTCCCTGGGAGAGAGAATGAAACCAGGTGAAGTTCATAGTGTGGATGCATTGTAAGGATTCTGTCTGCATGATTTGTTTTAAGAAATGCACATTTGCTTCCCAATTTGTTGTACCCAGTCCGTGCCCTTTTCCTTGAAACAGTGCTTTTGTTGAAGGGAAGGATTTCACATTTTTTCTAAGCAAGTAAAACCCAATATTAGGGCCTAACAACATGAAACGGTTGCTGGGTGGGGAGGACATGCAGCAAATTCCTGACAGTATGTGCAGGAGTGCTTAACCATTTCTCCACCAGCAGCTTCTCTGCTCTAAATCCCCTCAGCTGCATTCTTAGGTACCTGGAAAATATTAAACTTTCCCCAGTTAGTGGCTTCCCATTGTGTGATCACTGTGTGAAATGTGGTTGCATGAGTGTCACAGGCATCAGTTGAATATTGTTTGTAAGTTAGGGTTGCAAGGGTGGCTCCAGAGACGGGGCAAGGCGGGTAGGGATGTGCACGAACCAGTCCGGAGGCCATTGTAGAGGCCTCCGAACTGGTTCAAATGTGGCGCCAGCTTGAAGGTTCGACGCTGGAGGGGTGGTGTGGCTCTTTAAGAGTGGGGGAGGGTGCACTTACCCCCCCCCCCACCGCACCGCACTTACCACGCCAGCACTCGGCTTCTGGCAAAGTTTTTGGGGCAGCAGCGTACCTGCCTGCTGCCCCTGCCCCCGTTCCTGGTCGGAAGTACTGTCTGCTCGTGCGCACGTCACACCTGGCGTGCACATATCGCATACACGTCATGTACGACGGGCACACGCGGTACTTCCAGCCACTTCTGGCCAGGAACGGAGGCAGGAGTGGCAGGCAGGTATGCTGCCACCCCAAAAACTTTGCCAGAAACTGAGCGCTGGTGGGGGAAGTGCAGCAGGGGTGGTGCTAAGTGCACTCTCCCCTGCCCTTAAAGAGCCACCCCCCGGCGTCAAACTGCACCCCTGGTTTGATGCTCCCCTTCCCTTGGGGGGCAAGTACCCGCTCAAACAAGTCTCTTGCCACCCACCCCCGCCCATTTCTGTTTCAGAAATCTGAGATGTGGCACACAGTTCACCCACCCTGAAATGCACTTTGCCTCCTCTGTGCTCCCCTTCATTTCCCCCCCTGGTGCCACTACTGTAGTGTTGTGATATTTCAGCAAATCAATTTGGGGGTAGGGAAAGGGTTAAGCAACCCCCCTCCCTGTTGTTTTCTATTACTCCAAACTGCCTCCTCCTGGTACTGCTTTGCAGCAAATAAATGGGCCATTTGGGGCACATTTATTTACTTCCATTATTTCATTTATTTACTTCTATACTGCCCCATCCAAAGGCTCTGGATAGTGCACAGGTAAAATAGTGCACCATTTAAAACAATTAACACCATTGATTGTTTACACCATTTAAAACAATCTGGTTAAAACAATTAAAAAACCAAATTTAAAACAGTTTGAGCCATTTAAAACCAATAAAAATTACTTAAGAACTACTTAATAACCTTCGAATGCCAGGCCAAACAAGTAAGTCTTTAGGGCTCTCTTGAAGGCCAGCAATAAGCCCAAACTACGGATATCTGCTGGGAGTGCATTCCACAGGCCGAGAAAAGCTTCAGAGGCAGCCCATGGTAACTGGAGATGGACCTCTCCAGATAACCTCAACGTGTAATGGGGATCATACAGAAGAAGGCACTCTCTAAGGTAACCCAGACCTAAGCCATTTAGGGCTTTAAAGGTGATAACCAGCACTTTGTATTTTGATTGGAAACACTGGCAGCCAATGCAACTGTTTGAGAATAGGCATAATATGGTCTCTCCGAGTTACCCCAGAAACCAGTCTGGCTGCTGCATTATGAACTAACTGAAGTTTCCGAACTATGTACAAAGGCAGCCCCACGTACAGCACATTGCAATAGTCAAACCTGGAGGTTACCAGCTGATGCACCACTGTTTTGAGGTCATCCTCCTCGAGGAATGGGCGCAGCTGTCGAATCAGCTGAAGTTGATGGAAAGGTTTCCTGGCCATAGCCTCCACCTGGGATACCAGGGTGAGGCCTGGGTCCAAAAGCACTCCCAAGCTGCATACCTGTTCCTTCTGGGGGAGTGTAACCCCACCCAGCACAGGGAATTTAACTCTTCCCTCAAATTCCGATCCCCCTCAATGAGCACCTCCATCTTGCTTGGATTCAGCTTCAATTTGTTGTCCCTCATCCAGCCCATTACTGCCCGTAGGCAGGCATTTAGGGAATGAATGCCATTTCCTGATGATGATAAGGAGAAATAGATTTGGGTGACATTAGCATACTGATCACACCCTGCATCAAATTTCCTGATGACCTCACCCAGCGATTTCATGTAGATGTTAAAAAGCATTGGTGACAGAATGAAACCCTGAGCGATTCCATATAATAGCTCCCATTTCGAAGAGCAACCATCACCAAGCTCCACCATCTGGAATCTGCCTGAGAGATAGGAGTAGAATAACTGCAAAGCAGTGCCTCCTGTCCCCAACTCCCCCAGGCAATCCAGGAGGATACCATGGTTGATGGTATTGAATGCCGCTGAGAGATCCAAAAGAACCAACAGAGTCACACTTCTGTCAGTTCCCTGGTAAAGGTAATCCATCAGCTGACCAAGGCAGTCTCAATGCCATAGCGTACTCTAAAGCCAGTTTGAAATGGGTCTAGATAATTGGTTTTCTCCAAAACTGCTGGGAGCTTATACACATTTTCATGAAGGTGTAGCTGAACACTCGTAGACTAAAAAAAATTGACACATATCCTTTAAGAAGTCTGAGTAACTACATAATTGCTTTGAGGAAATACAGGTGGGTTGCAAAGTTGATCACAACAGTGGCACTTCGGATAAGCAGTTAACACTTTTGGATTGGGCATGTTTTTGTAATCCAAATTCCATCTGCCAACAGTATCCCTCCTAATTTTGTCCCACAGCAGGTGAGAAAGCACCACCCCTGAATTGCTGCTGTAATCAGGTTCACAATCATTTCCCTAAAACAAACAAAATGTCAGGACACTGGATAACAATCCTCTCTCTCTCTTACACACTTACCCACACTTAACATGGGTATAACAACACTCAACAATTTTGTAGGGATGTTGCAGGCTCTCAGTCCCCCCACCCCCACAAGCGATGATGTGTGGCATTTGCAAGCTAATTTTAAATGCTTCAACACACACCCACACACACCACATTTCATGTGCAATAAGACTTGAGTTAGAAAGAGCATCTGCTTTGCTGCTACCTTTTGTTTCTGGGTAGATATGCTGCTGTCCAATCAAGACTACACTAAAATCCTACAATTCACCATAGTTTTCCATGGACAATTCTCTCACTTATATCTCTGGAAAGCCTGCGTGGGGAAGGGTGTGTGTGTTCCAAACTAATCTTGGAATTCCCTTCTCCAGACCACTGGTGCACCTCTTGTCTATATGTATGCCACAGCTCTCCTGAAATCAATCACAGCCATGACTTCCCTCATTGTCAAATAAAAGCAGAAGATGGGAACAGGGCCATTTCTCACAAAACGATTGGTCAGAATACTATCTGCACAGTTTGCCTTGTATGTATGTACCAAGAACATTTTTTAAAAAAAAATTAAATGAAACCTGGAAATCTAGCTAACTGTCCAAATGGGCAGAAACCCAGCCACAGTCATCCAGGAGTCATGGCAACTCCTGACATGCTTATTTCAAGAGGACTAAGAGGACCAATGACATAAAAACTGCCTTCCTGGACCACACCAGTGGCCATCCATCCTACATTCAGATCCTGACCCTTCCAGTGAAGTCTCTCCTTCCCCATGTACTTGAGAGAATGCACTTGGATTCTGGCTTGCCAGCCTGCAGAGCACCCCTATGGAAAGAGCACACACAGGTGCCACTGGGCCATTTTGGAGGGAGCAACATGGAGGAGACAGGAATCACTTTTGTACCTGAATGCCAGGGGACTCCCGGGATCCCGCCAAGATAATCCCGTATTTGGAGGAGTGGAACCCCGTCCCCCAGTACTAGTGGGCATTAGACAGAGAGGTTGTTTCTTAGGAGTGCCAAATAGCTGGTTCGGATTTCCTCCAGCTGGCCAGTTGCCAGAGGAAAAGGTCGCAAAGGCAGAATAAATGCATATGCTTATGCTTTTCTCATTTCCCTACGTCTCTGATTTAAAGAAAAACAAAGCATCCCTTAAGGGGGGGAGGGGGAGCACTCGGTACCTCCTTAAAAGAATTCTGACCTTACTCTTTTCTTCTTCTTCTTCTTCTTCACCACCACACACAGCCTGTTTCCGAACCGAAATGAAAAACACTCTACACATGCTCAGCTTGAGGGAGTGCCTGCATTTTCCTAACAGCCCAAGCTGCGTGGCTTATGGGTCTGAAGCAAAAACAATGTATTCAGCCGACTCTTCACAGCCGCAGGACCGCTTCTTGTGGAAGGGACTAGGGTAGGCTGAGTGGAGCCCGGTCGCTGCTGTGCTCACTAGGCTAGGGGCAGATCTGGGAGCCAAAGAGCGGGCGCGGGGCAGCAAACGCGACGAGGAGCGTCAGGAGACAATAAACAGCGAACCTACCAGGGCTTCACGTCGGGGAAGATTAGAAGAAGGTAGGGACGGTGGGGGGAGGTACTACTCACAGGGGGCATCATCGGGCACTGCTCCACGTCCTCCGGCCCCGCCGAGGCGATGGGCACTTTCTCCAGTCTCTCGGCCATCCCTGCTGTCGGGTACCAGCTGCAGTATCCCAGAGAGCCTCCGTTCGGGCTTTGCCTGTGCCTCCCCCGACGGGACCGGGGGGCGAAGCAAGGAGGCGCCACTTGGCCAGGCGGGCGAGGCCACGTGAACGTTTGTGCAACCACCTGCAGGGCGGGAAGGAAGGAGGCCCCAGCCAGCCACAGGCGATCCTCCGGATTCTTCCTTCCCAGGCTTTCAAGACAAGGAGCCCTTTCAGCGCCGGAGCCCTGAAGCAAGCAGCTTCTCAGGAGAGCCTCTCCCTCAGGGGTGCAGCAGCGATAATGGAGCGGATGGGTTCAAAGGCCCCCCAACTCCTGAGGGCGCCCCAGCGCCACTCCTCCCCCTCCCTATTTTCTTCGTTATCTCTCTCCCTCCGAGGGGCCGCTGGGAGAGGGGCGAGCACGGTCCCCTCTCCCCTAGCCCAGACCGCCCCCGCTCTCACTAATGCCCCTCCGCTGCCTGACACTGGCTCCGTTGCGGGTGGGAAATACACGCAATAAATTAAGGGGTGATATTTGGGGGCCCGGCCTCCTTGTTTGCAACACTGTGTCACCACTTGCAGCAACAGAAGTGATTAGCTAGGGGGTCAAGATGCTACAGGAATGCCACCGCCGGAAGTAGAAGCTATGCGCGTTGCAAGGGAAGGTACAATTCAGAATGCTGTGAAGGAAGGCGGTGTGGGACTGTGTGTGTGTGCTTGCTTACGTTCTTTCTTTAAAATTAAAATAAAATAGAGCGGAGCTCAGGCGCCCATGAAAGCCTTACCTGCTGTCTAGGACCAAGCCAAGGTTGGAGCAAGGTTGGAGTGGGCCCCGAGACAAGATTTTAAAATGCACCCCCCTCACTGAAGCTCAGCTCATGAAGTACAGAAATCTTAAATGAGGGTGAATAGTGGTAACAAAAAACATATATATATATATGTACACACACACCTATGTGCCACAATAGAACATCATCCTAAATTATTTTTTAAAAGGTTTTGTAAATTGTAGACGATGCAAGTCATTTAATGGTGCTAGAGAAAGACATGCTGTTCTGGTAGCTCCAGGTCTTAACATACCCACATCAATTTCAGAGGATGAATACAACTGAAGGAAGCCCGGGCGGGTGTGTGGCTGGGGCAGTAAGTCATGTGACTTGCCTCTGGGGGGCCTCCCAAGGCAGTGGGCCCCCAGACAACTGTCTCCCCTTGCCCTATGATAGTTACACCCCTGGACGAAGCTGCAATTGCTCAGCGACTTAGCAAAAGAGCTCTGTATGTGCTCAGAGGCCCATTTGTTTATTTTTTCATGGCTGACTCTTTTCAAAAGGGATAGGGCTAAAAAGGAGATTGTAGTGTACTGGACAGATGGGCTATAAATATAATAATAATAATAATAATAATAATAAATTGAATCCTATTATTATTATTATTATTATTATTATTATTAGTGCGAAGGGGGTGTGCTTAAAAGAGAGGAGTAGGGGTAAGAGATCAAGACCAGAACTGGGGATGACCTAATTAGGGGTGTGCATGGAACCACGTAGGCGCGGTCCTGCACTGGCGGGGGGTCTAGCTTTAAGGGCGGGGGTAGTACTTACCCCTCCCACCGCTCTTCTCCCTCCGGTGCTGCAGGTAAAGGTGAAGTTTTGGGGGCGGCAGCGTTCCTCCCTGCCACCCCTGCCCCCGTTGTTGCCTGGAAGTTGTTACAAATACCAGCATGCATGCGCCCGTCGCGGCGCACACACGCTCATCGCTGCCGTGCGCGTGTGCCACACACACATCACACAGCAGTGATGGGTGCGCGTGCGCGCGCCGCGACGAGCACATGCATGCTGGTATTTGTAACAACTTCCAGGCAACAACGGGGGCAGGGGCGGTAGGGAGGAACGCTGCCGCCCCCATAACTTCACCTTTACGTGCAGCGCCGGAGGGAGAAGAGCGGCAGGAGGGGTAAGTACTACCCCCGCCCTTAAAGCTAGACCCGCCCCCCAGTGCCGGACTGCTGGACCGGCCAGGTGCCGAATCGGTTCAGAGGCCTCTAACATGGCCTCCGGACCGGTTCGTGCACACCACTAGACCTAATCATCCAAGATGGCCCTGCTCCACTTCTTCAATATGGGAGTAATAATTTTGGCCAGACTGCTTTACAGGTGGTTATAAGGGGCACAAGAAGATAGTGGATGAAAAGTGCTATAGAAATGCTTGTTATTGTTACTTGCAAGATACTTTCATTTTACAGCACTGAATCCTAAGCACGCTTGCCTACTTTATGACATTTCCCCCATGGAGCTCAGGGCAGCACACATGGTTTCCTCCCCACCCCCATTTTATCCTCACAAGTCACAATGCTATGCGGCATTGTGACAGGCCCAAGGTTACCCAGGGAGCTTTATGGCCGGATGGGTATTTGAACCTGGGTCTCCCCAATTCTAGCCCAGCACTCTACCCACCATTCATAAAAGTGGTTCCTTCCCCAACTGCAGTCTGAAGTGGGGCAGGTCCACCAGCTCATTCTGCTGCATGTGCAGGTCAGGCCTAGAGCAGATTGCAAAGCTGGGCTCTCAGTGTGGATGAAGAACCTGCTGTGACTGCTGCTCTTTAAATCCCACATCTCTCTCCCATCCTCAAAGCTTTTAGCAATTTCAGCTTATCTATTATGTATCTCTTGTACAAATGAAATCAAATATTAAGGTGGCGGCGGGGGGGGGGGTGGGTTTTCTGCCCAGGGCTGCCATTATATCTTCTTTCCTATGCTGGTATTGAATCTGTCTTGATACGTGCTAGGCTGTATCATATGCTTCTAATTTTAAACATGTTTTCTTGATTGAGGGGTGGAGTGGGGAAACACCATACATCTTCGACCAAGGGCCTTGCAAGGACCCTTTCCCCTTTATTTAGCTGATCAGCGTCTCTCTCCACAAATGTACAAGCCTTTGTCTTTTCAGATATCTTCAAAACTCATCACTGCCAGGACCAGTAGTTTAAAAAATAAAATCAAGTCATCCAAAATTAAGCTAAACGCCAGTGCTCTCAGGCATTGAGCTTCCATATTGTTGCAGAGTAAATGCAAAGACTGCCTCTCAGTTGCCTCTTTCTCTAAACACAGGCTTGCTTTTCTATCAATTTCTGTCATTAGCAATCAAAAAATCTTAACAAGCACAGATGTTGCTGAAAACAAATGCAATCACAGTTCATTAGATCAGAAGCAAGGCATGCTATGTGACTCTCTAATTGGCTTGTCCCTGGATGGAGGGATACTGCTGTAGCTCATTTCTAATGATAAGTCTTCTGATCTTCTTCATTAGCAAGCAATTTACTATCCCCAGAAGGTTATGAGTGGATATAGTCAATGTCTGTTCTGACAAATGTGGGAATTGAAGGCTTTGATCAAGGCTGTGCGTGCATTCAGTGACTGCAAAAGCATACGAAAAGTGCAAAATGTGATACTGCCTGTAGAAATTGACTTATAATCATTTTTAAAGAAAACAGCAAGCTTCTAGCCCTCATGGGTGCAAAGATAGATTTGGGAGTGTGTGCACAATGTCTGATGAATCTCAGAAGCCAGATAGTGAAATTATGGTGGCTGACATACTGCGTAATGTTATGTGCACCTTGCAATATAAGGACCAGTTAGCGCAATTGCTCTTATAGTAAGAATTGCGCAAATGCAATTGCACAATTGACTTCCATTATTTCTAATGTCTGTCAATTGCATGCTCAACAACACTGCTGCTCAACAATACTTTGCACACCATTGCAAATAATGGGGTGGAGAGAAAACTGCGTAAAGCAGCTGAACAAGAAGGAAGGAAATGACACCTAAGAGCGGGATTTATTACCTGGTGCAAGACACCAAATATTCCACACCAAGCAAGACCCTTTTCAAAGCTTTATTTTATTTCTGCAGAGCAAAATAGCATACACTCTCCTGGGAATCAATTTGCAGCAGGAAAGCACAAAATGGGGAACTTCCCAGGGTATTTATACTACTTGGATACAAAATGGACACGTATATCAAATAACAACAAACTTGCTAGGTAGGACTACAATACATCATCATGTTAGTCTAGTGATAAATACAACCCTCCTTTGTTCAAGGCCTAAGTTGTTAGTTGCTACTGAGCTACACCTTATCAAGAAACATTCCCATCGTCTAATCACTGAACATGGTGAAAAAGCACATTACATATTTAGATTGTTACAAGTTCCCAAGGCTGGAAAGGGAAGGAGGGTGAGAAACAAAAACCAATTACCAAGTGTTTTACCCATAATGACAAGCAATGAGAAAATGGAAGACAGTTCATCTTTGAAGCAGAAATCAAAATGGCGTAACTAATGCTAATAGGCCACATGTATCAGAAGGACAAGTTTCACTCCCCTCCCTGCGTGCTCCTTTTGGTATAAAATTAGATGCCACGTCTGCTTTATAGGTGAATGGGGTTAGCATGTGATTAACAGATAGATGATTAACTGCCCCAAATGTTCAGTTTGGCCTTTAAGCTTCTAGTGGTTAGAAGCTGGCGCTTCAGTACTTTGTTTTCACTCCCCATGATGAGCAGAAACAAAATAAAAACATCAAATTGTGCTATAGGCGGAACTGGGGGGGCAGGCAGGGCACGTGCCCTAGGTGCCACTGAGGTGGAGGCACCAGACCAGTTCTTCCCACCCCCACCCCATTGCCCACCTGCCCAGCCCCAGGGCCCCTCAGCCACTTGTCTCCAGTTCCAGCCTAGGATTGGAGCAGCCTGCAAACTGCAGAGCTCTTCTCTCCCTGCCTCTCAGCTGATTGGTGGGTGGGGGGGTGGGGGTGGGGCTTCCAGAGAGGCCTCCAAGTAGGCCTCCCTGAAGCCTGAACTCTGCAGGCCAAGCAAGCCAGGAAGGAGGCTGGCAGAGCTCCTTGCAACAGACCCTCCCAGACCATTCAGCACAGCTTTTGTCAGGTAGGCTGTGAATTCCTTTTTGTGGTTACCCCCATATATAGGGATCTGCTTGCCATAGGGCTTTGATATGGGTGGTGGGGCAAGACTGAGAAGTCTCTGAATATTTAATTTAAAACAGACTGAAAAATGTGCTGGCTTTAAAAACAAAAACTATCTAAGGCCTATAAGTGGCTTGTTTCATGTCAGAAAATTACAAAAACTTCTGGAACAAATATTTATTCATTCATTCATTTATAAATGCACTTATGTTCAAGTTGTTTTGCAACCCAGAAGGTCTGAGTGAGAACTGTGAAGCATGTGTTGTGCTTTTATTTTATTTTATTTTTATTTTGTGTTAACTGCTCTCCAATAACTTGCAGGGACTTCAGGGTAAATCTGGCCAACATGTGAATGCAGCACCTCTATTCCAGAGGAGATGTGTGTTAAAGCGCTTTAAAAGCCTCGTGTGAAAAACCTCCTGGAATCAAACTTTACTGAATTTGTTCAGAATTCTGAGAAAACAAACATAGGCTCACCCTGCATGGTTGAAAGTCTCCTTTGCTAATCTGCAGCGAGGGGACCATTTTAACAATTAGCATTGCTAGTGTGTTCTAGGCATTAAAAGTAGCACAAATATATAGTACTCAATGTATATCACTATATACTGTGAAGTGTGCATGTGTGTATTCAGTGAAATGTATTTACAGGCAGCATACCTATTTTGAAAGATCAGACTTAAATCCTTGGGGGCCTGGGATGTGTGGAGGCCCTGGACTTTGAGGGGCTGGGGGCCCATTTTAAAATCTCATCTTGGCCCATTCCAACCTTGTTCTGCCCCTGGTGGTCACTACACATGGGTTTCTGCACAAGACCTGCACAGAAGAAACTTCCATGTAGAAAATGTGTCTCTTGTAAATTGACCGTGAGTTTTCCATCCATGACTGGGATATTTGAGAGTTAGAGTCAATAATAAAAGAAGAGCACACTGCTTGTGACAGGAAGGGGCAAATTACAATGATTTCTTAGTCTGGCAGGGGCTGGTTTTGGCCCTGGCAGAACTTGGCTGTCTGCTCCTGTTGCAAATGCCTCTGTCTAGTGTGGCAAATGAATGTATCCTCCTCCCTCTTGGTGTCAAAGTAAGCACTGGTGTGGTGAATGCACATATACCCCATCATGAGCCAACAGTCATCATAAGACAAAGGCTGGCAGGAATCATTCACTGGTTTATAGACCCCCCCACCCCACCGCCTTCTTCTTCCCCTGTTTTGCTAGTGGCTATTTGGGCAGGTGATCCTCTAGGACAAAGTCATGTTCTTTTAAAAAGAATGAGATGAGACAGAGAAAATGACACTTGGAATCCTCGCATAACTCCTGACTCTTGTTCTAGGTCTTTTACAGAGATGGCTCATGTTTTCAGGTTTTGATCAACAACCATGTCTAGATGGTACAGTGTTCCTTTTAACAAGGATTTCCAGATATTGTTGACTACAAGTCCCATCATTCCTGTTTGGACAAGGGCACAATTTCAGTGCTTGCCCTAGGCGCTATTTTCCCTAGTTGAATTGTGCAAATCTTCATCATTCATATAATTTACATAGGTCACAGAGTCTGGGTTTCTTTAATGCTGATCTTGGGTAACTTTGGCACAAAATTTTATTTTATGTTTTTGATGCAGAAAATATGCAGCCTTCCTTTTGATCTCCTAGCTTACTTAGAATCTTAAAACTATGAAGAGGATCAAAGGCAGTAAAGCTGCAACAGACATATAGACAAGCCACCTGCTAGGACTGGTGTTTTCTTTTATTAGAGTTCCCAACACTTTTCAGTAAAATCTTTATCAAGGGAATACTTAACACCTTTACAAACCAGCTCAGTTAAGCTGCAATGTGGTGATGTCTGGCAAACCCGTGTGTTTTATTGAGTGTGTGCGTGTGGGCCTGTTTGAGCAATACTGTGAATCAACAGGCATAAACATATGGGGTACCCAGAGGTAGGAATATAGGCATGCATATTGTCCCTCTCTGGTTGTGCTTATTCAAATCTAATTGTCTCGTGGGTAGCCAAGTATTATTTGTCTTCCCTACCACAGCATAATTAGATGAAAGTGTGCACCAGATAGGTGGGGAGACCTGTACACCCATTGAATTGGGCTAGTCAAAGTGTTGTCCAAGGAATTAGACTGCAACACACACACAAACACACAATACACACACACAAACCCCTATAGATACGTATCTGGGAGCAAATACCATTTGATTCAATGGATGTACTTCAGAATAGACATGTACTGTATACTGTAGGATTGTTTTGTGCATTAGGATCTCCTCCCCCCGGCAAAAAAAATTAAATCCGGTTGCTCCTCTGAGATAACAGTCCCCTGCCCTCTAAAACTGGAGCTTGGGGTGGTGTGTATGGAATAGCAGTACACCCCTTGACTGCTGTGGAGTCAGGACTGAAGGGCAAGTATGTGAGCAGTAAGTGGTCCTGGGTGACAAATGACTATTTGGGAATAAAAGAGAGGCAAAAATTCCACTGTACAGATGCTGCAAAGCAGTGCCTGGGAAAACAGACAGCAGAACCCAGTATAGGTGTGGGCTACTGATGCCATTGGCCTGTACTGAGCACGGCTGGCCTCCTCCTGGGGTGTTTGAATTGTGTTGCACTTGTACATAAGGGGACAATTACAGACCCCCATTCCCCTGTGTTGCTGCTCAGCATCTCAATGTGCCCACCTCACTCAGCTCCCACCCGCATTGAGAGGATGATTCTAGCCTACCTTGCAGGGTTGTTGTAGGGATTACAGCAGGATAATAACTGAAAAGCGCTGTGAACATTCCAAACACACTATATAAATGCAAACTATTGCTACTAAGGCTGCAGATTATTACCACCATTCTGCATTAGGGAAGGGGCTTGTCTCCAGCAACAAATTGACAAGAACCTGTGTGGGGTTTTTTAGACCCGATTTTAGCAAGGTTTTGCATGGCTTTAAAATAAAATTAATTGGTTTCCATTCAGAGACTTCAAATGCAGGCTGTGGAATGGAAAGGCTAATGTTTGCAGATCTGAAGACAAAAAAAGGTGACTTGCCACTACCCATGAATACCTCCTTTGAAATATGGATACCAGGGACACTGGCGTCTCTGTGCAGCCTTCTTTTTCAAGCAAGAATGTGTGCTCAGCTGCTGCACTGAAACGATTCTCTTAGACTAAAAGTCATAATAGTGTGCCTTTCAGAAGGCCGTCTTTCAGCTTGTCTAATAATATTAGCCACTGGACTGAAAAACATTCCACAGTATTAGAATGCAACAGCAGAAAGTGATGTTGCTTGTTGAAAGGATTTGCTGGTTTCAAAGTGGCTCGCCCCCACTCCTGGTCACTGAAGAAGTTTCAAATAAGCAGAGACACCCCCTGAGAGAATTTAGTAACAGGCAGCCAATACGGTAATGGAGCTACCAATATTTGTCTTACTTCTTATACTCCTCCGCTGCAAGAAATTCCTTTTTAGTAAATTGGCTTGTTGGTTGAAGCAATCTGCTCATTGTGCCCTTGTTGAGCTCTCGCATTATTCATTCACACTTATCCATTATGCCAGCCCACAGTGCCACTCTTTCTAAATAAAACCACATATTTACAGGGGAACCTCTGCCCATTTCTGTATAGAAAAGATAAAGAGCCAAGGGGGACAAAAATAGCCCTTCTAGTTCCACATCTCTGGTCCAGGAGGACAGTAAGCAAAGTACAAGCTGGTACCTCCACGGAATTTGGAACTGGTTGATCCCCCAATTTGTGTGTGTGTGTATGTATATATATGTACAACAGAAGTGTGTCCATGAATATAGTGTAATATGGGAACAGCTTTAGCAACGGAATTTATTTTTGTCTCAGAAAATGCATGGAGAAGCAGGTGCAGCAATTAGTTTCCTTCTTAAATTACAAACACACACACATAGACAAGTGAGGATCTGCATGTACAAGCTCTCAGTGTGAGGAGGTTGAGGCTTAAGCTCTGCACCACATGGAGTTCTGTGATTATTTCCTGCAGTTTTTAAATGCAATTTAAATTGCAGTTTTTAAACGCCAAGTGGCCTCAGGTAAGCTGCCTGAGCAGAAGATGGGCACAAAGAAAGAGGCTGCTAATTCTTGAGTCTTCTGAGCCTTTTCCAGCGGGAAACGCAGACATGATCCTTCATGCCTGTTATGACCTTCTGGGGAGGCTCTGTTCTGTGTGCTGCTTTGTCCTGAGGTTTGATTGGTAAGCATGTGGGGCAAGGACTTCTCCATGGTAGCACCTGGACTGCAAAACTTTTCCTCTGGGAAGTTTGTGCTGCCCCTTCCTTCAAGCCTTCAGATATCTTCTGAAGATGCACCTAGAGAGCTGAAGATGCACCTAGAGAGGAGTGCTGGTCTTGTGGTAGCAAGCATGACATGTCCCATTAGCTAAGCAGGGTCTGCTCTGGTTGCATATGAATGGGAGCAGGGACATAACTACCATTAGGCAAGAGGAGGCAGTCGTCTTGGGGCCCCACTGC
Organism: Hemicordylus capensis; assembly: GCF_027244095.1. Classification (NCBI taxonomy): domain Eukaryota; kingdom Metazoa; phylum Chordata; class Lepidosauria; order Squamata; family Cordylidae; genus Hemicordylus; species Hemicordylus capensis. Next base: position 185,282,463 of record NC_069659.1, on the reverse strand, counting down.
CTCGAGGGGCCCCCCAGAAGTGAGTTTGTTTGTGTATATCAGCGAGGGGCCCATTTTAAAATCTTGTCTCTGGGCCCCCTCCAACCTTGCTACGCCCCTGAATGGGAGACTTGATGTGTGAGCACTGTAAGGTATTCCCCTTAGGAGATGAGGCTGCTCTGGGAAGAGCAGAAGGTTCCAAATTCCCTCCCTGGCATCTCCAAGATAGGACTGAGAGCGATTCCTGCCTGCAGCTTTGGAGAAGCTGCCGCCAGTCTGTGTAGACAATACTGAGCTAGATTGACCTAATGTCTGACTCGGTATATGGCAGATTCCTATGTTCCTATTTTGCTTTGTTTTATTTAAGGCCAAGTTTAGAGGAGCCTCTCTGTTGTTTTACAATCCCGGTAGCTGTTTTGTTTTTATCTGTTATAATTACAAAGGATTTGAAGTTTTGTTGATAATTTCATTGCATTTTTGTGCTTTTAAACTGATTTTGTTAATTGCATTGGGATGCTATGTGAAACAGAGACATGAAACAGAGACATACATTTTGGGCTGTATAAAAATACGTTAAATAAATTTTGTTCTGAGCTTTTGTGTGGTTTTAATTTGAATGCTTTTATGATGTTTTATTTGTTCTAATATTCTATTGTAAACCAGTTTGAGGGCCAAGTGCCAGGAAAATAGGTTACATTTTTAAATATAAATAACTCAAGTAAACTATCAAACAACCTCTACCATTCTATGTGATTTCTGTTTTCACCCATAATTATAATTTTTGCTTAGATTACTTATGGCATGGGTAGTTAAACTTGTGGAAAAAAATAGATATATATTCATATTTGTAACTGCAGGTGTACCTCATTATCAGTGGATTCCACATCCATGGATCTGCCTGCATATCCATGGATCTGCCTGCATATCCAGTAAAAAGACACCTGACCTTGGCATATGCGGGGGGAAAGGGAGGGACATGCCCACCTCACATATCTGCGGGTTGGAGGTGGCTGGAAATGACTGCGGAGGTAATTTCTGACTGCCATTTTCTTCAACGGAGCGACAAACTGGCTCCCATCTTTGTAAAAAACCCAGAAAAAGTGCTGATTTTTGGCAGATTTGGGGGCACAGCGTGACTCAGGGAGCAGCAGAGCATGGTAAGAAGCTCTCCCCATGAAATTTGGCTGATTTTTGGCCATGTTCAGCCAACTGGGAACCTAACCCCACCCACCCACCCACCCCTGGCGAACCCATAGGATTCCATTACTCAATATTCACGGTTTATGTATCTACGGCTGCAGCTTGGAACGGAATCCCTGCAAATATCAAGGTTTTCTGTACCCATATACATATGTGATCAAAGTAAAAAATAATAATTATGGGTGATGACAGATGTAATATAGAATTATGGGTGAAGACAAATGCAACATATGCAGTAAATATTAAATATTTTGGTCCCAGTACAATTGGTCATTATAGCTAGCACCACTGAAAGCAAGCACTTTAAGTTACTTGCAACTAATTTGTTCCAATGGGATATAAGATGTTAAAAGTGGCTCAGATGGTGAGGGAAATTACACAAATGCCTAACTTGTTCTTTTAATTCAGTGTGACAACAGTCTCGTCTTAGCCCGTGTTTTTAAATAATGTACTTAGGGGTGACCATATCTCTTTCTTAACAAAAAACAGCCAGGAAGATCCTGCTTTGGAATGGGACCATGACGGGGTGGTGGTGCTTTTAAGCTTTCTCCCCATACCATTTTCCTGCTGAAAATTCTTCCCAAAGTTGCAGAATATGTCCTAAAAACTGCTATTTGCATTTTAATCATAAACTAGCTTAACCTGCGCAGAGCATCTGCGTGCTAGTATTTGATTCCTCCCTTCACTCCCGCCACAGTCCCCTACCTCAGAGATCTCTCCACCTTCACCTGAGCTGCACTCCTGCTCCTCTTCCATCCCCCTCACCTCTCTTGATTGCGGCTGCAGCGTTGCTGGTACCTATTGGCCAAGCAGCAGCCTCCTATCCCCAGAGAGCTCCTCAACCAAGCCCCACTCTGCTCCTGCTCCTCCCCACAGGAGCCCTTCCTTGCTGCCACCACCGGCATGGCTGCTCGTTCCCCTCAGGCCACTGACAGGCCCGGGCCCGTTCCTTGCCTGCCTGCCTTCCACTGCCAATGGCCTTGGTAGCCCCAAACAGCAGCGGTGGTTGACTGGACCCTTCCTTGCTGCCATGGCCACTCATTCCCTTCTGGCTGCTGACAAGCAAGCTAGGGCCCATCCCTCACCCTTGTCTCTCTCCCCCTCCCTTCTTTCTCTCTCTTTCTCTCTCCACCACTAGCTCTTCCCCCTCTCTTCATGTTCTCTCTCTCTACCCCTCCCTGAGTTAACAGATCTTATTCATCTTGTTTCCTCATCTAATTCACACAATGGCAGCCTCCTCCTCCTGAAGGGGCTCTTTCCTCTCTCTCACAACCCCTCTCTTTGCAGACCCCTGCCCACTATCCTTTTATTATTCCTCTCCTCTACAATCAAGAACATCTTCCAACCAGTAACAGCTGCATTCCAACTGACCTTAACCATCACAGGCTCCTCATCTTTATCTGCATATGGAATCTCCACTGCCCAATCACCAGGTGCCGCAGGCTCCTTCTCCCTATCTGCATATGGAATCCCCATTGCCCAATCAGGTGCTTCTGCTTGCAAACTCTTTCGAGAGCTGCCATACACTGGATTAGCCATGGGTATGCCTTAGAGAAATATATAGATACAAGCCGACCCCAGCACAGGGCATCTGCACGTTTTGGGGGGCCGGCTACCTCTCTCTCCCCCGCCCCAGTCTCCGGCCGGGCCGCTGCCGCCTCTTCACCTGGCCTCCGCGCTGGGCCAGGCCTGCCGCCGCCGGCCTCCCTGGACTGGCCAGGGCCCCCGCCGCCGGCCTCCCCGGACGGGACGGGCCTGCCGCCGCCCTGGCCTCCATGGCCCGGCAAGGCCCGCCGCTGCCTCTGTCCTCCACCGAGACACGCCTCAGCCAATCAGGTGCGTCCCTCCGCTCTGCTGCCCAACCAATCAGCTGGGTTGCCGGGACGCATCCCCACAGAGGCTGAGGCACGTCTACGGGGATTAAATATATAGATTCTTTTTTAGTCTTCTGTGCTTATAGGGCCAAAATTATAAAAGGAACATGGTGCCTTAGCATTTTTATGCAGTGACCTAAAATACATCATTATGGCAATTAAGCATCTAAATTGTTTCCAGAGTAAAAGATATTTGTAAAACTTACGGTATGAATCCATAACCTTGATCTAGGGCAAAATATGGCCATATGGTTTGTGAATGCCTGCTGTTCTTAACCTCAAGACATAGGAGATTGATTTATTTGTCTCCAGGGATACATTTCCTTCCAAAATGTGGTTTGTAGCTTTACCTTCTGTTTTTCTTGAACTAAGACAAAATAGCTGACTGGCAACCTTGTATTTCATCCCTGCCTTGACAATGTAGTCTGTTGTTTGCTAACTGTTCTATGTAAATGCTCCTGAGTTCAGTTTCCTCTTTAACCTACGCCCATGACCTTTCTGCTTTGGAAGTTGCTGTTATTATAAATATATTTGTAGCACCAATCTCACTTCTTTATTTATTAAGTTTTACATAATTGGTTGAAAGATAAAGGATGAAAACTCTGAAAAAAGACATGATTGTTCTCATTAGACAAGCATATACTTCTATGGCCACACAATTATTTATAAGATTTCTATAAATCTGTGTAGAAATAACTGTAAGTTATATCAAAATTGTATTAGACCAGTGCCTGCATAACAGTTACAGCAGTGTTTGCCTCTTCAGACAAACACTGCTGTAATAATGAGTAGCGCGGCAAGCAGTGGTGAGTGACATGACGGGTGGAACTTCTCACCTGTTTTGTAAGGCTATGAGGCCTTTTAAGCTTGACATAGCTTAGGGTCTCAGCATGTCATAATCCGGTCCTGCCTTTAGACATAATTCTCTGCCTGCAGCCTAAAACAGTATAGTGCAGTCCAGCAACATGAGATATGAGTTTTGGGTGGTATAGAAAAAATAAACATCCTAGCAACTGCTGACAATGTTATTTGTCTCTAATAAATATAAAATGCCACCCCATGGAAAGTTCTCCTGCATGAGTTGCCAAATGAACAGGAGTTGCACAAGAGCATGGCTCATTTCATTCCACTGGGCACTGCATGGGAAAGAACTTCCCAGTGAATTATGCATTATGGGTCATCTTTGTCTCTGTCTTTCACTCTGCCACTGTAAATAGTGACATCCAAAATGGACTGCCTGTGGTGGATGTCTCATGGTACCCCATGGGAGGGCTGCTTCCAAGAACTGTACTCTGAGGAGTCAGCACTGGGAACAAAATCCAAGAAAGACAGTAAGGTTTGTAACTGCCAAAATTGGCTGCTAATTAGACTATAGGCCTGTTCGCACAACCATGTGGGGGTGGGTTGGAGAGCTCCCACCTCATTAGCAGCACCTGAGCAGAACCTCTATTTGGGTCAGCAAACCCAGGAAACACACGATTAAGCCAGTTGAAATCGGGAGCTGAAAGTCCTTTGAGGCCTTTCATGCTTTCCCAGCATGCTTTGTGTTGCCAGCAGACTGGGAAACCTCATGATGCCAGCATCTGCTCTCTGAATGGCCACAAAGGAGCAGGAGGTGGACCCAGCATGGCTGAAGTGGCTCCAGCTTCAGGATCATAGAGCATGCTTTGCAGAGTGGCATCTCAATGGATGGCAGCTCTCTATTGTTTCCATGTGAGGGAGGGCCTGCTGGAGAACTGGTCTTGTGGTAGCAAGCATGAATTGTCCCCTTTGCTAAGCAGGGTCCACCCTGATTTGCATTTGAATGAGAGACTACATTTGTGAGCACTGTAAGACATTCCCCTTAGGGGATGGGGCCGCTCTGGGAAAAGCATCTGTATCCTTGCATGCAGAAGGTTTGAGGTTCCCTTCCTGGCATCCCCAAGATAAGGCTGAGAGAGACCTCTGCCTGCAACCTTGGAGAAGCCACTGCCAGTCTGTGTGGACAATTCTGAGCCAGATGGAGCCTTCTGATTAGGTAGAAGACAGCTTCCTATGTTCCTATTATCCCAGTGTTTGGGTAGGAAGAGGCAAGTTAACATGACTAGCTTGGTTAAGAACAGGATAGCTAAGCTGGGCCACCCTGTTTTAAGCAACCTTGGCTGGAGGGATTTTTGTGAGTTCACATAATTATGCCAACCAGGGTAGCCTGCCTCCTACCCTGATTTTGATGAGGGTATCAAAACTATAGACTAGGCCTATAGCTCCTTCCAGTGGTCCCTCTAATTTTTTTCATCTCTGTGCAGAATGAGTTTTGTTCTGGGCAGCAGTATCAAGGCAGTGTGTGCGCACCTGCATTCAGAATGAAGCCTTCCTGATTCAACCTGAGCGGGATCCGAAATGAACTGAGCAGACATCCAAAAACTTGTGAGTGTGCACACATGCTCATGCCTTAGAGGGAACAGTGGCTCCTTCCTGGATTAAAACAGAAAAACCAGGTTAATATGAGCAGGGCTACTTGCTTAGGCTAAAACAGAAGCCTCCCTTCCTGATTGATTAAAGTTGTATACCACCCACTACCCAAGTCTCTAGGCGGTTGATGCCTCACACTCCACAGTGGAGCTCCAATGCACCCTCTTTCTCTGCTCCAGTGGCCAACCTCTTTTTACTGGCAGCCCAGGCATAGTGTGGATTTATTCACCAGGAGGCTTTACACACAGGGCTTCTACTCCGAATCTCCTTCGGGAGAGAATGTGTGCGTTCACACACCAGCCAAACTTATCTTGACGTCCCTTCGAGATCCTTGGACCCACTCCTCACACACTGGACTTTGTGATGTGAATTCTAGCTTATTTCGAGATATTTCCAGGTTTCTAAAATGCTGGTTTTAAGCTATTTTTTTCTGAAAACGCTGGAACAAATAGGGAGAGGCACTGACATAGAATCATTAGCATGATAAGAGGCATACTCTCTTTACAAATGCAGATGTAGCACTTTAGTAATCTCCCTCCCCCTCCCCCTGCAATTGGCTAGAAGGAAAACACGGACACCTGCCATGTGAACTTGCATCAAAAGCAAACTCAAGAGCAAAGGGGAGGGGCTGCTTCCCTCAATTCTGCGAGGGTACTTCGAAGTGACTTCGCTCATAATTTACCCCACAGCTTGAAGCCATGTGCCAATAACTCCCAGCAAAATCTCTCTCAGGACCTCCTGTTATGTCTTGGTCTGAAAAACAGCTCAAGATCATGGTAAAATGTTTTCTGGAGTCTGTCATTTCAGACAGGCAGGGAATTGCATCTTTTGATGGCCCCTCATATTAATAATCACTAACAGGTCTGATTGCTCTAGTTGTCTGCTTAGAAATTGCTGCACCACCTCCGTGCATGTTTTTCCACTCTACAATTCCTAATACATTAAAAATGTACACACAAACTACATACTACATACAGCGGCATGTAATTGTTGACTTCCTTTCCCCCTTAAAAGCAGTGCTGAATAACAGAGGAGGGGGAGATGTTGTTGTTGTTGTTTAATCCCTACTCTGCCCACCGCTTTTCTGCTGCACCCCAACCCATGAAGCTGCTTTTCCTCCTGTGGGGTTCTAGACATGAGTTTGCAAAGGTAAACACATTCCTGAAATCCCACAGTTTCAGAGATAGCTGTTGTGGGCAAGAAACAGAGAAACATGTTTGCATGCAGAAGGTTGCAAGTTCCCTCCCTAGCATCTCCAAGATAGGGCTGCAAGAGATTCCTGCCTGAAACCTTGGAGAAGCCACTGCCAGTCTGTGTAGACAATGCTGAGCTAGATGGACCTATGGTCTGACTCAGTATATATGGCAGCTTCCTATGTTCCTATGTTGACAGGGAAGGAGTTGAACTTGAGCATCCCCTTCTACCTGCTACTTTTCTCTCAGTGTTCACCCCTTCCCAACACTGCCTTCAACAGAAATGAGTTGTTGCAGTTCCCTAATGTGCAATTGTGAGTAACATGTCGCAAGTAACATGTTTACAATGGCTATCATGGTTTTGTCTGTATCAGAGGTTCTCAAACCCGGGTCCCCTGCTGCTGTTGGGCTACAACTCCCCTCATCCCTAGCCACAATGGCCTTTGGGGATGATGGGAATTGTAGTTCAACATCTGGTGATCCAAGTTTGAGAACCCCTGGACTATGTTAAAGGCATCGGCTGCGTCATAATTTAGAGCACTTTAATGCAGGCCGTGACTGTCAAGGACAGGCTGGATCCCAATGGTTGTGTTCTGTTACTCAATCACCACCATCTTTATTCCTCTGGCTGAACTAATCTGGGGTGGGTGAAATCAACCCTTATCTCTAAGCCTTGTAGAGATAGATTTTTTTTTTTTTAAAGGCAAACTAATCTTTTTAAAGAATTATTGTCATTTTCTGCCCTGCTCAGTGATGAGATTCTCTCCTGCTGTATCCCTTTCAATGCACTACTTCATAGGCCTGGAGGTTGATAAAAATGTGAAAGGAACTTGCTTCCAAATTAAGATTGGAGTCTCTTTAGGGGGTCTCCGCGTATACACTTTTCTTTCTGAAAGGTTTCTTTTCCTTTTTCCTTTTTTTTAAAAAAATGCAGCCATCTTCACTGACAAGCCGAGAGAGAGCAAAATCTCAGTAGGAAGCAGACACCAAAGGATCTGCCAGCCACCCACCCACCCCCGCCCAACTTTGGAGGCACAAAGGCTGGATCCAAGCTGTCATCGTGACTGAGAGCCTGCCACACCAATCTGTTTGTATTCCTCTGCAAATAAGAAAACATCTTTATTTCCCCAAGCTGTAGCTAATTTGGAGGTTTTGCGAGCTAACATGCCATTTGATTAAAATGACCCAGGGCTAACAATACTTTGTAGACAACTCCATGATCAAAGCAGTCCAGTCCTTTTGTAGCTTATTCTCCTCCTTTGTAGAAAAGAGCTGTGTCTTATATATCTGTATTGACATATTTGAAATATTTCCCCCCACACACTTTGCCTCTAGTGCCTCTTCCCCGCCACTGCCATCAAAAAACAGCAAAGGCATTTTCTCCCTTCACCTTCTACACTTGTGCATAGAAGCCCCAATTTTATGCCTGCTGGAAAGATAGAGAGGAAATAATAGATGACTACACTTGAGGCTTGCAACAGCACCCAAGGCACTGCACAGATCTTTCAGCTGCGCATCCTTTCTGTGGCCTAGATAATACTGCCCTTTTTCTATCCTTTGCAAGCAAGCTGCTCTCTTTCTCGCTCTCTTCCCCTGCTCCAGCTTTTCAAAATCAGCCTATAGATTTGATAATAATATTCATCTTATCTACTGGGGTGGCATTTCGCTTTAATTTGCTTCTCTGCTGCCATGATTTAGTCGAGATCTACAAATGCTGTCGAATGAGGCGGGAATGAGGTTGTAGAAGGCAAAGGGGAAATGATGAACTGTACCACTTCCAGGTACAAGGTACCATTGGTGAATGCTGAGTGCCCCATGGCAAAGCACACCACCAGCTCCCTCAAAATAAATTAAAAAGAAACCTAGCATACTAGGAGAAAAGCTGTGCTGCTGGCTTTCTGCTTGCAGGGAGATTTTAATGCATTGAACATTTAAAAAATGCAATCTTTCCCACCTGCTGGGGTGCAATCCATGCTATGACCTCATTCTGCTGCCTGGGTTGAAGTACTTTGTCATGCATAGCAATACAGTGCAAATAAAAGTTGGTTGGATATGGCTAGATTTGGAGTGGAATCCCACGTGCACGTTCATAACTTTAGGACTACTAGCATCCTGTGATCACTTGCATGTGTGAATGTGTCATCGCAGACAGAACTTCAATATCACCTCACACACAATGCTTTTCAATGGAATCAGTTCATACCTGTATATTGAGTTGACAGTAATTGAATCAGGACTGATCCGCTAATGAGGCTGGGTGAGGTGGCTACTTCAGGTGGTAGATTGGTACAAGCGCCAAATTGTGTGCCTCCACCTCATCTGGGTTGCCAGCCCCCCAAGTGGGTAGCAGCAGTGTGCAATCAGCGGTCACCACCTTTGCCCCCTCCTCCTCCCGCTACCTTCGTCCTGCTAATCTGTCCTGGCCCTGCCTTTTCAAAAGGCAGAGGGTGGGAAAGTAGAACATTTCTGTTTTCAAACATTTCAGACAATGTTCTGGTGTAACACTGTCCAGTGTTTTTCTTGGGCAGGTAGCAGCCAAAAAGAAGCACTTTTAAATCCCTTTGATTTCAAGCACATGTTTAATCTTCACTGGATTATTATTATTATTATTACATTTATATCCCGCTCTTCCTCCAAGGAGCCCAGAGCAGTGTATTACATACTTGAGTTTCTCTTTCACAACAACCCTGTGAAGTAGGTTAGGCTGAGAGAGAAGTGACTGGCCCAGAGTCACCCAGCTAGTTTCATGGCTCAATGGGGATTTGAACTCGGGTCTCCCCGGTCCTAGTCCAGCACTCTAACCACTACACCACGCTGGCTGGATCATGCCCCTTGTTTATCTCAACACACATGCAATATTTCAAACAAACAAACAGTTAAGGGAATTGTATTATGCAAACTGAAGTATTGACCATCATTCTTTTTTTTCCAAATTCAGTTTTTATTAATTTTAACAGTAGTAATATTATCATTCATTGCAAATACACACAAAAAGGTGGACTTCCCGCACACATCTCTTCGTGAATCATCAGCTATAAAATTTACCCTTGCTATAATAATAATTCAAAACATAAATTCAAACCCTTACAAACATAGCTAATCTACCCAACCTGCAGTTTTTTACTAAATTTCAAACCCTGCTGTAACGTCCATAGTAGGAAAGTAATTCTTTAGATACAACAAGAATGGTTTCCAATCTTCTTTAAAACATTCCAAGTTTGGGTCTCTTATTAGTGCTGTAAGTTTTGCCATCTCCGCATATTCCAAAATTTTTATCAGCCAGTCTTCTTTTGAAGGCAGTTCATTACTCTTCCATTTCTGTGCATATATAATTCTGGCCGCCGTAGAAGCATACATAAAAAATGTTAAATTAGTTGTAGAGATTACACCTTGTGTTATTCCCAGCAGGAAGGATTCTGGCTTCTTAAGAAATGTCATTTTAAATATTTTCTTTAATTCATTATATATCATATCCCAATAGGCTTTAGCCTTCCCACAGGTCCACCACATATGAAAAAAGGTGCCTTCAGAATGTCCACACTTCCAACATTTGTTTGAAACATTTTTATACATTAATGCCAATTTTTTTGGTGTCAGATACCATCTATACATCATTTTATAATAGTTTTCTTTTATAGCATAACATGCAGTGAATTTTAAATCATTTTTCCATAACTTTTCCCAGGCTGCCATTTCTATATTATGACCCACATCTTGACCCCACTTTATCATGGTCGTTTTAACCACTTCCTCTCTTGTCTCTTCCAAAAGTTAAATGAGATATATAAGAAAGACTTTAAAGTTGGATTTGAGGATCAGACTTCAAATTTTGAGAAGGAATTATGTCAAAATGATGAAAAATTAGTTTCTAAAATGTATAAACTGTTGCTTCTAGAGGAGACAAGAGAGGAAGTGGTTAAAACAACTATGATAAAGTGGGCTCAAGATGTGGGGCGTAATATAGAAGTGTTGACCATCATTCTAGGTTTTTGTATAGCTTGATACCTGATTAATGGGCGCTGGTGGTCAAACTATGTTCTCAAACCCAGGAATTTGGCTCCCACCTGCAGAGGGGTGGTGTGGTGCTCTCACTCTTGGTGCCTCACCCTGTATGCTCTACTGCTAAAGTACCCACCTCAGATCTCCTGCAGCACCATTGACTGTTCCTCCAAATCTTCTGTCATCAATTTCTTCGCATCACCAGTTTTAATTTCCACCTTGCTACTGCATGTCCTACCACCACCCATACCACTGCTGGCCCACCTTCCTTCCAATAGTCTACCATCACACCTTATTATAATTGATTGCACTCTGAGTCTGATGCTGATTCTAATGCTCTGAATCTGAGGCATCTTCTTCCATGACGTCTGATGTGTGTTCTTCACTTTCTCCTCCGAAATTCGTGGGTAATACTAAACCTTCTTCTCCTGTGGAGAACTTTTATACCAACCAACTTATCCATATGGGGCTGGGAATTCATCACAGATTCCATTTTTCAGCTTATCGAAACAGATAGCCATAGGGGATAAATGGTCTTCTGTCCCTCCTACATCTTGCCACTTGGGGACCATCCACTGCATCCAGTCACAGGACTGCTCTTTCATCTTCTGCCACCCCTTTCATCATTCTGTGGTTGTGAAAACCTCTCATTCGTGCAATAGGCAAAAGCCATTCTCCACTTTGATGGAAGCTTTACTTCACTGTCACTCTTCACCTTCGAACAACAATTCATCAAGCATACATGTTGTGCTACCAATATTTCTTATAGGAGAAGTTGACTTCATTCTTTGAAGACCTCCCACAGGACAAGGGAGAGTTAGCTCTCATTTTGTGGAATGAAGCTGCCTGTTTTGCCAAATAATACATTACACGTTCCCACATAGCTGATTGAAGTTCCAAGGCCATGGCCAGTGGACAACACTCCACTGTCATGTTTGATGCTGTTCTTCAGGTTTGGCCCCTGAGGCTCATTCCTGCACTGAGAATCTTCCATTTGATAGGACCTTCTTTTGGGCCCCACATTGACAACATAATGAAACAGATCCAGAAACTCAGACTCACCGCCCATTCCATAGGTTTTGGCTAGTACTTCTTGAAAGTCTTCTGATTCAAATTATGGTAACACATGCCTTGAACCTGCTGCATACTCTTTCACACCTACCTCAGGGAGGCATTTCTCTTCCATAAAGTTAAAGCCTGTCTCCTCCAGATCCAGGGCCACACCAACCATGCATGACTCCACAGACTCTCTGTTTCACAGGATTCTCCATTTCTTTCTAGCCTGGAAACAAATCATCTCTGACAACTGGGTACTCACTATCAACTGCATATGTTGTGTGAAATTGATAGGAGTTCTATATCCCCCCGCCCTCACTCCCACTGCAATGCCATAGCTGGATTCAATGCCACAGCTGGATAGCACCTATCTTCCTCAACAAAACTGCTACCCTATTTAACAAGGGTGTGATTGGACCCATCACAAACCAGCCAAGAGCTCCACAATTGCTACTTCATATTCTAAAAGGGGATGGAGGCCTTTACCCATTGTGAACCATCATCAACTTCTGGGATAGAGATTTGTTCATCTCCCACTGACTATTTGGAATGATCTCTATTCCAACCACTCTGTACCTAACTGCCTGGAGGATCCTTCCCTGACTGGTCTTCCTGTGGATCTCTAATAAGTTCTCTTCAGATTCAGTAAACCATCCAGTCACTGTTCCTACCCTCATAAGTGGTCTCAGTTCTCTGCCTTTGTGAATTGACCCAACATTGGCTCAGATATACTTCATCCTCTCCTACCTCTCCTAAAGACTCAGGGCATAGCACCTCCTCTCTCTGAATTCACTTGACAGCTATTTCTGCCTCTTGTCTATTCTTCCCATCCAGTTCCCTCTTCATGGACCTGTTCATTAAATGGTTGTTTAAAACCTTGTCTTCCTTGTATTCATTCTCATGCAGCTCATGTCTAAACCATTTGAATCCCTGCCTTCCTGCAGCTCTTGTCCTTCCTCCTTGCTATCACTGTGGCTTGGTCTGTGGGTGAACTTGGAGCTCTGTGAGCTGATCCACCCTACCTCCTATTCCATTGTGACATGGTCATTGTCTAGCCAAATACTTCCTTCCTGCCTAAGATAGTTTCCACCTTCCACATGCCACAGGTTATCTCTTTTCCCATGGTTTTTCCTCATCTATATCTGAAAGTGAATGGGCACTCTACCTATCCAATGCCTGCTGTGTCCTCTTCTCCTACGTTCACAGGATCACCTCTTTCTGAAGAACTCCCCTTCTGGCCCCCTCAAGGACTCATGGGTCTTGTCCGAATGCCTCTAGAGATGGATCTCCTTGATGATCAAACTGCTATACCAGCTTATTGCTTGGGTGTCCGATTCTATCCAGGCCCACTGATGCCTCCTAGCTAGCATGGCATCTGCAGCCTTTGCTAGAGGTATTCCAGTACTTGGATTCTGTGGAGCTACCAGTGTCAAACTTTGTCCAATATTACACTTTTGACTTCGTTTCTGAACTGATGCTGTTTTTAGTAGAGCTGCCCACTAGTCTTTGTTCACAAGAACAAAGCACTTTCCTTCCAGGTAAGGTTGCCGTAGGTGTGACAGCATCTAGAGACTACACAGAAGGACAGGTTGCTTACCTATAACTGATCTCCTTTGAGTGGTCATCTGTGCAATTGCACAATCCTCTCTCCTTCTTGCCACAACAGCTTCTTCTGTTATTGCCTAATTGGCATTCTGTTGTGGTGGAAGTGACACTTGAAGAAGTGAGGGAGGAGGCATGGATCTTGCCCAACTGAACATGCACTCTTGCTTCATTGGGGCATGGCTCCTTGTGCCAAAAGTTTTGAGGCTGGGCTTTGGGAAGTTCTCTGTGTGGATTTGCACAAGCACAGAAGAATTTACTTGACTGCATAAAAGACTCCTGAGAGAACATCAGCTACAGGTAAGCAACCTGTTCTCCAACTGAAATCAGTTTAAAAATATATATATATTGACCATTCATAGAAAATGTCCTTTTCTCTCCTTCATATGAACCTGGACTCTGCACTGGCTAATTTCTGGTTCAATGTTACTTGACTAAACAGATCAAGAACTTGCATGTTGAATTTGATAGCACTCTTTACAACATAATTAGTTTCCCTAGAGGGCTTTACTTATTCATTTTAATTATGTATCTTTTAATTATGTACTAAACTAGAGTGACTATGCAGGCAAATTCTGCAGCTTCCATGCATCACAAAAATACTTCATACCACCACAGTTCCTGAAGCCAGCTCAGTCATCTATAGTTTTATAGCAAGTCTGATGAAGGGAAGAGAGAGAATGAGGATAAATCAATTACACCCGCCAACATTTATACTCTTAAAAAGAAAAGGCAACAAAGTTGTCTAATGGTTTAATGACGCTTAGCATTTATGTAGTGTTCAAAGCACTTCACGTATATTCTTGCTGTAATTCTTGCAACAACCAACCCTGTAGGGTAGGTCAGCTTATTATCCCCATGCTGCAGATGGGGGTGAAAGCTGAAGATGAGGGGAGAGTGATTTGCCTAAGGTGAGATGCAAACTGGGACCTTCCTTCTTGATCCATAGCTCAGCCTCTTATACCTGCCCGACTCCTTTGCTTTAACACGTCATAGAAAACACTGCCAGTATTAACAGTGCTGATAAGTGGTAAACCATCATTATAACCAGATGTTCTGTAGACATGTCTGCATAGCAGCATATATGGTATTGCCATGAAAATGTGCCAATATTAAAATTCTGAAAAGTTAGGAAGTAGAATAGTTGAAGTACAGCTGAACCCCCACATTATCTCTGGCATGCCTTGTCTAAAGATCCATGCCCAGAGCCTCAGAACTCTAGTGCATTATGTCTGTGATGTTGTGTCGTTACGCAGCGCAGGGGTGCGGATCCCCTCCTAAGCATAAGAGGAGCCCCCCCCCAGTTTACTGAATGCCCCCCCACTAAATCTAATAACCCATATATCTCCCCCCCCCAAAAGTCCCTTTCCTCTCCCCCACCCCAAACTTCAGTGCTCCTCAAGCTTTCCCTCTGTCTGTACTGCAGGCATAGGGCTTGGCTTGCCCCATATTTGTTTGCTGGGGCAGCCAGTTTGAGGAACCAAGGAGCTGAAGAGTCCTTGGTTATTATTAGTAATACTAAGCATTTAAATAGTGTATTTTACCTGGTCAATGTGCTTCTCAGTAACCTTTGTAGGAGTTGCTGTCATGATCTTCATATCCATATTGCCAATGAGAGGATGAAGCAGAGAAAAGAGCTGGTTGCCTGAGCCCCCCTAGTAAGTTCATGGCTGAGGTAAGATCTAACTAGGAACTTTTTTTGCTATCAGTTCATACTCTTGGCAGATGAAAGGGAGGTCAAGAGGAGGAATGGGGCCCCCGCCCCATGAGCCCATCCAAGCCTCTGCTCTGGACATCGGCTATTCTGATGGTGCTTCTCTCAACCTAGTGCCAGACTCCGTTGTCACTTGTCAATCCAAGAGTCAATCAGCGGTCTGGCTTTTAACCAATCAATCCCTTAATCAATCAATTACATTTAAGTAAATGTGCTCATTGCAAAACCTCAGTTTATGTATCTTTTTGAAGTTCCTGAATGAAAAGAGTGGTTTTTGTCTAATGTGAGATAATTTTAAATTTAATGCACAAAAGCCGCCACTGATTGTTGGAAGGAAAGGTCAGTGTTTTCTCTCATTAACTTTTGGATCCCGGAGTATGGTTGAGCTTCAGAAAAGAAATAAGTCTGTCAATGTTGTGGAAGACCTAGTTTTGAAAGATGTATTGACACCAATTTGCTGAGCACAATCAGCTCCAGCTGCCTGTGGCTCTTTCTTATTATTGGATAGAAAGTCATAATAACTTAATCAGTTAGTCTGCAGCTCCAATGCTTTGTCTGAGTTTTTTTTTTTTTAAAAACCAACTGCTTGTAAAGGAACTCAGGCAAATTGTAAAGCTTCATAGATGGTGGGGTACTTTGTTTTTGGTATAAGCTATTATCTTGCAATTGGAAAGTAGATCACGTGCAAAAGCAAATGTTTCTGCATTACCGTTTAATATGTGTGTGTATGCACGCACTGGCATTTTGTACACACCAAGTGAGTTGTTTATTTCCTCATATGTCCTTGAATGCCCTAACCAATGTCATCCGGGTCAAAAATTACAATTACTACAGCGCCATCTACTGGTGTATTTCCTTTATACACCTCAAAGGAAGCTGAGCGTCTGGTGTTTTCAACGTCCTCCCTCTTTTCAAGAAAGACCCAGTTATCTCTGTATCCAGCTCTCCTCCAGAGGGGATGTTGTTCTTTTGTGCTTCTTGCCTGCTTGGAAATTACTTTTATCAAGTGTTTTCTTTCTTTCTTTCCTGAGGACAGACTTGTTTAGATGGTCGTTCCAGATCTGGAAATAAGGCCTTTTTAATTTGTGAGACCTCTTTTTTTCTATAGACCCAAGGGAGAAGTAGAAATAGGGCAGATGAGTGAAGAGATCATCATAGAATGTATACATGTCTTGCCCTCACATCATCCTTTGATTAATTTCTGTATGATATTTTAATGACAGTGCAGCCTGGCAGGGTTTTGCTTTTTTCTACAGAGCCAGCACCTGCTGCAGGGGCTATTCAAGCAGGAGGGGAAATAAAATGGAAAATTCTGTGATGCTCCCATTTATCACCATTGCTTCCAGTCCCATTTCATTCATGCCTCACATTTTTGATTGTCTTGGATTAAGTGTTACCAGAGGAAATGCTGCTAATAGTCTTTTGAAGAGCAAAAAAACCCCCTCCAACTTCTAAGGCATTTATTATGGAAAGGATTATAATAAATTAAATGCTTAAACCAGCACTGTGCAAGCATTTTTGTCTCAGATCAAAATGTTTGCACTAGCTGTTTAAACATTCAATTTATTATAATGGGGAAATATCATTGTAAAATAAGCATGTTAATTAAACTTGGGTTTAGCAAATGTGAGTCATCCGGTATGGACACACTATAATGAATACAGACAGGTAGAGTCTGCCTGCCCCCTTTTTTTCTCATTAAGAAAATGAACATTTACATCTTTAAACCCTGCAGCTATTAGTTATTTTTAATGAACAGTGTTGCCATTTCAAAGTTGAAGCCCTCGTATGATACAGCTGAGATATTGCTAGGTCAGGGAAGAACTTCTGCTAATTAAATTGCAGAGAAGTTCTTCGCCACAGATAATTGATTAAAGTCGTTACATGGATAATCAGTTTTGCAGCTAAGTAAATAACATAAAAATAAGTAACCTCCAATAAAAAAGGGTCACACGGAGGTGATAAAAAGCAAGCAAAAGCTTAAAGGAGAGGGGAGGGAGGGGTGGTGAGAGAGAAGGAGGAGGAGGTGGCTGTGGAGAAGGCAGTGAAAGAAGCAATCTTTACTACTCACATCATTCAAAACTGGTGCGAGAAGGAGCCCCTTGCCTCCTGGCAGTGCATAAGAAAGGCAGGAGTATTGATGCCACTCAGTATTCATACTGAGCATCTTTCATACACTCTACAACTGGCTTTCCATCCTACCAGCCCACAAGGCTATATCCACTTAACTTCAGCAGGAGAACTGGGTCAGATGCCTTCAAACCATCCTCTTGCATGGGGATTGTGGAAGCAGCATAACAGCTAATAGGAGCATAGCTGTAGCCCAGTGGCAAAGCATAGGATTTGCATGAAGATGGTCACTGTTTCCATCCCAGTCAAAAGGATCTCAGGTAGCAGGGCTCAGAAACATTCCTGCATTGGCAGTCAGGATACACAGTTGTTGGATAGGCCAGTGACCTGTTCACAGAAGCCTCTGTATTGAGGAGTGCTCAATAATGGCTCCATGTCAACCTGGGGAGAGGCATTGAGTCACAGAGTCCTGGGCCCTCTGATCAACGTTTTCATAAATGATCTAGAGGAGGGAGTGGAGGGGATGCTTATCATATTTGCAGATGATAATGAGACGTGGTTGTGGTGGTGACAGTAGTAGTGGGTAAGGTAAAGTGTGCTGTCAAGTCGATTTTGACTCCTGGCACCCACAGAGCCCTGTGGTTTTATTTGGTAGGAGAGGTTTACCATTGCCTCCTCCCACGCAATATGAGATGATGCCTGCCAGCATCTTCCTATATCGCTGTTGCCTGATATAGGTGTACCAGCGGGGATTTGAACTAGCAACTTCTGGCGTGCTAGTCATAAGAACATAAGAACAGCCCTGCTGAATCAGGCCCAAGGCCCATCTAGTCCAGCATCCCGTTTCGCACAGTGGCCCACCAGAAACCGCTGGAGGCCACAGGCAGGAGTTGAGGGCATGCCCACTCTCCTGCTGTTACTCCCCTGCAACTGGTACCCAGAGGCACCCCACCCCCAAGGCTGGAGGTGGCCTACAGCCATCGGACTAGTAGCCATCAATGGACCTCTCCTCTATGAAATTATCCAAATCCCTCTTAAAGCCATCCAGGTTGTTGGCTGTCACCACATCTCGTAGCAGAGAGTTCCACGAGTAGATTATGCGTTGTGTGAAAAAGCACTTCCATTTGCTGGTCCTAGATTTCCTAGCAATCAGTTTCATGGGATGACCCCCGGTTCTAGTGTTATGGGAGAGGGAGAAGAATTTCTCTCTATCCACTTTCCCACACCATGCATGATTCTATTATGTCTCCCCGCAGTCGTCTTTTTTCTAAACTAAATAGCCCCAGGTGTTGGAGCCTAGCCTCATAAGAAAGGTGCTCTAGGCCCTTGATCATCTTGGTTGCCCTCTTCTGCACCATTTCCAGTTCTACAATGTCCTTTTTTAGCTGTGGTGACCAGAATTGTACGCAGTACTCCAGGTGTGGCCGCACCATAGTTTTGTATAAGGGCATTATAATATTAGCAGTTTTATTTTCAATCCCCATCCTAATGATCCCTAGCATGGAATTGACTTTTTAAACAGCTGCCGCACATTGAGTTGACACTTTCAACGAGCTGTCCACCACAACCCCAAGATCCCTCTCCCAGTCAGTCACCGACAGCTCAGATCCCATCAGCATGTACTTGGGGTTCTTCATCCCAATGTGCATCACTTTACACTTGCCAATATTGAACTGCATTTGCCACTTTGTCGCCCACTCACCCAGTTTGGAGAGATCCTTTTGGAGCTCTTCACAATCAGTTGTGGATTTCACTACCCGAAAGAGTTTGGTATCATCTGCAAATTTGGCCACCTTGCTGCTTACCCCTACTTCTAGATCATTTATGAATAAATTAAATAGCACCGGTTCCAGTAGAGATCCCTGGGGGACCCCACTTATTACTTCCCTCCATTGCAAAAACTCTCCATTTATACCTACCTTCTGTTTCCTGTCTTTCAACCAGTTAGCAATCCACACATGTACTTGTCCCCTTGTCCCATGACTGCTAAGTTTCTTCAGGAGTCGTTGATGAGGAACTTTGTCAAAAGCTTTTTGGAAGTCCAGGTATACGATGTCAACTGGATCACCTTGATCCACACACTCGTTGACACGCTCAAAGAAGTCCAAAAGGTTGGTGAGGCAAGATTTACCTTTGCGGAACCCATGCTGATTCACTCCCAGCAGGGCCTGTTCTTCTATGTGCTTTACAATTTTCTCCTTGATGATGCTTTCCATCAATTTGCCTGGAACGGATGTTAAGCTAACCGGCCTGTATTTTCCCGGATAAACCCTGGATCCATTCTTGAAAATCGGCATTACATTTGCTACTCTCCAGTCCTCTGGTACAGAACCTGATTGCAGGGATAAGTTATATATTTTAGCAAGGAGGTCGGCAATTTCACATTTGAGTTCTTTGAGGACTCTTGGATGGATGCCATCCGGTCCTGGTGATTTGTTAGCTTTCAGTTTTTCCAGACAGTTTAGAACATCATCTCTTGTCACTTCTATCTGGCTCAGTTCTTTAGCTGCCGTTCCTGAAAAGCCTGGTTCAGGAACAGGTATATGCTCAGTATCCTCTGCTGTGAGACAGATGCAAAGAACTCATTTAGCTTCTCTGCAACCTCCATATCCTCCTTAATAATCCCTTTCACTCCCTCATTGTCTAATGGTCCAACTGCCTCCCTGGCAGGTTTCCTGTTTCTGATGTATTTAAAGAAGTTTTTGTTATTCCCCTTGATGTTTTCAGCTAAATGTTCCTCAAACTCTCTTTTCATCTCCCTTATTGTTGCCTTGCATTTCTTTTGCCAGAGTTTGTGTTCCTTTCTGTTCTCTTCATTTGGACAGGCCATCCAATTTCAGAAGGAAGTCTTCTTCCCTTTTATGGCTTCCTTGATAGTACCCGTTAGCCATGCTGGCATCTTCCTGGACTTAGTGGTACCTTTCCTCTTTTTGGGTATACAATCTAACTGGGCTTTTAGTATTGTGGTTTTGAGTAAACTCCATGCATTCTGGAGCAAAGTGACTCTCCTGATTTTCCCTTTCAGCTTCCTTTTCACCATACTCCTCATTTTGGAGAAGTTTCCTCTTCTGAAATTCAAAATGTCTGTGTTAGACTTCCTTGGTGATTCTCTCCCCACATGTATGCTGAATATGATGGCACTATGGTCACTGTTCCCTAAAGGGTTGATGACACTGACATCATGCACCAGGTCCTGGGTGCCACTCAGAATTAAGTCCAAGGTCGCCTTCTCTCTGCTTGGTTCCAAGACCAACTGTTCTAGGGCACAGTCATTTAGCGTATCTAGAAATTTGACCTCTTTGTCCTGACTTGAATGTGAATTTACCCAGTCTATGTGTGGGTAATTGAAGTCAACCATGATTACAGCCCTGCCTCTCCTTGACGCCTCCCTGATTTCCTCCTGCAACTCCCAGTCACTGTCAGCATTTTGATCAGGAGGGCAATAGCACGTCCCCAGTAGCACGTTTCCTTTCCGGCCTTGTACTGTCACCCACAGGGTTTCTGTGGAGGACTCCAGTCCACCTAGGTTTTCTAGCTTGTTAGATTCTATGCCTTCTTTAACATACAGTGCTACTCTACCCCCAAGGTGCCCCACCCTGTCCTTTCTATAGAGTTTATATCCAGGGAGAACAGTGTCCCACCGGTTCTCACTGTTCCACCATGTTTCTGTTATGCTCACTATATCTATTTCTGCGTTAGCCAACAAGCACTCCAGCTCACCCATCTTGGCTCCGAGGCTTCTGGCATTGGCATATAAGCACCTATACGTTGAATCTCTCACCTGATGTACGCTATCTATCTTTTGACTCTTTGACCAGCTGGCACAGTCTACCATCGGCTCTTTATGCTGTCCTGCTCTGTCCCCTTCTGTTTTATCTGAATCCTTTGCACCCTCTCACTTTAAAAGATGGCTTTTGCCGAACGGGATACTGCCAAGCTCCCATCAGCTGTTCCCCAGGTGTCATTTTAAAAGCTGCTCTGCAACCTTTTTGATTTTAAGCGCCAGCAGTCTGGTTCCATCTTGGTTGAAGTGCAGCCCGTCCCTTTTGTACAGGCCTTGCTTGCCCCAAAATGTATCCCAGTGCCTGACATCTAAACCCTTCCTCCCGGCACCAACGTCTCATCCACGCATTGAAACCCCTCAGCTCTGCCCGTCTCACTGTACCTGTGCATGGAACAGGTAGCATTTCTGAGAATGCTATCTTGTGGGTCCTGGACTTCAATACGCTACCAACCAGCCTAAATTTGGCTTCCAGGACCTCCCGACTACATTTCCCCACATCGTTGGTGACGACATGCACCACGACAGCTGTCTCCTCCCCAGCACTGCCTAAGAGCCTATCTAGATGCTGCACGATGTCCGCAACCTTTGCACCAGGCAGGCAAGTCACCGTGCGGTCAACACGTGGGTCACAAACCCATCTCTCTATACCTCTAATGAGTGAATCACCTACTACAAGGAGGCCCCCACCCCCCAGAGGAGTATCCCCTGTGCAAGAGGATATGGGCTCATCATCCATGGAAGGGGTCCCTTCTAAAGGAGCATTTCCCTCTTCCTCAGACCGATGTCCTCCTTGCCCGAGACCTTCATTCTCCCTGACAGCAGAGGAGCTATCAGCCCTGGAGTGGGATGTCTCTATCACGTCCCTGAAGGTCTTGTCCACATGCCTCTCTGTCTCTCTGAGCTTCTCCAGATCTGCCACCTTGGTCTCAAGGGAACAAACTTGTTCCCGGAGAGCCAGGAGCTCCTTGCACCGAGCACACACCCATGACTTCTGTCCATGGGGCAAATAGTCATACATGTGGCACTCTGTGCAATACACTGGGAAGTGCCCCCTCTCCTGCTGGCCTTCTATCTGCATACTGTTTTTGTTGCCTGTTTACAGTATTTAGAGATAGCTTATTAGAAGGATAGGTCTCAGCTGTAATGGTCAGCTATTTCCTGTCCAAGCAGCCTTTCCCAAGAATATGAGGAAGAGATTTATACTTACGTTCTCTTCTCCACCAGTCTCCTTGTGATCACCGGGACTTGTTCCAGGCTCCCCCGCACACTTCCTGCTAAACTCCTGCTAAACTCCTACGTCCTACGTAAGTCAAGTCATTTCCCTGCTGTGCCATTAGGTGGCTAACACCTTAGAAACACAAAATCAAGTTTCAGATGGATCTGGACAGGTTTGAACATTGCGTGAGAATCAAGTAGGTGAAGTTCAACAGGGGCAAATGTAAAGTCTTGCATTTGGGTAAGAAAAATCAAAGGTCCAAGTATAAGATGGAGGAGACCTGGCTTGGCAGCAGTACATATGAAAGGGACTGTCAGGAACCCACCCCGACGCCCCCTCAGGTCCAGGAAGGGGATTGGTTTTTGTATTGTTTTAGAACAACTTATTCTCCAGGTTCTGGGAATGTATTCAGTTTTTACTTTCCTTCGCTGCCACCATCTGATCACTCATTACCCTGCTCTCCGTACTCAACACCTTGGTTACGTAGCCTCGCAAGCACAGGATAGGCATATATGTTCAGTGTACAAATGAAACAAAACTTGAAGTGTAGAACAAAAGCAAGAATAAGTTTATTGTTTACAACTGATTTGAAAAAAGACCTCTGCAAGGAAGGGCACATAAATGTCTCTACAAATTTGATAAGTATGTCAGCTGTTTAACTCTTTCTGAGTGGTTTTTCCTTCTTGATAGCATGTAAAATTTAGGGAGGTGATATAACTGGGACAGAGGTAAATAAAAGTTTGTTTGCAGACTTAGTGAATCAAGTCAGACCTTCCTGTCTGTCACCAGGAGGTGTCACTTCTGGGCACCTTTCACATTCGAGGTTTTTTTCTGAGGCTTAACACTCCTAGGGTAGCCACGCCCACTGGATTTCCGGGTATTACCCGGATTTTAAATATCTCACCCAGATTGTTCAGCCTACCTGGATTTGCCTGGATTTCAGCTTTTTTTTTAAAAAAATTATTTTTTAAAGCTAAGCCGTTGTAGAAGCGGAGTTATGGAGCAAAATGTGTAGTCACTATTCTGCTCAACTCCTGGATTTGGGATTAAGAGAGGAAGAGCACAGGAGGCTAGCTGGGAGGGTTTCACTTCCACAAGTACAGTAATCCCCTGAGGAATGTTGCCTTGTTTGTTATCAGCAGGATATCTCTGTTGGGCGGTTCAGAGGATAGCTTGCTTTTGATGTGAATCACTACCTGCCTACCCGGCTGTGTATTGTAATGTTTAAGGACTGTCTTGGCTTTACATTCAATGCATGCCTACTTAGAAGTAAGCATGGTTGGTTTCAATCAGATCTTCTCTCAAATAAGTGTGCATAGAATGGCAGCCTTAATTTAAAAGCTGTGCATTTTTTGTTTTGTTCTATTGCTGCTGTTAATATGTCAAGGAAAATGGTCAGGCAAAGATATCTTCTCCAGCTATTTTTGGTAGATATACAGAGCAAATACAAGTCAGCTGGAAAGCTCAGCTGCTAATTTGATTATTTGCAAGCCAATTTACATAATATGCAAATTAGCCACCCAGATTTGGAGATCCAGAATATGGCAACCCTAAGCACTCCCCACTTTTAGAATACTGCCCCATACTGGTTCCACAGTCTCCACAGATTCACCAACCAAGTCTCACACAATCCTCTGAACAATCTCTCTTTTTCAGATCACATAAACCAATCTCTCTGCTACGCTCTGTCCAACTTCTCACTCCTAACCTCTAAACTTTAACCACCTCTAAATCCAACTAGCTTTGTCTTCTCCTGACCAACTGTCCTCCTTTTTAACTTCCCTCTGAAGATTCCATGTCTGGTTACTATAGCAACACACACTTTCACGCACTCACTCTCCAGCTCCTATATAGATGTTCCATCACAGGGACCTATGTGACTTAGTAGACACACTGGCAGATTAAAGGAGAGAAAGTAGAGGCAACTGCCTATGGTGGCAAAATTCTCCCAAGCAGCAAATTTTGGTCTTGTGGGGGAAAATTTTTTTAAAGGGGGAGGGGAGTTCAAATCTATTTTTTAACTTTAAAACTACTGCTGCAGTGCAGCACAGCAGCATGATGGCAAAGAGAGCAGTGATACCCTCCTAATCCAAGCCTGCCTACCTCCCAAATGACAGCTATTGCCTGAAATTGGGCTTTTCTGTTCACGTGCTGCACTGCTGTGCAGCGGCGGTTTTAATGTTAAAAAGAGATTTATTTATTTATTTATTTATTTATTTATTTATTTATTTATTTATTATTAAGAAATTTATATCGCCCTTCCAAAAGGCTCAGGGCGTTTTACATTAAAACACCATTAAAATCAATTAACAATTAAAACAGAAATTATAAAACTGGGCAATAATTAACAATTAAAACATCATAAAACACCAATTAAATAGCCAAAACAATTTAAAAACAAGTTTTTAAAAGCTGAGAAAGCTTGGTTGAAGAGATGTGTTTTCAGAAGTTTTTTAAAAATAGCCAGAGATGGGGAGGCTCATATCTTAGTAGGGAGCGCATTCCACAATCTTGGGGCAGCAGTTGAGAAGGCTCGTTTCTGTGTAGCCACCAAATGAGTTGGCGGTAACTGGAGACGGACCTCCTCGAGTGACCTCAATGGGCGGTGGGGCTCATAGCGAAGAAGATGCTCTCTTAAATACCCAGGGCCTAAGCCGTTTAGGGCTTTGTAAGTTATAACTAGCACTTTGTATTTTGCCTGGAAACCTATTGGCAGCCAGTGTAGCTCCATCAGTAAAGGAGTAACGTGGTCTCTCCGAGATGACCCAGAGACCAACCTGGCTGCAGCATTCTGAACCAACTGAAGTTTCCGGATTACGTAGAAAGGCAGCCTCATGTAGAGCACATTACAGAAGTCAAGTCTGGAGGTTAGCAACAGATGTACCACTGTTTTGAGGTCATTGATCTCGAGAAACAGGCACAGCTGACATATCAGCCGAAGCTGATAGAAAGCACCCCTGGCCACTGCCTCAACCTGAGAAACCAGGGAGAGGTGTGAATCCAGAAGTACTCCCAGACTGTGAACCTGTTCCTTTTGGGGGAAGTGTGACCCCATTTAGAACAAGGAGATCAAAATCGTCTCTGGAGTTCTGACCCCGCACAATAAGTAACTCCATCTTATCTGAATTTAACTCCCCCACCTCCTTGCTCCCTTGCTACTGGGGTGGCAAATCTTTGGCTGCCTATGGGCGGCAAAGAGCTTAATCTGCCCCTGAGTAGACAGTAAGTTGAACATGAAGCAGCAGTGTGAAGCCCCTGCTAAAACACCTACAACACAGCAGGGTATAAGAGCAGATGAGATTCTCACTGGCTGACATACAGAGCAAGGATGCACCAGTGCAGCAAGAGGAGCAGCTTAACAGAACTTCCCAATTAGCTGCACTGGTGTAGCAGGGAAGTAGCCATTTTGGATGTCCTCCTCTTCCCCAGGAAGCTCACTGGGCCAACCAGAAATATGTCCCTGAGGGCTGTGCAACCTTCAGGGATACATTTTCATGTGGCACAGAGGTTTTTCTGGGGAAGAGGATGGCATTAAAAATGGCTGCTTTCCTAGTGCACTGGTGCAGTTAGTTGTGAAGTTCTGTTAGGTTGCTCTTTTGCTGCACTATGCGTCTTTGCTCTGTATGTCAACCACTGCTGTGTTAACGTGTGTTGACTGTTTATTTGGAGCATCCAGCTCCCCTTGTAATAGGAAATTCTGCTTTGATGAAAATGAAGCAGCTGCCACTCCCTTGCCTCAGCTCCAAACACTTCTTCCAGTGGCCAGTTGCTGACCTGAAATGGGTTACTTCGTGCAGCCAGGATGCTAATTAAAGTTTCTCATCGCCAGAGCAGAACATTGCTCTCTTTTCGCTCGGTGGCCAGCTGCTCCCTTTCCAGTTCAGCTCTCAGGGCAATAAGTCTCCTCAGCCTTCTCTAGTCTGGTGTCCTTTTCTCCATCCGGATGGAGGGCAATCATCGGCAGTCAAAATCAGCTTCCATTCCCTTGTGGCAACGTTTGTCAGCCTTTGCTACAGAGAAGGCAGGCTCCTATCTCTCAGGGCATGGTTTCAGCAAGGGCTGGCCTGGGCAGCGCTCAACATGCAACCTGGTTTTGTCCAGCCCCTGCAACCTGTTACCATCCTGCTTCTCGGATGTCCTACCAAGGTCCAGAACGGAAGTGCCCTGGCTCCCTTTCCTGATCCCATTCGGCAAGGACTGGAGTGCTGCCTTCAACATTCTCTTCTGCTGTCTTGGAGCCACCAAATTCAGATGAGCATTGAGGATCAGATGAAGAACTAAAGCAGAAGAAGCTGATTAGAAGGCAAGGCAATTCTGCCTCCCTGCCTGCCATCCTTCAAGCCTGACATATGATGCCAAAGGTAAGGATCCTCCAGTCCCCAAGACACTTAACTAGGGAAAGTCTGGCTCTCTCATCTGGGAGTTGGACAACTCTGATTTAAACCTAGCAAGAGAGTGGTAATCAAAGATAATTACTGGCAAAAGGACAGACACCTTTACTTGCAGAGCTGAACTTTTTATTCCAATATATACGGGCATAATAAATGTAACATGTTCATGGAACATGTACTTTACTGAAGTGTGGGTAGAAACGTCTCCAATCCATTTTCTCCCCACATAAATTCACTGAACACACTAGCCCACTTTAGCCCACAGGGCTGCCCAACTTTGGCCCGCCAGCTGCTTTTGGACTACAACTCCCATCATCCCTACCCATAGTGGCCAGTCGTCAGGAATCCTGGGAGTTGTAGTCTGCAGGAGCGCTGAAGTTGTGCAGGCCTATCAGAGGTTCCTTTCAAATGGACAGAGGGCAGGGCTAGCAGAACCTGCATGGAATTTTGCCAACTCCAAGAATCCCTACTTTTTTTTTAAAAAAAATACAAGTTTCTAATACTTATGGTGATGGAAATATGTCTGAGAAGGCTTAGAGTCAGTAAAGGGTTCCAGAGAGCAGAGTTTGAGTGACCTGGCTATATGCTCCTCATTGGCCTCCAGTTATGTTCCATTATTAACTCATACTCTTCTCTTGCCACTTTGTGTGTGTGTGTATGTGTGTGTGTTTGTGTGCACTTGCATGTGCATGTGTGCGTGCGCACGCACACACACACACACTCAAAATGTTGTACAATCATACAATTCATTTTAATCAACTAATCAGTTAATACAGCAGCCGTCTGTCGGGGATGTTTTAGCAAATTCTTGCTCAAGGAGAGGGCTGGCCTGGAAGGCCTCCAAGGTCCAATTCTATGATTTTATTATTCTAGGGTGGTCCATTTTTCAGTATTCTTTCCTGACCCCGTCAGCCACCTATGCCTCCCAAAATGATGTCCCTGAGGACTGAGGGACCCTCAGGAAGATACTTTTGGGAGGCACAGGTGGCTACGGAGAGAAGGGAAGATTGCTGAAAATTACCCCTTTCATAGTGGAAAACCCTGGTGCATCAATGGAGGGCTGGGCTGGATATCAGCCACTATTTTAAAAAAACTAGTTAGGGTTTAAAGTGTCCACAATTAGAAAAATGTGCATCATTCCACATTTACTCACATACATTAGTGAGATCTATTTTGTACAATTTTTAGATCAGAATTTTCATTTATTTTTGAGGGGTTGCAGAATCTAGGATTGTGCAGAATTGGAATTTTGTATTCAAAATTTCTGGTCAGGGACTTGAGATGGAGTGTTCTGACTTATGGAAAATTGGGAACAGGGAAGAGGGGCAGGGATGCACTGGGGATGGGGGTTGAGGCCTAGTTCTCACTGAAAAGGTAAGCCTGAGTTTGGGTTATACCACAAGACTGCAGGTTGGGGCTCACATAATTAAACAGTAACCAGAAAAAAATGCACATGGAAAAAAGCCCATAAGAAAATTGCACACAGAAAAACCCCACTGTCATAAAAGGGCACAAGAAAAATGTGCACACAGAGCATTGCCCACATGGAAAATTGCCCACACTGGAAAATGCTCACATATATACTATGCTCCAGAGCAGAAATTTTCCCATGTGAGCATTTTTCGGTGTGGGCATTTTTCGGTGTGGGCATTTTTCTGTGTGAGCAATGCTCAGTGTGCGCTTTTATGACAGTGGGGTTTTTTTCATAGAATCAGTTAAACAGTTCTCCATATTTTTTCTAAAAAGACGTTCCACATAAAAAACTAGATATTTGGATGCTGGTTTCTAGCCTTTCCTTTCTCCTGAGATGCTAATTTTCTATGTAGTATATTTTCTTCTTGCATTCCCTGCAGTGGAAGTTTCTGCTTTCTTTTTTATGTTTCTTATGTTTCTTATATTTCTTTTTTTAGATTGTGACCCCTATGGGGACAGGGAGCCATTCTGTCTATGAAAACTGCTCTGGGAACTTTGGTTGAAAAGTGGTATATAAATATCGTATTCATACTCATAGTCAGATTTGCATAGCCAGATTTTCAACCTTCCCCACACCCCATCCTAAGATCCATGTTTATTCTACTCCCTTCTTCACTTTGTGGCCCAGCAGTTAATTCACTGCTGTCCCCATAGGGGTCACAATCTAAAAAAAAGAAACATAAGAAACATAAAAAAGAAAGCAGCAACATCCACTGCAGGGATGCTGTGCTGGGGATGGAGAGGGCCAGTTGCTCTCTCCCTGGTAAATAAAGTGAATCATCACAGTAGCTACCACAGTTATCCTAGAACAATAATTCTTACTCTAGCAAGCACCCTTGTTCCATTGACTCAAAACAATGGTGAATACTATCCATTATTTTGACTGTGGAGACCAGAAGAGTTGGAAGGGGAAGAGAGTAAACAGAAAATCAGCAGAATCTTCACCTGCTCACCAAGTAAGTAGCAGGGAAGAGGAGGCTGCTTGAGTGGCAATGGCCATGCTGCCTCCATCCTGAGCACCACATTTGGTAGGATGAGGCCTGATGAGTGGGGTGCCACCTTCACCTCATCCACTCTACTGCCTGCAGTGACTGCCTCACTAGGCCTCATTAGTGGGCCGGCCCTGGCTAACACACTCCAAAACTGTATTACACATGGAGCTGCAGACCATGTGCAGATTTCTCTTTCCCCTAGCACAGTTCTGCACAATATAACACGTAGGAGACCCTAGAAACTTTAATACATGGCTGGTGGGCTCAACTTACTTGGGTCTCCTACGTGCCTGAGACAGTGGTAGGGCTTTTCATGGCCCTGGCAGGACACATCAAATGGTGGCTGAGTTGTGTGCAGTTTCAGGGGTCACAAACTGTGCAGACCTCTTTAGCAACTGTTTTCCTACTTTTTGAGAAGTGCTGCCTCCTCATTTTGAAAACACTGACTGAAAATATTACGGAGAGGAAAGACAAAGCCCTCCTAAGCCTTCCAGTTCCAGATGTACCCGTCACAACGGTGTGGCCTGCTGCAAGGCATCAGCATGCTTTCATAATGGCTGGCCAGCAATGTTGTTGTTTCCAGTGAGAAGGGGCAAAGAAAGTTCTCAGAAACCGGGCCTGGGATTGGTCCACATCTTCCTTCTCATTAAAACTTTTGATCACTTTCTGATACTAGTGGGCATAGTCACTTTGAGGACTACGTGCAGAACTTAAAAATATTTGCAGTCACACACTGATTAACTTTTAATTTTAATTAACAAATAAATAACAATCACAGCCCTAGTAAGGGAGAAGTGGAGAAAATGGAGACATGGTGACATGGAGCCCTGCCCACCTTTGCATCTGTTCATGCATGCTATGGGGTACACTGATGCTTGCCTTCTCCCTTTGCCATTCTTGGATCTACCGAATACGCCTCCCACTCAACCTCTGCCTTTCCCCTTGTACACTTGACAATAAACCCTGATCCTACAAGTCTTTTCCAGCCACGTCCTGTGCAACAATACCTTATGGTAGGCAAATCTCCTGGTAAGGGACTGCAGTCCATCTCACAAAGCTGTGTTGTTCCATTCCATCTGAGGAACCTGCTTTGAAACCAGGCTGCATGAAGCCAAACGATCTGAACCGTACGTTAGGGCCTCTCCATACATTACATTACACCTCAAAATATAAAGTGTGAATGCAACAAATGTGTGACAAACTTGGAGCTCTTTGTGAAGCAAAACTCGGTAGCAACCCTGCTCTTTATTAACATGTGAAGTGCTGAGCACAATTTGGGGAGCAAGATGGTAGGAGAGTTAACCATGGCAAGATCTGGATGCTGCTCATTCTAAGGGAGATTTCACGACTCCTGGTTTGCTTCTTTATGTAAAATGGGTCTGCTGATTTATCTACCAAGGCCTGCAATCCTGTTAATCAAAATGACCATCAGAGTCCCTCAAACATGTAACAAGTCCTTTATTAGTGTGTGTATATAAGTGACACAGAATAATTAAACCACATTTAGCTTGAAACTCCATGGACTCCAGAAACACAATTCACACTTGGCAAGGCAATCTTTCCAACACACAAGTTTCTTAACTATCATTAAATTGTGAAAGAGCAAGTTCCTTTATGCAATTCTAAAGGATTCAGTGTTTCTTTTTCTTCTTCTGCACATGTCTTTTAGACAGTTCCTTTGGCAAGAATTTCTGGTCCTTCCCAGGTTTTATTATATAAAAATAGAATGGAATTTCCTTATATACAAACATTACATTACACCATATACAGGCTAAAAAAACCACTACAAAAATGGCAGGCCATGGGGTGAAGCAAGAGAGCAACAGAGGGGGAAAAATTAAATACTGCACATTTCATAAAAATTACATAAACTACAAAGTTTTTTGTTTGCAAATATCAAACATTACCAATGTAATTGGAAATATTTCCCAACAGTTTCATTTACACACCATATACATATATACATATAATATACATATGTATACGTGTGTGAGTATATGTATATAAATACACATACAAACATATCTATCTATAAATGTATATATATTTTAAGGCACGTTTCATTTATTCCTATATACATCACTGGACTCGGTCAATAATTTAAGAGCTTCAGGAATGGCCTAGCGGTGTTGATTCATGTAGGTGCATGCTTGGGGTGGGGTAGTGGGGATGGAAGCAGTGCTTAATTTTGTTTAAACGAATAGGTGCTAGGATACAGAGACCTTCCCTGTAACCTTGAAAGTGTACTGTATAGGGGCTGGCTGTGATCACTGAGCAGTGAGTAGGACACTCTGCACATGCTCAGAGTCACTGTCCTCTCCAACTCAGCCTGCAACTGCAGTGAGGGGGGAAACCCCCCAGCAAACACATAGTTTTGGACATTGGGCCTGAGGCCCCAGCATCAGCAACAGCTCCTGGGTCTGACACTTGTGAGCCTCAGCTCGTGAAGCACAAAGTAGCAGTTAAACTTTCTGACTGGTCTCAGGTGGAGGACCTAAATAGCGAGTTGAGGGGGCTTGGTATAAGGGCACCGAGATCTCTTGCAGGTCTGGCAGCCTCCCCGGATGAGGAGGGGAGAGCAATGTGATTGTCCTGTCATAATCCCTGTGCAACACTTTCTCATAGACACTCTGCAGCCCCACAGTCTTTGGCAGCTGTGCTTGGTAGAAGTTATCTCGGCGAAGGGAGTCTCTGGGCAGTGAGGTGCTTTTGCAGAAGGTGGACAGCTGGGCCTTTGGGTGGGGAGAGGAGTGAGGGTTGGAGCGGCCACAGGAGGGACTCCAGCATCGATCTGAGTGGCCCAGGATCTTGCATTCAGCAGTACAAGCCCACAGTCCTAAAAATGCAAGGGACAAAACAGAATTGTAAAAGTGGACATGCAACAGACAGAATACAACTGCAATACCCAGAAATGGACAGCACCCTGAAGGTCATCATAACAATGCTATATCAAAGGGAGGAAAGGTTCACACGACTTTCAGCTGGGGGAAAGCTTGCTGAATGTCCATGACACTGTTCACACACAGCAGCAAAAAGGGACTCTGTGACTGCGTGAAGCGTCTCAGAACACGCCCAGAAGTCCCGCCCCTGATGCTGACATCCAAGGAAGCCGCATCCTCACCATGCTGCTCACAGTTATGGCAGGTCTCTGAAGAGGCAAAATACCATAAGCGTGATCGTGGGCATTTATGTTCTCTTAAGGCTAGGGTGCACGAGCTTTGCGATCATGGAAATGCCCACGATCACCCTTACGGCATTTGCCTCTCCAGACACATGCCATAACTAGGGGAGTGCATGAATTGCTTCAGGCACATCCCAGGCTGGCGAGGGGTAGCTTTAAATGGAGGCAGGCAGGTCCTGCCTGCCCCCCTGCCAAGCCGCCACTGCCCCACACTGCCCCACCGTGGTGCTGTTGCAATCCAAGTTAGTCCATGCCAGCAGCAGCCTGTGCCGCTGGCCCCTTTGACACGCCGGGGCGACGGGATGCTGCTCCAAGCATCCCTCATGCGGCATCGGCATGCAAATGCTGGGAGCATCCTGTTGCTGCAAGCGTGTTAAAGGGGCCGGTGGCATGGGCTGCCGCTGGCATGGACTAACTTGGACTGCAACAGCACCGTGATGGGGCAGTGGTGGCTTGATGGAGGGGGCAGGTAGGACCTGCCTGTCTCCATTTAAAGCAACCCCTCGCCTTGCGCCGAAACGTGTCAGCGGCAGGGAGCGGAATGGTTTCAGTACCTTATCAAAGAGGCACCGAAATAATTCGGGCACACCCCTAGCCATAACCCCTTTTTTCCTTCTGTGAGTGAACAGGGTAGTCTTGTTTTCCATAGTGTACTAGCTCAGAGCCAGTTGTGGCCAGAAGAAAGCAACGGTGTATGGAAGAATGCGGAGGGCAAGTGGCCAAGAAGTCTACACGCAAACCCCCCAAAATGGGCTTAATGGAATCAATCATGTAAACCAAATGAAACAGCCATGAAACTGCTTCTGTTATTTGAGGTGTTTTTATGTGCCCCGCTGCCCAAATTTGATTTCACAGATATCCAGCTGTTTCCTGCATATTTTCCTCGAGAAAGGAATGAAGATTGAAACTCATTGAGGACTACAGTGGGACAAATGTAAGGAGCAAAGGGGTAAAGGAGACATACATGGACCTGTGCCGAGTCCCATCTCTAGACATGAAGTCTTTTGAGCACCTGAAGGTTCACACTGGTGTCTAAGGGAATTCTTAATCACATTTGCCCCTCATCTTTCCTTCAAAAAGCTCAAGGTGTATCCCCCTATCCCAGTCACAACCCTGTGAACTAAGTTGAGAGATAGCAAGGTCATTTACACAATCAAAAACTGTTTGGGAGCTGTGTATGCTCCCAATTTTTGGTTATGCGGAAGTAAGGTAAGAGGAAAATCAGGGTAGCTTTCAGATCAGTTTCATACCCTGCTTTGTTTTGTGTATCATGGAGCTTTTCCTCTTTCCTTGCTTACACACAATCACTTCTACCCAGGTTTCCCTCTTACCTTGCTTCCACACAACCAAAAACTGAGAGCACACACAGCACCCAAACCCAGTTAGGACAGAGTTTTTGATTGTGTGAATGACCTCAGCATCTATTCCAAGATCACCCAGGGGTTTCAAGGCTTCAAAGCAAGGGCTTCTTGGCCCAAGTCCAACACTTTATTCTTTACACCATACAGAGAACGGTATATTCTTTACACCTTTCAGAGAAACATAGATGGGTTTTTCGCCCATGTAGGTTTTATGTACTTATGTCCCACTTTGTACTAGGAAGTCAAAAAAAGAGCCCAAGTCTTCTTTCACCTGAAACTGGAATGGTGTTATGGCACTGGAAAACCAGTGGTTAGTGCTGCCTTAACCTGATGATGATACCAACATGCCTTAGGGACAATACTGTGTAGTGGAATGCATCTCACACTTGCACCAAGGAAACCTAGGTTCAAACTCCTGCTTTGCCATGAAGCTCACTGGGTGATCTTTGGTTCACCACTCTCTCTCAGCCTGGTCTACACCAAATGGGTGCTGTCAGGTAATGTGGGGCAGCCACCTGAGATCCTTAGAGAAAGGGAACCCTAAGAATCCTACGAATAATCATAGATCAGATCCTTGAGTTTCCGGTGGTGTGGGTGTGCCTTATGTCTTTAGCAACAGTGCATCTTTTCTCTATTTCTGAGATTCACAGAAATCTATAGTAGCCACCAGATCACACAACAATAAATACAGCCCATGGTGAACAGTGTGGGTGTAGCTCTGCATATTCCTAGACCATTCAGGGGGCTTCCAAGAACAGTTGGTTGGTGTCCAGGTCTTTGGACATATTCAATCCCTCGCCTTCTGTTTTTAGGGTATTATTATTATTACAAAGCTCTGTGGTATTTCCTGGAAAACACGCAAAGAGTGGAATGTGTTGACCTTACCATTCTGCATGTGAGTGATGAGGTCCTTCTTAAGGGCATCCCCACTGATGTCGGAATCACTGTCGTTGAAGTCGCTATCCCCTTTGCCACTGTCTTTGCCACTGAACTTCTCCGCTTCTCTACCTGATATGGTGTTGAAAGAATGGCCTTTCCAGATGGCCACAGGCGGGACTGGTTCCTTGCTGTAACTAGGGGTAGAGGTATAAGACTGGAAGGGGACAGAAGGGTGGGAGCAGGGTTGTGGGTTGTGAGGGTGAAGGAGGGGAGGAGACAGCAATAAAGAAGCAATGTTAATAAAAACAGTAACTGGCAGCCTGATCCATGTCTCAAGGAATATGAAATGCGTGGATTTAAATCACACGGACACATTGAATCGTTAGTACCAACAGAGCCCAACTAGCTAAAAACTGAAGTGCTTCAATTTGATTGGCCTGTCAATCTGGCTGTAAAGTAAACTTTAAATGCAAACACTCCTGTCTAATTAGTTTGTGAACTGTACTCCATACAATAATTATTATTATTATTATTATTATTATTATTATTATTATTATTATTATTTTTTTTTTTTTTTTTAAAAACCATTCAGGAATACTTTAAACCACAGTAAGCACTGCAAGGTGACTGATTCTCTTCCTCCGTTTTTACAAGGCTCCATGGGGTGGGAATGTTACCTCTGCGTTTGTTCCTCGGAGTTTGCTCTGACTGTCATAGAGACCGGTGCTCTCTCTGCTGTTCTCCGAAACAGGGATGTCTTCACTGGCTGGTGAGGGCTCAGGGCTAGCAAAGGAAGACTTGCTGGGGAAGGACTGGACTTCGAAGCCGTTGCCTCTGGCTCGGGGGCTAGAGGAGGTGCCGCCCTCTTGACGCTGCCCCTTCTCCAGGTGAGAGCTGTCCAGCGGCTCCTCCAAGACTCCCTTCTTCTCTTTTTTACGCCTGTTGCAAGTGGTGGCAATGGTGATGATGGCCACGAGCAGCAAAGTGCAGCTGCCTGCAAGGACAATGATGACAATCAAGGGGATGTCCCACTGCAGTGCCTTTCCTTCCCAAGAGCTGGGCTTGGCACCTGAGTCCTGGCCACTGGTGGCAGGTGAGGAGGCAGTCACCTGGAAGCTGATAGTGGCTGTGGTGGAGAGGGGTGGCCGTCCGTTGTCAGCCACAGTGAGGAGCAGCTGATAAACTTGGCCCATCTGCTCTTCCGAGAGGCTGCCAGTGAGCACAACTTCGCCTGTTTTCTTGTTGATGGCAAAGAGGTCCAGTGGCGGTGGCTGCTGCTGCTGCTGTTGTGGATCTTCCAGAAAAGTAAAGCTCAGTTCTGAGTTGACTCCCTCGTCGGCGTCTCTGGCTTTGATGTGCACCACCAGGGAATCCTGGGGAGTTTTGCTGGACACCCCGATCTCCAGAGAGCCGTTGGTGAACGCCGGGTGAGTAATGATGGGCGCGTTGTCATTCTGATCCACCACCCGCACCTTGACCAGAGTCGTGCTGGAAAGCTGAGGGGAACCCCCGTCTGTGGCTTGGATGCTTAGCTCCAGCTGCTTGAGGATCTCGTAGTTGAAAGTGCGCAGCGCGTAGATGGCCCCAGTGGCTGGATCCACAGAGACATAGGTGGAGATGGAGGCGCCCATGACCTGACTGTCCAGCAGGCGGTAGGTGACCTTGCCGTTGGGCCCCAGGTCCGGGTCGGCGGCGAGGACGGCGGCCAGGTAGGCGCCGGGCGGGTTGTTCTCCAGCACGGCCACCTCGTAGCGGGCCTTGGCGAAGCGCGGCGCGTTGTCGTTCTCGTCGGCCAGGCGCACGGTGAGGCGGCGCACCGTCTTGGCGGGCGGCGAGCCCAGGTCCTCGGCCACCACCGTCAGGTTGTACTCGGCCACGCGCTCGCGGTCCAGGGCGCCGGTGGTGAGCACCACGTAGCTGGCGTCGTAGGCGCGCTGCAGGGCGAAGGGCTCGTGGGGCGCGGCCAGCAGCGCGCAGCGCACCTGCCCGTTGGCGCCCGCGTCGCCGTCCGAGGTGCTGACCAGCGCCACCAGGCTCTCGGCTGCCGCCGCCTCGCTCACGTAGGCCACCACCGCGGCGGCGGCGGCGGGGTCCGAGGCGGAGGCCTGTGCTGAGCCCGGGGAAGAGGGGCCGCTGCCGCCGCCGCCGCCGCTGAGGGCGCTGATGGCCACGGCGGGCGCGTTGTCGTTGACGTCGAGCAGGCGCACCACCACCTTGCAGCTGGCCGCCAGGGGGCTGGCGCCGCGGTCGCTGGCCTGCACGTCGAGCTCGTAGGCGCGCTGCAGCTCGTAGTCGACGGCGCCCTGCAGGCTGAGGCGGCCCGAGAGCGGGTCGAGGCCGAAGAGGGCGCGCGCCTCGGCCGGCACCTGGCTGCCCCAGGCGTAGAGCAGCTGCCCGTTGGCGCCCTCGTCCGGGTCGGCCGCGTCCAGGTCGAGCAGCAGCGAGCCCGGCGGCGCGTCCTCGGGCAGCTCGACGGTCAGCAGCGCGCCGTGCGGGAAGGCGGGCGCGTTGTCGTTGGCGTCCAGCACCCGCACGCTGACCGTGGCCGTGCCCGAGCGCGCCGGGCTGCCGCCGTCCTTGGCCACCAGCTCCAGGCGGTAGGAGGCCTGCGCCTCGCGGTCCAGCTCGCTCAGCAGCACCAGCTCGGCGCACTTCAGCCCGTCGGCGCGGCTCTGCACCTCCAGGCCGAAGTGGCTGTTGGGCGAGACGGCGAAGCTCTGGATGCCGTTGGAGCCCGCGTCCAGGTCGTGCGCCAGGCCCAGCGGCAGGCGGGTGCCCGGCGCGGCGCTCTCCGACACCTCCAGGGCGATGAGCGGCTGCGGGAAGCGCGGCGCGTGGTCGTTGATGTCGCGCACCTCCAGCTCCACGTGCAGCAGGCGGTACTGCTGGGCGCCGCCGCGCGGCCCGCCCAGGCTCACCACGTCGAAGGCCAACACGCACGCCTCCTCCTCCGCCTGCCCGCCCGCCGCGCACAACTGCTCGCGGTCCAGGCGCTCCGAGCCCAGGCTCAGCTGGCCGTCCCGCTCGCGGACCCGCACCAGCGAGCTGTTGCCCGCCTGCTTCATCAGGCGGAAACTTCTTTCCCCGCCGCCTCCTGCTCCGGGCACCTTCAAGGGTAGCTCATCGGCTAGAGTGCCGATCACCGTGCCGGGAGGGTCTTCTTCATAGGTGTGGTAGCGGATAGTCTTGCCAAGGGCAAAGGAGATCAGCCACCCCAGACAGAAAAGCTTCAGAGAGTGGCAAAAGATGCCGGGGCAGCGCCCGTCTCTGCTAGGATTCATTTTTCTGGCGCCCTCTTGGGGGTCGATCAGAGAGACTGCAGGTGCTGTGTGTAAGAGAAAGAGAGTAGACCCAGGCTCTTCCCAGCGGCAGGTAAATTAGTTCTTCCCTAGCTATGCATCGGAGTTGCCTGGACCGGACCCATACACTGCACAGGCTCGCTTCCACTTCTCAGACACCTTCTCTTGGCTACCTGCTCGTCGCGCCTTGCCTCTGACCTGCCTGTCTCTACCCAGCTTCTAAGCCGGAGCGGCGCCTCCTGAGGGTGTTTAATAGACGCGGGTATGCAAATCGAGTCAGCCGATCAGCCAATGGCAGGCTCCCTTTTCTCCTCGGACACCTCCCCGAAAATCCTTTTTGTACAGTGAGGGGAGAGGGTTGATCCGGAGGAAGGAATGGGAAGGTGGGGGAGAGAAGACACCTTTAAGGGAATCTCGCACCTTTGTGTCCTTTTGACTCAAGGAGTTCTTTTTCTTTCTTTGGAGGAGGGTGGGGGTCGGCGTCCGAACGCTCCGCCGGGCAAGAGCGTTCATTAAAATGGTCTCGTCTTCGAGTGTGGAAGAGCAGAAACAGGTGTCTCGTCTAAATCCGAGCTAGCCCGTTTCAAATGTGCGCAGATCTGACAGCTCTGCTCGGGCGAAGCCAAGCTTCGTACTTTCCGCTAAGCTTGAGGTCTGTGGTGGATCGCCGTTCAGCTACTTAGAACTGTGCGCTCCTGTGGTACAGCGGCCGGGGATCTCGATTGCTGAGCCACCTGTTTGCCCCTGAAATTCTGCGATCAAAATCCTCAGCATATAACGGCACCGGTAACAAAAAAGGTTGCCTTGGAGCTCTTGCAGACATCATTTCCCGATGCTTTAAGCAGACCAGGGAACGGGGAGGGGAGCGGGAGGAATCAACATCTTAAGCCTTTGGCTAGCAAGCAGGCAACCGGGGGCGGGGGAGGCACGAAGAGGAGTGAGCTCCAAATCGGATTTAGCCTAAATTGGGGGAGATTTGGAAAGATTTCAAAGATGACACTGTATCAAAGGCTCATGAAGCCCTCATTAGCTGTTAGCCAGAGAATGGCTTGGCGGGCCAGTCGGTCGGAGGCACCAATGCCTGTATTATTTCCCGGTGACAAGCGGAAAAAAACCAAAACAAAACAAAAAAACAAGGGGGTGAGGTGCGGGGGAGAAGCGGGTGGGGGCGGTTTGAACAGTTTCCCCCTGCGGAATGGCGGCTAAATTGAATATAATGAGCGGGGCGCCACATGGAGCCGCTTCTTGGCCGGCCCCATTCACCGCCCATCACTGCCATAACTCTTTGACCGGGGCGATGATGGGCGCTGAAGGAGACACAATGGCCCGCGCGTATGGAAAAAAAAATACATTTGACCTCCCCCCTTCGCAATCCGCCCTCCTGGTGCCCTGCTATGCCTGTTGAAGGGATTTGCTTTTTGTCCTCTCTCTGGGAAGCCAAACGAGTCTCGTTTCAGGAGAACAAAATAACAGCATGAAGCTGAAACCTGGCACGAACCTGGGGAGGATTGGATTGGAATGGGGAGGGGAGGGGAGGGGGGAGAGCGAAGCCATCTGCCTTGAGGAAGGAGATCGGGGTAGCAGCCACCACCCTGCCCCGCAATTTTACTAGTTGACTTGAAACCCACCCATCCACCCACGCGAGAACTCTTGCTTAGCTCCGCTTCCAGTGCGATCCACAAATCGCGTGTCCACGATCCGGCGCAGGGTGCGTCAGAGGGAGACCCAAATCAATCAGAGCAAAATGGTTGTGTGTGCGTGCGTGTGTGAATCGCAGTTGGGGTTTGTGGAGGATCGTCACCTAAGCTCCTCCCCTGAGTGGAGAAGGAGACATCCTTATTAAAACCCGATCCCAGCCACTCTACTCGGAAATAAATGCCACTGATTTCAGGAAAGCTTACTCGCAAGAAACTAAAGGCTGCGATCCTTAGGAGAGGGTCCCCAGGCAATAGAAGCCCCACAAGATTTAGTGGAACAGAACTCACGTCCGAGTAAGCGTGCATAGGATTTCGCGGTATGTGTTCTTAGGCATGTAGCTGTACACTCCTTTTGTGTATCGCACTCTCTGCAAACTGCATATTTCAATTCGGTGTAAGAAGTGGGGGAGGAGGGGAGAAATATTTTAAGCAGGCAGGGCGTGGTGGGATGACAAGGAAAGAAAAGTGGCGGTGCGATCTTCCTAAAGGGCATTCTTGCGCCTTCCCTCGGGTTTGCATTCCTTGAGGTTCAGAAGTGACACTAAACGGTGAAGGCAAGCGTGCTTACGCTGGCACAAGCATCTTAAGAATCGCGATCAGATTTCAAGAGGTGGCAGCACGGAGTCAGGAAGCATGCACAAAATGGGGCTGAAAGCAGAGAGGGATTCGTGCCCTGGGGGTGGGGGTCAATGGCACTTCTTCCATTCAATGGATTTGGATTTCAGCCGCCCAAGGATTTTGCACAGGAAGCTGGACAAGGCGTCTTTGCCCAGCTTCCGAATCCGGAGTGAGGAGGATACGACAGGATTCAATACAACTGTAAATGGTTTGGACAACTCTGAATCGGAGTTGGCCAGCAACAGGTATTGTAAACTGATAGGATGCTGGATTTGAACCAGGGAGACCTCAGCCATAAAACTCACTGGGCATCGTTTATCGTCATTCTTGAAATTATTATTTCACCCAAAATAATAATTCGTTCTCGTATCCCATGGGGGTAAAGGGAATTTCCTGCAAATAACTTTGCTTTTACACCTGTCAAGTTAATAGCAACAACTGTGGTATAATAATATAAAGACCAAGCAGTGTGTCTGAAGCAACCTGAGTGTGAAGGGATGAAAACTGACCATCCCCCAGCAGCAACTGCTACATGTATATGGAGCAAAACATATTTGCCCCAACCAACCAACCAACCAACCATCTTGCATCTTCCACAATTGCATCTATTCATCCATCCTCCAAGGAATTCAGGCTGCATATCTACTTGGAAACAAGTCCCACTACGTTCAGTGGGATTTACTCCCAGTTAACTGTAGACAGGTGTGTTGACTTAATCCTCATAACAGTCCTGTGAGGTGGGTTCAGTTGAGAGAGTGCAGCTGACCCGACACTCACTGAACTTCATGGCTGAGCATGGATTTGAACCTGCATCTTTGTGGTTCAAACCGAGCACTTAGTAATACACTACTACCACCATCTTGCTCC
The DNA here is from genome assembly GCF_027244095.1 of Hemicordylus capensis. Classification (NCBI taxonomy): domain Eukaryota; kingdom Metazoa; phylum Chordata; class Lepidosauria; order Squamata; family Cordylidae; genus Hemicordylus; species Hemicordylus capensis. Next base: position 185,241,567 of record NC_069659.1, on the reverse strand, counting down.
CACTCAGAAAGTCCAAGTCATTCCCAGTTTTTCTGGATCCTATCCTTTGCTAGATCCTACCATTTCCTCCTTAACCCTCACTCATTCCCATCTTCCTGTGCTTTATGGTGCAAACCAGACTCATTGCAATGAATGGAAGTTTTACCATTGACTCCAGAAGGATGCAGATCCCATTTTTCCCCTTGCAGCCCAATCTTGGGCATATTCATTCAGAAGCAAGCCTCACTGTATCCATTGGAGCTTACTTCACAGACTAGCCTTAAACAAGGGCCACCTAAAATGGCTGCATTTGGGGTGGTAATATCCTTTTGTTGCTCTTCTAGAAGTTCAGGCCTTTGTATGATCTGCACAAGGGATGGGAATCTGCCCTCTGCTGTACCCCAGTGCTAACATTACTCATCTCTACAGCTGGGATTTGCTACCTTCATTCAGGAAAGGTTAAAGCATTGGGAGCTATTGTGTTTAGACATATACATATACAACAAATATTTATATACCGCTTTTCAGCAAAAGTTCCCAAAGCAGTTTACATAGATATATAAAAAATAAAAAAAAATGGTTCCCTGTCCCCAAAGGGCTTGCAATCTAAAAAATAAATATAAGACCAGCAACAGCCACTGGAAGGGATGCTGTGCTGGGGCTGAATACGGCCAGTTGTTCTCCTCCTGCTAAATAAAGAGAATCAAAAGGTGCCTCTTTGCTAGCAGGGGACATATGAGATAACCAAGTGGGGGCATAAAAGGAGTTTATAAAATGAGGGTGTGGAGAAAGTGGACAGAATGAGATCCCCCCCCCTTGTAATTGTCAACTCTGTAGTAATCTATATTATTAATTCTCCAAGACAGACCATAGATGGGGACCTGGTAGAAAGGTGGTTGGCTGATAGAGTTTGCAAGCAGAAGCACCTGATTGGGCAGTGGGGATTCCATATGCAGATAGGGAGAAGGAGCCTGTGAGAGCAGAAGCACCATGGTGATTGGGCAGTGGGGATTCCATATGCAGATAGGGGGAAGGAGCCTGTGACACTGTGGTGATTGGGCAGTGGGGAATCCCTATGCAGATAAGGAGGAGGAGCCTGTGATGGTTAAGGTAAGTTTTAATGCAACTGTTACTGGTCGGAAGATGTTCTTGATTGTAGAGGAGAGGAATCTATATATATAAAAGGATAGCAGGCAGGGGTCTGGAAAGAGCCCCTTCAGGAAAAGGAAGATGCCATTGTGTGAATTAAGTGAGGAAACAAGATGAACAAGATCTGTTAACTCAGGGAGGGAGGGAGAGAAAAAGCATGAAGGGAGGGGGAAGAAAGAGTGGAGAAGAGCTAGTGGAGGAGAGAGAAAGAGAAAAATAAGGGAGGGAGAAGTGAGACAGAAGGAAGGGCAAGGGAAGGGGCCTGAGCCTGTCAGCAGCCTGAGGGGAATGAGTGGCCATGGTGGCACTGGCAGCAAGGAAGGGCCCAGTCAACCACTGCTGCTGTTTGTGGCTACCAAGGCCATTGTCAGAGGCAGGCAGGCAGGCAAGGGATGGGCCCCAGGCCTGTCAGTGGCCTGAGGGGAACGAGCAGCCATGGTGGTGGCAGCAGCGAGGAATGGCCTGGTCAACCACTGCTGCTGCTCCTGAAGGGAGGAGCAGGAGTGGGGTTCATTTGAGGGTGGGGAGGTCTCTGGGGATAGGGAGCTGCAGCTTGGCCAATAGGCAGCAGCAATGCTGCAGCCACAACCAAGAAGGGTGAGGGGGATGGAAGCAACGGGATCGAGGAGGAGCAGGAGTGCAGCTCAGGTGAGGGTGGGGAGATCTCTGAGGTGAGGGGAGCAATCATGTACTAATGCGCAGATGCTCTAGAGTGTGCAAGAGTTCCAGCATTGAAGCAGAGAGAAATAATGGCGACTGCCAGGATGCAGAAGTGGAGGGCCGGCAGGTGAAGCCCCTTCGGCCAGAAGAGGTGGGTGGACGGCAGGCGGAGCCCCGCCAGCCAGGAAGAGGAGGTGGTGGCGGGGAGAAATAATGGTGGCAGCGAGGAGGCGGGCAAAGCCCTACCAGCTAGGAGGAGGAGGTGGGAGGCGGCGGTGGGATGGCCTGGCCCTGGCCCGCACAATGGGGAGAGCTGCGGGGGGAGAGAGAGAGTGAGCGAGCTGTGGAAGGAGGGAGAGCGAGCGAGCTGCAGGGGGAGCGAGTGAGCAAGCACGCTGCGGGGGTATGCCACAGGCTCAGTGTACAACTGCACAGATGCTTTGTGTGGGGTCAGCTAGTATATTATTAAAACTGTACCACTCAATGGTACAGATGGAGGAAGTAGGAGGGGAGAGTTGGTCTTGTAGCAAGCATGACTTGTCCCCTTAGCTAAGCAGGGTCCACCCTGGTTGCATATGAAAGGGAGACTTGATGGGTAAGCACTGTTAGATATTCCCCTCAGGGGGATGGAGCCGCTCTGGGACCAGCAGAAGGTTCCAGGTTTCCTCCCTGGCTTCTCCAAGAGAGGGCTGAGAGTGATTTCTGACTGCAATCCTGGAGAAGCCGCTGCCAGTCTGTGAAGACAATACTGAGCTAGATGGACCAGTGGTCTGATTCAGTATATGGCAGCTTCCTATGTTCCTATAAAAGGCAGTAGATGTTGCAGGACTGACAAAATGCACACTTAACTAACAGAATCTGCTACCACAAGTTGTGGGGATGGCCAGGGCCTTAGGTGCCCTTCCGATAGGGTTAGATGGTGTAGCTGTGGCTATTAGCCTTGATAGCTCTATGGAGCCTTTATATTCAGAAGATGCTTCTGGAGATCTTTTCGGGGAGGGGATGAGCAGGTGGGGGCTCTTGCCTTCCTGAGCTGCTTGTGGAGTTCCCCGCGGCCTGCCACTTCCTCCCCTCCCCCTCCCACTGCCACTAGAAATGGCTGCAGTGTGCGAAAGGGGGCGGTTTCTCTTCCAGCTGCGGAGAGGCTTCTTCACTTGCTGCCAGGGCCTACTGCTCTCTCCTCCACCCGACACCTTCCTTCCTCCCTTCCTCCTTTGCCTGACCCCCACCTCTTTTAAAGCACCAGGCTGCCCTACAGCCAGGCCTTGCCACCACTGCACTGCCACCCCAGCCATCTCCATTCCCAGTGGGGTCTGGCCAGGCAAAGCTGTACCGTGCGCTCCCCATGGGGCCCATGGCAGTGGGGCCAAGAGCCACTGTGAAGTACCACTAGTGGTACTTGTGCCACTGGTTGAAAAGCACTGAACAAGATGGACTCTGGGTCTGATGCCACAGGACTCTTGTTCCATCCCATCTCCCTCCCGCCAATGCATGGGTTACAGAGAAGCTTGGTAGCTGCAATTTTACCCCAAATGCCCCCCATCACACCCCTTCCTTGGGCTCCCCCAAGGCCTGCTAAAATGCCGTGTGCTCTCTCACCCGTGGCCCAGCCACACACTCATGTGTGAAGCAGCCTCTGCCTCTTGCCAGAGTGGAGGTTTGAACTGGAACCCCATTACTGTCTATTAGGGTAAGTTAAGCAAGGATTGCTAAAAGTGTGGTTTGGGCCATGGAGTGGAGGGCCTGTTTCCCCCTTGGCTGAAACAACAAGATGGCAAAAAGGACGCTCAGTGGTTCATCCCAAATAGTATACACTGTGCACTAAGCCAGGGGTTCCCGACTATGTCTCCAGATGGTTTCTAACCATTGTGGCTAGGGATGATGGGAGTTGACGTCCTACAACATCTGTGGGCTCAAGTTTGGGAACCCAAGTGTTAAACATTTCCCCTTCAAATTTGCCTATCTTCATGCAACTGAAGAAAATATATTTTGTGGATGTGATTCTCCCTGCCATTATACACAGCAGATATTGCAAAAGCCTTGCTTCCCTAGTTCTGCTGGCATCTCATTTCAGCTCCATACCCAACATGGGACCATATTCTGTAAGGCCAACCCACCAATCTAATAAGCTTTGGAGGCACCTAAAATGGCTTTTATCCAACATGGAAAGAACATAAGCAGGCCCCACTCTGAAAGTGCAGACACTGCCTTGATACTGCTGCCTGGAACAAAACTCATTCCACACACAGGTGAAAACATCAGAGGAAACAATGGACACAGGTACCTACATGAATGGGAAATATCCAGCAAGGAGGCCTAGATGAGAGCTCTATATTTTAAATACACTCATTCATTTATCACAACTTTGGTAATACAAGAAAAAAGATACTCGATTTTATGAGGTGGCCATATGAAATGCAGTGGGTGCACACATTGTCATGGATTTCTGATTTGTATAGAGGTAGATGCAAATCCTTTTTTGGATAAGGGGCATTGCTCTGGGTTCCACAGCAGAGGGAATGCCAGCTCTGCATCAGCCCTGCCTGACAAACTGCACCTGCCCCAATTCCCTCTTCTTCCCGAGGCATCAAGCAACAGGAGCTCTGCACCTCCTCTGCATCTGGTCACCTTGGCAGCAGCCGGCTCTCTTTTTGCAGCAAGCTGGTCGGGGGAGCAGGTTGGGAGGGACGCCTCGGCAGCCTTGCTCGTGCACGTGAGGCGCCAACGCGAGGGCGAGCGGGCTGTGTTAAGGAAAGAGTTATTTCCCAACCCCCCAGCTTGCTGAGCCAGCCAGGCTCTGTGATGGCACGCGAGTGAAGTGAGCTCGGGTGCCTGAGCATGGCCACTGGCCTCTACCCTGGCGGGCAGCCGCAGCAGCACCAGCCGCAGGAGCGGCAACTAGATGATGGAAATAGGATTTAAGCAGCGCCACAAAGGGAAAGGGAGGGGGCGGGAGGGCGAAGAAGTGCGGGAGGGGTGGGGGGAGAGAGCGCCCTCGCCCGAGGCCGATCTGCCCCAACAAAGCCTCCTCCAATGGCTTTGTTAGCGCACCAGAAAGCCGGAGCTCTTGAGCTTAGCTACCCACCAGACAACAGGCCTGAGAACAAACACCGGCCCACAATGACCCGCTGCGCATTTTCGCCTCTCGGCCCCCCCCACCCGCCCCCATGCAAATATGCAAAGCTGGATTTCCCGGCCTCGGCCCTTAATGCCGGCATTGTGGGGACTCGCGTGCGGCCCCCCCCATTGACATGGCCGTCACGTGATGGATTAGGGGGGCCCCCGGGGAGGCTTTTCAAAGGCGCGGACAATGGGCCCAGCTCAGCTTGATCGGATCTCTCCCACCGTCGAGTGGGGAGCTCCGAGCAGCCGACGACGTTCTCAGGCCCGATAATAGGATTAGCTTCTCCATTTCAAGTTCGATACAGCATGTAATTTATTTTTAATTAGGATTAGATGGCGGAGGAAAGGCAACCAGTCTCTGCCCCAAAGGCAGCCAACACTTTTGAAGGGAGAGAAGAGGAGGGGAGGGGGGAGGGAAAGGCGGCGCGATTGGGAGCACCGTCTGATTTCATCCCCCCGCCCCCCCATCATCATCATCATCATCATTATTATTTAGACTCATGAAATAGGACTGGGGGGTCCCTCCTGCACATTGCATAGGAGAAACTGTTGCATGCCCCTCATGCATTTAATATTCCATTAAGAATGCCTTGAAATGGAAGCCCACCCCACTCTGTGGCCACCTCCATACTCATGTTCTTGACTCATGCACATGAAAGGCTTCTGATTCCCTTTTACCGTTTTGTGCTGATAGGAAGGAAGAGGCGACACACAGAAGTACTGGGAATTAGGCACAAGGCAAGTGCCTGGCCACAACTTTATTAAAATGAGCATTGATAAGAGGCTGCGTGCAGGTATCTGGATGGCAGGGTCAGGGGGGCACCTTTAACCACCTCCTCCCTCCTCAGCACCAACTCCTCCCAGAGGGGGCCCCCGTTGTCACCTCCCTCCTGAGGTAGTCCCATAGAAGGGACTGACTGACCCAAGACATTGTGGTTCCTGAGGCAGAAAATCCAAGCGGGACTGGACACCCACCCACCTGGTGCTTAATCTACCCGGAAATTCTCTTGCACAGGCATCATGGAAAGAAGAGGCAGTCACTCGGGTTTAGGTTTGTGGAGGCACATAGACACATATATCACACCCCCATCTACCTCCAGGCCTGGGCAGAGGGTGAATGGGATCTAATCGGGGCATAGCTATTCGTGTTTGCCCATCTCCCTGGCGGCTCTTCAGAGTAGAAGAATAGGGAGGGGTGGATCTGGGGCCCCCAGGTTCTTTGAACCCTCAGGAGCTGGGGCCCCCAGGTTCTTTGAACCCTCAGGAGCTGGGGCCCCCAGGTTCTTTGAATCCATCCACTCAATTATAGCTATACCCCTTGAATCCATCCACTCAATTATAGCTATACCCCTGGATACATTCAAAATCTGATTTTTAAGGAATGCAGGATGCTGAACGTCCCTCCAAATCCATTATGACATTTGTTAGGATGTTGTGATTCATAGCTGACATTGAAAACACAGAGATAGCTTTCCCATCAAGAACTATGATACAGGGACCCTTCCCAGAAACGAAATGAAATTTTATATTTCTGCTTCAAAAAGCTACATTGTGGCTGAAATTTAATTTCATTGCTGACATTTAATTGCCCCTAGCCTCCTGCACATGCTTTCAAAATCCACACTGAGGATTTGAAATTGTGGATTGTTGTTGCATAATCTATAGATCATAATCTATGGTGAGGTTCCCCAGCAGTAAACTGCAAAATGCTACTAATCTAGCTATGTATTGTGTGACATTTGCAGCTTCCAGAATATACTTCCACTTTGGTGGGGACCTCTGCTTATGTGACTTGATAAAGTTAAATAAAAATATGTTCTGCTAGCTTTCAATTTCCTATAACTTATCCATTGGAGTCCTTTTTGAGTCAAGGTGCAAGACTAGCAGATTTGTAATACTGCTTTTTCTCTGATAATCTGCTACTGCTAATCTAATTTGTTAATCTAACCTAATCTGCTAATCTTATCTAACCTAATCTGCTAATCTAACCTGCTAATCACTGCTAACCTTTTGGAGTTCTTTGAGAGTGTCAACAGGCATATGGATAAAGGTGATCTGGTTGACATAGTATACTTGGACTTCCAAAAAGCTTTTGACAAAGTTCCATCCCCACCAAAGGCTCTTGTGTAAATTTAGCAGTCATGAGATAAGGGGACAAGTTCATGTGTGGATTAGTAACTGGTTGAAGGACAAAAAACAGAGGGTTATAATAAATTGACAGTTTTCACAATGGAGGGAAGTAAGAAGTGTGGTCCCCCAAGAATCTGTACTGGGACCAGTGCTCTTTAACTAGTTCATAAATAATCTAGAAGTTGGGGTAAGCAGTGAAGTGGCCAGATTTGCAGATGACACTAAACTACTTAGGGTATTGAAATCCAAAATGGATTGTGAGGAGCTCCAAAAGGACCTTTCCAAACTAGGTGAGAGGCAAATGTGGTTCAATGTAAGCAAATGTGCATATTGGGTCATCTTCACATATACACCGATGGAGTCTAAGTTGTTGGTGACTGACCAAGGGAGAGATCTTTGGGTTGTGGTGGACAGCTCATTGAAAGTGTTGGCACAGTGCATGGCAGCTGTGAAAAAGACAAATTCCATGCTAGGGATCATTAAGAAGGGGATTGAAAATAAAAATGCTAATATTATAATGCCCTTATACAAAACTATGGTGTGGCCACATTTGGAGTACTGTGTACAGTTCGGGTCACCATAATTTAGGAAGGACATTGTAGAACTGGAAAAGGTGCAGAAGAGGGCATCCGAGATGATCAGGGGCTTGGAGCACCTTCCTTATGAGGCTAGGCTACAGCATCTGGTGCTTTTTAGTTTGGAAAAGAGGCGACTCTGGGGAGACATGATAGAGGTCTATAAAATCATGCATAGAGTAGAGAGTTGCTGAAACAGCTTGTTTTGGGCTGCAAACCACACCCTCTATGTGATTTGGAGTTGCAGGCTTGTAATTTCTTTCTTCGATACCTGAGCTCACGAGATCGAGAACTCTACATATGCCTATTTTTGGCAAACTATGCCATTTGGTTGCTTAGCAAAAGCAAACATGGGGCAACTCTGCCCAAGGTCAGAATAACAAATGACTATATGGAGTCCCGCATAGCCTCTCTTGTACAAAGCAGGAAGCTAGCAAGCAGACCCGGTCAAAGAGACTTTCACAACAGGAATAGCTAACTCCCTTTTTTGGCAATTCAGTTAGTCTGCTAACCACTCCTACAGGAAGCAACCCATATAAATATGGCACAACCCCAGCTGCCTAGCACAACATTAATGAGCTGTCAAGTACCCAGCTGTCAAGTACCCATTAACAGGAAAAGAAAACCTCTCTCTCTCTTCCAGGAAGAGATATCCTGGTCTCAGATAAAGCTTTTTGGTTCTCTCATTCAGCACTCCATGCACACTTCTCTACCAGGCATGCCACCTTTTGTTTCTTAAAGATCACACCCACTTGATTGAACCATGAACTTCTTTGTTACATGCGAGTTTCAGCCCCTGCAAGAACAGAACACCCCTGGACCTATCCTGGAACCAAATGCTATCCTTGTTCCCTAGCTTGCGAGTGGCAGCCCTGCACTGTTTGCCCTTTCTTCTTTCTGCCTTTCTACTTTGTCCCTGCGAGGAAATCTACCTGCACACTCCAACCAACAAGTGCACCCAACACACCAATGGATCAGGACCGGTAATACTAACCATCTAGCCCTTTAAATCTCCTCAATCCCTTCTCCCTCTTTAAGTCTACAGCAGGGTCCTTTCTCAAGTAAAAACCTTAGGCTGATTTATTGATGATTTGGACCTGAAGCTAAAACGCCTCTCCGAAAGACACTAGTTAATACTGTCATTTAAGTTTGTATTGCCTCTTCACCTTGCCTAATCAATCTTTCTATTTTCCTGTACCCCTGTTATCCCTAAATAAATCTGATTGTACCATATTTCTATCTTATCATTTCCAAGCCAAAACTTTGCACAAATTGATACTGTAATGAACTGTTCTATATATTTTTTTATTTGTTTAGCATATTTTTATAGTCATTCCTCATACTAGCTCAAAAGGAATGTTTAGTCAGTACTCTGAACACTGGAGTGTTTAGCCAGCACTTTGACACAGTCTAATTAACGAGAGCATGGAAAGAGAACATTTTTTCTCCTTCTCTTACACCATTAGAACCAGGGGTCATCCCATTAAACTGGAAATTTTAGGACCAACAAAAGGAAGTACTTTTTCACACTGCACATAATTAATCTATGGAATTTTCTGCCATGGAATGTGGCGATGTCCACTAGCTTGGGTGGTTTTAAAAGAGGCTGAGACAAATGATCTCAGATCTATCTGTCTGGTGGCTACAGATCTATCTGTCTGCTGGCTTCAGGCCGCCTCCATCCTCAGAGGCAGGATGCCTCTAAATACCAGTTGCAGAGGAGCAACAGCAAGAGAGAGGGCATACCCTCAACTGCTGCCTGTAGGCTTCCAGTGGTATTTGGTGGGCCACTGTGTGAAACAGGATGCTGGACTGACTGGGTCATGGGCCTGATCCAGCAGGGCTTTTCTTATGTTCTTAACTAGGCAAAGAGACACCTTCTAAAGTTGTGGCTCTCTTATATTTAGCAACTGTTCCCATTTATTTCTGCACAGCGTCCTACCCAGTGGCTGTTGCTGGTGTCTTTACTGCAGTCCTGCTCAACTTAGGCCGCCTAGCTGTTTTTGAACTACAACTCCCATAATCCCCAGCCACAGTGGCCAATAGCCAGGGATTATGGGAATTGTAGGCAAACATCTGCAGGAGGCCCAGAGTTGAGCAGCCCTGCTCGAGAGTTTCTTTTTAGACTCAAGAGTCCCTTAGGATAGGGAACCATGATCTTCTCATACTTTAGAGCAATACATCACTTTCAGAACTCTTGTTATTGTTCAAAAGGGTATATACATTTTCTAAGTAAGTAAGTGAAAAGTAAGTAAGTAGTCTGAGAAATTTTCTTCCAAATTCCTGCTGGTACTTAGTGATAGTAATAGAGATACCTTCCATCCATCTCTGGCCTTTTCCATTTTTCTTTGCACGATTATTTAAAGCTGGTGTCTTGTTAATTGTACTCCCCCCCACCCCACAACAATATCCTACACACCTGCATGACATTAGCTTGCTTGTCATCTTTTCTTGAACCACTTTGTTGATGATGGGACAGGTACTGTCTGACAGTTTAGACTCAGAATAAGATAACAGACTCTGGTCCCCATCCATCTAAAAGTCAGTCACAGCTAACTTAGACCCCATGGATTTCATTGGGACTTAATCAGTCCTAACTGCATCTGGATCAGAAGAGTAGAATCATAGAGTTGGAGGGGGGCCTTTTAGGCTATGCAGTCTAATCCTCTGCTTGATGCAGGAAATCCAGCGCTTGAGCATCCCTAACAGACAGATTTTGAGGTTTTGCTTGAAGATGTCCATCAAGGAAGAGCCCACCCCTCCCAGGAAAGTCGTGCCATTGTTGGCCTGCTCTTAGTTTTAAGAAGTTTGCTCTAATGTTCAACTGATATGCCCTCTCCTGTAATTTAAGTACATTTAGTTCTTTTCTATGTAGGGAGAAAACAAGTCCTTGCCCTCTTCTATGTGACAGTCCTTCAGGTTTCTGAAGAGAGTTATCATGTCCCACCTCAGACTTCTCTTCTCCAGGTAAAACATGCCCAGTTCCTTCATTTTCCTTAGAGAGCTTGTTTTCCAGACCCCCTAACCATCTTCACTTTCCTCCTCTGAACCCATTCCAATTTGTCTATATTCTTCTTTGACTGTGGTGCCATAACTTCAGATGCATTTGAATCTGGGTATTGTGGAACAAAGTGCACCTATTCTCATTTGTTGGAAACAATAGTTTTATTAATGCCGCCCAAACATATATGAACCCTGTTCTTTTAACTACTGCTATTTGCAGTACTGCTGATATTCAATGTATGGAAGACTGCAATCCCAAGACCTTTTCACATGTTCTACTCTAAGCCAGGTATCCCCCATCCTTTACTTGTGTATTTGATTCTTTTTGTCCCTTTTGCTTGTCTCTGATGAATTTCATTTTGTTGGTTTTAAGCCCAGTTTCCCATTCAGTCAAGGACATCTGGAGACTATTCACACACGTGTGCAAAAACGGGCTAAGGGAGCCCAGCCCAGTTTTGCACATGCGTGTGGTGCACAGCGATCGTGCCCAATCCCAGCAGCACCACAGCGGCAAGCCCGCCTATGGAGCCACCCTTCAAAACAAGTTTAAGGGAGAATAAAGTAAAGTAAAGTTGTGCTGCTTAGTCGGTGTTGACTCCTGGTGCCCACAGAGCCTTGTGGTTTCCTTTGGTAGAATACAGGAGGGGTTTACCATTTGCCTCCTCCCATGCAGTATGAGATGATGCCTTTCAGCATCTTCCTGTATCACTGCTACTTGACATAGGTGTTTCCCATAGTCTGGGAAATATACCAGTGGGGATTTGAACCAGCAATCTCTTGCTCCTTAGGCAAGTTACTTCCCCACTGAGCGATCCCTTAACCTCATTTTTTTGGTCGTGTGTTAGCCACGGCTGCAAGCAGCTGCGGTTGGTAGACTCAGGGAAGGGAAGGGATATAATGCACTGTGCATTATAATGATATAATGTGATATAATGCACTGTGCCCCATAAAGCACTGTGCCCCATAAAGCACTGTGCACTCACATGGTGCATCATTGGAGCTTCGGGGGCAGGGCAACACAGGGCGGTACGTCCTGGCATCCCCGACCCTTGGAGTGGCTGGCAGCAGCAGGTGCTCATGTGGGCGGGCAATCTGCCTGTCCAGGGACAGCGGAATGCTTGCCTGCAGGGAGGGAAACTCTTTAGGGCTTCCTTCCCGCAAACCTGGTAGCCCTTTCTCATTGCTCATGAGAAGGGCTTCTTGAATTCTGTCCCTGTCTTCTTAGGTGTTAGCCATCCCTCCAAGTTTTGCATCATCTCCAGATTTCATCACCATCATCTTCCACCCCTTCCATTCAAGTCACTGATAAACATGTTGAAGAGTACTAGCCCCAAGGCAGTTGTGTGGCAACTGTGTAGCTACAATTTATTGTGGCTGGGGATGCTGGGAGTTGTAGTTCAGCAACATTTGGAGGAACCCTGGTTAGGAACCTCTGGATTATCATCAAGTCCATATTTGATCAGTTTGAGAACAAAAATGTTAGGGAGAACTTTATTAAATACTTTGCTGAAATCAAGATAAATTATGACCAAAGCATTCCCACAATCCACTAGGTTAGTACCTCAATTAACAGAAGAGGTACAGTTAATCTGATATCCTGTTCCAGGAAGGAGTTTGCTGGGTTCCAGGAGTCTGAGGTCAACAATGGAAGTTGACCTGTTCTGGACAGGAAACTAACAGAGGAACAGGACCAAGGCTAGCTCCCAGGGCAGAATCAGGATTTGGAGAACTTCCAAGTGCTTTTGCAGAGCATCTACCAGGGGATAGGAGGATGTTGCTTTGGCAGAGTTCTGGCCTCAACTGGGTCTTCAATAGCTCTGCTCTCCAGCAACTCTCTCTCTAGCGCCACCCCCTCCTACAGGGGTTGCCTGAATTTAAAGGGGCAATGTTCTGTTGCATAGGTTCTGGGGAGCCGCCATCCAGGCAAATTTGACCTCACATGGGGCCTTTAAGTCCAAGGAGGAAGGCAAGGGTGCCTCTTCTGGTTGTGGTGGAGGAAGTGCTTCTCATCCTGACTCATCCCCCAAATTGTCTGTGACCTTCCACAACTGAAGGGCTTGCAGACCTGGGGCTATGACATCTGAAAGGATTTATTCTTCACAAATCCATATTGGCTTTTATTAATCATTGTGTATTGTTATCAAGATGCTACAGATTGACGGCTTTATAATCTGTTCTGGTACTTCCCCTGGTATTGAAATCAGACTAACTGATCTGTAGTTCCTTGGATCTTCCTTTTCCCACTTTTTGAAGATTGGGACATTAGCCTGTCTTCAGACTTGTGGTTCCTCATCCGTTCTCCAGAATTTGTCAAAGATGATAGACAGAGGTCCTGAAAGTACACCAGCAAGTCCTTTTAGTATCCTAGGATGGAATGTGGCAGGGAATTTCCTTACATAAAGCTGTGAATTACTGGTTGAGCCCAGACACTTTTATTGTTGCCCAGAATCTCTCACCAAAGACTCCCCCCTCACCTTCCTTCAAGGTAAAGCCACCTCTGCAAACTGCTGTCCAGCTATAACAGGTCTGATGACATGTTTTCCCCAAAGGTGTGTTCTGTTAGTCTGCAGGGCTTTGCGCTCATGCACCATGCAGTCTATGTAATAGAAAATGGAGATGTCTTCCTTGTCTCCTTGTTCCCTTTGTAACTATGCAAAAATTAAATAATTGGCTAGATTTCTTTTAGGGAGTCATGGGACTCTGTTGTGAGAATACAAAACATTTCTGCTTGACTGGGTAGCTGGAATCTTGCAGCTGGAGAGAATTTAGCAGGGATTTAAAAAAAAAGAGTCGCCCTTTTGAGCTACAAAGATTGGGACCTGGAACAAAATGTTTTGCTTTGGCAGTCTGGTCTTATGCATGTTTACTTAGAAGAGAGTCTCACTGAGTTCCACAGGACTTAATCCCAAGTTAATTGGCTCCAGATTGCCACCTTAATCTTTCCAACAGAGAGGAAAAGAATGTCTACCACATAGATCTTGTATTACTGCAAAAATGATCTTGGCAAATGGGTTGTGATTATCAAGTATAACTGGGATTAACTGAGCTCTACTTCTTACCCTTAGGTGAATCATGTAGTTTGACAAAAGAGTTATGATCAGAAGTGTCTTGCACAGAACATTATCTGAGCTATCAATTATATTGAGCTGATAAGAAAAATCCAAAATTGACAAAGATGCTGAGTTCATAACAAATGAATTGGCAAATATTAATGTTTAAATTTTGAAATGCATGAGAGTTTTAATAAAAATAAATAAACCAGGACACCATCCATCTTGGTATGGACATAGCTACTGTATATGTTCATGGAGGGATCAGAATAGTACAGCTCTGTTTCCCTCTGCCCTGCATCTTGTTTATGTGTTGGGCTGTTACAGGAAAGGGAAAGCTCTTGAAAGACTTCTTTATCCCCACCCAGCCTACCCTCTTGTCCAAGGAGCAAGTTATTTCAGTGAGAGAGAGGGCCGGATGGAGATATGGGAGGCATGCATGGTTCTGACATTCCCAGCAATGGACTTGCATGATATAGTGGTGGGGCGGAGCCATTATTAGGCAGATGTGTCCCAAGGACAAGCACCACCCTGCCTCCAGAGCCACCTCACCCTGCCTCAGAGGCAGCCTCCCTGGCATTCCACCAGCCACCCACTCCTGCTCTCCTGCTCCAGGGGCGTAACTATAATAGGGCAAGGGGAGACAGTTGTCTGAGAGCTCACTGCCTTGTGGGGGGGCCCCCAGAGGCAAGTCACATGACTGACTCCCCCAGCCGTGCACCTGCCTGGACTTCCTTCAGTTGTATTCAACCTCCAAAATTGATGTGAGTGTTAAGACCTGGAGCTACCAGAACAGCATGTCTTTCTCTAGTCCCATCAAATGACTTGCATCGTCCACAATTTACAAAACCTCTTAAAAAACAATTTAGAATGATGTTCTATTGTGGCACATAGGAGATATATATATATATATATATATATATATATATATATATATATATATATATATATGCTCTTTGTTACCACTATTCAGCCTCATTTAAGATTTCTTTACTTCATGAGCTGAGCTTCGGTGAGGGGGGGCATTTTAAAATCTTATCTCTGGGCCCACAACAACCTTGCTACACCCCTGCCCTGCTTGTCACACCCCTGCCTTGTGTTCTTGTCACTTGCCACAGTGCTCCTTCCAGCTTTCTTTGGGTGTGGTATTTTTGGTCAATTCATTCTTTGATCCAGGCCAGATTTTCAGTGGTGCTTTAGTTACTGTATTCCAGGAGAGGAGAGCTGGTCTTGTGGTAGCAAGCATGACTTGTCCCCTTAGCTAAGCAGGGTCCACCCTGGTTGCATATGAATGGGAGACTTGATGTGTGAGCACTGTAAGATATTCCCCTCAGGGGATGGAGCCACTCTGAGAAGAGCATCTAGGTTCCAAGTTCCCTCCCTGGCTTCTCCAAGATAGGGCTGAGAGAGATTCCTGCCTGCAACCTTGGAGAAGCCGCTGCCAGTCTGTGAAGACAATACTGAGCTAGAAAGACCAATGGTCTGACTCGGTATATGGCAGCTTCCTATGTTCCTATGTTCCAGTCCTGGAGTAGAGGCGGGGCTAACAAACAGCCAGCAGCAAGTGCACTGAAACAGAAAGCACTTGCCTCTCTGTAAGTAATATCTGTTTCAATAAACCATTAACATTCCTGATTCTACTCCACTGCCTTGCCCTTGGATACCACACTCTTGCCTCTGGATTCTACGCAGCGCACCTTGCTGCCCACTCCCTGCAGCGCAATGTGCTGTGTTCATGCTGTCCGCTGCTGCTTTCAATTTGCTCATTCCCAGCCATCTCTGACCCTGAGATGGCTGGGAATGAGGGCACACATGCACCCTTGTCATCAGAACGTATGCATTCTCTTCATTCCCAGCCCCCTCAGTTGGAGCGTGGTGTGTGGGTGGTATGAGTGTGCCCCTCCACCACTAGGGGGAGCCTGCTGCCGTTAGGGGTGACTAGCATGGCATTGCCACTGCCTTTGTGGGCTGCCTGTGGACAATCACACCACTGTACAGTGGACATATATGCACGTGCAAAAGGGAAGGGAGGAGGAACAGGGCTTTACTGAAATCTATGCTTATCCCTCCCTGTACTACAACAGCCGGAAGTCCACCAAAACCTAAACTGACCTACAATCTGGACAATGTGGTCCAAATTTTTCCTCATTGTGTCAGCGACTTTCCTGTTAATTTCACTGGAACTAAAATCTCAAGTAAGTATGGTGGAAGCCTTATGATGAAGCATATGTAGCTGAACTTGAAGTCTATTTCCGGATTACATTTTTCTGACTCCAGTGAGTAGGACCACTGTGTGCTGCAATACTTCTTTCCTAGTATGTTCAAAGAGAGATAATAGATATTGGGAACGAATAATGTCACTTCACAGAGAGTAAATGTATACAATAATTCTTACAGGAAGTCTCACCACCAAGTAAGAAAATATTGAAATACTTCTGTGGTATTAAGGACATTATAGAACTGGGAAAGGGGCCGAAGAGGGCAACCAAGATGGTCAGGGACCTAGAGCACCTTCCTTATGAGGCAAGGCTACAACACCCTGGGGCTTTTCAGTTTGGAAAAAAGACGACTGAGGGGCGACATGATAGAGGTCTATAAAATTATGCATGGGGAGGAAAGAAACATTTCTTCCTCTTGCATAACACTAGCATGAGAGGTCATCCGCTAAACTGATTGCTGAGAAATATAGGACTGACACAAGGAAGTACTTTTTCAAACAACTCTTAATTAACCTATAGAATTCTCTGCCACAAGATGTGGTGAGAGCCAGCAGCCTGGATGGCTTTAAGATGGGCTTAGATAAATTCATGAAGGACAAGTCTATCAGTGGCTACTAGTCTGAGGTCTATAGGCCACCTCCAGCCTCAGAGGCGAGATGCTTCTAATTACCACTTGCGGGGAGCAATAGCAGGAGAGAGGACGTGCCCTCAGCTCTTGCCTGTGAGCTTCTCAGAAGCATCTGGTGGGCCACTCTGTGAAACATGCTGGACGAGATAAGCCTTCGACCTGAACCAGCAAGGCTGTTCTTTTGTTCTTAAGCAAAGATGCAACCAGGGGAAAATGCCATTTTCTGTTCATTTTCAACATAAGAAATTCCAGGGTTGTAACTTGGTTTCACCACCTGAGAACCTGTTTATAAAGTAACACTGAAAGAATAACAGGTATTCTCACCTCTAAATAGCTCAGTTTCTCCTGGTCGCGAGAATCGCCTCATAGGCTTGTGAAGACTAATCCTCAGTCTGCACAATTTGCTTTTGGAGAGCAGATGAATGACTTCAACTGAGGATCTGATCTCCTACAGAATGACACGTGTGGTATGTAGGTTTCTAAATACAACACTGGCCGACAAGATGAGGAAAATTTCCTCCAAGGAGTTCCATTGACATTAAAAGGACAAATCCCATATTCATTCCATATTAATCTTCCCTTTCCTTGACTCACCTATGGGCAACATTTAGATTGTAAGGCCCATGGGGTGAGGACATAGCTCAGTGGTAAGCCCATGTTTGCATGTAGAAGGTTCCTAGTTCAGACCCTTGCATCTCCAGGAAGGAGTGGAGGCCCATGTCTGAAACCTAGGAGAGCTTCTGCTAGTCAGTATAGGCCAGTGGTATTCACTCATTTTGCAGTGGGGACCACCCCCATGTGCCCCCCTGTGCTGCTGGCACCCCCCAAGCACCATCTGCCATGGACCTAGTGGCAAGGGGGTTGGGCACATGCTGAAGGTGCTGGCCCCAGGCACCTTCCTGTTTTCCTCACAGCCGCCAAAGGCAAAGCAGAAGGTGTGAGGGAGGCTGTGTTCTGTTGGCAGGGTGGAGTGTGTGTGTGTGTGTGTGTGTGTGTGTGTGTGTGTGTGTGTGTGTGTAGCGAGGGTGGGGGAAGAGGCACAACAGGGGTTACCAGAGGGGTCCTCGTGGGCCACCAGCTGTCCACGGGCCACACAATGAAGAATATTGGTGAAGGCAATACTGAGGTATATGAGCTCAATTTGAGTCAGAATCAGTATAAAGTCACTTCATCTATTCATAGGGCTCTATTTTTGTTGTTGCTTATAGTGGTCTTTAAAGCACTACTAGCCCTATCTAGATATGTAAAATAAAGTTTCCAACATTCTGCCACATGCTATCTATCTATCTATCTATTCGATTTTTATATCGCCCTTCCGAAATGGCTCAGGGCGGTTTACAATTAAAAACAGAAACCATTTAAAACCAATATCAATTAAAGCAGCGATATAAATATTAACACCAATTTAAAAAAACATCTTAAAAAACAATGAAACTATCAGAACAATTAAAACCCTGAAAACCAGGTTAGCATTAAAACAATTAAAACTAATTAAAAACCTTGAAAGGCCAGGCCAAACAGATGGGTTTTTAGGGCTCTCTTGAAGATAAGTAAAGAATTAAGATTACAAATTTCTGCTGAGAGTGCATTCCACAGCCCAGGAGCAGCCACACAGAAGGCCTGCCTCTGAGTCGCCACCAAACGAACCAGTGGTAACTGGAGATGGACCTCCTCAGATGACCTTAAGGTGTGGTGGGGATCATGTAAAAGAAGGCACTCTCTAAGATATCTCGGACCCAAGC
Organism: Hemicordylus capensis; assembly: GCF_027244095.1. Lineage (NCBI taxonomy): Eukaryota > Metazoa > Chordata > Lepidosauria > Squamata > Cordylidae > Hemicordylus > Hemicordylus capensis. The sequence goes on along the minus strand of NC_069659.1, from coordinate 185,223,309 downwards.
CGTTCAGGGCTTTAAAGGTAATAACCAGCACTTTGTATTTTGCCCGGAAACATATCGGCAGCCAGTGTAATTGTTTCAAGACAGTCATAATATGGTCTCTCTGGTCATATGCTAGTGTGATCAAGAAACTTAATTGACTAGGAGGGCTTTGGAATTTGGAGTAGGTTTGATTCTCAGTAGTGGGGATCACTAAAGTTCACTAAGAACTGAGAGCATGGTTAGGTTCTCACCTGAGCACATCCATTTGTTTCCTCTCAAATGAGTGAATTGTTGCCATTCAGACCTATGGAAAACAGTAGAGCACCTCACCTGGGGATACTGTTACAATGAGAACAAAACCTGCTTCCCTATTCATGTCATCATCACCATCCACCACCACCAATCATCACCATCCTATTTCATGTATCTCTGATGGAGTTTGTAAAGTGTTTTTGCAAACTCTTTGATGAAACCCATAGATATAGGTTAACTTTTGAAATGCTGTGAGTGGGGCTATGCTGGCATCATGCGCCATCCTATCAACACAAGTTTTCTTGGTAATTCTGTGCCCCTGAGCATCCATGTGCTTAATCTTACCATGCAAATCAGAAGACAATGATTCTCTTAATTTCTTTAAAGAGAGGGGGGGGGGAGTGGAGAGGACTGTAGAATACCCCCTCCCCAACTTTCATCCTATTGAAAAGCTGTTTTCCTTTGAGTACATCCCCTTTTCTCTCTCCCCACACCATGGATGGTTCTGGTGGCTTCGATAATATACATAAACAAAAGTGCCCCTTATGCTTGTTGGGCTAAACAATTGCTCCTGTTTAATCAGTTTTTCCCTCAAGTAAGGATGTGGGTTTTAACCTGTCAAGCACTACAAGGCAAGGCTGATCAAAAGCCCGCCGAAAACAAAAGACTGGAACTAACTTGCGGGACGTTTTTTGTTGCTCCATGGTGTTTGCATGTGAGTTGCCTACTGTATAATGCCTGTGTTTGCTTGAAGATCCTGTGGAAAGAGACTGCTGCCAGTCATGTAAATTACAATCTGTGGCAAGAAATTCTCTGCCACCTACTTTTTGGTATTATTTAGCTTACTTTCCAAAGGGAAGTATGAGATCACCATGTCTGTGTGTCCATATGTCCCCCTCTAATAACATTTGTATTTACAGTTGGATACAAACAAAATTCACAGCACAATGGAAGGGGCCTCTAGGGGACCCTGATGTGATTTTGTGTGTGTGTGCCAATCCTCGCTGTTGTTTCAAGATGGTGACTACTTAGTGCATGAGCAACACCCCTTTGTAACCCATGTGCTTAGTCAGATACAAACCAAATTCACAGCACATGGGAGGCAGCCTTAGGTAACAGTCACCACAATAAAAGGAACAGAATGTAGGCCCCATTCATTCTACATAGAACTTCTTCTTAAAAGCTACTGCTCTCTTTGGTTTATGGGGAAATATGAATAATTTCACTTTCCAACGTAACTTCCTAAATGGTTAATTTCTATCTCTTTTTGACAGAGCTAGATGCTGATGGCTTTCATTTAAACAATAAAAACACAGGATGAGATGGTTGAAAACAAGCCACCTGGCCAACTTACTTTACAGAGGTGCTTTGTGTCACTGGGTGGGGTGATTGAGGTAGAAGCCAATGTATGACTTTGGAAGATACTACTCCTAGGTATGATCAAAATGCGAAATCCACAGTCACGCATCCATTCAAATGTATCTACTGTAATGTTCTATACTATAATTGGAGCAGATACCTGTAGGGAGACACTGAGGATAGCCCCAAATAACTATTCTGTTATTTATCTCGGCTGAGCTGAGATCTCTACTGAGACAGGGATCGGTGTGTCTGTGTGTCTCTGTGTGTGAAAGAATGTGGACAGTTCCAAGGGGAGAGAGGTCAGGACTTTAGCTAGCTCCAGGCAGGAACATATGGGAGCGGGATATAAGCACCTAAGAGGACTGTTGCTCCAGAAACTGCTTGGAGCAGGCTGCTGGGTTTTATGACTGCTGCCCAGGGAGTTATTCACACATGGCTTCATGTTTCGGAATAAATGTTGAGCGAAGCCACTTCAAACTACACTTGCGGCGTTGAGGGAAGCAGCCCCTCCCCTCTGCTCTCAGATTTTGTTTTGAAACAAGTTCACATGGCATGCTTCATGTTTTCCTTCTAGCCAAATTGGTGGTGGTGGTGGTGGGGGCGGGCGGAGAGAATGCTTCCTAAGGAGCGATATCTGCATTTCTAAAGAGAACATCCTTCTTATCATGCTGATGATTCTATGTCAGTGCCTCTCTCTATTTGCTTTAAGTAGCTTAAAACCAGCATTCTAAAGATCTGGAAACATGTTGAGATAAGCTAGAATTCACATCACAAAGCCCAATTTGTGTGTGGAGTGGGTCCAAGAATCTCGAAGGGACTTCCGGGTAGGTTTGACTGGTGTGTGAGCCACACACCACACTCTCCTTTGAAACAAATTCGGGGCAGAAGCCCTGTGTGTAAAGCCTCCAGGTAGTATTAATTGTCTGCACCCCTTCCCTGGGAATGGCTCTGTTGCTTGAAGGGTCTTCGCATGATTTTCTAAGTGGTGCTGGGGGAACTCTGCCAGGGTTGAAAGGTATTCAGAGGATTCCTCTAAGTCAGAAGATGAAGGCAGGGCTCTGCCCTCAGGTTGCAGTGAAAGTGCTGGCTTGAGTTCCCCTGGTTCTCCTGGTATGGGGTGGGGTCCTGGAAGTTTGGGATTGCCCTGGGTCTGGATCTTAGGATCTTCCCACTTTGTCTCATCATCCCCTGAACTGTCTGCCTCATTCCTTGGTTGAGGGAGATTCCTGGATTGGCGGGTCATAATAATGGCAAGGCAGTGCTGTGGAATTACACTATGCATGCACACATGCCCATACCCTGATCTGCCCTTTGGGTGCTGACTATTCTTGTTGACTGCCTGCTCTGCCAATCCAGGCCACCACATTATCTTAGAGGGATGAGCTCTTGGGCTTCTTTAGATCATGCCTTTCTATCCCCAGTACTGATGACTGATTGAGAGTTTGCCTGACATTATGATTGTTAGAAGAATGTGGAGTAGCAACATTAATTAACATGCCACCTCCTTTCTCCGTACCAGAGAGTGTGTCCCTGTTTCCCTCCCACACCCACCCACAACCTGTCCTACTTTGCTTTCAAGTCTTACCCTCTTCCTTCCATTCTGAGCTCCTTTCCCCATAGCACAGAGAACCCCAGGCAATCAGGAAAAGCAGGAGATTCGCTTTAATGTTGCTGAGCGGTCCGCTTCCCCTCCCTTCTCGCTTTTCTCTCTCCTCTCCCCCTCTTTCTGTGCCTGTGCCTGTTTTCACAGATTGCCTCTAGCTGAGAAGGAGAGTGTCCCTGCAGCTCACAGCCACCCAAGGAGCAAGGCTGGGAAAAGGGAAAGAAAAAGGGAAGACAGAACTGACTGAAGTTGCCGTCGTCCAGAAGGCTGTGGCAGGCCAGACACAGATTGCTGCAGCTCTTGGCTTTCTTCCAAGGAATGCTTCTGATTAATGCGCTCTCTTGGTGTCTGGGCAAGTGGTCTTCCCTTAGGCCCTTGCTCCTCAATAGGCAGCCCACTGAGTCTCCCCTCCCCTCCACTTCTCCCTGCACTTTTCTTTTTGTGTGTTATTAGGTTTAAAAAACACAAATGCCACACAGTAACAATGAAAACAAACCAGTCAAGACATATACATACATCATATTCATGTGCAATTGAATTACAAAACGGACATCAAGAGGCCAGGAAATGCAAAGCAAATTAAGATAGAAATAAAGAACAATCCTTCCCAAGCCCTAGTATTGTATCATATGTATCAAGAAACTCTAAAGCATTGGCAGTATTTCTGGTCACACTGGCAGCTGATGCCCATTCATGATGACCAGGAAGCTGCATCACATACTGTAAGAGAGAAACATGGTACCTGGCAGGACTTGTCAACAATGTGAGGTGGGGAATGGAGATGGGAGGAACCTTTGTTTCAGCCTTCTGTGGTGACTCAGGCTCACAGCTTAGAGGAGGTCCTATCCATTGCTATACTCCAAACACCAGGTTGCCAGACTGGCCAGGAACAACTTTTCACCAGTTCCTTGATGGTAAAGTTACCAACTTTCTTGTCAGATTGACAAGATTGACTGGCTTCATGTTTCAAAATTTGAATGCCAGATTGCTTTGTGGACTAGCTCTGTATGGACCTCCCATTGCGCCAACGGCTGGTGGGAGTGAATCCAAATTATGTGGGCTAAATTGCTTGCATCCTTGAAAACCGTATTTGTGTGTGTGTGTCATTTTTAAATGTATAGACCACCTTTCATAATCAATCTCACAACAGTTACTTAAATTAAGCCATGCATCCACTGTCCAATCATATAAGCATACAATAACACTAAAAGCACCACATAATTAATACATTAATTATTTTTCATAATAAAACAGATATAATAAAATTATAGTTATTCTCTGAATACTCAGCCTGAAAGTTTTCACAGTGTCTTATAAAATCATGAATAAAATCAACCATAATGTAAGCAATTACAACACATTTTGAACATGGATACAGAGGTGATGAGGAAAATTACTTATTACAGTTCCTTTCAAATTAATTTGTCCTTTTAATATCAATGGGATTACTCTGAGTCAGGTTCCTCATAGAGAATATTCTCACGATGAGGAAAAACCAGGCTGCTTTCCCCCCACCATGAGAACCACTGGGCTCGCAGGCTCGGCCTGTGGTTCTCTGGCTGCTAGCCTGCCGAAGAAGCCCTCCCCTTAAACGGGGTGAGCAGAGTGAGTGCTCCATTAATCCCGTTTCTTCAATCATGAGTCACCATGGCGTGGCTTCACGACACAGTGACTCATGAGGAGACCCCTGCTGGGAGGCTAAAATGGGCCTCCTGGTGTCGGGGGGGTGTCTCTCCAGGATGCCCCACGCACTCACGTGGGGCATCCTAGGACTTCTGGGGGCTGGGGGGCCCCCGATCCCTGCAGCCCCTACCAGCTCAGTTATGGGGAGAGTGGGCTAAGCCATTACAGAGGAGGCCAAGGATGTAAAAAAAGGAAAGGACTCTAAGCAAGGCCGCCGCTCCTGATAATAATCTTTCATAGGGATTGTAAAGAATCCAACATAAATATTTAAAGCTAGAAAAAGGCACTCATTTGCAAGCTTGATAGTACAAATTAAAATCAGAAAAGTCAATTCTACTTTTATTTGGCAACCTAAGTTCACCAGTATGCTGTAGTGGTTAGAGTGTTGGGCTAGGACTGGGGAGACCTGAGTTAAAACCCCCATTCAGCCATGAAACTCACTGGGTGACTTTGGGCCAGTCACGTATCTCTCAGCCTAACCTATCCTCTCAGCCTAACTTACCTCACAGGGTTGTTTTGAGGATAAACATAACCATGCACACTACCCTGGGCTCCTTGGAGGAAGAGTGGGGTATAAATGTAAAATAAATAATAGTGATGAATTGGCTATCCCCATATAGAAACAAGATCAAATTTCTTGCTACACTGTAAGATAGTTTTGCTGAATGCTAAAAGGATTGCTGAATCTTGCTTATCAATAAAAGATTGATAAGCTATAGGCCTATAGAAAGGCCTAGAGAGGGCTGTAGGCCACCTCCAATCTGAAAGGCAAGATGCCTCTGAGTGCCAGTTGCAGGGGAGTAAGAGCAGGAGAGAGGGCATGCCCTCAACTCCTGCCTGTAGGCTTCCAGTGGCATCTGGTGGGCCACTGTGTGAAACAGGATGCTGGACTAGATGGAGCTTGGGCCTGATCGAGCTTGGCTGTTCGTATGTTCTTATGTTCACAATCACTTGTATCTGTATGGATCGACTACCTCCATAGATGTTCGCTGACATTCCCAGACACCAATGAATTATTCCAAATGTACATTTTCCTGCTAGAACTAGCCTGTGTTTGCTTTGCTGTGTGTTCTATATATGGCAGTGTGGCATGGGGTGGGGGAACAAGATGACAAGCTACTACTGTTGGGAATTGCTCAACTTTAGACTGAGCTGTTTCTTCTTGCTCCCTTTTAGGGTAATCCATTGGTAAAAACCTTCCAGAGGAGAACCATCTTTGTCCGCCCAGGTCTCTTGTTTTATCTTCCTGGATTACTTTGTATTGGGCTATTTTCCAGATATGTTTTTCCTATAAGAACACAGCCAGAGCTGTAACTTGTAAGATGTCTTTAGTCTGTAGCTAGCAAAGCTGTGTTCCATGCTGCAACTCTTGCCAAAGAGGCGGAGGGGGACTTGGATTCCCAGCTGCTCCTTGCTCTGGATCTTCAGACCTCACATAAGCCATAAGCACCTGCCTATGTCGTCTAGGGCTAGCAACAATACAAGCAATGCTTGCTTTCCATTCATCTGGCTCCAACTTTTATATTCTTTATGTATAATAATAACAACCCTATTCTCTTAGTAAGCCTGTGTGTTCCATCTGGGGAGGGTGGGAATGGTTTCTTCTAGTTTTATCTCATGCCATGTCAATGGTTTTGTCCTTTTGGCTGAATTACTAAGAAAGAGTAGTATAATCCTTTGGCAGGGGAGTTGAGAGGTTAGAGGCTAGAAGCTGGCAAGAGTTATAACTTGGTATTCAGGTACTATGACTGACAGTTATTGAGAGTTTCTGTTGAACTGCTCACAGATGGTGGCAGTTTTAGTGATTTATAGTGTCTGTAAGTGTGGGTTTAGTCTCCCCAGCAAAGCTGAAGTAACTGCACTCCCTTTTAATTCAGTTCCCTGGTGACTCCATGAGGTTTGGGTAAGGAGAAGGGTAAAGACTCTCAAAATGACCCAAGGGACATCACACAGAATCCTGGGTAAAATATTTTAAGCCTTGAAATCCTCCCCATCTAGGAGGAGAGCTTAAGTTTGGTCTCCTTTGATGAGCGTATGGAAAGAAGTTCTTTAGATACTCCTTTAGCTTTGGTAACCAGAATGGAAAAAAGGGATACATTTTTTGGTTATAAATAAGGATACCCTGAAGCCAGATAGCCTAAGGGTTAAATATTTAATACTGGTTAAGAAACTGAACATTGGACACTCTATTGATAAAAATCAAACAAATCTGAACCTTGACATTTCACATTTAGAACATAGTTGCATTAGCATTACCACATCCCTTAGGAGTTGGTGGAAGGAAACACATGAACTATCTTCATTTGCTGGGCTCCGGAGAGTTATGTGTGCATTAATGTGCTGTAGGGAGAAGTTTGTTGCAATGGACTCTTGCAGGAGGCAACCAACTCAATGACTACTTTAGACTTGAGTGTGTGTCTCTGATTCCCTTTAGAGTAATATGAATTCAATGGCTCAGCTTGGCTTGTTCACCTCAGATGGGAAGACCCCCCACTCCCCATTCTATCTGCTCCATTGATGCTGTTTACACTGAGAAAGCACAGCACCTGTTCTGATGTCCTGTGGGCACTCACATCTGTTTCACAAGCTGGGTGTCTTAAGAGAGCCAAAGAAACCAAGAAGATTGAAGTTGTTCCACTTAAGCACTATCCCCTGCTAACTGATCAAAGAGGCACCTTTTACAAGTGGTGATTCTCTTTATTTAGCAGGGGAAGAGCAACTGGCCCTATCCATCCCCAGCACAGCATCCCTTCAGTGGCTGCTGGTGGTGTGTCTACCTTATGTTTCTTTTTAGATTGTGAGCCCTTTGGGGACAGGGGTCCATGCATCTTATTAATTTATTATTTTTCTCTATGTAAACTGCTTTGAGATTTTTTGTTGGACTGGACACCGAGCCAACGATGACCAAAGGAAGTAGGATGACCTCCTGTGGAGAGAGGCAGGCTTTGGAAGACCAGATGGGTAGAAAAGGGGGTTCATGGAGGGTGGAAGTTCACAATGGCAGGGAAAAGGGCAACACTGTAGAAAAACACAGCTGGCCACAGTAGGCATCCAAAAAAACCAGATTGGACACATCGTATTTGTATTTGTGAGTTCCTTACTAAATTTTCATGAGCAGGAGCAGCTTGTAGCTAAACCCCCCTGACCCAGAGGGGTTTAGGCTGGTATCTCCCACTGCGGCATTACATAAAGAGTGGATTGATTGTACTTTCCATATCTTCAGTGCTCTTCTTCACCATGTCTGGTGACCTTTCCCATAATCAGGGCTGGCCATTCAGTAAGGCCCATTGAGGCAGTTGCTCTAGCCAGCAGACTGGAAAAGATGAGGGGCACCCAGCTGCTGCCCATATCTCCACCCCACTGGGCCTTGCTGTGGCTGCTGCTGCTCGAACTTATCTTGGTGCTGCTGCTAACGTCCTCTCTCTTCTTGCCTCTGCGTGTGGGGAATGGAGCAGGAGTCAGCATGACTTGGGCCAGACCTGCCCATAGTTGCACTGATGTGCACATCTCATTACACATAGGGATCTAGGAAGCTGCCTTATACTCAGCCAGACCATTGGTCCATCTAGCTCAGTATTGTTTACACAGACTGGCAGCAGCTTCTCCACAGCTGCAGGCAGGATTCTCCCTCAGCCCTATCTTGGAGACGCCAGGGAGGAAACTAGGAACCTTCTGTGTGCAGATCCTCTTTCCAGAGTAGCCCCATCCCCTAAGAGGGATTATCTTGCAGTGCTCACATGCAGTCTCTCATTCAAATGCAAACCAGGGTGGACCCTGCTTAGCTAAGGGGACAATTCATGCTTGCTACTACCACAAGACTAGCTCTCCTCCCCTAACCAGTGCTTCTGTCCTAGATGCCGCTAGGCACCACTTATACCCCACTAGCAGTTTTTTCCTACATTTTCTGGTAGTGTAGGATCAATGAGAACTAATGTGCGGAATGGCTGGGAAAAGAGCAGCTCAGGTATTACAAATACATACAAAAATTCACCTCACCTCAATTTCCATAGCTTCTGGAGTTGTACTTTCTCTGTGCATACCTCTTTCTTGTTTCTAGGTGAACTGAAGGGGCATCCATAGTTATCCCCGAGAACTATCCTGAAAAGGAAGGCCAAATTCTCCACTAAGAAAGCTCATTCCTTGCACTTTGAATCAATCAGGCAAATCATATTTTTACATGGATTGTGGATTGCAAAGTAATAAGAGGTAGGTCCTAGAAGCCATGCTCAAATCTTCTTTTCGTTCCTTAGCTTTCTGAGGCTGAAATTGTGTGTGACAAGTTGCTTCTGCAGAAGTATATTTGCTTCTTTTTTCCTCTTGCACCTAAAAGCTGCAATAGGAGGCTACAATATTGAATTGTAGGGGAAACTGGGCTTTTTACCTTCTGGGCACTTCTCTGCTAAAAATGGTTCCAACCAAGTTGCTTTAATCTCTAAGGAGGAAATGATATGTATATCCATATCATTCCCCTTGCTGGTGGAAAAGTAGATGAGGGGATTGATTTTGAGTGGGAAAACAACTGGAGGAGAAAGGGTTAAGCATCTCGGCCGCTAGTCCTTCAATCAAGAGTTGAATCTCCTGAGGCTACTTTTGTTTTTGTTTTTAAAAGATTGGCAGATATGCATACAACTGTGTGTCACATTTAGTTTCAGCCTCAGCCTTTAACAAAGTGCTTAGATTACAGGTGCTCACGGTTTATGTTCCACAGTGAGGACTAGTAACTTGCTTTCCCTTTAGAAAGAAAAATCATGTTTTCTGGAAGTCCTAAACCAGGCTGGTTGAGATGTCATGCCCAACCTTGGTAAAAATTTCACTAAGGTTTCTGAAATAAACTGAGAACAGCACTACAGATTATCACCTATCACAGTTTGTTTCTTGAAATCATGGTTTGCAAGACTCTCGCCCCTTGTCAGTGAGGTGATTCTCACAATCAGTGGAAAGTGGGCTAAGGTTGCTTAGCCTGCTTTCCATGGACTGTGGGAACCACCAGGTTCGCAGGCAAGCCCGGTTTCCCCAAAGTGGGTAACCCGCTCAAATACCTCTCCCCTTAGCCCATCTTAGCGGAGTGAGTGCTCCGCTAAACTGGGTTTTCCAATTATGTATTGCCACGCTGTGGCTCCACGCCACGGCAACACACAAGGAGACCCCCGTCGGGAGGCTTCAAGCAGCCTCCAGGGCTCAGGGGTCTCTCCAGCATGCCCCGTGCACTTGTGCAGGGCATCCTGGAACTTCCGGAGGCCGTGCAGCCCCTGATCCCTGCAGCCCCCGCCGGCTCCGTGACAGAGACAACAGCTGTGTGGGCAGCCGATCCGGGTGCCCAGGGCTGCAGCCTTGATCATCTGCGGGGAGAGCAGGCTAAGCCCGCTCACCCCACAAACCCCCTAATGGCGGGTCTCACTGATTGTGAGACTCACCTCTTTGCCTCCCATATGCAGTCCCAAGCTCCTTTGCTCTGCCCTGCTCCTAGCAAGCTCTTCTCCATCACCTGCTTTGCAATGGTTGGTCCTGATTACAGAGAGGGTCTGCTCACCTGCCATGAACGTCCGCTCACTTTCAGAGTTCCCCAGATGCTCTCACTCCCTATAAAAGGTAAAGGAGCTGTTAAATGGCCAATCCTCTGATCCCCAGCTACAGTCACACCTCAAGCATCATTAACCATGCCTTACCCACTCCTACACTTGAAGAAAGTAACGCTAATGCCTATTAGGGAAACTGAGAAACATTAAGGAGAAGAAACACATGAGCAGTGTGGAGAGCCGGATGGGGTTAGGTGAGGAGAGCGGGCCAAGCCTGCTCTCCCTGCACACGAGTACGTGTGGAGCCCTGAGTGCCCGAATTGGCCACCCACATGATTACCAGCTCCTTCACAGAGCTGGTAGGGTCTGTGGGGATTGGGGGCTGCCTGCCCCCGGGAGGTCCCAGAACACTCGACGTGAGTGCTTGGGGCATCCTGGGGAGACCCCCGAGATGGGGAGGCTTGTTTTAGCCTCCTGGCGGAGTCTCCTCATGAGTCGCTGCAGTGCAGAGCCACACCGTGGAGACTCATGATTGCCAAAATGGGGTTAGCAGAGTGCTCGCTCCTCTAGCCTCATTTAAGGGGTGGGGGTGGGGGACAAGCGGGCTAACTGCTGTGAGACATGTGACTCTCAGCGGTTCCCACGACCGCAGGAAAGCGGGCTGGGCTCCCTTAGCCGGATTTCCTGCAGTCATGAGAATAGTCTCATTGGAAGGAGTCAGAAGAGGGAGTGAAGTAATGGAAGGACAGGATTGACTATGAATCAGAGACCTTTATTTAAGTGGGGAGGTGGTAGGTAAGAGATAGGTAACTGTTAGAATGCAGAAAAAAGGCAAGTTGAGAGTAATTGCCTACCTAAAGAAAGGGGAGGAGGACAAACACCCCACAGGACACAGAGAAGGGAAAGTTGTGAGAGTGGAAGGGAAAACCGAAGAAAATGTCCTGTGACTGCAGCATGACCAGGCTGAGAGAAGCGGGGATTTTAGGGAAGGACATGGGGTATTAGAGCTATGGAAGGGAAAGAGGAGGCACAATTTGGAAAGCAGACCGAAGTGGTAGCTGATGAACATGCAGAATGCTCATTCATGAGACTGTAGAGTTGGCTGAAAGGTCTCTTAAGCGATACCTCTTACAAATGCCTCACGTAAGCTGTAAGGAGGAGCAGCGAGGCACCCTCACTGGGCCAGCCAGAAAAAAGCCAGGAGCTTTTCAGTTCTGCTCTTCTTCGTAAATAATAGAATACAAGGCAGAATGGAGGGAAAGGACGTGTTGGGAAATGGATTTCAGCACAGCCTGTAATGTCCGGCCTGTTGCTGTGACACAAGGCAGGCTGTTGGACTCCAGCTCTGGTGAGAATGAGAGTCGTGGGAGAGCAGAATGTTCTTTGTCTCCGCTAAAGGCCTCTGGATTTAAAAGGAAAGGTGAGCCCTGCCAGAGACTTTGTTTCCAGGCAAAGATGGGAGAGGTGACATAAGAAGTTGCTAGGCAGACTAGGGGAGGTTTGGAGCTGGCACCAGTGAGAGATGCTTGCAGCCTTGAACAGCTGTGTCTCATGACTGCTTAGGCTAGCATCTCGGTAAGCAGCAGCCCTTGGAGTCAAAGAAGCAAACTATAAGGCTCTACACACTATCCATGTGTAGACCCTGAATGGGGTTTGCGGGGAGAGCGGGTTTGAGCTGCTCTCCCTGCAGACGAGCAGGGAGCCCTTCTTGGGAGGCTGGATCCACCACCCAGAAAATTACCAGCTCTGTCATGGAGCCAGTTGAGGCGGTGGGGTTCAGGGGTGTATGGGGCATTCTGGGAAGCCCCCTGACACCAGTAGGCTTGTTGTAGCCTCCCTGTTGGGGGGCTACTCATGAGTTGCTGCGGTGCAGAGCTGTGCCACGGTGACACATGATCAACTAACCCACTTTTCAGGTTAAGCAGTGTGCTAAACCGGTCAACTAACTTGGGTTAAGTGGCGGGCCACTCAAAAGGATTTGCTGCCGTGCTGCTGCCGGGAGCCTGGCAGTTCTCATGTGTAGTGGAAACTGGGCTGGGCTCCCTTAGCCCAGTTTCCACTGTGCGTGAGAATAGCCTCTATGGTTTATTCTGAGGATGGGTTCAGACATAAGGTAGAACCAAGGTTAGGCTTAACTTAAGTACCCAAGCCAACTTCAAACCTAGAGTTCTTATCTTGGTTGGATGGCCATAAATGAGCCATGATTAGTGTCATGGCATGGATTCAGATGACAAAGGTTCCATGTGACGTCTGAGCCAAGGCACTGTATGTCTGTGTTTACCTCTGATTATAAATGTATAGCGCTGACCCAGAGCCCACTGATGAAAAGTCATTCCCCCACCCCCCAGTGATTTCCATTTTCTAGATGTGCACCTAAAATGTAATGTGTGAATGTGACAAGTGAGTGTTTGGCAGCACATATGTAAAAAAGGTACATGAGAACTAGAGTTTCCTTGTCAAATTATACTCAGTCACAAGTTCAGCTTTGAGGCAGTGTGGAAAGTCTCTTTGAGCTCTTTTTCTTGTTGATTATAATAGGACAGATACAACATCCCAGATGTTGTTGGACTTCAACTCCCACAATCTCCAGCCACAATGGCTGGGAATGATAGGAGTTGTAGTTCAAGCACTTCTAGGGACTCACATTTGAGAAGCCCAGCTCTGTAGTGTTTCTGTGGCCATCAGCTCCTCTTCTCCTCCACTTTCCCCTCCCAAACTGAAGCCATTTATCTCTTCATGTTAGCAAGTGGCGAAGAGAGAGCAGATGGGCTGCAGCCGCAGTATGGAACGGGAGGTTGGCAAGCTCTTGGCCAGCTTTCCTACAACACAGGATCTTAAAGGTGCCACAGGCACATCCCAGATGGGATCGGGCAGCAGTCCTATTGGAACAGGGTGATCTGTGTTCTAGTTCTGTGCCTGAATGCCAATGGACTAATCTGGGTATTAAAATCGATGCCTAAGGCTAACATTGGATTTTACTAAAGACCTTCCTCCTTCTTGCAGTCTAGAGGTGCCAAGTGGCCAGGATTTTATGGGCCAGGCCAGAAATCCATTCTTTGGGTTGGTTGCCAGAATTAAGGATGCTAAGCTAGAGAAAAATTCAATCTAAGCTGCATTTGTTGTTTCTATGCATGTGTGAACTGTCATTTGATCACATGTTATGTGGTGTGGTGGCAGAGGCTGCCTTTGTAGTGTGGTGAGCCTTAATTCACGGTGAAAACCATGTGGGGTGACCATGTCCTTTGTGATGCCACATGGAGACCTGCCTCTTCGTCAACGTGGTGTGGAGATGCAGCTGGTGTGATTTTGCAGGATACATTTGGCGAGATGGCATTGCTCGATTGCTTTAATTATCGATTTTTCTTTTGCACTTTGTGTTTTGTTCTACAGTGTTTATATTTTGTATGTCAGTGTATTTTATCTTTTCAGTGGCTTGTCAACCGCTGTGAGAGCCCTTCAGGCTAGACAGCAGGACAACAGTTTTAGAAATAAAATAAATAATACATAAATGGGTATTATTCTCTGAGCTGTTGTCTGGATGAGCTAGCCAGCAGTACACAGCAGAGCTCGGGCATGGATCTTCCCATGCGGTCAAGTCCAAGGTTGCCTCTCAGCCAGGACAGCACCCATGGGGCTACACACAGAAGGAGGGTGAGATGTGGGATGTTAGATTCCATAGCACAGCTGGACCGTCTCAGAGCCTGGCTTTACATTAGAGCCATCATGTCAGAAGTGGCCACATATAGGCTGGGCAATGAGTGCTGAGAGGATTCTGAAGCTCTCCTGGAGACAGGCAGAGAAATCTGGAAGGGACCTTAGGCAAACACCCAGGGAAGCAGGAGCCTCTGGCTATCTCTTTCCATCTGTTGTTTATCTCTCCCTATCTCATCTCTCCCTTAGTGGTTAATTGTCCCTGATCCTCCCCGCTCTGAATCCCTTAAGGAGGAAGGGGGAGATAACATAAGCAGATACCTTATCAACAGCCAGTGGCTGTACGTTTCCCTCCAGGTTTCTCTACCTAACTCCAGGGGACTGTCAGAATTCTCAAGAGAGCCTGGCTTACAGGTGGCTGCTTTTGATGTGATGACTGTAACATGTAGCCAGGTTCTCTGTGAGGTAAAACAGTATTCCCTTCACAAAAGTATGGTACTTTGCGTGTGCTCCAGGGCATTATCTCCTTTGTGCAAATATCCAGACTGTAAGCCCAAGACTGTGGTGCTATAGCAACAAATACACACACACACACACACACACACACACACACACACACACACACACCCACCCCTTATTTCTTTGGGGAAGTAACTTGCCTAGGGAACAAGAGGTTGTTGGTTCAAATCCTCACTGGTATGTTTCCCAGACTATGGGAAACACCTATATTGGGCAGCAGCAATATAGGAAGATGCTAGAAGGCATCATCTCATACTGCGCAGGAGATGGCAATGGTAAACCCCTCCTGCATTCTACCAAAGAAAACCACAGGGTTCTGTGATTGCCAGGAGTCGACACCGACTCGACAACACACTTTACTTTACTTTATTTCCTTAAGTGAGATGAACTTTGTTGATGTGCAGAGATAATCAGTTTGAAAACAGATTTTTGAAGACAAACAGCAGCCTTATTTTAGTCTCCGTTTGTTTTCATATAGGCACATTGAATACTAATTTCTCATTAAATACTAATTGCATTCTAAATGTCTGTCAAATTGTTTTATTATCAAGGCAGCAATATCTCTTAATATGTGATATTAGCGATGGTACTCCGAAGCAGGACTGATTCCTTCCCTTTCTCATGTTGTGTTTTGACACAGCCTGGTGCTGATTTGTTGCATTCACATTTGAAATGTCATAGCTATATACTGAACCTACCAAGGTAACTTGAGAAGAGGCCCAGAGCAGAGGATATTTTAGCAGGCATGTTACAGAATGTACTTGTGCTGTTTTTGGTTAATCCATTCCTTGATCCAGGCTAGCTTTTGAAAGGGGCTTTAGTTACTTGTATTCCAGTCCTGAAGTAGAGGTGAGGCTGAAAAACAGCCAGCAGCAAGAGCACTGAAAAGCAGTCTGCACGTGCCCCTCTGTACATAATGAGGCTATTCGCAAGCCTGCTTTTGCATACGCATGTGAACCACCAGGATTGGGTGGGTCCCAGTGGCTCCACGTCAGAAAATCCACCTATTTAGCCACCCTACCAAATGAGGTTAAGGGAGCGAGCTCTCCCTTATCCCTGTTTTTTTTGCTTGTGTGCTTTTTGCTTGCAGCCACAGCTGACACACCTGGGAGTGGGGGTCCCCATAATGCACTGCACACTCGCCTGGTGCATTATTGGAGCTCCGGGGGGCAGGGCGACGTGCAGCGGTGCATCCTGGCACCCCAACTCTTGGAGCTGCTGGGAGCAGCCGCTGGTTGTCTAGGTGGTCGATCCGCCCACCCAGGGATGGGGAGAAGATCATCTGTAGGGAGGGTAAGTGTAACCCACTCTCCCCGCAGACCGCCCTGAAGCCCTTCTCCCAGGTTGTAAGAAGAGCCTCAATATCTTTAGGAATAAACTTAGGAATAATGTACCAAATGGAGTGGATTTTTGGTGGGAGGCTAGTGGGCTCATGCAAGAACTGCCTGCGGGAGTTATTCTTGGGCATGAGTTATGGATAGGGCCAGTTGCTCTCCCCCGGCTAAATAAAGCGAATCATCACTTTAAAAAGGTGCCTCATTGCTCAGTTAGCACAGGTCAGTTACAAATGAAATATGCACAACTGAACTGAACTTAGCGAGCCAGGTCGCATGATCAGTGAGACCCAGTTTCGCAGCGTGAGCGGGGAGACCGGGCTAAGCCCGCTTTCCCCACATACAAGCAGGGAGGGACCCCTGGGCGGCTGGATTGGCCCTCCACACGATTGCCGGCTCTGTGACGGAGCCGGCGGGGGCTGGGGAGCTCGGGGGCCACGTGGCCCCCAGAAGCTCCAGTATGCCCTGCGTGAGCACGCAGGGCATACTGGAGAGACCCCCGGAGCCGGGAGGTGGCTTTTCGCTTCCCCTCCGGGGATCTCCTCATGAGTAGCTGTGGTGCAGAGCCACGCTGCAGCTATTCACGATCAGAAAGCCCGGGTTTGCGGAGTGCTCAATCCGCAAACCTGGGCTAAGGGGAGGGCTAAAAAAGTGGGCTGCAAGCCCGGTGGTTTACACGATCAGCCAAAATCGGGCTAGACTCTCCTAGCCCGATTTTGGCTGATCGTGAGAATAGCCCCAATGCATATTCTTTCCCTGTTGCTCTTCTTCCTCCCTCCCTCTGCAGCTTCCCATTGTACTGAATTTTATACTGTAAGCTCCTTGAGGGCATGGACTTGCTTTTCTTTGGAAAGTGCTGTGTTCATTGTTGGTGTAATAGCAGCAGCCACAGTTAAGACTTCAAATCCACAGGTGCTGAGAAGATCTTGTTCTGCGTACAGCCACAAACAACTTTTAGCACAGAACTTTTTCTAACTACCAGCAAAAATCTATGACCCTAAACAAAGAAGACCATTTAGAAACTGGCACATTTTCCCTCAGTGGTATCTGAAGGTCACTTTGGACTGCATTTGATGATGTTCTTGCTAGGCTTTGTGCTTTGAGGCTGAGCTTTGGTTTGCCCGAGGGCAAACCTGAATCTTCACTTTTTGAATATTTCAGAGTTTGTTTTGCTCCTGGGGAAAGCTGCTGTGTTCCCCCTTCACTTGGACTTCAGAGCAAATTAAGGTGATTCCTTAACTGCAGGGTTTTCAGGTAATTCCCTGCTGTGTCAGCCCTGCCTGGAGGCTCAGAGCAAAAGGAAGATTCACAGCTTTCAAGGTCAGAAGTAACCATTAACCATGCCACCTTGGAACTTCTGCACAAGCCAAGCTACCAAAACAAATCACCTCCTAATGCTCACAATCTGCCACATGCAGAAGGTAAATTCTGACTTCCATGGAAGGGAGAATGGGAAGATTATAGGGGGAAACGGAAAATAAGAGATAGATTTGGAGGCTGCTTCCTATATACATGTTTATACATTCTTGAGATTCTAGCCACACGCTGAAGTTCCTCCCCTGGATACATTAAGCAGAGGGGAGGCAAAGCAGTGAACCTGCAGCAAATAAATGCATGGTTGTCTGTAGGTGTTGCAGCAGGCAAGGCTGTAGAGAGGTAACCTTGGGCCTGGGGCAGAATATAGGCTGCATTCACATGTAACGGCAAACCACAGTTAAACGTGGCTGAGGTTGTAACTCCATTATGTCCGAATGTGTGAAACCGCAGTTACGGGCTGAAAGCAACTTCCGATTTGTTTTGGCAAACTCCAAATTGTACCTTCAGTTATCTTTAAGGATTGCCACTGAGATCTGAGGTTTGGCTGCCGAAGTGTTATGTGTGACTCCTGACTTGCCATAACTGTTGTTCTGTGGTTTCCAAACTGCAACGCTAGAGGTGGTGGTACAGACCTGCCCAGGGAAGTGGCTGTGCAATGCACGTCGTGGCTTTCATTGGCTGCCTTTCGGAGAATCAGCCCCGCCTCCCACATCCCTGTTCTGCCTGGCAACAGTGGCACCTGTGGGGGAACTGTAAAGAGACACAACCCTCCTGCTACTCCCGGCTTCAAGCCACTGTAAAGTGTTTTGTTTCCCAGTAAAGTAAAATCATTCTTTCTCAAACTATTGTGTTTCTTTCAGTTAGAAGTGCAGAGCTCACCTTCCCACACCTGGGCAATGTTAGGGAGGGAGGTGGGGGTGGGGAGTGTGACTACCCGGGCTCTCTCTCCCTGTCCTGGACTGCTCCATTACATGCTCGCTCTCTTGCTGCTGGAGGAAGAGCGGAGGCACTGTGTGTTCTTCCTGGACTTCATGCTGTGTTGGGGCCGTCACCCTCTTCTCCTGATGCCCAGTTGGAGCTTCCAGGGAAGGGCTAAATGAGCATGCATGGAGGCACAGAAGCATAGAGAACAGTCATCAGAAAAAATGACACTAAATCCACTGCCCTCTCTTCCTCTTCACTGCCTGCTTTCTTTCTTTCTTTCTTTCTTTCTTTCTTTCTTTCTTTCTTTCTTTCTTTCTTTCTTTCTTTCTTTCTTTCTTTCTTTCTGCCATGCAGCAGGGGCCAAGGGTACCTTCTGCAGGATCTTTCTCTCCCTCTCCCTCCTCTCTCTGAAACATTGCCTCCTTTTAAAAACAACAACAGCCAGAAGAACATGAGAAAAAGGAGGGTAGGAAAATGTATGCTGCCTTGCAGAGAATGATGATGGGAGAACAGAGGGCTGAAATAGGTGGAGGGGGTAAGGGAAAGGACTGTGGTGAACAGCTCTGTCAATCTTTACATGTGCTTTGCTGCTCGAATTTAACTGCTTTGCAGAGAATCGGGAAGGGAGAACAGAGGGCTGAACCCCTCTGCAGGGACCTTGCTTGTCCCTCTGCTGCCTAGTCCCATGATCCACTGCTTTGCAGAAAACTTAATAGGACAACATAGCTAGGAGTAGAGTGAGGAAGGGGTTAAGCTGTCATCGGCCCAAGGAAGCTAGCTGAGTGTGAAGGACATGCCCCCTTCGAGATCGTGGCCAATCGCGGCTGCTCCACTAATGTGGTGACGCTTTGCCCACAGTGGAGCTTGCTGGTTTCTGGGAGGGCCCCCCCTCTCTTGGAACTGGAGTATGGTGGGCTGCAGATTGGCAAATGTCTGTGGTGCGATTTGGAGTTTCAAATAAAAACCTTGGCCACGTTTATCTCCAGTCCATCGTTACATGTGAATGCGGCCATAATCTTTGGACCTTTCTCCCCCACATACCAAATGTTACCAGTAGATATAATAGTAGTAGTGGGATGTTGGAGCTCTGAACAAAGGCAGTTTGCCCCCATTGCCTTCCCACCCCTCACCCATGGCAACAGGCATGACCTGTTAACATTAATTGAGAATACCCTCTTGATGGAACATTTTGTAAGAGAAATCTTTGGCATGTAGAGAGGTGTTCTCAGTGGTCATCCCCAGCTATAGAGCTTACTTCCTCTGGTGCCAGGAGATTTTCTACAAGTGTTGTAAGACCTTCTTGTTTCAGATGGCTTTTAATTGCTGTGCTTAAACAGACAAGAGGAGGCTATGTTAATGTAGTGATTCCCTATCTAGCATCAGCAAACCTGTCAACATCAGCTTCTCTGCTGAGTTGCCCCTTGCATATTGCAGAGGATTCTGAGAGGTGGTCTGTCTGGGGGCATGCTCAGATCGCACAGGGCACTGGGCAAGCCTGTCCCCCCCCCACTACTCTGCATGTGTAATTATGGAAGATGTGCCCTAAAACATTCCCAACACACCCCTGCAGCTGGACATTATAGGGAAAGATTGGTTATAAAGTCAAGCTCAGCTGTCTTTCAGGGAAGCTTGTCTGCCATTCATAATCTTATCACTGGGGACCCTTGGAGGAACTTCAGGGTTACTTGAAGACAGCTTGGAAAACACAGTTTTACTCAATGGTATTATTTTATGACCAGGCTCAAATGACTAGGCTCAGACTATCATACTTTGGACGCATTATGTGAACACCCAGCTCCCTTGAGAAGTCTATAATGCTGGGGAAAGTTGAAGGAAAGAGAAGAAGAGGACGACCAGCAGCAAGGTGGATGAACTCGATTATGACAGCAATGAATGCACCACTGAGAGACCTTAAAGGCCACGTTGAAGACAGATCTTCCTGGAGAGAATCTATCTAGGTGGTCGCTAAGAGTTAACACCAACTTGACGACACTTAATCAATCAATCAATTATTTTACCATCTATTTTGTATCTTGGTTATGGTAGGCAAGCTGAGAGGAGAGGTCCCTGCCCCAAGGGGCTCACCATCTAGAAACAGAATCAAGACTGGAAACAGAGGAAGGGGCAGAGACTAGAGACAGGGCAAACAGGGGAAGAAAATGCCAAGTATATGAAATGCCACATACTGTATATGAAATAATAACAATTTCATATACTCTTATTTCATATACTTGGCAAGGTTTAGTTGCAGTTGGGTATGGGGACAAGAGGGTTGTGCCCAAACCTCACCGAAAAGGTAGGTTTAAGGCAGGGTTTTAAGGAAATAAGAGAGGAGGCATCATCCAGGTGATTTGAGAAGGAGTCCCAGGCATAAGGGACAGCAAAGCAAAAAGGGCAGAGGAAGCAAGAGACCTTTGGATACACAGTACATAGCATTTTCTATTTAATTGGCTCTCAATCACATCCAATCAAGTAAAGCACAGACAACCTCAGCCCTTGCCGAAAGAACATAGAAAGAGAGCCCTCTTTGTCATAGCGAGACATCTCAAAATAATTGACTGCTCACAGATTTGGTTTCTTCTAGAATTTCATGCTTTAAGATACATGACTTATTAAGGCCTAATAATTTAGGAACACAATAGTGAAAGATCCTCGCCTGCTTGAATTAACTATTGAAGAACACAATATTGAGAGGTGATCATTTGGAGTTGTGTTGCAACACACTCACATCCATGGCACATTTTTAACACTGTGTCTGACACAATTTGAACTGTTGGCAGCCCCTTAGCCTGTCTCTTTCAATTTACATTGCTTTCCTGTTAAAACCCTCTTTATTCAGAGGCAGAGAGAAAATTACTCATTGCTGAGTGCCATAGGTGTACATTGCCTTGAACGAACATAGAAAGAGACAGATCGGTGCCTTGAAGAACTTACCATTGAATCCTAACAAATACAATAAGAAAGGAAACAGGAGCAGGGCTAAAACTCTGAGCAGACAAATTAATGCTTGTATACAGTTGCATTCATCATGGCATGAGGAAACACATTCCCTTTTGATTCATGTGCTCAAATGTGTCACGTCGACTGCTGGAACTGACACACTATTGCTTCCTTAGGTAGGGAAAGCGCAGTAACTTTAATGCTTGGTGTGCTGTGAATGATAACACCAATTTAACCTGAAAGATCAGCGGAAAGGAGAAATGTTACTTTCAAGGATGATCTGCAGTCATGGTGCTCAGTGTGGGAGGCAGAACTCCCTAATGTGCTAAGAACTGTGGCTGACATCCAGACAAAGTTGCTCAGTAGTACAACCCAGGAGTTCCTGCAAAGGACGACTTAATTCCAATAGGACTTCCACTGAGTAATTTAGTCAGGATGTCATTGTCAGCCAGTGTTCTTTGCTTTGAGACAAAGCTCCGACTCAGAACCTCCTTTTGTTATTGGGGCTCAGCCCTTGAACATGTGAAGTCATGAAATAGGAGGATGCCTTGAAGCATGTGCAGAGTGCTTTTCTGTCATGGTAGCGAAGTGTTGCTTTGGGGGAAAATGTGTATAAAGGAAAAGTGTTACTATCTGTTAATTTGAGATCCCACCCCACCCCATGTGTAGAAGACTGTTTCTGGGCATGCGTTGTGCCCCTACATGAATAAGGTAACAGTGCTCCAGCAGCTGCATTGGTGGCTGGTTTTTCCTATGTAAATCACTTTGCATAGCCAGCATGGGGCTGGTTGTCCCAATATGCCCTTGGCCCAACACACATGGCAGGTTACATTCTGGACTTGATGTTCTCAGTTAGACCGAAGGATGGTGAACAAGGGAGTCTTATTGACTCTCTTGTCATGGTCAGATCACTTCCTTGTGAGGTTTAGACTTGCAGTGAGCACTCCTCTTCCCTGGGTGGTGGACTCATTAGGATGGACCACCCTCAGAGACTGAGGGGTCCAGAGGGCTGTTGGGGAGCTCCTAGTTGGCATGGCTGGCTTTCCTGTCAGAATCCTTGTTACTCAGTCAGATACAGAGATGACGAAGGGGTGGAAATAGTCATTCCTAAGCATCCTCTCCCACTGAATAGAGCAGGGCTGCTCAATGTCGGCCCTCCAGCTGTTTTTGGACTACACCTCCTTTAATCCCTAGCCACAATGGCCAATAAAGGTAAAGTGTGCCATCAAGTCGGTGTCAACTCCTGGCAACCACAGAGCCCTGTGGTTTTCTTTTGGTAGAATGCAGGAGGGGTTTACCATTGCCTCCTCCTTCACAGTATGAGATGACGCCTTTCAGCACCTTCCTATATAGCTGCTGCCCAATATAGGTGTTTCACCAGCGGGGATTCAAACCAGCAACCCCTGGCTTGCTAGTCAAGTCATTTTCCCACTGCACCATTAGGCCAATAGTCAGGGATTATGAGAGTTGCAGGTAGGCCTAAGTTTAGCAGCCCTGGAATAGAGTCTACTCAGCTCCTTGGTTCACCAGGTTGCTGAGGGTAATAAAGCAGTTAGAGGTGCAGCTGGAACACAGGGGGCAGAAGATTCCCAGTGAATTCAACTGAACACAGGAGAGAGTTCATTATCTCACCTGTCTGTGGTGGTGATGATGTGAAAGAAACAATACTTCTTCATCAGCATTGCATCCTTGCTCTACCATCCTCACATAGGAACATAGGCAGCTGCCATATACTGAATCAGACCATTGGTCTATCTAGCTCAGTATTGTCTTCACAGACTGGCAGCGGCTTCTCCAAGGTTGCAGGCAGGAATCTCTCTCAGCCATATCTTGGAGATGCCAGGGAAGAAACTTGGTACCTAGATACTCTTCCCAGAGCAGCTCCATCCCCTGAGGGGAATATCTTACAGTGCTCAGACATCAAGTCTCCCATTCAAATGCAACCAGGGTGGACCCTGCTTAGCTAAGGGGACAAGTCATGCTTGCTATCACAAGACCAGCTCTCCTCCTGTCTTCCGCCTTAGATGACTCCTTCCAGTGGAGCTTTTCCAAGTGCTTTGAGGCCTCCTCCAGCTTGAACCTTAGGGTCATGTGCCTCAGTACAGGGCCAGCCCTCTAATGAGGCCTGATGAAGAGATTGCCTCAGGCAGAGGCCATTAGGAGGATGGCAGGACCCAAGGGATGCAGCAGACATAGCCATTTTGCCCAGCTTGTGCTGTGTGCTCATGCCACACTGGCTCTTTCTACCTCTATATCATCATGGTGGTAGTGGCGGCATCCCTCCTTCCTCACTCATCCTACGATGCCTTTGGAAAAGGCAGAGTGTGGGAAGGAAATGGAGTGGCAAGGCATGTAGGGTGCTCACACTTCCTGCCACTCTGTATGTGACGCTCTGTCTTTCTATCAGGCAGGGCCAAATGAAAGAGGAAGCTGGTGAGCCCTGCTCACTTTGCGCTGCTGCCACCACCACCACTGCTGCCGCCACCACCAGTACTGGAAAGACTTTCATTTAGTGCCACATGAGTTTGCCTAAACCTTTCATTCTTCCATCTGAGGCCCTTTTCTGGGTTTGCTCACAATCTGAGGCTAGGCAGGTGGTGAATGGAGTGGGGGCCTTGGTATATCAGGTATAAACCACCTAATGGCTCAGTGGGGAAATGACTTGACTAGCAAGCCAGAGGTTGCTGGTTTGAATCCCTGCTGGTACCTATATTGGGCAGCAGCGATATAGGAAGATGCTGAACGGCATCATCTCACACTGTGTGGGAGATGGCAATGGTAAACCCCTCCTGTATTCTACCAAAGACAACCACAGGGCTCTGTGGTCGCCAGGAGTCGAAATCGACTTGATGGCACACTTTACCTTTATATCAAGTATGCAACGCCCTCCCCAAAGAAGCTTCCCGGGTGCCCATCTTTGTGTCTTTTTGGTGCCAGATTCTCTTTTGCCCCAGGTATTGCTAGCATGTATTGTCACTGGTTTTAGGTGTTAGGTTTTGGTTGTTGTTGGATTTCATAAATATGTATATATTGAGGCTGCTATTCCTGTGAATTTTCTGTTTTTATTTGATATTGAGTGTTATTGCATTTGCTTTTCCTATTTTTGGACAGATCTTGGTCTGAGCCAGCTGGGCTCTTCTCACGCTCTTCTGTGTTGGAGGCAGTGAAAGGCTCACTTCCTGTGTGTCATTTTTCATACACAGTGGATAACCCACTGGTAAGAAACAAAAATACATGTTGCCACGTGTGATGTGAGAATTTATTTCACCATGAGAATACAGATTGGACAGCTGATTCATGAAGTAGATGCTTGTTCCATTAAAAAATACATTTTTATGCTGAACTTCAAGTATGTCCCCCCCGCCAGCCCTGTACAAAGACAATCACAATATTGAGAAAATGGCACATACAAAATGCCCCTAAAGCATTTGTTTATTTTAATGTTGACCTAATGGGAGCAACGGAACCAAAGCAAACCACTTTTAAGTTCCATTGATTTCAAGGGGAGAAAATTGCACATATGTTTCTCTTCCACTGAAATTAGTTATGTTTAAAAAAAAAAAAAGACTTATCTTTGGCTGGATTGTATCCTACACTTTTAACCCTGTTGATTTCAACAGGAGGAGTTAAGAATACAGGAGCATAAGAAGAGCCCTGCTGGTTCTGAACAGCAGTCCATTGAGTCCAGTGCCCTGCTTTCCACAGCGGCCAGCCAGATGCCTCTGGGAAGCCCACTAGCAGGAGATGAAGGCAAGAGCCCTTTCCCCTGCTTTTTGTCTGCCAGACTGCCAGCATCTAGTATTCAGAGGTACACTGCCTCTGAATATGGAGGTTCTATTATGGATTGTTTCAGTCCCCTAAAGCCATCCAAGCCGGTGGCCATCACCACATTTTGGTAGCAGGAAAAGCCATCCTACCCAGTTCCTCTCACTCGCACGTTTGTCCTACCCAGTTTTCAATTGTGTGATGTGCCTTAACGTAAATGGTTAACCCTCCCCGGCCAGTTATCAATCAATACCTGGAGAGGCTCAGACTTAGAACTTTGTTCCTGTGATTTACATCCCAGTTGCAAGCACATTTACTTGGTTCTGTTGTGGGCCTGTATAACTGCTGAGTCATAAGGTTAGTGAAGGCCACCGGCAATGTGGCTAGGGACTCATCAGGGACTTGATAGACCTATTTTTGCTGCCTTCCTGGAACTGCAAAAACAAAGGATTGTTAAGTACTTCACAGGTCCCACTACATGACCAGTGGGCCACATTTGGACTGGTGGATCCCAAGTTGTGCAGGCCTGATGTATCACAATCAATGAGATGTATTTCCATATAATTTGGGATAAAAAATTAGCTTATTATGGGGCTGCCTTTGAAGACTGTTTCAAAATGCAAGTGTGACAACCAGGTTATTATCTGGCTTCACTGATTTGAAAACACTGGGTGAGGTTTTTCAGTTATCTTCTGGGGTGTTGTCATCAGTTTGCTGCTGACACCCAGCTCTGTTTCTCTTTTTCATCCAATCCTGGTAGGGCAGCTGAGGTTTTGCATTGGTGTCTGGGATGAATAACAGATTGTATGAAGGAGAATAAACTGAAGTGTAATTCAGACAATAATTATGTTGTAAACCGCCTTTAATGTTGTAAAACACCTAGAGACTTCAGTAATGGGCAGTATACAAATATGCTTATTATTATTATTATTAATAATAATAATAATAATAATAATAATAATAATAATATGGAGACACTGAATGCTGGGAATTCTGATTGCCTTGAAGTCAGTTTTCAGTCTATTTTGGATAGGGCTGCTTTTCCACTTAGTACAACACTGCTGGATCAGACCAAGGCCTATTTTAGTCCAGCATCCTGTTTCACACAGTGGCCCACCAGATACCTCTGAGAAGCCCACAGTCAAGAGATGAAGGCATGCCCTTTCTCTTGCTGTTGCTCCCCAGCAACTGGTAAATAGAAGCATCTTGCCTCTGAGGCTGGAGGTGGCCTATAGCCATCAGACTATAGCCACCAGAGTAGTAGCCACTTGTAGACCTGCCCTCCATGAATTTGTCTAAGCCCCTTTTAAAGCCATCCAAGCTATCCCTTAAAGTTCATGTTCACAGTCTGAGAGTAGTCTTGGGCTCAACAGTGCTGCTGGATTCTCAGGTGGGAGTGGTAGCCAGGAACATTTTTAAAACCTGCAAATTCTATACAAACTTTGCTGGCTCCCAGAGAGTTTTCAGGCCAAATTCAAAGTGATTGCATTGAAAGCCTTAATAGTCTGAGGCCAGGATATCTCAAGGCCCCTGTCTGATTTCAGATCATCTTTGGAAGTCCTGTTCTGAATCTGAACCCCCTCCATCATCATTGTATGGTAGGTGGTCATGAGAGGTGGGGGTCTTCTCCTCAATGGAACTTAGGTTATAGAACTTGTCTAGATAGATCTAGATCTAGCAGTGTCTAGCTAGGCTCTTAGGCAGTGCTGGGGAGGAGACAGCTGTCGTGCTGCACATCGGCACCAACAATGTGGGGGAATGTAGTTGGGAGGTCCTGGAAGCCAAATTTAGGCTGAAAGGTAGTCTATTGGTGTCCAGGACTCCCAAGGTAGCATTCTCAGAAATTCTACCTGTTCCATGTGCAGGTACAGTGAGACAGGCAGAGTTGAAGGGTTTCAATGCGTGGATGAGACGTTGGTGCTGGCAGCTGTGAAAAAGGCCAATTCCATGCTAGGGATCACTGGGAAAGGGGTTGAAAATAAAACTGCTAATATTATAATGCACTTATACAAAAAAATGGTGCAGCCACACGTGGAGTACTGCATACAATTCTGGTCACCACATCTAAAAAAGGACATTGTAGAACTGGAAAAGGTGCTTTATATTGTCTGGTCTATGATCAAAATAAAGATGACTTACTGGAAAATGTGCAGAAGAGGGCAACCAAGATGATCAGGGGCCTAGAGCACTTTTCTTATGAGGCAAGGCTACAGTACCTGGGGCTATTTAGTTTAGAAAAAAGACGACTGCGGGGAGACATGATAGAAGTCTCTAAAATCATGCATGGTGTGCAGAAAGTGGAAAGAGATAAACTCTTCTCCCTCTCACATAATCTTACATAATCTGGCAAGATGGCTGAGTGGTTAAGGTGGAGGAGTGCTATTCCTTTGTGCTATAGTGGAGCCAGCGTGGTGCAGTGGCTAAAGTGCTGGACTAGGACCAGGGAGACCTGAGTTCAAATCTCCATTCAGCCATGATACTAGCTGGGTGACTCTGGGCCAGTCACTTCTCTCTCAGCCTAACCTACTTCACAGGGTTGTTGTGAGGAGAAACCTAAGTATGTAGTACACCGCTCTGGGCTCCTTGGAGGAAGAGCAGGATATAAAATGTAAAAATATAATAATAATAATAACAACAACAACAACACTAGAACCAGGGGTCATCCCATGAAATTGATTGCCGGGAAATTTAGGACCAACAAACGGAAGTACTTTTTCACACAACACATAATCAACTTGTAGAATTCTCTGCCACAAGATGTGGTGACAGCAAACAACCTGGATGGCTTTAAGAGGGGTTTGGATAACTTCATGGAGGAGAGGTCTATCAATGGCTACTAGTCGGAGGGCTATAGGCCATCTCCAGCCTCAAAGGCAGGATGCCTCTGAGTACCAGTTGCAGGGGAGTAAGAGCAGGAGTGAGGGCATGCCCTCAACTCCTGCCTGTAGGCTTCCAGAGGCATCTGGTGGGCCATTGTGTGAAACAGTATGCTGGATTAGATGGGCCTTGGGCCTGATCCAGCAGGGCTGTTCTTATGTTCTTAACTCACTCCTGAGGGGAGTTTGCCTAGTTCCTTCCTTGTTGAGTTTTATACCCAAAATTGTATTTTTTGTAAGTCATTGAGGTTGTAATTGAATAGTTCTTGTTTCTTGCCTTTATTTATTTATTTGTTTGTTTGTTTTCAATTGTTTTATTTTTAAAGAAGTGATTGTTATTGGCACTTCTATTTACACTGTTCTGCTTTGTGCTAGTTCTAACATGTTTAATGGTGTAAGTACTTTTTAATTGATGTAAGCCACCTTGTGCATCATTTTGATGGAAAGGCAGCACAGACATATTTTAAATAAATCAATATTACTCATTATCTCATCTTCTTTTGGCAACTGAAAGCATAACAGATTTGCTGTGGTGCAAGCTTTTATGAACGAGAGTCCACTTTGTCTACTAATGCCAGTGTCACAAAAAAATCTGCTGCTCCTAAAGGTGCCATGGGACTCTTCTGTGCTTTTTGCTGCAACAGACTAATGGTTTACCCCTCTGGAATTTGTTGTATTCATGTTCCATGGAAAAAATATATAAAGAAAACAAAGCCTTTGCTGTTTGGATACTGAAATGTTACTTGAATGTAAATGCTGCAAAATGAAATGGTTTCAACAATTACAAGGCAAATGGGCCTCGAAAAACAAGATAGGGGTTTGCTGTTGTGTGTGTTTTGTTTTTTATTGGGGGTTTTATCCAGAGGGAGCCCCGGAGAAAAGCAATAGGTCATTTTGATCCCAGTTAACTAGAGCATTCAGATCATTCAAGGTCAAGTCAATCTTTATTAATGGCCAGAAAAGCAGAGTTAACATTACAAAAGATTAACAAAATACAAGAAGACAATTAGATAGCAGGATGATAACCACTAACCAGTAAGCAAAGACAAAGAGTTTCAAGGTGATTCAAAGGAAAACCATGTCTAGGAGGACAAAGATATAGCCAGGACTGCTATATAGTGTGACCACATGACATGCCCGGAGGCAATGGCAGAGCTGTTAGTACAGCTGCCTACTACGAATGCCAAGGAGCCAGATGAGGCTGGAGGAATATCTTTCATTGCTCTGGATCTGGCCATGATTAGCTCGGTCTCTGGCTTTGAGCTCTGGAACTCATCACTGGGCAGCAACAGAAAGGGACTAGCAAAAAGGTGAGGCATAGTATCCCTTGGGTAGGTGAGACGAGCCATGGCATGACAGGGTTTCAATCTGAGCTGGTACCTCTTGAAACATCTCCATAACAGTTCAGCCAAGAACACTGGATCCAAAGATGAAAGTCAGGAAGACAGCCTCTGTGCCTTCCCTCAATATTTTTCTTTTTTAAAAAGAAAAAGCAGTCTACTAGTTGTCAAATTACAGAAAACAAATTGTACCTCTTTAAGCACTTCGTTTCTGGGCCTTTCCCTGGGATGTGTGTGCAGTTGCCTGGACCCCACACATAGAGGGCCCCATCCAAAGTATGATTCAGCATTTGAAACGGTCAGAACGTCAGATTGACCTCTCATTCAAGACAGTAAAACTAATCAGCTTAAATATAACCCCAGGATCAAGAGTTATTTCAGCATTTGAGGTTATTACGTTGACACAGGATGCAGTGGCTGATTTACTGCGCAATGTTACACACACGGCAGGATGCAACGTTTGTGCAGTTGCAGGAAAATGTTGTTGCATAAGTGCAAAAATGGCACAAATGGAGTTGTGCAATAGTGTGAGCATTATATAGAATGGCCACACTGTTGCACAACTGTGCAGTTTTTGTGTTACATTAGCAATAGCAATAGCACTTACATTTATATACCGCTTTATAGCCGGAGCTCTCTAAGCGGTTTACAATGATTTTTAGCATATTGCCCCCAACATTCTGGGTACTCATTTTACCAACCTCGGAAGGATGGAAGGCTGAGTCAACCTTGAGCCCCTGGTCAGGATCAAACTTGTAACCTTCTGGTTACAGGGCGGCAGTTTTTACCACTGCACCACCAGGGGCTCTTCATGTATAATGTTGCACAGCAAGTCAGCTAGAGAGAAGAAACTGTGTGTTTGTTGGGGGCTCAAATGAATATTCTGTCCCCAGTCCTCTCAGAGTCTTAAAAAGGCCTTGCTTCTTTTATTTATATCATTGCATAGCTGACTCCATCCTCCGGAAGGCTCAGTGTGGAGAATGAAAGATTAGGAAATGAATATAAAACAATCCATTTAGAATAGGTAAAACAAAAACTTGAAATCCCTGTTTACTGCCTTAGTCACCATTTGTATAGGCTACAGCATCATATGAAGCTTAGTGCAAGTTTGTGAGAAAAAACCCAGAAACTGAGGTGTAATCTGGCTAGCATCACTGATGAGCAGAATGTTCAGGCACATTCATATTACACAAAGAGAGGTCATTTACATAAAATCTTATACTGTTCACTTTTAACGGCAGCATGCACTACACCATCCATTGAACAGCAAGCAGATAATCCTGCATTAGAAAATGAGGCTTTTTATTTTACAGCAAACATTTTCTTTGCTGAAACTGTGTGTGTTTGAATTTGTAGTTGTAAAGATACAGGAGTGCTTTGAATTTTTTTTTTTTTAAAGATTTAGTTTTCTATTTGTATTTGCTGTCAGAAATGGAAAGCATTTTGCTGGTCAGTTTTTTTGCTAGTTAGAGCTAGTGTGGTGTAGTGGTTAGAGTGCTGAACTAGGACCGGGGAGACCTGAGTTCAAATCCCCATTCAGCCATGATACTAGCTGGGTGACTCTGGGCCAGTCGCTTCTCTCCCAGCCTAGCCTACTTCACAGGGTTGTTGTGAAAGAGAAACTCAAGTATGTAGCACACCGCTCTGGGCTCCTTGGAGGAAGAGTGGGATATAAATATAACAACAACAACAACAACAACAACAATAATAATAATTTGTTGTCCAGTGGGGGCCCCTGCCAGCCTTACTGAGTCCGACATTCCCTTAGCTGCTGAGGTCAGAGAGGCCCCAGGCAGGGCAGATGGCCAGGCAAAGCAGCCTGATGAGCAGCCAGCTGAGACACTGTGGGTCCAAGGAGCCGTGTTAGAGAGGCTGGAGCAACGACGGGGCGAGTGAGGGAGGAGGCAGCAGCAGACAGAGGCACAGCTGAGAGGGATAAGGGTGAGAGCAGCCTGATATGGCAGGGTGGAGGTCCAATTGGTGGGGGTGTGGGATGCATCAGTTGTCAGGCGGGATTTAAGGCAGGCTGGGTCAGTGGTGAGGGGCGGTTGGAGGGCGAGAGGTGGAGGCCTCTGGGGAGAGACTGCCACAGTGACCCCAAGAAGCCTGGAGGAGGAGGACTTGGGTGAACCAAACCCCCTCCCCACAAAAAATCTGAGGCCCTGCCTGGGGAAGGTGAGAAGGAGACGTAAACAAGAGAATGAAGAATGGAGAAGAGTAGCTCCTCCCCCAACTCCAGTGTGATTGGCTGTGCAGGCTGCCCTTCAGTCAAGAAGGAAGCCTGCACAGCCAGGTACTCTCCTGCTTCTCTGCAGTCTCCCCGGGGTTGACTGCAGAGAGGACACGCTCTAGTGTGTCTGAATTCAGAGGGGAGAGCGGAACCAGCCTATGTACTGATGCTTGGGCATTTATTTATTTATTTAATTTGATTTCTATACTGCCGTTGCAAAAATGGCTCAGAGCAGTTTACACAGAGAAATAATAAATAAAGAAGATGGATCCCTGTTCCCCAAAGGGCTCACAATCTAAAAAGAAACATAAGATAGACACCAGCAAGAGTCACTGGAGGGACTGTGCTGGGGGTGGAGAGGGCCAGTTACTCTCCCCCTGCTAAATAAAAAAGAATCACCATGTTAAAATGTGCCTCTTTGCCAAGTCATTACCAACCATATTACCCTGGTAAAGTGTAACTGAAAATATGTGGTGTGTTTGTGTGCTGAGAGGTAAAGGAGCAAATAGGATTAAAATGAGCTCTTGGAAATTCTCTATTGTCCTGTTGCCACTGAAAGCCACTGTACATGCGTATAGGGTTGCGAATAGGTTGAAAGTCCCGCCCTGAGCTTGCTACTCCCCTTTCTGACCCTGCTCTTCATGCTTACTGCAGTATTTGTCTGAAGAGAAGAATGCTTTAAATGGGATTGTGCCCGTTTCCAAGATCGGGAGGCTGGGGCCAGCTTCTCAATCATAGAAATGGGTGTGATCTTACTTACAGCATTAGTATCTTCAGAAAAACACTGCAGTAAATGTGAAGAGCAGGATCAGGAGGGTGAGAGATGGGCTGGGGCAGGGGTGGGGTAGGACCTCTGACCTGCTCACAGCCCTGTTAGCATCTACAGTGGCATTCAGTGAACATGTGGGTTTTTTGCCCAGAGTGGTGATTGTGCCTTTCTCTGTAAAACCAGTAAGTTGGCCAAAAATACAGGAGCTCCTAAAGAATAATTATGTGTGGCTAGGTTGCAGGGGGAGGATGATGCCCCTATTGGTCATTCTCATTGGTTTCCATATAAGCTGGCTTGCAAAGTGCTTTGACAGTCTTCCGACTTAGTCTTAGGCAGGCAGGAAAAAACAGGATGCTTACTGAGTCCATGGTGGGGTAAGAGACATGGTAGTGGACTGCCTTTGTTTTGCTGTGCCACAAGTTGTGTAGATTTATCTGATGCACACCCTCCTTCAGGCCTCACCTGCTTTGGAGTGGAGGGCATCGTATTCACACTGTGGCTGCTAAGTGCTCTGCAAATATGTGGCAGGAGCTCCACTGTCTTCTATCAAAGCATTCTAAGAAAGCTGGGTCATGGATCAGGTGGCTATTATTTCAGCCAAACAATTAAGACTGGGTTTATGGAAGAAATGGGATGGGCACAAAGAAATGTTCAGGCAGGAATTTGTTTGTATCAGTTATAATTCTGGATTTGTTTTCCAACCTTTGCATTAATTAGCTTCCATGTTGAATTCGAAATGCGATAATTAAGCAAATTAAAGCTGCAGCATACTTATTAATGAGGCAAAATATGCTAATATGCTTTTGATAAAGAGCTTTTTCTTCTGTTCCACATGAAGCTGGCAAACATCTTTTATTTTGAGCCAGACAGCTTATCTCAAGTGATTAAGGGGAAAGGTTCAACACTATAGGCTGCTGAACAAATACTATAAAATAGGTAGCTTTCACAATTAACAAGATGCATAAAAACAGCAGAAGGCATAAAGCCAGTAACACAGTGTATGGCAAGAATAACAGAAAGGAAATACCTTTTTGGGGACCTCCTGACCTCTCTGGGCCACTGCTACAGATGGAAGAGAGAGAGAGAGAGTGAGAGAGAGTGCCATAGCTTGAAATGCTATGGCAAATACAATTCTAGCTGTTAATGTTAGCAGCATACATTTCCTTCTACTATACACTTGACATCATTATATTCTAGACAGTTAGGAAATATTTTGCATAGGAATAAGTAAAGAATAAAACTGTAAAAATAATTGTGTATTGGATGACATACTGTGTGGTGTTAAGCACATGGTGGAATCTACTGCTTGCACAGTTGCTCAAGAGCAAAAACTGCACAGAGTTGTGTAACAGTGAAGCCTATCTATCTATCTATCTCCACTTTTCCATGGTCTCATCCCATGGGATTGCTGATTGCTTAAAGACCCAGCAGCATGTGAGTGAGACCAACTGTAGGATCCTTACTATCCAGTTGTCAGACTTTGGAGTGACAATTGGGTGATAAGGCTTCATGTGATTGGCCCCATTCACATGGCGTGAGTTTTTAAATTTTACTACAGTGCCATGGGATGAGATACTCATGGGAAAACCATCTTCCATGCTGCTGCTGTAATACTGAAGGAGTACCACACACACAAGCATGCATATGGAGGAGGAATTAGTGATGCAAACAGAAATGTTGGCTCTATTTCGGCTTGCTGTGATTCATCCACTTCAGATTCCTGGGGCTTGGAGCCAGGTGGATGTATGAGATACAAGCTGGAGCAAAGAGAGAGCTGAAAAGCCCAGTGATTTTTGTGTGCATGGGGAGGAAATCTGAGAGATGTGGTTTGAGGAGCAGAGAGAGACTCACAACAGCTTGAGGGGCAGGAGGCACACAGTGGGGGTGGTTTATATAAAAGATAGATGTAAGTTGGGGTTGCCTGCAAATGGGTTCTAGCTCTTGACTCTGCTGCAGTCCTGCACATTACCCGGAATGTCCTTTTCGTTTTCTTCCATGTATAATTGCTGTGGCAGGCAAGTGTGCATGCTCACACACATACATGACCATAGCTGTTTTCCTTTCCCTAGCATGTGGGGGAAGGCAGAGGCAGCCCTGTTAAGAGGCAAGACAAAGCAGCCCCCCAAAGCAGCAGATTTTGAATGCTCTCAAGGGCAGCAGGCAGGGCAATGTGGCCTCTGGCTGTGGCACACAGTCCATTTGAGATTCTCCAGTGCAATTCCCATTGAAATGAATAGGAGCTGTGGAGCACATGGGACTTCCTCTGTTAAGACTGTTCTGAACTGCAAAGTGAGATTCTTCATGTTGCCCAGCAGCATATTTCATTTTCATCTTCTGGCCTTCTTCTTGTTTTGCTGAACATCCAGCCTGAAGAAAAGCTCTGGTGAACT
Organism: Hemicordylus capensis; assembly: GCF_027244095.1. Taxonomy (NCBI): domain Eukaryota; kingdom Metazoa; phylum Chordata; class Lepidosauria; order Squamata; family Cordylidae; genus Hemicordylus; species Hemicordylus capensis. The sequence goes on along the minus strand of NC_069659.1, from coordinate 185,188,859 downwards.
CAAAAACTTGCACACTGCTTTCAAATAGATGGATCAGCATTGCTATTTGTGTATGTTTGTGTGTGTGCGCGCAATGGAACTTACTCCCAAGAAAACAGCATTGATAGGTAGCAGCCCCTTAACATTCATCATTGAGATGGCAGATAGCATTCCTACCTACCTGTTTCATGCCCAAACCAGTTGTCCACAGCCTGAATCCTACATATTAAAACATGGTGGGTTGGGAAGAAATCTTAAGGCCTGGGAAAGGCACTAGTGTGAGACTCCTAACTTCCTTGTGTCTCACTACTTCAGGGAATTTCAAGATAAGTGCATGTTCTATGGGCTACAAGGTAGCAACCCTATAAATTATTATGGTTCTAACAGGGCTGTAACATAGCAAGCCTAAACCCACTTATTAGAATGTCTCATTCAGTTCAACACCTGATATCAGCAGAGCCACATCTTTAAACCTAGATCTGCCCCAGTCACAGGAGGCATGGGGTGAGAGGTACAAGTTTGGAACAATAAGGAACAGAGGGAAAATCTAGGGAAAATAGCGCCTAGGGCAAGCACTGAAATTGCACCCCCTGTCTAAACATCTGACACCCATCTTTCAGATAACTTCACCATAATATCAGCTCAAAAATACAAGTCAAGCTCGTTAATCTTTTAATATTTCAAAAACTATTTAGCAGTGGACGTAGCCAGACCAAATAATGCTGGAAAACTACAAATTTCAGTATGCTGGGGCTCATGAAATACCCAAATACTATGTTGAGGTGTACTTGGGAAACTAAACAGAAGTGCCTGTCTAATTCTTTACTATGCATTGTAGCATCACTATTACACAAGTTTTAAAAATAAATGGAGAATTTGACTTTTCCCAGATACTCTGAAAATAGTTAAAGGATATGCAGAGTAAACTGTGTCACTGCTTGGAATATATTTTAGTATTTCAGAAAGACAGTTAAAATGAGAGAAAGAGAGAACGAAACTCCCAGTGGGTCTTAATTCTAAGGATTTCACACTGATTCAAAGACAAACTCACCATTAATAGCCATATAATTAAGACATCACATTTAACTCACTTATCACAAGAAGCAAAGTAGGAGCAGATGAATACAATCCTAGCTCATAAGCTTCAGCTCAGTATTCACAAGCCCTGATCCTCTGTACACAGTGCCAATCTGAATATGTGTACAGTGACATATTATATTATTATTATTTTTAAAGAAATTACCTGTAACTCCTTTGGGGGGCTTCCTAAAGTCTGGGGGGGGGTCTGCAAAGTCCCCCTCCCCCTGCTGGCCTCTAGGGCCTCGCAGGGAGCATTTGAGCATGTGTGGTGGCCATTTTAAAAAATATTTGGGGTTTTTTAAAATGGCAGCTGAAAACAAAATGGCCACCGTGCATACTCAAATGGCCTCTGCGAGGCCTGGCATGGTCTAGGGCCTCACAGAGGCCATTTGAGCATGCATGGTGGCCATTTTGTTTTCGGTGGCCATTTTTTAAAAAAAAATTAATTTAAAAAAATGGTGCCCCCCTTCAAGTGGCGCCTGGGGCATGTGCCCTGCCTGCCCCACCCTAGATACGCCCCTGATAAGGAAGAGGACCAGAATTTCCCATGAGTTGTTCTTTCATCCCAATAGTTTCTCCCCTGACTATAAGTGCTTTTCTACCAGCTGTGCTCAATTCTGGTATTGCTGGGGGAGACATATTGTGGGGCAAGTGAGCCATGGGTGATTTGATGTCAAATTGAATCGTAGTGCCCTCAGAGTGATTTGTTGGAAGCAGCTGGCTTGGTAAGCAGTCTCAGTGAATCACCCCTGAATCACCTGAATCAATTCAGGTAATTCGCAAGTCATTTTGAGGCCAGTTGTGCTGGAAAAACAGGCCTCAAAATTGTGCTTTTTTCCCCTGGGGAGAGCAGGTCTACTGATTGGGTTTGGTGGGTAGACCAGCCCTCTGCTCCAGACTTGTCTCGTCTGCCTGCCTCGGAGGACTGACCTACTCCTGAAGGCCTGGTCTACTCTCTGAGGCAGGCTGATGTGCTAAGTCCAGAGAGGAGGACTGGTCTATCTGCCAAGCCCAGTCGGTCGACCGGCTCTCCCTGGAAAATGCCATTTTCCTGTTTTGGCAGAAAAACAGGCCTTAAAATGGCATGCAAATAACCTGAATCAGTTTGGGTTGAATTTGGGGTGATTCTCCTCAACCCCAAATCGGGCCCTTTCTTTTGAGGGTGATTCAATTCAGGGTCAAATCTGCAAATCACTCCTGATTCAACCCGAATTGATTCAAAGGTGAATCAATTTGCACACCCCTAGGGAGAATTTAGCAAGTCCCATCCATGTACTTCCTTTTACTCTACATAGTGGACACTGACTGCCTTGCTTTAGATGTGATTGGGGCAGACCTGGGCATAGTTTGAGGGCATTTACTTCCAAATATACATATACACAGAAGAATCAGGCCACAATATCTTCAGAAACCATTTCCTCTGCCTCAGTGCAGCTGGGGTTCCTCCTCTCATCCTGGCAGAGAACACTTATGAGAAGGGGTTACAATAGCCTGCCCTCCCTCCCTCCCATCCAGGATTGGGTCAGCAGAACACGCTTCTGCGGGCAAACCTCTAAAGGATTATTACATGGTGCTGTGAGGGAAGGAATTTAAATAGGAACTGTACATCCAACCAATGAATCTTGTAGTAGTTTGACTTCATAGGAACAGTGCCCTAGGCAATGAGTGTGTGGCCTGAAAACTAAGAGGTTTAATATTTTATAAAATCTCCTAATGCTACTTAACAGAGAGGCACAAAACTTCACAGGGTTTGGGGGCCAAGATTATGATTATAAGATTTATGATGTCCATCCAATTACAAAAAAAATAAATGCATCCAATTTATGAGGCCACTCACTTTTGCTTAGTAAAGCCTCAATATTCCAATTTCTGAAACAAATATATTGAGGAAACAACAATAATAAAAGGAAAAATAGTTTCTTAAATACCTTTTCTAAATGCAGAATATACTGAAACTTGGTGTTTATCTTTAATTTGAAGTCTGAGGATTGTGTTGAGGACAGAGGTATGAACCCTACTCACCAGTAGAGCATGCCTGCTGTTTTCAGCAAAAGCCATCGATTTGCCTCTAGAAGCTCCCAAACAGGGTATCAAAATGGCACCTTTCCCCTGTTGTTTGGCCCCAGCTTGTGGTATCCAGAGGTATTCAGAGTAGATTATCATCATTGTAATAATCACAGCAGTATTTGCTAACAACCTTACAACATAGACCATTGTTACTATTCCCATATTGCAGGTGGGGTGGTGGTGGTGGTGGTGGTGTGTGTGTGTGTGTGTTTGCAACTGAGAGAATAATGGTCTGCCTAAGGTTACCAAGTGAGTTCATGAATTATGCATCACACAAGGATGCTTCACAGGTTCTTACTGTGAACTCCAATTGATAAACTCCAATTATTATTTAGCTGTTTTCTGGTCCCTGTGCCTGATTAGAGATGTGAAGGATGCCTTTTAAAAAATATGGTTTGAGACCCTAGAATTCAGTCACTGTACTTCAGGTATAGCTTTCTCTCTAGGATCTGGTTGCAATGCTAAGTATACTTACTAAAGCATAAGACCCAATGAACTTTTTTCAGGGTGACATCTCTGAGACAGAGAAGGATGCATCTTGACTCTATTGCACATGCATGTGAATGAGCCACATGGAGCAAAGTGCTAGAGTGTGTATGTCACCCACTGCTGTGAGGATAAGAATCTGCAGACTGGAGCACTAATCCAACACTGGCATTGGGAGAGGACCAGAAAATGGCATCTTAGGGCCAATCTAAGTGAGATCCATGATCGGATCTCTTGACACCTTTTTCATAACATATATGCCCCTTGTGTCTTCCACTCCCCAAATTGGGTTGGGGTTATGGTGTGGGAACTAGGAATGTACAAAATGTTTTGAGTTCAAAATGGGACATATTGAATATTTTGAGCTCAAACAGAACTCAAAACAAGTTGAGTGTTTTGGGTGCTATTTTGGAGGGCTCATTCCCCCTTGTTGATTGGTTTTCTGGCACTGGCTTCCAATTGGTTTGCAATCTCCTTGCTTCTTGGTTGGCTTGTTATCATAGAAATTAAGTGTTGTCATGAGCAACTGTGCCCCCATTGGCTGGGGCGAAGATGGAAGGAGGGGAACACAAAAGGAGGGAATTTCAAAATGTATTCAAAGGCACTGGGAGGCAGAAAGAGAGAGTGAACCTGTATGCCTCTCTTGAAGAAGAAGATACATCAGGACAGAAGGGAAGAAGGATTGATTTTGTAGTTTTCTTTCTCAGCACTGAGTATAATATGCTGTGTTACAGCTGTTATAACTCTCTGGTTTTCCTGGATCTCAGATTGAAGAAGAAAAGGAGGGAATTTCAAAGTGAGTGGGAGGCAGAGAGAGCCTTTACATCAGGAGAGGAGGAAGGAATCAAAGAAGGTTTGATTTTGTGGTTTTGTTTTCTCAGCACAGAGTATAATATAATTTACTATTGCTGCTATAACTATCTGATTTTGCTGGATCTCAGATTGACAAAGGCAGAACTTTGGTGCCTGCCTGCTTTCCTTGAGTTGTGGTTCATTTTGTTTGTGAGATAGTGTGGTGGTGAGAAATGGACAGTGTGTGTGTAATATTTCTTGGTGATTGCTATGATGAGCTCCATGTCTGGCCTTGAGACTAACTTGTGCTTCACTCAGTGCTCTGGTCTGCTCTGCAATCTGCATTGCAAGGTGTACTTAGTTAAAAAGTGGCTGAAGTTCTCTAGTTGAACGTATGACTATGCTTGCTGAAAAGGGTGCTGCTGTTGCAGCTGTTGCAATGCTAGGAATGTAAGGAGTCATAAATGTCTGTGAGAGAGCAACTTGTGTCAATGATGTTACTGCCGCGCAGGCACTGTGGCTGGCAGTGGATTCTGGGTGAGTGATTCTCTTTTGGTTATTTTTGGACTGTGTTTGAAATGTGTGTTCTGTGTTGGGAGGGACAGATTCCCTTTTACAGTGTGCTTCTACGGTGTTTTTCAAGGCAGAGTTGCAAAATTGTGCACGCTTCTTGTTCTGGCTATATGGAACAATGGGGTACTCAAAACACCCCATTGTTCCCCATGGGTAGCTCCTAGGGACACCAAAGTGGATTGTGTGGTAGGCCATGATGGGTACTACCATCATGGCCTACCAACCCACAAAAGAAATGGGCAAGTGGGCAATTTTAAACAAATGTTTAACCTTTTCCCATAGGATGCTATGGGGATTTGGGGGAAAGGTTAAAAAATTGTTAAAAATCACCAACTTGTACAATTTCTTTTGTGGGTTGGGTGGTAGGTAGCACCCATCATGCCCTACCACCCAAACCACTTCAGTTTCCCTAGGAGCTACCCATGGGGAACAATTGGGTGTTTTGAGCTTCCCTATTGCTCCCTATGGCTGAAACATTTGAAACACTCAATTTTGAGTCTGTTTTGACGAAACGTTTCGAGCATTTTGCATTTTATTTCAAACTTAAAATGAAATGCAAAATCTGTTTCATTCACATCCTTAGTGGGAACTAATTCTTTCCTCCTGTGGCATTTTCTCAATTGAAATAGGACCTCAAAGCTATTACAATATGGGTACTTGTCTTTTAAGCCACCTAATGGTGCAGCATGGAAGTAATTTGCCTAGGGAGCAAGAGGTTGCTGGTTCAAATCCCCACCTATATCGGGCAGCAGTGATATGGGAAGATGCTGAAAGGCATCATCTCATACTGCGTGGGAGATGGCAATGGTAAACCCTTCTTGTATTCTACCAAAGACAATCACAGGGCTCTGTAGTCACCAGGAATCAACACCGACTCGATGGCACAACTTTACCTTTACTTGTCTTTTATGTCTGGAAGGCGCTAATAACAGTTGTGGAGAGCCGATTTAAATTAGGAAAGCAGTACAGGAGGAACTTCCCCTTCCTCTAGGACCACAACCCTGTTTCATTTTGGCAGATTGGTAAAAAAAGGTTCAAAGTAAGCAAGTGAAATTATTTACAAATTGCACATTGGGCAATGCATACTGGAGCAACTTCACATATACACTGATGGGGTTTGAGCTGTCAGTGACTCACCAGGAAAGGGATCTTGGGGTTTGGTGGACAGCTTATTGAAAGTGTCGATTCAGTGCATGGCAGCTGTATAAAAGGCAAATTCTATTATAGGGATCATTAAGAAGGGGATTGAAAATAAAAATGCTAATATTATAATGCCTTTATACATATCTATGGTGGGGCCACAATTAGAATACTGTGTACATTTCTGGTTACCACATATTACAAATATTACAGAACTGGAAAAGGTGCAGAGAAGAGGGCAACCAAAATGATCAGATACCTAGAGTGGCTTCCTTTCAAGGCAAGGCCACATTTGGGGCTTTTCAGTTTAGAAAAAAAGGCAACTAAGGTGAGATATGATAGAGATTTATAAAATTATGCATGGTGTGAAGAGATTGGATTGAGTGAAACCCCACCCTGCCCCCCATATCATTAGAACTAGGGGCCATCCCATGAAACTGATTGCCAGGATATTTAGGACCAATAAAGGAAGTACTTTTTCACACCGCATAATTCATCTATGGAATTCTCTGCCATGGGATGTGCTGATGACCACCAGCTCCGATGGCTTAAAAAAGCAGCTTAGACAAATTCATGGAGGCCAAGTCTATCAGTGGCTACTAGTCTTGATGGCTAATAGGCCACCTCCAGTTTGCAGTGGAGCAATACCAGTTGCAGGGGAGCAATAGCAGGAGAGGGCTATGGGAAACAAGAGGCTGGACTAGATAGGCCTTGTGTCTAATCCAACAGGGTTGTTCTTATGTTCTCAATTTGCCCCCCTCTCCTGCAGCTGCTTCTGAGCTTTGAAAAGATGTTAGGAGATGTCCTGCATCTTGTGCCATTTGGCCCACAGGCTCTCTCCAAAAACCAGCCACCCAAGGAAAGTAGCACAAGGGCAAAGAGCTGTGACCAGAAGCATCTGTATTCTCCCTGCCTTTCTGCAGCATGGCATAGCAGTTCTGGTATCTAGAGCACTAAACCTCTGCTGCTGGGAAGAGAGTGGATTGGTTCTGCCAAGAACACTTTTGCACCTCCCCCAGGTGTCTTGAAACCATGGGTGTCTGGGGAGGGTAGTTGTCCCTGCCCCCCAGAAATGAACCAGCCCTGTTGAATTCAATGGGACTTACTCCCAAGTAAGTGGCTATAGGATTGCAGCCTTTGCCCCTGCCCTCGGAAGAAGTCCTTAGGATGCCCATGAGTGCAAATTGTCTCCCCACAGTGGGTGGCCCTGTGGTGGTGGGGAGCTGCCTTTTAGTTTGAGAGTGACTGGGTTACAGTATCATTTGTGTAAGCGGAAACCCAAGTGAGTTAAGATCCCCTAATCTTTTGAAACAGCATGCTTTTTCTCTTCCTGGAATTGTGGGCAGCTTTTGGGGTCAATGAATTATATTTTTATACTTCGTGCACACAGAAATGCTGGATCTTTTCTGGCTAACTGCAACTGAAGATTTGTCCCACCATCTGGCAGGCATACAAACACTGGCAACCTCTATTTTTGCCTAATACAAATTCAGCAGATGCTGCAAAAGCAGCAACATAAATAAATAAATCTTCATACAAACAGAAGAAGAAAAGCGACGTTGTTAAGTCCCCTGATATTATACAAATGTGGCATAGGGTCCTGATGCATTTGCGAAATACAACCCAAATAGAAAATGGCAAGATTATTTCTTTATAATGTTAAAAAACACGTATTAACCCTGGGAGATGACAGTGGCTTTCTGTCTTAGAAAACAAGCACTGTTTGTGAGATTTCCTTTAGTGCTAACCATTAAAGGAGATTCGAAATGCCCAAGCAGTGGCTAAAAATTTTGGTTGAAGCGTCAGGCAAGCTGACAAATCTCCATATGGTTCACCATGCAGTTCTGACTGGATTGTGCATAGACGAAGATCTTTAACTGGTTGTTTTGACTGGACTCGTTGATTAAAATGTATCTGCTGGCTTGTAGCAATGGAACGGCACAATTAAATGTGTTTTGCAGTGCATGACATGAAGTCTCCATCATAATAAAGCTTCATTCCATTGCTAAACTAGCATTGCATTTGCAGCCTCAGATCTGATGAGATGCATCAAACAATTTATTGAGCAGGCTTGCCCTTGCAAGAATGATTCCCATCATAAGCTGCTATTTGGGTCTTTTTACTATGTGGCTATTGCCATGCCCTGTAATTGCAGGAGCAATTCCTGATCTGGTAGTGATACTGGCAGCAGATCAGCATCTAGGACCATCTATCCCATATGTTTATCTTCAACCCAGGGGCGACCCTTCCTATGAGGCGAGATGAGGCAGTTGCTTCAGGTGGCAGATTACTGGGGCACCAGCAAGGTGTCAAGATGCCCTTCTGCCCTGCTTATAAAAAAAAGGGGGGGGGGAGAAGAGGAATTGTGTGCACATGAGGGGGATGGCATTTACCATCCTGCCTCACACACACAAAAGCCTTGAGCCACTACCGCTCCAACCTGCTAGGAAATGAACTGATAGTCCAATGAAGTACTTCCTCTGAGAGAAGGCAGTTAACCCTCATCTGGAGTCATGCATTTTTACACATAAGTAGGACTTCCTACTCTTAAGTAGTCCCATTGATTACATTGGATGCCCCTAACCTTTGCTGGCCACAGAACCCACAATTTAATATTTCACTCCAGGGGAGTACAGCGGTGACCCTCACATCCCAAGCCTGTACCGTGCACAACTCACTGAGAATGTGAACTATTAGCAAAGTTAAAATGACTATTTCAAACCTCACACTAATTAGGATCCATACTTCAACATTTCAGTACTCAGCATTTCAGCTGAAAGGACACACTGTGACTGACCTAAAGGCTATCTAGGAGCTGATCAAGTGCATTCGACAGGCCAGTCACCTCCAAGCAACACATCTTTTGTTTGTATTTTTGTCCGCTGTCCTAGGTATACACTTCCTGGGTACACACAACTTCTTCTTTCCATCCAACACAAACACAGAGGAGAGTGCTTCCCTTTGTGAACGTGGTTGCATCTTTGTCAGTATATCTTGCTTGTTATGTCTCAGAGTGCCCACACAGGTCAACCCCTGGCTCAGGAGAGCCTCTGCCAACTATACAATCGGAAAAAGGTTATCTCTCATCACAATTCTCTGAAGGCAGGTTCAGATGAACATTGCCCTGCACACGTGAGAACATCAGGTCTATGGCAAGAACGCAAATGCCTTGATGTCACTGGTGGATGTGCCAATGTGCTTGTGGCACATCCTTTAATTGTGTGAGAGAGATGCTCATAAGAATCACCCCTCTACACACACTTAAAGAAGGTTTTGGAGTGCATGTAGAAGGGCGATTCACCTGAAGCCACTCCAAGAGTTGTCACATGGCTGTATACACTACAGTACAACTTGCAGGCCTACTTGTCCTTGTTGCAGCCCTCCAGCTTGCTTCCCAAGGTCAACATCTCCTGTCAGTGGGTAGGATGTTTTTGCATCACAGCACCACCATATTTTCAAACTGTACTTCTTTGGCTCTCTTGGCATGTGTTGCAGCACCTTGGAAACCTAATAACTGCTGGTCAGACCCAGGAATGTAGCTGTGCTGCAGTTCCCACACAAACAAGGTCCAGATTCCTCTAATGGTTGCCAGCTTGGCAATCATTCTTCTCTCTGTCATGTGGATTTGTCATCAAATCTTAAATTACTTGAGATGTCCTCCAATCATCTCACAGAATTAGAAGGGCCCCAAATGTATTGCCCACAGACCCTGTAGTGCTTCATGATTGGCATAAAACACATCAGCCAGGACTAGCAGGCTAAGAGACGCTTTCAGGTACTTCCATTGGAACATAGGAAGCTGCTGCCTACTAAGTCAGAACATTGGTCCATCTGGAGCAGCATTGTCTATTCTGACTCCTGGAGCCACAAGAAGTATTTTGGATTTGGATGAACTCCCTCAGGGTTCATGATGGCTCTCTTTCTCACTCTCTTCTCCCCTCCCCTCTCTCCCACATCCTCAGGCAGAGGTGCACCTAGGTAATTTTGGAGCCTGGACCTAAAGACCTTTGGAGCCCCTCCACCCCCGGTGGAAAATTAAGCATTATCATGTTCAATCGGGCAACCCACACCACCCAGGAGAGACTAAACAGGATTTGGGGGCTCCCAGGGGCTGTGGAGGACCTGGACCTTGGCCCCGAAGTCCATGGGTAAGACCACCTCTGCCCTCAGGTTGTAGGGGAGGGTATTCCTCTGGTCTTTACTGCCTCCCCCTGCTGGACTAAACTTATCTTGGTCTGGCCGCTCCCCAGAGAATCCTGAACCTCACCACTGTGCAGTGGGCAAGTGGGAAAGATTGGTTGTAGGCCACCTTTTGTCATTTCTGCTTCTCATGTAACCCATTATCTTGGTACCTGCACTAGCAGATAAGTGAAGTTCAGCAGACTGTTCAGTCAGTGCCACACATCCCACCTCTACATCTTCTTGCTCTCTGAACCAGGAACCAATCTTCAAACCCCTCCTCCACAACTTCTGGGCTGTGTCCCACGAGGAGAAATGGGAAAAGACCAGAGGTGTGCCATGGATGATTGATCAACTAATGCCAGCCTTACTGAAGCTGACATGTTGATATGGTCCCTGCTGTTGTGATCCTTTTGGCTTTGTTCTAGTGGCTAAAATTACTGCTTCTGTGAGGTCAGATACAGTTCACATGCACTCTCTTACCTGTGCCCCTGTTCTCCATTTCCCGGGGTGGTGAGAAATTCCAGGGGTGCTTCTTGGATTTGGGCTTCCTCTAAAGGAAAGATCCCTGGAGTCTTAGAGTGTCTTTGTACAAATATACAAATATTTGTTTATTTACAAGTTGATGATTAGATGGAGCTGAAATGGCAGAACACTCCTACAAATTAGCTACAGATTGGTTTCCCAGAGAGTAAACTCTGCACCCTAAGGTGTTTCAGTTTTCTGCTTAGCTGCTTCATTTCAGGATCTCCAAAAATCTCTGCATGTCCCTCTCTCACACCCAGCCTGTCATCTGTTACTTTTCATTGGCCAAATACACAGCCTTGGCTGGGGATGGTGATGGGGAAGAAATTGAGTCATCCCAGACTCCTACAGCAGTTCCTCCCATCAGGTGGAAGACATGTGCATCTGACCAGATTCTTAATGGCTCCCTCCTCCAGAATAACCTCAGCCATTAAGAACCATCAGCTGACCTCCTGAAATAGTCAGTGATCTGCCCAACAGAAGAATGAACAAAATTGGCCAGATAGCATTCATCATCATATAATCAAAGCCATTGTACCACTCAGGCCACTCATCACTGGTATTCTCTACACATGAATGGGGTAACTCAGGAGGTAAAAGTGTGTATACATCAATGGCAGTTGGTGGGGGGGGGGGACCAGGTGGGCAGTAAAAGAGCCTCAGGTGAGACTCTTTCTCGCTCTGTCTCAGCTGTCTCTCTCCTTAGTTGCACCTGGTCACAGTGTTAACCCTTTGCACCCAGGCTGGGCATTTGCCTAGTTTCTCTACCCGACAAATGGCCAGTCCATGAACAAGGGATTAATGCTGCAGCCAGGCGCAGCATAGGAGAATGAGGCTGCCAGGGCAGGATGAGAGGAGTGAGAACAAGTCACACCTGAGGCTCATTTACACACAGACACACCCAATCCACTTTTACCAGCCACTGCTTGGATACATGATGAGGTACATGTGGAATGCTTTCATGGGCAAGCACTCTCCCTGAAATAAGATGGTTCCATGTCCCAAAGGGGCTCATATTTCAAAAAGAAACACAGGGGAGACACCAGCAACAGTCATTGGAAGGACACAGTGCTGGGGACAGTGTGTTCTCCCCCTGCTAAATATAAGGGAGAGTCACCACTTTAAAAGGGTCCTCTTTACCTAGTTAGCAGAGGGTGGAATCTGCAAGGCAATTAACAGGTTTTAGTAGTCTGGATAATACATAGTATCTTCATGAGATTACAGCTGCCGGTGGAGCCACCATTGCACGAATGGGTTCGAAGAACCCAGGCCACTACACTCCAGGGGCCGCATCTCGTGCCTCAGCCTCGCCCCCGCATCTGACATCAGACGTAGGGGCATTATTTCTCTTGCAAACGCAGCCCTGTTTATCAGCAAAATCTGTCCGGCCAGAGCGGCTCTCCCTGCCTTTTAAAGACAGGGAGAGTTGCTCCCAGCTATGCTGAAAATGCAGTGCTGGCTGGATTTTGCTTGTAAATGGGGCTGCACGGCCCCCTTTATGAGCAAAACCAGCACTGCGTTCGCAGCATTGCCGGGAGCGACTCTCCCTGCCTTTAAAAGGCACTGCTTTGGCCGCGCTGTGAATGAGGCACTGGCTGGACCTAGCTCGCAAATGGGGCTGCTGTAGCGGGCTGAACCCAGGCCGCTGCTGGTCTCCCTCCGCCCCTGGTTACAGCAGAGGAGCTATTCTGAAGAACTGCTGATACTGTTCAGATGTAGTTTGTCTGCAGGGCCCTAGGCCTGAACTCTCTCTCTGCTGGTAGCTCTGGGTGCTCCCTGATGTTCCCCGAGCCAGCAGCAGGGACGGCAAAATGAGGGGCATTCCTTGGCCTCTCTCTGCCACTGGCAGCTGGTCGTGTTTCTTTTATTAGCAGTAGGGATGGCAAATGGAGGCAGTCTTAGACTGCTGCTGGCAGTGGCTGTTTACTGAGCTAGCAGCTCAGGGGGGGAAAGGGTATAATCTTTTTTTAAAAAATCCCTAGGTGAATGGAGGGTTTATGATTTTCCCAGTTTCTAGCTTTCTCTAAGGGTTAACATTTGTTATGTTTGAAACATCTTGGATTATTTGGACTTGAGTTTATTAATCTATCTTTCTAGCATCCTTAGGCTTTGTCTTGCCATCATTCTGCTGGGTGGCCTATTCTTCTGGGTTGCTTCCATGCTAGAGCCCTGAGGTATTGCTTTTCTGCAAATGGTGGTTGCATGTGGTACTTAATATAGCATTCTGTTATCCAGCAACGCCTGTCCCCATGGCCAAGATGCTTCTGTAATGTATATTTGGAAGTAAGCCCCATTCAGCAAAGTTCTTCTGTCACTTTAATTAGTATCTTATGCCTTGCAGCTTATTCCTGGTATTGTTTCCTGTTCAGCATTATTGATTGATAGCCTCTTAATTGCTCATTGCTGAGTCATTCTTTTTCCATGGAGGGAGAGGATGAACTTTAATTACTGATCTCTCCTCATCAGAGGTGCACCTAGGTGATTTTGGAGCATGGACCTAAAGGCCTTTGGAGGTCCCTGTCTCCTGCAAATTAAGCATCATCATGCTCAGCTGGGTGACCACACCACCCAGGACAGACTAAACTAAAGAGGATTTGGGTGGAGGCCCTGGATCTTGGCCCTGAAGTCCAGCGGTAAGAGTACCTCCGCCCCTTATTATTCATTATTTTTCTTTAAAAATAAAAAGTGTATTCTCTCTCTCACTCACTCACTCTATTCCTATTACATTCCAGTGTTGTCTTCTCAGATTTTTTTGTACCCAGTTTGTGACAAGTCTGTGCAGTGTGGATTCCTAGAATGGATGCTCATAACTCTTTGGCATCTGCATAGTTTTAGCCTTGTCTGTGACAACCAAAACATCTGCATCAAACAAACCAAAGTGCATTCTTCACATAATTAACTGATGGGGAATTTGTTGTTAAAAAGATGTGGTCCAGCATTCCTTTCCCACAGTGGTAACCAGATGGCTCTGAGAAGCCCACAAGCAGGACATGAAGGTGATAAAGGTAAAGTGTGCCGTCGAGTCAGTGTCGACTCCTGGCAACTACAGAGTCAAGGAAGTGGTTTACCATTGCCATCTCCCACACAGTATGAGATGATGCCTTTCAGCACCTTCCTATATTGCTGCTGCCCGATATAGGTGTTTCCCATAATCTGGGAAACATAATCCCAGATTATGTTATTTGGAGAGCCAGCATGGTGTAGTGGTTAGAGTGCTGGACTAGGACCAGGGAGACCAAAGTTCAAATCCCCATTCAGCCGTGAAACTAGCTGGGTGACTCTGGGCCAGTCACTTCTCTCTCAGCCTAACCTACTTCACAGGGTTGTTGTGAGGAGGAACTTAAGTATGTAGTACACCGCTCTGGACTCCTTGGAGGAAGAGTGGGATATAAAATGTAAAAAATACAATAAAAAATCTGGGAAACATACCAGCGGGGATTCTAACCAGCAATCTCTGGCCTGCTAGTCAAGTCATTTCCCCGCTGTGCCATTAGGTGGTTATAGCCCTCTTCTATTGTTGCTCCCCAGCAATTGTCATTATTTGGTGGTATACTACCCCTCGAGGTTTCATATAGCCATGAGGACTAGTAGCCATTATTAGACTTATATCCTTTGTGAATGCGTCTTTAAAACCATCCTAGCTTGTACTCATTGAGGCTGTTCTCATCCGCAGTAAAGACCAGGCAGGGCAGCCAAGTCCGGGCTTGCTGCATATGAGAACTTCTGGAAATCGCCCAACTTGGCAGTTGTGTGTCAGCAGCAACTGCACAACCATTGGTTGTGCTTCGACAGCAAACCCGCTTAGGGAGTCTTCTTGTTAGCCAAAGTTAAGGGCACGCTCGCACCCTTAACCTGGACTAACTGCTTGTATGTCAGTGCCGTGCATTGCAGACATAGGCTGCAGACATTGCACTCCGTAATCAGAACTTCAGCTTGCTTTTTGCTTGTCCTGAATCTCCTGCCAATGAACTTCATTGACTTAGTATTATGAGGGCGGGGTGGGGTGGGGTGGGGACCCTTCTCTCTACCCTCTGTTTCCACATCATCAATACTTTGAGAAACCTCTATAAACTTCTGAATTCAGTTGTTGCTGCGGAAAACACCAGGGGAGGACTGCGGTTTTAATATTCTGCTTGTGAAGTTTCTAGAGGCATTTGGATGGCCACTGTTGGAAACAGAATACTAGGTGGATGCTGGGTCTTGGCAGGGCTCCTCTTATGTGCTCATGCAATTTAATGTTCATCATCAATTTTATTACAGCCATTGGCCAGCAGAAATAGAAATAACAAAATACTAAATACAAAATAAAACAAAATACAGTCATTCATAAAAAAATTAGTTTAAAAAGCATAAAACAGCTCCCACAGTTAAGCACTTAACTGAGACCTTAACCTAATGGCAATATAAAGAAAGCAATTTAATGTGCATATTCCTCTTGTTCCAAAATTGAAGTTTTCAGCGCACACAGACAAGCTTCTACCAAGTGATAACTTAACATGGTGTCACTTGATAAGAGAGTCACTTTCTGCAATGTCCTGCTACATTGTGAGGAAAATATTATCACTACTCCCTTGCTTCCCAGCGAGAAAGTGAAAAGATTGTCACCAACTTCTGGCCCAATGCAGTCAACATGCACAGCCGTAAGCTACAACTTGGTAAATGCTCATCCAGGTTCACCAGAGGATATATTTATAGATAGGGTGACTACAGATCGCCCTTAACTATGTGGTCATGTACTGGATGGTATGTTTCCCATCCTCTGTTTGTACTGTTAAGTAAGTCTCAGTGTGAGTGAAAGCCACCACATACTGCATTTCCCCATCCCTGCTGATGGCCAGCACTGATATGGATTGGGGCAGGGAAATGCTACATGATGGCCACTCCAACTCATGTGGTGAGCTCTAATAAATGATGTGGCTGGGAGATGGGGTAGGAAAGTCATCATGGGCACACTGAGCCCTGTGATAAGTGTGATATATAGACTCACTCATTGTATCACCCTGCCAAATGATGGGGAGCATTTTCATTACCCCACAGGTGCTGATGTGTGGTAAGACGGTGGTCCATATATATCTACCCAACCATGAGGTCCCAATCTAGCTATATTATTGGGAGATCTGTCTGTCTATCCGTCTGTCTATCTATCTAAATCCCAATAATATACTCCCTATAAATGTAATAAATAGATAATTAATAAATATGCACATGCAGCAGGGTGCATGCTATGTGTATGTATAGCAAAATGCTGACTGCACCCCCTGCCCCGTAGCAGTGCAAGTCTGAGTGGATCCCGAGTCTGATTCTTGATACTATTACTACTTAATAATGATAATACAAATTTTTCAGAAGTGTTGGGGGAGGGAGCTGAGAGGAGCTAAATCCAATCACCTGCCCCTTCTCGTACCCCTGAAACTATTGATTAGAGCAGGGTTTCTTAACCTTGGGACCCCAGATGTTGTTTGACTACAAGTCCCATCATCTTCAGCCACAAAGGCCATGGCGGGATGATGGGAGTCGTAGTCCAACAACAGCTGGGGCCCAAGGTGAAGAAACCCTGGATTAGAGCTTTTGTCAGATATGGCTTTTCAACAAATGATCCACATATACAGTACCTTTTGCAACTAACCTAGGGATAAGTGGGCAGAGGTTTGCTGGATCAGGGTGTTTTACAATGGAAGTTAAGATAATCCAGATGCCATCTCTCTGGTTTGTAGACTGCCCCAAACTTTCATCTCTGGGCAGTTTACAACAACATAAAACAAATTAAAATGTCAAAACCACAGTCAAATTAAAATGCTTCAGGGACTTCTAAAAAGTTATCAGAGATGGGGAGGCTCTTATTTCAGCACGGAGTGCATTCCAAAGTCTCAAGGCAGCAACAGAGAAAGTCTGTCCTTGTGCATTCACCAGACAAGCTGGTGGCAACTGCAGACAAACCTCTCTGGATGATCACAATGGGCAGATAATGGGGCTCATGGCGAAGAAGACGTTCTCTTAAATATTGAGGGCCTAAGCTGTTTAGGGCTTTATAGGTGATAACCAGCACCTTGTATTTTGCCCAGTAACGTATTGGCAGCCAGTGTAGTTTTTTTAGTATAGGAGTGATATGGTCTTTCTGAGATGACCTAGAGACCAATCTGGCTGCCACAGTTTGTACCAACTGCAGTTTCTGGAGTAGGACAAAGGCAGCCCCACACATTCTGTCCTATATACCAGATTTTGCACACTGATCTTGCAGGTGCCCAGAATGCTAAACTATAGACATAAAGATATACTACTTTTTCAGTTGCTGCACTCCTAAATTCATCAATATTAGAGCATTTAGATAAAGTAAATTTAGAGGAGGAAACCTCATGCTCATACTGCATACTTCTGGTTTAGTCAACAAAGTGTATTGCTTTCAACAATCTCTCCCTCTGCTGCCACCCCCCTCCATTGTTTACCTAGTAGTAATAATTTCCAAATCCCAAATCAGATCAAAGTGGCATACAAATAAAAATGGTGCTCTATGTTATTTAGCTTGTAATAAGCAAAGTCTGAATATTTTAACACATGGGTTGTCGAATGCAGAATAAGCAATATCAGCAAATCTTATGTACCTCTGCAGGAATTTTGCCTAAAACTAAGCAACCACCGATAAGCATAAGGATAAAAGAACATTTTAATATCATCATCGAAGAGGGAATTATTTCTAAAAAAACACTTGTCCTTAATACTGCAAATATAAACTGAACAAATTCAAACTGGGATTGTAAATCTGCAATATTATTTTCAGGGTTTGATGGGAAGCTGGAATAAAGCCATGTACAAGAGAACGACCTTTTTCTATAGGGCATGGAGCAGATGGTATTAAGTATTGCTCCTGGCTGACCAGGGACTTTAAAAAGTCTAGAACTTTCTTCTTCTCTCACGCCTTTCCCTCATTTGTGTGTTTCTCTCGTCCGCTTGCAAGACAATAGTCTATTTATTATAATGTTTGATTTTTCCCTGTGGCTAACCTTTTTTGCAGGGTGGTTGCTATACAATTGCGTGTCACTGATGCTGTTTTGCATCTCTGAAATATTGATATCTTATGGTGTAAGGATTCATGAAGACAAAACTTTCTCACAAAACCAGCCTTCTGCAAATAGCAGGGTCTGTTTGCAAACACCACCATCGAAAAGGCCATAAACTTTGGAAAGAAAAGCAAAATCCCATGTCTGAGGTTTTTCTTTTTCCTTCTTTCTTGACTATTTTGTCATTTCAAAGCTGTGCTTGGCATGTTGATGCTTGTTCAGAGAGCCTAAGCAAACAGGCTGGCTTTGGGGGCTGCCTTTTGTGTGTGTGTGTGTGTGGTGTTCTTTAGTGCCATCTGCCATCTTGAAAATTAAAGCAAAGGAAAGGTCATTGGGATAAACCGATTTGCTAAACAAAATGGTTAACAACTCATGAATAAAACTTTGTTTAAAAAAAAAAATCCTAGAAGAAGGGGTAAACTTTTTTTTTAAACTCTCTCCAGACTGACTGCCTTGTGCTCCACCCATCTCTTTTCCAGTTCATTTCCATCATTATGAGGGAGAAAAAGCCCTCACATGAAGTTGTTTGTGTGTGTTGGAAGAGAGGAGTTTGCAATCTGTGCTGGAGGAGGTGCCCACCAGATTTCTAATGGCTTTTCAATGATAATGTCGAAAGGGCTTTGTCCTTGCTCTTAGTGGTTTCCACAGCAGCAGCAGAAGCACAGGCCTTCTTACTCAGAGAGCCACTTTTGTCTCTTGCTCGCTTCAGTGGTCCTCCTCACTCTCTCTCTCTCTCTCTCTCTCTCTCTCTCTCTCAGTGCCGGTGGGTCAAATGCAGGAGCAGTGGGCTTGCCCCTGAAGACAAAAAAAGGAGAAGAAAGCAGAGGCAGTCTTACCATGAGGCAAGGTGAGGCAGTGGATTATGGGTGCCATTAAGGGCAGCAGGACAGGAGACAGACAGTGCTCCTGTGCAATTCACACTCATTTCATTCAGTGGGACGTATGCAGGGGGATTTGTGGCCTATTGTGTCTCATTTTTAGGGCTAAACTAGAAGTGACGTAGTGGAACTCATGTTCATTTAATCACGTGCCTCCCTGTTTGCAAATAACGCAGGAAGGGGTTTGGTCGGTAGATATATTGTTAGCATCAAAAGGGGTGCATGGTGAGAGGAGCTGAGTCTTCCCCCTCTCCGGATGAATTCCCTCATGGGGTTGGTTCAAACAATACTCTGATCAGCCCCATTCAATACGTGAGGGAGGAACGTGGGTACACATACCATCATGCCAGTCACACAGGGAGGTGGTTAATCTAACTGTTGGGAATTCGCTCTGGTAAGAGAAACCCTTTTTCACTATAGCAGAGTGCACAGAGGCACAACACAGCAGAATTGGTTAGGCATGCGTGTATGCTGAGAGTAAAGTAACTTGGAGCCAGTTCATAGTTTCAGATCAAGAGAACTCCATTCTAGATAGGAAAGTGTGGAGATAGAATCTCTAATCTATCTAGCCGGGTGCAGATGGATTCTGCATCTCTGCACACATGGTGCTGGGGAGAGGAGTTTGCATGTTGCAAGGTAGAAGGAAGGGAAGAAGAAAGAAAGAGGAAGTGGCAGGAAGTAAGTAAGTCCCTGAGATTAGCAATCTACATATCAAAGGGATAGTGTCAGAGTAGTAGAGAAGAGATGACCAATGTCTTGACCCTCTAGCCCTCTGACTCACTAGGCTGTCCTCCTATGTCATTGAGACAAGAGACAGCGCATAGTCCTTCACTTCCAACACGAACTGCCCCTTAGAACCACACATTAAGTGACAATTCTGATGAATATCCCTGCCCCTACCCTGCCATGTGATTAGATAACAGCACACCAGGTGCAGGGGAAACGTGCATACTCACATACTCATCTCATTTGTTGAAGTGGGCCAGTGAGAGTATTGTTCAAACTGGCTCATGGTCTGTAGTCCCAGGCACTTTTCTCTTAGTGGCTTCCAGCATCAGAGCAACAAATGTAGCTTCTGTCATTACATATAGTTCGGCCCTTAATTCGCTGAAGAGGGGCCGTCACTTGGGTTTTCTGCAACAGAAATATATTGGACCAGTCTTGGAAGAAATAGCATCACACACAAATGCACAGACACAAAACAAGAAGCCCTCTTATCACTTATTTCACCTATGCAGCAGAATAGCTAGGATAATGAATCAAGGAGACAAGGTTCTATGCAGAATATGTTAAGACTGATAGTACTTGTCATTACAAGTTCATCCACTCAGTGTCTGTATTTTGGCAAAAAAAAAAAGAGAGAGAGAAAATGAACAGGTTGCTTAAGAAGGCAAAGGAACTGTCTACCAGATATGTTTCTGCTTTTCTTTTTTTGTTGCTGGGGTGAAAGAAAACAAAGACCATGTGTTTTCTCTGCCAAGGATTTGAAAGGGGAAAAATCATTTTAGTAAAAGTCAGGGGCGTAACTATAGGGGGGGCAGGGGGGCACGTGCCCCGGGCGCCACCCCGGCGGGTCACGTGGAGGGGCGCCAAAAAGTGGCTCAAAAAGTGGCAAAAAGTGGATTAAAAAGGATGGCATGAATAAGGAGTCTTTAGCACTATCACCCTAACCCTCGAATTACTCTGGAGTCCTTGGTTTTCGGTTTGTTAAAATACAGTCACTCACAAGGGAAAGTCAGGAACAGAACCAGGGCGTGAGGGAGGGGCATCATCATCATCATCATCATCATCATCATCATTGCATCATAATTCTGATGTTTGAGATACAAGCCTACAGGGTTGTGAGGAAAAACCTAATGTAGTATGTATCATCATTGCATCATAATTCTGATGTTTGAGATACAAGCCAACTCCACAGGGTTGTTGTGAGGAAAAACCTAAGTATAATGTAGTATGTATCATCATTGCATCATAATTCTGATGTTTGAGATACAGGCCAACTCCACAGAATTGTTGTGAGGAAAAACCTAAGTATAATGTAGTATGTATCATCATTGCATCATAATTCTGATGTTTGAGATACAGGCCAAATTCACAGGGTTGTTGTGAGAAAAAACACATATGTGTCAGTCAGATGTATGTTGGGGGGGCGACGGGGGGGGCGCAATTTCAGTGCTTGCCCGGGGTGCCGTTTTCCCTAGTTACGCCTCTGGTAAAAGTCCAGTGTAAGGGATGCCTAGACGAAAGGTAAAGTAAAGTGTGCCATAAGTTGATTTCGACTCCTGGCACCCACAGAACCCTGTGGTTTTCTTTGGTAGAATACAGGAAGGGTTTATCATTGCCTCCTCCCACACAGCATGAGACGATGCCTTTCAGCATCTTCCTATATCGCTGCTGCCCTATATAGTGCCAGTGGGGATTCAAACTCGCAACCTTCTGATTGTTATTCAAGCATTTCCCTGCTGCACCACTTAAGGTGACTATGCCTAGACTACATGCACAAAAAAACTTTGAAAGCTTAACAGGTCTAATGTGGGTAATCTTTCTGTTCATCTTCCTAAAGTGCAGTGATATATATTACAGCACTTGTGTAGTGATTTTTGAATGTGTATAGAAGTTTGCATGTATTACCTCAACAATCCTTACAATAGCCCTGTATGACAGGTCTGTGTAATTAATCTCATATTGTAGGGATGGAGGAGAAAGAATGAGAGAACAGTGACTTGCCTAAGGTCACCTGACAAGTTCATGACTGAGATGATATTTAAACCAGTGGCTGGCTCCCCCTGCCCCCGCCCCTTCATCTTCTTCATCTTCAACATCATCATTTCCTCAGCACACACTTTTAGGCACTACTGCACTCATTTTGAAATAAAGTGCTCAAAGCACTGTAATTATAGAGGACTTTATTAAGATTACAAACATTATATTCTGGATGGGAAAGGTCATACCTTTTTCCTGAGTTAACTCATGTAGTAACTCATGTATTTTATTTCTTCATGCACAGAATTACTTCAGATTTACGCTGGTTTCTTCGATCCTGTAGTTCGTGCTGCATATCTCATACCTGGTGTGAGCAAGGAGTTATGGAAAATGCTGTATAAGTGATGCGTAGTTTTTCTATGAATGGAAATTTCTGGGTAGACTGATAGCTGATTTTGACATAAGATTTGCTCTCCTGGGTTCATTTTTTTTGTTAGTGAGCATTGAACAGGCTACACCTGAGGACTTTGCATGTAGGAAAGATCTATGAGCAGAATTCAAGATTCTGATCAGATCTGATTTGTGAATTGGACTCCAGAAAACGTACAGGGATAAACATTCTGGTTGAATGTTCCCACCTCATAGGGCTCATTTGAAAATGTTTTGTATTCATTTATGATTACAAAACATTATGACCCTGATTTATCTCCATTCATGGTTCAGGGTCTGGTTATGAATCATTCTAAAAAAAAAAAGTTGCAAAAACATATATAACTTTGCCATTAGGTATTTGGGATTTTGTTTTTGGGGTTTTTTTTTGCCTCTCATTCCCTTTTGTCTGCTCAGAACACTTATAAGTCACAGTTCAGAAACTGGAAAACAAAAAAGACCTCCATAACTTGCTGCACATTATTTGAAGAACATACTAGGTGAAGAGTCAGTTTAATACACTCAGCCCTGTTCAGACATTACATTGCATGTGGATTCAGGTATCTGTTGTACATATGTACATGTTTTAGGCTGAATGACTGTATGTGCAGCAAACTTGGGTACAGGTCCCTCAAATGCATTGTATAGATAGTAAATGCTTTGCTCTACATGCACTGAATGTATTGTGTGAATAATTGTGTGTATAAACCTGTATGTACATACACTGTCCACAGATTGTATATTCTCTGAATATAACGTGTGAATAGGGCTATTAGTAGGCTTACTTTATATAGTTGCCAATCACTCAGATTTTTTGTTACTGGCCTAGTCAGTATAACTGTGTTCTAGTAACTAGTACTAGAGTCTGAAAAGCCTGTGAACTCCAGATTCAGTCAGGCTTCCTTGGCTGATAACCATATACACTTTATTATAGACTCAGCAAGCCACCCATGTGAGTGACCATTTTGAAACTGGCCATGTGAGCAGGCCTTCTCGTCACTTGAGTAGCTCCCAGGATCACCCTAGTATGGTTCAAATACATCAGAACTACACAGAAAGCCGCTTAGACAAACCATTTACCAATGATGCACTGCTCATCTGAGTGCATTGCATGTGCCCACTAATATGGATGTCTGGATGTCCCTGGTGGTCAAAGATTTAGGAACATAGGAAACTGCCATATACTGAGTCAGACCATTGGTCTAGCTAGCTCAGTATTGTCTTCACAGACTGGCAGCGGCTTCTCCAAGGTTGCAGGCAGGAATCTCTCTCAGCCCTATCTTGGAGAAGCCAGGGAGGGAACTTGAAACCTTCTGCTCTTCCCAGAGTGGCTTCATCCCCTGAGGGGAATATCTTGCAGTGCTCACACATCAAGTCATAAGCCCTGTAAAGTGTTCACCTGGGTGCAAACGTGTGTGTGTGTGTGTGTGTGTGTGTGAGAGAGAGAGAGAGAGAGAGAGAGAGAGTTGGGATTGCTCCTACTGACCCAACTCTCAACCTCTATGTGCTTTAGGGCTCTGTGTGCATTCACATGTGTGCAGGCTCTAGTATGTACAATCCAGGGCCCTCCCTTTTCTAGTGTAGTAAATTGCATGCATTCTCCATGCATACAGAACCCTTGAATGCCAAGGGTGGAAGTCAGGGATGGGGCCAGTGGGGCATGAACCTGATCACCCATGTTTATGTATTCACTGAATGCCTGAACAGGGTTAAGGCTGGGTGAGTATAAGAGAGCATTATTGTACCAGGTTTTCTTCTTCCCTGTGCTATACAATTGCTATCTGAGTGATAACATTCTTGTATGAGAGCAGTACAGCATTTTGGTACTGTCCTGATCCTGCAAGGCACAGAATAGAATTCCTTTTGCAAACATTTTGAAGCGCCAGACGCATCATCCCACAAAAAAGAAAGTAAAGAGGAGAACTAGTGTAGCGTTGGCGAAGAGAGTGGCCTCTTAGCCAGGCAGTCCCCAGATCAAATCTCACCTCTGCCATGAATTCACTTGGCTGCCATGGGCAAGCTGCTATTTTCTCAGTCTCTCCCAGCAGAATGGAGATAATAATACTTTAGAGAGACATTGTAGGACTTACTGAGGTCATGTATGGCTCAGTTCAGATGATCATCCAAATCATGGTTCTTGATTCTAGTTCAGAGGGTGCTGACCATAATTCAGACATCATGGCAACCCATGCTTAGTGCTAAACAGGAAATGATGAAGAAAGTGGCATGTAAGGATTGGAGGAAGAGGGTGAGTTACATAATCTCGTGACTCATTTACCATGGTTTGAAGTAGTGTCTGAAATGAGCCTCCATGTATCAGTTTGAACCAGGGGCATAGCTAGTGGAGAGGGGGCCTGTGTTCACTGCTCTCCCCGGGGCCCCTCAGAGTGAGGGTGATAATGAAGAACATAGGGAGGGGTGGAGCTGGGTGGCCCTGAGGAGCTGGAGGGCCTGGGTTCTTTGAACCCATCTGTTCAATTATAGCTACACCCCTGGCTCGAACACTGTGTATAGTAATATATAAATGCTAAGTGCTATTAAGGGGGAAAAATCCTAACCATATCAGACTATTTAATTTTATTATTAAACTCATGTGGACAAAAATGGAATTTTCCATGTTTACATTTAATTTCCTCCTGTATATAAAGCTGGTGTCTGCATTGCTGGAATGCACCCTTTGTAGAACCTATATTTGACTTTATGAATTGTTTATGGAATCTATGCTATGAATTTTGCATAAAATAGTTGCAGAAGGAACGTGACTGGACTTGAGTTAGCTTTTTCATGGATAGGTGGTGAGTGGCTGATGTTTAATTGATTATAGCAATATTAGTGAATCAATGCGTTCACATTCCAACACAAACAATACAAGTCCTTCAAAGCACCTTAAGAAGAAGCAATGTAGTAAGGTGATGTGGGATGAATGCTTACCTGCAACTGCTATTCAACAACATGTTGATGAAGACAGAAGTCTAATAATAATTTCATTACCCATCTAGGCTTTTTAGAATTTTAAGTCCAATTTCACTAGGAAAGTTATGTGCTTAACTGTTTCCCATAAAGGTAACTTGAGTGTGGCAATATAGGCACCAGCTCTGGAATCAACCTCGGCAGGAGTGTAAAATAAGCATCAAAGATCATGTAATATATTGATTATTATTAAAAAGATATTAAATTATGTGGGTTTTCCCCCCCCCAGCATGACAAAATTAGCTATGTTTTTGAAATGGTAGGTGAAAAGCCAGATTTCCATTTGCTTAGAGCAGTGGTTTCCAACCTGGATTCTTCCAGATGTTGCTGAACCACAACTCCCATCATCCCTGATACAATTTATCATGGCTGGGGGCGCTGGGAGTTGTAGTTCAGCAACATCTGGAGGAACTCAGGTTAGGAACCACTGGCTTAGAGTTAGAGGGCAATAGGCCAGGTGGAGGCATGGCTGCTGCAGTTTCTCCTTTGCCCGGTGCTGAAGCTTGACACATAATAAAGCATTTTCAGCCACTGCATCTTATTAGTAGAGGAGGAGGAGAAAATAGGAGACATAAGACACTGGAAGCTGTTGCCAAAAGTCTTTTCTGCATAAGAGCTCCTGAGCGTGAGCAGTGAATATTTGAGTAGTGAGAACTTTGACTTTATGTGGCAGTGCTCTTAAAGGTCCACAGCCATTCTTGGTGCTCCCTGGAATCATCTTGTGTGTGCGTCTAAAATTGCAAATCTCCCTTGATTTAGAAATAGCGACTTATAGCACTGCTGTCTGCCATTGACACCAGTGGAACTTAAAAGTGCTTAACTTTAGCTGGATCGTGCTCTTTGATGTGTTCTTCCTGCTTGTGAAATGCTCCTGTATTCCAAGCCTGAGAGGGCAGGCAGGGCCTGAGTTATTTCTAGTTTTTGTATAGCACCTAGCAATCTTAGATATTTTATAAATAAACAAACAAACAAACCCAACAAGAACAATAATAATGAGGTTCTTGCCTCACTGAGGTTTAACATTTTTAATTCCTTACTCCCCTATGAATCTTTTGGAACTCGGTGCCATTAGTTGAAGATTTCTGCTCAATAAACCTGCCTTCCACTTGCAATTACTGAAGGCCGATATAGAGAGTGGTAATTTTCATGCTCTGAAGGAGTTAGAAATAACTTCTTGCTGATCAGAATATATGTTTGAAGTGCTACATGTTGCATAGATGGAGTGGCTGCTTGAGACCTCCATGCACCTGAGACAGGCTGCCAAATGTTGCCCCCCACCACACACATGCAGCCGCCTCCCCACATCTGAGCATGCGCATCGACCCACTTCCTCTCTCTCTCTCTCTCTCTCTCCTCCATGGTACCTTCTTCCATTGCTTCCCTCACACACCACTGGGCATGTGAGGGAGGAAGCGGAAGAGGAAATGTGGAAAAGGAAGTAGACTGCTGCAGATGCTTCCCACATTTCCTCTTCTGCTTCCTCCCCCTTTCATAATCAGCTGCCTGGCTATGGCGGATTAACGTAGTAGCAAATGTAGCATTTGCTACGGGCCCCGCGTTTTCGAGGGCCCTGCACGCCCGGCTTCCAACTGGGAATTAAAGTTAAAACTACCTGTTTTATTTGGTCCATGTTAAATAAAATATCCCTTTTCTTCTAAATGTGCCTTTTAAGAGAAGGCCCAGCACAGCATTTGTCCAGTGGCTGTTGCTGGTGCCTACCACATTTTTTCTTTTTAGAGTGTGAGCCCTTTGGAGACAGAGAATCATCTATCCACTTTTTATTTTTCTCTGTAAACCACTTTGAGAATTTTGATTGAAAAACGGTATATAAATGTTCACTGTTGTTGTAGTAAGTGTGAGTTTGTGGCTTGGTCTCC
Organism: Hemicordylus capensis; assembly: GCF_027244095.1. Lineage (NCBI taxonomy): Eukaryota > Metazoa > Chordata > Lepidosauria > Squamata > Cordylidae > Hemicordylus > Hemicordylus capensis. Next base: position 185,162,126 of record NC_069659.1, on the reverse strand, counting down.
CATACTCCAAAATATATCAAATGAAAAAAATTGAATTACTTTACTATGCAAGTAAATAATTTTTTTAAATATTTATGTGCATTTTTTTAAAAATTTAGGGCCCCTTTATATGCTACAGGCCCTTTATATGCTACAGGCCCTGCATTAGCTTAATCCAGCCCTGCTGCCTGGTGGCATGTGAGTGCAGTGGAGGAGGAGGTTGGTGTGTGCAGAGTGTGCGGCACTATTACCACAAAGAAGCAAGAGAAGGACCGCCTTGGAGAAACTCTTTGCCGAGTGGTGGCTTGTTGCCACTCGGCCAAGAGCTGTTCTCATGGCAGCAAGTGGCAGAGAGGCAGATGAGTCACTGGAGGCCATCTTGCCATTCTGGGAAAAACGCAGCGAAGTCAGGCGCATGAACAGCCCAGAAGCGCCATTCTGCCAGTGCCCTAATAATAGATCACTTGAGGTGACTACCTCACCTTAGATCATGAGGTGACTACCTCACCTTACCTCATGGAAGGGCCACCCCTGATAGGTGCTACTGGGCTGCTTCATACATACATACATGTGAATCACTTTATTTCTCATCTCTGGTTTACTCATCACTGGATGACTTACAGCTGAATTTGTGAACTGGCTGGCTGCATTGACAAGCATTATGTTGGAGTTGCCAGTTACAGGAAAATTCAGTCTGCGGTGACTAATCTGTGTTGGCCCCACAGATGCAGTTGTTTATCTGATGCCACAATCAAAGAATGATGAATGTGTTAGTGTTGGACTAAGACCGGGTAGACCTGAGTTCAACCATGAAACTCACTGGGTGACTCTGGGCCAGTCATGTATCTCTCAGTCTAACCTACCTCACAGGGCTGTTGTGAGGATAAAGATAACCATGAGTTTCTCAGAGGAAAAGCGGGATATATGTGTAATAAATAAATAAATAAAAATCTAAACTTCCCTGCATAAGCCTTCTCTTCTGAATTAATGCTTTCAGAGCTGCAGGTAGAGGGCTCCCTGAGAACAGTGTTGCAGAGGAGCAGGACAAGAGTCAGTCCATGGGGGTGGCTGGATGGTATTTTCTGCCTGTAATCAACTGGAGGGTGGCCATAAATGTGCCAGAGCTCAGATTTGCAGTCATTCATGTTGCTCCAGTTTTCCCTCCCAGTTAACTCTGTTGCAGGCCCGCACAACTTGAGACAGTGTGGTGCAATGGCTAGAGCAGGCCTGCACAACATGAGGCCCGGGGGCTGGATCTAGCCCACAGGGACTGTTTTACTGGCCTTCAGGTAGGAATATCCTGTAGCAACACAGGAAATGGAAACTGTCTTACAGCGCCATCCTAAGCATGCTTACTCAGAAATACATCCCATGATGGACTCAGTGAGGCTTAGTCCCACATAAGCCTGCCTAGGGTTGCAGCCTGAAAGTAATGGCAATTTAGTGAGAGGGGAGGCATTTGGGGCTGGCATGCACTCCAGGGGCCCCACTAACTGAGCAGGGAAAGGACCTACTTTCTAGCAACTATCCTTGGTTAAAAGTATGGATCCCTTCATGGGGGAATAGATCCACAAGTAACCAATAATATTTTTAATTCTAATGTAGTAATGTGCTAAAAATCGACTTGAGCCCCCACATGCCAAGTTGTGGTTGGTACTGGCCCACCTGGGCATTTGAGTTGTGCAGCCCTGGGCTAGAGTGTCAGACTAGGATTGAGTGGGCCATTCAGCCAATCCCCATTCAGCCATGAAGCTCATTGGGTGAACTTGAACCAATCGCTAAGCCTCACAGGATTGTTGTGAGAATTAAACTGAGGGCTGGGAGAAAGAACCATCCTGAGCGCCTTGGAGGAAGGGCAGTATATGCGTGGAATGAATGAATGAATGAATGAATAAACGAACAATCATAACCTGTGATCTACCAAGTTGATTTTAGCTCTCCGATGTGTTGTGGCCAGTCAGATGCTTGACAGTCCCTTCTGTTTTTGTAGTCCTAGGCAGGCAGCAAAATCCAAGGTTTATGATGGCCACATGTAACAAACACTGTTTTAAATGGTGGGAACTACGCATAATAGCTCAGTTCTCAACCAGGAGAGCTGGTCTTGTGGTAAAGGTAAAGTGTGCCGTTGAGTCGATGTTGACTCCTGGCAACCACAGAACCCTGTGGTTGTCTTTGGTAGAATACAGGTAGCAAGCATGAATTGCCCCCTTTGCTAATCATGGTCCACCCTGGTTTGCATTTGAATGGGAGACTATAAGATATTCCCCTCAGAGGATGGGGCCCGTTCTGGGCAGAGCACCTTCCTGCAGAAGATTCCAAGTTCCCTCCCTGGCATAGGGCTGAGAGAGACTCCTGCCTGCAGCTTTGGAGAAGCCACTGCCAGCCTGTGTAGGCAATAACTGAGCTAGATGGACCAATGTTCTGACTCAGTAGAAGGCAGCTTCCTATGTTCCTAGAGTAGTGCTAGGTTCCTGCACTGGCAAGTAGGCAGGGCTGACCTGTAAGCGACATTGCTACATAGATGAGAAGAAATCATTTTTATGAGCTGTCCTATGAAGAGCTCCATTGAAGCTAAAATCTTGCATAATCTTGCCCTAACACAAACGGGTTTATGCAAAGCTCTTTATACATATTTCATATTTGGCAGGATGAAGAATCATTTTCTTTAATGCCAAATAAGTTTTCAGATCTTGGATCTACAGCTTTCTTTGAGCTTTGCTTCATTTGGCTTCAGTTTTTGCATTTGTGGACTTCCTTTATTGTATTTAAAAGCATCCAGCCTGCTACGTCATTCTTCCTTGGGGAGATGATTGTTTCTGACTTTTCTATTTAGAGTTAGAAAGAATCAAAGAGCCCTACAGGGCTGTGGCAAAGCACTTGAGATAAGTGGTTTCCCTCCCCCCTCCCCCTATTACTTATTTATTAAAACTGGTGGAGCATAACTAAGATGAAGGAAAAAAGACTAAAGAAATATGGAATACAATGGCCTTCAGATTTTAATGGGAGATATGGCTGGAAGCTATTTGTAAATTATTAAAAAAATTGATTTTATTCTTGCAGCCACCCTCCAAGGTGTATTTGCCTGCCTTATTATATTTGCCTTGTGTGTTGTTTCAAACCACTTACAGAGAAATGTGGGCTTTTTATGGGCCACAGCTATTCAGCCCTTACTAATTAAATATGAAATTTACACTGTAAATGTTTAATTATTTCTCCTCCCCCACTTCCAAATGCTATGAGTGGTTGCATTGGATGTCCATCTACAAGTATCAATATTAGTTATGAAGCTCAAAGACAGTTTTGTTTGCATTTACTATCAAAATCCCATTGGTTACAGGCCACTTATTGACAAATATATCCATATAACTTGGTCGTTCATTCTGGTGGTTCATACCAAGATAATGAAAAATGCCTTCATAGATGAATTTCCACAAAAGAGGGCCTTTCTGAAATAGTCACATCGCCTAAACCAGGGTTGCACAACTTTAGCTCTCTGGCTGTTGTTGGATTACAGCTCCCATCATCCCCAATCACAGTGACCAATAGTCAGGGATGATGGGAATTGAGTTATAAACTTTGACTCACTCCACCTTACAAGCACAGCGAGAGAGCTCTGCTGATTTGGATCATGTGGCACTTGTACAGTGTAGCCACCACCTGTGTATAACACAGTCCAAAATGGTGGTGCCTATAGAACTTGATGGCTGCCACTGGCTGGTAGAGTAGTGCAGTAAGGACAGCGCGAGATGGTAACTTGTTCTGTTCTTATGACCAGCACCAGCAAGATGCTTTCACACTTGCTTGGGTGGAACTTTGCTGCCCCAAGAAGATGTTTAAAATGACCAGCGCTGGAGGGGGAAGAGTGGCGGGGGGGGGGGAGTACTACCACCACCCCGCTTAAAGTAACAGTCCCCCCCGTGCCGGACCGGGGGGGACTCCAGACCATGCACACCCCTATATACTGAGTCAGACCATACGTCCATCTTGCTCAGTATTGTCTACACAGACTGGCAGTAGCTTCTCCAAGGTTGCAGGCAGGGATCTCTCTCAGCCCTCTCTTGGAGATGCCAGGGAAGCAACTTGGAGCCTAGATGTTCTTCCCAGAGCGGCTCCCATCCCCTAAGGGGAATATCTTACAGTGCTCACACTTCTAGTCTCCCTTTCGATATGGAGTGAACCTGAAGCTGCTGCTGCAGATGATCACATATCTTGGTTGGAGGTAGTATATAAATATTCATTGTATTCATATTTGTAGTCTGAGTCGAGTTGAGCCAGAGATACATCCCCTGCCTGGGCCTTCCAGTGAGGCCCTGGATGCTATCCCAGACAACATGAAGATAGATGCACTGCCCTTCATCTTTGTCCCCTGCGTCACCTGCCTCACAGCCATTGGTCCCAATGGCAAAGGGGGCTAGCTTGCCTGGAGCAAACCGGAGGTTCATGAACAGCATGGGTGAGTGCACACCTTGCGGGGAGCAGCACTTGATATGGCAAGCCAATTTCAGATTTTGGTTCTACATCTCAGTTTGAGTCCCCAAAGAGGGGCATAGCTACTGGCCCCTGGGCCCCAGTATTTAACATATTTTGATACCGCCCAAAACTTGCGCCTCTCACCACTGCCAGAGCTGGTCACCATTTCCCTGCTGGCTCTTGCAGCAGTAAGAGCTGCTTCCTCACACAAGAGAGGAAGCAGCACATCTACTTGCTCTCCGGCAAGAGCTGGATGTGACATGATGATCTGCAACAGCAGCAGAGGACGGAGGAGGCCAGAGGTGGTGGTGGGTGGAAGAGGCTGGAGGAGAAGGGAGGAGAGTAGTGGCAGTGGCGGCAGGGAGACAGGGTGGTGCAGAGGGCCCAGTGCAACCCCCACATTATAACAAAGGGGAGTGGTGGGGGGCTTTGGTGCTGGGTAGCCCTCCGGGCAGTCCAGAACACAGGCTGCTCCATGGCATTCTATGCCACTAGCCAGGGGTGTAGCAAGGTGGCCCAGAGACAAGATTTTGTAAATTGTGGACGATGCAAGTCATTTAATGGTACTAGAGAAAGACATGCTGTTCTGGTAGCTCCAGGTCTTAACACTCACATCAGTTTCAGAGGATGAATACGACTGAAGGAAGCCCGGGCAGGTGCACAGCTGGGGGAGTCAGTCATGTGACTTGTCTCTGGGCCCCCCCACCAGGCAGTGGGCTCTCAGACAACTGTCTCCCCTTGCTCTATTATAGTTATGCCCCTGCCACTAGCCCCAAATGAATCTCAGGTTCCTGCCTTGATGTGGATTCAGATGGTCCCAGACAAGTCTGTTGCGAAGACTTTGCAAGTAAGTTCCATGTTATGTGTGGAAACCCACTGCCCCCTCAATGATTTTGGCTTGTAACACTCTAGTATTATCATTACTTCTGATAGCAAACTCGGTGGTTGAGTGCATGTCAATCTGGAAGCAAAATGGGACCACCCAAAAGTAAAGAAGTAATTTAGGTATGCAGAAGTATGTACTTGTGTAAATGAAAACAATTTTAAAATAACACCCCAAATTGTCCTGGGAGCTTCTCGGAACTCACTAGAATGCTGAGTTATAGAGATAAGAAAAGAGTGGCTGACAAGGAACTTTTGGGTAAACACTGCATGTCAAAGACAGAAATTCTTGTCTCTGTTGCTGCATGTGTGCGTGTGGCGGAGGCGGGGGGGGGCACTGCTGTCCAATCACAGCTTTGCTAAAATCCTGGCATTTTCCATTGTGTTCTATGAACAGCTCTGCCCAGGGGTGGGAAAAAGTCATTTTAAAGGAAATGGAAGTCAGGCAGACTGTAGACCTATCCAGATGTTATTGAATGCAGTGGCACTCATACTTATAGTTCTGAAAGTGGCAGGGAGGAAGTCCCACCCTGGATCTGTCACTCACGCCCTCCAGCTGGTCACTCATGGTTATGTCGCTGTTTGTGTGAAGGGGGAAGTGCCGTAACTGTGATGGCCAGTGCTTCTGTGAGCATCCACCTTGGCAACCCATGTTGCCACTCATGGAAGGGCCAGCCATCACACTTACGGCACTTCCCCCTTCACACAAACAGCGGCGTGACCATGAACAGCTGTCTGGAGGGGGTGAGTGACAGTGTCAGGGCAGGACTTCCTCTCTGCTTTTGGAGCTGTAACCATGAGTGCTGCTGTGCTCGATTACTTCTGAATGGGGCTTGTGTGAGTCTAGCAAAATCTATGGTTGAGGGTAGTTGAAAGAAACAAAAAATGGAGGGAGAAAGATGTTGACCAGGCTGAATTTGTAACAGTTTAAAGTATCCTGGAGGCTGGGATTGGGATTAAGGTCATGGGGGAAAAAAAAATAGGGATCAGGTTTAAGTTTGGGGATGAAGTTAAAAAAACTCTCTATGCTATATGGGGAGGTTTAGGAGCTAGGATGCAAAGAGGACACCTTTTTTATTTTTTAAGGACTCTCTTGACTCTCCCAATAAAGTAGCCAGCCTGAAATCCGAATTTTGCATTTTTTTTTTCAAATACCTGTTGTTAGGCTTATATTTTGTTTGCTCTTTGTAAGCCACCTCAAGGAGGGATGCATAAACAAATGAATAAAGGTTTCAAGAGGGACAGGAAAGAATAAAGTAAAGTTGCACTGCCGAGTTGGTGTCGACTCTTGGAGACCACAGAGCCCTGTGGTTTTATTTGGTAGAATACAGGAGGGGTTTACCATTGCTAGCTCCCACACAGTACGAGATGATGCCTTTTAGTATCTTCCTAGATTGCTGCTGCATGATATAGGTGGGAAATACACCAGAGAGGATTTGAACCGGTAACCTCTTGCTTGCTAGGCAAGTTATTTCCCTGCTGTGCCATTAGGTGGCCCTACAGGAAGAAATAAAGTGTCCTTTCCCCTTCTGCTTCCTGAAACATTCCCCTGCGTGCTCCAAAGGGGGCTATAATGTTCCAGGCTGTGTGGAGCCCTGAATATAAGCCCTTCTGTTAGGTGCTGAAGATATGATACAACATTTTGTTACAGGTCCCCACTTCCTGCATCACATTTGCATCCTGCTCCTCTTCAACGGAATGTTATACTCGCAAGAACATTGCAAGTAGATAGAATGACTGGGCTGAGATCATCTAATGAGCTTCTTGGAAGAAGGAATTTTGAACCCAGGTCTCCCTAGTCCAAATTTTGCACTCTATTAAGCACACCACATGAAGCAATAGAGTTGTTACTCCTATTGTGGCTAACATTTTCCTGGTAGTAACAACTAGCAGAGTTTAATTTTAGTGGTTGCAAGATCATCAGAGTCCTGTGGCACCTTTCCGACTAACACATTTATTGTGTGATATACTTTTCCTGGAGCACCTTGTCAGAAGCATTTCTAGCTGCTCCAGCCCACTGAAGCTTATGCCATGATGGATCTGTTAGTCTTGATGTTGCTACAGGTCTCTCTGGCTGTTTTTGCTGCGGCAGAAAAGCATGGCTATATCCTTCTGGAATGTGTCCCTTAGTTTAGTCTTTCATGTGGTCTCTCTCGCTCCTGTTGCCTACCCCAGACACAAGCACACAGAATCCATTTTCTTCAGGTTTACCCAGGAGAAATGCAGCTTTAGTATATTGGAGCAAAACACTTTTTTCCCCTTTAGAAAAACCAATTAAAAAGTCAATATGAAAATAAGTTATTAATAAACAGTCCCTTGTAACTGAATGCCCTGCAATAGTGGAAATCTAAGAGGAGGGTAGTAAAGTATTTTCCAAAGAATGATTTTACAACCTCAAGCAATTAAAAATGCATGAAGTAGATGCATTTCCCCCTTTCTCTCCCCACCCCTCACCCCCACCCCCATGATTTCCAATAGTTCTTGGCCCTTGGTGCTCAGTGCACTGAGACACAAACAAGAATTGGGTGCAATTTTCACTACTCCCTTTATGGCAGAGTGAGCGGGAACGAACCCAACCACAGAAAACAGTTCCCAGCCCACAGTGCTTATTTGCTTGCTTTTTTTAAATTTTTAAAAAGCCTGAATCTGTGCCTGAGTGGGAGAGGTCAGTAAATAACAAGCATGTAGTGATTGGAAGCTGCGTGAAATTCATACATCTTTTGTGCTGCAATGCTGGCTGTAATGCAAGTTTTAAATAGGGTAGAAATATTTGAAGTATGGTAGAATATTTGAAGGATGGAGATCAAAAGGGATCTTTCTGATGTTGCCATATGTAATTTAAGAACATAAGATCGGGATGCTGGTTGGGGGGCATGAGAGGAACCGTCCAGCAATGGATGCCATGTTCAGCCAGACATGGTGACTTGTTGCCCCAAACTGGTATGGCTCTGTCTCCCGGCCTTCCACTGGCTCCTGCAGGTATTGCAGAACAGACTGCTGAGCATGGCTGGGTCAGCTCCCCCCATTCCTTTGGCAAGGCACCAAGGAAGCCCTCTGTGAACCACTCGGTGGTGGAATGCAGAGATGACACTGATTGCTCCGTTGGTGCCGCTGCCAGAGAGACCACACTTCTGGACTTGGAAGCAGTGGTGACAGTGTTGCTGGGGGTAGATTGCACACTGCTAGGTGCACCAGCCCCCTCCTCCTGGCCTCCTCTCCTCTGCATGCTTAATGTGTTCGACCACGAGGTCCCTCCACCGGGACAGCTGGTCAGGGGTGACAGCCATGCCCTTCATCCTTGGGTCACAGATGCATGACAGGACATGCCATGCAGATGCATGTGGGCAAAGCCAGGCTCAGCATACCTGCCTTGGTACACAAGCTATTAGTGGTAACATAGACTGGCTCGAGTACCAAGATGAGCTTGGACAGGAGCTGCCAGTCCGCATTGGACAGGTGGCACAGATCCAAGCCACTACACCTTGCCAGGCTGAGGATGGCTCCCTCTTGCTCCTGCAGGCACTGGAGCAAGAGAAAGGTGGAGTTCCATCGGGTAGCAACATACTTAGGGATAAGGTGTTCAAGCAGGCCCAGCTCAATTTGCTTCACTTGGAGCAGGCGCCTTACCGTTCCACTCTGGTGGAAGTGACTGACAATCTTGTGGCACTGGTCCACAAGACTGGCCATGGAAGCAGCAGGATCTGTATGGGGAGCTATCCTGTCACGCTTGGACTTTGCCTAAAGTCTAACCCTATCATTCACATCCAGATTCAAAGCGTGCACCACACAAGGGATGTGCACAAATTGAATCTGCTTAGCCTCCTTCTGTATGTTGGCTGTGTTGTCAGTGACCACGAAGCCTCGATGGAGGCTTGGCTCCCTGGCAAGCCAAGCATCCACCTGCTGGTCCGTGCCCATCGCCGAATCATCTGACTTGTGTTCTGTATCCATTGCCTGCAATACTGCCCAACTGGGCTTGCCTGCATGGGAGTAATGATGTGCCCGGACCAGTCCAGAGGCCATTCTGCAGGCTTCTGGACCGGTCCGGACATGGGCGATTCGGGGTTTGGAGGGATTGGGGTGAAGGGTTCCTTTAAGGGTGGGGGAGGGTTTACTTACCCCTCCCGCCTCTTTCTCCCCTCCGGCGCGCATATTCTCTTTAGTAATCGGGGCGGCAGGATACCTCCCTGCTGCCCCTTCCCCCACTTGGTTGCAAAAGGCTGCAAGAAGCCTTTTGCGGGTGTGCTTCACGTCTCTGTGATGTGTGTATGCGGCCGTGCGCGTGCACGTCGCGGAGATGTGAAGCGTGTGCGTGATGTGCGCACACACAAAAGTCTTCTTGCAGCCTTTTGCAGCCAAGAGGGGGAAGGGGCGGCAGGAAGGTATCCTGCCGCCCTGATTACTAAAGGTGAATACGCGTGCCGGAGGGGGGAAAGTGGCGGGAGGGGTAAGTAAACCCTCCCCCGCCCTTAAAGGAACCCCCCACGCCAGTGCCGGACTGCAGCTCTGCGGTTCCGTGCACACCCCTACATGGGAGGAGCAGAGCCACATGTCCCCTCATGCTTATGCCCCCACCAATGGGCTGTCAGGGACATGAAGGCAGTGTGCAGCCCACTGTGGCTCATCTGCAGTGAAGCGCACACTGGTGTTGGGCCTGGCTGCAACACAGCCTCTCTGCACACACTGTACAGGGAAGGCAGCACCCTCCTACTGAAGGTGGTGCATGAGGGGATCTTGTACTCTGGGGTGAGCAGCTGGCATAAGCTGGCATTCTCCACCATATGAAATGACTGATTGTCCACGGCCATCATTTCTCTAGTGGTCCGGGTTATGAACTATCCATCTTCAGTCTTTCAGTCTGAGGAATGGTGAAGACGCACATGGCTATTAACTACTTGCTGGATATGAGGTATTGTAGTTTTTGATTCATGCATGCCAACTGCTTGGCAACCTTGTTCCCTAGTCCAGTTTTTGCAGTTCCAGGGAGGGAACAAAACAGGAGGTGTATCAAGCCATGGTGTGGTGTCATACGTGGCTGGCGAGGTGCATTCATGGTGAATATGTGGTGATGTTCTTTATTTAGCAGGGGGAGAGTAACTGGCCCTATTCACCCCCAGCACAGTACCTCCAGTGGCTGTTGCTGGTGCCTATCTTATGTTTCTTTTAGATTGTGAGCCCTTTGGGGACAGGGATCCATCTTCTTTATTTATTATATATCTGTGTAAATCACCCTTAGCCATTTTTGGAAGGGCAGTATAGAAATCAAATTAATAATAATAATAATAATAATAATAATAATAATAATAATAATAATAATAATTATTATTATTATTCTTGCCAAGCTATGCAGATCTGATCTAATTGGATCAAATAATACAATTCCACTATAGATCTCCACAACCACTGTCAGCAAAGACTGCAAGGAACCCCTGCTCACTGAACAAAGAGGCATCTTTTAATGTGCCTTTGGAGTCAGGTGGTACATATATTAAGCAAGCAAGCAAGCAAACAAACAAACAAACAGCAGCAATAATAATAATGGGGAGAGCAGCTGAACCCAGAACAGCATCCTACCAGTGGTTGTTGCTGGTGTCTACCTTATGTTTCTTTCTTTTTTGTGTGTGTGAGCCCTTTTGGGACAAGGAGCCACATTTTATTTATTTGCAAACTACTCTGAATTTTTTTGTTGAAAAGTGATTATATAATTATTTGTAGTAGCTGTAGTGGTAGGTAGAAGCTTCAGTGTTGTACCTGGAACCAAAGTCAAATTAGCATTGTTCCAGGAAGCTGAAAATATCCACATGTGACTTCACCCATTGTCAGATTGGGATGTGGTTGAAATGGGTGACCATCTGACTAGAGGACTGGTGTTAATGTTTGTCTTTGATGCACAGAGCTAAGGACTGGATCTATCTATATTCTTTTGCTGCACAAAGTGGACTCCTTCACTTTATTTCATGATTAGGCCAGTGTGGCGTCTGCATTGCCTAGGGCTTTGGATCGGGATCAGGATTGGAACCAGCCATTATTTTCTGCTTTACTGGAGCATCTGCAGATCGTTTGATTTGCTTACAAGAAAATATAGTGTTCAAAATGAAAAAAAAAAAGTTATGGATCAGACTCATTCCTGTGGAAATGCCAATGAGGTCAATTTGACCCAGAATGTTTTATCTGCAGCATATCTTTAGGCAATTATCATTAGAATCTCAACTTTTAGAAACAAAGTATGCAATCAAATGTGCAGTTTGTTGTAACTGATGCTTTTGGGTACATCCCCCCCCCCCAAAGCAGTTTTATGTTTAATAAAAGCAAGACAAAAGCCCTTTCAGAATTCCTGATCGTTAATTCTCAACATGATAAAGAGCTAGGGCTACAGTGGCAGAATCTAAATGAAGTTGTGAACTTGGAGCTAATTATGCACTATTGAAAGCTGGCTGATGATAAAATAAACAGTCTTCCATGAAATGATTATTAATGCATCTAAGTGGTGCTGGGGGAACCCCTAGAAAACAACTGTGGTTTTTTAATGTATCTTTTGATATGTCAAAAGTGGGAGGGCAGTTTTCACATATTCATTCCGACTGTTGTAAAGTTTACACAGCATGCAAGTTTAACCGAAAGTGCCTTTATATTCTTGCATGTAGCGCCCTGTCCTCTAAAGGAGCAGCAAGATCCTTGCTGCCTGTGAGACCCCCAAAATGTAAATAGCGGCATTGCTCCAGTCCCAAGAGGAAAGTTATGTTAATTGTTGAGCACTGCATTCTGGAAATTTCATGTCCTTGTGGTTTAGTTAAAACAGGGTGGATACTGTGGGATTTACACCATATGTCACTTGAATTCCAAAATTGCTGCTTTTAGTCAGTTGTGCTCTGTCGTCCAGTATTGATCAGAGATAATATGCTTTGCAAATTAGGGGTGGATACAGTGCCTTTGAACATAATAGATGTTGTCATTCATTTAGAATACTTTGAAAGTAAAGCACGTTTCAATGGGAAGTTAAAGCCCTGCTAGTCATTGTTAATGAATTTTCTAATGTTTTCTGGATTCTATAATCTTGAGCAGATCAATAGTTATTACAGCCTAATATAAATAAACGGAGGAGTCATTCATATGGAAACAGGGAGCAGTGTGTGTGTACACGTGAGGCCTTTGACTGGCTGCTTTAACATAACATTTTGCAGGGCCGGCTGAAATTTAATAAGTAGCTGCAAAGACCCATATAGCTGGGACATGAGAGCAATTAGTGGAATTGAGATTGTAGCTGGAAGACAAGATTTTTATGTAAGTATCTATAGTAAGCAAAAAAGGCACTTAGACAAAAATAAAGACATTTAGTAACAGAATACTACTTATATAGCAATACCTGCAGTATCAAAATAGATGTTATTGATGGTGTAGCTGTTGTTACCTGTACCTAGATGTGTGATAGTAATTGTATGTGTCTGCTCATATCTGCCTATAAGCTGACATCGATGTGGATTGTAGACACATCTGTTTCTCCCTTACCTGTTTCTTGATCTGTATTCTGGCTTTATTCTGTTTTTTGCAACGTTTGTTCTTCAGGTTGCATATTTCTGCTCTTGATTCAGCCAGGGTCATAGAGAGTGGTGCATGGAGAGTAAAGCAAGGGGGCTCCAGTGCATTCTATGGTTTAGCCAGCCATCTGTTGGAGCTCTAGTTACTGGGGATGGAAGGTACAGAAGGCCCAGCAGTACAGTGAAACCACAGAGAAGCGAGGGGAGGCTAGGAGTAAAGAGCTCCTTGACATGAGTGGGTTGCAACAGATACAGTTCATTGGTACAGAGATTAATGGCATGCATTACTAATGAGAAAAGAAGCACAGGCTGTGCCACCCTTTCTAGAAATCTTTAGGCTTTAGGTTGTGGACAGCATTTGCCTTTGTTTTAATGCTTTGCTTTGCCGGGTGTGTGAGTCATTCAATGCATTCCTTTGACAATATATCTATATCTATCTATCTATCTATCTATATTTACATTTTATATCCCACTGTTCCTCCAAGGAGCCCAGAGCAGTGTACTACATACTTAGGTTTTTCCTCACAACAACCCTGTGAAGTAGGTTAGGCTGAGAGAGAAGTGACTGGCCCAGAGTCACCCAGCTAGTATCATGGCTGAATGGGGATTTGAACTCAGGTCTCCCCGGTCCTAGTCCAGCACTCTAACCACTACACCACGCTGGCATACACTCGTACTCTACATATAGAGTATAACTGTTAATCACCAAAGTGCACAAGTAGCAGGAACAATGCACCTTGACCCTAAACACTCATGCTTTTCATGAAGACTGCGCCAAATCACACAAAAGCCATAATACACCTGGTCCTGGAACTTTCCCACACATAGCTTCCAGCTCTCAGGGTAAATGTTGAGCAAAGCCACTTTGAACTACACTCGCGGCATGAGTAGGGCTGCCAATTGTCCCGCACTATGCGGGATGTCCCGATTTCCTGCAGGGAAATGCTCATCCCAGTCGCGACACAATTCTTCCTGCTTGTTGACTTTTAGAATTTTTTTAAAAAACGTTTAAAGCCACTGCTGAGCGGTGGCAGAGCAGAAACACAGCAGCGAGTGCTCTCCCAGCAGCTTTGCAAGCTATGTATGGTGCTCAGCTCTGGATGGGCAGGGCTTGCTGGGGCAGCAGAGCACTGGTGATAGGTGTGGTGCTGCAGCTGCTTAAATTAACTAAGAAGCACTCATCGCCATTCACTGTAGGAAGGAGGGGAGGAGCCAGAAGGGAGGGTGGGTGAAAGGCTCCCTGCTTTGGCCCTGCCTACTTCCATATGAGACAGACGGACTGATTTCAGGCTTCTGCGTACATGCCATACATAGTTTGTGAAGGGTCCGAGAGAGCTCTCACTGCTGTGTCCCAGCTCCTTTAAACAGTTTTAAAAAACAAACAAAAACAATCCCCACCCATAGGTGGCCATGCCCCATCCCCTCTAGTCCCTATCCCAAACACAGTCAACACAATTTTTGGCAACCCTAGGCATGAGGGAAGCAGCCCCTCCACTCTGCTCTCAGGTTTTCTTTTTGTGCAGGTTCACATTGGATGCCTCTGTGTTTTCCATATAGCCAGTGGAGAGAAAATGTGTGTGTGTGTGTGTGTTTGGGAGATCCATGGGAAGGAACACAATGTTGCCTTCAAAACCTCATGTCCTAGACTAGGACCAGGAGTGGAGCCACAATTGGGTGAACAGATTCAAAGTACCCGGGCCACCACCAATCAGGGGCCGCAAGTCCGGCCCCAGACACCCCCCCTTCATCTGATGTCAGATGTGGGGGTGGTTTTGGGGTCCCAAATGGGGCCGCGCGGCCCCATTTGGAGCCAAAATCGGCCTGTGCTGCATTGGTAGCATGGCCGGAGTGACTCTCCCTGCCTTAAAGCAGGGAGAGCCACTCCTGGTCTCGCTGCCAACACAGTGGAGCCAATTGATCTCGCTCCCAAAGGGGCCGCACGGCCCCATTTAGGAGAGAGATGGGCCCGCACTGTGTTGGCAGAGTGGCCGGAACAGCTCTCCCTGCCTTTAAGGACCATGCCCCCGCGTCTGACATCACTCCACTCCTGACTAGGATCATTTGTATACAGTAACAGATTTCTTCCCTTTCCCCCCAACACATGCGTGGGGTGCTTTACATCAGTTTTAAAACCTCTTTTTTAACCAGCCAAAACTTTAAGTAAGCAGACTAATATTGTTCAAAAAAGTCACCTTGAGCATACACAGAGGTTTTGTAACTAGAACTTTCAAAGAGTTTGCTTCCTGAAAACTGGTTTTTCCACTCTTTGCATCTAAGCAAGGCAGTTCTATCTGCATTCCTAAAAAGTGCTAATGTCATGTTAATGGTTATGTAAATACTCCAGTCAGTACCTCTCCCTCCTGGCATTTGTTATGGTATATCGAGACAAACTAGAATTAGGAAGACAACGCCCAATTTGTGTGCGGGGTGCTTCCAAAGATCTGGAATGGACTTTGGGGTAAGTCTGCCCAGTGTGTGAACGGAAATACTCTCTTCCAAAGGACATTCATAGTAACAGCCCTTTGTGGAAACACTCCAGGAAGTCACCTTATGAATAAATGAATTATCATTTTACCTCTGCACCCTCCCCCCCGCCCCCGCACAAGCACACTGCTGCTCAGGATGGCTTACAGTAAAAACAACAGTGAAATGCACAAAGAGCACAACAAAATCTAAAAACTATTAACAGTCAGTAGCAATTTGCCCTAATGTGTCGGCGGGGGTGGGGGGGAACCAAACAAGGCACAGCTGCCTTTGGTTCCTGGAAGCTCTGGTTGTGCCTCTCTCTCTTCCTGTCCTGCCCTGGCATTAATGAGAGCTGTGCTGCCTGCAGGCTGGCCATTCATCAGGTAGAGTTGTGGAGGGCTGTCAATGATCAGGTGAGAGAGAACACTGGGATCCCACATTGTTTCCCACAAGCCCCATCCTCATGCCCTTGGCTATATCATGGAAAGAGGACAGGTCCTCGTTTTGACAGGGAGAAACAATATGGCTCATGCATGGCTTGGAGTGAATCTCCTCCCATGTGTTCCACCAAGTATCACCAGATTTCAGGGTCAGACTCCATGGGATACTCCATGTGAATCCCATGTGAATTTCCCCCAAATTCTCCAGACCCCAAAGAGGTAAGTCCCCCCTCCAAAATCTCCTGATATACAGACTGCAATGTCCTTCAGAAGCTTTCAAAAGAAAAGAAAAGAAAAGAAAAAGCATTGAGTTATCATTAGAAGAGAGGTGGGACTGACCACAATTGAATCCAGCTATTGGAGAGCCATTATACTTTTCTGGCTAAAGCTTGTCTTTACAAAGGTTGGGTTGGCATATCTTATCCTGGAGGAACCTTTTAAATCTGATTGGGAATTAAGAATCATGGAAAAATTATCAGCATATGGATTCTCCCTAGTGGAGATAACCAGACTAGGATTTGATCGAGCTAAGCGCTTGATTATACAGCGCATACAGGATATAGAATTGCAAATGGAACAGGCAAATTTACCGAGTGGTATATATCTTGGAAGTCAGAACACTGAGATTAAGCCAGCTCCATATTTAAGTAGTATCTTGATACCAAAGTTCAGGCGAGCTCTTACTCTCGCCCGACTAAATGCTCTACCTACAGCGGTCTTATTTGGAAGATTCGCAGGCACGTCAAGTGTATCTAGAGTGTGCCCATGTGGATCTGGCCATGTCGAAACAACCGCTCATGTCCTGTTGTACTGTGATCACTATAGAGAAGTAAGATGTAAATTAATAGCCCCGCTCTTGAATAATTTTCCTGGTCATCAAGATGAATTTTATTTAAATTACTTGCTTACCAACCTAAATTTTGATGTTGTATATACAGTGGCTAAATTCTGTTATATAATATGTCAAATGCGGACTCACATGGTGTAATGAATTTTCTATTGTTGTTTTTCTATTTTTGTTTTTATCTGCTTTTAATTTATTTTATTGTATTTTATGGGTCTATGACCGAAATAAATTATTACTGCTTACTGCATGCAGTTAAACACACCTTCAGCGGAAGATTTTGTATAGCTATAGCAATAGCAATAGCACTTACATTTATATACCGCTCTATAGCCGGAGCTCTCTAAGCGGTTTACAATGATTTAGCATATTGCCCCCAACATTCTGGGTACTCATTTTACCAACCTCGGAAGGCTGAGTCAACCTTGAGCCCCTGGTCAGGATCGAACTTGTAACCTTCTGGTTACAGGGCGGCAGTTTTACCACTGCGCCACCAGGGGCTCCTATAGTTGTTGGTGCACTTCCAGTGTGGTGGTGAAGGGGCTCCTTTACAGGAGGAAGAGCTCCATACCACCCTAGTGATGGTGTGGGGAGGTGTGCAGAGAGAGCAATGGGAGGGGTAGTCCTTTCATGAGCTTTCCCTTCAGAAAAGGCAGGGCAGTGATACAAGGCTCTTCTTCCCATAAAGGAGATCCTGCCACACTAGAAGTGCACGGTACTGTGCAGGTTATTTGGCTTTGGTGCCATCAAAACACAAGCCTAAAGGATGCCCCATCTCCCCCTCAGTGGTTGAGGGCTCTGCAGCTGATGGCTCTGTCTGTTCTTTCCCAGCATACGTGATTATTTTATACAACTACATGTAGACATCTTTTCTGTCAAGAAAAGATACCTTTGTTGTTTTTTAAAAAAAGGTGTTTGTGCTAAATATACAATTAGCATGCTCAATTATACTAATAACGATGGGTTGCGTTGTTATCATTAGCATTCCTCATTAATGTGAATAGCATTTTGTGAGAGAAATCCTTTCTCTAAGGAATCTTCAACCTTGTGAAATCTGGAAGGAACAGAAGGAACCTCTTCAGATTTCGGTGGGGGGTAAGAAGAGGGAATTTGAGTTGGAGGGGACTGCTTCCCTGCAAAATTCAAAAGGAGTTGTGCATTTGGCTTGCATACTTCACACCCAGGACTATGAAGTAATTTGTAACAGACAACCAGAAGGCAGAAGCCTCTCCTCACAAGCAGCCTAACGCAGACAAGGGCAGCCCAGCCTGGGTTAGGCTGCTGCTTGTGTGGAGTGCCTGGATCTCTCCTGATCTCAGCGCTTCCACCCTGCCTAACCCAATTTTTAACCCCAGCGTTGGGGTTGTGTGTATGCTCGGGTTGTATGCAGTCTGAGCATACACAGCGTTGTGCACCCAGAGTGCCAGACTCATGGGAGAGTCCCCCAATGCACCATGCTCATTGTGCAGTGCATTATGGGATATCCAGAGGCTGGGACGCATTGTCCCAGTCTCTGAAGAGCTGCGCTGCTTGGAGCAGTGTGGACTGTGTGGGCATGTGAGCCACATGTCCCATCAATGGACATTGATCATCTGGGGGAAAGGTAGGTTTGTACCTGCCTTCTCTCCCCCCCCCCCCAGCCCCAGGGGTGATCATTTGCATAGCCTTAGTGTGTACAACCAGTGAGTTAACCAGAAATATAGGGACTTTTGTGAAATAATCGGATGCGGTCGGAAATGTGAGCATGTGTATAGGATGATGTCTCCCTTTTGGTTGTCCCTGAATGGCACCTGAAGGAATCATCAATGCATGTGCTTTCTCATACACTTAGTTCAGTGAGTCTCCATCTGTGGGGTGGGTGCCCCTTTGAGGGCTTAGAACACTTGGAAGGGTTTGTGTGTGCAAAGCCTGATCTTGGCACCACCCTTGTGCTGTTTCTTTGGGACTGGTTTCAGGAGGGATAGGAGATGTCTTGCTGCATGCACACAAATATATGCAAGAATTTCTGTACACTCCGCTCTGTAACTGATGGTTGGCATTGGGTTGAAAGAGAGAGCGAGAGAGCACGAGAGAGCAGAAAAAGTTTAGAAGAGGGGCCAAGCTCAAAATGTTTGAGAAACAGTATCCCTATTCAGATGGCATTGTACATGTTTTTGTGTGAATAACTGTACATGCATTCATTTAAAAAGTGAAGCTGCATACATGTTCCCTCCTATGCAAAGTGTAGAGTGGAAGTCTACCACTGCATATGTACTGAGCACAATGTGTTAATTATGTGTACAGTATTGCACACTGTAGAGGTGGACCTCGTTACATGTGGTCCCGGCACCCAGAGTTTCATGTAACTGCACCCGGCCTTGGTATGTGTACCTGGCTTTGTTATATGAGGGTTTTAAAAGGGTTAAAATTTGGCTATCACAGTTCCTAGGTGGCTGGCAATGACCTCTGGGGCCTGATCCACCTCCAGTGACTGTTGCTGGTGTCTATCTTAAGAACATAAGAACAGCCCTGCTGGATCAGGCACAAGGCCCCTTTGGGGACAGGGATCCATCTTATTTATTTATTATTTCTCTGTGTAAACCGCCCTGAGCCATTTTTGGAAGGGCGGTATAGAAATCGAATGAATGAATGAATGAATTTCCCACCAGCATTTTGTGGATTGGATCCATTTTTTGGTTATTTCCTCAACCTCCACCCCAACCCCACAATTCTTTGAAAATCGGAGCAATTGGTCATGGGGTGGTGGTTGCTGGATAGATGGAGACCTGCAGAGCATGGCAAGGTAACCTTTCCCTCCATTTTCTGCCTTTTAATTTTTTTATTTTTTGTCCTCCAGGAACCTAATCCCCTCCTTGCCATTGACTAAAGTCTTCTTATCCAGAGTTCCTTTATCAGCAGAAATGGGTGGCAACGGAACCCCTGCAGATAATGATTGTACATGTGTTGTACACATTGTACACGTGTTGAACAGAACTTGTGAGTAGGGCTAATAACTAAGTTTATTATGGCTTTAGAGAGAGAAAGCAGAAGGAAAAGGAGGAGCAGAAAAAGTGTGTGTGTGTGTGTGTGTTTTCCTGGAAGACCATGTTGTTAAGATCACTTGGTTAGGATCAAGTGATTGGTTAGGTTTGAAAGATGACACATTGTAAGAAGATAATGAGGTGATTCTCACGAGCGAGCAAAACCGAGCTAGGCTCCTCTAGCCTGGTTTTGCTCACTTGTGAGAACCACCAGGCTCGGGGGTGAGCCAGGTGGCTCCACAGCAACAAGAACACCTAAATACCCCCCCACTTAAATGAGGCTAACGGAGTGAGCATTCCATTAACCTCATTTTAACGACCGTGTGTCAGCTGCGGCTGCTCGCAGCCACAGCAGGCACACTCGGGGAGGGGGGAGAGCAGATCCCAGGAATGCACCGCACACTCGTGTGGTGCATTACTGGAGCTCTGGGGGAAGGGGTGCTGCATGGCAGCACTTCCCTTCACCTGACCCCCGGAGCTGCCAGGCGAGCATGGCCGGGTGCAGGAGCACTGGAGTGAAGCCGCCTCTTGTCTGGGAGGGTGATCCGCCCTCCCAAGAAGGGGTGTGTGATCATCTGCAGGGAGAGCGGGTCAAACCCTCTGTCCCCACAGAACCCCTTTTGGCTCTGCATGCTGATCGTGTGCAGAGCCTTAAGGGCTCTTTTGGGTTGAAAGGTAGGATCATAAATGCAAAAATAAATATAACTATTCTAGAGGAAGACCAATTACTGGGTCAATACTAGAATGCTAGAGTTGTTAAGTGGTGTATGTGTGTGTGTCGCAATTGCCCTGGACCCCACACATGGAGAAGGGAGGATTCAAAGTATTGTTCAGAATCTGAAATGATCATATTGATAGTTTTCAATTGGATCATAAAAGGCAGTAAAATTAATCTATTAAAAATATAACCTTAAGATCAAGAGTTATTACAGTATTTGGGGTTTCCCCACACACTCTATTGACTGGACCATATACTTCAGTGGACAATGGTGGTTCTGCTGTTTGACCTGTACATGGCATCACATTGATATCAATACAGATGGTTTTGGGAAAGCTTATATGCATATCTAGCATTTCTTTCATTTTTTTCTTATGAAAAGATTACATTGACACAAGATGTAGTGGCTAACACACAGTGTAGCATGTTGCCCATGGAAGAGGGATGCACACATGCACCTTTTGTCCCAATCAAGAGTCCATCCTCACAGTGAGCAGTGCCATCACCACCACCATTGGGAATAATGGCAGTAGTGGCACAGCAGCAACTACACAACCCCTTAGTGTGCATGCAACAGCCCTTCCCACTGCTCACTGTGAGGATGAGCTCTTGGCTGCAGTGTTCCCTCTAAGGTGTGTGCATGTGCGTGCACTCACACTTTTTTTGATGTCCGCTCAGTTAATTTTAGATCCTGCTCAGGTTGAACCAGGAAGGCTCCACTCTGATTGCATGTGTGCACACAGTGCCTTGATACTCTCGCCCAGAACAAATCTTATTCTGCACACAGATGAAAAAAATTTAGAGAGAACACTGCTTGGCTGGGTCAGAAGGTGCATGCATGTGTCCCTCTTCCATGGGACATGTTAGCCAGTGAAAAGAAAGTGTGTTTGTGGAGGGCTCAAATGAAGATTCTGCCCCTGGGCCTCTTAGAGTCATAAAAGGCCCTGTTTCTAGTCCATCTGGGCCTAGAAATTTTCAGGCCACCGAGGAGATCATTCAGATGCAACTATTCTCAAAGGCTTCTGTTGCAAAATGCAAACTGTTCTCTGAATTCTTTCCCATGGCCTTCTCATATTGTGGCCCTCATCTGAGCTTGCCTCAGTTGTTCTAGTAAGAACTAACCTGCCTACTTTCCTTTCACTGTCTCTACAACTTGACAAAGTTTGGTTCAGATCGAGGTCCACAAGTTAGTTCTCTTGTGCCTCAAATGTTCACACACCCACTGTCTTGGATTGGGTGGATGACATCATTGCAAACTACACCATTGAGTTGTCCCTGTGTGTCACTCACTACAACTGTACCAAATTTGGTTCAAATCGGTTAGACAGTCCACAAGTTAGTGCACTTGTACCTCAAAAGTTCACACATCCACCATCTTCATTTGGGTGGATGACGTTATCACACACTACACCATTGGGACATACCTATGTGTCCCTACAGCTGTAGCAAATGTGTTTCAAATTGGTTAGGCAGTTCACAAGTTAGCTCACTTGTGCCTCAAATGTTTACGCATCCGCCATCTTGAATTGGGGTGTACGGCATCATCACAAACTACACCACTGAGGTGTCCCTGTGCCACTCACTACAACTGTACCTAATTTGGTTCAAATTGGTTAGACAGTCCACAAGTTAGCCCACTTGCACCTCAAACGTTCATGCATCTGCCATCTTGGATTGGAGTGAATGACATCATTACAAACTACACCATGGTGTTCTTACAGTTGTAGCAAATTTGGTTCAAATCAGTTAGGCAGTTCACAAATTAGCTCACTTGTGCTTCAAAGGTTTATGTGTCCACCATCTTGAATCAGGGTGGATGACATCATCACAAACTACACCACTGAGGTGTCCCTATGTGTCCCTACAACTGTACCCGATTTGGTTCATTTTGGTCCAGGCACTGTGAAATTGATAGCGGGGACACACACGGACACATGGAATGCTGGGTGATCTCATAAGCCTACTAGAAAGTAGGCTAAAAAAGGGGTGGTGAAAGAAAATTAAAAATACAATACAAGAACAATTTTAAAACATTAAAAAAATCAGTTACAATCAGATCACAATTTTTTAAAATTTAAAAATTAAAAGGCCTGAGTGAACAAAAAGGGCTTTACTTGGCATCTAAAAGAACAAAGTGATGAATCTCACTGGGGAGGCTATTCCATAAACAGGGTGCAACCATTGAAAAGGCCCTCTCCCTAGTAGCCACTCACCTCACCTCATTTGGCAGGGGCACCTGTAGAAGGGCCTCCGAAGAAGACCTTAAAGACTGGGTTTACTTTGGACATATGGCGCAAGGCAGTCCCTCAGGTAACCCGGTCCCAAGCCATTTAGGGCTTTAAAGGTTAAAACCAGCACCTTGAATTGGACCTGGAAACAGACTGGGAGCCAGTGCAGCTGACAAAGCACTGGAGCAATATGCTTAAAATGTCCACTCCCAGTTAATAATCTTACAGCCCTATTTTGTACCAGCTGCAGTTTCCAGACCATTTTCAATGGCAGCCCCACATACAAGACATTGCAGTAATCTAAGTGAGATGTTACCAGAGCGTGAGTAACTGTGGCCAAGCTTTCTCTGTCCAGGTACGGTTGCAGTTGGTGTATCAGCCAAAGCTGATAAAAGGCGCTCCGAGCCACAGAGGCCACTTGAGCTTCTAGTGCAGGCTAGCTCAATTTATGCCCTCCAGCTCTTTTTTGACTACAGCTCCCATAATCCCTAGCCACAGTGGCCAATAGCCAGGGATTATGGGAGTTGTAGGCCAACATCTGCAGGAGGGCTGAAGTTGAGCAGCCCAGCAGTGACAGTGCTGGATCAATGAGCACCCCCAAGCTGCAAACCTGGTCCTTCAAATTGAGGACTCTAGGCTTTGTATCGCTAATAGCAAAATACAGTATGCTTTCTAAATAGGTACTAATGACAACTAGTTCATGCTTGCTTAAATGAGCACCGATGGATTATGGTGGCAAGTGGCTACTCTCTATGGCCCACATCCCTTCTTGGATGGATGGGCTGAAAGCAAACAGTTGGTCAATTGAAATGTAACCAGACTTCAGAGCAGAGTCTGAATTTTGCAGCTGACTGTCAAGAAGGATCCTTGAGAAGTTCTAAAATTCCTTGCTTTTGGGGGAGGTGATGCTGCTTTACAGTCTAGCAAAGTCTGGGTACCTGCCTGCTCTCTTATGTTCCACTTGTTTATTTGTAAATAAGCAGATATTACAGATACAATTGTTTGTTCTTTGGAGTGAACTGAAACTGTAGAAGGCTTGCCCTTGAAATGTCATCCTGCTTGGGGAAGTGGGGAGTGTTAAGAAAATGGGAACAAGAGTGACCTAAAGGAATATGAAAGATAAGGTATAATTACAATATAATCCTAGGTTAATTTTATCTATCTATCTATCTATCTATCTATCTATCTATCTATCTATCTATCTATCTATCTATCTATCTTTTAATAGTAAAAGTTGATGGTACGTAATCCATATAAATACTTACAAATTATTAACAAGGGCTTTAAAAAAACAACATTGTTGTGTAAGACAACAATAAATATGCTTTAAAAATTGATAATACAAAACCCTCCAAAGATAAATAGGCCACAATTACTCTCATAGTTGAGATATGGGTCACTGACTTCATTGACCTGCAGACCCTTTGCACGGAGTTTGAATTTTAAGCTTCTGATGGATAGGTCCGCTATACATCCCCATTCAGCCATGAAACTAGCTTGGTAACTCTGGGCCAGTCACTTCTCTCTCAGCCTAACCTACCTCACAGGGTTGTTGTGAAAGGGAAACTCAAGTATGCAGTACACCACTCTGGGCTCCTTGGAGGAAGAGCAGGATATAAATGTAATAATAATAATAATAATAATAATAATAATAATAATAATAATAATAATACCTGTAGCCAAAAATTGGTTGGACCATAAAATTGAAAAAGTTGAAGAAAATGAAGATGTAAAAATATTATGGGACTTCCGCCTACAAACAGACAAACATCTGCCACACAATACACCAGATATAACTGTAGTCGAGAAGAAAGAAAAACAAGTCAAAATAATTGACATAGCAATACCAGGGGATAGCAGAATAGAAGAAAAAGAAATAGAAAAAATCACCAAATACAAAGATCTACAAATTGAAATTGAAAGGCTGTGGCAGAAAAAGACCCAAATAATCCCAGTGGTAATTGGCGCCCTGGGTGCAGTTCCAAAAGACCTTGAAGAGCACCTCAACACCATAGGGGCCACAGAAATCACCATCAGCCAATTACAACAAGCAGCTTTACTGGGAACAGCCTATATTCTGCGACGATATCTATAACAACAGCAACAACATTGACAATAAAATTCTGGCATCCCAGGTCCTTGGGAAGGACTCAATGTCTGAATAAAACAAACCAGTCAATAACACCTGTCTGACTGTGTAAATAAATAATACAATAATAAAATAAATACATTGAAAGGTGGCTCTATAATTGTTTAACTTTTATTATAAGGGCGTAATATTTTACAGAAGAAATGTGTGCAAGTTGATTACTAAGAGAGACCTTGGAGAAATTGTGAAAAGTCCTTTGCATTAGGAGAAGTTTTGAGATGTTCTGTCCTTGTGAAAACACTATATGAAAACAGTCACTGAGGAAGACCATAGGTTGAAACGCATCTGACCTCACCAGGAACTACAAGAATCTGATTTCACCAGGAACCACAAGAATGAATGATTCAGTGAACATATGTTTGAGGACTTTTACGTCACAAAAATCAATGACTCAGTCAACATATTCTTGAGGACTTTTTGCATGATATTATGACTTGACCAGGAATTATAAGAATCAATGACCAAGTAATTGTTTTCTTATAATGTCAGATATGTTTGAGGACTTTTTTTGGATAGTAAGGGCAACTTTGAGAGTAATTGTGGCCTATGAATTGTTGCAGGCTTTCATATTATCAATATTTTTAGCATATTTACTGTCTTACACGGGAATAATTTTTTACCTAATGTTCTTTTAATTAAAATATCCATTTATATAACAACCACCACCACCACCTAGTTGGTTTGCTCCAGAAGAGACAGAGAAAAGGAATCTCCTTGGCTATCTCTCCAAATCACCTATCTGATCTTTCATATTCCTTTTGAATATAAACTTTCTGGATCAGGTATATTCCCTGTTTCTTTCAGGCAAGAGTGACCTACCTTAAAGTGTGTTTGTGAGGATGAATGGGATAAAGAGCATAAAGTGGTATGGCTCCTAAATGCAAAATAATCATGGAGCCCAAAAAGTTTCTTATGGCTCTGCATTAGGTACAAAGACCCTCTAGCATCAGAGCTTTTCTGAGAATTGCGTCCATCTTTCTTTTGAACTGGCAGATGGTTCCAGTCATGGCCTGCTGTTGTTTTCTGCAGAGGAGCATTACCTTCCTTGAATTCATGAGCGCCTATCAATCAAGGCTCAAATGGCAGGCAATGCGGTGAATCAATAAAATCTCTACTTTCAGCTGCAGGGTTGGCTAGTAATTCTTCTCGTGTCACTGCCTGGTTAAACAGTCATACTCCTGCTAAAAGCTCTGCAAGACATAATAGATTCATGTGGTGCTGGTCCATTGTGTGGCGTTTACCCTGGAAAAACGAAAGAGGTTACTGTTTCACTAAAACAAACCAGACACCGATGCATTGTACATAGAAATGTATTCAACCATTTCAATCTGCCTCATTAGAGCCAAGGAGACTCCTTTTCTCTGTCTCTTGTGGAGCAATGCACAGGCATCTGACATATTCATGGCGAACCCTTCTTTAAGGATGGTTCACACATCAAGCCCCAATTGATCTGTCAGGCCAGCCCCTCCACCCAGTTTGGCAATAATTCATTTCGCTCGTAGGTTTTGTTTTGCAATCGATATGAAGGCAGACAAATTAGAGGACTTTAGACATGGAGAAAACGTGAACATTAGGAGAAGTGCACTGAAAGATCATAGAAGTGTATTTGCTTATTTCAGGAGCCCAGGCTGAACAGCCACACTGTAAAACAGAGATTTTAAAAAATACAGAATGGAACCATTATATTCTGGATTAATTTTGGTTGCTAAATACCTACCTGAAGAGGATGCTCTGTTGGCAATTCTGAAGCATTCCATAATAGTTGAGCAAGACTTTTTGAATGGCCTTGTGCTATAGTCTGGCAAATTGCTCATATAGTCAAATTTTAGCAAATTTTGGCACTGTGATATGACAACAGAATGGGTGGTCTTTTGGTTGTGAGCCTGAGAAGTTAAGGATAATGTAACAGTGTAATGCATCATATTTTTTTTCTTATGGAAACACTGAATGCTGTATTCGAACATTTGCAATATGCTGTGTGTCTGAAGAAAATACATAGCAAATACAGTAGTGAGGCTGAGTATGGGATAAGCATGTGTGAAGCACCATTTCAGATTCCCAGCCTTCAGCAGGAGGCTTTACAGACAGGGCTTCTACACTGAATCTCCCTCAGAAGAGAGTGAGTGCATTCATACACCAGCCAGACTTACCCTGAAGTCCCTTCGAGATCCATGGACCCATTCTACACACAAATTGGGCTTTGTCTTGCAAATTCTAGCTTATCTTTATGTATTTCAGGGTTTTAGAAATGCTGATTTTAAGCTACCTTTTCTGAAAACAAATAGGGAGAGGCACTGATGTAGAATCATTAGCATGATAAGAGGGATACAATCTTTAGAAATGCAGATATAGCGCGCGCTCTCTTTCCCCATTGTCTAGAAGGAAAACAGGGAGGCATGCCATGTGAACTTGCATCAAAACAAAAACCAAGAGCATAGGGGAGGGGCTGTTTCCCTCAATGCCACGTGTGTAATTCATAGTGGCTTCACTCAACATTTACCCAGCAGCATGAAGCCATGTGCGAATAACTCCTAGAAGAGCTCGATGGAAAACTCAGATTGAATTTTGGGCAATCTGAGCTGCCATTGCTACAGTAATGTCAATTGTTCACTTCCTTTTAAGGTTCAGATGTACATGAAATTAACTTTTCTTATGCATGCATGCTCTGTTCAAATGCATGAAGATGGTGTAGTGTGAAAATGTTAAAATATAATTATACAGATGTTTCTGCACCAATGGATTACTATTTCGTAAGTGTGCAAATGGCATGAAAAGGCTGCAGTTTAAGAAGACAGACATCACAAATATACATCGTTCTTATCCATATCAGTGCAAAGCACAGGTGAATAAGACAACTGTCCCTCCCTATAAATATGCTGCTTGAACCATAAGAACATAAGAACAGCCCGACTGGATCAGGCCCAGGGCCCATCTAGTCCAGCATCCTGTTTCTCACAGTGGCCCACCAGATACTGCTGGAAGCTTACAGGCAGAAGTTGAGGGCATGCCCTCTCTCCAGCTATTACTCCCCTGCAACTGGTACACAGAGGCTGGAAGTGGTCTATAGCCCTCCGACTAGTAGCCGTTGATAGGCTTCTCCTCCATTAAGCTATCCAAACCCCTCTTAAAGCCATCCAGGTTGTTGGCTGTCACCACATCTTGTGGCAGAAATTCCACAAGCCGATTATGCGTTGTGTGAAAAAGTACTTCCGTTTGTTGGTCCTAGATTTCCTGGCAATTGATTTCATGGGATGACCCCTGGTTCTAGTATTATGTGAGAGGGAGAAGGTTTTCTCTCTATCCACTTTCTCCACACCATGCATGATTTTATAGACCTCTATCATGTCTTCCCGCGGTCGTCTTTTTTCTAAACTAAATAGCCCCAACTGTTGTAGTCTTGCCTCATAAGAAAGGTGCTCTAAGTAGTAAGTAAGTAGACTTTTTTGGATCAGGATTCAGAAATGCCAGAACAACAATATTTGACCTGAAATAGCTTTCATTAAATTCTGGTGGTGGGTCTAGTAGTATAGAATGTGGTACTACCGGTTTGGCTTGAAACTAAAATCAATATGCGTGTTGTCAAGGCGCAGGGAAGGAGAAGATCGTCTTCCAGAAGTAAAATGGAACTTAAGAAAAGTTTTGCAGAAGGTCCTGTGCTCAATCATTCATTGGCATCTCTAGTTGGAGGGATTTCAGGCAGCAGAACTGTGAAATATGTCTGCCTGAGACTAGGGATGGTGCTAGGTTTTATAGATCAATAGTGTCAGGCACTTTCTTATATACTTGAGACAGGAAAACAGAACTGACAATGGAATCCTTCCAGTGAGGTTCAGTTTCTAAAACATTGGGAAACATTTCATTTAGTTTTTCCAATCCTTAGCTGATATGTTAGCTTCTATCTATCCAGATTGCTCTCCAGAAAATATGACTCAGTATTGCCTGCTGTGTGCTCCACATTTTTGAATATGCCTACATTGCTGTTCAAAGTTTATCGTGAGCATCTGGGGACTGGAAAGCTTTCTATTATTTTCCATGAGATATTTAAATAGCCTACTCACCACAAGGGATTTGGCTTAGTATGCAGGAAAGATATAGCACATGTCTATGTGGTTCATATATTTGTAAAAGTGCTGGATGGGTATCTATTTATGAGAAACTGCCACAAACCGGAGGTGGGGGGTTTGAGGTCCAACAGTTTCCATAGCTGGTAGAACATAATTCACTCACTGGGGCAGTAGACATGATTACTCCTAAGCGTCCTCTCCGACCTGCTTCAAAATTGGCCCCTTGGTATACGGAAGAACTATGGGGGCTTAAGCAGCGAGTTAGATGACTGGAGCGCAAGTGGAGAAAGACTCGGCTTGAATCTGACAGATTGCAACATAGAGCTCATTTGAAGACCTGTGCTCAGGCGATATGTGCGACGAAGTTCACATCCGGCGGAGTTGTTCAGGGTTGTGAGAGGGCTAGTGAGTGCCCCTCCTCCCTTGAATCAGAATCTGGAACCATCGATTATCCACTGTGATGTGTTTAATGAATTCTTTGTGGGAAAAATCTCTCATATTCGGGCCGACTTAGACACCGTCTCCACAATTACCTCAGTGTCTGATGTGGAGGTGTCCAGTGACTCCTCTTGTGTGATTAGGTTGGATCAGTTCCAGTTTGTGACTCCTGAGGATGTGGACAAGCTGATTGGAATGGTGCGGCCTACCACCTGTTCTCTTGACCCTTGTCCGACATGGCTTATATTATCTGGCAGGGGGGTTGTTGTAGAAGGCCTAGTAGAGATTATAAATGCATCTCTGAGGGAAGGTAGGATGCCTCGTAGTCTTAAGAAGGCAATTATTAGACCGCTTCTGAAGAAGCCTACCCTGGATCCCTCGGACTTGAACAACTACAGGCCTGTCTCCAACCTTCTGTCGCTGGGCAAGGTAATTGAGAGGGTGGTGGCCTCTCAGCTCCAGACAGTCTTGGATGAAACTGATTATCTTGACCCATTTCAAACTGGCTTTTGGGCTGGCTATGGGGTGGAGACTGCTTTGGTTGGCCTGATGGATGATCTCCAATTGGCAATTGACAGAGGAAGTGTGATTCTGTTGGTCCTTCTGGACCTCTCGGTGGCTTTTGATACTATCGACCATAATATCCTTCTGGAGTGTCTGAGGGGGTTGGGAGTTGGAGGCACTGCTTTGCGGTGGTTCTGCTCCTACCTCTCAGGCAGGTTCCAGATGGTGTCCCTTGGAGACTGCTGTTCTTCAAAATCTGAACTTTTGTATGGTGTGCCTCAGGGCTCCGTATTGTCTCCAATGTTGTTTAATATCTACGTGAAACCACTGGGAGAGATCATCAGGAGATTTGGTGCTGGGTGCTACTAGTATGCTGATGACACCCAAATCTATTTCTCCATGTCAACATCATTGGGAGAGGGCATAACCTCCCTAAATGCCTGCCTGGAGTCAGTGATGGGCTGGATGAGGGATAACAAACTGAGACTGAATCCGGCTAAGACAGAGGTACTCATTGTGTGGGGTCGGAACTTGAGAGATGATTTTGATCTCCCTGTTCTGGATGGGGTCACACTTCCCCAGAAGGAACAGATACGCAGTCTAGGGGTGCTTCTGGATCCGAGCCTCTCCCTGGTGTCCCAGGTTGAGGCGGTGGCCAGAAATGCCTTCTATCAGCTTCGGCTGATACGACAGCTGCGTCCGTTTCTTGAGGTGAATGACCTCAAAACAGTGGTACATCTGCTGGTAACCTCCAGACTGGATTACTGTAATGCGCTCTATGTGGGGCTGCCCTTGTACATAGTCCAGAAGCTCCAGCTGGTCCAGAATGCGGCAGCCAGGCTGGTCTCTGGGTCATCTCGGACAGACCATATAACTCCTGTATTGAAGGAGCTACACTGGCTGCTGATATGTTTCCGGGCAAAATACAAGGTGCTGGTTATAACCTATAAAGCCCTAAACAGTTTGGGCCCTGGGTATTTAAGGGAATGCCTTCTTCTGCATGAACCCCACCGCCCACTGAGATCTGGTGGAGAGGTCTGTCTGCAGCTGCCACCAGCTCGTCTGGTGGCCACTCAGGGACGGGCCTTCTTCGCTGCTGCCCCGAGGCTTTGGAATGCACTCCCTAGTGAAATAAGAGCCTCCTCATCTCTGACAGCTTTTAAAAAGTCTTTAAAAACACACTTCTTCACCCAGGCTTTTAATTAATGTTGTTTTAATGGTTTTAATGCTGTTTTAAAATATTATTTTAAAATTTTTAAATTGTTGTAGTGTGTGTGTCCCTCCCATTTTTGTCTTAACGAATGTTTTACTTTGTTTTTATTCTGTTGTAAACCACCCAGAGACGTAAGTTTTGGGCGGTATTAAAATGTTTTAATAAATAATAAATAATAATATTTTTTAAAAAAATAATGGCATGAGACGATCTACACCACATCCATAGCCCACTGGTTCGCAACAATACAAGTACCCAGTGAAAAGCAGCATTTTATCTTGAGGGCCAGTGAGGGCTGAGGGATCTAGACAATTATGAAATCGCTTAGTTACTAAACCTCAGATGCAGAATTCCATTTTCAATTTCTTGTGATTTCTGTATAGATGTAAGGAATTACTTAGGCTGGAGGTAGACAATAGCTTTAAAAAGTTGAAAACAGTTTGATAGAGCCACTGTTGCCCATGGCACACACTCTCATGGTGTAGTGGTTAGAGTGTTGGACTAGGACTGGGGAGACTCGAGTTCAAATTCTCATTCAGCCATGAAACTCACTGGGCAACTCTGGACCGGTCACATATCTCTCAGACTAACCTACCTCACAGGATTGTTGTGAGGATAAGCATAACCATGTGCATTGCTCTGGGCTCTTTGGAAAAAGAATGGAATATAAATGTGATAGATAGATAGATAAATAAATAAATAGTTCTGCTACTACAAAGGTGGCCAACTGGAGGACCTCCAGTGGTTGCACTGCCACTTCCATCAACCCACCCTACTGCAGTTGCAATCAGGGGTGATGGGAGTTGTAGTCCAACATTTTGGGAGCCTCAGATTGGTCAGCCCTGCACTCTTGTCTCAGCCAAACGCATTCCTGTGTGTTAGGCATTCTTGACAGTTTCTCCTGGCAGTTGGCTCAAGTGGCTAGAAAACAAGGGCACATTGCAAAAGCATTGCGAAAAGCACTACCAAGCCCTGCACAAACTGTGTGACTAGAGGCAATTGTGGAAGGAATGTGCCCATCCTGGATGACGATGGCTGTAGCATTTCATTTTCAGCATTCTGAGAAGGCTGTCATCTCTCTCTAGCTGCAGCCTCTGAATGGCCCATTGCAAAGTCACCAGGTCAGCCTCTTCTCTTGTGGAGAAAATTGTATTTCAGGCTTCCTGGGCTGCCTTATGTCTCCCCGTCACCCCAAATTGGCTCATATTACTTGGTAAGTTTTCATATCACTCAAGGGCAGATATGATTTTGCCATAATTGGTGATTCTTGCTATCAAGAAGGCATATACATGCCCACGCGTAGATTTCCAGCCAGAGCAAAGACACTAATAAATATTGATTGTGAATTTTAATCTCTTTTTCATTCGTTATTCTAGTGCCTGTATTAACTGGCATTGCAAAATAACCAGCACTGTGCAGAGTTTTTACATTTAATGAGAGCTGCATAGCAATACCGCATTGCTTCACTGTCTGGGTAGATCAAGAAAGACTGGAGTGAAGAGCTTCCCATTAGTCATATTAACATCCATCATGCCCTCACATCACTGCAAGCGGCTACCATGGAAATTTGCCTTCCACTCCATAGATTATTTTCTATTGAAAAATCTGCCCAACTCACTCCTATGTATGAGACACTCACACAAAATTCTCCCTACTGTTAGGTCAGGGTGATACTTGCTAGAAAACAAGGGCACACTGCAGAACAGAGAAAATATTGTTGGCTCCCCTTCTTTCTTCCACCCCAACCTCACCCTTTCTAAGGCGAACTTTGGCAGATGTAGACAAGATTTTAATAGCTACATAAAGAGAAATGCATGACAACCTCATTAGGGGCACTATAATGGCCTGTCAGAATATCTCCGAGAGGACAATATATGTGTCTAGTTAGTTACTGCATTGCTAACTATGGCACTTGGCCCCCTCTCATAATCATTCATCTTCTATTGGCCGGCCTTCCAATAATACTTCCCCACCACATGGATCCACTCTTCCTTTCAACAGCTTCACAATTGCTGACATAACTCTTTAAGTACAGAAGAATCGGAGCTGGTAAGTGACAGTCATAAAAAAGCAGTTAGTGGCCCACCCCACCGCTAGCCCTGATACGGTACATTATGAGCATTTTCTTCCTTTCTTCTGTAATCATGAGGACCATTTTGGCCCATTCCAACATCTGCAGGAGGTCAAGGCTTGGGGAGCCTGGGGATTTCGAACCATCTGCCACAAAAAAAGAGAAGGAAAGGAAGAGCCTAAATGGTGATCTAAAGAGCTACTTAGAGTTATTTATCACCCGAATAACAAACCCATCATTATTAATTGCTCTCGCCTATTGTCTTTTCATGTACAACCAAAACGCCTGTGGACATTATTAAAATAGATTTTAAAACTGTGCTGCAGCTGGAGGCCCATTTTAACCTACTAGAAGCTCAAAGAGATTGAAGGGCTTCTCTTTTCTTTCATTGCAGCCAAAGGCAGCACATCATCCATCCTGCTGAAAAATTCAACATTCTTCTAAACAACCGTAGTCTGCAAAGGTCACAAGCCAGCTAATAAGCATCTGGGCCTGAAGTTTGCTGTAGCAGCAGTAGCTGCTTTGGGAGTTAAGCTGAACATGCTGAGGGAGGACCATGGGACATGTTTCATGAGGCTGTTTTCTACTGCATATTTAAAGATCTGTTGTTATTATACTGTTTAGGAAGCATCTTCTTCAGTTCCAGTCTGAGGGCAAGGAAACTTCTATTTGTGGCTGCTCATTCATATTAGAACACTACACTTTACCAGCGAATCTAGTTCTGTGCATTTTAGGCATGGTATCACAATGGGGTCAGGGATGGAAGGGACAGAAGGATTCATAATTTTTATGTTCATATTTTGGGAGTTTTGACCATAATATGTAGAACGTAGATGGAGTCTGTCCATCTTTTCGGTGAAAGCAGATTTGTAGGTCCATAGATACTCCAAGGCTTCAGTATAAAAAACACATGTGAAACAAAATATATTTGTGGCAGGGGGAGGGTTTCTGCAGGCAAGAAAGAGGAGCAGGTTGTTATTTTTTTTAATGAGCTGTTACAGGTAAGTTGCTCTGTTAGTTTTTTGTAATCCATGACAACTGCAATGGCAATTTAGGACAACGGGTAAATAATGACCATTAGATAGTGACCTGTTTTCTAGCTAATACCTATTGTCTGACTAGTATTTAATAATTAAACAAAAAAAGCTGATATCCTGACTAACCAAGTGCTTGAGTAATGAACAAAGTTGTGTTAGTCAAGGCTGGGTTGGTGGTGCCTCAGGTCAAGCGGGTGCCCCCTTTTCCTGCGTGGGTGTCCCATGCCCCATTTTTATTTATTTATTAATTGTTACATTTGTATACCGCCTTTCATTACAATAATCTCAAGCTGGTTCACACAAAAATTAAAAGCAAGACTATAAAAATGACACGAATAAAATATTAAGCTAAAATATAAAACAAATCTGACTAAAAAGATTTAAAATACAAGCATAAGAACTGTATAAAATACAAAGAAGCAGCAGTAGAGACCATTATATAAAAGCCATGGTAAAAAGCCAAGATTTAACACGCTTTCTAAAAACTGTGATGGAGACCGAGGAGCGTATAGCCACTGGGAAAGCATTCCGGAGTCTGAGGGCAGCAAAACAGAGAAGGCCCTGTCCAGCGTGCACAACAGCCGAGCCTCCCTCATTGTCGGCACCCAGAGCAGAGCCCTTTGAGATGACCTCATCAAGTGGGAAGGAACCCTTGGGAGCAGGCGGTCCCTCAGGTATCCCGAGCTCAAACCATTAAGAGCTTTAAAGGTCAAAACCAGCACCTTGAATTGGACCTGGAAACAAACTAGTAGCCAGTGCAGCTCTTTCAAAATGGGTGTGATGTGATCCCAATGGGCAGCTCCAGATAAAACCCTAGCTGCTGCATTTTGCACTAGCTGCAGTTTCTGGATATTCTTCAAGGGCAGCCCTACATAGAGCATGTTACAGTAATTCAGCTCAGCTGTGACGTGACGAAGGCATGGGTAACTGTGGCCAGATCTGCCTTCTCGAGAAAGGGACACAGCTGGCACATTAGCCGAAGCCGTGCAAAGGCACCCCTGGCCACCGCCTCCACCTGAGCTTCCAAAAGCAGAGCTGGGTCTAATAATACCCCCAAGCTGCCCATGCAGTCACTCTGAACCCTATTTGCTCATGTGGGCACCCTGGACTCCATCACTCACCCAACTGCCCACTCTCCTCACTGTGCTGGGCTGCCACTCTGGCCAGATTAGAATGACTTTGTTGTGCCGGGCAGTGATGTGATTATAACGCACCACAGCAGGCCAGTGGTGGAAGTGGCAACCCGCCACAGTGAGGAAAGTGAGTGAGGGAGCAAGCCCCATTACCCGCCTACCCGTGAGGTAGAAGGAGATAGAAGTGATCATGTACTCGCTCCGATCTGGGTAGGTTTCAGGATGTGCTTTCCTTGATACAGTGCTGGAGACACTATGTGGGTAGGCTGCCACCGTCCTACCCAGATCGGGGATAGCAGACAATCGCTTCCCTCTCCTCCTACCTTGATCTTTGCTGACACACAACCTTTTCGCTGGAGCATGGCAAGGACTTGGATCCTGGCTGGCCGCACCTCCTACCCTGAGCTTCTCCTCCCCTGATTTTGGTTGTCAAGCACTGAGCAGAACTCACAGTCCCTTGTTAGGCAGAGAACAGACGATAGTGCGATTACTGTCTGTGATGATGTATCATCATCCCTGTTCATACCCTCGTGTAAATTAGTCCCTCCATAGGCACTCTTGCAGTCCCACAGTGCTTACTGCATCACACATGATAAGGCTATTTCTGCAGACAACCGCTGTGATTCCCCCACACCCTTTGAAAGCAAAGTATTGTTTGAATACAGCCGCCTCCCATGTTATATTTTAACCACAGAGGGAGCATGCATTCATCCACACTTCCTCACCGCTCCTATGCAGATGGAGTTTTATGTGAGTGTGTGTACTGTGTCTCAGTTACCCACTTACACATCTCCAGCAAGCTCAGGAGTCTAAAAACAGGATGGAGTTAAAAAGGGCACTTTTTTGTACTGCTACTGCAAATCTATACTGCTGTAAAGAAATTTTTTTTTCCTTCTGATACTAATTAGGCAAGTACATAATTAAGTATCCTAAATAATGAAATATAATATACCCTGTGTGACATCGCTCAAAATACCAAACTATAAATTAGTCATTGAAAGCTTTATTAATAAATAAACCTTTGGATGTCAGTTCAAAATATAAAGACTTGGGTGGTGGTGGTGCGGGGGGGGAGATATGTTTTAGCCATCTATAAGCTAATTGCAAGGATGTAGAAATACTTCCTGTTGCAGCAGATTGCTTTAGTCCTGGGGTTTGATGCTTTTTATGTTCATGACTGCAAGTAACATATGGTTGTAGCTGGCTATCCCAACCAGAGGGTAGGAACCATTGCCATAAGGGCACACTGTCACCCAGTTCAGACGTAACACCCCTTCCCCTGCTCTCCCGTCTGTATTTGGACAGTGGGGAGAACTGTCACTCTGCAGTCAGTGAGACCGCAGAGAGGTGGGGGAGCTGGCTGTGAGGGCTTCCTTCTTAACAAGAGAGTCTGCACAGCCAATCCGGCTGGAGTGAGGGAGGAGCTTCATCCCTGAACTCCAGTTCCATCGGGCCCAAACTGCGGTGCCAGCATTCGGATGTAACACTGGTATTGCAAAACTGGAGGTAAGGGCGACGAAACTCTACCCTCTCTGAAGGTTCAGAGTGGAGTTTGGGAAAGGAAACCGCAGGTCCCTTCTTGCCCTTAACTCTGGTTTCCCAAATTCTGGAGGTGAAGGGACCTCCGGTCTCCCGGTACTACTACTACTACTACTACTACTACTTCTTCTTCTTCTTCTTCTTCTTCTTCTTCTTCTTCTTCTTCTTCTTCTTCTTCTTCTTCTTCTTCTTCTTCTTCTTCTTCTTCTTCTTCTTCTTCTTCTTCTACAAAGTTTCCAAAGCGGTTTACATAGAAAAATAAAGAAATAAATAAGATGGTTCCCTGTCTCCAAAGGGCTCACAATCTGAATTCGGCAAATAGCTTAGTGTGTAAGCAAGTACCAGTTTTAATTCTCTTCCCTTGGTCTCTGTTGGCTTTACTATACTTTCCCTTCCCTTGCTCCAGCCTCTTCCAACAATTCTTTCTTAGGCCCCAACCCTCCTTCCTCTGGCTCGGTTTGCCTCTGTTCACTAACTCATCATTCCCCCTTTATTAAGTCTTTTGTCACCTCCATTCTTCTCTTTCATCTTCATTTCTTTCTCTTTTCCTAAGCTTGTTGAGATGAAGACAGAAGTAATATAAAAAGAGAGAGTCCCTTAGGTCGGAGCCCAGATTTCCCCCAGTTTTTCAACATGAATGACAGACAGGCGAACCAGCAATCAGAGGCGTATCTAGGGAAAATAGCGCCTAGGGCAAGCACTGAAATTGCGCCCCTTGTCCAAACATCCAACACCCATCTTTCAGATAACTTTACCATAATATCAGCTGAAAAATACAAGTCAAGCTCGTTAATCTTTTAATTTTTCAAAAACATTTTAGAAAACTACAAATTTCAGTATGCTGGGGCTCATGAAATACCCAAATACTATGTGGAGGTATACTTGGAAAACTAATGTCTAATTCTCTACTATGCATTGTAGCATCACTACATACATAAGTTTTTAAAAGAAATGGAGAATTTGACTTTTCCCTATTTACTCTGAAAATAATTAAAAGATATGCAGAGTAAACTGTGTCACTGCTTGGAATATATTCTAGTATTTCAGAAAGACAGTTAAAATGAGAGAAAGAGAGCAAGAAACTCCCAGTGGGCCTTAATACTAAGGCTAATTAATACTAATTTCACACTGATTGAAAGACAAACTCACCATTAATAGCCATATTATTAAGACATCACATTTAACTCACTTATAACAAGAAGAAAAGAGC
The DNA here is from genome assembly GCF_027244095.1 of Hemicordylus capensis. Classification (NCBI taxonomy): domain Eukaryota; kingdom Metazoa; phylum Chordata; class Lepidosauria; order Squamata; family Cordylidae; genus Hemicordylus; species Hemicordylus capensis. Next base: position 185,124,186 of record NC_069659.1, on the reverse strand, counting down.
AAATGAATACAATCCTAGGTCATAAGCTTCAGCTCATTATTCACAAGCCCTGATTCTCTGTACATAGTGCCAAACTGAATATGTGTATAGTGACTTATATTATATTAATTTAAAAAACAAAACAAACCTGTAGCCCCTAAAGGCTGTGGGGTGGGTCTGCAAAGGTTCCCGCTCCCCTCGCTGGCCTCTAGGGCTTTGCAGGGACCATTTGAGCATGTGTGGTGGCCATATATATATATATAGAGAGAGAGAGAGAGAGAGCGCCACTGAAAACAAAATGGCTGCCACACATGCTCAAATGGCCTCTGCGAGGCCTGGCATGGGGGCCTCACAGAGGCCATTTGAGCATGCACAGTGGCCATTTTGTTTTCAGTGGCCATTTTTTTTAAAAAATTAATTTTTAAAATTGGCGCCCCCCTTCAAGTGGCGCCCGGGGCACGTGCCCTGCCTGCCCTACCCCTAGATACGCCCCTGCCAGCAATTGCTGTCTCAGCCATCAGTCTTACCCCTCTCCCAGGCTTCAGTTGGATTGTCTGCTTTTTTTAATTTTTGAAAATATCATCTGAATGTGTATGTATCTGTCAATTCAAAAGCTAATTAAGGGGGAAAGGAAAGGGATTTTTAAAGTGCAAAACTTCCCTGGGGATTAAGGAGAGGGTGTGGAATGGGAATGCCATTTTTCCCTCCCAGACCCACTTTTCATTGTGTTCTCAGGTTCCTACTCTTAAGTAGTCTCCCTTGAGACCGAAGCAGTTTTTGTACGCCATAGCGAGTGGTTTTGCAGTGCAATTCTCAGTATGTGGAAACCAGGGGTTTGTCTACTGGAGTTGGCACAAATGCACTGTGAGGTGAAAGCTGTGAGGTCAGCTTTCCCACTGCTCCCTCTTTGAGGAAAAGAAGGGTGTGTGGGTAAGCTTTCCTCAAGGTCAGATAGTTCTCAGAGCCCATTACATTCCCCATCTCTCTCGGCTTTCAAATGGTATCTCATTCTCTGTATCAGTCAAGTAGTTTCGGGGGAGAAGGCAGACACATGCACATCTGTGCAAACCTGTGGGACATTATATAGATTGATATTAATAGTGACAAATGATGCTAATTAATAATGACAAATATTTGGTCTGGCTTTCTGTTCCATTGACAGCTCAGGTTCCCATGGGATGTAGCCTTCAGATCATATTCCTTGTTGGGGTAAAAGCAATTAATCAATATGATTAATGTCTTGATCTTTGGTTAGCTGGGACCTCTGCCGCTTGCTTCCTCATGATGAAGCTTACATTACCGTAATGCTTCTTCCCATAGTTGTCTGTTCATGGGCACGATCTTGTTTGACTGGCAGGTGAAGTGTTAATTGTCCTGGTTCAGGACAATTGACAATTGAGAGGGGCGATGAGAAATCTTATTCTAGTCAAATCTTGCACAAGATGAACACTCAGAATCCTTTGCACCTGAACAGAAGGAAGAATAGCCTGGAATGGCTTCTGCTTCCACAAAATGGGGGCACTACATCCCCATGTTCAGCACCGCGGGTCCTAGGCCACATCTTCCCTTGGCTCCACCCAAAGCTCTTCTCACTTACTGCAAGCAGCTCCTTTCTCTCTCCTGGAGGAGCAAGGGGAAATGATAGCTAAATGGTTCAGTCAGTCATGACAGCTAAATGGAACTTCCATGTTTGGAGGCAGTATATCTGTGAATATCAGATGCTGCAGACAATCAGCAGGAAAACGCTGAAAAAATAATTCCCCCTCTCAGGTTCCCCCAGTCAATTCCCCACCACCACCCCAAGAACAATTTCCCCTTGCTCTTCAAAGAGAGAGAAACATTCTCACCTTTCTTCTGTTTGCCCAGAGCTCTTCTTCAGTGAGAGGAGGAACTCTACAGTAGCTGCCCAGTTCTCTGTTCCCTGCCCTCAGCTTCAAGGGGTGAGTCTGAAGCCCTCTTTCAGACATTAGCCATCCATGGAGGGCAATATGTGTGTGGGCAAATGGGAGCTTGTTGGCTATAGTGCTGTAGCCGGGTCCACTGTGTGTTTGGTGCATGTGTTGTCTTCAGAGGGCAGCACTGAAAGTGGGGAGAGTTTCTTCCTGAAGCCCCCGAGTTCTACATCCCCTTGTTAAATTGGCACTACCTGCAGACAAGTCCCAAATGCGTGGAAGCTGCCCAGGGGGCATGGCCAATGAACACATTAGCAGGGTGTGTGTATGGCTAGCCAGTATGCCCCTCACTGACTGCCATCCATGGATGGCATAAGAACATAAGATAAGACCAGCCCTGCTGGATCAGGCCCAAGGCTCATCTAGTCCAGCATCCTGTTTCACACAGTGGCCCACCAGATGCTGCCAGAAGCCACAGGCAGGAGTTGAGGGCATGCCCTCTCTCCTGCTCTTACTCCCCTGCAACTGGTACTCAGAGGGCCTATAGCCCTCAGACTAGTTGCTGTTGATAGATTTCTCCTCCATGAAGTCATCCAAACCCCTCTTAAAGCCATCCAGGTTGTTGGCTGTCACCACATCTTGTGGCAGAGAATTCCACAAGTTGATTATGCGTTGTGTGAAAAAGTACTTCTGTTTGCTGGTCCTAAATTTCCTGGCAATCAATTTCATGGTATGACCCCTTGTTCTATTGTTATGTGTGAGAGAGGAGAATTTCTCTCTATCCACCTTTATCCATTATGGCATAATGTTTGAAGGGAATGAACAACAGCAACACTTAAAGTTGTTGCACAGAGCAATCAGCAGCCATCAGATGTAGTAGCTAGCTCAGCCTGCTTACACTATGTTCTCCCACCACCAGAAGGTGCCACCGTAAGAGGTCCCTAGGAGGAAACCTCTTTGTCCTCCTGTGCTGATTAGGAAAAACAACCACTGCCACCTCAAACCACAATTTTAACAGATTTTTTTTTTTTAAAAATTGCAGAATATCTCCTTTAAGATGACAATCCTTTTCTTTCAAGACTGCAAGATCTTTATGTAAAACTACCTATGATTGCTCTCCTATTACGGAGGTGGGGGGAGAATTCTGACCTGTATAATTTGTATTCTGAGCCTCCCCTGGGGGGAAGGAGGTGGAACCAATGTCAAGGGAAACATTCAGGCATGGAAAGAGTCCAGGCAGAGTTTGAAGGAAGTGGATTCGCACCAAGGTGGTGTGAAGATTAATTAGCTAGCAGTCAGGTAACTTTGCTGAGTATTCATATGGCCATCTACCTTAATGAATTCATGATGCATGATGAATTTAGATTTAAATTACAGAGAATGGCAGATTAATTTGCATGAGGTTTCACTCATCCCCTGAACCACTGCCAGGATTTAGAATGGAATCTGAAGCAATTCTTGTAAAAAACTTGGTAACCTCTTTCTTTCCTTTTCATTTTCTTCTCTCTCTTTTTGTATTTTGGAAAGTGGCCATTCTGAGCTCATTCTGAGCACATTGCTGAACTCAGCGCATGTTTTTTTTTTTTTTAAATAAGTTTTCAAAGTGTTTCTATCCCAGACTGAAAGTTAGACTTGTCGTAAATCTCCACGGGCATCTCACTCTTCAGATCTTGAAGAGTGCTGATGATGCACCCAGCTCATTCATATGACCTGATATGACATTTGCAGAGAGGCCTGACACTGATGTTTGTGGAGATGGGCCTTTGCACATTGCATCTTTGATGTAACTTAGGACTGAGATGAGGCTTACCAGGACAGCAAGGGTTCCCCCCGCCTATATGGAGTGGGAGAAGATAAACCTTTCTCCTCCATTTTGTAGATAATTTCAGGTATGACATGGGCATTCTGTTTAGAGATCCAAATTCTTGAATCTTCGAGTCATGCAATTCTTCCCTCTCTCAAAGAGTAGGGGGATTATACAGTTGGCCATCTGTATGATTGGACCACTGGCACACAATGCCCACATCATCTGTGATGTTAGCAGGGGAGTGTACACATGTTGTGTGAAGACCTGTTGATAAGAACAGCCATGCTGGATCAGGCCCAAGGCCCATCTAGTCCAGCATCCTGTTTCACACAGTGGCCCACCAGTGCTGCTGGAAGCCACAGGCAGGATTTGAGGGCATGCCCTCTCTCCTGCTGTTACTCCCCTGCAATTGGTACTCATCCTGCCTTTGAGGCTGGAGGTGGCCTATAGCCCTCCAACTAGTATCCGATGATAGACCTCTCCTCCATGAAGTGATCCAAACCCCTCTTAAAGCCATCCAGGTTGTTGGCTGTCACCACATCTTGTGGCAGAGAATTCAACAAGCTGATTATGGGTTATGTGAAACAGTACATCTGTTTGTTGGCCCTAGATTTCCTGGCAATCAATTTCATGGGATGACCCCTGCTTCTAGTGTTATGTGAGAGGGAGAAGAATCTCTCTCTATCCACTTTCTCCACACCATGCATGATTTTATAGACCTCTATCATGTCTCCCTGCAGTCGTCTTTTTTCTAAACTAAATAAGAAAGGTGCTCTAGGCCCCTGATCATCTTGGTTGCCCTCTTCTGCACCTTTTCCAGTTCTACAATGTCCTTTTTTAGATATGGTGACCAGAATTGTACATGGTACTCCAGGTGTGGCCGCACCATAGTTTTGTATAAGGGCATTATAATATTAGCCATTTTATTTTCAATCCTCTTCCTAATGATCTATTGCATGGAATTGGCCTTTTTCACAGCTGCCGCACATTGAGTTGACACTTTCAATGAGCTGTCCACCACGACCCCAAGATCCCTCTCCTGGTCAGTCACCGACAGCTCAGATCCCATCAGCGTATACTTGAAATTGGGGTTTTCCATCCCAATGTGCATCACTTTACACTTACCAACATTGAAGCGCATTTGCCACTTTGTTGCCCGCTCACTCAGTTTGGAGAGATCCTTTTGGAGCTCCTCACAATCCATTTTGGATTTCACTACTCTGATACACAAAGGCTGCAGACTAGCTTTGCATTTTTAGAGCACAGTGGTTTATGAGTAATCTTACCATATTCAGTAGAAAAGTACATTTTTCTTTCCTGGAATGAATTCTGAAAAACTGGCTTTGCTGCAGGTTGGCAGACTGTTTGAGTCTGAACCATGATAGTCGTGAAGGTACAGATTGGCTAGTGCATACATTGTCACCAACATACCATCCCCCCAAACCCTGTGGCAGCTTTGTCATTGTTTAAAATTTTTGTTTTTCAGTGATCCAAACAAGGCAATGAATGAACACATAAATGACTAAATTTTTGTATCATTTTAAAAAATGGACAGACTACTATTATTACATGTATGATTAATTTCATACTGCCTTTTCAATAAAAGTCCCCAAAGCAGTTTACATAGAGAAATAATAAATAAATAAAGATGGATCCCTGTCCCTAAAGGGCTCACGATCTTAAAAAAAATAAAAATAAAAATACATAAAATAGACACCAGCAAGACCTACTGGAAGAATACCATGCTGGGGTTGGAGACTATGGCCACCTTTTCACATAACGCCAAACCGGAGGTGAATGAGCCAGTAATTCTATCTTGTGGTCATCCGAATGCATGAAAGCGTGGTTTCATCACCAAACCTACCTGAGGTTATTGACTGCAAACCATAATTTAAACCTTCAGTTTGTAGTAAGTTTCGCTGTGAAACCCAAGGTTTGAAGGCACAATTTTGTCTTCCGAATTCTGCCACTGCTGTAACCATGGTTTCGTGCCGAAGCTCCTCCTGCTACCACAGAAAAGCCAGCCCAGAGCAGCCCAGAAATGCATCAGTTCTAGGGCAGCCGCGCCTCTTGCTGGCTGCCTCTTGGAGTCTGTACTGCAATTTCTTTCCCTGGGGAATTTATTTATTATTTTATTATATTTATTTGATTTCTATACTGCCCTTCCAAAAAGGGCTCAGGGCGGTTTACACAGAGAAATAACAAATAAATAAGATGGATCCCTGTCCCCATAGGGCTCACAATCTAAAAAGAAACAGTTACTCTCCCCCTGCTAAATAAAGAGAATCATCACGTTAAAAGGTGCCTCAAACATACGAAGAGTTTTCTGCAAGTGAATTCTGGGAGTTCGGTTAACACTTCTACCCCCACCCCCCCCCGTCCGTGAGGGGCTCCCTTTCAAGTTAGCTCTTAGGGAAGGTCACTTGAGCTCTGAGCCTTTTGGACTTGTACCACATCGGACCCAAACCAAAATCACCAACTTCTTCCCCCCTGCAGATAGACTGTATCGCCCGTCAACCCAGATGTTGGCCTACTCTCAGATATGACTGCTTGGGCTGCAGCCATCTCAGAGTGGATTGTCAAATGTGCTTTATAACTCAGCTTATTCCTCTGGCGCCATGTTCAACTTTAAAGGAATGCCCTCCCTCCAGGATACGCTTCTGTGTGATATGTTTAGTCATCCTAGTGACTTAGCCACACACGAGCCTTCTCTCCCTACGGGCTTGAAGCATAGTGTTTCAGGTTCTAATCGCGTAAATTGGAGTTTTATTAGTTGGAATATAGTGGGATGGGATGGGAAAATGTGTAATCTGGATTTTTAAAATCTTTTTTACAAAAGTGGAATGTGTTTCTGTTGCAGGAAACATGGTCTAAGGAAATTTTAAATATTAATGGCGATGTGATTTATAAATTGGATGCTCACTCTGACTCCAATAGGGGAAGACTCAAAGAGGGCTTGGCTTGTTGTGTTTCACTTTCTTTAGAAGTGGACTTTCTACGGTTGCCTGATTTTTTCCCCTTCTGCAATGGCTGTTTACCACAGAGAATTCCCAACAAGGAGAAGTCCCATTACTGGGGACCATGGGCAACCAATGGCCTTGTGCTTATGGACGGAGCAGAAATAATCAGGAACACAGGTGGCAGCAGATGTGGGGAAAGCTCTTGCAGTCTGTCATTACACAGTTACAGTGGGAAGAGAAAGGTCCAATCCTCCCTTCATTCTCTTTCCTTTCTAAGAAGCCCTTCCCCCACTTTGTCAAGATTAAGCAGAATTGATTAGGGTTGTGCGTTTTCCCCCCGTGTTTTGTTTTTGGCCCGAATCCGAAACACCCCAATTTTGTTCTTTGTTCGAAATAGCAAAATCCGAATCTGAAACGTTTTGGATTTTAAAAAATGGCCCCAGGGAAAAACTATTGGGTGGGGGTGGTAGTGCCCAATGAGTGGAAACTACCACTCAAATTTCAGAGGAATTGGGCAAAGGGCTGATCTTTGGTGAATTTTTGAAGTATAGGATTTTCCCCATAGGGAAGAATGGAGGTTTCAGCAAAAGTATAGCTTCATGTTGGGGGGAAAGGGGTGGCCCAGAGCAGAGTAGGGTGGGTGGTAGTGCCCAGTGGGAGCAAGGAAGCTGCCAGAATTATTTCAAAGGAATTGGGCAGAGGGCTGATTTTTAAAGATGTAACGGAGTTTGTGCATCTGTAAAGTTCTTCCCAATAGGGAATGATGGACCTCCATAATTCCTGTCCCATAACTGCACTTGGGGGGCACCGGGGTGGCCCAGAGCGAGTGGTGGTGTAGAGCACATAGAATGCCAACTACCCCCATGGGTTGCGAACCCATGGGGTACTGGGTTCTGTTGTTTCTGAGATGTTTTGAGTGTAGATTTTCTGGTAGCATATGAGAGTGGATTCATGGTTTGTCGTTGAAAATCTCATGTGCTACCAGAGAATCTACACTCAGAACACCTCAGAAACAAGAGAACCCAGCAACCCATGGGTTAGCAACCCATGGGGTGGTTGGCACCCTATGTGCACTACACCACCACTCACTCCCGGCCACCCTAGTGCCCCCCAGGTAGAATTATGGGTCTGCTGAAATCTCCATTATTCCCTGGGGGGGGGACCTTAAAGAAGTGTAAACTTCAACAGTTCCTAAGAAATCAGCCCTTTGCCCTATTCCTTTGGAATCTGGGTTGTGGCAGGCACCCCTTGGGGCACTGTGACCCAACCCACTGTTTTGCCCCTCAGGCCCCCTTTCTGCCCCGAATCTGCCCCAAAGGCATGTCAACTTCAGAAATTCTTTAAAAATCAGCCCTTTTCCCAATTCCTTTGGAATCTGGGTGGCAGCAGGCACCCATTGGGGCACTACCACCTGAACCACTCTTCTGCCCCCAAAGCCCCCTTTCTGCCCCAAATCCACCCCAAATAACATCAACATCACACATCAACAACAGCAGAGCTTTGGAAAAAATCAGGCAGATTTCCAAAGGTCATGCACATCCACATCCCACCCACCCAAAGTGCAATTGATCTACACACAACAGTGTGAAACAACAATGAAATGCACACTGCCCCACTGGTCAGTGAGGGTAAATGCACACTGCCCCACTAGCGAATGAGGGTAAAATTTACCCTTAAATTTGCTTAAAAGGAATAAGGAGGCAATTGCCAGCAGATCAGCCCATGCATTCACTGGCCAATCTGTGGGCTGGAAGGGCTGGAAATTGAAACAGATGTCAAAACTCAAAATGGAGACTGAAGGAGAAAGACTTTTTGCAATTGCAAAATGGAGTTGCAAAACAGCTGAAACAACAAAATGTTTTGTATTCGAAACAGGGATGTTTTGTTTTGGCTACAAAATTTTCTGTTTTGAGCATTGGGTGTTTTGTTTTGGCTACAAAACAGCCGAAATAGCCTGTTTTGTGCACAAAACATTTTGTGTCTGAAACGAAACGCACATCCCTAGAATTGATTTTTGTGTGGCGGAGGGGAAGGCTACAGCAGGCATGGGTAGGATTGCAGGTGCGTCCAATCTATCTTTGAACAGTTAAGGTGGGAAGACAGCAGTGTTCCCTCTAACAAGGATTCCTAGCTGTTGACTGCAACTCCCAGAACCCCCAGCTGCAATGGCTTTTGCTTGGGGATTCTGGGAGTTGTAGTCAACAACATCTGGGGATCCCTGTTAGAGGGAACACTGGAAGAGAGGAGCCCAATTCTCTCTTCCCAGGGTGGGGAACAAAGGGGCTCCCAAGTCCCTTCCTCCCAACCTGCGGAAGACAGTTTGCCTTTCCCCAGGGAATTTAAAAGAGGACCCTACAGGGGGAATGCAGGGATCCTCATATTATCCAATAAACATTTTTCATTTCCATTTTATTATCTATCTATCTATCTATCTATCTATCTATCTATCTATCTATCTATCTATTTTTTTCTGGCTATTTATGACCATGATACTAGCTGGGTGACTCTGGGCCAGTCACGTCTCTCTCAGCCTAACCTACTTCACAGGGTTGTTGTGAGGAGAAACTCAAGTATGTAGTACATCGCTCTGGGCTCCTTAGAGGAAAAGCGGGATATAACAACAACAACAACAACCATGGCCAGCTAGGGAGAGTCCCCTTGCTGTTCTCGGGCTGCCATTGGGTATGCTTCAACACAGTGATCACAGGGGGGGCGGGCGGGGGAAAATCCCCACCGCAGCCCTTTCCAATGCTGCAATCACAAAGTAGGTATGGAGACGCCCGTCCTTTCTCTGAAGTCTAGAAGCATAGAAAAATAGTCACCCCTCCTGACCAAAGGTGGGGATGACAAGGCTTCGCGAAGCACTGCCTTTCCAGGCAGGAAACATATCCCAGAGAAATCATCGGCAATTTATTTGCATGAGGTCCGTCCTGGGCTGCAGGAGCAGCTGCATGGTTGTGTCATGGGACAAAGTCTTCTGGTGAACCGTACCTTGTACCGCCCACCCACCCCTAGCCCCAAGTTCTCGGTTGCCATTCTGCGTGTATCGCCCAAGACCCCGTTCACATCTCAAAGTGCCCCTTTCAATTCTGGGATGTCAGTAATTGTGCTTGTGCATGACTGCATGGCTTGGAAGTTCCTGTAAAGGCAGTGGTGCAAGTTGTGTGAGGAAGGGGTTAAAATGTCTTTGCCTTGCTGAAGTCGGCCATCAAAGCCAAAAAGGCCTGATAGCACTGGGCATGCCCCCTCGTGCCCAATGGTAGCTGCTTTACTGGCATCCTGACACCCTGTTCACAGTCTGGTGATGCAGGCAGCCCTTAGCTTGCTGGGATTTGGCCTCAGTGGACCAGGAAGAGGGAGGGGCTCCTCTGCCCAGAAGTTGGAGGTTGTGGACTGCAGTTGGTTGATTCTCTGCAGGATGATTCCCAGCATCAAGAATTAACCTTGGATTTCTCAACCCACAGTTTCATGCTATGTTCAAAGCCGGCCTATATTACATACAGGCAAGAATGAAGGCTGAACCAGCATTTGATGCACTGGGAGTTATGTCTGCAAACTGTGAGGCCCACTTACAGCTTTCTATGGGTAAATAACCTTTTGCAATTGCTTTTTAAATATTATGCTTGTCTTTCCCTGAAACAGTCCTATGTGTGCAAGAGTTGGCCGTGGCGAGTTGGCCCATTCCCTGTCCAAGAACAACCATTGGCTGACAAACCGCACAACACTGTGCATGCGGTGGAATGTAGCATTTGCTCAGTTGTACAAGAGTGTTGTTGCACAAGTGGCTGCATTGTGGCACATCCAAAAAGACGACCCTGCATGGCACCACAGCAGTGGGGACAACTTGGGGAGTAGGCACCTCTCGCTGTTGCCCATGACAACCAGCAGCATCACTCTTCCTTCTACATGGCAATCTTGTTCTGAATCTGCCTCGCGCTCTCCCGGACATCTTGGTTTTTAAAAAATTGGTGCCCTAACTCTGATGGAGGGGGAAGGTTGCACCTTTAAAGCAATTGAAAAAAGTGGTGTGGGGTTGGTAGGGTGGACAATTTATACTGTGTGTGCCATCTATATCACTGTAGTGCACACACAGAATCTAGAAAAATTAAATCCTCCTCAAATAAAGAAGCAGGCTTTATGCGGGGGGGGCTTTTTTTTTTTTTTTTTAAGAGAAGCAGCACCTGACCTGACTCCAGCAGAGGAGAGTGAAACAGGATGCTGGAAAGTAAGCCCCTCTTGGCCACTTGTCATGTTATTAGAGTACCCACCCACCCAAACAAACAAGACAACAAAAGCAGAAAAGGAAGGAAGGAAGGAAGGAAAGAAGGAACTCCAGGGTAACAGAGACAGCCTGGGCACCAGACAGAAGTCACAGCACACCAGCTTGCAAAAAATGAAAAAGTAAAATAAAATAAATGTAGTCCAAACCAGGCACACAGCAGCAGCAAAGAGGTGCAGCTTGGGGCTGTAAAAGGGGTCGGGGGTGGGGGTCAGTGCAGTACAATTTTGAAAAAAGAAAAGCAATTGTTGGAAATTCAAATTAAAAGGAGAGGGAAAAGAGAGAGACAGATAAGCCACAGGCACTCTCTGGCTCTCTCTCCACTGGGCCAGCAGGGCCACACACCACGACTCTGCCCTCATCTTCTGCTGTGCTGCTGCAGTCTCTGTCCTTCCTCTCCTGACATCCTTCCTCTTCCAGAGGCACTGGCACACTGTAAGGGCGCTTTGCCTCCTAGGCCCTTAAATACATTTGAAACTCCCTCACTTTGTGTTCCCGCCTCCCTCCCCCCAGCCAATGTGGGCACAGCTGCCCATGACAACGCTTGATTTGGATCCTAACAAACCAACCAGGAAGCAAGGAGATTGAAAGCCAATCGTAAGTCAGTCTCAGAAAACCAATCAGAAAGGGGAAAACAGCCCTCGAAAATGGCTCTCTAAACACTTGAAACAATTTGCGCTGGAAACGGGTCATTTTGATTCGAGCTCGAAACAGGCCCTTTATTTTAAGGGTGTTTCCTTTCGAGCTCAAATAACTCAAAATGGCCATTTTGAGCTCAAATCATTCTGCACATCCCTACAGTGGAGCAGCATGACACAGACAAGTCAGTTCCTTCCCTTGTTAAGCTGTCCCAGCAGTAGAGGAGTTAAGGTACCATCAGTTGGCTATTGGAGGGCCTGATCTGAGATTCTCCTGGTGCCCTGCGAGCATGGGAAGGTGAGTCAGTGGAAGCCAGAGAAGAGACTGCCTGCAACTGCTGCCATTATTGTAGTAATAAGAGAGTCCAGGCAGCTGCTCCGGGCCTCTTTTTGCCGGGTACACTTTGCCTAGTCCAGAGTGGCTGCGATGGGGTCTTGCCTGGGCTCTCTTTTCATCAAGTCAGTGGCAGCGGCAGCAGCAGCAGCAAGACTCTCCTCTCTCACTTCCACTGGCTTTCCTTCTGGTGCTTGGAAAGAACGAGACCTGGTGGACAGAAGGGTCAGAGGATGCTGCTGTTGCTATTGCCACCAGCTTAATAGTGAGGGAGCATGGAGTTGCAGGGGAGTAAGAGCAGGAGTGAGGCCATGCCCTCAACTCCTGCCTGTAGGCTTCCAGCAGCATCTGGTGGGCCACTGTGTGAAAGAGGATGCTGGACTAGATGGGCCTTCTTGGGCCCGAGCCAGCAGGGCTATTCTGATGGAGAAGCCCAGGCAGTCTCCCACTGGGTGCATCATGGTGGCAGCAGTGAAGTGCTCTGTGAAGGGCAGGGATTGATGACTAGGCTTAGGAGGGATTGGGGTGGGGCTAGTGAGGAGATGGGGACATGGTGGCTCTGACCAGGGGCCAACATCAACAACCAGGGCGGGAGGCAGGGGTTGCAGGATTGGTGGGGACACATTCGGCTGCCTCCAAACAGGGTCCTCAGTGGTGTGGCGGAGATGATTTCTTCAGTTCACCTCATGGAGGAGCCACCCCAGACTCCATCCCACTTTACATGTGATTGAAGTAGACCCATGTTTGCAGATGGAGATGTGCATTTCTTGGACAATCCTGATTGGCAAGCACATATCTCTTGCATACATTGATTTTACCTTTTTTGTATCATTATACCTTAAGTTCCTGTTTTCCTCTTTCTATGAACTCCAAACCAACCACCGTGTGTTTGTGAAAATGTGGACTTTCCATCTTTTTTACATTGTACCGCCAGAACAGCCGCTATATAATGAACAGTGCTATATAATGCATACTTTGAAATGTTTTTCTCAACTGAACATCGAAGAAAACCCATGATGAAATGCCTTTCATATGCTCCCAAAGAACGTGCACTTCTTCCTGCGAATTTGCCAGTGATTAAGGGCTCTCTTATGTATGCTTCATTGATCGAAGTAGAATAAACTGGGTCTGTTCTGATTTATTGCAACATTTCCTAACGACACCCGCTAATTTCTCTCTGTTTCAAAGCAGAAATCACTTTATTTTGTAGGACAAGAAGGAACCTCAAGGAAGGGCAAACACCACCAAAAGGAAGAGGGCTGGTTTGCTCCAGGATCACACTTGCCAAGGAGCGTTAATTTGCTCATTTCTGGATTTGTCTTTGGGGGCTCTTCCTAGTGCTTTGACGATAGGAGACTTGGCAGATGTGAAAAGTAAACATGTTTCCCAGCAGTTGTGGCCTCTCTGTGGTGGGAGGAAGGTGTGACTGAATAGCAGCTCTGCAAGGCCGTGCTAGAAAACAGTCTGCATGGCTAACTGTTTGAAGGATGCACAACCCGGGACTAAAAGGACGTGAATCCAAGAACTTCAGCTTCACTCTGTTGTGGCACACACCTCCATGGAGTGATTCATTTCAGACTGTTGAGGAGCTATTTGGTGGGAGGGAGGGAAGAGGAAAGAGGGGAGGGGGAAGATTTAAGAAGCAGAGATCTACACCATGCAGCAGAATGAGACGATAAGTATTTGGGGATGGTGTTGCTCTTTCTGCAAGTAAAACAAACCAATACTAGCACATCAAGGAGAAGAGGTTTAATCCTTTCTGGTGTCTTTCTTACAGTGATGGTTTTTGTTTTCATTTTCCATAGGAAAGCATTCAAAAACAAATCTATAACTACAGGGAGAGGCTGCCTAGTAGGCTGGCCTAGAGCACCAGTTCTTGGGGGTGCTCCAATGTGTTCTTCTCCAAGCATCCACTCACATGTCTGACTTTCTGGGAGTGCCCATTTGCTCTTCTCCCCGGAGGAGGACTGGGGGTGGTGTACAGCAGGGGGAGAAAGAGCAAGCAAAGCCAACCTTGCCTTGCTTGGCTCTCTCTCTCTTGAATTCTCACCCGTCCCACTGAATGAGCAGCCTGGGCAGCTCAAGTTAAAGCTCTGCACTTCTTGTTGTGGGTGGGGTAGGTCAAATTTTGCCTAGGGTACCACAAACCCTAGAGCTGGCCTTGTAAAATTAAAATGTCAGTCCTCCACCTGCAGCCTGAATGTTCCAACCAATTCTAATCCCCTCCCCTTCCGGTCTCTACAGCCACATTGTGTGAATGTGTCGGCCTGGCCTAGGTGTTGTGAAATAGCACATTCTTCAGAGGCAAGCTTGCCACCTGTCTTCCCATTTGGTGATCTTTCCAAAAATTATGGTGCACTCGGGGAGTGCAGAAACTCCCTGAGAAATTTTGCCAGTTTTAATATTGCTTGTGTTGGTGCCTTCAGAATTCTTTGAGTTCTCCTGAGCAGGAATCTCTTAAACTTACCTTGAAATCTCACTTTCAGTGAAACTGAGCAGAAGCTGCACCTGTAAGAGGCACTTATGCAGAATGTGGTTTAAGAGTTGTGCAATCCCATCCTATGCATATTTACTCAAAAGTAAATCACATTGGCTGACACACTGACTAATGAAACCCAGAAGGAGCACTGATGCTTCTGAGAAGTTCAACTAACTCAGCTCCACTGCTGGTGTGGCCAAATTTCAATTGCTCCCCTGACCGCCCCTGGCCTTTCCCAGGAAACACTCGGTGCCACACAAAAATATGTCTCTGAAAGTCTGGCCGTGCAGCCCTAATATTTTGGGGAAAGGGGAGCTTGTGGAACACCCTGCCCCCGCCCGCTTACAAGCACTGTTTCAGTGTTAGTCTGGAACTCTTCAGAAGCACGGCTGTTGCATTGGTGCTTCTCCTGTAGCACTGGTGCTTTGTTAGGATGTCGGTCACTGTGTTTGACCTGGCTTAGTCCCAGGTAAGTTTGCATAGAAATGATTACACTTTTAGGCTGCAGTGCTGTTGTTATAGATGCCAGGGGGCACTGTGTTAGTACTTCTGGGACCTTAAGTAGAGTTTAGAACAGTAGTTGTTGGGTGGAACTTCAGCAGAGCCTTAGTTGTAATAATAAGGAAGAGTTGTGTTTTGAGGCCTGTGTGATCCTTGCTCCCCCCCCCAACAGAACACTTACGAACATTTACTTGAGAGTAAGCCCCACTGAATTTGGTGGGACTTATTCTGAGTAAATACGCATACAGGCTTCTGCTGCAAATTTATGGAGGAGAGCGGCTTTTTGGTGGGCAGGGGATAGGAATACAAGGAGTTAGAGAGAGATGGTAACCCCTGTATGGCGTGAAGGGGTATAGACCTCAGGCAGGCTCCCTGCTTCTATGGCTGTCGAGTTCAGATATTCTCATCTGACCTTTTCTACTCTTGAATGGCTGTTTTGGCCACAGGCAAAAGCTTGTAGTTTCTGGTTGCTGTGAGAGGAAGTGGTGCCAGGATGTGTATGTGTGTGGAGAGGGGCAATAGGACCCTTGAGCCTATGAAAGATGTCCAGGATCTGACTGGTTTTACAGAATATATGCCTGTAGAGGTAGAATCTCTGAAGCAAGGATGATGTGGCAGAAGAAAACACATTAACATCAGCTCAGTGCAGTGTGTGTGTGTTGTGGTGGTGGTGGGGAGGGAACAGCACATATTTGAGGGCAATTGAGGTAGGGTGGGGCAGTTGGATGCACATTCAGTGAAAAATTATGCCCTCTTTGCATAATGTATTATTATAGTAACTGGAACCTTCTGTTGTTCAGAAGTGTAGACCTTTGCCTCTACTCACAAGCAATTGCAAGCAAAATTCTCCAAGGTATAGAATGGTCATTTAAATTCACCATAGCTAAAAAGAAAATAAAGGCCAGGGGTGAAAAAAGACTGCATCTCACAATACGTGGAATTAACTCCTTAACCCCATATTAATCACCTGGTGAGCACCATACTCTGCCAATAACATCTGCAGAGGGAGCACCGTGTCCTGTTTGGCAATCGCATGCATATTCTTTGTGTACTGAATAGTGTGGCAGCCGTACTGGCAAAGATTGAATTACAAATGAAGGAATCAGCAAGGAGATTGCACAAAATATGTGACATAAACACGTCTTTCAGTGCTTATGTATTTATTTATGCTCTTATGTTTTTTGTATTCTCTCATGTGTACTAAACTATTGCATTTTTAAAGAAAGCTGTAGAGAAAAAACCCCGAAAAAAACCCACATACAAAAAAAAAACTCCGAATCCAGAGCAAGAAGAGAGGGCACTGAAGATCACTGCAGTAGCTCCACCGTTTCAGGATGTATGCAGGGGATTTGGTTTGGCTTTCTGCAGTAGGTTTATAGTGGAACGAGTGAGACTGGCCTGGAAGGCACTGGCAGCTGTAGAAAGGCCAGAGTATGTGTGCAACTGAAATGGTGTGTGTTTCTGAGAATTTGAAGTGGTATGACACGGAACCATGGACAAAGCCTAATTTCCATAGGGGGGCTAACTTATTTATTTTATTTTATTTTATTTTTTACATTTATATCCCATTCTTCCTCCGAGGAGCTAATTGAAGCATTGAAGGAATCACGCATCATGGTTATTTTTATCCTCACAAAAACCCTGTGAGGTAGATTAGGCTGAGAGATACATGACTGGCCCAGAGTCACCCAGTGAGTTTCATGGCTGAATGGGGATTCGAATTTGGGTCTTCCCAGGCCTAGTCCAACACTCTAACCACTACGCTATGCTGGCTTGAATATCCCTATATCCACTTGAAAAGAGTGGATATAAGAACATCCCTGATGGATCAGGCCCAAGACCTATCTAGTCCAGCATCCTGTTTCACACAGTGGCCCACTCTGGGTTCAATACCTTAAATCCCATTTTCTAAAGTTGCCTGCCAACATGTTATGTTTCCACAGACACCACATTCTCTATACTTCTTTCATCCTTAAGTGTATTTTATTTGTTTATTACACACTGTTTAGGGATAAGAACATAAGAATATAAGAACAGCCTGTCTGGATTAGGCCCAAGGCCCATCTAGTCCAGCATCTTGTTTCACACAGTGGCCCACCACATGCCACTGGAAGCCCACAGACAGCAGTTGAGGGCATGCCCTCTCTCCTGCTGTTACTCCCCTGGAACTGGTACTCAGAGGCATCCTGCCTTTGGGGCTGGAGGTGGCCTATAACCCTCCCACTAGTAGCCATTGATAGATCTGTCCTCCGTGAAGTTATTCATACCCCTCTTAAAGCCATCCAGGTTTTTGGCTGTCACCACATCTTGTGGCAGGGTTTATAGTTGATTATGCATTAGTTGATTATAGTTGATTATGCATTATGCATTATATAGTTGATTATGCATTATAGTTGATTATGCATTATGATTATACAAGTTGATTATGCATTGTGTGAAAATGTGCATCAATTTACACTTGCCAACACTGAATTGCTTTTGCCATTTTGTTGCCCACTCCCCCCAGTTTGGAGAGATCCTTTTGGAGCTCCTCACAATCTGTTTTGGATTTCACTACCCAAAATATGCAGAACTAGGGATGTGCAGAACCAGTTTGCCATTGAACCAGTCCACCATGAACTGGGCTGCTTTGAGTGGTTTGATTGTGAACCACTTCAAACTGGTGCATTGGTTTAACCAAATCAGATCGCAGAGTTGCGGTTTGGTCCGAATTCGGACCGAACCGCTGCTACCAGTCCATGCAGACCCCTATAATAGTTATACTCACTTCTGTTTATTACCCACAGTTATACCCAAGATGTTTAGAGTGGCTCATACAAACTAAACATGTAAATCAACATTAATAACTTAAAAGTAGCAGCATAAGTTCAACTGCAAAGTAAGATGAACAGAATTTCAGCATTAGAATAGATTTACAAATGAACATTGAAAGGCCTAGGCAAATTAAAAGCACCTCACCCTGGGATTGAAAAGGCACCAGTGCGGAGCCCAACAAGTTTTCCTGGGAAGAGCATTATGTAAACACCGTGGAAAAGGCCCTTTCTTTAATTACTGCCCACTTCATTTCAGAAGGTGAAGGAAGTCAGAGGAGGACATCCAAAGATGATCTTAAAATGTGGACAGGTTAAGAACATAAATGAGCTCTGCTGAATTGGGTAAAGGCCCAACTAGTCTCACCTGCCAGATGCCTCTGGGTAGGCCCATCCTTTGGGTGCGTGTATGAATCAGGGAAATTGTCCCGTGCCATCACTACCACCCTCATTGGGGGTGCTCCCGGGTGCTTAGAGGGGCCAGCAGGGAGGGTGTAGAGCTTCTTGCCTGGAGCCTCCCCATTGCAGCCAGCCCCAGAATGTGGCTCTCACAGCAGCAGGTGCGCTTTGACCCAGTTGGGGCCCCACAGGGTAGTCCGCTCAGCTGCACACTGTGTCTGCTCTGGCTGAACTGGGCTCCTTTCTTGGCAAAGCTAGCTTCCGTATTTGCCCAGAGCGGAGTGCAACCCAGCTGGAGACATCAGCTGAGCAGATTGTACCGTGGAGGCCAGCTGGGCCAGAGTGCAGCTGCTGCAGTGGTGGCTATGCTCAGAGGTGCTCTTACCAACCGACTCCTAGGCCGAAGTCCAGAGCCTCCACAGCCCCTGGGGCCCCCCAAATCCTCTTTAGTCTGTCCCAGGTGGTGTGGTGGTTGCCTGACTGAGCATGAGGGTTGAAGGGGGGGAGCTCTCCAAAGGCCTTTAGGTCCAGGCTCCAAAATTACATAGGTGCACTTCTGGCTATGCTATGGGGCTAGCTGCAGTGGAGACAGTCCAGGTAGGAACCTCTATGCTGCCACTTCTCCGGACTGGAGGTGATCCAGATGGAGGAGGGGCAATGCTATAGAGCCCTTTAAATGCAGAATGGCCCCTGCGCCCCTCCCTCCCCAATGCAAACAAGGGCAGCCTTGTCTCTGGGAAGCCCACAAATAGGGCAGGAGGCAGCTGCCTGTAGAGGTCAGCAACGGTGGTTGGAGCCACCAAAAATTCAAGCCATGGGCTACCATCCATGTCGCTGCACCACTGGAGCTGATCTATCTGTTTATGTCTTCTAAGTTTCATTGTAGATTTAATTATGATTTTGTTTTTACAAATGTTATTAGCCTCAAGGATCTTTAGCTGAGAGGTGGGATATACATATCATAAAATCAAAATGCCTTTTCACAGCCTTCTGCTTGGTTTCTTGGTATGCGGCTTCCACACTGTGGGTTTATTTATTTGTGGCTATTTATCCTGCCATTCAATTCAAAGAATGCCCCAGGTGGCTTACAATTAATAGAAGAATACAATTTATTCTTAATAAAATCAACAATAAAGCAGCAGGATGTATTCTCCTCCTCCTTACTGGTCTTGCTTGCCTAGCAACAGCAGTAATGGAGAAGCAGGATTAGATGGCAAAAAGATTCTTATGCTCCTCCCAGCTGCTATGGGCTGCTTCTGCTGCCTTCGGTGGGGTGGCTGTGGCAGGTCAGTTTTGGAAATGGCCTCTCAGCCCCAGAAATGGCCTCTCAGGTGGGCAGATACCAGAAGTTCAGTTGGGAATGAACATTTACATTCACTCAGATGTCATTCACACAATCAAAAACCATGTTCTACTTGGGTTTGGGAGCTGTGTGTGCACTCCCAGTTTCCGGTTGTGTGGAAACAAGGTAAGAGGAAAACCTGGGTTGAAGTGGTTGTGTGGAAACAAAATAGAAGGAAAACCTGGGTAGCTTTTCCTCCGATCTTGGTTCCACACAATCACTTCAACCCAAGTTTCCGTCTTACCTTGCTTCCACAAAACTGGGAGCACACACAGCTTCCAAACCCGGGTAGAACAGTTTTTGACTGAAGCTATTCCCACGGTCAGTAGAAAGTGGGCGAAAGCTAGCCCATTTTCTATTGATCGTGGGAACCGCGATCATGGGTGAACGTGGTGGTTGCAAAGCGGCTCGCCCGCCAAATCCCTCCTCACCTTAAATGAGGTTAACAGAGCGAGTGCTCCATTAACCTCATTTTTTTGGCTTGGGTGCCACTGCGGTGAGCAGTGACACATGAATAGACCCCTGACCAGGAGGCTGCAGCCAGCCTCCCAGCCTCAGGGGTCTCTCCAGAATGCACTGTGCACTCGCGCGTGACATCCTGGAACTTCCGGGGGCCGCGTAGCCTCTGATCTCTGCAGCATCCACCGGCTCCATGATGGAGCTGGTAGTCGTGTGTCAGGCCAATCCGGCCGCCCAGAGTTGCAGGCATGATCGTCTGCGAGGAGAGCAGGCTAAGCCCACTCTCCCCGCAGACTCACCAGAAACTCTTCTCACTGATCATGAGAAGAGCTTGACTGTGTGAATGACCTTTCAGTTTTTATGAATACATGGCTGACCATATTGCCAGCCTGCTATAGCCCAATGTTTTCTGTGTTGTCTGCCTGCCTTTCCCCACACCTGATTTGTGTCATTTTTTTCATTTTAAAATGTGGTTTCAGCCCCAGCCTGTCTAGTTTGGACTGGCAAAACACTATTGAAGCTGCTTACATTTTGGGGGGTGGGTGGGCTGGTGGAAAATCTTGCTCTACGGTGGCCATTTTAATTTCGCTTCCAGATGTTTGCATAACAACAGTTCCTCAGCACTTCTAAAGGATACTAGTGTTGAAGCAACCTTCCTGCTCATCAGGGATGTAACAAGGGAGGTGAAGTTACAGATTAGTTCATTCCAATTGGTGGATTATTGTGCACGTATTTCACTGGCCCCTCTCCTCATACACTTAGGTACGTGTAATATGTTTAGAGCTCAAGAACAAATACTTTTGATTTCTGAAAATCTCATGCAGAATTTCAAGTATTTGGCAACTCAGTTGTTGGTTATATTTATTTATTTTATATTTCTATTTTTATTTCCGGGATTTTTATATCCCGCTTTTTCTTCTGAGGAATGCACATGGTTATGTTTATCCTCACAACAACCCTGTGAGATAAGTTAGGCTGAGAGATAAGCAACTGGCCGGAGCTACCCAGTGAGTTACATGGCTGAATGGGGATTTGAACTCAGGTCTCCCCAGTCTTAATCCAACACTCTAACCACTACTCCACCCTATCTGCAATCCATCCTATATACTCCTGTTCTCTATCTGCAAAAGACGTTCCCAGAAAGGGGTGGAACTGTTCTAGCCTTTTGACAATCTGCCATGTTCTCTGCCCAATGACTTACCAGATGGGCTCACAATAGAAGTACTTCTTGAAACAGCATCTCATTAGTGTATAGAATTCATTGGCACAAGAGGTGGTGATTGCCATTAGCCCAGATATCTTTAAAAGGGGATTTGGTGAATTCATGGAGAATACATTTGTCAGCGGCTGCTAGTCGTGTTAGCTGCGTGCTGTGCTACATCCACGTACAGAGTAAGAGGCCTCTGAATTCCAGTTGCTGGGAAAGGACATGAGAGAAGGCTCTTGCATTCATGTCCTGCTTCTGGGCTTCCCAGAGGCATCTGGTTAATCACTGTGTCAAGCAAGATGCTGGACTTGGTGGACCTTTGGTTTGTTCCAGAAGTGCCCTCCCTATGGTTGTTATGCCAGCTCAGTGCTCCTTGTTCAAATTCTATGAACAGTTAAACTGATACGTTTTCTACAAAAATGCACAGTCCAAGTTCTTTGCTTTTTGCAGCCCTAGTGACAAAACCGCCCCAGGGTCTGTCTCCGATTGTTGTGGATCTGTGGGCTACTTCAGCAGAGACTTCCTTAAACTGTTCCCTGAGGGAGAGAATGCACCCACAGAGAGACTGAAGAAGCCTCTGGAATGTTCTTTCCCTTGGTGTGAGGCAGTGCTCCCTCAAACAGGGATTCCCAGATGGTGTTGACTACAACTCCCATAATCCCCAAGCAAAAGCCATTGCAGCTGGGGATTCTGGGAGTTGTAGTCAACAACATCTGGGAATCCTTGTTAGAGGGAGCACTGGTGAGAGGGCTGGCAAAGTTGGGACATAGGCAAAGGGAGATTGAGTGCTGCCTCTGCTCTGTCAGCCTCTTATTGAGTCCCGGTGCCAGTCATGGGCTCCCCTCCCACGGGACTGTTTGTTGGACTGTATTGGTCCAAGGCCATCTAAATGTGAATCATGTCTGCCTCTCTTACTTGCCCCCTTGGCCCAGGGGCAGAGCTTTGCTGAAGTGACAATCTATCACCCAGGAAAGGGGGAAGAGGCTACACACCCCTCCAGGGGGAGCTGGGAGGCACAGGATTGGGAGCTCAGCTCATGTCAGTGATGGGATGAGGGTGAGGATGCTCTTTCTGAAGAACTCTTGAATGCAGGTCCTTCAGTTCCATCCCCCCACATCCACGTTGAAAGCAAAGTACCCGGCATTTCCCTTTTCTGCGATAAAGGGGGGGGGGAAATTGGGAAGGAGCAAGAGAAGGAGCAAAGAAAGCATATGTCAGAAGAGACAAAACCCCAGCTATCAATCAGCAGGGGAGCTGGGCAGAGGGAGTGCGTGTTGCCTACTGCAGAGCTCAAAAGTTCCCTTTTCCTATTCAGATATTATTAATGCAATGGGAAAGGACCATTTCACAAGCTTTCCTCCTCATATAAGCTGTGCAGTGAAAGAAACTTCAGGCAGCCTTTCCCCCCTTCATACAACCTTAATTGTGTATCTTGTCACTGCAAACCTTTGAGACCTGTGATTATTCCAGCCAATTTGAAATGATTCCTGCCAGAGGTTTGCCGAGCTGTCTCAGGGGCTTTAGAAAACGCCAGACACTAAATACCATATTTATGATGTACGCTTAGCCTTTTAAAGGCACTTCTCAAAAGCCCCATAGAGTAAGGTTGAACAGGGCTATTCATTTTTGGAAAAAGTCTCAGGATTAAGTCCCCCTTCCCCAACATTAAGAAATAAAAAGGCCTTTAAGTGCTTCCAGGAAAATAAATCATCATCACCAGCAACACAACACTTTTGTTGACAGTTCCCTCTTTTCTTCAGAGACTGGCCAGGCCTTTCCATGGCAGCTACAATGCTAGTCAAGGGCCATTTAGCTTAGCTTGAATGAGGAAAGTGGCTGAAATGACCAAATCCGAAAGCAGAATGCAGAAGCAGATGTTCAGATATGCAAATTCTGATTGGTTGGTGCCACTACCGGTTGCGATCACATGATATCCCTCCACATACCATTAGCCATAAGAACAGCCCCAAAGTGGTCTGAACAGAATAAGGAATGAGTGTGGCATTCAGTCTCTCACACTGTACATACTTTTCTTTGAGTGAGATGGATTTTTTGTAATGTTTGCACACATAGGGTGGGGTAGAAAAGGAGCGCTACAGCAGCAGCAGCCATCATAGTAGTGATGTTGCTGGTTTTCCATAGGGTGTTCTTTCTACAGGACTCTTCATTCGTAATCTGGTCAGTATGGAACAGGGTTAAATTCCACCTGGTGCAGAGCTAATGAGGTTGTCTGGCTCACCTCTTCCAACTCTAAAAGGGAACTGGATCATCTTCAGCCAATGTTATGAGTATGTGGACTTAGATGGATAACTCAGAGTAATTGGCTCCCCTGTTAGAAATGAATAATGCCATCGTTCAGGAGCTTAATCTACTCGTCCTAGTTGCTCTGCAACTTCCATTTATTTCAAAAGGGGCTGTGTAAGACAGGAGACTTGTTTGCCTCTAGGCCAAACTAGAAATGGCAGGGATAGTTACATTTGCTTTTCACATGTCTGCCCCATTCACGTCTAAAGCAAAGATGAGGGTGGGGCTGATTTTCTCCTTTCCTACCTTACCATTGCTTCAGGTGTGCGCCCCCCCACCGCCACCGCTCAGCCTGGCTTTGATATCAGAAGGGAGCAAGTTGAGGAGAAAAGTGCTCCAAGTGATGGAGTGCGGCAAGGTAGGATGGGGTGGGGAAGGTTCAGCTTCCTTCCCCCATGTGCACATTTTGTTGTAAAATTAGACTCAGCCCCTGCTGTAGATGCCGATGATATATGCATAAGCAAATGTGGCTGCTCCATCCTGTCTAGTTTGGTCCTGAGATGAATGGAATGTGCCCAATCGTTATGTTGATGATGACCAGCTAGGATGATAGGAGTTGCAATCCAGCAACAGCTGGAGAACCTCAACTTGACCTAGTTGCTTATTTGATGCCTACTGTTTCCAAAAGATATTTGCCTATGCTTTGCTTTTGAGCTAATCTAGGCTCAACTAATTTGGTCAAAGTTGAATACAAAATGGAAAAATGGCACAAAATGGGCAATTGTAGGAGATGTGTCAGCAGCTCATCAGAGGCAGCATCTATGCCAAATCCCAGTCACAGATGGTATTTTAAAAAACCCAAGTTGTTCTAGTAAGAACTAATCTGCCTACTTTCCTTTCACTATCCCTACATCTGTACCAAATGAGGTCCAAAGGTTCCCACTTGTACCTCAAACATTCATGTGCTCGGCATCTTGAATCACGGCAGATGACTTCATTACAAACTATGCTCTTGAGCCATCCTTATGTGTCCCTATACCTGTAGCAAATTTGGTTCAAATTGATTAGGCGGTCCACAAGTTAGCCCTCTTGCACCTCAAATGTTCACACATCTGCCATCTTGGATTGGTGTGGATGACATCATCAGAAACTATGCCATTTAGCTGTCCCTATGTGTCCCTACAGCTGTAGCAAATTTGGTTCAGATTGGTTAGAAAGTCCACAAGTTAGCCCACTTGTGCCCCAAATGTTCAGGCATCCACCATCTTGGGATGACATCACCACAGACTATGCCTTTGAGGCCTCCCTCAATGTGTTCCTACAGCTGTAGCAAATTTGGTTCAAATTGGTTAGGTGGTTCACAAGTTAGCCCACTTGTGCCTCAAAAGTTAACGTGTCCGCCATCTTGAATAGGGGTGGACATCTATGCCTTTGAGGTGTCCCTACAACTGTACTCGATTTGGTTTATATGGGTCCAGGCATTGCGAAGTTGATAGGGGACGCACATGTACACACACACACACACACACACACCACACACACAGAATGCCAGGTGATCTAAGTTGGCTAAAAAGGGAAAAATATCAGTTAATCTGAGAGATCTTTGTCAGGCTGCACTAAAATATCATCTTTGAGATCTCTCGTCATGTTCACAAATATGTTATGGATTTGGTTTTAAGCAGTGTACTGCTAGTGTGAACATTGGCTGAAACTTCACCCAGATCTCCCACTTATCTGCAGAAGGATTAAAATAGTACTGACTTGACGTGACTCCAACCTTATCTTTAGCTCAGCCAGCAGACTTTTTCTCCTGCTGGTTGAAAGAATATCTCGATTTTATTTTTGTGGCAGTCTTAAATGTTATGGTCCCAATCTAACTGTGTCCATGTTAGAAAACGGTGTCCATGTTAGGAGCCCTGTTAGAAAAGTGGTAATCCTGCTGCTTACCCAGGAGGGGAAAGCTGGGGAAAGCAATCCCAGCCCCAACAGCTGGTTGTTGCTATCACTGGTTTCCCACCAGACCTTCATGCTCTCAACCCCAGCAGTGCAGATAGGTACGTGCAGGGAGGAACAATGTAAACAATGTCCCAATTCAGCTAGGGCCCATATGCATTTAGAATCAGGCTTCCATACATGTACATTAGTTCTGTCATTTGCTTGTGAATACCTTTATCTGTAAGTCTAATCATCTGTTGTTACTATATGTGTATTTCCTATGATCCCTTCAGAATTTATTGTTATTGCAGGCATGGAATTCTCATTCTGAATTCCTTGGAAATTACTGTATACAACCCCTGCTTCTCCCCCCACCCGCCAAGTGTGTGATAGATTATATCCTCCTATGTCACTTCATCCTGGACTGCAGCCAGGCCGTGTGAAAGCTCTCTTGATTATACGCTTTTTTTTTTTTAAGCAACACTTATTTCAATTGTACTTACCATAAAACTACTGAATTACAAAGTCAGTAGGAAACCTCAGCTGATTACTGATGTCAGCGGCAAATCAGAAATTATGAATTACACCAAGTGGTGGACTCTGGGAGGACCTGCTAATGATGAAACATCAAGAATTCATTATTGCTCTCTGATTAGCGATGTCTTAATTGCGCTTCAACCCTGTGCACAGCATAACTCTCAGAACTTTGTGAAAATATGAGCACCTTCATCACTGAGTGAGGTGAATCCCTTTTAACAGGCCCTGGCAAAACTGAAGAGAGTCCTCAGGGTGAGACTGAAATAGATTAAACTCTTCTATTTCACAGCTAAATAACAGGGGGAAGGAGCAGCACATCTCTCTGAACATACACTTAGCAAAGATCTTTTTGCTGTAGTTGCTGAGAGGTTTGAAATACATTGGCTGTGATGGCTTTATGGTGCTGAAGGGAGAATAAAAAGGATGTTGAGAATAAAAAGGATGCTGGGCTGGAAAAGCAACTCCATCATGACTTGTGAATTTCCTTCCTTTATATTTTATACAGATAATCTAAGGTCCTCTCGATTCTCTCCTCTCCCTCCACTGTGCAACTTCTTTGGGGGTTTAGCTCATGTTCTGTGATCTAACCAGGACTGATTGTTTCATCTTTTGCCCAAGACAACCGTCATCTTGGAATAAGGCATGGTGCAATTTTGCACTTATGGCCTCTCAGTGCTGTCCTATCCTGGAGATGAGTCCTGAAGTGACCCCCAATAAACTTGCTTGAGTTTTTAAAGAGACTCCCTCTTCAAAGAGCACCAGCAGAGGCATGGCAGGGGAAACAGGTGGATGAGTGGATGGATTCAAAGATCCTGGGCCCCCCAGCTCCCAAGGCCCCCCCCCCAGTCCCACTTCTCCCTATTTTCTTCATTACCTTCCTGACTCCAAGAGGCCACTGGGGAGAGAGGTGATGAACACGGGCCCCTCTCCCCTAGCTATGCCCTATCACTCCTGTTCAGCATTTCAGTTCCCAGCAACCAGGAGCTGTTGGCTGGTGGTGCCATTTCTCCAGGGTCCAGGCCTCCAGAACCAGTGAATAAAGATAAGGTGAAGGAGAGTCTTAAGTGAAGAAGGGGTGAGCCATGTTTTGGAGTGGCTTGGAGTGGGGATTCATTAAGTGGGCTATAAACAGCACATCCTGTTATGATGGTCTAGAGCAGACTTCAGTGTAGCAATAGCAAAATGTTAGACTATCAGCATATGTAATTAAGATAATGATTGATACTAACACCTCCTAAGCACAGAGGCACTCTTACCTCTGGACTTCAGGGCCAAGGTTCAGGGCCTCCATACCTCTTGGGGCCCCCCAAATTGACTTAGGTCTGTCCTGGGTGGTGTGGTTTGTGCCCTCAGGAACCTACCTACATGCTAAAAATGATGCTTAACTTTTTTTGTGGAGGGGCTCCAAAGGCCTTTAGTCCAGGTTCCAAAATTACCTAGCTGCACCTCTGCCTAAGCGATACCATCTTAATAATGCCAATCCCTACCTGAGCATTATACTTCATAGTGAAGTCATTCACACAATCAAAAACTACCCAGATTTAGGAGCTGTGTGTGCTCCCAATTTTTGGTTGTGTAGAAGCAAGGTAGGAGGAAAACCTTGGTAGAAGTGATTGTGTGTGGAAGCAAGGTAGGAGAAAAAGCTCCCAAGGTTTTCCTCCTACCTTGCTTCCACACAACCAAAAATTGGGAGCACACCCAGCTCCCAAACCCGGGTGGAGCACAGTTTTTGACTGTGTGAATGACCTCATCATCTCCAGTAATATGTTCCTACCCTAATCTTCCCAGAGTATGGACTCATATTTACAAGAAGTCTTATAGCTGCACCTGTACTCTTAGGTGTGGCTCTAGGGCTGCTTGATATGCTTTGAGAAGCAAGGAGAGGCCTGGGGTATCTAGGGGTCAGCTGGGGTTTGCAGTCAAGTGCCTGGGTTTGCTGACTGGATATTTATTTTCACTCATGACTGGCCAAAATATAGATGTAATTATAGGCAATTTTTTAGAGGCAAAAATCCAGGCCATTTTGAGTTCGGCTTCATCCATGGAAGCATTGCTACAAAGCAGCCTAGACTAATCAAAAGCTGTAGTGCTGTGGACTCAGAGTATTATGTTCGTATGCCATGGCAATGATGGAACCGAGAGACTCTCCCACCTGCCCTGTTGCATCCCCAGTTTTATGAGTTGTGGGATAAAAGGTTTAACTCTCAAATACTTGTAGTATTGTTTGGTACATGACAGAAATACTGTTAAGCATAATCTCAAAAGTAATCTCAGTGGGAATTTTAGTGGCTGTTTTTATTTTGCAGCTATCGTGAAAACTGGTATGGTTAGCTAAGAGTATGAACTGTGAGCCAGAAAGACCTCAGTTCAAATCTTGCTTCAATCATTAGCACAACTAGTAGATTCAAGCAAGTCGTCATTCTCCTAGCTGTAAGATCAAACTACTTGATTTTAAGCCTGTGCTGCACACAGATGTACATGTTTTCTCTATTTAGAGCAGATGGATTGGCCACTCTCCCACCATGAATGGGGACTGTGTGGCATGGGGGAGGCGGCTTTAACCCTCCCTCCCCCTGCTCCCATTGGCTTCCAGGTCTGCCACCTGAAATATGTGGGTAATAATAATATTGGCTTACTTCACAGGGAGGTTCATTAATGTAAGCATTACTGCGATAATGAGGCCATTCACACAATCAAAAACTGTGTTCAACCCGTGTTTGGGAGCTGTGTCTGCTCCCAATTTATGGTTGTGTGGAAGCAAGGCAGGAGGAAAACCTAGGGAGCTTTGCCTCCTACCTTGCTTCCCCACAATCACGTCTACCCAGGTTTTCCTCTAATCTTGCTTCCACACAACCAAAAATTGGGAGCACATACAGCTCCCAAACCTGGGTAGGACACAGTTTTTGATTGTGTGAATGGCCTCAATTTATGTGAAGCTGTTTCTGCACTTCGACATATGCTATATACATTCTAAGTCTTATTATCATATGGCAGTTCCCTCAGTGTGTGTGCTCCTGAGACATTTCCTCCTTTATTGCCTCTTTTTATTAGGGATGTGCACACACAATTTTTTCATGTCCAAGTCTGTTTATTTTGAGGGCTCCTGTTTGATTTTGGTTGAGCCTTTTCATTTCAGGACCCGTTTGGAGGGTTCTGATTTGATTCCCTTCATTTACTTTCATTTAAAAATAAAAATAAAAATGTTTCTTACTTTAAACAACTTTTGCCACCATCTGTGTCAGTGACAGCTGGTGATCCAATACACAGCTGCCTGCTGGTGGGCAGCATCTTGAATGCTATAACTACCCTGGAATGCAGTGTTATCCTTGGGCTGTTTGGATAAAAAATGGCTGCCATCATAAACAAAAAGGTGGCAGCTACACTGGCAACTGCCATTTTTTCATGACATCTTTTCTAAATTAAAAGAGAAAAAAGATTTGCAGCAAATAGGGTTCTGCAAACCGACTCCAGTCTTACCTATTTTGATCCTGCCTTCTGTGTTTCACAATAAATGGAACCCATATGCAATAGGCTCCATTCAGTTTGGGCTCCATTTGTTCTGAAAATTAATGCGCGCTCTGACTTTTTATACAGCATTTGCACTTCTGACATCTGGAAAGCCCTGCTTTTATGCTTCTTGATCTATTCAACGAGAGGGAATTTTTTATCCCAGTCAACGTGCTACATGAGCAAGGATCTGAAGGATTTGAATGTGAGCAGAGATAGGATGAAGAAACCATCAGAACCTACCAACAGGACTGGGGAGAATGACCTGTTTTGTTTTGCACTTACCACTACTCCGAATGGCAGAAAGCATTAAGGTCGCTTTATAATCTCAATTCCCTTGTGAAAAGAGCACTAGAGAATTACAGTTTGGGGTCATGTCTGCTCATGTTTTGCACGGGAGGACCATCAGGCACTCAGGCAGGCGGCACTTGTCTTGAAACTCTATCTGTTTCCTCAAATGCTACAAGGCTGCTGCTTTTTGTCATCACACCACAGAACCCGGACTCCTTTCTCTTTCTCTGCAAAACTACTTTCTTGAGACCCATTTTAGGCATGTGAGGTATAACATAAATCCCAGTGTCTTGGTACAGCTGTTAAGCAAATACCTTTAGCAATCAAGTGATAGGAGAAGCTAGAGAGAAAGGGCAAATCTTCGCAAATCTCTACAACAGAACAGTTAAGTCCTATAGCTGGGTGCACAAGGGAAGGGCATGTACAGGGGCATAGCTATAATTGAGCAGACAGACTCAAAGAACCTGCCCCCCCAGCTCCTGAGGGCCCCCCCAGCTCCACCTTTCCCTATTTTCTTCATTATTTCCCTGAGGGGCCCCTGGGAAGAGGGGTGAACATGGGCCCCCTCTCCCCTAGCTACACCCCTAGGCATGCAGTTTGCAGAATGAGTTGAGGGATAAGAAAGAAATCTTTTACTGATCTAATACAAACCAGAAGCATTTCTGTCTGCTTTTAACTCGGCAATTTGTTTCTTATAACTTCTTTCAGATTCTGCTTCTGCCTCAGGACTGAGCTCCAGGCAACTTTTCCAGGCTCCGTTTCCACTTCTACTGCCTGGGGTTCTTCTCTCCACTCACTTCAGTTCACACACCATTCTGCTCCCCACAGGGGGTGGAGAAATGGAAAGGTAGGGGTGTGTGTGTGTGTGTGTGTGTGTGTGTGTTTAGGAGATTTCAGCTGGGGAACAGAGATATCCTGGACAGCAAGGAATGATTGGCATGTAATGCAATGGTGGATAATCGCTTTCTCGGTTCCAGTTGCTTTGCAGGGTTATGGGATGGTCTTGCCAGCGACATAATCACAAATTGCAACGGATTCTATTTCAATGTAAATGTATGAAGGCGTTCGGTGTCTGTGTTGAGGGGGCCAGGGGAGTGGGAAGAAGGAGTCATTTCCCCCACTAGATTGATCTTGTGACCTTTCTGAAGAACTGTGCAGAGAGCACTGAAGGGAAAATACAACAGAAGTGGCAATGTTGTGAGTGTGTGCACGCACACACCCACCAACATGCACTCACTGCACTCGGTGTGTATGTGAGAAGGATGCAGATTTGAAATCTTTACAACTCCAAGGCACAAAACCCCCTTTAACTGATATCATCATTGAAAAGTCATTAGAAATCTGTTGGTGGAGCAGGGCACAGATTGCCAAGAGAGGGCTCAAAGACCTCTTTTCTTCGCACAATACCTGTAATGAACTGGAAGGGCCGGGGTGGAGCTGAGAAGCAGATTTCCTACCATAAGCTGAAGCCTCTTTTCAGCTGGCATTTGCAACAGTTTTACAATGTGTTCAAATCAACACTCACATGTTGGTTAACCATTCTTCGGCGCAATGAGATGTTTTATCTGTCTGACCTCAACCTCTGCCATCTGGTAGGGCAAACTGTTTGGCTGAAAGGCGAGTGAGTTCAAAAAAGGAGACTGAAGACTTCTGGTGAGAAAGCTCTGTTTTAGGGCTTAACAATCACTTCTAACCATTATTTTGCTAGCTAGTGACCATTATTTCACCGCCTCTTCAGATGTTATGAAACACAAGTGTGACCGTCGCTCATGAGAGGGAAAACTGGGAAGAAACTCTGCCTCTGCTTTCACTCACCTCCCCACCCAACCAGGGGCGTAGCTATAATTGAGTGAAAGGGTTCAAAGAACATGGGCCCCCAGCTCCTGAGGGCCCTCCAGCTCCACCCCTCCCTATTTTCTTCATTACCTCCCTTACTCTGGGGGGGCCACCAAAGAGAGGGATGAACACGGGCCCCCTCTCCTCTAGCTACGCCCCTGCACCCAACACCCACACTTACGGCACGGTTTGTCTGTTGCCGGCCATCATGTGGTTATTGGGTGCGGCCATGCGGTGGGGGCAGGGTGAGTGATGGGGGGAGGGACTTCCTCCCTGCTTCCCCTCTTGCGAGTGGCACTCATGCTTACATTCATTATGTCTGAAGAGGGCTCATAACTCAGTGACAGTGCACACGATCTGTATTCAGAAGGACCAGATTCAACCTTCAGCTACATCAGGGCTGGGAAAAACCTCTGCCTCACATGGAGAAGTTTCTCTCAGTAACAGTAGACAATACTGAGCCAGATGGACCAAAGTTCTAATTAGTTCGCACCTGCATATAGTCACATTAGTGCTGAGAACTTTCAGCTCAAATTTGGGAGGAAGGAGAGTTGCAGCCCCCACCAATGAGCCCCCCTCCAAACCACTGAGGGCTGGTTCCAGGTTTCAGCAAACCCTCACCAAACTGCCCTCCAAGAGCCCTCTCTTACCTGGGTCAACCCTGAAGAATCACTCCGCCAATCACCTCATAAGGGCTATGAGCACAGAGGTGGTCTTGGGGATCAGCAGTGGGCCATTGAGAGGGCCCATGGACAGTGATGCTTGGGGTGTGTGCATGGACCATGGTCTGAAGTCTGGTCTGAATTTGGACTGGTTTGTGGTCCAGCAAACCGGTCCGGTCCGGCTGAAGCATGAACCAGGGTGGCAGTGAGTGGCACCTTTAAAAGTAAAGACGCAGGTCCTTACTGGTGTGACCGCCACGCCAAGCAGCTTCCTGCAGTGGCAGCGCTCCCCCCAGCAGCCCGCACACGATGGCAGCACAGCTCTATCACTCACCTGGCCTCCATGCATGCTTGAACCTCGGTCTGTGCACACCCCTAGTGCTACTGAACCCTGGCACCAGCCCCGGACCCTCGTTCATATCAGAGACCGGGGAGCTGTCTGCTTGAAATCCCCCTTCCTTCCTGCCACATACTAAGCTCATTTTTGACATTTTCATGGACCAGCTAGTTCTTTGGAAGGAAAACAACTGGATCATCTCAAACATTGTTTATGTGTCCCATGCCACATATAAAACAAGAGGCAATTGTCGCCCTGTAGGGGTCTGTTTTGCTGTTTCCATTTATGTTATACAGAGCCACTGATGAAAATTTAATTTCAACTATAACTTTAATTTCAACTATAACAACTACAACTACAACTATAACTATATTGAATATTATAGCCACCTAATGGTGCAGCAGGGAAGCAACCTGCCTAGAGAGCAGGAGGCTGTTGGTTCAAATCCCTGCTAGTGTGTTTCCTAGAATATGGGAAACTCCTATATTGGGCAGCAGCGATATAGGAAGGTGCTGAAAAGCATCATCTCATACTGTGCTGGAGAAGGCAATGGTAAACCCTTCCTGCATTCTAACAAGAAAACCACATAGCTCTGTGATCTACAGGAGTCAACACTGACTCAACGGCACAATCTTTCCTCTCTTATATTGAATATAACTATTCAAAAAAGTACTGAGCTAATATCTTATCCAAATCCATTGCGAATTGAAAGAATAATAGAGAACTAACTGGGCCGGGCGCAGAGCATCTGTGCTTCTAGCCACCCCTCCCCCACCTGCCGTCAGCATTCCCCCCTGTGCCGCTGGCACTTCTCTGCCCGCCTGCTGTTGTTTTCTCTCTCTCCCCTGTCAGCCCACCCACCGGCTGCCATCATTGTCTCCCTCCCCTGCCCGCCTGCCGCCGTTTTGCCCGTGCATCCTGCTGCTGGCTTGCCTTCCCACCCTCTCATCCGTCCCACCTCCGGCTTGCCCTCCTGCCCGCTTGTCTGTCCAACTGCTGGCAGGCTGCAGTTTTCATCGGCCGGTCGCCGCCGCCATTTTCTCCGCCACCCACCCATCCTGTGGCTATCCATCAGCTCTCACGAGAGCTGCCAAACATGGGATTAGCCACACGTATGCCTTAGAGAAATATAAAGATTCATTAGTCAGTGGGTCAGTTCTGACAGCACAGCCACAGCACACACAATTATGATGGGGACACACCAAGAGGGCATTAGGAAAGTCTTTTATTGTATTGGGTGAAGCCTTGAAGCCTCCCTGATTTCCTCCTGCAACTCCCAGTCACTGTCGGCATTTTGATCCGGAGGGCGATAGCATGTCCCGAGCAGCACATCTCCTTTCAGGCTTTGTATAGTCACCCACAGGGTTTCTGTGGAGGACTCCAGTCCACCTAAGTTTTCTACGTTGTTAGATTCTATCCCTTCTTTAACATACAATGCTGCTCCCTTCCTGTCCTGTCTATAGGCGTCCCTTCCTGTCCTGTCTATAGAGTTTATATCCAGGGAGTACGCAGGGCATGCTGGAGAGACCCCCGAGCCAGGAGGTTGCTTTTCAGCCTCTCGGTTGGGGGTCTGCTCATGAACTCACGATCTACTCGGCAACTCACGATTGGAAAGCCGATCTCGCTCCGCTAACCCGGGCTTAGGGGAGGGCTACTTAAACGGGTGACCTGCTTTGACTGAACCGGGCTCGGCTGTGAGCCTGGTGAGTCTCACGATTGGTGGGAGGCGGGCTAAGCACCCTTAGCCCGCTTTCCACTGATCGTCAGAATAGCTCCTATATCTATTTCTGTGTTAGCAACCAAGCACTCCAGCTCACCCATCTTATTTTATTTATTTATTTATCTATCTATATATTTATCAAATTTATACCCCGCCCAAACATACGTCTCTGGGCAGCTCAGAGGCTTCTGGCATTGGCATATAAGGACCTATATGCTGAATCTCTTACCTGGGGTATGCTATCTTTCTTTGGACTCTTTGACCAGCTGGCACAGCCTTCTGTCTGCTCTTTATGTGGTTCTGCTCTGTCCCCTTCTGTTTTATCTGAATCCTTTGCACCCTTGCACTTTAAAGGATGGCATTTGCCAAACCAGATACTGTCCAGCTCCTGTTGGCTATTCCCCAGGCGTCATTTTAAAGCTGCTCTGCGACCTTTTTGTTTTTAAGTGCCAGCAGTCTGGTTCCAACTTGGTTCAAGTGCAGCCCATCCCTTTTATACAGGCCTTGCTTGCCCCAAAATTTATCCCAGTGCCTAACAAATCTAAACCCCTCCTCCTGGTACCAATGTCTCATCCATGCATTGAAACCCCTCAGCTCTGCCTGTCTCACTGTACCTGTGCGCGGAACAGGTAGCATTTCTGAGAATGCTACCTTGGGGAGCATACCTTGGGGAGCATTACATGTCCCAACAGGCATGTTCTTGATGCATCCCCTTCCTAATTGTGTGTGCTGGCAACTGTATCATCTGAACTGGCCACTGACGTACAGTTGGAGGGTCACTGAGCATGAGGGCTGTGGAAATGAATCTGAAGAACATCTAGCTTAACCTCCCATGATGAGTCACAACCCCTCACAGCAAAATGCCACAAAGACCTTTGTTCTCCATGAGGTCATAGTAGGGACGAAAAACCCCAACTCCAAGTATATGCTGATGGGATCTGAGCTGTCGGTGATGGACCAGGAGAGGGATCTTGGGGTTGTGGTGGACAGCTCGTTGAAAGTGTTGATTCAATGTGCGGCAGCTGTGAAAAAGGCAAATTCCATGCTAGGGATCATTAGGAAGGGGATTGAAAATAAAACGGCTAACATTATAATGCCCTTATACAAAACTATGGTGCGACCACACTTGGAGTACTGCGTACAATTCTGGTCACCACATCTTAAAAAGGACATTGTTGAACTGGAGAAGGGACAGAAGAGGGCAACCAAAATGATCAGGGGCCTAGAGCACCTTTCTTATGAGGCAAGACTACAACACCTGGGGCTTTTTAGTTTAGAAAAAAGATGACTGCGGGGAGACATGATAGAGGTCTATAAAATCATGCATGGCATGGAGAAAGTGGAGAGAGAGAGATTCTTTTCCCTCTCACACAACACTAGAACCAGGGGTCACTCCATGAAATTGATTGCCAGGAGGTCTAGGACCAACAAACGGAAGTACTTTTTCATACAATGCGTGATCCACTTGTGGAACTCTCTGCCACAGGATGTGGTGACAGCCAACAACCTGGATGGCTTTAAGAGGGGTTTGGATGACTTCATGGAGGAGAGGTCTATCAATGGCTACTAGTCAGAGGGCTTTGGGCCACCTCCAGCCTCAAGGGCAGGGTGCCTCTGAGTACCAGTTGCAGGGGAGTAATGGCAGGAGAGATGGCACGCCCTCAACTCCTGTCTGTGGCTTCCAGCGGCATCTGGTGGGCCACTGTGCGAAACAGGATGCTGGACTAGATGGGCCTTGAGCCTGATCCAGCAGGGCTGTTCTTATGTTCTTATGTTCAAAACTCTCTTCTTTCAGAGCAATTGGGAATACTACAACGACTACTTTTAAAGGGCATGGATTGCATCTACTCTCAGGACTGTTTTGATTACTTTTTCTTTAACTCTACCTCCTAGTTTGGCATTACTTCCTGGTTTTTGCTTATTCTCCCACAACAATAAAGAGACCTTAATGATTGGGTGTAAACACCCCCCACCCCATTTCTCTGATGTTCTATCTACTGTGGTGTGACATATATCACACTTGGTGACGAGAATCCTCTAAGCCAGCGGTTTTAAAACTGTGTTCAAGGAAACTCTGGAAGTTCCTAAGAAGCTTATCAAAGGGTACTTAATGAGAAGATCAGTAATGGTGGACATGCTTTTTGGAAGACTGATTGACCACCCACTTTTGATCTTTCCCAATGGTGCACAGCCACAGGTGTGTTCAGAGTATCAGGTGTGTTCCTTTTCAGTTCACTTAAGGCAATGGTTACACACACAACACCTGGCCAGTAGTACCTTGTATTAATTGAGTATATGCTGTGTAGTGCATGCATCAGCATCCTATGCAATTTGCAAGGCTGCTGTATAAACCTGCAGGGGATCCTTGGCTGATGAGTCACTACAGAAAAAGTTCTCTGAAGGTAGAAAGTTTGAAAACTACTGCTTGAACCTGCTGCAGTCTGGAACACTTTGACATAGATACAGTAAGGCACCATAAAGAGAACACAAATGTCTTTTTGACTGATGCTTGTACCGCAGGGGTGCATATATAGTCTATAAGAGTTAAAGTGGGAGAGAGAGTAAATTATCTGAAAAACAGTTATCAGATACCTGCTGCTGCAGGTGGTGTGACAGTGAAGTTGAAGACTGAAAATTAGAGCACCTTCTAGCTGAAAAAGTGAAACAAAGACTGCTGTGGAAAAGAACAGCCATTTTGTATTGTACAAAGCAGGAACAAAAAGAAAAAGAAAAAGAAAGCCCCTATTTTGCAGCTTCTTATAGCAAGACAGAGGAGTTTTATAACTGTGAAATGCCTTTTGAATGACTCGAACTGGATTTGAGATTAACAAGTTCCAATTATGCTGATAGTGTTAACGGAACTGTTCCAGGGTCAGGGGCATAAGCTAGGAGAGAGGAGGCACATGTTCGCCCCTTTCCCTGGCGACTACTCAGAGTGAGGAAGATAATGAAGAAAATAGGGAGGTGTGGAGCTGGGGGCCCCTCAGGAGCTGGGGGCCAGTGTTCCCTCTAACAGGGATTCCCAGATGTTGACTACAACTCCCAGAATCCCCATCAGCAATGGCTTTTGCTTGGAAATTCTGGAAGTTGTAGTCAACAACATCTGGGAATCCCTGTTAGAGGGAACATTGTGTGGGTCCCCCAGGTTCCTTGAATCCATCCACTCATTATAGTTACACCCCTGTCCGGGGTGATTGACAAACATCCCTAAATGTGTTTGGGCTTTGTCTGGGGAATTTGCGAGCTGGGGTGGAGCAGTCCCACTATAATTTTTGTGCGAAGCTTTGATTATGGGGGAAAGAAATGACAGAGAGGTTGAAGTTCAAAACAAAGAACGGTTTTATTTGGGGTTCAGGGATATAGTAGAATAGGAAAGTTGATTAAAGCAATATTACTATCAAAAATACATTACAAGATCAACCAGATAACTGCAAAAGGAAATTTAACTTAGTGTCCAAATTAAAATGACTTCCAGGCTGGCTAGAAAAAGGAGACTTGAGAGGTTTTTGGATTTAAGAAAAGGAGCAGGGATAGATAGAGAGCCCAGTGGGGTACAGTGATTATCATACAACCTCATCCTTCCTTGAGTGGAGATTGGACCCTCGAGGCTCAGGTACAACTGATGGGTCTCTTTCCTCAAGGATGAAACCAGGCGATGAAGAACCAAAAGCAGCTTGGGGGGTTAGGTAGCAGGGGTAAATCCAAAAGGTGTCTTTTCTCGAGTAGCCAGCTTCTAGTAGCAGCAAGGCGGGCTGGATAGATCGGGCCAGAGAGGAAGGCCAATCTGGAGCCTGGAAGCGTGACTGGCATGCAGAACAAGATACAGCCAGGTATTATGGCCAAGCCTTGCATCCAAACTGCGGGTGACTCCACAATGTCAGAACCAAATGAAGCACACTGGTTCAAGGAACAAGGGGCAATTATAGCCCGAAATGTGTCCTGAGGCAATATTCCAGCTGATCTAATTTCCTGGAAAGGGTCACTCTGGTGAATCTCAAAAGGATTCAATGAGGCTTTACACACGACCAGTGTGTTGAGCCGGGAGGGTTTTGGTGAGGAGAGTAGGTCAAGCCCGCTCTCCCTGCACATGAGTGGCTAGCCCACCCTGGGTGGCCAGATCGGCCACCCACACGATAACTGGCTCCATCATGGAGCTGGTAGGGGCAGCAGGGATCGGGGGCCCCCTGGCCATCGGAAGTCCCAGAATGCCCCACGTGAGTGTGCAGGGCATTCTGGGGAGACCCCTGAGGCCTGGAGGCTTGTTGTATCCTCCTGGTTGGGGGTCTCCTCACAAGTTGCTGTGGCGTGGAGCTGCGCTGCACAGACTCACAATAAAAAAAACCAAGGTTAGCGAAGCGAAGCGCTTGCTCTGCTAACCTCATTTAAGGGGAGGGCTACTTTGGTGGGCTAGTTGCTGTTGAACCACTGGGCTTGGCTGTGAGCCCAGTGGTTCTCACAATGGAGGAAAACTAAGCTGGGCTTCCTTAGCCCAGTTTTTCTCCATTGTGTGAACAGCCTCATTGTTTGGGTTTGCTGGGTCAAGAGCAACCTGCATGCAAATGGAGTGAATGAACGTGCAAGTGTGGTATCTCTCTGGTCAGAAGAGCCTGGTAAACCAATCAGTAATTTTAATGAGTACACCTCTGAGTTCTATTGCCCACTTTGGTCTTTTGTGTAGGGAAGGGAGTTGCATTTGCATTGCCTTATCTGACTTTCCTGCTGAAGTGATTTAGCTTGTTTGATTCAATTGCAGAGGAGGTGAAGTAAAGGGATCAATCTTTGGACAGACTGAGAGGAGGCTATCTCAAAAGTTAACTCCACGGTCTACTTAGACATTCTCAAATATAGAGAAAGGCATGAGGCTAATCCCCTTTCAATTTGCTTGGCAGCTGTTGAATCTGGGGGTGACCACCCCACTGTCTGCTAAGTGACTGGTCCCCAGTATTCCAACAAACGGGGAACCCATGATCCCATGAGGCTCCTGAGCATGCTAAGAGTGAGAACCACAGTCCTGTGGTCTCAGACATAAGCAGAGAGGCTACTGGGAGCCCACAGAATAGCAGTGCTAGCAACAGTAGTTATAAGGTCTAAGGCATATGAAGAACTGTATTACAGATGATCTCTAGTGTGACCAGGAATTGCTACATATGTTGACATTATTGCAGTTAAGTCATATCAGTTCCCCACCTCCTCCTATCCCATTCAGGATAGCAAAATGGTTGAAAATTATTATCTCAATTCTTTTCAATCCAGCTTCTGCCCCAGTTTTGAGACTGAAACTGCCTTGATCATTGTAGGGGGTATGTTACAATGAGAATTGGAAAGAGGGAGTGTATCCTGGGCCTGTTGGTTCTGCTGGACTTCAAAGTGGCTTTCAGCCACTTTGGTATCCTTTTGGAGTATGGTATCTTTCAGTATCCTTACAGGGGGCATTGTTTTGCAGAAGTTTTGCTTCTTCCTGCCGGATCATTTCTAGAAGAGAGCTGGTCTTGTGGTAGCAAGCATGACTTGTCCCCTTAGCTAAGCAGGGTCTACCCTGGATGCATATGAATGGGAGACTTGATCTGTGAGCACTGTAAAATATTCTCCTCAGGGGATGGAGCCGCTCTGGGAAGAGCATCTAGGTTCCAAGTTCCCTCCAAGATAGGGCTGAGAGAGATTCCTGCCTGCAACCTTGGAGAAGTTGCTGCCAGTCTGTGTAGACAATACTGAACGAGATGGAGCTATGGTCTGACTCAGTATATGGCAGCTTCCTATGTTCCTATGTTAAGATGGAAGCTGTGGGCTTATAGCGTCCTGCAGGGACAATTCTGTCCCCCTTGCTCTTCAACTTCTATATGAAACTGTTGGGGGGCGTCATCAGGAGTTTGGTGTTGGGTGCCATTAATATGCAGATGACACCCAATTCTGTATATGTGGTTGATGTCCTAAACTGGTGTCTGGAGCCAGTAAAGAGATTCATGTGGGCTAGCAAGCTGAAATTAATTCTGGGGAAAATTAATTCTCCTGGAACTTTCCCAAATGGGCGACTTTACTGTGGCAGAAAGTGGCTAAAGTCAAGCTGTCTTGAGCACTGCACTAAAGTGCTACTTTTAAAGGATACTTATAATGTGCAGTAACTGTGAATCGTCAGGAGCAAGGCTGAATGATGCCATTGGCTATATGAATGGCGCCTTCTGTCGCCATCTTGACATTGCTGTAAATGGTTCCCTCATATGAAACCCCCCCCCCATTAGCCTAAGTGTAGCAAAGTTGCATTCAATCGCCATTTTGGAAAGGCTCCTAGTGAGAAAAACTGCTGATTTGGTGATGGCTTATTATCAACTAGTTCTTGATGAGGCTGCAATCCCTTTGAAGAAGTAGGTGTGCAGCTTGGGAGTGCCCCTGGACCCAGCATTACACCTGGGTGGTCAGATGTCTGCCATGGCCCAGGAGGCTTTTGCCAGCTTTGGCTGGTATGCCAGCCATTTATGTTTCAGTCAGACTAGGTCACAGTTGTCCATGTGCTCCTTGCTTGTGCTCAGTTGTATTACTGTGATGCAAGATCACTCTTGCAACTTGGAACATCTCACAGTATATTGATGTCTCAGGGCCAACCCTAGGGTTTTTAGCGTCCTAGGCAATGTTTGACTTTGGTGCCTGCCCCGCTAGCCAAGAAGTGTGGATGTGGTGGGGAGTCACTGAGGGAAAATAGCTGAGAAGCTCAGAGCCCATCTGACACTTGCCCTTCTTCTGTTGCTGTCACCACCTCCTTCCCCTCAGCAGGGCCGGTCCTGCAATCCTCTGGTCCACCCAACCTCTCTGTCTCACTGAGAGGAAGCTTTAACAGTACTGCAAGGAGCTTCCCTCCAAGACCATCCAGGCCTGACACAGCCAAGCCAACCATTGTGCACTGCACACCACTTGGGTCCAGGCACGAGAAACCAGGATGCGTTTTGGGTGCAGGCACTTGAGAAACCCCCCCGAGAAGTCAGGGGAGCACCTAGGTCTAAAAGCAGCCTGGACCTGAAGGGCTTCGGAGCCCCCCCCGCCCCCACCGAGGCCCATCTTAATTTTGCCATCTTCACCACCGGGGAGTAGGGGGTGAGCATTGAGCGGAGCAGTGTCCATAGGGAAGTATATTGATGTAGACGGAGAGCACATTAAGTAGCGTGAGTTGATGAGTTTCTAAGAATAAATAAATTTTCTGCCCTCACCATGTATGTAGACAAGTACTCAGTGCCACAAACACATCTTTTGGTTTTGCCAATGGTTGTTTTAATGAATAGGGTTTTGATGAGTAGGGGCCTCTGCTAATTGAGCAGATCCCTGCTAACTTGGCAAAGAGGCACCTTTTAACGTGGTGACTCTCTTTATTTAGCAGAGGGAGAGTAACTGGCCCTATCCACCCCCAGCATAGTACCTCCAGTGACTGTTGCTGGCGCCTATCTTGTGGTTTTTTAAGAATGTGAGCCCTTTGGGGACAGGGATCCATCTTCTTTATGTATTATTTCTCTGTGTAAACCGCCCTGAGCCATTTTTGGAAGGGCGGTATAGAAATTGAATAAATAAATAAATAAATAAATAAATAAATAAATAAATAAATAAATAAATAAAAAACAACAACAACAACAACAACAACAACAACAACAACAAAGATCTACAAATTGAAATTGAAAGGCTGTGGCAGAAAAAGACCAAAATAATCCCAGTGGTAATTGGCACCTTAGGTGCAATTCCAAAACAACTTGAAGAGCACCTCAACCCCATAGGGGCCACAGAAATCACCATCAACCAATTACAAAAAGCAACTTTACTGGGAACAGCCTATATTCTGCGACTATATCTATAATAACAGCAACAACATTGATAATAAAATTCAGCCATCCCAGGTCCTTGGGAAGGACTCGATGTCTGGATAAAACAAACCAGTCAATAACACCTGTCTGACTGTGTAAATAAATAATAATAACTGTAGTTGAGAAGAAAGAAAAACAAGTTAAAATAATTGACATAGCAATACCAGGGAATAGCAGAATAGAAGAAAAAGAAATAGAAAAAAATAACAAAATACAAAGATCTACAAATTGAAATTGAAAGGCTGTGGCAGGAGAAGACCAAAATAATCTCAGTAGCTATTGGCGCCCTGGGTGTAGTTCCAAAAGACCTTGAAGAGCACCTCAACACCATAGGGGCCACAGAAATCGCCATCAGCCAATTACAAAAAGCAACTTTACTGAGAACAGCCTATATTCTGCGACAATATCTATAATAACAGCAACAACATTGATTGACTTTTATTAGAGAATGTTTAACATGTGGTTTACAAAAGCAACAGTGAATAGAATTTCGCGATAAAACACGGCCGCGTACTAACGAATGTGTGGTTGTAAAATCCAGCCATCCCAGGTCCTTGGGAAGGACTCGATGTCTGTATAAAACAAACCAGTCAGTCACACCTGTCTGACTGTGTAAACAACAACAACAATAGTATTTATTGATGACAGTATATTGATGTCTCTGGGGGGCAGTCTTTCCTAATCATCCTGGGGAGGGCTCAGTCCCCCTCTTGCCAACTTTAGGAGGGGCTCCAGCTCTCTCTGCCATCCCTATCCTGGGTCCCATTGTTGTTGGGGGTTTTTTGTGCTGATGGAGACAGTTACATACATTTCTTCTGAGAGAAAAAAAGAGTTCCTTACAGATGCCTTGGGAGTTTAATTTCATTGTACATTTGCAATGCAGATTGCAACCCTAGAGGCATCTTGGATTAAGTCTTTTCTGGTGTGTGTGTGTTTTTAGATCTTGCTATGATCTAAGGAGGTAGGAAAAGATAAGGGGCTTGAAAGTGGCTTCAGAGCTTGTAAGAGAAATTCTCAGACTAAAGTGCTGAGTTTGCCCAAGGAAGTTTTCATAAAGATCGAGTAGGCAAATGGTGTAGGGCTTCTTTTTCCTAGGGCTTGGGAGTGGTACTGGGCTTGCCCAATGCCTATCCCTCTCTAATGCTTCAACCTTTTTTTAAAAAGGTTATCAATAAAAAGAATGAAAGGAGAGCTGGTCTTGTGGTAGCAAGCATGACTTGTCCCCTTAGCTACGCAGAGTCCACCTTGGTTGCATATGAATGGGATACTTGATGTGTGAACACTGTAAGATATTCCCCTTAGGGGATGGAGTCACTCTGAGAAAGATCATCTAGGTTCCAAGTTACCTCCCTGGCATCTCCAAGATAGGGCTGAGGGAGAGTCCTGCCTGCAACCTTGGAGAAGCCGCTGCCAGTCTGTGAAGACTATACTGAGCTAGATAGACCAATGGTCTGACTCAGTATATGGCAGCTTCCTATGTAAAGTTGCAAAACTTGTAAACAGATTATGTTTTATTCTGTATTCCTGACTGTTCTGTTAAATATCATACCAGCTAATATGAAGGAAATTTGTATTTGCACTTCTCTTGATACTTGCAGGAAATGATTTTTGAGTTATTTCTGCAGATGGGCTTCTCTGATAGGCTTCTTCAAGCTGCTGCCCTGTCTCTCCACACTGCTTTTCTTTTGGGGAGTGGGAGTGAGATGGTAAGGCTTTACTATTCGTTTTGAGGATGAAGCCTGACATGGATTATGGTTGCAAACTTGAAATGGCTTGCAAAGCTTTTGTGGTGGTTGTTGCTGTTGCATTTTTGAGCCCCCCTTTTGAAAAACCATATCTATAATTTCAAATTTCCAATACAGTATGACTGCCATCCAGACTAGTGCTGCAGTAACACAAACATGTACTAGTCAGTGGAAGGCAATCACGCAAGCTAGTTCCTCTAGTCAAGGGCTTGCATTCCAGACTAGTATTGCACTGGGGTGCACGTGTGCAACAGATAGCATGTTTCCTGCTGTGAAACCTCTTCCTCAGTCCATATATGTGGCAGGGGATGATGCAAAACTCTCGGCTACCCTTGTTGTGCAAGTGCAATACTTTTGCAAGCAGACTGAGAGGCGATTCTCACGGTCGCCAAAAAGCGGGCTAAGGGAGCCTAGCCTGCTTTTTTGCGACCGTGTGCTACAACGGGAGCCACACAGCTCCCGGCAGCAAACCCCGCTAATTCCTCCTCCCCTTAGCCAAGGTTAACCGAGCAAGCGCTCCGTTAACCTTGGCATTTTGCTCGTGTGTTGCCGCAGCATGCAGTGACACACCAGTAGACACCCAGCCAGGAGGCTGCAACTTCCGGGGGCCGCACGGCCCTCAATCCCGCAGTCCCCCTCCAGCTCTGGGTCAGAGCCGGCCGCCCAGGGCTTTATGGGCGATCGTCTGTGGGGAGAGCGGGCTAAGCCCGCTCTCCCTGCAGACCTCATTTCAGCGAGTCTCACTAATCGTGAGACTCACCTCTGAGAGTTTAAACGATTGCACAACATTGAGCATATGCTCAGCTACGCGGCCTTCTTGTGAGTGTACATCTT
The DNA here is from genome assembly GCF_027244095.1 of Hemicordylus capensis. NCBI lineage: Eukaryota > Metazoa > Chordata > Lepidosauria > Squamata > Cordylidae > Hemicordylus > Hemicordylus capensis. The sequence continues at coordinate 185,079,614 of NC_069659.1, read as the reverse complement.
CGTTGGTTGCATGAGTACAGCATTAGTCTGAATGGCAGCCTGTGAGTGGAAGGGAGCCTGTTAGTGCACCTTTCACTGCAGAAGAGCCTGAATGAGGTCTTGGAACGTGGCTCAGCAAAGGGATCAATGTGCTTTAATTAGGCTAAGGGAGAAGAGTGCAAAGCAAGCATCCCTTTTCTCCCCCCCGCTCCCCACTAAATATCTTTGAATACTTTACAATTTCAGGGCTCAGAAATCTAGAGGGAATTCTTCCTTCTCTTTCTTCCATTCATTTTTTTGCTGTGCCACCCCTGGGACTGCAGTGAAATTAACCTCATTCATGGCATATTTGCTCATAATTAGAACTCTTGTTCAGCCTTATTAGCTACTGAAATGAATCATAAGTTTGATTTTCAGCTCTGTTGCATAGTGCACCAGAGAGGAAAACAGATTTGCAGTTGTATTATGTGCTGCTCAGAGTAGCAGAAAGAGCTGAAGAGGCTTGTGCACAACTTCCATTTTGCTTTCTGGTTGCTGTAGCAGGCGCAGCTGCAGCATTGACCTCTGAGTAGTTGCAGCTAAATCTAATCAGCAGCTAGAGGTAATTCAGTGAGGTAAGCAAGAATCTGTTGCAGTTCTGCGGCCTGCCTAGAGCATAACATAGGGACAAAGGGCAAGTGTTCTGGGGAGACATTCGTTTCGAGTGGGGGAGAAAAGCACACGGTATGCACAAACAGTGGAGAAGTATTGTAATGGAAAAGTGGAAAGTATTGTAATGCTTTTCAATGAGAGTTGAGAGGAATACTCCAAGCTGTACAAATGCTTCCTTATTTGAAAAGCTCTTAAAGCCCTTGGCTTCTGATGTAGATAGAGATGTGTATGAATAGGAAATGACATAAAACTGCATATCATGGCATTCTATTTCAGTGCTTTCATTTTTTTTTTTTAAATGTGTTTGGCTCAAGATCATGGGTAGGCTCTGGAGCCAATGTATAAGATTTGAAGGTGGCTACAGACAGACAGTCCCTTGCACATCCGCACCAGATATGTGGTAAATCTTTCCTTTCAAGATTATACTGTTACATGCTCTCCACACTTCTGCATGTGGTGAGCTATTCCAGGGGCAGTGCTGTTTGGTTTAGCTTCTGCATGCAACAAATGTTCTCTATCACAGGGCAATGGCTTCTCCCCATACAGTAGATGGCTACACACAACTCATGATCAAGCTGTAACTCTGCAGCAGGATGGGAGATGATGACCCTCTGTAACTTTGCAGAGTTATCAATATATAAGACCAGGGCCTGGGGAAAAAACCCTTCAGTGAACAACATTTTCATTCTTGGGGAGAGTTGACAACATTTTCATTCTTGGGGAGAGTTGACCAAAGGCTCTTAAGTAAACTTAGCAGTCATGGGATAAGGGGACAGGTTCATGAGTATATCAGTAACTGGTTGGAGGACAAGAAACAGAGGGTAATGGACAGTTTTCACAATGGAAGGAAGTAGGAAGTGGGTTCTCCCAGGGATCTGTACAGGGAGCAGTGCTCCTTAACTTGTTCATAATATGATCTAGAAGTTGGGGTAAGCAGTGAAGTGGCCACATTTGCAGATGACACTAAACTATTTAGAGTAGTGAAAACCACAAAAGATTGTGAGGAGCTCCAAAAAGATCTCTCCAAACTAGCGGAGTGGGTGACAAAATGACAAATGTTCAATGAACGCAAGTGTAAAGTGAGGCTTATTGGGGCAAAACCCCTCAACTTTACATATACGCTGTTGGGATCTGAGCTGTTGGTGACTGACCAGGAGAGATCTTGGGGTCATGGTGAACAGCTCATTGAAAGTGTGCGGCAGCTGTGATGAGGCAAGTTCCATGCTAGAGATCATTAGGAAGGGGATTGAAAAGAAAAATGCTAATATCATGCCCTTGTACAAATCTATGGTGCAGCCACGTCTGGAGTACTGTGTACAGCTTTGGTCACCATATCTTATGAAGGACATTGTAGAACTGGAAAAGGTGCAGAAGAGAGGGCAACCAAGATGATCAGGGGCATGGAGTACCTTCCTTGTGAGGTAAGGCTACAGCATCTGGGGTTCTTTACTTTGGAAAAGAGGCAGCAAGGGGAGACATGATCGAAGTGTATAAAATTATGCATGGAGTGGAGAGATTAGACAGAGAGAAATTTTTCTTCCTCTCTCACAACACTAGAACCAGGGGTCATCCCATGAAACTCAAGGTCGGGAAATCTAGGACTGACAAGAGGAAATCTAGGACTGACAAGAGGAGGTACATCTTGCCTCACCAACCTTTTGGAGTTCTTTGAGAGTGTCAACAAGTGTGTGGATAAAGGTGATCCAGTTGACATAGTATACCTGGACTTCCAAAAAGCTTCTGACAAAGTTCCTCATCAAAGACTCCTGAGGAAACTTAGCAGTCATGGGATAAGGGGACAAGTACATGTGTGGATTGCTAATTAGTTGAAAGACAGGAAACAGAGGGTAGGTATAAATGGAGAGTTTTCACAATGGAGGAAAGTAAGAAATGGGGTCCCCCAGGGATCTGTACTGGGACCGGTGCTTTTTAATGTATTCATAAATGATCTAGAAGTAGGGGTAAGCAGTGAGTTGGCCAAATCTGCAGATGACACCAAACTCTTCCGTGCTTTTTAATGTATTCATAAATGATCTAGAAGTAGGGGTAAGCAGTGAGTTGGCCAAATCTGCAGATGACACCAAACTCTTCCGGGTAGTGAAATCCAAAATGGATTTTGAGGAGCTCCAAAAGGATCTCTCCAGACTGGGGGAGTGGGCAACAAAATGGCAAATGCGGTTCACTGTTAGCAAGTGTAAGGTGATGCACATTGGGACAAAAACTCCCAACTTCAAGTATATTCTGATGGGATCTGAGCTGTCGGTGACTGACCAGGAGAGGGATCTTGGGGTTGTGGTGGACAGCTCGTTGAAAGTGTCAACTCAATGTGTGGCAGCTGTGAAAAAGGCAAATTCCATGCTAGGGATCATTAGGAAGGGGATTGAAAATAAAACTGCTATAATGCCCTTATACAAAACTATGGTGCGACCACACTTGGAGTACTGCATTCAATTCTGGTCACCACATCTTAAAAAGGACATTGTAGAACTGGAAAAGGTGCAGAAAAGGGCAACTAAGATGATCAGGGGCCTAGAGCACCTTTCTTATGAGGCAAGACTACAACACCTGGGGCTTTTTAGTTTAGAAAAAAGACGACTGCGGGGAGACATGATAGGAGTCTATAAAATCATGCATGGTGTGGAGAAAGTGGATAGAGAGAAATTCTTTTCCCTCTCACACAACACTAGAACCAGAGGTCACTCCATGAAATTGATTGCCAGGAGGTCTAGGGCCAACAAACGGAAGTATTGTTTCACACAACGCGTGATCCACTTGTGGAACTCTCTGCCACAGGATGTGGTGACAGCCAACAACTTGGATGGCTTTAAGAAGGGTTTGGATAACTTCATGGAGGAGAGGTCTATCAATGGCTACTAGTTGGAGGGCTGTGGGCCACCTCCAACCTCAAAGGCAGGATGCCTCTGAGTACCAGTTGCAGGGGAGTAACAGCAGGAGAGAGGGCATGCCTTCAACTCCTGCCTGTGGCTTCCCGCGGCATCTGGTGGGCCACTATGCGAAACAGGATGCTGGACTTGTGGTCCTTGTGCCTGATCCAGCAGGGCTGTTCTTATGGTCTTATGTTTTTCACACAGCACATAATTAATCTATGGAATTCCTTGCCATGAGACGTGGTGATGGCCATCAGTTTGGATGGCTTTAAAAGAAACAAATTCATGGAGGACAGGTCTATCAAAGACTACTAGTCTGGTGGCTGTGTGCCACCTCTAGTCTTACAGGCACAGTGCCCTCAACTCTTTCCTGTGGGCTCCCCAGAGACATATTAGGGATACGCAAACAGGTTTGAATTCAGACCAAACAGGGCATTGAATTTATTTATTTATTTATTTATTAAATTTATATCCCACTCTTCCTCCAAGGAGCCCAGAGCTTGAGTTTCTTCTCACAACATACTTGAGTTTCTTCTTACAACAACCCTGTGAAGTAGGTTAGGCTGAGAGAGAAGTGACTGGCCCAGAGTCACCCAGCTAGTTTCATGGTTGAATGGGGATTTGAACTTGGGTCTCCCCGGTCCTAGTCCAGCACTCTAACCACTACACCACACTGGCTCTACACCATGGTGGCACTCTAACCACTACACCACGCTGGCAATGCTGGTCCAAGTTCGAACCAAATAGATCCTGGTTCTTTCGAACCGGTTCGAAGAGGCTAGAAGGCTCAAGCCTCCATTTTAGTTGCTGGTGGCCATTTGTGACTGTTCTGTCACTTGCTGTGAATTGCCGAGCTCCTGCTTCCCTAATTGGCCAGATGTGTCTGGCCCTTTGGTAGGCTTTGCAGTGGTTCCAGTCCTGGAGAACTGGCACCCTATGGGCCCTGGGGGAGGGACAAGGGTGGGGGCTCCAAAGGAGGGAGATTCAGCTTCTACTTAAAGCCAGTTCCTGGGCTGGCAAAAACACTCCTTACTGAGGTGAGAGAAAGAGCTGTGGCTGCTTTTCTGGCTCTGTCTGGTCTCTGCTGTGCTGGTGAGGTCTGTCCTGCCTGCCTGGCTGCTTGTTAGTTTGACCCCACCCCCCCAACTCCCCTTCTTTTAAAAGTATTTTTTTCTGGTTGTGTGTGGCTGCTGTGTGCTTTATCTTTTGGTTTTTTTCCTGCAGTGTGTCTCCTCCTGCTCTGCTCAGCTAGCCACTGCCGGGCGGGGGGGCACACACCCCCTGGTCCCCACCCCTGCATCCTTTCCCCTAGGAGCTCCAGGTCGGTGGCATTCATGGTTTTTCTTTTATGATTATTTTGTTTTATTTTTGCTATCTCTTCAATGCTTTCATTCATGGATTCTATTTGGAACAGCATCCATGAGTTCACACACAAGTCACTAGGTCAGGTCACAAAGGTCAGATTTCTCGGGGATCCAATGCATGCACTGAAGATGGCAAAAATGAAAAACAACAACACACCAAACAAACCATGAACCCGATCGGCTTGTGGCTCCTGGGGCGAGTTGTGGCCAGAACTGCCTTGCCCCCAAATCACATTGGGGTGCCCAGGCACACCCCAAGGAGCAGATGGGGCAGCCCCAAATCCCCTTATTCCCTATGGGGGAAATGCAAAAAATGTAAAAATCTTCAAAAAATCATTTAAGTGTCCAATTGGACAGCAGGAGTGTCCGATTGCTTTGGGGTTTTGGTGGTTGTTGGCACACATGGGTTGTTTTGGTGGTTGTTGGCCTACCATCCACCCCAGTTTTGTGCCTCTGTGTGCTCTGGATAGGGGATAATGGGCCAGTTTGAGTCCCCATTATACCCTATGTAGAACCAGGCGCAGAGCCAGCCGAGCGGCGGCCTGTGTCCAGCCCCGCTCGGCGGCCCCTTCCGAAATGCCCGTGCGCGTGACGTCATGTGCACGGGGCATGGCTTGGGCTCCATAGGAGCCCAGAGCGAACTCCCCCCTCCCACGACCAGGCCGCCGAGAGCCCGGGCAAACTTTCTGCCAAGTATTTCAGGCAGCTCCGACAAAGAGCCCCTGGTGGCGCAGTGGTAAAACTGCCGCCCTGTAACCAGAAGGTTACAAGTTCGATCCTGACCAGGGGCTCAAGGTTGACTCAGCCTTCCATCCTTCCGAGGTCGGTAAAATGAGTACCCAGAATGTTGGGGGGCAATATGCTAAATCATTGTAAACCGCTTAGAGAGCTCCGGCTATAGAGCGGTATATAAAATGTAAGTGCTAAGTGCTAACAGAACGTTTTTTCCTTCCTCTCCCTCTCTGGAGGAAGAGAGAGGGGAAAACGTCCTATTAGGCAGCTGACCCTGCCTGAAATGACGCTCCGAGAGCTAGTTTGGGCTCTCCGCAGCCCAGGCCACGCCCCCTTGCACATGACAAAGTCAAATGACAAGGGGGCATGGCCTGGGCTGCCGAGAGCCCGAACGAGCTCTCGGAGCATCATTTCAGGCAGGGTCGGCTGCCTAATAGGACGTTTTCCCCTCTCTCTTCCTCCAGAGAGGGAGAGGAAGGGAAAAACGTTCTATTAGGCAGTCGGAGCTGCCTGAAATACTTGGCAGAAAGTTTGCCTGGGCTCTTGGCGGCCCGGGCGTGGGAGGGGGGAGTTCGCTCTGGGCTCCTATGGAGCCTGAGCCACACAGGGCGGGGCTCTCTCGGCGGCTTCTCACTATTGGCGGCTTGGGTTCTTTGAACCCTTTCGCCCAATGGTGGCTCCACCCCTGTGTAGAACCTTTTAGAACTGGCTCAAGTTGGGTTTGAATTTGAACTGAACCAGGGGGTTCAAGCAAAACAAAAAATGAACCTATCTACCCTGGTTCAAGATTTGTTCCAATTTGAACTGAACCACCCAAACTGGGTTTTTACACACTCCTAAGAGGCATCTGGTGGACCACTGTGTGAAATAGGATGCTGGACTAGATGGGCCTTGGGCCTGATCCAGCAGGGCTGTTCTTATATTGATAAGAATGGATAATACTAGTTATAAAAAGGAGCATATCCTCTACTAAAGTGACTAAATGGACTCTTGAGCCACCATGCGAAGACACAAATCAGGATTGTATCTTATGTTTCTTTTTAGATTGTGAGCCCTTTGGGGACAGGGATCCATCTTCTTTATTTGTTATTTCTCCGTGTAAACCATCCTGAGCTATTTTTGGAAGGGCGGTATAGAAATCGAATGAATGAATGAATAAATGAATGATTGGCCAACTAGAGGCACTACCAACCAACTGGCTGTGGTTAGACTTGAATCAAAGTTAAGCATCAAGAAGAGCAGTTCAGCAGTGAGAGATGGCTCAAGGTTTTATGGTGCCCAAGGCAGAAAATCCAAATGGCGATTCTGTTCCCATGGTGGTAAAAAAAACCCAGAAAAAATGCTGCCCTTAATGGTACTCCAAAACATGCTGCCCAAGGTCGACTCATTCACCCTGTCTAATGGTAGCTGCAGTCCTGTGTACAGGGGAATAAGTGGCTTAGGGATGTTATGGAATCTCCTTCCATGAAAGGACATGACAGATGTAACACGGATAGAACAATGGAGCCAGTGTGACAGCACCTTCATCATGTTCAGTACAAACCTTCCTTTCTATGGTTGAACTCTGGGGGAAAATTGTTCTTCATGTTTGTAGCAAAAGCCAGTTGTTGTGGACACTGCCAATTGGCAAGGAGGTTTGATCACATACAACCCCCCCTCCTCAATTCCTGAAGTAGTTTGGCAACAGTCTTTTAAAAATCTATTTCTTAAATTTGACAAAGGATGATTGTACACACAAATAAATGGACATGTGGCACTTAATTTAAAAAAAAATGGAGCATCCCATCTGAAGCATGGGTAGAGGAGCAAAACTGGTGGCTGAATTTGCAGTATCTTGCAAATTGCAAATCTGGGCTCACTCCATGGGTGAAGAACCTACTGCTTATCTTTAAATGTCACAAATGCCTTCAACTGATGTTTTTAGCTGACTGGCAGGACATTAGCTTCTTTTTTAGCTTCTTTAGCTTTGCTGTGCACAGAGCTCCAGCTGCTCCGCACATGCTCCATTGGACTGGAGTGAATGTCTAACTCTGGCTTGACATCATTGCTCCTTGTCTGTCCTAGGGTGAACAGCTATCGAGTATCTTTCTATCTTGTTGCATTTTTGAAAAATGGATACAGTATCCTTCCTTAGTCTACTTTTCTTCAGGCTAAATTTTCCAGTTTCCTCAAAATCTATTTATAATTTTTATCTTTTTATGAATTTTAAATGTGTTATATTGTATGTATGTATTCTGTACACTGCCTAGAGATTTTTATACTAGGTGGTATGCAAATTCAATAAACAAACAAACAAACAAACAAAGTGTTTGTCTTCTAGACCTTTATAATCCTTGCAGCTTTCTTTTGAATTCAGCCCAATTGGTCAATATCTTTGTAGAACTCAGTGGTGGCGGCTGCCTGTTCGGGGTGGGTGGAGGGGAAGACCTGGGGTATCTATAGGCGGGGCTAAGAGTAGGCAGGTCCAACCTTGAGACAAATGAAAAAGAAGAGGAATGGAATTGTCAGCCCATGGCTTTCTCTAGTCTGTAAAGTTGTTTACTTGTCTCAGCCCAAATCTCCATCATCCATATCAGCACTTGGTAGCTGGCTATTTAGTGCTAAATTTGCCCCTTGGTTGGCTGAAAATCAGGGGCATTGCTAGGGGAGAGGAGGCCTGTGTTCACCTCTCTCTCTGGCGGCCCCTCAGAGTGAGGGAGAGAATGAAGTAAATAGGGAGGGGTGGAGTTGGGGGGCCTTCAGGAGCTGGAGGTACTGGGTTCTTTGAACCCATTTGCTCAATTATAGCTACACCCCTGCTGCAAGTAAAGCAATCATGGCCTTAGACTGGTTAACTGTAGGTGTCAGTGTGGAAGTAGCAATGTCCTCTCTCCCTCCCTCAAGTCCCCATGCTTCTTCTTCCCCTCAGTAGCTCCATCCATCCATTTCTCCCCATCCTTGCAATGTTAGTCCTCCTTCCCATGCAGGACTAGGCTAAGAAGGTCACCTGAAATATTACAAGTTTTTTGCCCCCAACTGCACATACAGAGCCCCCTAGTTTCCTTTCTTCTCACAAATACGCACGTGCATACTTAAAAAAAACAAAACAACCCAACTGCAAGCCTGTTTTCTCCCCCTCTCACAATATAAACATAGAGAGGATAAGTGTGAAATTCTCCAATTAATAATTTCAGTTAAAATACCATGTTTTATTTGGAAGCTGGGGGCGGGGGGAAACCCACACCTCCCTCCCTCCATCCAGAGAGGTGAGAGAGTAAGACAAAGATGCAGGAGCTAGCAACAGGCTTTCCTTAAAGTCCCAGAACAAAGGAGAAGAAAGCAGGTGGCTGTTTGTTATGAAAATAACTACCCAGAAAAGTGTCAGTCCACCATATCCCATCCCTTTCCCACCCCATTTTCTAGATATCTGAATGTTACTAACATTTGCTAGTGAAACTTCAAAACAGAAAAAAGGAAATCCAGTGCCTTCTGAGGACTTGGTTGGGCTTTGTCGTGGAAAAACGGACTCCATCTTGGTATTTGGGTGGTGGGGATGTTACAGTTCCTGATGGTACACAATGGCATTATTGTGTTGCAAGGTTGTCATTCACAGAAGGGGAAAAGAATGTATCTTTTTGATGGTCCGTGATTGGTTGCTGAGGGTGTGTTGGAGCATTGGGATTAGTGCATTTTTGGATCCTATTATTTGCTAGGGGTGTGCAAACAGGTTTGGAGCATGGTTTGGCTTTGAGCCAGTTCGGTTTGGTTCGCCCTCAGCCATTTTGGAAGGGCGGTATAGAAATCGAATAAATAAATAAATAAATAAATAATAAATAAATAACAGTTTGGGGATGAGCCTAACCAGGGATTCAGCTCAATCCCCGGACCAAAAAGTTTTTAAAAAATATTTATTTATTTTTCAACTTACCTCCTCCAGGGGGCTTCTCTGTGGCAGGGGGAGGGGTGTCCATGGAGGTTTCAAACTGGGTGATGGATGCATAACAAAGGCTGGAGGGGGAACCTCCATGGACCCCCTGCCGCCTGGGAGAAGCCCCCCGGAGGGGGTAAGTTGAATTTTTTTAAAAAAATGTTTTAAACTTTTTGGTCTGCCACCCCCCCCCATCAAACTGAACTGGGGGGTTCGAGGGGGTGCCGGACCAAACTGGCTTGGTCCGGTTCAGATTCAGTTCAGACTTGAACCAAAACAGGCCAGTCGGTTCCGTGCACATCCCTATTATTTGCATGATAAGACTTTATCTGCCCATAATCGGGGCTCTTTCTCCTTGTGATTGACAGCCCAGCATGTTGTGATTAATACAGCTTTGAATCTGACGGAACAGTGTGGCCCCTGCTTACTAAAGAACCCCTAGTAGTACCTTTTCTCTGACAGCTTCTACCTTTTCTGAACTCCATTTGCTTGCAGACTGAGTGCCCTCATTTTGCACAAGCTACAACCATGTTTCACAAAAGATGGAACACCAAAACAATGTCCTCTTTCTAATAGAAACTGGACCTCCTGCTTCCTTCCAGCCCTATTCAAAAATTGGGCTGCCTCCTGATGCTCCAGATTAATGATTAGTCATAGTTGAGCCTTTCCTTATTGGCTGAAGCTCCTGGAGGACCCAGAAGTGGCTCCTGGAGGACTAGCCCACCTTGTGACAACAAACAAAAAGCTGATTATTGGCTAGGAGGCTTTTTAATATTAAAACCGGGGAGGGGATTTTTATGCTAATGTTGTCCATCAAGGGCACAGACAGAGCCTGGAGCACACCATAGCCACACAAACTGCAGGTCCTGAAGCAGTCTTGAGACATAGAGAGGATGCATATGTTAGTAAATTCAAAATGATGCTTGCAACTTAGGTGAGTTAGGTGAGTAATATGGCAGCTACAGGTTGAGATCTTTAGGGGAGCTGAGCCCACTTTGCCTTAACATACGAGCTACTACTGGTAGAACTATAACTCCCTAAACTATACACAATACCTCAGTTGTGCCCTTACAGCTCACCAGTTGTGAACAGAGGTGCACGATCGTTTCTCAGGTCTTGGAAATTAGGCTAACATGGAAACAACCCACTTTCTCTGAGATGACTTCCACAATGAACTGTGGGAACAGGGACAGTGTTATCAAAGTAGCCCCCATCTTGGATTTAAGCATCAGTTTTGGTCAAGCAAGACTGTCACATATGGACAGAGGCTTGTACCTTGAAGTTGCTAGTCAAGGAAAGATGGAAACTCAACCCAGTGTATTTGCATTTTCATGGAGAAATGGCTGTCCAGGGCAAGCAAATATCATAGGAGAATAGGATTCTGAATGGACCAGCATGACTCCAGACTGATGCAATCAGCTCTCTGCCATGGACTGGAATGGCACATCCAGAGCCCCAGGAAGCCCCTGTTCAGGAGCCTCTCCTGCCTTTTGTTGCAACCTTTCTAACTGCCTTTAGTGCTATTTCTTCAGAGAGCAGACTCTCAAGACACACATGCTGCCTAGTTTTTCTCTCTAGGACTCCGGAGAGTGTCCCGTTAGTTTGCACTTAAGCTTCCTGCATCCCCTGGCTTATTGATCCCTGCCAGACACAAGCCCTGCTGTCCTGCATAGAATTGGCTCAGTGGCTGTGTATAAGCCCTGTTCAAAATATCATTGGACAATCCAGGGCTTGGACTGAGGGCCTCCCCCAGCATCCTAGAACATTGCTTCAGCCAGGGAAAGGCTTTACCATGGCCTGGAGCTTCTGATCCTCTGTTGGAGAACTGCCCTACCCTTCAAGGTGTGCCTGATCAGCAGAAATTAGATAGTATCTCGGTTCCCCTCTTCCCCGCTCTCCTTTTCTCCTCTTCAGTCTGGTTGGGTTTCATTGCCAAGCTGCTGTGGTCAGTTCCTACTAACCCTTTCTCTGATCCTCCAGTCCTGAGTAGTCTTCACTCATCTATCTGCCTCTCGTTCTTCCTCTCAAGCCGATTTGGCAGCCAATATTCACAGCTAGACTCTTGCATTACTTCTTATTTCAACACAACTTCCTTTCTTTAGAAGATTCCTGGCCTCCTGACTTGATTTGCCTATTGAGCTACTTCTCAGTGATCCTTCATCAGAAAGACCCATCATCCAAAGTCATGCCACACTGCTCCTGTATGTGTAAGAGACCCGAGTCCAACCAAGTGTGTTAATAATAGATCAGAAAAATCTGCTGGGGGCAAAGTAGGGACAATGTGCATTTTGGGAAACGTTGCCCCACATAGTAGATTTCTGTAAGAAATAGCACTATATTTCACATAAATGTTCTCATCCTAAACCTATTTTCTTTGAAGTGTGTCATATTGATTCTTAGTTAACTTTCAAGTAAGCATACAGCCTTATGTTAATTTCTAGTTTATGGTTCAGTTACAATTTTCCAGGTGCTGGCCGAGGTGTGTTTTTTCTGATTAATGAAAGCCATGTGTCATTTGCCCTGCAGAAGTGTGCGTGTGGACAGGTCTGTCACCTCTTCTGTCCATTTCATTTAGCCATTATGTGACAGGCCTCCATGGTCTGCAGCAGCTGCATACCAGGCAGAAATTCAGCATTTCATAAAAGACTAGATGGTTTCTTAAAACAACCTTCCAGTAAGCCAATCTGAAATCAACAAATGTATAAAAAGATGCCCCCACTCCTTCCCTTTCCTCTGAATGCTTCCAGTCAGCTTTCTTCCGCTGAATGCCCCTGTTCTCAGCCTGAATTCCCCATTCTCAGAAATGTTTACTCACCAACTGGGTGGTCATTTTCTGCAATAGAGAAAGGTAGGCTGTGGTGAAAGCATCCGTTTGCCTGGAAAGGGCTGTCCCCGCAAAAGGGAGGTAAAGACAAGTGAGAGTGAGGAGGCTCTAGGGGAGAGCTGAATGTCAGTTGCTTGACATGGGAAGGAGATCTGGTCTTATGGTAGCAAGCATGAATTGCCCCCTTTGCTAAGCAGGACCCTCCTTGGATTGTATTTTGGATGGTTGATGACAAGCGGATGTTGTAAAATATTCTTTTTAGGGGATGGGGTCATGACTCAGTGGAAGAGCATTTGCATGCTTACATGCGGAAGGTCCCTGGTTCACTCCCTGGCATCTTTGGGTAGGGCTGAGATAAACGCCTGCCTGAAACCTGGGAGAGCTGCTGCCAGTCAGTGTAGATAATACTGAGCCAGATGGACCAAACGTCTGACTCAGTACAAGGCAGCTTCCTATGCACATCAAGTGCTTTGAGCACTCAGTGACAATGACAACAATGATGAAGAAGGTTTAGATTTCACTTTTAAATAAATAAATAAATAAATAAATAAATAAATAAATAAATAAAGGTGGTCCCCTGTCCCTAAAGGGCTCACAATTTCAATGAAACATAAGGTAGACACCAGCAGCAGCCACTGGAGAGATGCTGTGCTGGAGCTGGATAGGGCCGGTTGCTCTATCCTGCTAAATATAAGAGAACCACCATTTAAAAAGGTGCCTCTTTGTTCAGTTAGCCGAGGCTATGCTCCGTAGTGCTATATGGTGCTATATAAATGCTAAGCAGCAGTATTCTTATTCTTTGGGTGTTTCAGTGTCTGGGTGCTCATGAAATGTAATATGCAATATGCACAACTTTCCTCTAAACAGAATGCTCCCAGTTTCTGCAGCCCTGCTCATTTGCTTTTCTATAATATCAGGGTAATTCAGGACAGACACTTCACATTGCAGGAGTATAGAGTGAGGTTTAAATCTCCAAGTATAAATTTCCCCAAATGTTGCTATTACCTTTTTATTTTCTGTTCTGATTTATTTAATTGATCATATGCCCCCTTTTAAAATTAGAAGGTTCAGAGAACATTTGGTTTGTTCTCCAGGGTATGTGAAAATGTTGACAATAAATCGGCATCTGAGTCTTGGAGGCTGAAGTTTCAGTTAAATTGGGTGACGGAGTGACATGATCCCCCCTGCCCCCCCACCCCCAGCCCTCCCTTTGGAAGCTAAAAATCTATCTGGACTGTCATTAGTTGTGAAATGCATTGAAAAAGCTGGGCTAATGGAGACAATTTGTTTTAGAAACAGTTCAGAGATTGCTAATTTCCAAATAATAAGGAACGGCTTGCTTGACAGGTTTTGCTTTGGAGTATTTCTGCTGCATACCAAGTAGAAATGTACAATGAACTGAGTGGCGCAAACAAAGCCCAGGGAACCACAGTCCAAAGATCTTTAACAGCGAGGGCGTCCCCTGCTGTACGACCACAGGAGCAAATTTTATTGCAGAGTGATACGCAGATGCTCCTTAATGTATTACTAGCAAAATGCCTGTCGTTTTGAATGGTGAAATACGTGTGGAGAGAGAGCTTGTGTACTGCAGTGAACCCAGGGTTACAATGTGTTGCTTTTATGCTCTCTGCAGAGACAAAATGGCTCCCCTGTGAGTGAGAGGCAAGGTACTCACTGATCGGTTGGACTCTAACAGTTTCTCCAGATGCCTGGGTCTTAATGGCTAGGCTAGGGTAACAATAGTGGCCTATCCTAAAGAGTGGTTGTTGTCTGGCTATGCGTCGTCCTGCCCTCTTTCTCCCAGCCTGGCAAGCCTAACTGGGTCTGGCCTCAGAGCAGGGTCGGGGAGGGGGTCGAGCGTCACCCTGTTCTTCCTCCGTCCCAGGTTGCTTGCTCTCTGTGTTGGGCCCTACTCTGGAGGCTCCCGACACTCACCACTATTCAGCCTCTCATCACTAGCCAGCCCCTTATATGCCTCCATGCAGGCCAGGCCCTACAGCACCTGCCCCCAATTATAGGGCCAACACCCCTCTTTATTATCCCTTCATCCCCTGCAGCTTTTGTCCCTGTCTCTTCTCCCTCCTCCCATCCAGCGTCCCTTTTATTTATTATTATTATTATTATTAATTTTACATTTTATATCCCACTCTTCCTCCAAGGAGCCCAGAGCGGTGCACTACATACTTAAGTTTCTCTTTCACAACAACCCTGTGAAGTACTTTAGGCTGAGAGAGAAGTGACTGGCCCAGAGTCACCCAGCTAGTATCATGGCTGAATGGGGATTTGAACTCAGGTCTCCCCGGTCCTAGTCCAGCACTCTAACCACTACACTACGCTGGCTTTTGGAGGCACGCTGATGATGTCATTCTCGTGTGCCTCCCCCTCGGCCCTCTCAGGCCTCCACCCACTTAGCCTCTGCTCCATAGTCGCAGTTTCGGCGCGCCATGGGTCACAGGAGACTGTTGGGGCCACGCTCCCACCCGTTGGTGCGCCGTCCTCCACTTCTGCCTGCCTGCTGCCGTCCCCACCTCCTTGGAACACTGCACCGCCCTGCCCTCGGAGATAAGGATGGCTGGCCTGGCCAGACAGTTGTAAGGATTACTGAGACAGTGAGGTCATTCCCACAATCAAAACACTGTCAGTGGCTGCTCTCAAGGCAAACAGAATGTGATTTTTTTTTTTAAAAAATTGTAGGAATAATGAAGTCAGCTTAAACTTTATAACTCCTTCCCTTCGCTCATCTCTAGTAAGTTATGCAGTATCTTCCCAAAAGATCAAGGAAGGGCTGGAAAAAGAAGAAAGACAAACAACAAGGATAAGGCACTTCAGTGGTTGCAGAGATAAAAATAAGGATCTTCTCTCAGCAGAAAGAGACAGAATGTGTTCACTTGACCCCAGGCTAGGCAGCTGAAGAAGCTGGAGGGTATTATCAGTCCTTTTTTATTGAATGGGCTGAGGGCAGCTTCCTATAGAATAAGAAGCATAGGCAAGTGGGTGGGTGAGTGCCTGGTGCTTCTGCCGTTTGTACTTGATGCCAAGGCAATGCTGGTGTTCCAGATCTGAACCAGTACTGCTGTGCATGTGGAAGCCAGCTCTGGGAGTGTTGTGCAAGAGTGCCGCTACTTAAAACACAGTGCAATTTCTGCTGTGCAAATGTGGGTGTGTTGTTTCAAGTAGCTGTGCAACTGCACTTTTTCGCTGCACCGCTGGTGCTGGCTCCCATGTGCACAGCAGCCCTGGCTGACTGGAAACAGAAGCATTGCCTTGCACATCATGTCAGCCATAATTTTGATGTGTAAGGCAGGCTCCCTATTATATGCATCTTCCCCCAACAAGAGGCACACACACACACACACACACACACACACACACACACACACAGAGAGTGCATTGCAGTAATCCAAATGTGATGTGACTAAGGCATGGGTAACAGTGGCCAGATCTGTTTTTTCATGGAAGGTTTACAGCTGGCATACAAGCTGCAGCTATGCAAAGGCACCCCTGGCCATCTGCCATCTGGGAGCAATGCTGGGTCTAGGCTGCAGACTGCACTCCTGTTCCTTCAGAGGGTGTACAATCCCACCTAGAACAGATAGACGCCCTAGCTCTAGCCCTGACCGGCTCTCCTACTGACCTGCAATATCTCCATTAAGCCTCATTGATAAGGCAACTGGTTGAAGGACAGGAAACAGAGGGTATGCATAAATTGACAGTTCCCTAAATGGAGGGAAGTAGGGATTGGAAGGAAATAAAACTGCTAATATAATAATGCCCTTATAAAAATCTATGGTGTGGCCACACTTGGAGTAGTGTGTACAGTTCTGGTCACCATACCTCAAAAGGGACATTATAGAACTGGAGAAGTTGCAGATGAGGGCAACCAAGATGAACAGGGCACCTTCCTTATGTGGCAAGGCTACAACACCTGGGGCTTTTTAGTTTAGAAAAAAGACAACTGAGAGGCAAAGTCATAGAGGTCTATAAAATTATGCATGGTGTGGAGAGAGTGGAGAGAGAGAAATCCCCCCCCAACACTAGAACAAGGGGTCATCCCATGAAACTGATTGCCAAGAAATTTAGGACCGACAAAATGAAGTTGTTTTTCACTCAACACATCATCAACCTATGGAATTCTCTGCCACAAGATGTGGTGACAGCCACCAGCCTTTAAGAAGGGCTTAGATAAAGCGATGAAGCGATGACTTTCTGCCCGTATTGCATCCGCAAGTTCACGTCCGGCGGAGTTGTCCAGGGTAGTGAGAGGGCTAGTTTGTGCCCCTCCTCCCTTGAATCAGAATCTAGAACCATCAATTACTCGCTGTGATGTGTTTAATGAATTCTTTGTGGAAAAAATCTCTTATATTTGGGCTGACTTAGACTCCGTCTCCACAATTTCTTCAGTGTCTGATGCGGAGGTGTCCTCTTGTGTGGTTAGGATGGATCAGTTCCAGTTTGTGACTCCTGAGGATGTAGACAAGCTGATTGGAACGGTGGGGCCCACCACCTGTCCTCTTGACCCTTGCCCGACATGGCTTATACTATCTGGCAGGGCGGTTGTTGTAGAAGGCCTGGTAGAGATTATAAATGCATCTCTGATGGCTTTAAGAGGGGTTTGGATGACTTCATGGAGGAGAGGTCTATCAATGGCTACTAGTCAGAGGGCTGTGGGCCACCTCCAGCCTCAAGGGCAGGGTGCCTCTGAGTACCAGTTGCAGGGGAGTAATGGCAGGAAAGAGGGCACGCCCTCAACTCTTGTCTGTGGCTTCCAGCAGCATCTGGTGGGCCACTGTGTGAAACAGGATGCTGGACTAGATGGGCCGTGGGCCTGATCCAGCAGGGCTGTTCTTATGTTCTTATGATGCCTCCTAGTCTTAAGGAGACAATTATTAGACCACTTCTGAAGAAGCCTACCTTGGATCCCTCAGAGTTGAGTAACTACAGGCCTGTCTCCAACCTTCCATGGTTGGGCAAGGTAATTGAGAGGGTGGTGGCCTCTCAGCTCCAGACAGTCTTGGATGAAACTGATTATTTTGACCCATTTCAAACTGGTTTCCAGGGTGGGGATGGGGTGGGGATGGCCTTGGTTGGCCTGATGGATGATCTCCAACTGGGAATTGACAGAGGAAGTTTGACTCTGTTGGTCCTTTTGGATCTCTCGGCGGCTTTCGATACTATCGACCATAGTATCCTTCTGGAGCGTCTGAGGGGGTTGGAAGTGAGAGGCACTTCTTTGCAATGGTTTTGCTCCTACCTCTCAGGCAGGTTCCAGATGGTGTCCCTTGGAGACTGTTGTTCTTCAAAATCTGAACTTTTGTATGGTGTCCCTTAGGGCTCCGTATGATCTCCGATGTTGTTTAACATCTACATGAAACCGCTGGGAGAGATCATCAGGAGATTTGGTGCAGGGTGTTATCAGTATGCTGATGACACCCAAATCTATTTCTCCATGTTAGCATAATCAGGAGAAGGCATAACTTGCCTAAATGCCTGTCTGGAGTCGGTAATGGACTGGATGAGGGATAACAAACTGAGACTGAATCCAGATAAGAGGAAGGTACTCATTGTGCGGGGTCAAAACTCGGGAGATGATTTTGATCTGCTTGTTCTGGATGGGGTCACACTTCCCCAGAAGGAACGGGTATGCAGTCTGGGGGTGCTTCTGGATCCAAGTCTCTCCCTGGTGTCCCAGGTGGGGCAGTGGCCAGAGGTGCCTTCTATCAGCTGATATGCCAGCTGCGTCCGTTTCTTGAGATAGATGACCTCAAAACAGTGGCACATATGCTGGTAACCTCCAGATTGGATTACTGTAATGGGACTGGATTAATATATGGGGCTGCCCTTGTACGTAGTCTGGAAACTACAGTTGGTTCAGAATGCGGCAGCCAGGCTGGTCTCTGGGTTATCTCAAAGAGACCATATTACTCCTGTATTGAAGGAGTTACACTGGCTGCCGATATATTTCTGGGCAAAATACAAGGTGCTAGTTATAACCCATACAGCCCTAAACAGTTTGGGCCTGGGGTATTTAAGAGAACGTCTTTTTCATTATGAACCCCACTGCCCATTGAGATCATCAGGAGAGGTCCGTCTGCATTTGCCACCGGCTCATCTGGTGGCTACTCAGGGAGGGGCCTTCTCCGATGCTGTCCCGAGGCTTTGGAATGTGCTTCCTAGTGAAATAAGAGCCTCCCCATCTCTGACAATGTTTTAAAAGTCTTTAAAGATGCATCTGTTAACCCAGGCTTTTTACTGATACTGTTTTGATTGGTTTTAATGTTGTTTTAGAATATTGTTTTAAAATTTTAAATTGTTGTGTTTTACATTTCTTGTTTTTGTTTTTAACTACTGTTTTAATGTTTTTATCTCGTCCTAAACTGCCCAGAGATGTAAGTTTTGGGTGGTATTAAAATATGTTAAATAAATAGATAGATAGATTCATTCATGGAGGACAAGTCTCTCAATGGCTACTAGTCTCTAAATACTAGTTGCAGGGGAGCAACAGGAGGAGAGAGAGCATGACCTCACCTCTTGCCTATGGTCTTCTCAGAGGCATCTGGCGGGCCACTGTGGGAAACAGGATGCTGGACTGGATTGGCCTTTGGCCTGATCCATCAGGGCTTACCTTATGTTCTTAACTGAGTATAGCAGCAAGGATTTCTTAACTGTAACCAAGAACTCGACTGTCCTTCCATTTGCTGCATTCCTCCAATTATAAGCAAGTAAATAAGCATCACAAATTTTGCTGATTAGATTACCTTGCTCCAGTTCTCCATTGTCTCCTTCTGCCGCTAGATGGCAATACTGAGGACTGCCTCTTCTTTTCTGAAGATGTATGGGGCATTGTGGAGAAAGTGGGAGAGTGTGAAAGGAAAGCAATATCTTAGTAAACAGCAACACCTGGAAGTACTTTTGTGTTGCAGAGTCATTGGTAGAGGCCTCTTCAGAAAGCAGATCAATTCCATTTATTTATCTGCTTTCTGAATATATTGCCCCCTGCTTCTCTGTTAAATGCAGAGTGGCAGCATCAATTAGAGTAATTTAAATATCCCAAAATGAGGGAAGGGAAACATGGTGCAGTTTTTAACTTCACACTATAATATGAGATTGCTCCCCTCTCCCCCTTCAAACTGACTCTAGCGGAGGACAAGGCCTTCAGTGATTTGGGCCATTTTCTATCTTCCATACTCTGGACCAAATTGTGTGGCTTCTATTGTTTTCCAAGGAGGCCAGGCCAGAGTTGGAATACCAGACAGGGGAGGCATCAGTCAGAACATAAGAAGAATCCTGCTGAAGCAGAGTGTCCATACAAATGTCCATTTAGCCCAGCGTCCTGTTTCCATCAGAGGAGTACATGATGGTTGTGGTGGTTTTGGTTAACCCATTCCTTGATCCAGGCCAGCTTTTGAATGGGGCTCTAGTTACTTTTATTCCAGTTTTGGAGTAGAGGTGGGGCTAACAAACAGCCAGCAGCAAGAGCACTGAAATGTAGTCTGCACTTGCCTCTCTGTACATAATATCTATTTCATTAAACTATTAATATTCCTGATTCCACTCCACTGCCTTGTCCTTGCATACCACAACTTTCCTCCTTGGATTCTACAATGGGCACAGTCCTCTAAGTATGTTGTGGTGTGTGTGTTTGTGTATCTTTGGGGTGCCCTCCTAAGTTTCAGACCACACCTTCAGAGCTGTCTCTGAATTAAGGCCTGTACAATGTTTTATACACTGAGTGCCTATTGAAATGTGCCCAATTAATGGCTGCTGCACATGCAGAGGGCTGAAACTGCCCCCAAACTGGCTGATGGGGGGGATCCCGGGGGTGACAGGGAGCTACCAGAGACCCCGCTGAGGTCACCATAGCCTTTGGCGGTGGTATGTCAACCTTCTTTTTAAATGATTTTAATGCCACAGCACCCCCGAACCAGCTCAACCTCGAACCAAGCTGGTTCAAGTGTGAGCCAGCTTAAAATCGAGCCAGTTCCTACATAACTAGTCTCTTATGGCAGTTTTCCAGAATGCTCCTTCTGTTACCAGCTGCATAGGTGTAGTATCCATTGGACAAGCAGGGACAAATGTCCCTGGGCCAGAGGGTCAAGGGGCCCCCAAGCAGACTGCCCCACTGCCACCCATGCCCCACCGCCACCCCTGCCCCACTCTGGGGAGTGAGTCGAGTGGGGCAGGCTACCCCCTCATGGCGGTGGGGTGTGTGTGCTGCGGCTGTCAAGCCTCTCTGGCTGGCCTGTGTACCTCTCCGGCCAAACTGCACAAGCACATAGTTTGGCTGGAGAGGCACGTCAGCCACAGCGCCCACCCCCGCCACCACCATGGGGGCCTATATAAGAAGCTGTGGTGGGGCAGGGGCAGCAATGGCAGCGGGGGTGGCCAACAGGAAGTAGGAGCAGCGGTGGGGAGATGTTGGTTGCCCCGCCCCTTGCATTTGACATCAGATGCAGGGGGCACGGCTTGGGGCACTGGGGCACGTGCACACTTTGTGCGTGTGATGGGGGGGCAGCCAAGATTTTGTCCCCTGGCAACTCACGACACCCCTGACTAGCAGTACCACCCCTGCCCATTTTCAGTACCAGGTTTACGACTGTCTGAGGTGGTGATCAAGAAACAGGAATGAAAATCTATAATTACCTCCCTGGGCCAAGGTCAGTGTCATTATTCTAATTCTCTTGAGATCTGTAGAGGAGGAGGAGGAGGAGAGGAGGAGGTCCCAAAGAACCAACCATCCACAGTTTTTGGCTATACAATGCTTTGTTTTGCTGGCCTCCGTTGTCATGACTGGAGTATCATACTGAATCTTTAGACATTGCCAGCACAGTAAAGAGAACCCAAAAGTGCAGAGGCTAGCATTGAGCTCGCTGCAGGAGTAAAAACAATCTGCTATGCCTTCTATCTTCCTTAATCACCTTAATACAGCAAAGCACTCTAGAAATGTTGCAAGGGTCATCTGGCAAAAGTAATATTGCCATGGATTAACACATGCCTGCTGGATTTGAAAGTGAGCCCCATTTATGTGTGCGTCTCTTGAAATTGTGATCCTTGGGATTTTCCTTTCAGCAGATCCACAAGCTGGGCTGGTGTGCAGTGCAGCAAAATCCTTTTATTCTGCAGATGTAGTGGCAGAGTTTGAGCGCTCTCCCATTTAGCCTTTCCCAGAGTGCCTACACAGTGCAAATCTTTCCAGGAGAAGTTCATTCAGCCCAGCTGGGAACTGCTGGGAAATGTGTTCTGTTTGGCAGTTCCTATCTCTGAATGGCTGGCTGGTTGGCTTTGAAACATTGTTCGAAATGCTGAAATGAAAACAAAAGAGATATTACTCACAAGAATCTAATAACTGCTACCCAACTACTGCAGGAGCCATTTAGTAAATAACAGTCCATGCATGAAAACGGGAAAATATTTAAGCTCTTTAATGAGGAGAAGGATCCAGAACAGGGTTTGCATACATGATTAGGAAAACGGTCATTCATAACTTGTTCATGTGGACTTTTGGTTTCCTAAAAGGAGGCTTGCATCTGCTGAGTTCATGATGATAGTAACACTTGCTGGTTGGTACTTGAAGAGCAGAACAGATCACGTTGGTTGTAGAGGTCTGAGTAGAAATGTAACTATGTGTTTTGCCAGACATGCTGGCTAGCAAGATGTCCAGCATGTCCATTGTGTTGCCATGCCGTCATGTCCGGGCAGTTTTTGGAAGGTGTGGCCAGCATTTCTGGGCCGGTAAGACACTATTCTCCCCATCTGCTACTGCCTGCCTGCCAGTGATGGGCAATTAAACTACTTTTCATGTAGTTTAATGGTAATTACAACTATTTTTCATTCAGGCTATGTAGTTAAACTTCTTTTACTGGTAGTTAACTACTGATTTGAACCACTAACAAGGGTAATTCCATCCATCCATTAGGAAAAAAAGGAGTAATAATTTTTAAAAGTGAACTTCATCCTGAAAGAGCATCATCATAGCTGGTTTTGTGTTTAGCTTTTACTCCATGTGTTTTGCATTTAAAGTTCACCTGTACAGAACAACTTACACAGGTACATAGGAAGCTGCTTTATACTGAGTCAGACCATTGGTTCACCTAACTTTGGATAAAATCTCCTGTTTTCGGGCCGATCTGGATTCAAACCCCAAAAATACTGCAGTGTCCGATGTGGAGGTATCCTGCGACTCCTCTTATGTGGACAGGCTGGATCATTTCCAGTTTGTGACTCCTGAGGATGTGGACAAGCTGCTTGGAATGGTGCGGTCTACCACCTGTTCTCTTGACCCTTGAACCCTTGTTGTACTATCTGGCAGGGAGGTTGTTGTAGAAGGCCTGGTAGAAATCATAAATGCTTCTCTGAGGGAGGGCAGGATGCCTCCTTGCCTTAAGGAGGTAATTATTAGACCTGTTTTGAAGAAGCTTGCATTGGACCCCTCAGAGTTAAGCAACTATAGGCCTTTCTCCAACCTTCCATGGTTGGGCAAGGCAATTGAGAGGGTGGTGGCCTCCCAGCTCCAGACAGTCTTGGAGGAAACTGATTATTTAGACTCATTTCAAACTGGCTTTCGGGCAGGCTATGTGGTGGGACAGCCTTGGTCAGCCTGATGGATGATCTCCAATTAGGAATTGACAGAGGAAGTGTGACTCTTTTGGTCATTTTGGATCTCTCAGCAGCTTTAATACTATCGACCATAGTATTCTTTTGGAGGGTCTGAGGGGGTTGGGGGTGGGAGGCACTGCTTTGCAGTGGTTCCACTCTTACCTCTTGGGCAGATGCTAGATAGTGTCCCCTGGAGACTGTTGCTCTTCAAAATCTGAAGTTTTGTATGGTGTCCGTCAGAGATCCATATAGTTTCTTATGTTTAACATCTACATGAAACCTCTAGGAGAGATCATCAGGAGATTTGGTGCTCGGATTATCTGTATGCTGATGACACCCAAATTAATTTTTCCATTTCAACTTCATCAGGAGAAGGCATAGCTTCTCTAAATGCCTGCCTGGAAGTGGTGATGGGCTGGATGAGGGATAACAAACTAAGACTTAATCCAGATAAGACGGAGGTACTTATTATAAATGGTTGGAACTCGGGAGATGAGTTTGATCTGCCTATTCTGGATGGGGTCACATTTGTCCAGAAGGACCAGGTACACAGTCTGGGGGTGCTTCTGGAGCCACACCTCTCCCTGGTGTCCTGCCTTGAGGAGGTGGCCAGAAGTGCTTTCTATCAGCTTCGGCTGTAATGCCAGCTGTGTGTTTCTTGAGATAAGCAATCTCAGAACGGTGGTACAGCTGCTGGTCACCTCCAGACCTGACTCCTGCAATGCACTCTATGTGGGGCTGCCTTTGTATGTAGTCTGGAAACTTCAGTTGGTCCAGAATGAGGCACCTAGGTTGGTCTCTGGGTCACCTTGGAGAGACCATATTACTCCAGTATTGAGAGAGCTACACTGGCTGCCAATAAGTTTCCAGGCAAAATACAAGGTGCTGGTTATAACCTATAAAGCCCTAAACAACTTAGGCCCTGGGTATTTAAGCGAATGAGGCTATTCTCATGAGCGAGCAAAACTGGGCTGGGCTCCTTTAGACTGGTTTTGCTTGCTTGTGAGAACCAGCGGGCTTGAGGGCGAGCCCGGTGTCTTCATGGTGGCAAGCCCGCCTATTTAGCCACACTTTTAAATGAGGTTAACAGAGTGAGTGCTCCGTTAATCTCGTTTTTCTGGTCATGTGTTTGCCGCAGCTGCAGGTGGGCCTTCTCTATTGGTGCCCCGAGGCTCTGGAATACACTCCCTGCAGAAATAAGAGCCTCCCCATCTCTGACAACATTTAAAAAGTCAGTCAAGACACATTTGTTCACTCAGGCTTTTAATTAGGTACTATTTTGATAGTTTTTAACATTGTTTAAATTATTGTGATTTTATCCTTTTTTATTTTGTTGTAATTTGTATTTTATTGTGGGCCACCCAGAGACATAAGTTTTGGGTGGGATATAAATATGTTAAATATTAATTAAATGCTACTAATAATAAGTCAATATATTCTACACAGACTTTTGTGAAGGAGACAGGTTAAAATAGGGTCATCAGATTCTGGAAAGAGATATTGAGGCTATTCACACAAGTGTGCAAAACCGGTCTAAGGGAGTCCAGCCTGGTTTTGCATGCACGTGTGAACTGCCGGGATGGGGCCCGATCCTGGCAGCTACACGGCGGCAAACCCACCTAAGTAGCCTCTCAGTTAAACGAGGTTAAGGGAGTGAACACTCCCTTACCCTCGTTTGCACCGTGCACTCGTGCAGTGCATTATTGGGGCTCGGGGGGGACGGGATGATGTGCGGCAGCGCGTCCCATCAACCCAAGCCTGGGAGCTGTGGGGCGAGTCTCCAGTCGTCTGGGCAGGCGATCTGCCCGCCCAAGGAAGCCACAGAGATCACCTGCGGGGAAGGTAAGTTAAACCCTCCTTCCCTGCAGACCGTCCCAGAGCTCTTCTCACGGGTTGTGAGAAGAGCTCTAAGGTACTTTTCATAGATGCAACTTCTCTATTCAAAGGAAAGGTTGCATCTGTTAAAATTCTTCTTTCAGAGCAACTGTCAAAAGCAAAGGAGCCTTTCTTCTAGTGAAATCTGGTAAGCCTTCTGGGAATTGTTCTGGCTCAATACTTCTGGGAGTCATTCTGTACTGCAGGCAGGTAGTATAACAGAACTCTGCCCACTCAGTGAATCAATTGGCAGTATCCGTTTTTTGATTCCCCATGTCCTCTGTGTAGCCTCTTATGGGAATTGCATTTGTGCCAGCTGGAAAGCCAAAAATTCTTCTGAGTCAAGAAGATCTGAGTTGCAACCCAACACAGAAGAGTGCATCAGGGGTTTTGTGTGTGTGTGTTTTACATATAACTCTTCATCACTTCAATGCATTTTAATGTCTTCTTGGTAACACTAGCTAAATTTAAAGAGGGTTTAATTAATTAAAGGTATTAATTAAGGTATCAATGGGGTTGGCATGCCCTTATTATACTGATGGTGCAAAATGATTTGTTTTCTCTTGACCTAAGTTGGAAACTAGCTACATCAGTTGTAATAGCCCACTTCTGTGGCATGTTTATTGTGTATTTGTCCGTGCACATGTGTGTGAATGTAGGTAGGAAACTGATTGTGAGTGGAAGGAGAGCCTGGGTATGCCATTCATGGTTCTGAGAATGAATGCAGACATTGCTTATTAAAAAGCTTGGGTGGATTGACCATTATACTAGGGATTCTACAGAGTTGGGTTGGGATGTGGACCATTGTTCCTTCTAACAGGGATTCCCAAATGTTATTGACTACAACTCCCAGAATCCCTACCTGCAATGGCTTTTGCTTGGGGATTATGGGAGCTGTAGTCAACAACATCTGGGAATCCTTGTTAGAGGGAACTCTGATGCTGACAGTGGTGTTTTTGGTTAATCCATTCTTTGACCTGATCCAGGTCAGCTTTTGATTGGGGCTTTATTTACTTATAGTCCAGTCCTGGAGCAGAGGTGGGGCTAACAAACTGCCAGCAGCAAGAGCACTGAAAAAGCAGTCTGCACTTGCCTCTCTGTAAATATCTGTTTCATTAAGCTAGTAATATTCCTGATTCCACTCCACCACCTTGTCCTTGCATACCTCAGCTCTTTCCCTTGGATTCTACACTGACCAATCGAAAACTAAAATGTTACCCTCCCCCCCTTTTATTTAGCTGTTGTGATCACGAAGATCATGGCGGTCAAGAGTACAGTTCCCATTTTGAAGAGATTTGCCTGTTGAATTGGCATCCTTTGTGATCCCAGCTGGGGTGCAAGGCTGGCCCTGGTTCACTCACACAGCGATCAAATTGGGGTGGTGGTGGCGGCGGCACTGGCAGTATGAGCAAAGGGCACACCTTTCAGCCAAATAGCATAAGGTGGTAGGCTTATCAAACCCTGCACTACAACAGCAGCTCTTAGACAGTGGGAGTTATTGGCCTGCTTTCTGCTTCAGTGCAGCCCCACCCACACAATGGCCAGATGTGGTATTGACTTTTCAGCCAAGGTGACCTGAGGAACCAATATGATCCAGAAGCCCACCGGGAGGGAGTATTCTTTCTGTTTCTTGTGGCATTTGATGCTGTCTAGATGACAAATATAGATGTTCACTCTGGCCATTAAAAATCTGCAATCTGAAAAACAGGTGCTCTTATCTTTCTTTAGTTTAGCACAATAATGTGCAAAGCACTGCAGAGTTTGACAGATTAATCCTATTAATCGTTGCCCTAAGCATATAAATCCCTGTATGAGTAACTCACTCCCTTAAATTGTGGGTGCAACCTGCCTTTCTCTATCCTACTTTTGATATTTATTCAAGTATTTTCTCATTAATCGTGCATGGATTAAGTAAAGTAGAACAGAAAAGAATAATGTACTGATGCTCTGTCTCTCTACTTTTTATCATAATGCTTCTGAAAGTCTGCATTATGCAGTTTCCTCAATGGTAGTTATAATAAATATTCTTACATTTTTTCAAGGAAAAGGGAATCTGATCTTGTCCGTACTCGCTTTCTGTTATAATAATCAAGAAGCAGCTGTAGAGATTATTCCATTGTGATATTAATTATGAATCAAGCAATGGATATTAAATGAGATATGTGTCACAATTTTAGTTATGTAGTACTATGATTTTCCATTTGGAGTTCCATTTCAGCAGTCTAATGTCTTTGCCACAGCCATCTTTTATCTTTTTCATCAGGATAACACATATTAATGAACTTAGGTGCAATCTCCAGGTGGTGAAAATGGTATAAATTAGTAAGAGCATCACTTAAAATGGGTTTTTTTTTTACACTGTTACAGGAAATTGGAAGTGAAATGACTTAATGTTCACAAAAAGACACAGTTCAGGTCATAAGCACTCATTGGGTAGAGCCAATCAGTGGGGTAAAAAAGGAGGAAAGGTGCCACAAACACCAAGCCACCAAAGTACCACAAGCCACCAAAGCACCACAAGCCACCAAAATGCTGAGAGTGACCTGGAGTTGGAGAAGCAAATAAGAGAGACGTCAAAGAGAGACAGGGCAGTAATAATGGGTGACTGCTATGCTGCCTCATCATGTCGGGGTGTGTGTGTTTCTGGGAGGGATGAATGAAGTATGCTGGGAGGTATACTCCCAGTAGGGTCACCCAAAGCACAAAGGTCATCCTAGCTGCCCAGCTAAAGCAAGCAGGCACCTATATTGGGCAGCAGCAATATAGGAAGGTGATAGAGGTGGACAATCACTTCAATGACAACAACAAAGGCATCATTTCATACTGCGAGGTAGAAGGCAATGGTAAACCACTCCTGTATTCTACCAAGAAAACCACATGGATAGACAGAATGATTGTCAATGTAGTGCTGGACTGAGGGGATGTGGAGTGGTGCAGCCGTATAATCTATCTATCTATCTATCTATCTATCTATCTATCTATCTATCTATCTATCTATCTATCTATTACATGTTCTATCCCACTCTTCCTCCAAGGAGCCCAGAACAGTGTACTACATACTTGAGTTTCTCTTTCACAACAACCCTGAGAAGTAGGTTAGGCTGAGAGAGAAGTGACTGGCCCAGAGTCACCCAGCAAGTATCATGGCTGAATGGGGATTTGAACTCGGGTCTCCCCGGTCCTAGTCTAACCAAAGCACTCTAACCAAAGCAGGAGAAACTGAGCTTGTTAGATTCTGAGGAGGTCTCTGTGCAGGTGCATGGCCCATATGTATAAAAGTACAGATGACCATCCGACCTGGGCCTCAGGTCGGATGGTACTCAACATGTTACTGAGGAAGAGCTGAGGATCTCTGAGTACCGATGGTGTTTATGACGCAGTTACGCTAAAGCCTTTTGGATGTCTAGTAGCTGATGTTTGTTTGTTTGTTTGTTTGTTCGTTCGTTCATTCATTCATTCATTCGATTTCTATACTGCCCTTCCAAAAGTGGCCCAGGGCAGTTTACACAAAGAAATAATAAATAAATAAAATGGATCCCTGTCCCCCCAAAGGGCTCACAATCTAAAAAGAAACAGAAGATAGACACCAGCAACAGTCACTGGAGGTACTGTGCTGGGGGTGGATCAGGCCAGTTACTCCCCCCCTGCTAAATACAGAGAATCACCACGTTAAAAGGTGCCTCTTTGCCAAGTTAGCAGGATAATCATGATGTTGCCATGCGGGAAAATAAAATCCAAAGATGCAAGAAGAAGAAGCATGAATATGGGATAGCTCAACACAGTGATAGATGCAATTAATCGACTACTGATTGACATCTTGGACATCAGTGAATTAAAATGGATTGGAATAGGACACTTTCAGTCCACAAATCATATCATTTACTACTCAGGACTCGAAAAACAAAGAAACAAACAAAACAAACTTGCTACTTGGGTACAATGAGGTCAGTGACTGACTAATATCAATTAGATTTCATGGACAACCCTTTCAACATGACAGTTTTCCAAGTCTATGCCCCAACAATTGATGTAGAAGAGGAAGTTGATGAGTTTTATGCTCAAGTTCAGTCTGAAATTAACAGAACATGCAGGCAAGATTTGCTTGTGGTGGTTGGAGACTGGAATGCCAAAGTTGGAAACGGTAAGAAGGAAAACACAGTTGGACTATATGGCCTAGGAAACAGAAATGAAGCAGAATGACTTATTAGTTTATCTCAAGCCAATGATCTCTTCATTGCTAACAAACTCTTCAAACAACCTCATCATCATCATCATCATCATCATCATCATCATCATCATCATCATCATCATCATCATCCCAGTGGTAATTGGCGCCCTGGGTGCAGTTCCAAAAGACCTTGAAGAGCACCAACACCATAAGGGCTACAGAAATCACCATCAGCCAATTACAAAAAGCAGCTTTACTGGGAACAGCCTATATTCTGCGACGATATCCATAACAATTGACAATAAAATTCTGGCATCCCAGGTCCTTGGGAAGGACTCGATGTCTGGATAAAACAAACCAGTCAATAACACCTGTCTGACTGTGTAAACAAGAAATAATTATAATAACAAAAAGCAGCTTTACTGGGAACAGCCTATATTCTGCGATGATATCTATAACAGCAACAACATTGACAATAAAATTCAGCCATCCCAGGTCCTTGGGAAGGACTTGATGTCTGGATAAAACAAACCAGTCAATAACACCTGTCTGACTGTGTAAATAAATAAATAAATAAATAATAATTCAATTTCTATACCGCCCTTCCAAAAATTACACAGAGAAATAACAAACAAATAAGATGGAACCCTGTCCCCAAAGGGCTCACAATAGAAAAGAAACATAAGACAGACACCAGCAACAGTCACTGGAAGAACTGTACTGGGGTTGGATAGGGCCAGTTACTCTCCCCCTGCTAAATAAAGAGAATCACCACAGTAAAAGGTGTCTCTTTGCCCAGTTAGCAGGGGTAAGGGATATAGGCACCAAAGTGGTGCCTATACACATGGACATCACCAGATGGAGTGCACAGAAATCAAATTGATTAAATTATTTGTGCAAGTCGATAGAAGAGCTCAGTTATAACAGCAAAGACATGGTTGGAGGCCAATTGTGGAACAGACACGAACTGCTCATGTGCAAGTTTCAAGTTAAGCTAAAGCGGAAAAACAAAGCTATCTGGCTTCCATGATATGATCTTGAGAATGTACCCACCTTTTAAAATGCGACCATCAGGAACTGCTTTGAAGTTCTGAGCCTCATTGATTGGGAACCAGAGGAAATGT
The DNA here is from genome assembly GCF_027244095.1 of Hemicordylus capensis. Taxonomy (NCBI): domain Eukaryota; kingdom Metazoa; phylum Chordata; class Lepidosauria; order Squamata; family Cordylidae; genus Hemicordylus; species Hemicordylus capensis. The sequence goes on along the minus strand of NC_069659.1, from coordinate 185,049,509 downwards.
GGAATGAAATCAAAGAAGTTGTTAAGGATGAATGTGAAAAGAGACTGCTGAAGATCAAGAAACAGAAGAAAGCCAAATGGATGTCAGAAAAGATGGTGGAAATTGCCAAGAAGAGGAGAGAAGCCAAAGTCAAGAAAGATAAAGACCTCAGGAAGGAACTTAATATGGAATTTCAGAAAGCTGTTAGAGACAAGGAGCAGTACTACAATGACATCTGTAAAGACCTTGAGGATGGAAATAGACACGGAAAAACAAGCAAAGTTTTTCTGTTTGTGCATGCATGCGTGCGCAGAATCCTGAAATTGGCCTGTCTGCCTCATTTGGGATCAAGGTGGGGCTGAGTAAGGGATTATTTTGCCGCCTTCTCTCTGACTCCATCCCTCCCTCCTGCAGTGAGTCAGTCAGTGGTGAGTACTTTCAGTTCGCCCTAGCGACCCCTGTCCCAAAGCAGCTATTCACATAGTTTGCAAGGCAGGAGTGTTCTCACTGCCATCCCACTCTATCACCACTCAGTGGTGGCTTTAAAAGTAAAACAAAATAAAAAAAATTAAGGTAAAAAAGTGGAAAAAATTGAGTCTCAAACGGGATGAGCATTTCCCTGGAGGAAGTAGGGACAGTTGGCAACCCTAACACCAGCATGGCTAACAAGTAGAGTCAGGGAAGCTATAAAAGGGAAGAAGACATGCTTCAGAAAATGGAAGTCCTGCCCAAATGAGGAGACCAGAAAGGAACATAAATTCTCGCAAAAGAAATGCAAAGAGACAATAAGGAATGCAAAAAGGTAGTTTGAGGAGCATATAGCTAGAAGTGTCAAGGAGAATAACAAAAACTTCTTGAAATATATCAGAAGTAGAAAACCTGCCAGGGAGCTGATTGGACTCTTAGAAGATGAGGGTGTGAAAGGGGATTATTAAGGAGGATAAGGAGACTGCAGAGAAGCTGAATGAGTTCTTTGTGTCTGTCTTCACAGCAGAAGATACTGGCCATATACCCTCTCCAAAATTGAGCTTTTCAGGTTTAGTGGCTGAGGAACTGGGCCAATTTTAGGTGATGAGGGAAGATGTTCTAAACTGTCTTGAAAAACTAAAAATTAACGAATTGCCAGGGCCAGATGGCATCCACCCAAGAGTTTTGAAGGAACTCAAAGTTGAAATTGCTGACCTCCTAGCAAAAATATTTAACTTGTCCCTACAATCAGGCTCTGTACCAGAGGACTGGAAAGTAGCCAATGTAACTTGAATTTTCAAAAAGGGATCCAGGAGGATCCTGGAAATTACAGGTTGGTCATCTTAACTTTGGTGCCGGGTAGATTGATGGAATGCATACTTAAGGACAAAATTGTTAAGCCTATAGAAGAAAAGGCCTTCTTGAAAGAGAACCAGCATGGCTTTTGCAATGGCAAGTCTCACCTCACTAACTTTTTGGAGTTCTTTGAGAGTGTCAACAGATATATGGATAAACGTGATCCGGTTGACATAGTATACCTGGACTTCCAAAAAGCTTTTGACAAAGTTCCTCACCAAAGGCTCTTGAGTAAACTTAGCAGTCATGGGATAAGAGGACAGATTAATGTGTGGATCGGTAATTGGTTGAAGGACAGGAAACAGAGAGTAGGAATAAATTGACATTTTTTCATAATGGAGGGAAGTAGGAAGTGGGGTCCCCCAGGGACCAGTGCTCTGTAACTTGTTGATAACATGATCTAGAATTTGCGGTAAGCAGTTAAGTGGCCAAATTTGCAGATGACACTAAACTATTTAGGGTAGTGAAATCCACAAAAGTTTGTGAGGAGCTGCAAAAAGATCTCTCCAAACTGAGGGAGTGGGCGACAAAATGGCAAATGTGGTTCAATGTAAGCAAGTGTAAAGTGATGCATATTGGGGCAAAGAACCCCAAATTCACATATACACTGAAGGGATCTGAGCTGTCAGTGACTGACCAGGAGAGATATCTTGGGATCCTGGTGGACAACTTATTGGAAGTGTTGACTCAGAGTGTGGCAGCTGTGAAAAAGGCTAATTCCATGCTAGGAATCATTAGGAAGGGGATTGAAAATAAAAATGCTAATATTATAATGCCCTTATACAAATCTATGGTGTGGCCACATCTGGAGTACTACATACAGCTTTGGTCACCATATCTTATGAAGGATATTGTAGAACTGGAAAAGGTGCAGAAGAGGGCAACCAAGATGACCAAGGGTCTGGAGCACCTTCCTTATGAGGCTAGGCTACAGCATCTGGGGCTCTTTACGTTGGAAAAGCGGCGACTAAAGGGAGACATGATTGAGGTTGACATATAAAATTGAGGTTGAGGTGTATAAAATTATGCATGGAGTAGAGAGAGTGGACAGAGATAAATTTTTCTCCCTCTCTCACAACACTAGAACCAGGGGTCATCCCATGAAACCGAAGGTCGGGAAATTTAGGACTGACAAGAGGAAGTGTTTTTTTCATACAGCTGCCCTTGAAGACTATTCGGAAACTGCAGCTAGTGCAAAATGCATTATTAGCTAGGATTGTATCCGGAGCTTCCAGCTGGGATCATATTACACCCACTCTGAAAGAGCTGCACTGGCTACCAATTTGTTTCCAGGTCAAATTCAAGGTGCTGTTTTTGACCTTTAAAAGCCCTTAATGGTTTGGGCCCTGGATATCTGAGGGATCACCTGCTCCCAAGGGTTTCTGCCCACTTGACCAGATCATCAGAGAGAGCTCTGCTCTGCGTGCCGATGGTGAAAGAGACTCGGTTGTCGAGCACGCAGACAGGGCCTTCTCAGTCATTGCCTCCAGGCTTTGGAATGTTCTCCCGGCTGAAATCTGCTTTTCAGTTTCCTTGACAGTTTTTCGGAAAAAAGTAAAGATGTGGCTCTTCACCTAGACTTTGGAATGAGAGTGTTGTTTTTCTGTTTCTGTTTTTTGGATTTTTTACTGCTACTGTTTTGTGTTATGTATTATTATTTTGTAGGTTATAACATTTTTATATAGATATTATTTTTATATTTATTAGGAATGTGCATGAATTGATTTTTTCATTTTGATTTGTACCCAAATTGAAACACCCCCAATTTGTTTGGGGTCTGAATCTGAACCCCTGAATCACCCCAGATTCAATTTGTACTCAAATTTTCCAAATAATTTGAATTGATTCAGATTTTTAAAGGGTCCAGGGGCCAAAAGAGTGGGTAGCTGTGGTAGTGTCCAATGGGTGGAAGCTACCACCCAAATTTCAAAGAAATTGGGCAAAGGGGTGATTTTAAACTAATTTTTAAAGTTTATGTGTCTTTAAGCTTTTTCCCATAGGGAATCATGGGGATTTCAGCAACTTTATAGCTCCAGGTGAGGGGCACCAGGGTGGCCCAGGGTGTGGTGTGGTGGGTGGTAGTGCCCAGTGGGTGCAAGGAAGCTACCACCCATATTTCAAAGGAATTGGGCAAAGGGCTGATTTTTAAATGATTTTTGAAGTTTACTCATCTTTAAGCTTTTCCTCATAGGAAATAATGGGGATTTCAGGAACCGTAGTTATAACTCTCCGGGAGGCGGGGGTTGGCACCAGGGTGGCCCAGAGCAGGTTGTGGTGGGTGGTAGTGCCCAATGGGTGCATGGAAGCTATAATGGGGATTTGAGCATGAATCCACTCTCATTTGCTACCAGAGAATCTTCTCTCAGCACAACTCAGAAACAACAAAACCTAGTACCCCATGGGCTTATCGGTATGGGGGTGGCTGGCACCCTATGTGCACTACACCACCACTCACTATGGGCCACCCTGGTGCCCCCCAGGTGGAGTTATGGGGCTGCTGAAATCCCCATTATTCCCTATGGGGAAAAGCTTAAAGACGTGCAAACCTCACAAATTCTTTAAAAATCGCCCTTTTCACCAATTCCTTTGGAATCTGGGTGGTAGCAGGCACACATTGGGGCACTACCACCCGACCCATTCTTCTTCCCCCAAAGCCCCTTTTCTGCCCCTTTTCTGCCCCAAAGGCATGCAAACTTCAGAAATTCTTTAAAAATCAACCCTTTGCCCGATTCCTTTGAAATCTGGGTGGTAGAAGGCATCCATTGGGGCACTACCATCTGACCCACTGTGGCACTCCTAGGAGGCACCCACTGGCAGAAATGGGCACTGTGTGTCCCCATTGTCCCATAGGGTGGATGCAGCACACATCAACAACAGCAGAGCTTTGCAAAGAACAAGGTTTCCAAAGGTCACGCACATCCAATGTGTCACTCACCACATCACCACTGTCCCATGTGCCCCCTCCCAATGCAGGGTAACAGCAGCAGCCAGCAACAAGCAAGCAGGTAAGTAGGTGTGATATCACAGATGCAGCAGACTAGGACAGCAGATTAGGGCCAACAATAACAGCATCAAATGTCCCCTGCCCTCCCTCCACCAAGCATTTTTCATCCAAAAGCAACAGACACACAGCTACATCTGTGGCACCCGGCCATAACAGCAGGTTAAGTAAGTAAGGATACAAAACAACATTCTGCCAGTGGAACAGTGAGGTTTGGCCCCCCTCCCACCTACACAAGTAGAAGAGTGATGATGACAACAATGGCACACTATTTTTGGCACTTTTTTGGACATTTCTGCCATGGATTGGTGCCTGTGGCACTAGCACAGCCTATTGTAAATGCAAGCAATCTAGTCTGAATAAAAATGATGGTGATGCTAGAAGTCACAATATGGCCCAATCTTCATTGCAAAGAAGTACACACACACACAGACACAGACACAGACACAGACACACACACACTGTCCTGTGTCCATCCATGAGGTCCCCAAAATACAGGCACAACAACAAACCATCTTGCCATGGCCTCAGAATGCTGCAGTTGGGGTGAGGGGTGGGAGTAAATGGGCGCAGGGAGGAGGCTAGAGTCTGTGCCTTCCTGCCCACTCAGAGCCTGTAGGCTGCTGGGCAGAGAATAGTAATATTGATGTATTATTGGCACAGAGGGCTGGAGGACGGGCTTCTGTTTTTTAAAAATGCCCCCCCCCCCAATAAAAATCTTTGGAATGGGAAAAAAGACAGAACTGTTTTTTAAAACCATGAGGCTACGCTACCCTTCTAACCACCTACTAGTACTAGCTAACAGGGATCCCTTCCACAGACAGAACCCCTGTTTAAACTTCTTCTAAACTAAACACACACCTTTTAAAATTCAACTGCAACCCAAAACCTCCTGCCAAATAGGAATAAAACCCAAGAATACACAGTTCCAGAGATGTGTGTGTGTGTGTATGGTGTGTGTGTTTCTGTTTGTGTAAATTGACTAAATAATAAATAAAACAAAGGCTATACGGCCAGCATATAAGCTGTGAGCTTCAAGCATTCCTCAGTAGAGATTTGCCAGGTTTAAAGGAGGCAAACAAAGTAAAACACAATTAAAAACAACTCAGAATGCTGTCCTCGCCTTGGCATTGACTGGAAGTAATCTGTGTCTGTGTGTGTTAAAATAGGTACTCAGTCTAGGGTTTCACCCACGTTGTGTGTCCAGTTGTCCACTTCTGTGGTCTGTTCTCTGGGTCTACTCTTTCTTCTTCAATCTTCTTCTCCTTCTTCAGATGGGGGGGGGGCTGGGGCAAAAGCCTTGAAAATCTGGGGGGGAGGGGTGGCTGGCCAGGTGGCCAGTGGCCAGTGGCCACAGCGGCTGAGGCTGGTGGCTGGCACAGACACAGCAGGCACAGTCAGGCAGTGATTCTCTCAGTAGCAGGAAGGGGGTGAAAAAAGAATTCCCTTCTTCTCAGGAACAAAAAAGCAATGCAGCAGATAATCCATTCCAGGCTGTCATTTAGCAGGGGCAGGCAGGCTAGTGGCAAGGCAGGCTGGGCTCGGGCTGACAAGGCAGAAGGCAATAGGCAAGGCAAAGCAAAGCTCTCTCTCTCTTTTCCCACAAGGCAGAAAGGCAGAATGGTGGCTGCTGCCTCATTAAATCTAATTGAAAATCCCTCCTTGAACTCCCCCCACCTTTGCCCCTTATTCGACCCTTCCCCTGGCCAATGTGGGGTCAGTCAGCAGTGGCAAGAGCCAAAAGATCCAATCTGGAACCAGGAGGGAATCGTCAGCAGATCAGCCCATGCTTTCATTCACCAATCTGAAGCTTGGAACGGCGGGAAATTCAAATAGACATCAAAACACAAAATGGAGACTACATGGAGATCGCCACAAAATGGAGGTCCGAAACAGCAAAACATTCGGCTCTGAAATTCGAGCGATTTTTTTTGGACCTGAATCTTTCCTGGCTTGCAGAGGAGTGATTTGTTTTGTATACAAATTGCCTGAAATGAGCAGATTCGGATACAGGTCATTCCGTACCTGAAACGTTTTGCACATTCCTAATATTTATATTATCTGTACTTTTGTATTATGTATTTTAATTTTTGAGATCATCTGTACCTTTGTATTTTAATTATGCATTGTTTTAATTATATTGTAAACCACTTTGAGATTATTTTGATGAAAAGTGGTATATAAATTGAACAATAAGTAAGTAATCAATCTATGGAATTCTCTGCCATGGGATATGGCGACGGCCACCAGCTTGGATGGCTTTAAAAGGGGTTTAGACAAATTCTCTCATTCATATATATATATATGATTTATCAATGTGAGCAGTAGCAGAATGTTTGCAATGCCGTCTTAGCTATGTGAAGTATTGGTGTTGCAATCGTTAGAGGGGTGAGGCAATGTTGTCTTTTGAGTAAGAGAAGTGTTGATTTGGAAGACCTAGGACTGAACTAGATGTTGCAAGGGAAGCCACTTCCCTCCTAATACTAACTTAGGGCTGGGGAGGGGTCTTTGCAGTAAAGAACTGGCAGGAATTGCTTAAGTTTAGCTTAAACCTTTCCTGCCTATAACCTCTTCCCATGGAAATGCCTCCTGGACATCCCCCCCCCTTTTTACCTAGATGGGCTCGGATCCAGCCTGCCTTACGGGAGAACTGGACAGTCTGGGAGGCACCCTCTTCACACCCTCATCCTTCTGTGTAAGTGAACCCTGCCATCCAGATATGTCTGCTATCTCAGCAAACATGGAGGCTAGTCTCACGATGGGGAAAAAACAGGCTAAGGAAGCCCAGCCCGGTTTCCCCCCATCATGAGAACCAGCGGGCGAGCCCAGTGGATCTCTGGTGGCTAGCCCGCCAAAGTAGCCCTCCCCTTAGCCCAGGTTAGCAGAGCGAGCATTCCGCTAACCTGGGTTTCCTGATCGTGTGCTGCCACGATGCGGCCCTGCGCCATGGCAACTCACAAGTAGACCCCTGGTCGGGAGGCTGCAACCCTTTTTTTTTTTACAAAGGGAAGAAGAACAGATTTACAGAGCTCCTCAAAGCTTAAGAATTTTGGTAGAAATACAAAAAAACTTTAACCTCTGAGCATCCAGTGCCTTCAACACATAATTCTAATTAGACAAGATAGATCATAAAATAGCTTCATGGAACAGAACCAAAACAGCAAAAGTTTTTCATTTTCTTAAAAAACAAAGTTTGGATATTGTATGCTTACAAGAGACACATATTAGAAAACAAGACAGAAAATATTTGGTCAATAAGGCCTTGCGACAAGAATTTGTTTCCTCTGATAAGGGGAAAAAAAAAAGAGGGGTAGTGTTTTATGTGAAACAATTTGAACCCAAGTTGATTTTTAAAGATGAAGAAGGTAGGGTGCTAGCTTTGGAAATCTTAGTTTCTGGAAGTAAAACAGTGATAATTGGAATTTATGCACCCAATGAAAAAAAAGTAGAATTCTATAAATATCTAGAACAGAAGATGGCTGAGTTATCGAATGTTAATTTAGTCTTACTGGGAGATTTTAATGGAGTTGTCTCTACATCCTTGGATAGAAAATCTGATACGTCTGAAAGGAATCTGCAAGGCAGGCTACCTAAAGCTTTTTTTGATCTAGTAGAACATATGGATCTCTATGATTTGTGGAGAATCAAAAACTCAAATGCAAAGGACTATACTTATTTCTCTGAAAGATACAAATCTCATTCAAGGATAGATATGGTCTGGACATCTAAATCTATTACGCCATGTATAAAAAGAATGGACATTTTGCCCAGAACCTTTTCCAATCATAATGCAATTTGCTTTACATAGAAGAAGAAGGCAAAAGTTCCCTTTCGCTGGAGATTGAATGAATACTTGCTGAAAAAAGCGGAAGTTGTGGACAAAGCCAAAAGGAAGTTAAAAGACTATTTTGAATTGAATTTAAACCAAGGAATGGACAATAAAATTGTTTGGGATGCTGGAAAAGTGGTTATGAGAGGTTTTTTTATGCAACAAAATGCATACCTTAAAAAACAAAGGGGACTGAAAAAAGAGGGATTACTGATGGAGACTTCTAAAAAAGAAAGAGAACTTCTATGGGCTAAGGACAAGAAGAAGACTATTCAAGTCATTAAAGTGCTTCAGCAGCAGCTCTCTATGTTATTATTAAATGAAGTTGAACGGAACCTAAAATATGCTAAGCAAAAGTCATTTGAATTTGCAAACAAACCAGGCAAGTTGTTGGCTTGGAAAATTAGAAGTGAGAAAAAGAATAAGTATATATCCAAAATATTAACAAAAAATGGGCTTTCCTATGACGAAAAGGAAATAAAAAGGGAATTCTTTAGATATTATTCTGAATTATATAAAGGAAACAAAGCAGAAGATACAAAAATTGACAAATTTCTCAAAACAAAATATTCCAAAATTTTCTAAGGATCATATAGAAATTATGAATCCATCGATATCAATAATGGAAATAACAGAAGTAATAAATCAAAGCAAAGCTAATAAGGCGCCAGGTCCCGATGGGTTACCAGCTTTGTATTACAAATCTTTTAAAGATCAAATATTACAGCCTTTGCAATGGACAATGAATGATATTTTGCAAAGAGGAATTATGCCGAAGTCTTGGAAGTATGCCAATATTGCAGTAATTCCAAAACCGGATCAAGATTTAACGCAAGTCAAGAATTACAGGCCAATCTCACTCTTAAATAATGATTATAAACTTTTTGCTGCCATTTTGGCAAGGAGACTGAAGGTTGTATTAAGACTTTATATTCATGAAGATCAAGCAGGCTTTTTGCCAAAACGGCAATTAGCACTTACATTTATATATCGCTCTATAGCCGGAGCTCTCTAAGCGGTTTACAATGATTTAGCATATTGCCCCCAACATTCTGGGTACTCATTTTACCGACCTCGGAAGGATGGAAGGCTGAGTCAACCTTGAGCCCCTGGTCAGGATCGAACTTGTAACCTTCTGGTTACAGGGCGGCAGTTTTACCACTGCGCCACCAGGGGCTCCTTAAGAGACATTAAGAGAATTAAGAGACAATGTGAGAACAGTCTTGAATGTACTGGAGTATTACGAAAAACATAATGATAAACAGATAGCTATGATCTTTCTGGATGCAGAGAAAGCATTTGATAATGTCTCCTGGCAGTTTATGTCGAGGTTACTGGATGTAATGGGAGTTGGAAATAATTTTATTAGGGCTATTAAGACAATATATTCGGAGCAATATGCTAAAATTATTATAAATGGGGAACTATTAGATAATTGTAAAATACAAAAAGGAACTAGACAAGGCTGTCCACTCTCTCCATTACTTTTTATATTAGTACTGGAAGTGCTTTGTAGAAGTATTAGAGAAGATGATCAAATACAAGGCCCAAAAGTTGGGAAACAGGAGTATAAACTTAGAGCCTTTGCGGATGATGTAGTGTTCTTTCTAGAAAATCCATTAGAGAAGATCGGAAGACTCTTGGAAAAAATACAACAATTTGGCCAACTCGCCGGGTTTTCTATAAATAAGATTAAAACGAAGGTGTTGACAAAAATATGGATCAGAAATCTAAAGACAGACTTTTTGAAATAAGTGAGCTGAAAGTCGAGAAGAAAATTAAATACTTGGGCATCTGGCTGACAAACAAAAACTCTTTGTTGTTTTCAAATAATTATATTAAAATATGGAATACAGTAAAAACTGACTTGCAAAGATGGACTAGAATGAACTTATCTTTAATGGGAAGAATTTCAGTTGTGAAGATGAATGTTTTACCTAAAATGCTCTTTCTTTTTCAGACTATCCCTATAATCAACACCTTAACTTGTTTCAAGCAGTGGCAAAAGGACATAACCAAATTTGTTTGGCAAGGGAAAAGACCAAGAATTAAATTTAAAAATTTAACAGATGCTAAAAAAAGAGGTGGTCTTAGCCTGCCAGATTTAAGGTTGTATTTTGATGCTGTTTGTTTGACATGGTTAAAAGAATGGATAACATTAAGAAATCCCAGAATACTTGATCTGGAAGGATTTGATAGGTTTGGATGGCATTCATATCTGTGGTATGATAAAACTAAAGTGCATAAAGATTTTCTTAATCACTATGTGAGAAGGAGTCTAATGAGAGTGTGGGTAAAATATTAAAAATGGTTGGAATTTAAAACTCCATTATGGCTATCTCCAATTGAAGCTTTAGCACGTAAAGAGATAAATATGCAACCTCATTGGGGTACCTATAGGGATTTGTTATGTTTCCAAGAAAAGGGCTGTAAGTTAAAAAACCTAACTGAAGTACAAAATCTGGTTAGTAACTGGTTTCACTTCCATCAGTTAAATGGAATTCATAAGAAGGATCTTAAAGTTGGATTTGAGGATCAAATGCCGAGATTTGAGAAGGAGCTGTGTGAAAATGATGAAAAATTAGTTTCTAAGATGTATAAGCTGCTGCTTCTGGAGGAGACAAGAGATGAAGTGGTTAAAACGACTATGATAAAATGGGCTCAAGATCTGGGACACAATATAGATATGGCAGCTTGTGAAAAATTATGGAAAATGGATTTAAAGTTTACCGCATGTTATACCTTAAAAGAAAATTATTATAAGATGATGTACAGGTGGTATTTGACACCCAAAAAATTAGCATTAATGTATAAAAATGTTCCAAACAAATGCTGGAAATGTGGACACTGTGAGGGAACTTTTTTTCATATGTGGTGGTCTTGCGGGAAGGCAAAGGCTTTCTGGGATATGATATATAATGAGTTGAAGAAAAATTTTTAAATGACATTTCCTAAGAAACCAGAATCCTTCCTGCTGGGAATAACTCAAGGAGAGTTTTCCAGAAGGAATTTAACAATCTTTATGTATGCAACCACGGCGGCTAGAATAGTATATGCGCAGAAATGGAAGAACAATGAAATGCCCTCAAAAGAAGATTGGCTGATAAAAACTTTGGAATATGCTGAGATGGCAAAACTTACAGTACTGATAAGGGATGAAAACCTGGAATGTTTTAAAAAAGATTGGAAACCATTGTTACTATACTTAAAGAACTATTTTTCTAATATTGATTTTTCAGCAGGGTTTGAAATTTAGTAATAATAGCAGGTTGAGTAGAGTAAAATCGAGTTTGTAAGGCATAGGATATATGTTTTGAATTACTGTAGCAATGGTTGAATTGTATAATTAGTGATTCGCACAGATTGGCGAGTGGGAAGTCAACATTTGTTTAATTGGATGTAATGAGATTGTTATATTGTAAAAACTAATAAAAATTTTAAAAGCGAAAAGAAAAAAGAGATTGCCACAAAATGGAGGTCCGAAACAGCAAAACATTCGGCTCTGAAATTCGAGCGATTTTTTTTTTGACCCGAATCTTTCCTGGCTTGCCGAGGAGTGATTTGTTTTGTATACAAATCGCCCGAAACAGGCAGATTCGGGTACAGATCGTTCTATACCCGAAAGGTTTCGCACATTCCTAATATTTATATTATCTGTACTTTTGTATTATGTATTTTAATTTTTGAGATCATCTGTACCTTTGTATTTTAATTATGCATTGTTTTAATTATATTGTAAACCACTTTGAGATTATTTTGATGAAAAGTGGTATATAAATTGAACAATAAGTAAGTAAGTAATCAATCTATGGAATTCTCTGCCATGGGATATGGCGACGGCCACCAGCTTGGATGGCTTTAAAGGGGGTTTAGACAAATTCATGGAGTACAGATCTATCAATGGCTACTAGTCTGGTGGCTATAGGCTACCTCCAGCCTCAGAGGCATGATGCCTCTCAATACAAGTTGCAGGGGAGCAACAGCAGGAGAGAGAGCGTGCACATGGCTGTGGGCTCCCTTGGGGCATCTGGTGAGCCATTGTCTGAAACAGGATGCTGGATTAGATAGGCCTTGGGCCTGATTAATCAGAGCTGCTTTTATGTTCTTATGGGAGCTCCCCCACCCTTGGGCCAATAACAGCAAGCCTGGACTCGGCTTATGGTGGGACCAGAGGATCCTCCCCTCCTCCCCTCTGCTGTGGTCCCGATCCGTAGGATCTGTAGATCTGTTTGGCTGCTATTTACTGAAGTAAAAACAATCACTCTAGCCCAAATAACATACTTAATAAAGAACATCTGGCTAGATCATTAGAGGAACTGGCCAGTCAAATGGCAGAGTTGATCTCAATCTTTCCTCCCAGCTGGCTAGCACCCCTCTGGAGAGGTTGCCTCATAATCTTCCTGCTTAGCACTGGCAAAGTTCTTCAGCCTGGGGATGGGGTCTGATCCTCCTTAGCCAGTGTGCACGGAGATGCAACACTGACAACATGTCGGAGGACTGGAGGTTCTAAGTAGCTTGGCTGGGGAGGATGTGGCTTCCAAAGAAACTGATCATCCCTGCTTGAAGTAAGGTTTTCCCTCCACTAAGCTCCTTGCAATGGGTAGCTAAAGGGAGTTTTGTTCTTTCAGGCCACATAAGTGTGATAAGGGTGGTAATGATCTGGGATTAGCAGAGCTGGGAGGTCAACCTGAATGGATTTGGAGAACTACCAGCTGCTATTTCAGATGTTATATATATGCTTTTAAAACTGTTCTAAAAAATAACAGGAACCTCCAGAGATGTTGTTGGACTACAATCCCCATCATGATATGAATTATAGTCCAACAATATTTCTGGGTACCCCTGGTTTAAACAGAAGCTGTCTTGTCACCAATTTAAGGGCTTGGATTTGTTGGTTTTTTAAAAAGAAATTATTGGATGGTGCTCCAAATGTGGCAGTGCATCCTGTGCCACCCCCCCACCCACCCACCCACCCCCGGTTATGGCTTTGCCCATAGGGCTCTATAATGATTCAATCCGAGAGCTCTTTCACATTCATGCTGATAGATGAACCTTTATCATTTGGTGGCAAACTAGTCAGTCTTGACCTTTGCTTTTATCTAAAATCACATTGATGAATAACTCTGGTTCCAGCTTAAGGGAGATCATTTAAGCCCATTAAAGATGGATTACAACTTTGATCCCAGAAGAGGAACTGGTATAAAACTAACGTAAATATATATATATGATTTATCAATGTGAGCAGTAGCAGAATGTTTCCAATGCCGTCTTAGCTATGTGAAATATTGGTGTTGCAATCGTTAGAGGGGTGAGGCAATGTTGTCTTTTGAGTAAGAGAAGTGTTGATTTGGAAGACCTAGGACTGAACTAGATGTTGCAAGGGAAGCCACTTCCCTCCTAATACTTATTTAGGGCTGGGGAGGGGTCTTTGCAGGAAAGAACTGGCAGGAATTGCTTAAGTTTAGCTTAACCCTTTCCTGCCTATAACCTCTTCCCATGGAAATGCCTCCTGGACATTCCCCCCCCCCCCTTTTTTACCTAGATGGGCTCGGATCCAGCCTGCCTTACGGGAGAACTGGACAGTCTGGGAGGCACCTTCTTCACACCCACATCCTTCTGTGTAAGTGAACCCTGCCATCCAGATATGTCTGCTATCTCAGCAAACATGGAGGCTAGTCTCACGATGGGGAAAAAACAGGCTAAGGAAGCCCAGCCCGGTTTCCCCCCATCATGAGAACCAGCGGGCGAGCCCAGTGGATCTCTGGTGGCTAGCCCGCCAAAGTAGCCCTCCCCTTAGCCCAGGTTAGCAGAGCGAGCATTCCGCTAACCCGGGTTTCCTGATCGTGTGCTACCACGATGCGGCCCTGTGCCATGGCAACACACAAGTAGACCCCTGGCCGGGAGGCTGCAAACAGCCTCCTGGGCTCGGGGGTCTCTCCAGTATGCCCCACCCGAGCATGCAGGGGGCCACGTGGCTCTGATCCCCGCAGCCCCCGCTGGCTCTGTGACAGAGCTGGCAGTCATGTGGGCGGCCGATCCGGGCGCCCAGGTCTGCCTCTTGATTGTCTACGGGGAGAGCGGACTAAGTGTGCTTTCCCCGCAAACCTCCTCTCAGCACTTCCCACTGCTTGTGAGAAATGCCTCATGGAGTGGGGATCATTACTGACATAGTGGTCAGACAATTAAACAAAACATAATTTGTTGGATTATGAATGAGCTGAAGTGCTCACAGAGCCTTCTTCCTCTCCCCTCTCTGCCCCCGTTTGCATGCCTGCCTAAAGATAAGGGCTTCCTACTTTCTTAAACCACAGTTTCCAGTAATAGCTGAACTGGACAGTAGTGGTTTACGTGATCCCAACAAACCAGAATATCAAACCAGGGGTTGATCATGGTTTACTATCCTGATTGGCTGGGTCCTGGGATCACTTAGATTGCCATTCTCTTGTCTGGACATTATGGGAAACAGTGGCTTAAGAAACCAGGAAACTTTGCCTTTTAGCCAGGCATGTGAGAAGACAAGGAAAAGAGAGTGGGGAGGAGTGGGAACTCATTCACCATCTAACAAACACATGGGCCAATGCCTAGTTTGGTTCCTAGGCTGAAGTCCTATTTTATCCTCAGCAAACTCAGTGGATGGTGTTTTGAGAGCTATGGTTATCAATGTTTTTATCTGGCAAAGCTCTTGTTTCTTTCATACTTCTTATCAGTGAGAACTTTAGCAAGTGAAGCTTTTCTTGGCCTATTGATAAAGCTTCTGGATATGGGGAAAGCATCACCTGAGAGCTATTCGCACATGGCTTCATGCTGCTGGGTAAATGTTGAGCAAAGCCACTTCAAATTACACTAGTGGCATTGCGGGAAACAGCCCCTCCCCTCTGCTCTTGGATTTTGTTTTGATGCAAGTTCACATGGCATGCCTCCATGTTTTCCTTCTAGCTGATGGTGGGGGGGGGAGATTACTACAGAGCTATATCTGCATTTCTAAAGAGAGGATCCCTCTTATCATGCTAATGGTTCTATATCAGTGCCTCTCCCTATTTGCGCCAGTGTTTTCAGAAAAAGTAGCTTAAAACCAGCATTTTAAAATTCTGGAAATACATCGAGATAAGCTAGAATTCACAAGACAAATCCCGATTTGTGTGTGGAGTGGGTCCAAGGATCTAGAAGGGACTTCAGGGTAGGTTTGGCTTGTGTGTGAATTCACACACTCTCTTCTGAAGGAGATTCAGGGTAGAAGCCCTGTCTGTAAAGCCTCCTGCTAAATTTCTTCTTGACAGGAAACTATTAAAGGCATAGGAGCCTTTCCAGGGAAAATGTTGGCAACTGTGTTCTGGGCAAGTTCTTGTTCAAGCTCATACAATGTGAAACTGGAACAGTGGCTTACCTCTATCACAGGATTGTTTTAAGAGCTTAGTGAGAGAAGGAAAATACTATTTATTTGTTATTGTTGTTATTATTCAGAATGTACACACATACTCACTACATTTCAACAAAAAAGTCCACAAAGCATTTATATAGGTTACAAATTTACATAGCAAAAGAAGTGAAAACATGGTTCCCGGCCCCAAAGAGTTTTAAAATGAAACACATGAGACACTGGGGTGAATGGGGACAGTTGCACTCCCCCTGCTAAGTATACAATAGTCACCATTTAAAAGGTGCCCTGTTTGTAACCCCTAGCAGGGGTTAACTTAATGTTAATCTTTACCCTACATTCTGCAGCTGAAAAGAGGGGTGCTCTTGTAACACGGATTCAATTCCCCATTCAGCCATGAAACTCACTGGGATACTCTGGGCCAGTCATGTATCTCTTAATTGATAATTACCGTCTTCACACATTGACTTTTTTTTAAAGGTACCTCTCCCACTCCCACCCCCAGCGCTGCCCTCACCACCTCTGGTCTGTCTGTGTGTGTGGGTCCCTATCAACTTCACAGTGCCTGGACCGATTTGAACCAAATTGGGTACAGTTGTAGGGACATATATGGACACCTCAACAGTGTAGTTTGTGATGATGTCATGCACCCCAATTCAAGATAACGGACGTGTTAACATTTGAGGTACAAGTGGGCTAACTTGTGAACTGCCAACTGATTGGAACCAAATTTGGAACAGCTGTGTGGTCACATAGGGAGACACCTCAGCGACATAGTTTGTGATGATGTCATCCACCTCAATTCAAGATGCTGGATGCATGAACACTTGAGGTGGAAGTGGGTTATTACCAGCAATACCACTGGCAGCTGCAAGCTGCCGGGAGCAGAAGTGCCTGCCCTGACTATGGCACTCACCTGCCCACTGCATATGCGCCATGGCCATTTGAGTGGTCGGCATGTTGTGGTCGGCCACTGTGCAGGTGCAGAGGCCAGGTACGTACCGTAGCCAGGGCAACTGCCACGCAGGATGCAGGCCGGGGCACTGCTGATGCCAGAGACTTGCAGGTGCTGGCATTATCACTGGTAATGCACTTTTGAAAGATACCTCTCACCCCGCTCAGCACCACCCTCACTGGCCCAGGCCACCTCTGGCATGGTCTCAGATACACACACACAGACAGAGCTGGGTGATCTCATAAGCTTGCTTTCCCTATAGAAAGTTTGCAAAAAATTGAACAAGGCATCCTCAAGAGACAAACATAGGGACAGATTCCATAAAACAGGAGCTGCCCTTGGCAACTAGGCTGCAACTGTCCCTGTGTTAATGTTGTGTCTTCCCCAAGTGAAAGAATGAGTGAATGCTTCTCCATACAAAAATGTTCCCTGTACACTAGAATTTTGCACATCAGGGATAAGGATAGTAGTCTAGCTTTCTCCCTGAAATGATCGTTTTTTATGTAGAGGGAATGTTTTACTGTATGAAGAAGGAGGATTCTATCATAGGAGCCCAAAGTGCTATACCAGACAAAAATTTATAATCTCCATGATGCCTTAAGACTAGGATAAATTATGGCTAATACCTTAAGAACTTCTCAGCTAGTTCCATGTACCCAAAGAGGCCTTGGATTTCTATTTTAAAACCGATTGTTGACTGCAACAAGTCAACTTGATTTTGAAACTCAGAGGAGTTTCAAAAGCAGTTTGTGATATGGTATGGAGATCCATATTTCAAAGTTAAGAATCCTGCTGGGCATGCCCAAGATCTTGAGTAAGTCTAAAGTAGCTCTTTGGATTCTGACCTGTGAGTATAAATGTAGGACCTGATACAGCCAGATTTAAGCCAAATTTTAAATGCTGTTGAGGTTTTAATGGGACAGAGTAAAGCATGTATCTGATGTGATTTTCTCACTGAATAAAGGGAGGTTTAAATGTGGCTAAATCTGGCTGGACCGGGGCCTAATTCAGCCCTTTATTCCAAGGATGAAGCACTGTCTTTTCTCATCTGATGTTATAGGTTACCAAGATTACATGATCACCTATGCAGGGGCTGTATTAATACAGCATAAAAAGACCTCTCCCTTTTCTAGCCTCTTGCTCGCTGCAAAGCCACACATTATTGTCATGAATTGCAATTGTGTTTTCAAGTTGATGAAACAGGGGAAAAAGGAAAACACAGAGCAGAATATAAAACACTTGATTTGAAACACCCACCGTCAAGCCCATAAATATGGAAACTTTCAGTTTGCATTTCTCTCTGATGTTAGATGACAATTGAAACAATCATGCATTAATGACATGATACAGCTGTGGCTTTCTATCACTATTTCATTTGCAGATGAGGAAGAGAATGGAAACTGACAGGTAAAAATGGTCCCAAGCTGCCTGTTTCTTTTAAAGCTTGCAAAGTGAGGTAGAGGAGGGAGCAGCAGGTTCTGCTGGGAGGCAGGATTTGCTTTAATTCATGGTAGTTAATAAGAGGTGGATGGCTTGACTGTCTCCCACTGAAAGATGCGGATGTCTAAGTGGCTGTATCCTGTCTGAAGTCTCTAGCCCGGGGTAGCTGACTGGAGGCCGTTGCTGCGGGGAATGATGGGAAATGTAGTCCAACAATAACTGGAGAGCCTCAGGTTGGCCACCTCAACTTTAACCCTTTTAATTATGGAATCATATGGAAAAAGACATAACCAGTATTCAGTTGCATTATAAGAACTAAACCTGCTCCTGCCTGCTAGTGCTCTGGTCAATGAGTAGAAAGGGATTGGGATGATTAATAGCACTTTCCTTTTTAATTTTATGAAGCTTATTTGATTTTATTAAAATAATGTAATTTATTTATAATTTAAAAATTATAAAAAATTATAGATTAATTAGAACATATTGGACTATTTGCATTTGCTGATCTATCAACCCTTCTTGGGCCATAGCTCTGTGGTAGACCATGTGCTTTGCATGCAGAAGATTCAGACTGGTGGAGGAGATCTGGCCTTGTGGTAGCAAGCATGACTTGACCCCTTTGCTTAGCAGGGTCTGCCCTGATTTGTGTTTGAATGGAGGACTACATGTGTGAGCATTGTAAGATATTCCCCTTAGAGGAGGGGCCACTCTGGGAAGAGCGCCTGCCTGCTTGCACGCAGAAGGTTCCAAGCTCCATCCCTGGCATTTCCAGATAGGGCTGAGACTCCTGCCTGCAAACTTGGAGAAGCCGCTGCCAGTCTGAGCTAGCTCATTAAAAATGTTCGTGAACCCTCCAGACTGAACCCAACTGGAGGGGGGCGGGTTTGAGGGGGTGCCGGACCGAACTAGCCCGGTCCAGTCCGGGTCCGGTCTGGACTCAAACTGAACCAGACCACTCGGTTCTGTGCACACCCCTACTGTGGTCACATCCAAGTCACAACATGCACATTTTGCTGGGTAAATAGGCCCTCAGTTTGACATAAATAGGGCTATAGTACCAATGTATCTATTAAATGCAATGCAATGCAATGCAATGCCCAGGCATGGGAGTGCCTGCATATTATGGAAAGGAAAGGAAAGGTTGTGTTGCCAAGTCAGTGTTGACTCCTGGCAACCACAGAGCCATGTAGTTTTCTTGGCAGAATACAGGAGTGGTTTACCATTGACACCTCCCATGCAGTATGAGATGATGCCTTTCAGCACTTTCCTATATCGCTGCTACCAAATATAGGATTTCCCCATATTCTGGGAAACACACCAGCAGGGATTTGAACCAAAAGCCTCCTGCTCTCTAGGCAGGTTGCTTCCCCACTGCGCCATTAGGTGGCACTTGCATATTATGGATGGAAGTAAAATAGGATCTATTATGTTATTTCATCTGACCTACCCCACAACTGACCACCTGTGGTTTTTCAAAGCTTCCTTTTTCATTATTCATGCCAGAACAGCCACTTTAAAGCTCAAAATCACCTGTTGAACAAGTGTGTTGGTTTTTAATGAATCAATGGAGAAATGGCTACGTTATGAGGAGCAGAAGTTGAAAAGCACACATTAAATCCCAAAACCACAATTGGGTCTTTCCTGCAACTGGAAATTTGCTAATAGTGAAGCCCACACTGACTCAATTTCTTCAATAAAGTTCTCTTTTGATCAGCTGTCTTTTGTATGAAGGACTTTCAACAGTTTGTTGAAATATTTTTTTTTAAATTTCTACAAATTAAGAAAATGGCTCTCATTTGGCTCTATTGTAATGTCAGATTCATATATGCTCAGTTACAGTCATCCAAGAGTATTCTACAGAACATTTGTGAGGAAAGAGTAAAGGGAAACCTCACAGCTTAGCTCACTGGAATAGAAGGAGGCAGAGGCACATATTTTAATTCCTCTCTCTTTCTGCTGAGAGACATGTTTCTGACCTTTGGATATATGAAGTGAGGCAATAAGAGTGTGGGGAAGAAAAATGATTGCTAGAGCCAATAGAAGAATCATGATTATGGTGACAATAATACATGTTTGGTGGGGTATGGCTGACAAATCTCTTAGCTCAACAATGCAGCTACCTCAGCTACCTCACAGGGTTACATAGGAACATAGGAAGCTGCCATATACTGGACCGGGTCTCACGATCAGTAAGACCCAGTTTGGGGCAGTGAGCGGGCAGGGAGCCCTGGGCGGCCGGGTGGGCCGCCCACACGATGGTCAGCTCCGAGACGGAGCCGGCGGGGGGTGGGGGGAGTGTGGGCTGTGCGGCCCCCACAAGCCCCAGTATGCCCTGCACGAGTGTGCAGGGCATACTGGGGACGGCTTTTCACCTCCCGACCAGGGGGTCTATTCATGAGTAGGCGCGATGTGAAGGCACACCATGGCTACTCACGATCGTAAAAAGCAGGTTTGCTGGAGTGCTCGTTCCGCAAACCTGCTTTTTACCAAGGGTTCCAGAGCGGGTTTGCTGCTCCAGAACCACCGGCCTTGGCTGCGAGCCCGGTGGTTCTGATGATCAGCAAAAATCGGGCTAGCGGAGGCTAGCCTGATTTTTGCTGATCGTCAGAATAACCCCACTGAGTCAGACCATTGGTCTATCTAGTCCAAAATTGTATTCACTTGGAACCCTCTGTTCTTCCCAGAGTGGGTCCATCCCCTGAGGGGAATATCTTAGAGTGCTGACACATCAAGTCTCCCATTCAGATGCAACCAGAGCCCCTGCTTAGCTAAGGGGACAAGTCATGCTTCCTACCAGGAGACCAGCTCGCCCCTCCGTTCTTGTTGGGGATAAGTTTCAGGTTTCCTTTTTCATGTTGATAGTCTGAGTGCCCTCAAGCAGTTGCATGCCAGTTACTGGGTGTGTGTGTGAATGTCAATATTTGACTATGGTCTCTATAGTGTTATCACAGTTATATGTATTTTCTTAAACAAAACACACACACACACACAATGCAGCCACCATACAATGTAGTGAGTGGACATGCTCCATAAAATAAGAAAAGCATATGTCACTTTTATGGAATGAAGCACAGTACTCTTGCGCCCCATTTGAAACAAACCACAACTTTATTTGATGTTTTTCAACATCAATTGTTTTTGATGTTTTTCAAATAAAGTGTACATCTTTGTTTTAAATCTAAGCACTTATGTCTGCCTCTTTATTGCACCTGGGAATGTTGAAGCAGTATTTTCACTTTCCTCATAATGAATAAACATTTAATAGGTGGGATCCTCTGTTTTAAAAAGTGAGGGCATCCAATTAAAGCAAAAAACCTTTGGTTTTCGATGATAGTTCTGGGTGCAACTGCTCCAACGGAACTACAAAGAGCAAGGAACTTCAATAGCCCATGAGGTTCATGTCATGGGGGTATGAGGACTGATGTCCAATCTGAGATACTGTACAGGCTCACAGAATCATAGCCCTGGAAACACAATTTGGCTAGGTCCTCCATGCTCCAGTCTACTACCTGCATAGGCGGGTGGCAGCAGCGAAACTGGGGACATTTGGTAATGTCCTCTGAGCATATGGTGAGTGCTATATCCTCTTTTACTAACTGTGCTGATTGTAGTTGTTGCCTGTTGAGGTAGTAGCACTCACCATATGCTCAGAGACACATGTTACCAAATTCTTAAACATTGCTGTAATACTAATCCCCAGTTATGATTTTGTAGGCTGGTACAATGGCTGCAATCTCATGTAATGTGGTACTGCAGGTCCAATGGACATATGGTTCTGCTCCCCACCCCCTGCTCTCCTGTTCGAATTCAGATGTAATGGAAAGCAGGCTCTCTGCAGTCAGGGAGTCTGCAGAAAGGAGGGGGAACTGGTTGTATGGGCTTCCTTCTTGCAGAAAGGACAGTCTGCACAGCCAATCACAGCCAGAGAGAGGGAAGAACTTCCTCCCTCACCTCTGGTTCCAGACAGCTGAGCCCGCAGTTCCGCATTCGCACATAACGCAGGCTGCAGCAAATCTGTAGTTAAATTCACTACAACCTGAAGGTTCAAATGGGAGTTTGGAGAGTGAAACCTCAGGTTGCTCTCCATGCAGAGCCTCAGTTTCAGAGGGATGTCCTGTATTTGGACGTACAGGTTTGGCAACCTCTGGCCACTTACACTCCGGTTTTGCGTTACATGTGAATGCAGCCAAAATCTCAGACTAGACATCAGATCTCATATCCCATGATGTTCATATTGAAATTCCTCACTCATTGCAGTTCAGCTGGAGCTGCCACACCCATAACTATCTTTGTAAACCAAAGGGTTTTTTTTTTTGCCTTAATTGAATATACAATCTGTGCACAGTGTACAGAAGATTGCATACCATTATTAATGTGTTATGTTCAATGTGTACAGAAGTTTATAGGATCTGTTCTCTGCATTTTTGAATGTCGAAGTCCTGCACTGACTCTTAACATGAATGCATATGTAGTCATTTATGTAAACATGTATGTGTATACAGACACATGTACATATTACATCTGATGGCAATATAACATGCGAGTAGCCCTTACATATATCTGAAAGTTCTCCAAGGGTTACATTTGCTTATTAATTGAAAAGAAATGAAGCTTCATTTCAAAATCCTTTTATCTAGGATTTTATCTAGGATAAGTGGCTGAGCAATTATCTACAACAATTATCTTATTAGAAACTTTGATCACTCATTGAAGCCCCAGTGAAGTCTAGAATCCGCTAAAAGTACATTCTGCTAATGCTGAAGGACCAGTTGCCAAATGAATACCTTTGACAACTCTTCCCTAAGGACATGATTTAGTATCCTACCATGAGAAGTATGGGCCAAGAGTATACAGCAGCCTGGAAAGGCCAATCAGAGCCAGTCATAAGGCCAAGTGGAATGTGAGCCAATGGCAAGCTGTAAGAGGTCTGCACAGCACCTTTTCCCATCAGTCAAATCTTGAATTAAAAAGAAAGTGCTGTATTCAAATGTTGTTATATAATGACTTAAATTCAGGAAAACATGAATAATGAAGTCAAGATAGTGGCAGGGTAATGAAGTCAAGATAGTGGCAGGGAAAAGCAGGGGCTTCTCAGAAGTAGCCCCAAAGCTTTTGGACAAATTTCTGGAGGAAGTGTAGTAATTCTTCAACAACCCTTTATCTTTCAGGATATTTGGGCAGGCTTGGGTTGATCTCCCAGTTATTTTTCTGAACTTGTATCGAGTGATACAGGCAAGATAGAATGGGTGCCTGATGCATACTGTTAATAGTGCTCTCTGGCTGGGTCTGTGTAACTGGCGCCCACATCTAAACAGGAAGCTCAGCCCCAATCCCACTAAAGTTGGATGTGAGTAAATGTCATAGAAATCAATGGGACCGACTAGTTCTTAGGAACATAGGAAGCTGCTGTATACTGAGTCAGACCATTGGTCTATCTAGCTCAATATTGTCTACACAGACTGGCAGCGGCTTCTCCAAGGTTGCAGGCAGGAATCTCTCTCAGCCCTATCTTGGAGAAGCCAGAGAGGGAACTTGAAATCTTCTGCTCTTCCCAGAGCAGCTCCATCCCCTATGGGGAATATCTTACAGTGGTCACATGTGGTCTCCCATTCAAATGCAACCTGGATGGGCCCTGCTTAGCTAGGGGGACATGTTATACTTGCTACCACAAGACCAGCTCTCCTCTCCTTTCTTGTTCCATTGGTTTCAAGAGAACGTAATAATTCATATTGTGCAGATCCACTGTGTGGAAGAAAACCCCACTGATATAAATGGAAATTCTTTCCAAGCCTAAATGCTTGGAAATCTTAGCCTAGATGAGAAAAATGATGTAGAAATATTTTCTGAATGGGCCTGTTGAAAAGTAAGGTTTCTTAATAAATGACACCATAGCACATCTTGCATACTTATATCTCTTGGGTACATAGAACAATACATAGAAGGAACCAAGAAGGAAGTAAGTGTTTAATGTAGTACAGCAATATCATTCCTCCCACATATTGTGCAAAAGTATGCGTTGTACAGTGTCTCTTTTTCTTCTGGGACATTCATCTGTTGGCGTTTCCTTATTTTGCAATGTGCTGATCCTCTAATCAAAGAAGCTGACCTGATTAGCTTGAGCAAGCAGCATTTTGCAATCAGAATGGGGAGAAAAGATCCCTGACCACATGTTATGTCCTTTCACCTGCATGATACATGAGTAATGTTTTCCCTGTCTTTTGGCCTTGATTCAGAAATATTTGAAGGTGAGGAACACTTGCACAATTGTTAGACAAGCTTTGTTAAATGCACTATGTTAAGTAAAGAGAACAACATTGATTTAAGTGAGGTCATAGGCGTATTACTTACAGGCAGAAAAGAAAAGAAAAAAATGAAATGAAATAAAATAAAATAAAATGTCTAGTTTCATATTCATTTTGCCAAGAAGAAAGAACTTGCTGGTCTCAAAATACTCATATGGGGAAAGGTGCTTTTACAGATCCAAGTTCTTCAGGGCACTTTACCCTGGGAAGTGCAAGGTAGAACCTATGTGCAATGGCAGGGACTTATTAAGTGCTACCTTCTGCCTTTTTTGCATGCGTAATAGAGGTATATGCTAAAAATACAAATAATGATACTTAGAATTTATAATACAGGACCTAGAATAGCTTAAAACAAAAATAAATGCGGTCATAATCATAAATATAAATAACATTATAAAACTTTTTAAATCAATGGCCCACATGTTGTGTGATATTACACAGGCATTTCTGATCTGCCTGCTGTGTCTAAGTCTTGCACAACAGCACAACGGTCTTTCACAACAACACAAGTGCACAAATACCTATAGATGTGTGTTGGCACTTACACTACAACCCAATATAAACTGCAGCAGACCAAACAATGCATAAAATAGTAGATCAAGTAGATGTTCAAAGCTCGTCAAAATAAAACAACCCTTCAACAGATGCCTAAAAATATGAAGAGAGGACCCTGGTGGAGCTTTACAGGAGGAGTATCCCAAAATGTTGGCTCTATCACCAAAAAGAGCCTATTTGATTTCCTAGAATGACATAATGAAGACTTGGGCTTTCTAAAATTGATCTCATCTTAAGGCACGTTCAAGATGTTCAAGTGGGAGAAGACAGTTCTTGAGGTAAGCTGGACTTCAGGCATCTAGAGCCAGGTGCGGAGGGAGGCCAGTGGCAGCCTGGGTACAGCTCACTACTGTGGCCCCCCTAGCCATGCCCCATATGTCATGTCAGTGTCTGACATCAGACTCAGGGGGCATGGTTTGCTCGCAAATGGGGCCACACCCCCTGTTTGCTAGTAAAATCTTGCCAGCATCGTGTTTGCGGTGCCTTTTAAAGTCAGGGAGAGCAGCTCCGGCAACGCTGGCCAGATTTTACTTGCAAATGGGGTGCAGAGCCCCATTTGTGAGCAAACTACACCTGATGTCTGACGTTGGGGGCATGGCTGGGGCACGAGGCGTGGCCTCTGAAGTGCGGTGGCCCATGTTATTTGGACCCGTTTGCACTATGGTAGCTCCACCAGTGTTTAGAGCTTTAAAGGCGAACACACCAGCACTTTAAATTGAACTGGGAAATGTATAGGCGACATATGGCAATGTAGATGAAATATGGCCGGAGACATATGCTCTGATCTTTGGGCCCTATTTATTTGTCTGGCAACAGTATTTTGGACCAGATGGAGTTTCAAAACTCCTTTCAAAAGGTAGTCCTGTGTAGAGAACATCACAATAGTCCAGACTGGAGATGACTAGGGCATTAATGAGCAATGCCAGGCTTGCCTTCTCTTGGAAAGGCTGTATCTGGTAACAGACACTTCTGGTCACAGCCATCACTTGTGCAGGGAAAGCACTAGGGCCTGGAGTTGTGCACTGCCAAGCTGTGCGCTTGCTTCTTCAGGGTGTGTGCAACCTTGTCCAGAAGGGAAGTCCATCCTTTCCTAAATCACCTGAGGTCCTAAGCAGCATTATCTCCATCTTGTCAAGATGAAGTTTCAGCTAGTTCATCTATACCCAAGCTGACAACAGGCACTGATTTATCATCTCTGCTGCCTCCCTCAGAACTGAAGATGGAAATGAGAGGCAGAGCCATGTATCATTTGCATACTAATGACACTTCAGCTGAAACCTCCAAGTGACCTTGCTCTTTGGTTTCATGTAGATATTGTAGAAGAGGGTGAGGGTTCTGGCAGTGGCCAGATACTCAGCTCATATCACTGTAGCTGTGCCAGCAACATTGGTTGCCCATGGTTTCCCAGGTGCAATTCAAGGTGCTGGTTTTGACCTTTAAAACGCTTAATGGCTTAGGACTAAGATACCTGAAGGACTGCCTATTCCCACATAGCTCTACCCGGCCTGTGAGATCATGCATTGAGGCTCTTCTGCACATCCCACCACCTTCTGAAGCATGACTGTCAGTGACATTTGGATGAGCCTTCTCAGTGGTGGCCCCAGCTCCCTGGAACTCCCTGCTCATTGATCTTAGGCTTGTCACTTCTACCCTCCCTGTTTAATTTTAAATAAAAGTTGAAGACTTTTTAAAAATTTCAGCAGGCCCTCCCCCTAAATCTATTTCTTTGTGATTGCCTTGTTTTAATAGTTTTAGCCTGCACATTTTTTTATTTTAGAGGCTGGTTTTATTCTGTTTTACTCTGGTTTTTAAAATGAATTTTGTTGTAAGCCACTATAAATTCATTTATGAAGAATGGCAGCATACAAGTCGAATGAATGAATGAATGAATGATGGAATGAATGATGGAATGAATGATGGAACCTTGTAGCATCCCAAAGCAAGAAGTCATGGGATGAAACAGTCATCTCCTAGCTCTTCCTTCAGAGACTGACTTTCCAGTAATAACTAGAACCTCTGAAGGACAATGCCCTGTATCTCTGTTCCTGTAAGATCTACCAAGAAGAATATGATCATCAATGTTATCAAAAGCTACCCAGGAGGATCAACAGGGTTGCACTATGACACAGGTTATCCAAGAGTTGTCAAGGCAGTTCTAGTTTCAGAACCAGTCAGAAGATGGACATGAAGGGATCCAAATAATCAGCTTCATTCAGGGATTCAGTTGGATCTGAGACTCTTCCATATGTTCAAGCATACCTTGTCCATATGACAGATGGAGGTGAGGCAAGAATGAAAGGATAGTGGCTTGTCTCAGGCTTGTCTCAGGCCAATTGTCTCAGTGCATAGCTAGGATGACATTGAAACCAGAGAGAGACCGTCAGCTTCACAGCTCACCTTCTTAGTCACTATACCACACTAGCCCTGCCTCTATACCATCATGCTTTATAAAGTGTGAAGTGGGCCTCTGATGAGCTCCTCATCTTACAGGTCTTGTCATGTCATACAACTGTTCCTTTATTTGCTCCTGACTTTCGGACACATTGTTTTCTTATGCACTGAAATAAGACAACTTCAGAAGAAATGTTTTGTTGTCTGGGATGGGTCCCTCATCATTGTCTGTGACTTCTAGGCATTGCAACTGTGCAAGGACCTGAAACAACAATTTGCCTCCTTGTATTCTTGAGTCAATCCTAATCACACACCTGTATGGATTTCTTGCCTGACTCAAGTGGTTTTTCATGAGCTATTTTTGAAAGTACAAACGAACAGCCTGATCAGGCCCTGCTGGATCAGGCCTATCTAGTCCAGCATCCTGTTTCACACAGTAGCCCACCAGATGGCTCTGGGAAGCCCACAAGCAAGAGCTGAGGGCATGCCCTCTCTCCTGCTGTTGCTCTCTTGCAACTGGTATTTAGAGTTATCTTGCCTCTTGGGCTGGAAGTGTCCTATAGCCCTCAGACTAGTAGGCTTTGATAGCTCTCCATGAATTTATCTAAGCCCTTTTCAAAGCAATCCAGGCTGGTGGCTGTCACCACATATTGTGGCAGAGAATTCTATTGAGGCAGACTCAGTTTTATGGTCAAGAAATGGTTAAGGAAAGTCTGCACAAACCAAGCTGCTCTAATTACAACTTGCTGGCAGCATGATAAACTCCTGTCCACTTGTTGGTATGAAGACAGGGGTCCCCCTGCTATCTGTAGATAACAAACTGCTGGCCAGCGCTCGCTCAAGGCCACAGCTAATAGGGAGTGAAATAGTCATAGAAATATGCAGAGAGAAGGAGGGGGGAAATGCTTAATTATAGTTTAGTAGGGAAATTGTCTGATTGGTAGAAATTGTTAAGATGATGATTAAGGATGCTTACCAATGAGAATTGTATCCACTATATGTAAATTGTTATGTGTATAAAAGGCGAAGCCGCAGTGTGATCGGGGTCTCAGCCTTTGGAAATTATTCTGTAGTCATGTGCACGGACCGGTTCGGAGGCCATTCTAAAGGCCTCCAGACCGGTCCGGACACGGGGTGGTTTTGGTTCGGGTGGGGGATTCCACAGGAGTACGGGGGGGGGGGCTTTACTCACCCTCCCAAGAACGGCGCCGTATTTATGTGAGTAAGCGGGCGGCATGCCTCCCTGCCGCCCGCTTCATTCCCCCTCTCGGCGTTCCCTCCGTTCAAATTCTGAATCGGGCGGCAGGGCATCTCCCTAACCCTAACCCTCTTTAATGCCCCCGCTCGGCTGGCGGCCGCCCCATTCAAGCCTTCAAGACCCCTGCCAGGCCGGCCCGGCCCTTCCCTTCCCTTCCCTTCCCATCGCAAGGGGGACGAGCGGCAGAACTCCCTGCCTTCCCCCTTGCCGGCTGCGCTGCAAATGGCTTCTAAGAAGCCTTTTTCGCGCATGCGCGCAAAAGAAGCCTTTTTCGCGCATGCGTGCAAAAGGCTTCTTAGAAGCCATTTGCAGCGCAGCCGGCAAGGGGGAAGGCAGGGAGTTCTGCCGCTCGTCCCCCTTGCGATGGGAAGGGAAGGGAAGGGCCGGGCCGGCCTGGCAGGGGTCTTGAAGGCTTGAATGGGGCGGCCGCCAGCCGAGCGGGGGCATTAAAGAGGGCGGCAGGGACTGGGAGATACCCTGCCGCCCGATTCAGAATTTGAACGGAGGGAACGCCGAGAGGGGGAATGAAGCGGGCGGCAGGGAGGCATGCCGCCCGCTTACTCACATAAATACGGCGCCGTTCTTGGGAGGGTGAGTAAAGCCCCCCCCCGCCGTTATTTGGAACCCCCCACCCCAGTGCCTGACCGCAGCTCCGCGGTTCCGTGCACATCCCTATTATTCTGCTGGGGTCATTTGCCGGCAAATAAATAAATCTGCTTTCTCTCACCTCGGTGTCAATCTCTGTCACAGAACCCAGGGAATTTCTGCTTCACTATAGGTTAATTATGTGTTATGTGAAAAGTACTTCCTTTTTGTTGGTCCTAAATTTCTTGGCAATCAGTTTCATGAGATGACCCCAGGTTCTAGTGTTATGAGAGAGGGAGAAAAATGTATCACTCTCCACTCTCTTCACACCATGCATAATTTTATAAACGTCTTTCATGTCACCCCCTCAGTTGTAGTTTTTCTAAACTAAAAAGCCCCAGGTGTTTCAACCTTGCCTCATAAGGAAGGTGCTCCAGGCCCCTGATCACTTTGGTTGCCCTCTTCTTGAACCTTCTCCAAATCTATAATGCTGGTTTTTTTAAAAAAACTGTGCACAGTACTCCAAATGTGGTCACACCATAGATTTGTATAAGAGCATTATTATATTAGCAGTTTTATTTTCAGCCCCCTTCCTAATGATTCCAAACATGAAATTGGCCTTTTTCACAGGTGCTGCACATTGAGTTGATACTTTTGAGCTGTTGACCATGACCCCAAGTTCCCTTTCCTGCTCAGTCACCAACAGCTCAGACCCTGTCAGCATATATGTGGGTTTTTTGCCCCAGTATGCATCACTTCACACTTGCTAACATTGAATTGCATTTGCCACTTTGTCGCCCACTCACCCAGTTTGGAGAGAGCCTTTTGGAGCTCCTCAAAATCTGTTTTGGATTTCACTACCCTAAATAGGGTCCCAAGGAGTAACAGACTTTATCCTTGTGGTCTAGGGGATGTTGAAAATGTACAACATGTTCTGTTGCATTGCTTATTCTATAGGGTCATACGACAGACTTTATTAACTCCAATTGTATTATCTTTACTTGGTAGTTCAGAATAATTTTATGTTGCTTTTTTGCTTGCAGATAAAATTCCTTCCATTACGTATAAGGTGGCTAAGTTTTGCTCTATTGCTATTAGAACTCGACAGCAACTAACTTCCTGTCCTGTCTTCTAGATTCTTGGCTCAGTTAGGATGTTGGATAACAGCTATCTTTATATGCAAATGGGATTTGCTCTCCTTCTGATTGTTATTATTGTTATTTTATGTATTCTTTTTATCCCTATTTTTCTGTAAAGTTTTAAATTAAAAGCACCGGTCCCAGTACAGATCCCTGGGAGACCCCACTTCTTATTTCCCTCCATTGTGAAAACTCTCCATTTATACCTACCCTCTGTTTCCTGTCCTTCAACCAGTTAGCAATCCACACATGAATTTGTTCCCTTTCCCCATGACTGCTAAATGTCCTCAAGAGTCTTTTATGAGGGGCATTTTTACAAAGTACAACTTGTACTTTCTGTTTAGTTAAGGGATATGGAGTGTCATTTCTGTGTGTGTCCAATGAGGTTTAGTGGACATTGTGATCCATTCTGGTTTTTTTAATGTGTGTAATTTTACAGTTCACCTAACAAAGCCAAAGCAGGAGAGGAGTCAGTCAGGCAGAGGGGAATGTAGGGGGAATCCCCCAAGAATACTGAAGAAGCTTTGTTTGTGGCCTCCTTCTTCCTCCAAAATGCCTTTGCTTTCGGATACATTAAAGGTGTGTATCTTTCACTTGCAGTCCAATAATCCCCACTGCTGAACTTTGTTACCACCACTTTATTTATTTATATCCCTCTCTTCCTCCTAGGAGCTCAGAGTGGTGTACATGGTTATTTTTATCCTCACAACAACCCTGTGAAGTAGGTTAGGCTGAGAGAAACATGAGTGGCCCAGAGTCAACCAGTGGGTTTCATGGTGGAATGGGGATTTGAAGACGGGTCTTCCCGGTCCTGGTCCAACACTCTAACCACTACGCTATACTGGCTTTAAGGTGGTTGTTCACATAACCAAAATCCTCGGTGGTTAGGAGGGCTGAGGGGAAGGCAGGAGTATACCTAACTGCCCCCACACGATCATCTTGGTCCCACTGTTGTGTTGCCGCACACACAATTGCTGCTACGGCAAGTGGCATGGTGTCCTGGAGGCTGGAGAAACACTGCCCGACGTGCAGAAATCACACAATGCACCACACGAGGAGCGTGGTGCATTGGGAGATTCCCCTTCAAGCCGGGTGCTCTAGGCACCCAGCTCTGTGTCTGCTTGGGCTGCCAGCTGCCTAAGCAGATGCACAACTGGGATCCCTGGTGGATGGGTGTGCTCTTGCCCTTCTACCTGGGTCATAGCCCAGGGGAAATTCCTGGGCTACCCGGTGGGACAGCGCCGGGATCAGCCACGATCTCGGCACTCCACACAAGCAGCCCTACCCCGGTATGGCTGAGCAAGCCCGGGTAGGGCTGTTTGTGTGCACAGCCTCTTTGAGGGCTCATCTTTTCCTCAACATAACCTTGCCCGGCATTTGCTCCAGAAAGAGGCACACTAGCCTGATGTTGTGACAAATGAAATCATTTGTTTGACAGCGTATGCTCTTCCACATGGGAATGGGCAGTTGTTTTGTGCTGTCCATTCAGTGCCCTGGTAGGGTTCTGTGTGCTGGCCATCTATACAATGATGTGTGTGAAGGAGAGGGACACACCCCACCAAACAGCCAGAGGTGGATTAAGAATATGTGGTAGGCAGCCACGGACCAGTCCTGCCCATCCACTGCATATCTATCATTTGAAGGGGGGTGGTGTGTGTGTGTGTGTGTGTGTTTCTGATCCCAAATCCTCCGCCTGTGCCCTCAGTTCCCCGCCCCCGCCCCCCATAACGATTTGGATCAAACCTTGGTGGAACCTTTTGTTGCAGTGGTGCATCTCTACAAGGCCAGTGCAAAAATGTGGACCCTTTTCTTGAGGACTGTTTACAACAGGCCTCTCACAGCAGCTGCCAAAACACTTAGGCTGGGGTGAGGACTATTGCCATCTTGCCCCCACCTTCCCACCCCCGTTGCTGCTGCTTGGAGTGCTGCAGAAGAGAAGAGATGACAACTGGGGGTGTTTTAATATCCATGGCACCACCTCTGCCATCTGGTGCGAAGTTCTTCCTGGTGGTCATTTGCTGTTAGAATTATTTGGTGGATTTTATTTGCTCTAAGATCCACCAGCTGCAGCAAGAAACCCGACTGTTTTGATTTTTTAAGAAATTATAAGCCACTTTGAGAGGCCTTGGCCTGAAAAGTGGTATACAAATAAATAAGTAAACTTTTACCTTGATATATGATCAGTGGGGCCAAATGAGTGCACTATTATTGTTCTCATAGTTTACTTGGAAAAAAATTAAAAATATTGATTTAAGATGAGAGTTAAAGTGGTTACAACTGTCATGTTCCAAATCAAGGTGGTCACCTTGATTTCCATGCCCTATAAGCAGTCTCATATATTATGTTAGCATATTCTTGTATATTATGTTACATTCATAATTTAGGCTCCATGAATCCACACTTTGCCTGGTTTTTCAACTTGACATTGGGCTGAAGAGAGATACATCCAGGCAGAATTTCAACAGATGCATCTTTCTCAGTCATTTGCTGGAGAGGCACCTGAGGAGTTTTTGCCTCATCTTTACAAGGCACAGTGCTTCCCCAAAATGCCGCAAGGCAGTTGCTACTGGCACAAAAGAGGCTCAGCAAACCAGCAGTCTCTGCTCTGAGCAAGAGTCAAGTTAGATACACAGCTCAGCTTGCTGTGGTGGCTCATTTCATCCTCACAGTTAAAGATAAAGGCAGTGGCAGCCATCTCCACAAAAATAAAATATAGTTACTTGGCATCTCCAAGACAGGGCTGAGACAGATTCCTGCCTGCAACCTTGGAGAAGCCGCTGCCAGTCTGTGAAGACAATACTGAGCTAGATAGACCAATGGTCTGACTCAGTATATGGCAGTTTCCTATGTTCCTATGTACTGGAAGAATCCATCAGGCCATTTGACATGAGCTGCAATGTGTACCCCAGTTGATTAACATGCTATAATGAGAACTTCAAAGGCAAACAACAAAAGCATGTAGTGTCTATGCATCTGAATTTTTGAATACATTCAAAAGATGAGAAAGAAAGATAATATGAAAATACAAAAAAGAAAAATCACTTCCCTTCATAACAAGTGTCTACATATTATGAACAGAACTCTTGAAAAATGAAAAATCTACAGTATATACATCATACAGGATTCTAGATGGGATTCAGTGAGCATGAGGAGGAATTCTGGGAGCCTGATAGCTTTGGGCCATGGGAACTGCATTTTCCATTAGGTTACATACAACCTCCAAAAGCAAACAATGAAAAAACATTTTCCACCAATATTTCTCATAAACATTCATGGGAAAAATAGGGTTTGTATTTCATAAATGTCTGTATGTTTGATTATCATTTAGAGTCACTCTGATAAGATAGCATAATGGCAAATTCTTATTCAGTGGTTGGTGGTATATTACTCACTTTGCTGATTTTGTCATCAACCTGTGTAAACACTTTCAATAGCAATTATGCAAGTTCCTCTTTTGAAGCACAAGACCCCCCTGAAGGGAAATCCCCAGACTACAGTATAAAAAGGCTTCCCTCTCTTTTCTCCTCCACCACTTCTGGCTCAGCTGAGAAGATGAAGTTCATCAGTGCAACTGGACTGCTGTTTCTCCTGCAAACTGTGATTGCAACAAGTAACACAGCTGCACCAAGACTAGAAGATGCGGTAAGAAACATCTTGAGATGATTCATTATTACTTCCACATAGACTAGCTCTGTTTCTTCTGCAATGTGCAGCCCAGTGCTAGACAGGTTTATCTGGACACAGGCCCATTGGCTTACTTCCAAGTCATACACATTGGAGTGCAATGTCCAGTTCTTAGGAAATTCTTCTCTAAAAGAGGGTGATGAAGATCAGGATAAGATCTTAATTCTAGACATGATAATAATATCTGATTTGCTGGTCCATAAATTCT
This sequence comes from Hemicordylus capensis, assembly GCF_027244095.1. Classification (NCBI taxonomy): domain Eukaryota; kingdom Metazoa; phylum Chordata; class Lepidosauria; order Squamata; family Cordylidae; genus Hemicordylus; species Hemicordylus capensis. Next base: position 185,015,485 of record NC_069659.1, on the reverse strand, counting down.
GGAAAGAAATATTAGAGAAGTGAGAGGAAGGGATCAGAAAGGGGAAAAGAAAAGAAGGGTCCAGAAAGGGGAAAAGAGAGGCAGCGATGATGATGATGATGCTCCCACATATGATAAAGGAACAAGTTGGGAGGGTGTTGGGAAGACATCATGATGTTACACTCTGCAAAAGACATAATGATGTTACAATCTCAATGTGTCCCCCTTTTAGACATGTGGGCTTGTTCTGTGGGGAGGGGGAGTATCCTTTGAACTGATTGTGGATGTGTGAGTGTGAGTGACTATTCTCTCTCTCTCTCTCTCTCTCTCTCTCTCTCTCTCTCTCTCTCTCTCTCTCTCTCCCCCCCCAATACAGAGAGGTCCTGCACTCCCTCCCACCAGGAGGGAGTGGGAGATATTCATATAAGATATATGGAGATATAAGGAGATATTCGTGTCTCCTTGCAGGACATAAGCCCCACCACACCTCACCAGCCAATGGTTGGCAATTTCCTGGTCCTTAAGAAAGAATGGTTTTCTCATAATACTTCTATCTGTCTTCCAGGTTACTACTCTCCCGACATCTTTCCCAACATCTTCCACATTTCTAAAGCCAAACAGCTATGCAGAGGTAAAAATGGTTCTACTGGGTCTGTGGGGTGCGGGGCGTTAAGCTAGGACAATGCCCACCATGGCAGGTACAGTGTGGTGGGGAACAGCTAAGAAAATGGGTGTGGCACCTTAGGCAAGCTTTGTACATCAAGGAGGAGGGGCGGATCCCTTGAGGCTTGACAGATCAGGGATGCTGCTTAGCCCCTAACTCTCTGCAGGCGACATCCCTTCTGTATGGCTGTGCAGCAATGGAGGGGTGGCATTTGATATTGGAGACCTGACCTTAGGTCGGTGAAGAAGGGCGCCCCTGCTTTAGAGCAGAGGAGCTGCCTGGAGCCAAGGTGCTATTGCCATGGTCATTTAGGTGATGGCGGCCACGGCCGTGGCCTGCCTGCTAGGGACTGCACTGTAAGGGGAGGAGAGCCAATCCCAGCTAATATGCCTTGTAGGCATGATACAATTAAGTCTCAATAAAAATGGCCAATTCCACCATAGTAATGTCTCCGTGTCTCTCATACTTAAGAATGTTTTTTCATAATACTTCTATCTGTCTTCCAGAATTCTACTCTCCCACCATCTCTCCCAACATCTCTCCCAACATCTCTCCCAACATCTTCCAAATTTCTAAAGACAAAAAGCTACTCAGAGGTAAAAATGGTTTGATATTCACTTCCTTAGAGAAATTGTATAATTGCCGTCTTTGTAATGGAGCTATTAGTTGGATGGTTATGAATACAAATACGACAAATATTTATATTCTGCTTTTCAGCCAAAGTCCCCAGAGTGGTTTACATAGATATATTTAAAAATATAAATAAAGATGGCTCCCAGCCCCCAAAGGGCTCACAATCTAAAACAGAAACTTAAGATAGACACCAGCAACAGCCACTGGAGGGATGCTGTGCTGGGGCTGGATAGGGCCAGTTGCTCTCCGCCTGCTCAATAGAGAGAATCACCACTTTTAAAAAGTGCCTCTTTTGTCCAGTTATCAGGGTGTAACTGAATGAAATGAATCGGTTCCAGTTTGGGCCTTTCCAAAAAACATGGATTTGTCGGCTAGAGTATTCAGTGGGGGAGGGGGAGTGAAAGAGATTTCTTTAGGGGTTCATCTGCACTAGGGTTGCCAGCTGCCCCGCACTGTGCGGGATTTCCTGACTTTCAGCAGGGAAATGCTCATCCTGTTCAGGATGCAATTTCTCCTGCTTTTTCACCTAAATTTTTTTTTTAACTCTCAAAGCCGCCATTGGGTGGCGGTGGAACAGGATGGCAGTGAGAGCTCTCCCAAACTATGGGAAGGGAATGCTCTCTGGGGCGGAGCTGGCTGGGGTGGGCGGTGCGCTGGCAAGTGGCGACAAGCATGCTACTGCTAAAAGAAAGGCACTACTTCTGGAGGACTCACTGCCACGGCCACCACTCACTGATTGCAGGATTTAGGTGGAAGGGACAGAGTCGGAGAGAAGGCGGGCAAAGGACTCCCTTCCTCGGCCCTGCCTTCCTCCAAAGAGAGGCAGACGGGCCGATTTCAGGCTTCAGCGCACGTGACGTCCCTCCCTCCTCCCTCCTGCAGTCAGTGAGTGGTGGCCATGGCGGTGAGTGCTCCAGGAGTAGTGCCTTTCTTTTAGCAGCAGCACGCCTGTCACCACTCACCAGCACGCGGCCCGCCTCATCCAGCTCTGCCCCAGAGAGCATTCCTTTCCCATAGATTGGGAGGCGGAAGAGGTGAGCTCTCACCACCATCTTGCTCCACGATGGCTTTAAAAGTAAAAAACAAAAACAAAACAAGCCCCGCCCCTAGGTGGACATGCCCCCCCGCGCGCCCCCTCGGAGTCCTTGTCCTGATTTCTGCCAATGCAGTGTTGGCAACCCTAATCTGCACAGGGGCAATTCTGCAAGAAGCAGAGCTAGCTGGGTGCCGTTTGCCGCTTGAGGCAAATCATGCAATATGTTGTCCTGACCCCCCCCCCCACCTTACCAGCCCTAATCCTTGGACTAGAGCCTGGCCCTGACACCATCCCTTCTCCCTCATCTTCTGGGCACAATGCCCTCCCAATCCACACTGCTGCTTGCTGCAGGCTAGCCAGTGAATAACCGTGTATTCGCCGGTTTCACCAACTAGCCTGTCTGGTTTTCCTCATTGCCACTGCTCCAGCACCGGCTCACTTGCTCATTCCCCAACACCCAGCCTGTTCACTTTGTCTCCTCCTGAACTGGAGAGGACAAAGCAGGCAAGTTGGGTGCTGAAGAGGCAATGAGAGAGAGCTGGTCCTGGAGAAGCTGCAATTAGAAGAGAGACAGGCTGACAGGTGGATGCATGCTGCCTGCCTGGTCTGCAACAACCAGCAGTGGTGCTGGCTGAAGGGCAAGGAATGCCCCCAAAGGTGAAGCCAGTGATATTCTCCCCTGCTAGGTCAGAACAAAAGTCCATCTTGTTCCAAGAGTGACTACTCAGATGGCTTGAAGAATTTGTAATCAGGGCACAGTCATCCTTTGGTCTTGGTCCCCAGCATTTGGTATTTAGAAGTATACTGACTCTGTCTGAACATGGAAGCTCTGTTTAATGATCATGAGTGATAATAAGTCAATCAATCAATCATCTTGATTACGGTCAAAGGCCAGCACAGGTTATAATACTGTAATACAGTAAAGTAGATAGGGCAATCAGATTATTATGAAAATCAATGTTACATGTATTACTACTATAAACTATGCGATTGAGATTATTACAGCTCTAGTGGGAAGACTAATGGAATGAGGATCTAAGAAATACAAGATATTTAAAAAATACTAAGGAGTATAAGCGAGGTAGCTAACATACAAAATAGACAGACTTGCCCTCTGTTCATTTGTCTAACCATATTTTAACCTTTAAAAAACCTTATCCCAGGGTCATCACAGTAGCCTCTTTCACAACTCTCCATTCCTCCTTGTTGTAGCCTGAATGTATGGAATGGGGCGTGGCATTGCACCCTCTGGTGCTGCTGCCCTCATCTCCATTCATCTGCTGGCCCCACCCTCAGTCTCTGCCTTTTCAGCAGAAAGTTTCAACCGCCTTGAGATTGTTTTTAATGAAAGGCGGTATATAAATTCAACAATAAATAAATAAAAATAAAGTGGCCGGTGAAGGTGGACGGCAGTATGCATTTCCTACAATATAGGCACAGAGAAAGGTGTGAAAGGGACTAATGTCTTGTGACACAACTAACTGGGCAAAGAAGCACCTTTCAGAGTGACAAATTCTCTTTATATTTAGCAAGTTCAGAACAACTGGCCCTGTTCAACCCCAGCACAGCATCTCTCCAGGGGCTGTTGCTGTGGTCTACCTTTTTAGGTTGTGAGCCCTTTGAAGACAGGGAAACAACTTACATTATTATTTTTTCTATGTAAACTGCTTTGCAAACATTTCCTTGAAATGCGGTATATAACTAGTAATAGCTGTAGTGGTGTTAGAAGTAGTAATACTAGCAGTAGTAAAGTAAAGGTAAAGTGTGCCGTCGAATCGGTGTCGACTCCTGGCGACCACTGAGCCCTGCGGTTGTTTTTGGTAGCGTACAGGAGGGGTTTACTATTGCCTCCTCCCGTACAGCATGAGCTGATGCCTTTCAGCATCTTCCTATATTGCTGCTGCCTGATATAGGTGTTTCCCATAGTCTGGAAAACATACCAGTGGGGATTTGAATCAGCAACATCTTGCTTCCCCACTCCCACTGTGCCATTAGGTGGCTTAGTAGCAGTAATAGTGATAATTAATCCCATACATTAGTGATTTGTTGCCAAATATTTCAGTGTCCAGCAAAGCAGGATCAGACCTGTGCAATCTGAAGAGCACCCCATACCTTTGTAGGGTAGCGAGCTATTCAGTTGGCAGCCTCCCTCATCTGGACAAAAAGCCCTAGGACAGAGCCTGCTGTACAGTTGTCTGTAGCTACTTTGCATAATATGACTCATATAGGAGAGTAAGGAGCAGGTTGGAATCTCCAGTGAATTTATTCTCTTTTGCATGTACACAGTTTCCCTAGTTCACAAATCTGTGGAGGATTCAGGGTTTTTTTTAAAAACAACTGCTGTCACTTCAAAGCATTCCTCTGACTCATTCTGAATGCAGTGGCATGCTTTTCAGGGGAAGCTGTTTACATACATACCCTGCTAACTTAGCAAAGAGGCACCTTTTAACATGGTGATACTCTTTATTTAGCAGGGGGAGAGTAACTGGCCCTATCCACCCCCAGCACAGTACCTCCAGTGACTCTTGCTGGTGTCTATCTTGTGTTTATTTTAGATTGTGAGCCCTTTGGGGACAGGGATCCATCTTATTTATTTATTAGTTCTCTGTGTAAACCACCCTGAGCCATTTTTGGAAGGGAGGTATAGAAATCGAATAAATAATAATAATAATACCCTTTTGCTCTAAGGTTGCTGCTGCTCCTATTGCCTCTTATTGCACCACAAGATTTTCAGAATGGTGAAGCAGGGTGTGTTTTCCTTCTTAAAAAACAAATCCCAGAATTTCAGAATATTTTGGATGAGAATAAACACATCTGTTGCTCACAAATAATGGCAAAGAAACCTTGCATGCCTACATTTTGATTCAGTCTGAGCAATCCGTTCTAGCCCACCTTAGCCACAAACATTCCATCACACTCTAGCATGAAGAAGAAACACAATCCAGGATGGGACTGTGCAAATGAGAACAATACGTAGCATTTGCATAGCACCTTTCAGGGTTCAGAGCACTTCCCATGCATTATCTTGCTGCAGTCCTTACAAACAACCATGTGTGTTAAGCGAGCATTATTATCCCCATAGGGTAGTGGGGATATGATTATCCCCAAATTTTAGTGGGGTGTGTGTGAAGGAGTGGCTTGCCTCGGAGCCACCAAGTGCATTCATGGCTGAGGGACTTCTTAAGAACACAGGAACAGAGGAAGCTGCCTTTTGAGTCAGAATACTGGTCCATCTAACTCAGTATTGTCTAGACAGACTAGCAGCGGCTTCTGCAAGGTTGCAGGCAGGAGTCTTTCTCAGCCCTGTCTTGGAGATGTTATGGAGGAAACTTGGAACCTTCTGCATGCAAGTATGCAGGTGCTCTTCCCAGAGCGACCTCATCCCCTAAGGGGAATATCTTAAAGTGCTCACATGTAGTCTCCCATCCAAATTCAACTAGGTCAGCCCCTCATAGCAAAGGGGACAGTTCATGCTTGCTACCACAAGGACAGCTCTCCTCCCTTATTTGCATTTTTTTGATTCCTAGTTCAGTCTCTCAGCCACTGCCTTAATCACTTGTCACATAGGGGTGGAATTGATTCTCAATGGCTGAGCTCACCAGGAGATTTTGACCCCCCCACCCACCACTCCGGTGATGTCTCCAAATCCATACCTTTACTTCCCCGATGCATTCCCATTGATTCCTGTGGGAAAAATTGAGAGCTGCACCAGCCGCTGGAGACAAGGTTGCAGTGAGGCAATACCAACCATCTCGACAACACAGGATGGCCCAGCTTCCACTGACTTAGAAGCTGGCTTGAAGAAGGGATGCACATGAAACAGATTATGCATTTTGTTTTGAGCTCAAAAAGAAATGCAAATGGCTAAAACGTTTCATCAAAACAGTGGTCTTACTGGTTGTTTCGATGGAACAGAACTCAAAACATTTTGAGTGTTTCAGCCATAGGTAACAATGGGGGAATTCAAAATACCCCATTGTTCTCCATGGATAGCTCCTGGGGACACCAAAGTGGGTTGTGTGGCATGGCATGATGGGTGCAACCTACCACCCAACCCACAAAAGAAATGGGCAAGTGGGTGATTTTAAACAATATTTTAACCTTTCCCCACAGGATCCTATGGGTTTTTTTTGGAGGGAGGAGTTAAAAATTTGTTAAAAACTGCCCACTTGCCCATTTCCTATGTAAAATGGTAGGGCACCCATCATGCCCTGCCACCCAACCCATGTCCCTAGGAACTACCCATGGGGAACAATGGGGTGTTTCAAGTTTCCCCATTGTTCCCAATGGCTGGAACAAGCTGCACTCACAGAGTGCATACAAGTTTTGCATTGCAATTTGCAATGCATTTTGCAACCCTGCCTTGAAAAAAAACCACATAAGCATACAGTAAAAGGGAATCTGTCCCTCCCAACACAGAACACACATTTCAAATGCAGTCTATAAATAACCCAAAAAGAATCACCGACCCAGAATCCACTGCCACCACATTGCCTGCGCTGCAGTAATGTCATTGGCACAAGTGCCACAGCAGCACCCTTAGCAGCAAGCATAGCCATAAACCCAGCTGCAGCAACCTCAGCCACATTTTTGGTGTTTGAAATGCCAGAATGTTTTGACTAGAAACTGGGTTGTTTTGTTTCAAGCTCGAAACACTCAAAGTGGTCCGTTTCAGGTTGAAATGTTCCAACATTGAAACATTTTGCACATCTCTAATTAGATGTTGTCGTTGTCGTCGTCATCATATGAAAAGTAGCCATCTGTAAGCCAGGTTCTGTCTACTGAGAATTCTGAAGGCTCCTTCTGGCAGAGAAAGCTGGAAGGGATCCTAGAGCTCTGGCTGTCTTTCACCATCCATTGTTTGTCATTATTCTATCTTATTTATTTTAAAACCTCGATACTGGTTTCCTTCCTAAAATATATCCAAGACAATTCACAGGTACAGTACGAAGAAGTAAATCAGATAAATCAAATCACATACAAAAACACTAAAAAAAAGAAGAAAAGAAAAAGAGCAGCAGGATCAAATAGATTAAAACCAGGAATCCCACAGTTCCTGTGCCAGACCCTAGGCCCTGTGGGAAAGGGTCATCTTCACAGTCTTCGCTTTAGTAGAGATGAAGGGGTTTTGTGAGAGAGGAGGGATACTTATAGTCTGTCCTTTAGCAGCTAATCGAGGAGCAGGGACAATTAGCCTTGAAGTAAACACAAAATTAGCAGAGAAAGGAAAGCAAAAAGGCAGCGACGCTACCATCCCCTCCAGCTTGCTCTGCCTGTCTCTGGGGAAGCCTTGAGAATTATCAGCAGTGGGGAACCTGGCTACTTTTCAAGGGATGTGTGTAAAGTGAAGTCAGATTCAGAGGCACTATGCGTTGACAGTATGTGGAGCAGTGTATTTGCTTCCTCTCCTGAAGGCACCTCCAGTGTTTTAAGGGAGAGAGCAATATGCTTCACTTTCCTCCCCCACAGTAAAGATCAGTGTTGGGAATGGGCCAGGGAGTGAAGGCCCTTTAGTTGCTTTTTTAGAAAATGGAGTTCTCCAGTTCCTAGTCTGGGGGTGGGGGAGAAGTGTTACTCCTCACTGCCTTCTTGAGCCTAGAGGCAGTGTTCAGTTTGAGGGGGTAGCGAGTAGGGCCAGGCTTTCCTTTCATACCAAATAACAACAACAATACAGCAACAACAGCAGCAATAATTATAAAATGATGAGTTAGGGAGCACTTTGGGGAATTGCTGACCTAATTATCCAGCCTCTTTTCTTCACTTTGAACTTGCTTCAGTCTTGAAAGCACAAGAAGAGGGTAAAGAAGAAGCACAAAGAAAAAAGCACAGAAATAAAGAGGGATCCCTACAGTGTTATAGCAACCAAACGATGGCGGTAATTTATTTCATAACACAAACAATCATGAGGATGATAAGTGTCAAGAACTGGTGGTTTCACAGTATGATGAACCCAAGCAGAAATAAATATGGTTGGGGCAGAAGTGATGTGGCACAGTGTTGCATATCCTAAGAATATGCAACACTGCCATAGACTGGGGCAGGGGGACAGGCACTTGGGCAAGGGCTGGAGAAGCAGGGCTATGCCTTTCAGCTGCCTAAAGGAACCTTAGTACAGAGCAAGGGCAGCAGATGCAAGAGGCAGGAAAGCCATCAGTGAGATGAGTCTATGGCCCTGTTCAGACAGAACGTGGAACTGCAGGTCCAATGGCACTGCGCTTCTGTGCCCCCCTCCCACCTTTCTCTCCTCCGCATTCGGATGACAGGGAGAGCTGCCTCTCTGTAGTCAGCAAGACTACAGAGAGGTGGGGGAGCTGGCTGTGTGGGCTTCCTTCTTGACAGAAGGACAGCCCGCACAGCCAATCGGGCCAGAGTGAGGGAGGAGCTTCCTGAATCAACTCCAGTTTCGTGGGGCCGAAACTGCGGGGCCAGTGTTAGGATGTAATGCTGGCACAGCAAAACCAGAATTAAGGGTGGAGTTTGGCAAGGGAAACTGCAGGTCCCTTTTTGCCCTTAACTCCAGTTTGCTGAATTTGGACGTGCGGTTTTAGAAACCTGAGGTAAGGGGACCACTGGTTTCATATTACGTCCAAATTCAGCCTATATCTGGGCCACCAACTCTGTTCTTGCCCAATCTCTTTTGGAATAGGCAAAGCGATTCAACCACTCAAGTGAGGGCTGAGCTGGAGTCATTTTGAGAAATATATGTTTTCTTACAAAGGATCCCCAAAAGCAGTTCAGTAGTTCAACTGCTAGAGGCTCTATAGACCCATCTTTGATTCTGTGGTTTCATTGATAACTGTTAATACACAAATTGAGCCTGTAAGACATCAACCTTTGAACATGGGTGCAAATTAGAAATGGCTTTCAACAAAGCAAATGGCAAGGCTTGTCTTAAGATAATTGAATTTATGAACAGCTTTTGTTTATGTCTCTTTGTAATTTTACAAGTCTATATTTCTTTTCTTTTGGCAGCTTCCATAAGAGGGGGGAAAAACCCTACTTTCCAAGTGGCTAACTGACATTTTCCAAACTCTGCTCTTCTTACAGCCTTTTGCCAATGTGACTGGCTCTTTGGATGCCCATGGAGTGTGTCAGTGCTCTGTGTACCTGCCAGACACCACGTTTCCTGTGAAGAAGGTGGAGAAGCTTGAAATCCTAGCCCAACAGCTCTCTGTGAAATTTGACATTGAGCTTTCCAAAGTAAGCAATTCTGTATTTTTTTTCAAATGAGAGCACAGGATAATAGTAGAGAACTCTGCTGTCAATATCTGTGGAAGTCCAAGTGTGAGAGATAAAGCACAAGGATTGCTTATCAATACTGTAATGCAATAAGGAGTTTTATAGTGGTCATGGTGGTGGTGATGAATTATTCAATTACTCTGCCAGTAATTGGCTGAGCTGCCCTAATGTCAGAGAGGGGAAGGGCAGGCAGAAGGGCTTAGGTGGGTAGATGAACCAGAAATCTAGGAAAGGAAGGGGCAGGAGCTTAAGAAAGGCAAGAGAAGCGAGGGAAGGGGAGAAGGACGGTGGTGGTCTAGTGGAGAGGCCTGAGATAGAAGGAAAACTGAAAAGAGAATGGGAAGGGCAGAGAGGTGCACAATGCAATGAGATGGGGAGCCAAGGAGCTATAGGCAGTGCCAGGAAGAGGTGGGTAAGAGCAGTGGCAAACACCCCGCAACAGGTAGTTCACCCTCCTGCTGCCTTCCCATTGCTTGGTTGTTTCGGTAGCTTGAAGGCAAGGCACTTTCTACATACTCAGAGTTCCTTGGGGGCGCACTGCTGTTTCTTTTCGGGCAGGGACATTAATATGATATACACCATTATTTTTTTCAGAAGGCAGCTTGCCAAAGGTCCCTTGTAAACAGTTCCTTTTAACACCCAGAGTTCTGAACACACAATGGCCCCATTCACACGTAACATGGAGCCGCAGATCCTGCAGTCTGCTCCTACATTGCTCTCCTGTCTGCATTCAGACATAATAACGGAGGCTCTCTGCAGTCAGGGAGACAGCAGAGCAGAGGGGGAACAGGCTGTGTGAGCTTCCTTCTTGCATGAAGGGCAGCCCACACAGCCAATCACAGCTGGAGAGAGGGAGGAGCTTCCTCCCTCAAATCCAGTTTCAGACCACCAATCCTGCAGTTCCACATTTTGACATACTGCAGGTGGCTGTAAACCTCAGGTAGGAGTGGCAAAACTCACTACAACCCGAGGGTTCAAATTGAAGTTCGGAGAGCAAAGCCTCAGGTCATTCACCATGCAGGACCAGAGTTTCATGCATTCAGACCTTCAGATTTGGCAACCTCTGGTCCCTTCAACTCCGGTTTCACCTTATGTGAGAATGGGGTTTATGTGTTCAGCCTGTGGCAGTTATAGTTTTTAGTCAGCCATACTGTTCTTGTAAGTGTATTATAATTGGATAAGTTGATTGTATATGCTGACACCCCATGCTGAAGTTAGTATGAATTGGCTTTTGGCTCTTGATTCCAAACACATAAATATCTGTGGTTGCAACCATGTGTCAGAAGCATTTCATATTTAAGCAGTTTCACAGCTAAAGGTCAGCAAGGGTTCTGTTTTTGCTCTGACAGAGTTTGTGCAGGGGAACATCCCTGTGGGTTGTTCCTGATTACTTTAAGCAACCTTTGATCTCTTTCTGGGCTATTGACAATATTGGGTTAGCAGGATTGTAAGTGTTAATCAGTTTAATTGGTCAATTTAGCATTTACAGCTTTGAATAATTTATCAACAAGGGCTAATTTTAATCAGTGGGGCTGTGAGTTAAGGGCCCACTTGTTTATTTGATGAAGAAGCAAGAATTAATAGTAATGAAGTTACTACACGTGTATCACAGGCAACTCCATTGAGAAACACAAATGGAAGATATCTTTTTAAAAAGCCAATGTGGCTGCACGAAAAGCATAGTGATGAGCTGAAAAAAAGAAGGGGGGAAGACTGATGAGAAATGGAAGGACAGGTCATCCAGGACAAATGCAGACTAGTAGTCCACATGTGTAGGGACTGTGTTAGGAAAGCTAAAGCTCTAAGTGAACTGAGGCTGGCAAAAAGTGTTACAAACAACATAAAGGGCTTTCCCAGGTATGTTTGAAGTAAGAGGGAAGTGAAAAACAGTGTTGGAAGCAGTGCCGGCCTGCTGCTCGGTGAAAATCCTGAAATGTTAATGGTTAACAAAGTAAAGGTGGGCTTTTCGACTTCTATTTTGGCTCAGTCTGCTCCCAAAAGGAGAAGTGCGTGCATCCTCACGAAAGCAGTGTGAATGGTGAGGAATCGGAATTGCAGTTCAAGATAAATTCAGCAAATGTCTTTCTACCTTAAATGAGTTCAGATCTTCAGGGCTGGACAAACTGCATCCTAGGGCACTAAAAGGACTTATTGATATACTCTTGGGATTTTTATCATCTTTGCGAAATCCTGAAGCACAGGGGAGCTTCCACAAAACCGGAAATGGGTTCATGTTGTCTGAATTTCAAAAAGGGGAAAAGGAGGATCCAGGAGCAGTCAGTCTGACTTTGCTATCAAGGAATATGCTAGAGCAGATGGTAAAGCAGACAATCTCTAAACATCTTAATAGCAAGCAGTGATTAGTAGACGTCAGCATGGATTTGTCAAGAATAAATCCTGCCAGACAGATCTTAATTCTTTTTTTTGATTGGGTTACTGGCTTAGTGAATTGTGGGCATGCTGTGGATACAATTTATCTTGATTTCAGCAAAGCATTTGAAAAACCTCTCTATGATATTTTGGTTAGCAAATTGGTCAGATGCAGGCTAGATAATAATACTGTAAAGTGGATTCACAACTGGTTGGAAAACAGAATTTAAAGCAGGGATGGAGCTGTAATAGGGTCCCAATAACACATGATGCGCTGCCTCTGGGGCCACCCTGCTCATTTCCGGACCCGCCTCACTTGCTCTGCCATGGTGCCTTACTCCCCTCGCTGCCACGTGTACCCAGCAGTCTTCTTATGGTGGCGGCGGCAGCAGCAGTGGCAGCGGCATGCTCCCTGATCCAGCACCCCACAGGGAGTGTGCCCTGTCCCTACTGCTCAGGTGGTTTCTGTGTATGTACAGCACCCAGTGGTACATGCACTTGCACTGAGTGGTAGGAGCAGGGCTCAATGGGCTGCTGGATCAGGGACTGTGCTGCTGCCGGGGGTGGGTGGGTCATGGGTCACCTATGCCCTCCCTACACCACTGATTCAAACAGCCATCAAAGGTTCCTCATTAAGCTAGAGGGAGATAGGAAGGTGATTCTCACAATGGAGAGAAACTGGGCTAAGGGAGCCCAGCCCAGTTTCCCCCCATTGTGAAAACCACCAGGCTCGTGAGTGAGCCCGGTGGTTCAATGGCGGCTAGCCTGCCTACAAACCCGTCCCCTAAAACGAGGTTAGTGGAGCTACACACCACGGCAACACATGAGTAGACCCCTGACCAGGAAGCTACAGCAAGCCTCCCAGCCTTGGGGGTCTCCCCGGGATGCCCCGCACGCTCACACGGGGCATCCTAGGATTTCCAGGTGCTTAGCGGGCCATGATCCTCGCCGCCCCTACCAGCTCCGTGACAGAGCCGGCAGTTGTGTGGGCAGCCAATTTGGCCACCCAGGGCTTGATCATGTGTGGGGAGAGTGGGTCAAGCCCACTATCCCAGCACAAATCCTGCAGGCTCTACACACCGATCATGTGCAGATCCTCAATGAGTGCTTCCATCCTTGGCTCAATACTCTTCAACATTTAATGAATGATTTAGATGAAGGGGTGATGGGTGTGCTCAATAAATTTGGAGATGAAACAAAACTGGGAGGGCAGATTTATAACTAACACCTCAGAAGACAGGAATAAAATTCAAAATTTGCTTGACAGAATGGAAAACTAGGTTTGGACAAACAAAATGAATGAATGCAAAGTTTGGCACTGCGGTGAAAAAGAAAAAGAAAGAATTCAAATACACAGGTATAGAATGGAGGACACTTGACTAGGCAGTAGCACAAGTGAATGGGACCTTAGGATGACAAGTCAAACACAAGCTGGACTTGAGTCAGCAGCAATATGATGAAGCTTAAAAAAAAGACAAATTAGGCTGTATTCGTAGAACCATTGTGTCCAAGTGATAGCTCCAGATCGTCCACACTAGTCACAACTTGCATGCAGTACTATGTCCTGTCCTCAGTGTTGCACAAGAAGGATGCAGACACACTGGAATGGGCTTGGAAGAGGGCAATGCAGTTGGCCTGGGTTCTGAAAAACAAGTCCAGTGAGGAAAGGTTGAAGGAATGGAGTATGTTTAGCCTGGATAGCACTCTTCAAAGACCCGAAAGGCTGTCACCGAGAAGAGGACAAAGCAGGGGCATAGCTAGAATTGCATGATGGGGATAAATTGTCCTGGATCCATGAGGATGGGGGCTCCTGCTGGCTAGGTGACAGCTTGCTCTTTGCATTACCCCTCACACCTGTCGGGAGAAGGCGGCGGGGGACCGGGACCCAACTTCACTTTTTATCCCAGGGGGGCCACTCCAACATTGCTATCTCCTTGGCACCAAGACTTCTTCTTTACTGCCCTAGAGGACAGGATTAGATCGATTGGGCTTATGTTATGTTATGAGGGTAGACTTCTGGTTGAACATTAGGAGAAACCTCTTAATGGTAAGAGCAGTTTTCGATGTAAATTGCTTTGAATACTCTTTAGCTGAAAAGCAGTACATGAACATTCATAACAACAGCCATTTTAAGAATGGAATCAATTTCCTTGAGGGGAGATGGGTGGGTAGGCTCTGCCTTGCTAGACGTCTCCAAGCAGAGCCTGGGCAGCTATCTGTTGCAGATGATCTTGCTCCAGATTTCTGCATTGAGGTGGGGCTTGAACTAGATTAGCTACAAGGCCCCCTCATAGGAAGCTGCCAAATACTGAGTCAGAGCATAGGTCCATCTAGCTCAGTATTATCTACACAGACTGGCAGTGACTTCTCCAAAGCTGCAGACAGGAATCTCTCTCAGCCCTATCTTGGAGATGTTGCCAGGGAGGGAACTTGGAACCTAGATGCAATTCCTAGAGCGGCTCCATCCCCTAAGGGGAATATCTTACAGTGCTCACACATCAAGCCTCCCATTCATATGCAACCAGGGCAGACCCTGCTTAGCTAAGGGGACAAGTTATGTTTCCTACCACAAGACCAGCTCTCCTCCAGCTGTATGATTCTATTTGGGTTCTGGCCTGTCAGTGTAACAGGGCAAGAAAGAAAGAAAAATTTAAAATGGCATTTCCTACAATGAATCGTAGCATAGGTTGCAGGTTAACAAGCCAAAGGCACCTATATTGGAGCTTTAGCCCAATGCATATTTATTTCAATGTAATTGGCAAAAAAAGTGGTTAAAGGGCAGATGATTCATCAACTAACAATTCCACAATTGGCTGATAGCCCTATTTTGAGTACAAAACTGGAATTACTGGTGAGAAAATGCACTGCTCCTTGGGTCTGTGTGGATACAGAATCCACTGACAGATTAGCCTTGCCTTTACTGTAACCTCAGGGGATGTTCCTGTTATTATGGCAAGCAGGCAGCTTATGGGGAACAGCAAATGAAAAGTGGTCAAAGGGTTGCTCATCTCACATGGAAGAGAAGGGCAATAATAGTTTGTTGCTCTCCCTTTCCCACTAAAAATATTTGGGGGGGGAGGGAAAGAAAACCCCCCCTATCCCTCTGCCTTATGAAGCTGTGTGACAAACAATTTCATGATGCCATGAAGCATCCAAGTTAAAGCAAAGCTCCTTAGCCTTATGCCACTTTCATTGGCCGCATTCGCACGTAACACAAGACCGGAAGTTGCTGGACTCGTGGTTTTAATTTGAAACATGAATCACATTGCAGATGTCCAACAGCAGTCCGGCATCTCCGGCTTCAGGACAGGGCAACTCCTCCCTCTTCCTGGTGTGCCGAGGCCACATCCCAGCAAGTTCCATAGTGCTCATGTTGCAAGTCTGTGGGCAAGGCATCGGCACGTCAGTAGAGTGGCTGCCATTGGCCACGATCTAAAGGGGGGCATGCCAAGCATGGCATAGATAGGGTATTTAAATCCCTTTAAATGCCATGCCATGCCAGCGCTTCTTTTGACAGTGATTGCACTACCACCATCCTAAGAGCCCTGAAACAATACTGTCTCTCACATGCACAATTTTGGGGTGTGTGTGTGTGGGGGGGTGGCACTCTTTTCTTTTTTACTTAGGAAAGGGAGGGGAACATGATGGAGGAGATATGTATATGAGGGAGGGCAAAGGTTCCTGGGGGGCAGGTCTGGCCCACTGTGACCAAGGATGCTCTTGTGAGGGTTCACCCCAGCAAAGCACTCCATGCAGACCAAACCACACTCCTGCTCCCCTGGTGGCTTGTTGCCAAGAGACTAGCACTCTCATGAGAGGGCCAGTCTACTGACAAGGACCTTGGGGTAAAACACCAGTCTCCCATCGGACTGCACACTCATGAGTTGAGCAAACCCAACAAAGGGGGCCCCCACTTGCATGGGGCCCCAACTCAACAATAGAACTTTTGCACTGCAACTCCCTCCTCCACTGGGAAGCCTTTCATGGACCCAAAGGAGATTTGGATGCTCCATGTGTCCGAGCCTTGCCGCATATGTGGACAGGAAAAACACCGGGTTTGGGGACAGAACTTTACTCTCATTCAGATTTTCCAGGTTTAGACTAGTGTCGTGCCGTATGCAGATTTGCCACTGCAGGGAATCACGGGAGAGGGAAGCCCCAGTTTCCAGCTACTCCAGGAGACTGGGATCACCATTTGGGGGCACAAGCAAGGGTGGATGGGCTGGATGGGCTGGCAGAGGGCATGCTTTGACAGCTTCTTGGTGGTAGTCACCAAGACAGGGAGAGCTGTTGGTGGGGTACCTGTCCCCCTGCTGGCTTTTATAGAGCAACCTAGTTGGGCAGCCTCTGCCCTCCGGCTCTGATGGTTTGACACTCTTGTGAGAGATTGGTCCATGGGACAAGGGGTGTGTGTGTCACACATTATTAATGATTCTGCCCAATACCCCTGTCCCCATAGAAGGTCCTTCTCATGAGCTGTGAGTGTATCCCCATGGCTTTATACTCTCATGAGTGAGCAGTCTGTTCAGGATCAGCATCTGTCATCATCATACATGTTGAAATGCTCCTTTCCCTGGGGCAATGCTGATCCTGCTGCCCAGCCCTTTTCATGAGCAAGTCTAGGGACCACACAGGTACCCCCAAGGGGAAGGGGCTGGGGCCTCCTTCCCCGACATCATTGTACAAAAAATAGACCTTGGCCATTCGAGAATCCCCGGTTGGGGCTGCCTTTTATACTTGACCCTGGGTATCCCTGCCCTGCCATATGTTTCCATCCTGGCACTCTAATGGGGTGCCCTGCTTATGTTGCCACCTGGAGTGCTTGTGCTTGTGAACACACATAATTGTCACTTCGTTTTCAGGGAGCAAGGCACTTAGTGCCCATCCTGTCATCCTGCCTCCTTTCCCTCCTGCTTGCCAGTATGGTGGAGAAAGGGACAGAGTGGGATGAGGGAATGCCCCTGTGTGGCTTTGCCATTTGACAGGCTGACAAGCTAGGGTTAGGATATGGCAGCATCTTTGTTGCAGGGCAATTGCTTTGTTGGACCAGAGACAGGAGGGGCAGGGCGAGTGCTCGGAAAGGCGGCCAGTGAGAAGTGCCCCAGGCATGGAACAGGCATGATCCTGGGCAGGTCTGCACCACTGTCTCTATGACTGCAGTTCCAATAACTGCACAGAACCATGGTTATAGCACAGTCCGCATGTGGACATAACACTGCCTAGGCCAAACCTCAGGTTTTTGCGCTGAAACTTACTGAAAACTGAAGGTTCAAATTGTAGTTTGGAGAGGCAAATTAAGGTCACTTTAAGCTCAAACCCACGGTTGCATGCATTCGGACATAACGGAGCTCCAACCTCTGCCCTATTTAACTCTTGTTTCACATTAAGTGCCAACATGGCCATTGTTTGCGATAGGAATTCAGCTCTTATTTCCCTTGCAAAACACAAGCGAAACCCACAAATAACTCTTAACTTCAGTGATTTCAGGAAAGCTGAAAAGGCTCTCTCAGAGCCAAGAATCAGCATTTGACATTGCTTGCTTGATGAAAAATATGCAGGGTTTCAATTAGGTGTCCAGGAGAAATGGTTTGACTGCTCCAGGAACCAGACGTCTTAACAAATGAAGTGTCCTTGAATTAATCAGGAGGAAAGACAGAGCACTAAATTATAAATTCTAGCCATAAATATTCATAAAGTTTCTCATGGTATAATTGGGAAGAGATAAGAAGTTTACGCATAAAAAACCTACAACAACAGGGAGGTGGAAGAAGAAACAGAGATGGCCCTCTAGAACCTCTTTTCTGTTTATTCAAACAAAGTTTCTTTGAAGTGAGTAGAGCTGTGACATACAAAGACCCTCTACAATTGCAGAATAATGGTAGGGGTGTGTGTGTGTGTTGGATTGGAGGACCCCCCTCCCTTTCCTGGCTGAAGATCACACACGCCTGCTTCTCTTGTGCTGCTGGGGAACCTCTGTGACTGCAGAGGGCACTACACAGGCACTATCTCTGGGCCTGCTGAAGAACTATGTTGTGTGAGTAGGAAATGAGCACAGAGAACACAAAGAGCCACCCAGTGGGATGAATCTGGGCAGGCCATTGCTGTGCTTCCAAAATGATCCTCCAGAATGACCATTGGAAGAGGAATTGGGCTGGGCCAAATGTGTCATATCAGGTAGCACATTTTCGGGCATTTGCCACACACTTGCAACCTTCTCATGTGTAAGTGAACCAACTTAATATCCTTACATGCTTATAAAGAGAGAATTGTATAGAAACCCTTGATTCCACATATGTTCTCCAATCAGAGGGAGAGAATGGGGAGGGAGTGAAGGGGACACCATTTGGTGCTCCACTTTGGACAGTAAAATGTTTTAGGCCAGCACTGCCATCAACAGTGTGCCCCACTGGGGCACAATGATTGCTTCTGGGAAAGAAAGGAAGAAATTCTCTCTTCAGTTCTGAAATAACCATTGGAAGGAAGGATTGGGCTCAAAGGAAGTTTAACACAACCCACCGCCAATAACAGCTGAGTGGTGAAGGGGTGTGTGGCTCAGAGAAATCTTGCTCAATCTACTCTCTTCCATCTGTGGTGGCAAAAACATAAAATGAGTCCTTTGCTCCCCTTTCCATCTCCAGTAATTCCTCATTGGTTCCCACTTGTAGCAAGAAGAAAAGAAAGTCAAAGTGCATTGTTTCCAAACCTACCTGAATATTTTAAAAGGATTCTGAACCTTGACATTAGTGACCGACCAGCCATCAAAAGCATTGATCAAAATTCAAAAGCAAGCATTTTCTAGACATTTGTGCCTATTGTGGAATCATCTTAAGCTATTAAGTTGAATAAAAGCCTACATAAAAGGCAATCTTTTCTATTGATAGGTGTAAGAATATGTAGCAATGATGGCTCTTCTGAAATCACACAATTTTGTTCTCATTTGCACTAGTGCCTGATTAAAGTGGTGGTTCCTGGAAAAGGAAAACCCAGTCTAACTAAAACCTTTGTTGCACTTGACATCGTATATCTGGGCAGCTCAGCCTAGCAGGGCAGTAAACCATCACACTAGATACAGAGTGACACATCCTCTTATGTGATCTTGGCAGATAACACATCAGGTCAGACATGAAAACAAAGCTTCACTACAGGGAGTGTTAAAGATCCTGACTTGATTATGACAATTATTTATTGAGGAAAAATAAGAGCTTTGTCAGGGATACCCTTCATATCTCAGAGTTAAGGTCATCTGGTAGAGATATACAATGGGGCCATGCACATGACCAGGCGAGGTTGGTCAACTCACCTTCCCCCCAGATGATCACTGGAATGTTCCAGGTAGTGCAGACCGCGCTCCCAGACGATCCATGCTGTGTGATGCAGTGTGGATCTCTGGAGGCTGGGATGATATCCATCCTCTGGATATCCTGCAATGCACCATGTGGCATATGTGGTGGATTGGGGGATTCCCCCAGGAGATGGGCACTGTGGGCACCCATCTCTATGTCCGCTGAGGCTGAACATAGCCCCAGTGGACACACATCTCCAGAGCCCAGACTAAGGGCTTGCTCAAGCCTTTAACCTTGGCTAACAGCTGGGTTGAAAAGCTGACTAGGTGGTGCTGCCCTGCTGGGATTGGACCTGATCCTGGCGGTTCTCACGCGCAGCCTATCCCAGGCTGGGCTTCCCTCAATGATGCTCTTTATTGTGTCCTGATATGTAATTGTTCCATATAAACACATTGTTGAGGCCATCAGCCATTTTTTTTAAAATGATTTCCAGCAGCAAGGACTCATGGCTCTTGTGAATGCATTACTGTTCTTAAAAATGGTTTGGAGAGAAAGGAAAACATGGTGTCTACCCACCACCCAACAGAAATACTTCTAAGCATCACCTCCAAATGTCCCCTTACTTTACATCATCTCTTGCATGGGGTCGCTCTCCTGAGGGTTTGCTTGATGCAGTTAGTTATCCTGAAGAAATGATGTTCCATCAACACACGTCAGTCTCTATAGTATGGCTTATGCAGTCTGAAAGAACTGTAGGCAGAAATAAGCTGGAAATTAGGAAGAAATAACTTTTATGATCTGAAGTTTTTGAATAGCATATGAATGAGAGTACTTTGTGATTCCTTGATTGTGCAAAAAAAAAGGGTGGGTTGGTGGGTGGGTTGTGGATCTATAAGGTCACTAGGCTGCAATCCAGAAAATCCCTCTAAATCTCTCCCTCCTTTGGGGTGGGGGAAATAAGCCACCATTTCTCCTACCTGTTTTTCTCCTGGTCCTCTTGCCTGCTTCCCCCAATGGATAAGAAGTACATCTGAGCCCTATCCAGACATTCTGTTGTACGAGTGTACAGTTCTCTGTACACAGTTCTCTGTACACAGGTACTATATACGTTTTTGTGTGGATGACTGTGCTTGCATTAATTTTAGTAGTAAACCTGGTAGAGGCCCCAAAATGGCATAGTGCAAACAGGAAGTATATTGCAGTACCTGTGTCCAACATAACACATGAATGACTGTACCTGTGTACAGACCTGTACCTGTGTACATTGTACACTCATTGTATGAGTGTTGAACATAATGTGTGGATGTCTGGCGTCTTGTTCTTTATACAGGCAGGAGAGGGGGCTAGAAAACAGGGCCAGGATTAAAACCACCCAGGAAAACCCATGATTGCCTCATAATTTGATTCAGTGGTGGATTTAAAGGCACAGTAGTACAGAGGCAGTTTCTGGGTTGCAGTTTGGCAACCTTTAGAAATCAGGATTTTCTGGAACTAACAGAATATAGTTATACAATAGTTCTAAACTATTTTAAAATAATCATTAGCAGATTGCATAATGAAAAATATGAAGCTACCTTATGCTGAGTCAAACACTTGGTCCATCTAGCTCAGTATTGTCTACACCAACTGGCAGCAGCTGTCCAATACTTCAGGATCTACTGGCACTTGGTGCAGCATTCCTCCTCTTGTCAATACCTTGTTTTTGTTTTTAATCTTGCTCTATCAATCAGCTAGATATGATGACAGCTGATAGAGGATGCTATGAACTCTGGGCTTTTATCTCAAGAATTTGGAATAGGTTTACTATTATTAGGTTATGTCAACATGTTTACTGCTGTGCTATTAACATCTGATTCTTGAATGCTTAATTAACTAACTTTGGGCCAGTTTGGACAAGTTTTCCTCATGTGAAAAGAAAGGGATATGCCAAGGGATATGCCTAGAGGGCATTGGTACATACACAGAAGACATGCTCATGGCAAACCCTCTTTATTATTGTTGGGCTGATAAGGTATCATCCAAACCAGCCCTTAGTCATACAAGTTGAACTGATATTGTCCATAATCAACAACTGTCACTCAGGTCCTCCAATAGTATTTTTAAGGGCCAAACTACATGTGATTTGAATTTCATCTTTTATAGGCAGTGTTAACTAGGGAATGGATGAGAAGCAGTCTTTTAATACATCCTATATATATCAAATCAGTTATTGTTGGAGGTGGGGGGACTTAACTGGTCTGGGATTGTTGTGGCATACAGCAAGGGGGTGAGTTAACATCCCCCCTCTCTGCTATTTTTGTGCCTAAAATCTACCCCCTATAAAGCAGTGTGAAAACAGCAGAGGGGGGAAGTGTTAACCCCCATCTCTCCCTGCCCACTGCTGGGTGCCACAGCCCCAGGCCAGGTCAGGCCCTCCCATGTTACCTCTTTTAAAGGTCTAACAAACCTGTGTTACATGATCCTGAGTAAACACTCCTGCTAATGAACATCAGTACCTTTCTGGATCTGATCATATAGCCCAGCATTCATTGCAAGAATCCCAGCAACCAGTAGGAACTTGGTAGTCTGCCAGAAATGGCCAGTGGTCCCCCAGCAGACCGCTGTTCACCTCTTGCCTACTCCTGCTTTTATTTATTTATTTGATTTCTATACATTACATCTTTTGCTGATGTAATATATATTACATCTTGTGCTATGTCATGGTAGTTAAATTGGTATACAGTGAAGAAGTTTGTAGAAGACCCCCATATAGTTCTCTAGTTTGTAGTTGGGACTGATAGGGACTGATAGGGACTCTGGAAAGCTATTCACATGCTCCCTGCCAGGGTGGAGAGGGCAGCGGGAAGGAAGGCAGGGTTCCGCCTACCTTCCCCCCAGATGATCTGTGTGTGTGTCCTTGTGGGCGTGCCATCGCATGCCCACACAATCTGCGCTGCTCCGTGCAGGACGCATTGCTGGAGGCCGGGATTCATCCCAGCCTCTGGGAATCTCCCAATGGACCTTGCGATGAGCGTGATGCATTGGGGGGGGGGTTCCCCCAGAAGTCAGGTGCTTGGGCTGTGTGCAACCCTGAGCATACACACAACCCTGTACCCGGGGTAAAGCGTGTGTTTGTGCCCTTTAATCCTGGTGCTTGTGGGAGAGGCAATTCTGGGATCAGGCCCGATCCTGGCACTGCACACAAGCAGCCCTACCCAGGTAGAGCCCTACCCAGGTAGAGCTGCTTGTGTGCATAGTCTTCGGGGGTTTGTTCCAGGAAATGGAACCTTGAGGTATGATGATGGGACCTTAAGGTAGTGAACTCCCATGGCCTGTATGTTCACTCAGACATAGGGAGCAGGGCGGGCGGGGGGTGGGGGAGGGCATGCAGTATTGGTCTCTGCAACTGGCAGGCAGTATGAAGCCTCTGGATTGGTCAGATCTGGTATCAATAACAGGAGGCTGGCTTTCTGCCTTTTTTTGGACAACAAAGCAGTAACTTCTATTTGCTGTGCTTCAGATTCTAGCTCAAGCTATTGATCTCAAGGACCCTGAGCTGGAATGATCTAGATTCCACAGCCCTAAACCCAGCCCTGACATATATATGCCTGGGAGAGATTACCATGCAAACGTGGTTCTGACTAAAAGCTCTAGTAATTTTTGCTCTTCATTGAAAATAATTCTAGGATACACTCATCAGATTTTTTTTAATGGTTCAGATAAGGATCCTCTATGCCATTCTGCCACAGTCTGATGCACTTTTCTGTTGAACTCAGTAAAACAAAAACAAAAAATTACTGAGAAGAATGTAGCTGATCAGCGATTACACTTTTCCTATCCTGCAGACATTTTGTTTTATCTATGTCATTTATCTGTAATCTTTGCTATGTATTTTGGTCTAAAAATAAAGAAAATGTTAGATAAGCTTCTGCACTCAGTTGTACCCATGTAATCATATTTTGATCCCTTCAAGATCTCAGAGGTGCAATGAGGCAAAACTTATCTTTTAAAAAGATATCTTAAACACAGTTGCTAAAATGCAGTGTATTCCTCTGTATATTTATAGGTCAGCCAGTACACCAAAGAAATTGAAATCTATGAAAAAAGGATTCAAAACTTAACCATCAAGATTGACTATATGGAGCAGACCAGCGTTTCTTACACTAAACTGGACTTCCAGTTGATAAAATTGGAAATCAGAGAAATGGAGACCCTGATCAGTCAACTGAAAGGTTCACTCACTGGAAGCAACGTGATTGTGGAGCAGTTGTATGTAGAGGTATCATAAAAGCTTTGCTCAGTCTTGCAGTTCTCTCTTATCAAATTTCAAAGAGTTTTAATATCGTTGTTCTAGATTTGCTCCCACATAATCAAAGGAAGCATATCATCCTCTTCGTTCCCTTTATTTCTGTCCAGGCCAGTTTATGGTGACCCACACAGAAAACAAAGGAGCTATTCCCACGACTAGGGGAAGTCGGGCTAAGGGAGCCTAGCCTGATTTCCCCTGGTTGTCTGCTGCCACGGGGCCCGCACGGCTCCTGGCAACAAACTACCAAAATTACCCCTCCCCTTAAATGAGGTTAGCGAAGCGAGCACTCCGCTAACCCCATTTAATTCATCGTGTGCTGGAGCGGTGCGGCTCTGCGCCACAGCAACACATGAGGAGACCCCCTCCGGGAGGCTAAAACAAGCCTCCAGGCCCCGGGGGTCTCTCCAGGATGCCTCACGTGCTTGCACGAGGCTTCCTAGAACTTCGCGGGGCCGACTGGCCCCTGATCCCTGCCGCCGCTGCCAGTTCCATGACAGAGCTGGCAATCATGTGGGCAGCCAATCCAGCCGCCCAGGGACGGCTCCCTGCCTGTGTGCGGGGAGAGCGGGCTACGCCTAACCCTAACAGCGCTTCACACCAATCGTGTGAAGTGCCTCAAAGTTTAAAAAATATGGCTAATCCATGGCAGGGAAAGGAGAGAGGAAGAAAGAATGGGATGATGAGGCAGGAATTAAGAGAAAGAACTGGGTCAGGTCCGAAGTAGGAAGTTATTTAAATGACTCTCCTTGTACAGGCAATATGTGGGAAGCCATGACCTGATACTACACTGAGTCATAACCAACTGGACTAGAGGTCATCTTGGGCCAATCAAAAGCTCCCATGAGTAGGCCACTGTGCAGAGATCGCTAACTGCTCCAAGACTGAGCTCTGAAGGAGACACATTTATTTTATTCGTGAATAAAACATGTTCACCGAATTCATTCAAGGCACCTAACAATCTAAATATCACACTTAATTAAAACAATTATCAATACTACCCTACTAATTCTACAACACTACTACAAATATTTATATACAGCTCTTCAACAGAAATTCCCAAAATGGTTTATATAGGTATAAGTAATACATAAATAAGATGGTCCTGCCCTGTCCCTAAAGGGCTCACAATCTAAAAAGAAACATAAGGCAGATACCAGCAACAGCCACTGGGAGAATATTGTTCTGAGGCTGGATAGAGCCAGTTGCTCTCCCTCTGCTAAATATAAGAGAATCACCAGTTTAACAGGTGTCTCTTTGCTCAGTTAGCAGGGATCTGCTCAATTAGCAGGGGCCCCTACTCATCAAAACTCTATTTATTAAAACAACCATTGGCAAAACCAAAAGATGTGTTTGTGGCACTGAGTACTTGTCTACATACATGATGATGGCAGAAAATTTATTCTTAGAAATTAATCATCGCCAGCTACTTAATGTGGTCTCTGTAACATTTTAAAGCAAGCTTGTTTTCCATGAATTTGCAAAACAAACTTGACTGTAACCAAAAGTAACTTGTACCATTTTATTGGACTAGATTAAGAATCTGAGTATCATGGTGAATCACCTAGAATCTTTGGACCAGCATAACATCCTTGCAATTCGCCGAGAAATGGTGGCTCTACAGAATAAATTGAAGGAGTGTGAAGCAAGTAGAAACCAGAGCACTATCAACAACTATGTCCCACCACCTGGTAAGCATTTGCTTTATTTGTGAAATGAAAATGTATGCAAAGAGTGGAGAGGAAACAAGAGCATATTTTTGTATTTTCCTTTCTTGGGGTACATAGTAAATCACTAAATCTGATGCTATGATTTTGGTAACATTTTTTTTTGTATTTTTATACACCCAGTAGAATTATGTTTAATAATCTCCTTCCATCAGCACCCCAGCCCTATTGCTGAAGCCATCCCCATACTTCCTTGAGGAGAGAGAGAAAGTGAGCATAGAGGAACAGGTTACTATTGTCTATATTGATTTCTTTAAAAAAAATTCATATCCTACCTTTCAACCAAAGATTGGCCTCCATGGCAGCTTACAGCACTGTTTCAAACAATACCATAAAAAAAAAACAACCCAGATCCAAATAATTAACAGAATGACGTAGCAGTGTAATTTACAGAAGAAAACTACTCATTCAAATTCAGATGCCATTAAAGTCCTGAATACATAGAAATGTTTTCAGCCAACAAATGAAATAGAGATGTGCCCGAATCGTTTCGGTGCCTCTTTGAAGAGGGGCCAAAATGATTCAGCTCCCTGCAGCTGAAATATTTTGGTGCAGGGTGATGGGTCCCCTTAAGAGGAGGCAGGCAGGTTCTACTTGCCCCTCCTGTGAGCCTCCACCACCCATCGTGATGCTGTACTCTGTAAAGTTCTACTATAACAGCAGCAGCCCGTGCTGCTGTCTCCTCTAAGGCACTCATGGTGGCGACGGGATGCTGCTCCAAGCATGCCTTATGTGGCATCAGCACGCAAATGGCAACACATGTGTCGACACCATTTGCATGCCGATGCTGCATGAGGGATGCTGGGAGCCACAGCGGGCATCTTAAAGGAGACAGCAGCACAGGCTGCTACTGTCATGGTAGAACTTTACGGAGTACAATGCCACAGAGGGGCAGGTAGGACCTGCCTGCCTCCACTTAAGGGGACCCCTCCTTGCCCCCTAGGATGTGTCCAAAGTAATACAATAAAAATGAAGCCTGGTGAACATAACCATGGAGATTGAGTGTTTCATAATCTTGGTGCCACCACTGAGAAGGCCCTGTCCCTGGTCTCAACTCATTGCATCCCAGAAAATGAGGGTACCCAGAGCAGGGCCTTCAATGAAGACCTTAATACATGGGCAAATTTACACTGGAGTCAGCTGTTCTTTATTTCTGCCTAGAAGGCAATAAATAGAAGGCACAGAAATATCTGATTACAAGGTGTGTTAAGACTTGATTTAGGGTCTAAATGAAACTGCATACTGTAATTTGTGCAGAAATTTTTTAAGAGAAAACATTTCCCCATACTCTACAAAAAGCTGCCCCTTAAAGACAAACAACAATTTGAGCTTTGATTTCAGTCTATTGAAATGAGCATAAGAACTTTTGGCATGTGCACATGTAACACTTGAAGCAAATCTGGGCAGGAGACACCTCAAAGCAACTATCAAAGGGAAAAGTGCTTGATACAGTTTGTTACCAGGAAGCTTTTCACATGGGGCTTTTGAAGCCCTTTAATTCGCATCTCCTCCGGAATGGAGGGGGCGCATTCACATATCGGCTGGGTTAACCCCAAAGTCCCTGCAAGTTACTGGGGAGCAGTTAATACACAATCCAGGTTTTTCACTGCGTATTAGAGTGTAGCCCGATTTATATCCAGTCCGATTTATATCTGAGGTTAAAAAATTCACTATATAATATAATATAATATAATATAATATAATATAATATAATATAATATATATCTGATTTATATACGAGGTTAAAAAAAATCCACTATTTGTGGCTCTTTTTTTTGGACAACTTTGAGTTCACAGTAAAGCCTCCCTGTAAACCCACGGTAGAACCTGCTGTGCGTAAAAGTCCTAGGTGTCCAGAACTTCACAACAGAAGATAGGAAGTACAGGATGTTGACAGGATATATGCATAGCTAATAAGTAGTGGGGAGTAAAGGCAGTAGCCAATCCCATCTGGCTAGGGGGCGATGCCTCATTAGCACTCTAACTCCTTAAAAAGCGGACAACATGCCTTCTTTGTCACCTACGATCTGGGACTTGCTACCTATATTACAGCACATGAAACCTGTCCACCACCGTCTGATGGCTTATAGGAGGAGAGCCCCATAAGAAACCCAAAAGCGTCCTGATAGACTATTTGTTTGGCAGCTCTCTAGATTCCCGAGGCAGACTACACTGAAGCTCTCAGTGGGAGCTGCTTCGGCCTCTGTTAAAGTCTTCAGAACCTGTCAAAGCCTCTTATCACCTTCCTGCCTGGCTCCTAGTTTTTGTGGATATGGACATTTGTCTAGGGTGGTAATAGGCAATGATCTGTAATGTCTCACAACAGTACTGGGTCGATGCCATCAGTTTCATATATTCATACTATCAAAGTGATAACTATTTAACATAATGTCTGGATTCAGTGATCCTTTTGCTTTGAAGAAGGATTATAAATACTCCTGAAATTGCTTTGTCCTCTCCTGCTCATCAGAGCTTTGGGGGAAAGGTTTCTTGCATAATCAGTGTGCTTATATACCATGCTGAAGAAATGGGCCATGTGGGAAATTTTCAAAAGCAATCCCACTTAATCACCAGGGTGGCTCAAGACAGTTTGAAGTCCGAGATGGAAAATCCAAATGGTGCTCCCATCCCATTGATTAACATGGGAGCATAATCCTGCCAAGAAAGTCTGTTGACTGTGACTGTGCTCCTCTGTCACTCCTGGTCAGTGGGGCTTGCTCAGTAGAACTTCCTGATGCTGCACACCATTCATGTGATTTATCTACTCCTATTCTGGGAGAGCCCAAAACGATTCCCTTTGAGGTGGTGGCTGCCCATTAAAACATGACAAGGTCATCTTCTGGTAATGACCAGTGGAAATGGAAGTGTCTTGGAGAAGCCTTTGAAGGAAAGAGCTTTTGCCTAGATAGGAAGACATTGAGGGTATTCTCACAAGCAGCTGGAACTTTGTTCCTGCTGCTCATGTGCAGCAACAGGAGCCATGCGGCTCCTGGTTGTGGCTCACTGGCAAGCCTGCTTATGGAGCCTGCCGCTTAACCCGGGTTTCAGGCACAAGAGTGCCCAAGAACTGGGTTAAAGTTTCATGTGTCGCCATGGTGAGGCTCCACCTGCTCCCCCCGCAAGCGTGCTCCCCTCGCAGACCTCATTTTGGCTCTGCACATGGATTGTGTGTAGAGCCTTATTGTGGAGTCATCCACATAATCAAAAACTGTATTCTGCCTGGGTTTGGGAGCTGTGTGTGCTCCCAATTTTCAGTTGTGTGGAAGCAAGATAAGAGGAAAATCTGGGTAGAAGTGAATGTGTGGAAGCCAGGTAGGAGGAAAAGCTACCCAGGTTTTCCTCTTACCTTGCTTCCACATAATCACTTCTATGCAGGTTTTTCTCCTACCTTGCTTCCACACAACCTTGCTTCCACACAATGGAAGCAACCCTGCTTTCACACAACTGATAATTGGGAGCGCACACAGCTCCCAAACCTGGGTAGAACACTCTGCTTTTGATTGTGTGAATGACCTCACTGCCCAGGGCTGTCCTTGGGGCATGGCAAGCAGGGTGACCATCCTGGGCCCTGCCCTTTTAACCCCCATTAGAATTAACTGGAAGGGTGCCCTGCGCTGGCTGATTTGCCCCGGGCCTCGCACCCTGCCAGGGCTCTGTAAGGGCAGCCCTGTCACTGCCTGCCAAAATCTGTTTGCCACAAACCTCTGTTCTATAACTTCTTACCAGTAGGAGAAATGAAATGGTGGAAGACAAAGTTTCATTGTTCAGACACCTTTCTGGACTTTAATGGCTTGCAGGCAGCTGCTGTCTTTTCTCTCTGAAGGATGAGAAACCTTTTGTCAGTCAGGTCAAGTGGGGAGAAAGAAAGCATTAAGAAAAAAACAACACAAGACCTGAAACACCTTCTGGAAACCCCAGAAAGGGCATTTCTCTCTTTCAGAAAACAGCTTAAAAAGTTTTTAAAGTTTTTGAAAGACAACTCTTTGATTTATTGTGGGTGACAGTATGTCAAAGGAGACCTCCTATTTCTACTGAAGGATCTCCTTCAGTTTCAAAAGTACTTCAGTTTTAATAACAACAGGTTTTTCAGGAATAGTGTGTATGAGAGAAGAGATAATGGTGAATGTGCTTCTCTTGGACAACTAGATGTTAGGCGCAATTAGGTGTAAGGAACTCCTGAAAGTCTAATGGAAAGCAGCATTAGGAGGCTGCATTTTGTAGTCAAAGTGTGTGCTTGTGTGTGCATGCACATGTGAGCACAACTCTTCCCCCACCAGCCACACAAAATTGCACAACCACAGCTGTTCTTTCCCCTTGCAGGGGGCATAAAGATGAATATTTACAATGTATGCATCTGGTACCCTGCAGGAAGTGGAAAGCAGCTTGGAGAGTGATTCTGAACAGAAAAACAGCTGATGCAGAGAGGGATGAAGATGATCCCACTGCATTTCTGCTTCAAGTTACAGCCTCCTGAGGTTGCTTTTCATTTTAAATGAAGCCACTGGGGCTTCATTACATGCATTTGCATGTAACGGCTACTTTGCAACGGCAGTAGGGAAAAGAGAGAGCCTTGCAGGGCATGGTTCTTGGAGGCCTTGATATAACTTTTGTGCTTCTGGTAATACTTTTTCTACAAGGGCAATAGGCAAAACCTCAGTGATGCTCCCCACTAAGGGAAATATTAAATGTCTGGACAGACTCAATTGTTACATTTGGTTGCTTTCTTCAGTTATCTCTGCTTCATCTCTTCAGTGCTGAAGTACCCAAGCTTTCTTTAAATAACAACAACCAAACCTCATAACAGCAGGGGATAACCAGCATGGGCTGTTGACCCCCTCACAGCAAGATTACTTGCCATCCATCAGTGGAATGGACTTTTAGTGCAGACTCTTCACAGTGCTACCTTCGCATTGTATTTAGTAGTGGCAGTTAACACTGTTTTCTTCATTTTCTCCCCCATCCAGGAAACCCCTAATTTAGGGATAGGTAATTGGTGGGGGGGGGGGCGGCGCTTCTTCTACCTTAGCCCCCAAGTAGCCCTCAACCTAAATGACTTCCTTCCCATTAATCACCTCAGCCACTTTCTGCCATATGAGCCAAAAGGATGTTTCCTGGAGACATGAAGTGAAATACCTTTGGCCACTTTTGGGAGCCTGGGGTGGGGCTCATTCTAATCCCCTTGCTATTTTCTGCACTAGGAGGGGGCTTTTATTGTCAGCTTCTGACCATAAGTATTTAGTAGTAGAGTATCTACTATCACGTCTGCGTATGTACAGAATCCCACTTTATAGGCAGATAGACACAAAACATAGCCGTAGGCTAGCCTGACCATCCCAGCTAGTAAAATGTTCGGAATAACCTACTGCTCACCATTTCCTTCAAACATTACACTAGCATTTTTCTTTAGCAAGAATAGAGGCAGGCAGGGAGGGAAGGGTGGCAGGCATCTGAATGCCTAAGCAGGTGGCTTCTTTGGGGGACTTACAGCTCCTTCGTACTCATATGAGCAAGTGAGCAGATAGTTAAGTACATTCTCCCAACAACCTTAGGTGCACCTGTCTCCCTGCCAGCCCATTTGGCCTCCGTTTGCTAGAGGTTCATGTTATATTTATAATGTTTGTATTAAACTGGTGGGTTTTTTTGTCCAGTTTCCAGGGCTTTTCTTTTTCTCCTCTCTTTCCTTGATATTTTGTGGTGAGCGTGGAGAGTGCCTAGAAAATCCCAGAGCTGTCTAAGCTTATGAATCTAATGAGAATATATAAAGTTAACGGCTTCGACAGAGCTTTAGAAAGTCACCTCGTGAGATGTTCTGTTGTAAAGCTTCTCTTGTGGCTGTGCTCAATAGAGTGGATTAGCCTAGTTTGCAGCAATGTTAGAACAAAATATGTCCTCCATTTTGCTTGCAAATTTTTAGCTCAATGCCCGTTCCGATATGGGAAAAGCATTTGGCAGACACCGAATTACATTCTTGTTTTCAGAAGAACATTTTGGCAATTCATTGACACTTCCATCTGTTTAACCATTCCTCTATCCTCTCCCACTGCCCCAAATAATCTTCTGCCTTGTCTACAACGTTGCTTGACTGGAGATCAGTGCTAAATAAAAGCAGATTTAGTGTTCATATGACCTCCAACTTCTCCACTGATTACTACTGAGAAATGTTGTAAACAAGGTGATAATGCCACAAATAGGTGTACCAGTTTCCAAAAAAGGGAGCATCATGCAGGCAGCAATTAGCCCAATTTTGTGTATGCAAACCCAGCCCCAGAGGTAATAGATAATGTTCTAGCAGTAGCATAGCTTGATTGTTACTAATAATTTCTATATAGAACATTCCAGTATCAAAAAGGCATATAAGCCTAATCTTGTTCATATCTATGAGGCTGAGATGTAGTGAATTGTCCAAGACCAGTCTGTAAGCTTCAAGGCTGAGAAGAATTCTAAATGGGCTATCACATTATACTATGACTTGGACTCTCTGCTCTGTTGCTGGGATCCTGTTGCCAGATATACAAGTAGTACCTGACAGTATGGATTCCTCCTCTTTTCCCTTTACCTAACCAGGTTATATTTGGAGCTCCTCCTTCTTATACCATATATGGGCAGGAGAGAAGCCCTGTTCTAACTCAGAGTGAGTGAATGTGTATGAATGGGGCAGCAGGATCATGATATGAAACCCTGCCTGAAACTCTGAAAAAGCAGGATTCCCAGTCACAGGAAGAGAGCCCTATCTGTGTACAGTTGTATGCAGGCACAGACCATGCAGCTGTTCAACTGAACGCAAGTATCTCAGTGCATGTTCACTCATCCTGGATATGTCATTGGAGCAAGATTAGACTGTTCCTAGCATAAGCCCTATCTGCACTGCAGGCTTGATTGATTGATTGATTAAGTGTTGTCAAGTCAGTGTTGACTCTTAGATAGATTCTCACCAGGATGATCTATCTTTAACTTGGCCTTTATGGACTCTCAGTGGTGCATCCATTGCTGTTGTAACTGAGTCCATCCACCTTGTTGCTGGTCGTCCTCTTCTTCTCTTACATTAGTTTTATTCTGCTTTAATTACCATGACTTACCCCAAGGAATCTTGGGAATCATAGTTTGGTGAGAATGCTGTGAATTCTTTGTAGGGTAAAGACAGAAGCCCTATTCAGGGGCATAGCTAGGGGAGAGGAGGCCCGTGTTCAGCACTCTCTCTGGCAGCCCCCCAGTGTGAGGGAGATAATGCAGAAAATAGGGAGGGGTAGAGCTGGAGGGCCCTCAGGAGCTGGGGGCCCGTGTTCTTTGAACCCTTTCGCTCAATTATAGCTATGCCCCTGCAGAGGATGTATCCATGAACAGCGCCCACAGAAGCATGCTGTCAAGCCCTGCCCCTATGCCAATATGCTCCATAGCTCTGCTCTCACACTGTCCATGAGTTCAGCATTTGCATACACACAAATGTTGTATCCAGGGGTGGGAGTCTTCCTGTGATCCAGAACACAAGGTCCTCCAGTGTTTTGGATCACAGGGAGGATTTCTTTGCATGCATAGGATTTATCTGTTCAGACAAATGCTGGACTTGTGGACAGCATGGAGAGCCAAGAGAGCAGGTTGACAAGGGCTGGGGACTGACAGTACATTCCTGTTCTCTTTCTGCCTGACTTCAGTAATGCCTGCATAGGGCTGGGCAGACTTTCTAAAGTGCTGTTAGAAGTGGTTTTTGTACCCATTTTTGTACCCATTTTTGTATTCCGAGGGATTTACTTTCAGGGTAGAGAAAGTGTGTTGAAATCATCTTCACCACACTTAGAAGATAGGTCTGTTTTCTTCTGGCCTTTAGATCCCCCCCCCCCATTTTTTAAAACGATTCTTAGTTTCTCCACTTTTTATTGAACTGCAATTCCCAGGGTTCTGTGGGAAGAAGAAACCAGATCATAGGAACATAGGAAGCTGCCATATACTGAGTCAGACCATTGGTCCATCTAGCTCACTATTGTCTACAAAGACTGGCAGCGGCTTCTCCAAGGTTGCAGGCAGGAATCTCTCTCAGCCCTATCTTGGAAAAGCCAGGGAGGGGACTTGAAACCTTCTGCTCATCCCAGAGTGGCTCCTTTCCCTGAGGGGAATATTTTACAGTGCTTACACAAGTAGTCTCCCATTCATGCGAAACCAGGGTGGACCCTGCTTAGCTAAGGGAACAAGTCATGCTTGCTACCACAAGACGAGCTCTCCTCCCTTCATGTATGTCATGTGGATGTGCCACTTCACACATTAATTACAGAATAGTGGATACAAACCAATATGTTCTCACAATGAACATAACATATGCAAGCCATCTTTTCTGAGCATTTGTACAATATGTACCTGCAATGGGGAAGTGGTTTGGTTTCCCATAGCATCTGTGAAGAAAGCTTAGTATGGCTCTAACATATTATGTTAGAGCCATACTAGAAAAATCTACCCACTAATTCCTATGAAGTGTCAAGCAATTCTGACTTCCTTGTATTAACATTCAAGCCATTTCATAATGAAGCTCTAAGCTGGGCAGGGCCATGCCATCAGTGCTAGGCCTTCAGTAAGCAGAGGCTTAAACAGTAAAAAGATGTTACAGACTGAATAATGGCTATAAATTAATTTGCTCTGCCTTCTGATATTTACAAAATGAGAGGATGCTTTTTTCTCTCTCTCTCCCCTCCACACCACCATCATCTAGGCAGCATTAAAGAAACACAGCAGTAATACAGTCTTCAAAACTTGTACAAGAAACACACAACCCTCCCAGAGTATTGCACTGTTGCATGTATGTTAAACAAGTCTCCAGGAGAGAGATCTCTTTAAGGGGAAAAAACCCAAGAATTTCTTATTTCTTTGGCGGGGGGGAAACACCCTCTTGGCTGAACACACTATTGTTTTTTATTTATGAAACAATGCATGAATTATTAAAACAGAGCTAGATCAGTGCTTGGTTTAATGACAAGAAAAATTATTTCAGGCTCAGTCTATGTGACTTGCTGTGAAACTTTTATACCTTCATAGTTTGGTACAGGCTTTAATTTTTTTGTTTTGTTTTG
Source organism: Hemicordylus capensis (assembly GCF_027244095.1). Taxonomy (NCBI): domain Eukaryota; kingdom Metazoa; phylum Chordata; class Lepidosauria; order Squamata; family Cordylidae; genus Hemicordylus; species Hemicordylus capensis. The sequence goes on along the minus strand of NC_069659.1, from coordinate 184,981,216 downwards.
GTAAATTGCAGATTTATGCAAGCCATTAATAAGCATTTAATTTGAAGATAACATTATTGATTTAGGTGTACTAATTCAGTCAATGTGTTGACAGTTAAGGACAAACTATAAATTATAGTGGCAACATTACCTTATATCTCTGCTCTGTAAAAGAGCTCCCATTGATTTAGAGAGCTGGTAAGCTGCAAGGCATTTAGCAGTAAACCTGGCTCATAAAACCAATATAATCAGTTTTGGCTTTCCTGCACTATGCTGATGGAGGTATACAACTCTAAGTACAGAAATGTATGCATGCCAAGAGCTGAGATAATGTTGACTATGTAGTGGTGAAGAGTGTAAACTGTGAGTCGGGATGTCAGCACACCAGTCTTGCCTCTACTGTCAATTCATTGGGTAGCCTAAGAAAAACCAGCGTTCTCCTAGCCTCAGCCTTCTACCAGTCACATGGGGACAGGCATAGTGGTGTCTCTCACAGCCTATTCAGGGATTCTCAACGTTGGGTCTCCAGATGTTATTGGACTTCAACTCCCAGAATCCCCAGCCACAGGCCACTGGGCCTGGGGATTATGGGAGTTGAAGTCCAATAACATCTGGGGACCCAACATTGAGAATCCCTGGCCTATATCATGTGCTTTGAACATTTTCTAATAAACAGTTCATCGTGCATTTGGACAGTACTGCATCATGTTGCAGGTGGAAGATCACATATCAAATGTATCCTCATTAAAAAAAACCTTCCCTGCATACAGAAAAAAATATATCAAGAAGAAGGGTCCTAGCCTAGATTTCTACCTGATGAACTGGTTTTCTATGGGTAGGGCTTTTTATTTTTGATTTTTGTGGGCAGGTGGGGACATTCAGCCCAAGTACAGTTTGAAGTAGTACAGTTTATGAACAATTTTACCATATGATATTTGTCTAGAGAACTTCTAAAGTACTATATAAATTCTCGTGCTCCTCCTCCTGTTTTTGTTAGTCATTAATCTGAATGCCACAGGACATGCTTTTGCTTTGCTTGTGTGCTCTGTCTAGAAAGGAGGTTTCTACTCTAGCAATGTGTCGCTGACTGCAAAGGGCTTGTTTGCTTGCTGTAACCGACCTCCAGTTTATGGCAAATTGCTGGACAGGGCAAATATCAGTCCAGATTACCAGGCCTATACAGTGGCGCAGCAGGGAAATGCATGACTAACAAGCAGAAGGTTGCCAGTTCAAATCTCCCCCAGTATGTTTCCCAGGCTATAGGAAACACCTATATTGGGCAGCAGTGATATAGAAAAATGCTGAAAGGCATAATCTCATACTGCACGGGAGGAGGAGGCAATGGTATACCCCTCCTTTATTCTACCAAAGAAAACCACAGGGCTCTGTGGGTGCCCGGCGTTGAGATCAATTTGATGGCACACTTTACCTCATAGGCACCACCATCCTTCATCCACTTTACTGGGCCTTCCTGCTTCCCTGTCTAATTAAGCAGGGATGACTATGTAGGAAGAAAAGGGGAAATGTACTTCTTCTTCCTAGTACTAGCCAATATACATTACTTTAAGCAAACCAAATCAACATAGCAGCACCAAACAGAATAAGAAGTTAACCTTCCAGGTAGATCTGTCCTCAGCCCTTGCTTTCAGTTGTGGGCAGAGAAGAGAAATTATACTTACTTCTTGTGAGACAGCAGGGCAGGCAACAGAAAATGTCATCTCTCTATCAAGTTCTGCTCCTCTCTTTCATAACATGTAGGAGCACTTGTTCAGATCATGATGTCATCTTTGTACATTTTCCCATCCATGTTTGTATCCTGATTGTGGGGACTGGGGAATGCACAGCTTTTGTGACATCAAGAGGTAGGATATGATCCTACCCACAACAGAGGAGAATGTTCCATCCTAAGGGACGAGGCCTGGACAGGACATGATCCGCTGAGACAAATGCAACCTACCACAAATAGAAAGAGACTCACTCTTTCAATACACTTTGGGTAAAGACATACGTTCTAAAGTGTGGTAGAACTTTAAACACATATTCTCTGTCCTGAACACAAGTGAATCAGAATGCAGCAAATTCAAACCACCACCACCATACTTTAGATTGCATATCTGTCTTCCTGTTGTGCAGATCTGTTATTAATGTTTGGGTACAGACCTGTTATTAATGTTTCTGAAACTGCATTTGTATTTGATTTCCAAACCTATAAGCCAAGATAGAGATCTGCTAAAAATTGTATGGTAAACTGACCAGATACTTTCTGGAAATGAGACAAATCTGCAGCGAATGCCTCTATAATTCATTGATGACTTTTCTGCATCAGCTCTTCTGGTATGTACCGGTTGGCTTCTGCATCTGTAACACAAACCAGACCACAGCAGCTAGAGAGCTTTGATTGACGTGAATTGTGTTCAGCTGCTTACCACAAAAGCAATTGACTGAATGTGTGCATTTAACGTCTCTTCTCCTCAAGGGCCAATTCTGATCAGTGTAATAAGATACATGAAGTCTGTTTCTTAACTGCAGTAGAATCCCAGGCTTACAAAACCCAGAGATAAAAATCGACAGGTTTGTTTATGACCTTTGCTAAAAGCAAGAAAACGCAGATAATGTGCACGTCTGTTTAACAAATAAGTCAAAGCAGCCCATGCTTCTTTCTGTGGTGCCAGGGGAACATCTGCTTGGGAACTTCTGCCCCTGATGATATTTTAGTGCCAAGCCAGATGTATGGGAGGAAGTGTCCAGAAATGAAGCTAAGAAGTGGCACACAAGAACCCCAGGCTATCATTGCACCTGGGGTAATTTCAGCCACCTGCCTGCCCAGTTGCTTTTGGACTCCTTTGCTGTGCAGATGGCTGAGAGTCCAATCCAGTGCAGACTCAGCTTTAGGCACCTGTGGCCTGAAGTAATCTGACATCTTAAACAAGTTCTTCTGATCACAGATAAACAGCTACTACATACATGTGCTTTTGCCTTGCTATTAGGGAAGAGTTGTATCTCAAGAGCAGAGTGCATGGATGCCATTGGTGAAGGCCTACATTTGATCTCCACTTGAAGGGTCTTGAGCAGTAAGGCTGAGAAATGGCTTTTTGACAGCCTGGGAGTCTGTGATCTGGTGCCTGCTCGGATTCACCCTCCTGAGCTAGGACAGGGAACAGCCCTGGAGTCGAGTCTGAGAGGTATTCTCTGGCCCCCAGTTGTCAACCGAGAAGTAAGAAGACCATTTGGAGGTGGTACTGGTGTGGTCATGAAACTTGTCAGAGGCAACTTAGAGGAGTGGCCTTGAGGGTCTGGCTCACAACCTTGTACCCCTTCAGGTAGAATGAGGGCTTTCAGGTAGAACGAGTTGCCACCAAGGGGCTAGAATGATCAGAACTGTGACTTAGTAGAGGTGTCAGTTTTAAACTTCTTGGTTGAGATGTCCTAATTTCAAAACAAAAGCACACTGGGTTTTTTTGGCAAATTCTCTTGGTAAACAAATCCCAGGGAAAGAGTCTTTATCTATCTATCTATCTATCTATCTATCTATCTATCTGTCTATCTGTATATCTATCTATCACATTTATATCCTGGTTTTCCTCTGAGGAGCTCAGCGGTGTACATGGTTATTTTTATCCACATGGTTATTTTTATCCTCACAACAAACCTGTGAGGTAGGTTAGGCTGAGAGATACATGACTGGCCCAGAGTCACCCAGTGAGTTTCATGGTTGAATGGGGATTTGAACTCGGGTCTTCCCGGTCATTAGACAATATTGTCATTAGACAATAGCCACATTTTTTCTTTTATTTGCCTATTCGAATCGGAAATCTTTTGAACAGTAGAAAGAGCATAACCATAAATAATGCTAAAGCTATTCCACAACACTGATTTCCTGTCTCTATAGGGCTGTCATTTTTGCTTAGAATGGTTCACTTAATGAGGCTGTTCTCACGAGCAGCCAAGAGCAGGATAAGGCGGCCAAGCCTGCTCTTGGCTGCTTGTGAGAAGTAGTGGTAGGCAAGCGGCTGCCACTGCAGCAAACCTGCCTGTGGAGCCCTCCTTCAAAATGAGGTTGAGAGAGCAAGTGCTCAGCAGCTGGGGCTGGGAGGCTACAGGGTCTCCCCTGCATTGTGGGGAATCCCCACAATGCACCGCATACCCGTGTGGTGAATTATGGGAGTTTGGGGGGGGGCAGGGTGATGCTTCCCATCCCCTGACCCTCTGTGCTGCCGGCAGCTACCAGCAATCGTGTGGATGGCGATCCGCCCACCCAGGGAAACAAGAGAGATCATCTGCAGGGAGGTTAGGTTCTAGCAGCCTTCCTCCTGCTTTCCCTTGAGCCCTTTCTCACCAGTAATGAGAAAGGCCTCAATCTGTGAAAACTGCCTTGTGATAACTTCTTTCAGTTAGAAACTGACCAGTGCATTAGCCAGCCACCTGGTGTAGAAAAAGGGTGCTCTGGGAAGAAAGCTAAGTAAGTACCATGGATTGCAGGAAACTAGGTAAGAATTGGAAAAAGGATAGGGATGAAAGTGAAAGAGTGTAGAAGGAGGGCTCTATGTTGGGGAGAAGGGTGATAAGAGGCGAACAGTTTAGAAAAATGCTCTCTTTTCCTGATAATCTTGAACAACTCCTTCATACAAAGTTAACACGTAAATACTTCTGTTTTTGGTTTATTACAGGAAGCTGCAGTCATGGTGGAATTGTGAACATCAGCCAACCCTATGTAATCCAGCTGAACTGGAGAGGATTTGATTACAAATATGGTTCCTGGGGAAAATATTCCTCTCCCCAAGCCCCAGGACAGGAGCTCTTCTGGGTTGCACCACTAAATACTGATGGGAGATATTTGCAGTATTGGAGACTTTACAGTTCCTATGATAATTTATTGCTCTACAAAAACTCAAGACAAGATACATATCAGTATGGCCAAGGCAGTGGTACTGAAGTTTACAAGAACTACATGTACTTTAATGTGTATGCTTCAAATGTTATAGCCAAGGTGGATTTAAGTACAAACACAGTAGTGCTGAGAAAAGCACTTGCCAATGCTGTTTATAACAATCGGTTCTCCTATGCAGGTGTATTATGGCAAGATATGGATTTTGCAGTGGATGAGAGTGGGTTGTGGGTAATTTATTCAACAGAAGCCAGCACAGGAAACATCGTGATTAGCAGACTCAATGAAACAACTCTTGATGTGCTGGATACGTGGGTAACAAAGCAATATAAGCCATCAGTGTCTAGTGCTTTCATCGTATGTGGAGTGCTTTATGCCACGAGGCCTGTCAATACTAGGAAAGAAGAAATCTTTTACACTTACGACACAAACACTGGAAGGGAAGGCAGAATAAGCATTTATGTAGATAAAGTACTTGAAACAATTCAGAGCATCAACTACTGCCCTCTAGATCAGAAACTGTATATATACAATGATGGCTACCTTGTTCGGCATAACCTGATCTTCCACCCTCTTTCATCAGAATAGTTTTCTATGCATGTTTAAAAGTGCCAGATTGGGGTGGAAAGCAGAGATTTAATCTCTTTATAAATCATAGTGTGCTGTCTGACATTTTGAAGAATAAGGTGGGGCAGTGTTAATGAAATGATTCATGTTCCATCATGTTTTAATAACTTGGAGCCAAAGTTGAGTACTTTTAAGTTCCAGCGACTTCAGTAGCAGTTGATTAAGTTTGTGCTTAGGTCCATCAATGGGTGCTTAACTTTGTGCCCATATAATGTGCTTTATTGAGGCAGACCAGCTGTCTACCTCAAGCTTCTCTAGATAGATCGATTGATCGATAGACAGACAGATAGATAGTACTGAACCATTTCCCCAAGTACTACCTTTGCAGGTCCAATTTTTGTGAGTACCACCACCACTACCACCACCACCACCAGAGATGCTGCTGTGCACAGAAGTGGACAGTTTGCCTTACAGTTGTTCCTGTAGCTATGGAGAGGGTACTTCAGTTGCTGCTACTTCCTGACCTCCCGTCCACATTGCTCCCTCCTTCCCCAACCGGTACCTCTTCTGAAGGCTACACAGTTACTACCACCTCACCTTGATGCTGGTGCACTGCTGCTGCCCTAGCCATCTCCACTTGGGCCGAGTACAGCAGTAATCTGTCGGGCCAAATGCCTCCTGTCATACTGTGACATCACTTTTGTTGCAAGATGAAAAGCATAGGTCTATCTAGATCAAAATTCTTTCTCTACCAGATGTGTTCATTCGTTAGTAGAAGAAAATATTCATACCTGGATGATACTCCATTTGCCTGGCCTACCACATGCAACAAGGAAGTGCACATGCCATGAGCGCAGGTGTCCTTCCCCCTCCCAGTACACAGCTCATGGCATGTGCACATCCCTATTGTGTATGGCAGGCTGGGTAGATAAAGCCAGACATAAGAGGTCCCTTCACCTCTGGTTTCCTTGGACGCATGTCCGAATTAGGGAAACCAGAGTTGAAGTCAAGAAGGGACCCTCCCTGAACTCTACTCTGAACCTTCAGTTCAGAGTGGAGTTTGGACACCTCCTACTCTGGTTCTGGGGCACCAATACCATCCGAACACTGGCACCCCCTCACTCCAGCCCGATTGGCTGTGTGGGCTGTCCTTCTGTCAAGAAAGATGCCAGCACAGCCAGCTCCCCTGCAGTCGTTGACTGCAGAGAGGCAGCTCTGCTGCACGCCCAAAAGCAGATGGGAGAGCAGGGGAGGGGAGGCCTGGAATTGCAGGTCCATTGGGTCCCGTATCATTCTACTCGGCCCTTGGTCTTCTTGGATTGTGGCGGGGGGGGGGCACACCCTATTCATTTCTTTCTGAAGGGTCTGCTACTCTTCTACTAAAAGCACCTTTTGTACACTACGTGCTTCAGACATTTGCTGTGCAAGCTTACCAATTCTTCCCTTGAGGCAGCACCTCTCTTGTTGTAAGGATATTGTGGTTTCCCCACATTCAAACTGCAATAGTTCATTTCTGGAGAAATGTGTTTCAACCTGCCCACCCTTAGTGTATCCTTTGCTGTTTAAATTGCTGTATATGTTAATCAGCATATGCATGTCATAGGCAGTAGGCACCAATTGGATAGTATCTGTGTCATCAGTAGCAATAGCAAATTCTCCTTGCCCTCTGCTCCCCACCTGTACCTTTTAATTGTATGCTTCACTTTATTAACATGATACTGGAAGAAAAAAATTGAAACCAGCAAGTTTAGTCCCTCTACAGCAATGCCTCACATTCTGTGTAAAACATATTCTGCTTTAGACTTTCTTTTTTAAGGGAGCTGTGCAGTAGTCTCCCTCTCCCAGTGCTAGGAATAAGCCTGGACATTCATTTGCCTGGGGCTGCTTTAGATAGTTAGAGTGAAACTGGCAAAGCTCATTCATAGCATTGTGAAAGGCTGTTTCCCTTCTTCAGTTTGAACCACATTGCTCTTCCTTTTATTTCGACAGTGTGTGCACAGGTAACAAGGCATGTCTGCTCTGCAGCAAGACATCACCTGCCACAAGGATATCCCCATGTGGATATCCTTTAGAAAGTGGTCATGGCATTAATGCCATTGTGTTGGGACTTGTGGAAGGATCACTGTGAAAAAAATTCGTCTGGGTGTACTTTGGGGAGATCATGAGGATGCATTCTTGGGCACACTACCTGAAAGTTTTATTGTGCAAGTCCTGAAATGAATGGGAGCTTCACAATCCATTTAATCTGACATAAATCACAATGATGTCAATGAGATCCAGGCCAAGATCCAGCAACAGTATGAAGCATGCTTATGCCTATTGATTTCAGCTGAGGATTGGGATAGATGGGTGCATCTGAACACATTGATCAGGTACAAGATTTGCATCATGACCTGCATGTTATTCTATTTTGGTTAACAAGATGATGTAAGCAAACCTACAGTCAGGATTGTTTGTGCCTTCCTGGTATCATGACTTGCTTTGAGTTTTGTATAAGTTGGCACTAGAACTATTAGTCCCTTCTCCATTAGGGTTGCCAATCGTGACTGGAACTATTCCTGGAGATTTCCCCCTTCCAATATTCCCCCCCGGTATTTTTCACAATATTAAGCCATTAACATCTCCAGGGTTGCCTTCAGTGATCACCTAGAGATTGATGTTGATTCCCCGGTGGCTCCAGGGCCAATCTTGGAGGAGGGAGGAGGAGGCAACTGTCTTCTTCGTTGTAAGCATATGGCATTTTGCACAAAGCCTGGTTATCTGGCACAGAGTTTGGACTCTGTAGAATCTCAGGTTGTTATTTTTCTGAACAACCTTTAGCGATAGAGTTATAAACATCCACACAGCCAGTGTCTGCAAAGATCTCTAGTATTCTGTGGGTGGAGTCTAGCCTTGTAGGGCTACATGTCCTTCCTGGATAGCCTCCAGTCATTTTTTTTTTTTTTTTAAATACTGCCATAGCTGCTGGCAGCACACTCCTGTTTGCCACAAACATTACAGATACTGAATGGAAGCGGGGTGGTGGTGGGGGGGGATGGAGGAGAATGATCAAAAGTGGCTCATAATAAGATACAGAAATTGTGTTAGCTTGGGAAATGCAAGTGTATTTGCATAAAATGTAAGACTTTGCATAATTCATGTTGAATACAGATTTTGTATTTCCTTGGCACTGAATGTGTTTTTTCCATGTTACAGAAAAATGAATAGTCCTTTTTCAGCGATCCCCCCCCCCCACACACACACTTTTCTTTTTGGCAATAAACTATTTTTAGAAAGAGAAAAAGCGAAATGGAATTCTTTAGGAGTTTGAGTTGGTTTTAACAGCTGGTCTGGGAAACAGCAGGCAGTCAACTGGGCTACATTTCATTTCAAGCAGTGATGGTCACACACCTCTGGACATAGCTGCTTAAGTGACTCCTGCGGGGGAAAAAGAAAAGAAAAGGATGTGGAGCCACATGTCAGCAAGTACACAGTGCAATCTGTTAGCTGATTTGATGACCACATTCCATCTGGATTCTGTGATGGCATCTTGGGGAAGCTTACTCAACAGGCACCTTGAGCCACCTAGCTCTTACTGAGGTGTTAAATTTATGTCTGAACTGCATCTCTTCAGAATGCAGGTGGGGTGTGTGCCCATGCGTATTTGTGTGTCATATGATCCATTGCACCTCTATCATGAAATGTTCCTCCACACAGAAAACTATAGGTAAGAAAGGGTTCTAGCCCAGCCTCCTTCCTGACCAGGGGCGTAACTATAATAGGGCAAGGGGAGACAGTTGTCTGGGGGCCCACTGCCTTGGGGGGGGGACCCAGAGGCAAGTCACATGACTGACTCCCCCAGCAACACACCTGGCCGGGCTTCCTTCAGTTGTATTCATCCTCTGAAACTGATGTGAATGTTAAGACCTGGAGCTACCAGAACAGCATGTTTTTCTCTAGTATCATTAAATGACTTGCACCATCCACAGTTTACAAAACCTTTTAAAAAAAATATATATATATATTACTTCAGTGAGGGGGGCATTTTAAAATCTTGTCTCTGAGCCCACTCCAACCTTGCTATGCCCCTGTTCCTGACCCCCATATGCAGACACACATTTTCCACTTCACTAGACCATGGCCTATAGCTGGTGTGATGCTGGCCTTTTTCACATACCTGCTAGAATTAACCTATAAGCAGGGCTGTAGCTAGGGGAGAGGGGTCCTGTGTTCACCCCTCTCCTCGGTAGCCCCTCGGAGGGAGAGAGATAAGAAAATAGGGAGGGGTGGAGCTGGGGGTCCCTGAGGAGCTGGGGGGGGGGCTGGCTTATTTGAACCCATCTGCTCAATCGTAGCTATGCCCCTGCCTATAAGCTCATGTCACTTATCATTCACCACAAAACTGAACTGGCCTTAAACCATAGTTCCTTAAAGACAAAAACCAGAAAAAAACATATTCAAATAAGAAATTTGCCTCAATTGTATGCTCACACATTATATTTTTAAGGAATCACAAACTGCTGCCTGCTGTTTCCCAGAGCAGCTGTTAATTTTTGCTACATTTGGGTAAGAAAAATCAAATGCATACATACAGGCTGGAGGAGACCTAGTTTGACAGCAGTACATGTGAAAAGAATCTAGATACCTTGGTGGATTTTCACTCTGCTTGTGCCAGCCAGACCTTACTGGGAAGAGAGTCAGGCACCATCTTTTAAGGACACCAGTAAACTGGAATGGATTGTAAGGAGGGTAATGACACTGGTGAGGGGTCTGGAAACCATGTCCTATGAGGAATGGTTAACAGAGCAGAATAAATTTTGTATGGAAAGGAGAAGACTAAGGGAAGATACGGCAGTCAGCTTCAAATATATGAAGAGCTACCATATAGAAGAAGGAGAAGACTTGTTCTCTGTTCTTCCTGAGGGCTGGACTAGAACCAATGGGCTGAAAGGCAAAGAAGCAGATTTAAGCTAGACAGTCGGAGGAATGTCCTAGCTGCAAGAGCTAGTGGGCAGTTCAACAGTCTGCTTCATACAGTGGTGGACTCTCCTTTAGAAGTTTTCAAACAGAGGCTGGCCAGCCATCTGTTAGGGGATGCTGTTGCAGTTTCCTGCACTGAGTGTGGGGTTGAAGACCTCCAAGGTCCCTTCCAGCTCTAACATTCTATATGTGTGAATATAATGAACAGGGGTTTGAAAGGACATGGATTATGTAGGTACACTAATCAGAAAGCTGGGAATGGCTGAGGCCCCCTGTTGAATAATGATTCTGTGTCAAACCACAGAATTTGTTCTTGTGCACTGTGTCCTATAGGAGTGCTGTATTCTGGGTCATTATAATTTGGACACACAGAGTGTTGATATAAATAATAATAGAAAAAATGGAGGGCGTTTCAGTTGCCAGTTTCAACCACTAGAAAGGGTTCAGGGGGACCCTTTCTTCCTTCACTTGAAACCTGGGGTAGCCCGGGAAGTACTTGATTCAAATCTTACGTTAGCTGTTATCCCGTACATTGTTATCCTGCCTTTCCTCCAAGGATAGGGAAGAATACATGCCCTCTCATGTTATCTTCACAACAATCCTTTGCAGTAGGTACAGCTGAGAGATTGATTGCTTATTCAGTTTTTATACCAAAAAACAACCATTAAAAAGACAAACAGAAGCAGGAGAGCTGAGAGACTTGGAGGCTCCTGAAGACATAAAAGCCTGATCAAATAAAAAGGTCTTTAGTTGGGTTTTTTTTAGAAGCACCACGGATTGCAATGAGCACACATTCACTAGGAGAGCATTCCAGAGCCTGGGGGCAACAACAGAGAAGGCCCTGCCCTGCATGCCCAGCAATGTAGTCTCTCTCAACATCAGCACACAGAGCAAAGCCGCACCCCACCCCTCCAACAACCTTGTTGGGCAGGCAGAAAACCTTGGGAGCAGGCAGTCCTTCAGGTTTCCAGGGCCCAAACCATTAAGGGCTTTAAAGGTAATAACCAGCACCTTGAATTGGATCTGGAGACAAATTGGCAGCCAGTGCAGCTCTTTTGAAAAAGGAACACACTCCCCATGTCTAATTCCCAGTGTAGGTCATCCACTAGGACTCTGAAAGCAGTTTCAGTCCCAAACCCAGGGCAAAAGCCTGATTGAAAAGGGTCTAGATAAACCATATCATCCAAGACCCTTTGCAGCTGCACAGACACCACACACTCTATCACCTTGCTTTAAAAGGAAAGATTTGAACCAAGCCAATAGTTATCAAAATTGGTGGAATAAAGGGAGGGCTTTTTAAAGAGTGGTCTTACCACCGCCTGCTTGAGGCTCGATGGCATCTTGCCTTCCCAAGTGAAGCAGTAATAATTCCAACCACCTACCTGTTCCTTCCCTGGCAGATTTTACTAGCCATGAAGGAAAAGGGTCCAGAGCTTATCATATTGCCGTCTTCTCTTAACACTGTAATGTATGTGAAGTACTTTGAATGCTCCAAATGTATTATATAAATGCTAGCTATTTTTGAGTTGGCACATAGGCAGAGGCACACCAAGATTATTTGGCCGCCCAGACTGCCCAGATCCCCCAGCCACAAGCCCCCCCCCACATGCGAAGGCCCCTGAAACCTCCTTGCAACAATCTCTAAACTGCAAAGGCACGCCTCACACTTTGTTAAAGACACTGGCCTGAACGGATGCGGCCAGCGTCCCTCTGGTCTCTCTGCCATTGTGGGAGGGGGAAGAAGGGAGAAAGACTGATCTGCTCCCCCCGCAGGCACCCCTTGGCTGTAGAAAGGGGGAAAAACCCTACAGGTTTGGTGGGCACAGGGTGGCTGCCAAGCCCCCCCAGCCATTTAGAGCCCCCCCGGACCTTGGGGGACCGGACCGGGTCCCCAAGGTCCGGGGGTTAGTGTGCCTCTGCATGCCGGACAAAGATTCACACAGTCAAAGCAATGCAGCTAATTATTCCTTAATTATTAGGGAATAATATCTGCTCCTTTGAACAACAATGGATTACATACTACACAGAGAACAAGAGCAGACCCTGCCTTTGCTGCCTGTAAGGATGTACGAAACAGACCTGTAGTGCTGCATAGACAGGTCTGTTCCAACAAACACCTCCTCCATCACAGGCCGCACTGGTACCTCCACTGGGAATCATGGAGGTACCATCGTAGCCTGTAACTGAGCAGGCATTTATAGGAGTGTAGTAGACCTGCCTGTAGAGCAGCCACAATTGGGTCATGTGGATGGCTAGGAAGGATGGGTTTGCTGTGAGTTACTGCTCCTGGCATGATTCCCTGGCACAACTGCCTCCAGAGCACCACACCAATCAGTAAAATCAGAGGCCTTATACAGGTGAGTTCCTCACACAGCCTGGACACATCTTGATGGTCTCAGCATTGACTCGCTGACGTCAAATACTTTCAGGTCCTCTTGGCTCATTACTGTCCTCTTTGGCTTGCCTGTGAAGGATGAGCAGCAGATCCTCCCTATGGGGTAGATCTTCTTCCCTTCCTCACTCATCACTAACAGCATCTTAACAAACATCCACATCTGCTGATCACGAACTGACACCTTCTTCCACAAATGAATCTTCCTTGTTGCATCAGAATCACTGTGTTTATCTGAAACAATGTTTCCCAGAGCTAAAGTCAGCCAGTGGGAAGGACAGTCCTTTAGTGAAGCCAGTGGGAAGGACAGTCCTTTAGTGAAGACCGTAGAATTTCATGCCTCAGGAGTCAGCAAAGAGGTGTAGGTGACAGAATATGTTTTGCCGTTTACATAAGCTACCAGATGAAAATCTGTGGGCATTCTGCCTGAGACTGCTTCTTCTAAGGCCTGAACTATGTATCACATTCACCTCATGAAATGCCACCAAGGATGCTACCCTTGTACTAATTTCTCCTTGCCTCCATAACATGTCACTCATTGTGACAGACCACTTTTTTTGCATTGACTGTCACTGGTAGTGAAGCTTAAATGTGCTTATGCCATTTCATTGAGTGAGTGTCTCTGAATGTTATAAGGGAGAGGGAGAGAACTCTATTAGTGGCCAGCTATTTTGCCAGAGAGAGAGAGAGAGAGAGAGAGAGAGAGAGTGAGGCCCCTTACATTGGCCTGCCTGGCACAACAGCACCCCATCCCATTACCCCTCAGACTCCATCAGCACCTAACAACTCTGCAGAGGGACAGAATGTAAGCTTCTTCCACTGGAGCATCTTCCACTGGCTTGGTTTGTTGAAGTTTTCTATTGAAAAAGCAAGTTACAATATAAATACATTGAATAAATAAACTAGCATACAGGAATACCATTTTTAGTGTGATCCCTGTCACCACCCGAAGAGGTGAAATGCTCCCCGTAGATAGAATATTTATTTAGGAGGCTGGAGATTTGGGTTCATTCCTTGGCTTAGTGAGAAATCCCTTAAGAGACCTTGGGCAGATTGCTTTCAATTCTTTCTTCTCTATATGGCAATAATAACTACCATAATAATAACCTTCCAGATATGTTTATTGTAAGAATGCATGAGAGGATCATGTGACCTCAGTCTTCTGGAGAAGAGTGGGTCTATAGATCCACATAAAACTCAACTGAAACTGAAACTGAACTTAATTAATCCGATTCTCAAGGCTGCTGCATAAACTCATATTCCCATTTGTTTTACTAGCCATCTTTTTCTCATTATTTCTGATTGCTTTTTAAATCTAGTTAGGGAGGGATTGCCTATTTGCCCCAGTTTCCATCATCTATCACAGCTAACGTCTTCATCCTTCATACAGAAGCCAGCAAGTACTGTTTTTACAATGTACAACATGCAATACCAAAGGCAGGCTCTGAGTCTGGACTTCTGGTACATCTGTGGTTTTGTGTGAATTTTTCTGCTTGCTGCTACGTGGGGAGAATAGAAAACATCTTTGGTGGTGGGCAAACAAGGCACTTCCAGACAACTGTGTAAACATTCTGCTGGAAATTGCATTTTCAATAGCTGCACTCGCATAATGTGATGTTTGAATTTCATAAGTTTATCCTTACATTTATAATATATGTGAGCAAGGAGCTTTTCTCTAGAACATGTAGATAACTTCTTCCCCCTTTCCTTTCAAGGCTGAATTTTAATGCAGTTCTATGTCAGCCCTATGAAATAGATTTTTATAAATGCCTATCAGCAGGACAATACTGGGTCTGGAAATCTAGAAACAGCCTGATATGGGCCATTCTGGAGGGTATCAGAGATAATCCGGATCCGAAATAGGGAAGCCTATTTTGGTCCAGAATGATCCGATAACATTCAGGGATTTCCAAAGCATTTCCAGAAAATTATTGGGATCCCAGAGCTCCAAATGGTAGCAGAGATACAATTGTGCCTGGGGGAAAAGCCATCTTTCCCCATATATCCACCCACCTCCCTGCCTGCCCAAGCATTCATTTCTTTATTTCACCAATCAGTTTACTTACAGATTAAAAAATAAAGTGGTAGATTCTCAGATGTTACATCTCTTCCCCTGAGATTCTTGTTTGTTACATCCCTTTTTTTCTGAGATTCTCTGTGAGTACAATTTCTGGGTTACTTAAAACCCTTTAAGAAATCAATTTAAAAGCAACGGATGGTCAGATCCGCTTGTAATTAAATACAGAGAGACCAGCCACGTTTACCTGCTTGTGTGTCAACTTTTAGAGCTCCCTTTCTAGCCATTTTCCCCAGTGATTTTTTTTTAACTTTCTCCATAGATTTCTATGGGGAACCCCCACTCCTGCAAAAGGTCAGATAGAATTTTGAAGGGTCCAAAGCATTTCTGTGGGAATTTCCCCTCCAAAAATGTCAGATAGAATTCTGAAGGGTCCAAAGCAGTGTTCCCTCTAACAGGGATTCCCAGATGTTGTTTACCACAATTCCCATAATCCCCAGGCAAAAGCCATTGAAGCTGGGGATTCTGGAAGTTGTAATCAACAACATCTGGGAATCCCTTTTAGAGGGAACACTGGTCCAAAGGTCCTGGAACTGGTCTCTGTGGTTACAGATTGGATCAGATTAGGATCCAATCTGGAATGTGCGATTGTGCACAGCTCTACCTATCTGTATGGTAGGTGTGGTGAGCTGAAATGGGGATGGCAGTTTCATGAACACGTTTGTCAAAATTAAAAGGGTTCCACCTTTTCATGATGTGTGGAGGATCATTATGAAGGTGTTGATAAATTGTTTGATTCTTCCCATGATCCCTAATTAGCTGGGATTCTGAATGTGACCAGCACTGGAAACATTTCCATCACCCTCCTGGGCTTTATTTGCCCTTAGTGAAAACAGCAACTCTTCTTAGCAGAGTTCCTGTGAGCATAGAACACAAACTGGCCTGAGCTTCTTGGAGGCTTCTTAGAGAACAGTGACCACAGTGCGATCAAATTCAGCATACATGCAGGGAGAGAGAATCACCAAGGAAGTCTAACACAGACATTTTGAATTTCAGAAGAGGAAACTTCTCCAAAATGAGAATGGTGAAAAGAAAGCTGAAAGGGAAAATCAGGAGAGTCACTTCACTCCAGAATGCATGGAGTTTACTCAAAACCACAATACTAAAAGCCCAGTTAGACTGTATACCCAAAAGGAGGGAAGGTACCACTAAGTCCAGGAGGATGCCGGCATGGCTAATAGGTAATGTCAAGGAAGCCATAAAGGGGAAGAAGACTTCCTTCTGAAATTGGAAGGCCTCTCCAAATGAAGAGAACAGAAAGGAACACAAACTCTGGCAAAAGAAATGCAAGGTGACAATAAGGGAGGCGAAAAGAGAGTTTGAGGAACATTTACAGTAGCTAAAAGCATCAAGGGGAATAACAAAACCTTCTTTAAATACATCAGAAGCAGGAAACCTGCAAGGGAGACGGTTGGACAATTAAACAATGAGGGAGTGAAAGGGATTATTAAGGAGGATACGGAGGTTGCAGAGAAGCTAAATGGGTTCTTTGCATCTGTGTCTTCACGGCAGAGGATACTGAGCATATACCTGTTCCTGAACCAGGCTTTTTGGGGATGGAGGCTATATAATTTAGTCAGTCAGATAGAAGTGACAAGAGATGATGTTCTAAACTGTCTGGAAAAACTGAAAACTAACAAATTGCCAGGGATTGGATGGCATCCATCCAAGAGTCCTCAAAGAACTCAAATGTTCCTCAAACTCTCTTTTTGCCTCCCTTACTGTCATCTTGCATTTCTTTCCTGATTGTAATCAGGCTCTGTACCGGAGGACTGGAAAGAAGCCCATGTAACATCGATTTTCAAAAAGGGATCCATGAGTGATCTGGAAAATTAAATGCCGGTTACCTTAACATCCATTCCAGGCAAATTGATGGAAAGCATCCTCAAGGAGAAAATTGTAAAGCACATAGAAGAACAGGCCCTGCTGGGAGAGAACCAGCATGGCTTCTGAAAAGGTAAATCTTGCCTCACAAACCTTTTGGAGTTCTTTGAGAGTGTCAACAAGTGTGTGGATCAAGGTGATCCAATTGACATAGTATACCTGGACTTCCAAAAAGCTTTCAACAAAGTTCCTCATCAAAGACTCTTGAGGAAACTTAGCGGTATGGGATAAGGGGACAAGTACATGTGTGGATTGCTAACTGGTTGAAGGTCAGGAAACAGAGGTTAGGGATAAATAGAGAGTTTTCACAATAGAGAGAAGTAAGAAGTGGGGTCCCCCAGGGATCTGTACTGGGACTGGTGCTTTTTACTTTATTCATAAATGATCTAGAAGTAGGCGCAAGAAGTGAGCTGGCCAAATTTGCAGATGATACCATACTCTTTCGTGTAGTGTAATCCAAAACGGATTGTGAGGAGCTCCAAAAGGATCTCTCCAAACTGGGTGAGTGGGCAACAAAATGGCAAAAGTGGTTCAATTTTGGCAAGTGTAAACTGATGCACATTGGGACAAAGAACCCCCACTTCAAGTATACGTTGATGGGATCTGAGCTGTTGGTGACAGACCAGGAGAGGGATCTTGGGGTCATGGTGGACAGCTCATTGAAAGTGTTGACTCAACGTGTGGCTGCTGTGTAAAAGGCCAATTCCATGCTAGGGATCATTAGGAAGGGGACTGACGATAAAACTGCTAATATTATAATGCCGTATACAAAATGATGGTGTGGCCAGACCTGGAGTACTGCATACAGTTCTGGTCACTACATCTAAAAAAGGACATTGTAGAACAGGAAAAGGTGCAGAAGAGGGCAACCAAGATGATCAGGGGCCTAGAGTACCTTTCTTATGAGGCAAAGCTACGACACATGGGTCTATTTAGTTTAGAAAAAAGACGACCGCGGGGAGACGAGATAGAGGTCTTTAGAATCATGCATGGTGTGGAGAAAGTGGATAGAAAGAAAGTCTTCTCCCTCTCACATAACACTGGAACCAGGAGTCATCCCATGAAATTGATTGCCACAAAATCTAGGATCAACCAACAGAGGTACTTTTTAATACAACACATAATCAACTTGTGGAATTCTCTGCCACAAGATGTGGTGACAGCCAACAACCTGGATTGCTTTAAGAGGGGTTTGGATAACTTCATGGAGGAGAGGTCTATCAACGGCTACTAGATGGAGGGCTATAGGCCACCTCTAGCCTCAAAGGCAGGATGCCTCTGAGTACCAGTTGCAGGGGAGTAACAGCAGGAGAGAGGGCATGCCCTCAGCTCCTGCCTGTAGGCTTCCAGTGGCATCTGGTGAGCCACTGTGTGAAACAGCATGCTGGACTAGATGGGCCTTGGGCCTGATTCAGCAGGGCAGTTCTTATGTTCTTATGAGGAAAGGCAGGATACAAATACAATAAAGAAATGTATTTTCACCAGATGAGGAGGAATATAAAGTGTCCATTATGTTAATGACTGAGGTGGGATTTGAACTAGGTCTTTCTGATCCAAACCCAGTCCTGAAAGTCAGAAATCTTGCTCCAAAATTATGTCACAGTGGAGGCCTACAAAATATTTCTTTTTCTTTTTTAATGTATAGTTAAAGGGTCCTTAGCCACCTATTGGCGCAGCAGGGAAATAGCTTGCCTAGTGAGCAAGAGATTGTTGGTTTGAATCCCCACTGGTATGTTCCCCAGACTGTGAGAAACACCTATATCGGGCAGCAGCGATATAGGAAGATGCTGAAAGGCATCATCTCATCCTGTGCGGGAGGAGGCAATTGTAAACTCCTCCTGTATTCTACCAGAGAAAACCACTGAGCTCTGTGGGTGCTAGGAGTCGACGGCGCAACTTTACTTTAAAGGGTCCTTGGGACAATGCAATGATATTCTTGGGGGAGAGGAAAGTAAAGCAAAGATCTGGGGTCAACATTGTTATTATTATTGTTGTTGTTGTTGTTGTCTTATCACTGCAGTTCCTTTCTCAGAAGTTTGTCCCTAGAAGGCCCTGGTAGAAAGAAAGAAAGAAAGAAAGAAAGAAAGAAAGAAAGAAAGAAAGAAAGAAAGAAAGAAAGAAAGAAAGACAGGGGGAAGAGAGGAGAAAGAGAAGGGGCACAAGCTACAACAGTCTGAGAATAAAGAAACAAATTGTAGCTATCAAAGTCTTGTTTGCTGCAGCTTTCTGACCAGAGACAAGATACAAAGTGATTTGGTGATGAATGTTTGGACTTTGTGGATTTGCAAGCCCTTTCCCCTCATTACCATCTTTACTTGGAGTTGCTTCTGACCTTCTGCAACTGTAAACAGCACAGTGTAGAGATGTGCAAATCGATTTGAGTTGAATCAAGCTGAGCTCAAATTGGGCTGATTCGAGCGATTCAAACATGAATCAAATCACCCTTAGAATAAAGGGCCTGATCTGAGTTCAAATCAAATTGACCCTAATTTGAGCTTGAATAGATTTGAGTGATTTGAGCACCATTCTGGCAGGCTTTCCCTCCTTGCTTATTGGTTTTCTGGCACTGGCTTCCAATTGGCTTGAGATCTCCTTGCTTCTTGATTGGCTTGTTATCATACAAATCTAGTGTTGTCATGGGAACTATGCCTCCATTGGCTGGAAGGAGGGAGAGGCAACAAAAAAGGAGGAAATTCCAAAATGTTTTCAAAGGGTCTGGGGAGGGGAGGCAGAGAGAGCCTTTAGTGTGTCCTTGAGGACACACATCAGGAGAGGAGGAAGGAAGGAATCAAGGAAGGTATGATTTCGTGATTTTATTTTCTCAGCACAGAGTATAATATGCTGTGCTATTGCTGCTATTTTATTGACTGTTATATATATATATATATATATATATATATATATATATATATATATATATATATTTAAAAGAGCCACAAAATGGCTCTCTGCTGGAAAATGGCAGCCAGAAATGACATCAGAAGTCATTTCTGGGTCATCTCTGGCCACTCAAAACCACGGATAGGTGAATTTCACCTATTTTTCTACCTGTGGATAATGAAACTAGGTCTCTAAGACCTAATTGCGAAACCGCAAAACCACTGATACGGCGTCTAGAGATAACAAGGGCCACTTGTACTGCATTGGTCAGACCACATTTGCAATGCTGGCTGACATACAGAACAAGGATGTACTGGTAAGGGACCAGGCTAACTATGGGTGTCCACAGGACTATTTGTGGGGGTGGAGGGGAGAAGGCTACATTTCTATACCTACTTCCCTATGAATAAGTGTCATTGAATTCAATGGGACTGGCTCAATTGTGGAGGGACTGCCCCCTTGCCCCCCTGGATGGGGCCATGGGCCTAATTGAAGTTGCCAACTAATTCCACCAGCATTTCAGGGAAGCAGCAATTTTTCACACCTTCTCTTTTCCCAGGAAGCTCTCTGTGCCACCGAAAAATATGTCTCTGAGGGCTGTACAACCCTCACGGTTTTCTGCTTCCCCAGTGTATGGGTGCAGTTAGTTGGGAACAGGGGTGGAGGGAGGCCAGTGGCGGCCTGGGTTAGCCTGCCATGGCGAGCTCCCTAGCCCTGCCCCCTGCATCTGATGTCAGACGTAGGGAGCATTTAGCCACACCCCTACATCTGACATCAGACGTAGGGGCGTGGTTTGGCTCCCAAACGGGGCTGCGTGGTCCTGTTGCATTGGCAGCACGGGGCGGAGTGACTCTCTCTACCTTTTAAAGCGGCCCTGTTTGGAAGCGAAATCACATCTCATATCAGATGTGGGTGTGTGTGTCTGGGGCTGTGGAGTGTAGCCCCTGAGGGGTGGTGACCCAGGATCTTTGAACCCGTTTCACCCAATGGTGGCTCTGCCTCTGGTTGGGAAGTTCTGTTAGGCTGCTCTCTTGCTGCACCAGTGCATCCTTGCTCTATATGGCAGCCAGTTTCCAGTTCTGATTACCACATTTTATGGAGGACACTAACAAACTGGACCTGGTTCAGAAGAGGGCAACAAAGATGGTGAAAGGTCTGGAAACCAAGTCCTATGAGGAATGGCTGAGACAGTGAGGTGTGTTTAGCGCAGAGAAGAGACTACTAAAGGGAGATATGATGGCCTTTTTCAAATATCTGAAGAGCTGTTATGGAGAAGGAGTAGATTTGATTTAGGCTAGATATTAAGATGCTATGTTGCCTGCAAGGCTCTGTGGAGTCCGGAGTAGGGCTTGGCATCCCTCCTGAGGTGCTTCAGGGGGTGGCAGGGGTGAGAAAGGTCCAAGCTGGTTGGGTCCTGGCGGGGTGTGTGTGTGTGTGTTGTTGAGAGGGCAAGGCAGGGAGAGCTGCAGGGAACAGCTCCAGGGAGACAGCTAGGTTGGGCAGAGCAGGAAACAGGAAGCAAGGTCGGGAAGGGTGCGGGGCTGGAAGTAGGTTTTAAGCCCTGTCAGCTCTGCACTGGAGCGTTTAAAGACAAGGCAGTTGATTATGAGGGGCTGCTTCTGAGGATGGGAGCCAGGAGTTCCTCAGGAGAGGGAACTGGCTGAATGCAGAAGACCAGGAGGAGGACTCAGGTGACAAACTAACCTCTTCCCCTGGCTGTTCCTGCAGTTGACCTTTTCGATGCCTACCCAGTCATTCTGGAGTTTTATTTATTTTATTAATTTATTGTTGAATTTATATACCGCCTTTTCATTAAAAACAATCTCAAAGCGGTTTAAGAAGTTCAAGAAGGGCCAGGAGCCCACCTTGTACCTTGGGAGTCTGACACCGAAGCTGGATGGCTATTTGTCAGGAATGCTGTAGAAGATTCTTACACTTTGCCGAGGGTTGGACTAGAAGTCCTCCAAGGTCCTTTCCAACGCTAACATTCTAAGATAAGGCTATAAAATTTGAGTGGGGCACGCACAGCACGTCAAAGAAATGTGTAGGGGATTAGCATTCTGTGTCTACCAGCCAGGCTCTACTATTACCAATGCGTATGGGGGTCGGTGCTGTCTTGGCTCCACTCAAAAATGGGCGAGAGGGTACTGTATTGTTTCCATCCTGAGCTCTTACTGAAATATTTTACTCTGTTATCAAAAGAGAAATGCTGGCATCTTTGTGGGCTGTGAGACAATTTAGGACCTACCTGTGGGGTAGAAAATTTATTCTGAGATCTGACCAATACACTCCCACAATATTTGGGAAGGCAGAATACGCTTTTCATGCAAATGATGCACAAAAGCTGACACTGTTATGAAAGCTACATGGGGGGAAAAAAGAATGTAAGAAAATATCTGTGAGATCCTGTGCTGCAGGAACAATGCATTGTAATGCAGATAGCCTCAATTTCCTTCCAAATCCCCGAGATAATGCAAGAAGACATTTTATCAATGGCACCCAGTATATGTGCTACTGTGAATAAATGGGAGTATGGAACACTCAGAAAGAACTGTGAAGAATTACTGTTTATCTGGTTGAAGAGAGGCTCACAGGAGCGGGTTATTCCTAGCACTCCAAATGCTTTTCTGGCTTTGCATCCATGTTCACTTTTAAAGAATAGCCACATCACAGCTATACAACCTCCTGCCCCCATGCCTCTTTGCTGTATAGATAATATATATAAATGCCCCTGCTACTGTTTAGGGCAGCATTTCTTTACTTATGAGATGCAGAATATTCTGAAGGAAATCAGTGTATGAATAGTTCACTTCCCTTCCTCCCTGTCTTTTCTGGTCCTCATAGACAGTCCTCATAGGACTGGCATGGAGTCCCCCTTTCCTTTCAGGCTCCTTCTTCAGGGGAAGACAGGAAAAGCAGAGAGGAAGCAGGACAATGGCACGGTCTGTTGCTGGAGTTTTTGCTGTGGCTCCCATTTGTACGTATGGGTGGAGCTTGGAACACAGAAATCATGGGCAGAAAATTGTACATAGTAGGAGCCATGGCAAAGCCCTCTGGCACCTTGTGCACATTAGCCATTTAATTTTCAACCCACAGGAACTCCTATGTCACTACCGTTTGAAAGAAGCTGTAATAAGAGGCAAAATGATTTAGGGTCAGGAGGAGACTGGGCAAGGACAGCTGTCCTGTTTCAGACTACATGTCATTTGCTGCTAGGGGATTGTGAGAAGATGCTCTATGAGAGAATGCTAATGTGGGGCATCGATAGCCACTTGGATATTAACCGAAGTCATCATTAGCTCCAGCCAGAGCTGTATGGCTGCCTGTGTGGGACTCCTACACTGCCCCACTTGCATTATTTGGACCTACTTTTTGATTGAGTGATTAAGTGCCGTCAAGTCGGTGTCAACTCTTAGCAACCACATAGATAGATTCTCTCCAGGATGATCTGTCTTCAACTTGGCCTTTAAGGTCTCTCAGTGATGCATTCATTGCTGTCATAATTGAGTCCATCCACCTTGCTGCTTATCATTCTCTTCTCTTTCCTTCAACTTTCCCCAACATTATGGACTTTTCAAGGGAGCTGGATCTTCGCATAATGTGTCTGAAGTATGATAGTTTGAGCCTGGTCCTTTGTGCCCTGAGTGAAAACTCTGGATTGATTTGTTCTATGATCCTTTTGTTTGTTTTCCTGGCTGTCCATGGTATCCTCAAAAGTCTTCTCCAGCATCAGGTTCAAAAGTATCAATACTTTTTCTATCTTGCTTCTTCAAAGTCCAGCTTTCACATCCATAGAGTGTCACAGGAAAAACCATTGTCCAAATGATTCTAATCTTTGTAGTTTAGACATGTCATGGCATCTAAATATCCTTTTCCAAGTCCTTCATTGCAACCCTACCAAGTGCTGGTCTGCGGCATATTTCTTGACTGCTGGATCCTTTACTGTTGATGGTCGATCCTAAAAGGCAGAAGCTATCCACTACACCAGTGTCTTCATTGTCAATTCTGAGGCTGGTTGCTGTACCTGTTGTCATTAGTTTAGTCTTCTTTACGTTTAATTGTAGTCCCATTTTTTTCACTGTGCTCCTTGACTTTCATTATTCGAGCTTGCGGATCATCTGCATTCTCAACTATCAGAGTGGTGTCATCAGCGTAGTGCAGGTTATTGATGTTTCTTCCTCCAACTTTAAAACCACGCTCATCTTCTTCCAATCCAGCTTCTCTCAGTATATGTTCAGCATATAAACTGAATAAATAAGGAGCTTTTTACAGATTAGTAATAGAGCCATGCTTTAGCCTCCTAGGTGGACTCATGCAGAATGATAAGCGTAATGATGCACGCAAGGACCCGGTAACCAGAGTGAGCACCCACTGCTGTTGCAGGAATAACATTGAATTTGGAGATTAGAGCTTGTGACTGCAATGCAACCTGAACTGTAACATTGTGTGTTGACTTGCACCTGCCAATTGGCCTTCACAGATCCACATCACCGACAGAAGATGCTTACTGTGTCAAATTTCGTGCTTTCGGATGGATTCTAACATGTTCAGCTGCAATTCATCAAAACCTGCTTCACATCTACAAGTACATCACCAGATTTCTCTACAGTTGATTATTGTACACTTGAGTGTGAGTGTGTGGGTAAACTGACTGAACTGAAAAGCATTATTTGAGTTATTTGAGGTGATGTCAGAGTGAGGAACCATCTGTCTGTGCATATCTATCCTAGCCCATTAACACATGCAAATCACATTGCATGTTTGAATGTGTAGCAAGCATGACTTGCCCCCCTAGCTAAGCATGGTCTGCCCTGGTTGCATTTTAATGGGAGACCACATGCGAACATTGTAAGATATTCCTCTCAGGGGATGGAGCTGCTTTGAGAAGAGCAGAAGGTTTCAAGTTCCCGCCCTGGCTTCTCAAAGATAGGGCTGAGAGAGATTCCTGCCTGCAACCCTGGAGAAGCCGCTACCAGTCTGTGTAGACAATACTGAGCTAGATAGACCAATGGTCTGACTCAGTATATGGCAGCTTCTTATCTTCCTATGTTCCACAGGCAAATCAAGCAATGAACATGCATATGTGATAGCTGTAAAGAAATCAAGCCATGTACATAGAGCTGAGCTGATATGGGGCCGGGGAAATGTATCGTGAACAGCCATCTCAAGGGTGTACCTATCCTTTTGGACATTTCCACACTCTTTTGTAAAAGGGTGAAACATTGTTTGCATGAGGGTGGGTGTTGGGGTGGGGGAAAAGGGAACACATCCTTGTTGAGGCAACCAGGTGGCATCCTCAGCCCAACCCTCTTGCACATTTGGGGCAGGATGTGTATAGGATCATGCATTTGAATGCGCATCTGAATGTACAGCTTACTGACAGTTGTGATATAGTAGATACACAACATCTGCATCCAGGTTTATTGCATTATTTTCAATGGAATGAGCATCTGAATGCACATTCAAATGTGCATCTCCATCCACATTCTGTTCTGTTTGCTCTCAGTGACATTGTCACATTGCCACTTTTCTGTGTGGAGCTGTGATGTCTTCATGTTCATTATGTGATCCCCGATTGGCTGGGAACATGCAGTGAAGAAACCCTTAAAAACAAACAAACAAACAAACCCTGGTGTTAAAACACTTGGGAAACATATTGGGAAACAAGGGCTGCAAACAGACATTGGAAAATGTGTGGAAGAATGGAAGGCAGGTTTTGTCTCTTGAGATTGCAATTTTCACATTGAAACTTGAACCATTTAGTAGAGCTCTGGATGTACATAGTCAAGTCAAGTTTTATTTACGGTCCTAGACCAAACAATCCATGCATGCAAACAGCAGAACAATTTATAGAAAACTCTATAGGTTCTCATTATACATCTTAAAAGCAATATAACAAAATTTGGCTACGGAGTTAAAATTTACATATATTGTAACTGGATGTACATATATGTGTGACCTAGCCCAGGGGCTGGTGGGTGAGACTAGCATTTGATGTCACAATGTCTCCTGCAGGTTAAGCACAAACTGGCCTGATTTCATTCTCTGTAAAGGTTAGCTGGGACTCCATTGGTGAAATCTGTTCACTGAATTCCCCTTGTGGCCACTGTCTACAAGACTGTTAAACCACAGTAATCGTACTGATATGGATGGGATTACTCAGGAGTACATTGTCTGAGCTTCCACGGCCCTACCTACTTTCCCCCCAGGAACCCATACACATGCAAATGTTATAACGTGATTATCTCCTGATTTTTGTCTGCTCTAGGTCGATAAATTCTGAAGTCATTTATTCAGTAATGAAGTCTATTGTCCACGGCAGTGTAGACCAGCCACGGACCCACACTGTTAACAGTCGGCACAAAAGCACAAGCTATTGAAATGATGCAGCATTCAGCTCTGTTTTCTAAAGATGTCCCACTGCACAAAGCAGAGCAATACATTCTCTAGAATGGAGCACATTTTCAAAGTGCTTTGCTCAGCATTTTATTCTCCTGACTTCTATTAAAATTAATAGGAGTCGCGCAGCTGAAACCCCATGGAATGCACACAGATTGATAGCACAATGCAGCCACAAATGAACGCTGGATTGTGAAAGAGTCAGGTACAAAATGGCAATTTTTGCTGGAATCTGCTCGAGTACATTTCCCAGTCCTCAGAGCATTAACTGCTTGGTGGCTGCTGCCTCCATCTGCAGCATGTCTGTGGAGGAAATTGTGTTGAAGCTCTACCTCTTTGTAACTGGAAATGGGAAGGAAAAGATAATGAGAGCACTTTGTGCTTATAGCATGCTGTATCACAGTCAATAAGTATATGAGGAGGAATTGTGTATGTGTGTGTGTGTGTGGCAGGCAGGGAGAGGGACCTAGAAAAACATTGTCCTGTGCTCTCGTTTCCCCAAAGCTCTAGACACAAGGACAACATGACAGGGTCATCCTCCTTGTGAGGAGAGAGTACTGGAAATGTGGGCTTCCCCCCCCCTCTTAGTTTACAAAAACACCCCAGCCATATTTTGTCTAAACTAAAAGGACCCAAATGCTTGAGCCTTTCTTTGTAGGGAAGGTGATGCCCTCCTTGTTGGCTGCTTTTCCAGTGCTACGATGTGCGACAGAACTGTACGCAGTATTCTAAACTGAATTTATTTTCAGCCTCTTTCCCAATAATTCCCAACCCTGAGTTTCCCACTTTCACTGCTGCTGCCCAGTGTGTTGACGTTTGCAGTAAGCTATCCACCATGACCTCAACAAGCTTCTACTTGGGTAGGCACATAAATTCAGACACAATTATCATAAATATGTAGTTAGGATTTCCCCTCTCCCATAATCTATATCACTTTGCACTTGCATCTGGTTTTCCATTTTGTTGCCTATTTTCCCCACTTGAAAACATCCTTCTGGAATTCTTCATTGTCTGCTTTGGATTTCATCATACTGAATAATTTGAGATCTTACTACCTCATTGCTTACCCCTGTCTCCAGATCATTTATGAACAAGCTAAATATCACTGGTCCCATGGATATAAGGGAGACCACACTGCTTCGTTTTCTCCATTATAAAAGCTGCCAATTTACTTCTACCCTCTGTTCCCTGGTGTTAATTATCCAGACATTTCCTCATCACATAACTGCTCAGATTACTTAGGAGCCTTTGGTGAACAACTTCTATTCATTCATTATATCCAACTCTGGAGGAACAGCTATCCCACTGCACTGCCATAGGTGACAGATCCCACTGCAGCTACCACATGTGGAGGAACAGCCCTCTATTCTTACTAACCTCCTTACTGCTGACACCACGTGTGACACCATGTGTGGAGGAACAACCCTCTATTCCTCCTAACCTTTTTACCACTGCTACCAAGTGGACTTTTGGTTTGGCTGGATCCACTACAACAGCCCGTCAAACACACACACACACACACACACACACACACACACACACACACACACACCCCTCAGTAGTGTGGAAAGGCTCATAGGTGTGGGGTGGAGACAAATTAACAAGCTTCTAATTTTTTAACAAGATTTACTTTTAAGGAAAACATTGTTCAATTAAAACATTGTTTAACAGAAAAATACAATTCAAAACAGTTACTTACAGAACAGGTCATGGAAAATAAAACCTGGAGAAACAAGCACTACCTGGCTCTAAACAGGTCCTTACCAGGCTCGAACTGGCCTACAGGGCAACAGGGCATATTCCCGGTGCGCCCTACCCACGCAGCGCCCCTGCACCCCAACTCCCACCATTAATTACCTATTGTGCTCAAAACTCGGCGCCCTCCCCACATACATTCCACCGCCCTCTCAGTGCCCCCAGTCTGGCCCTGGTCCCTACTCAGAGTCCTCTTGTACTTTCTTTCTTCTCAGCTTTGGCTTTGCTGGGCAGACTCTTTGTTCTGATTATGGCACAGGTCTGGCAGCCTGGCTCTTCCTTTTCTTCCAGTGGTTTCAGCTTGAAGGCTTCTCTTCCTCTTGTAGGCTGTTCACTCTCTGCAGGCTTCCAAACTCTCTCTTCCTTCTGCTGTCAGGACTCTCTTGACTTCTCTTTCAAGGACTCTCTCTCGGGACTCTGTAGGCTTCACTTCCAGGCCTCTGACTAGCAGTCTTGACTTCTCGGGCTTCCAAGACTCTCTGTCTCTCTGTTAACTTCCCTCTCCCCTGTCAAAACACTCCCAATATAGACAGATTCTCTGGCCCAACAGTCCCTCAGCCCAGTCAATCAGAACAAACAAAAAATTTCCTCCATTTCTTGAAATCTCCTTTCCTTCCAAAAATCAATTGTCAAAATGTGAAACCAAAAGTGAAACTACAGAAAACTAAGAATGAACTTTGACCCTGCCATCCTTCTCCATGCACAGGGATTTGCAACCACAGAATCCTATTTACAATATGCTGGTCTAGGACTGTAATAAAGAAAGATTCGATTCTATTTACAATAATGAAGCTTTGGGAATACAGTTTAATACAATTCATTTATCAGGGCTTATTTACAATAAGAGGTTTGGGAATACTAATATCAATAAAGGGACTTAACACAAGAGGTCTAGGCCTAACCCTTCACACCAATATATGGTTAATATGTGTACAGTGTACACATATACAGATCTTTATGCACATATACTATATAGTTATTCACACAATGAGGCAACGTGGATGATACTCAGCCCACGTACATACTAAAGTCATGCGCGAACTATGGGGGTGCAGTGCACACCTCCCCTCTCTTGGTGCGCAGGGGCACCTCTGCCTAATTCTTTAGGGTGGTGGTGGTATAGACACATGTAAAGTAAAAGTAAAGTTGTGCCATTGAGTCGGTGTCGACTCCTGGTGACCACAGAGCCATGTGGTTTTCTTTGGTATAATACAGGGAGTGGTTTACCATTGCCATCTCCCGATAGACACATGTAGAGCACACTAGTAGAGCTTTTGGATTTGTATAGGGCTTTTGGTTATTCTGTTTTAACAATGCTTGATCTTTTGTATGTTCCTTTAATAATGCTTCAACTAATTTACCATGAATGGAAGTTAGGTTGACAGGTCTGTAATTTCTCAGAATTCTCATTGGATCCCTTTTTAAAAATTGATGTTAGCTGGCTATTTTCCAGTCATCTGGTAAGGAGGCTGGTATTAATGATAATTGCGTATTTGTGTTCAAAGTTAGGGAATTTCACATTTGAGTTCTTCTGGGTGAAAACCATCCCGGTCCAGTTAGTCTAGTTGCCTGTTAAACTGTACTTTGGCAGCTAGTTATACAATGCCATCCTCCTCATATGTCCTCCCAAAACTAATATTTTGGATGTGGATATCTCTCTGACATCTTCCATAGTGGCAACCAATACGAAAAATTCATTTAGCTTTATCACGATCTCCCTGTTCCTTCATTCAGTACATTTTTCACATTTATCATTTACTGGCCCTACTACCTCCTTGGCTGTGTGTTGTTTATTTTATGCCTTGAGCAATTTGCTCCACAAATACTTTCTTTGCTTGCTTTGTTTTTCCAGGGTTTGTGTTCTTTTTTATTATTATTTTCCTTTTGGGGGCAAGAATTCTACTTTTTAAAGGAATCTTCTAGCCTTGTATGTCTTCTCATGACACAGCTCTTTGACCACACTGGCATTATCTTGTAATTATTTGTACCTTTTCCAATCTCTGCTATGCATTTTATCTGAGCCTCTGTTATAGTGCCTTCAACGACCTTGCAGACCTTGTGAAGAGAACTGAGACTCCTTTCTGCAATTTCCTCTTAACTAATCCCCTCATTTCTGAGATATTCTCTCTTCTGCAATTAAATGTGATGGTGTAGGATTTTCTAGGCGATTTCCCACTCAAATATATGTTCAACAGTCTTGTAGTTGCCATTCCCAAGCAGCTTGACAACTAGAGATGTCACCTTTCTCCAGTGCCTGGTGCCTCAAAATGGCTCAATAATTTTCTGATTTCTCTTTCTCTCAAACTGACAAAAAATTGAAAAATTATCAAGCCATTTCAAGGCTTGACAACTTTCTGGACAGGGCAGGTGAGGGAGGAGGGCAGTTCAAAAGACTCATAGCAGGTGATTTTCTCCTCTGTGTTGAGAACGTCTTCCTCTTGGAAGTCCCAGGAAAGGTGCAACACTGCAGGGTATCTTGAGAGTGGCATTCTTTTCGAGGGTTGCGAGCATTGCAGCAAATTTTGAAGTTTGCTGACATCACTTTGGGCAATCCTTACATCACTGGCCAGATTCTAGGGACTGCACAGTATTAAATCAAGGATTGTCTCCACTCTTGTGAACTGCGTATCTAAATGTCCTAAGGCACAAATCAGTAATTGCTCTGAGAAATGTTGCCTCTTTTCATGACCTAAGTGCATATGTATCCAAACAGTGTGAAGATAACTGAAGTTACCTGTTACCACATTTTTGTCTTTGATTGCCTCCCTGATTTTTTTTCTCCATCTCAAGATCACCGTAGTGCATGCTGGAAGCTGTGTGCATTAGCATGTCCCTAGTGCAATAGTCATTTATTGGCCAGCTATTTCTGCCCATTGTGATTCTGTGACTGAATGTGGTTCTCCAAAGGTTTCTAATTTGTTGCACTCAATGCCCTCTTTGACTAAGTAACTAATACTCGCCCTGAAGCAAGAACCATTGTTAAAAGCAATGTATGTTTATCTATGTATTTAAGATTTATAACTTGTCTTTTCACAGATGTTCGAGATGGTTTGCAACATCAGTTGTAAACATATAGTAGCCATCTTGCATCTCCAAAGTGGCTTCTTGCCAGGTAGCAAGAAGCCACAATCTTAAGAAGTCTACAGTCTTAAGATGTCTATAGTCTTAATCTCTCTTCTCCTCTCTCAGATCCACATCTGGTTGCCTCTTTGTTTTCCTCATGTCCATAGCTGGCTAGCAGCATTCACCCAGGTAGGCTATTCATGATATTCCCAGGACAACTTGTTCTCACCCTCAACTGAAAATAAGGCTCCCACACCTGGTGGCAGTAGTCCCAGGTCCACCCCAGTCCTAAGTATGTTTTCTCAGAAGTCTGTTTCACTGATTTCATTTGGACTTGCATCCAAGTATACATGCTTAGGATTGCAGCCTTACAAAAGCAAAAAGGGACAAACAGATGAGAGAACTTGAACCTCCTTGCAGCTGACCTCCCTGTGTTCCATACCCCCATGCACTTTCCCCTCAGCTGTACTTTTTTCACTTCTGGCATCTGAGCCTAGATAGGGAAAAAAGACTGAGCATCAGATTGCAGGGAGTTAGTCCATGGGAGGGGGAAGAGTTCAGCACTTCTCAACTATGCACCTCCTCTGGGTGCTTTCCAGATTACACCCTGCAACGGGGTCACGACGAATCTCTGAAGTGTGCTTCCACACTTCCTGTGTTGTGACACCGCAGTCCCTATGCCGACATCAGGGTGCCATTCATATTTCAAATGCCTGGTTTTGAATTTAATTGCTGTGATATAGTGCTATGATATTCGGCATAAAGAAGTTGCTTTTTTCCGGGTTGTTAGTTTTCGCGAGACTGCTCCCCCTGCTGTTTATGTTTTGAAAGCGATTTGCCTGAACGGAAGCATTTTGCTGCTGTTGAGCAGCTAATCTGGAAAATGCCCTGCTCTGAACATCATCAGATGCCATGACCCTTGCTTTACACTTGATTTGACTGGGGCAGAGCCGGCTCTAAACAAAAAGATTTGCTGCTATCACAAGTATTTTGAGCCTAAGTCTATGCTTCTATAATTGCATTTGTGCATATTCCTCCTATTGCCCTCCCTTCTCCCTCCTTCCCTCCCTCCCTTCCTGTCCCTCTGTTGTCTTCCATACTGTTGAATTTTATATTATAAGCTGTCTGAGACAGGGCTTTGTTGCTTTTTATTTCAGTCTGTACTGTACCATGTACACTGGATGTGTAACAACAACAATCCATCACAGACCTGGCAACACGAAGAGCCACTTTGCATAACAAAAGAATGTATTTACAACCCTACTTTAATGTTATAATACCTTCTGATACTTTTCCATGAGGAGAAAATATCTAACTGAAGTCCACCTTACTGCCTTTTGATTTAATTACATGGAATTTAGCAATGGTTTCAGTCCAGTGCCCAACCAGTTCATGCCTTCTTTTACTGTATCCAGTTCTGTCAAGAAGTGTAGTTCCTTTTGGCCTTTTAAGAGGATTGGCTCTCATGGAACAGCTCAAAACGGGATTGCGAAGAAAATTGAAAACAGGATGCTAACAATGAAAGTTTCCATTGTCACGCACAAGTGCCTGAAAAGTGTGTCTCAGCACTTCCAGAGAGCCACTCTGCACAGATTTAAGAAGTGATTAAGGCTGGCAAATTGCTGC